>NC_083889.1:23064974-24314974 GCF_032452875.1 Bos javanicus
AAGGACAGGGAAGCCTGGTCTGCTGCAGTCCATGGAGCTGCAAAGAGTTGGACACGACTTAGCAACTGAACAACGATGGCAGCAACATAATTGATTCACTTTGCTGTACACTTGAAACTAACACAACATTGTAAATCAACTTAGCCCAATAAATTTAAAAAAGAAAAGAAATAGGCAAATGGGCAAGGACACTTGACAATTATTTTAGGTTACCTGATACATTTATCCTCCATCAAACTTACTGGTGTAACAGAATCTGACTCTTGACACAAGGATAGGTGCATCAGTTGCAGTACTTGGTGTCCTGGACACAACTATTGACTCAAGCAGAACCAGCTAGAGCACTTCTCTGGGACTGATACTCAGAAATCGAAGAGAGACCTTGTCTTATCAGTGAGGTTTCCAAACCAGAAGGAAGTGAATCTAGAATAATAATAGCCACTTATTCTCCTTGCCTTACAGAGAGCCTGCCTTCAATCTGGATTCAAGCAGAGACCTGGAGAAAAAAGACGTGGAGTCTTAGCAGCACGAATTTCCTGATCCAGCCCGTAAAGCTCAGGTTCCTACAGTTCTTCCTCCAGTTTTCTGAGGCACCCCGCGTCTCATCCAGCTGGTGAGTCAGTACATCCCTTTCTTGTTGACTGACATGTTTTAGACGAATTTGAGATGGATAACTTGTAATTGAGAGTCCTGAAAAATAGAAATGACTAAAGAAGAAATTCACATGTCATTGTGTGTATGTGAAGTTCTTTATTATGCTAAGAATTTAACAATTGAAGTGAAACAGTTAATATCATTAGTTCTCTATCAAAGAAAAGACCAAAAGGCACAATGATACTTGGGACTAGTTAGGGTACAGGAGGTAAACTCATAAAGTTGTGGTGGGGGTCTAACTTGAAAAGCCATGTGTGTGTGACAAGTACCTTCCTTTTAATCTAGCAATTCCTCCTCTAGTAATGGATTCTGAGAAAGTAATTGTATAAGCTTACAAAGTTGTATGTACAGGAATATTTATTGCAGAATTGCTCCTAATAGCCAAAAATTAGAATAAATCCAAATGTCCTTATTTGGGTTTTGCCTTTTTTTTTTTTTTTTGAGGTAACATTTGATTTGTAACATATGTTTTATGTAGACACCATTATATTTTTACTGCTGTATACCCTAGAGTACGCTCACCACAAAAATTTTTTCTCTGTCGGCCACCATACAGTGATTCCTCACTCCCCCTACCCCTTCGCCTTTGGCAACCGCTACTCTGTCCTCTGTGTCTACTTGTTTGTTTTTGCTTGGTTTGGTTTGTTTTTTATCAGTTGTTTATTTTGTTTTCTTTATTAGCTCTTTACTTCCACAAATGAGTGAGACAATACAGTATTTGTCTTTCTCCATGGGACTTCTTTCTCTTAGCCTAATACCTTTAAGGTCCATCCAGGTGTCACAGCTGGCAGGCTTTTGTCTTTTTATAGCTGAGTACTACGCCATCGTGTCTAAGTATGTATGTATATTTCTCACATCTTTATCCACACATACCTTGATGGGCACTGAGGTTGTTTCAGAATTTTGGCTTTTGTAGATGCCTTTTCAGATTAGTGTTTTCTTATGATTTGGATGAAGACCCAGCAGTGGGACAGCTGGGTCAGGTGATAGTTCTGTTCTTATTTCTGAGGAATCTCTGTATTGTCTTCCATAGGGACTGCGCCAGTTTACATGCCCACCTGCAGTGCATGAGGGTTTCCTTTTCTCTACATCCTTTTCAAAATTCGTTATTTCATTTTTGCTTTTTTAAATAACCTTTCTCTTAGGTATGAAGTGACATCTCATTGTGATTTTGATTTTCATTTCCCTCATCATCAGTGATGGAGAAGGCAATGGCAACCCACTCCAGTACTCTTGCCTGGAAAATCCCATGGATGGAGGGGCCTGGTGGGCTGCAGTCCATGGGGTCACTAGGAGTCAGACATGACTGAGCCACTTCACTTTATTTTTTTACTTTCACGCATTGGAGAAGGAAATGGCAACCCACTCCAGTGTTCTTGCCTGGAGAATCCCAGGGACAGGGGAGCCTGGTGGGCTGCCGTCTATGGGGTCTCACAGAGTCGGACACGACTGAAGCGACTTAGCAGCAGCAGCAGCAGCATCAGTGATGTTGAACCTCTTTTCATGTACTTCTTGGCTATCTGTGGGTATTTGTTGGAAAAAAAAAATAATTCACCTGTTCATTTTCCCCCCCCATTGAGTTAGTTTGATTCTTTTGCTGTTGAATTGTATGAGCCCTTTATATATTTTGGGTAGCAGCTCCTTATCTGATACATCCTCTGCCATTCAGTAGGTTATCTTTTCACTTTATTGATGGTTTCCTTGCTGTGCAGAAGTTTTTTAGTTTGATGTAATCCCAATTGTTTATTTGCTTTTGTTTCCCTTGCCTGAAGAGACACATATAGAAAGATATTGTCAAGACTAATGCCAAAGAACATATTATATATGTCTTCTTCTGGAAGTTTTATGGTTTCAGGTCTTATATTCAAGGTTTTAAACCATTTTGAGTTAATTCGTGTGTATGGTGTGAGGTAGTTGTCTAGTTTCATCTTTCTGCATTTGGCTGTCCAATTTGGGGGAGGGAGATTGACTTTTTAAATGATGATGTGATGATAGAGGGAATACTATTCAATGATTTTAATCATTAAGGCAGATCCTTCTGTAGTGACACTGGAAGATGTCTTCAGTGTGCTGTGATGTGATCAAAGCATAATATAGAATAGGAAATATAGTGTAACCTATTTTCATTTAAGATGTATATGTTTATATGTATGCATAAAAAATCTGGAAGGTCTGATGACTGAGGATAAGGAAGGATATTTTACATCTGAGTTGTTTAAATATTTCATAAAAAAAGACACTATTTAAAATACAAAAATATGTTCCCATATTCATATAGGAGGAAAGGATATACGAAAAGGATTAGACCAGTAGCCTTAGGAATAATCACATCATGGAAAAAGGGAGCTACTTAGGCTTTAGTTAAGCCTTCTGCAAATATAGAGTAGCTACAGACTGACAGACAAGATTTGGAAGTAATCTGTCGAATTTTCATATGATCCAAAAAATAGGGGCTAATCTGGAGCTGGGTTAAATCTCTACCCCTTCTCCCCCTTCTGTGCCAAGCACACCACCATTAGGAGTAGACCCGGAGGCCCAGCCCCTGCTCCACTAACAGCAGCTTTGATTTACCGAATTCCATTAGTGACTCCCTCATTGGGACTTTGAGAACACTGCCGTCTTTGCTTAGAGGACAGAGAGGGTTTAGGTTTCCCCACTTTTAGGTTGAACCATTTGAAATTGCTACCACTGAGCCACTTTGATTTATAGAAAGGTCAACCTATAGTTCATCAAAACACACTCTAATACAGAAGTTTATGGTTTATACAGTCTGTATGAAATGATGTCTTCAGTAGCTCATAACTACTAATCAAGAGTATATCTGGTCTGAGTGGGTATCTAGTCTTCCAAGTTTGGGTGATGTGAACAGTCATGGTTGCACAATCTGAACTGTGTACACATGTTACGTTATTTTGGAATGATTGGTAGAAACTCGTTTAAAAGCTCTGCTCCAGCCACTGCTGCCGCCCTCCACCCACTCCCTTACCTCCACACCACTCCAGGTCCTATCCCAGCTCTCTTTTTCACACTTACCAAAAGAAGCTTTAAGAGTATCTGGTTTTTATTTCAAAGGACTATTAGATACACAGGCAAGGCATAGAAATCAAACTGTGGAGGTTCTTAGAAGCTAAAGTATGCTCTGTCAAAGATGTGAGGGCAAAGCTAAATCAAATAATAACTTGTACATTTTAGGTGGCCTAAAGTTAGAAATTGCAAGGCAGCAAAGATAATTAAGAATAATGTTCAAAAAGGTAGATCAACATAAATCATATAAAAAGGATAACAAGTTTTATCAACCAAACCGATTTTGAGGCAGGTTTTAAGTTGGATGTGTTTGGAAGGCACTAAAGCGGATGATTAGATACAATATTCAGCTTAATGTGCAGGAAAAGCAATTGGGATGAAGCAAATCAGCTTCCTGACTCTAATGCAGGGAATGTGGAGGGGTTTATTAAATATAAAATTAAATTTAGATTTATAGCCACTGTTGATGCACTAGAAAGAAACTGACATTATCATATCATTATTTTTTAATTTCTAGCTTCAGATGCCTTATTAAACAAACAAAAAATAGACTGAAAGACAAAAGTTGGCATCAGTTTCAGGATAATTTTTGCCTTTTTCCCTTAATTATTTCAATCTATATTCATTTATTCCCTGCATCGGTGTCACAGAGAGCACACTGCAAATATAGAACATTATGTTAAGGTGTAGATGAGACACGGGGGGACGACATTTTCAAATATTAACCTTTTTATATAAATGAGACAAGTTATTAACATTTTAAAAGATCTTTCCATGACCGATGGTGTTAGAGGCAATAGAATATGTCTAGACAGATAGTGCTGGGTGTTAGTTTTCTAGGAGGAGGTTCCCAAGCAAATCGAGATGCACTGAGGCACAAGGATGAGCGGAGAGGACAGACGTGGCATTATTCAGTGGGTCGTCATTGCCAGATACCGGGGTGACTAGAACTCAGCTGCCTCATTTGGAAGATGCTACTGAGTCCGGGTGTGACAAGGCAGTGTCCCCCTTTTCAGAGGGCTTCCCCTTTCTGCTGCTTTCTTCTGCTGTCAGCCGAGCAGACCCAGCACAGAGTGCAGATGAAATCAGTGTAAGGTAGAACCCTGGAGAGGAATGTTCCTTGGGTTTCGCCATGCAATAGGAGGTAGAAAAATCAGCTTAAAAACCTGAAATGTGATTAGGTCATGAATGTAGAGCCAGCTGGAGAAACTGAGGAGAAAAGAAGAGCTGTGCCCTAAACTAGAATGAGCCAGCTGCTGAGTTTCCCTGAATGGTGAGTTTATTGTCCAGAGTCATCTACCAGGAAGCCACCTCGCCATTGCTCAGGGCTGTCAGAAGTCCCAGATGCTCCATTCCCACCACTGTATGGGGGCAGACCCATCTGTCGCCTCTAATCGAGCCCTAAACCCTCATTCCCCAGGTGTGAATATTGTTCCCTGGTGCCATTCCCACCTGACTGAACTGACAAGGCATCATGCCTTGACCCCCGACTCAAGATTCTCTACAGATCCCCTCCATCTAGCATACTTCTAGTCATCACCACCTCAAGGCTGCCTTGTTTCGCCACCTCCACCCTGTCAGGGAAACAGCTCAGTCCTCCCCTGATCTGGGGGTCACAAGAGAGCCTCTTTCTTCCCTGGAGAGGTTGGAATGAGAATGGTTTAAGGCAGATGGGTGGGGATTGGTGTTTTATCTTGACCATTTGCTAAGATTGTTAGCACTAAGGAGAAAAGCGGTTTCTGGTCCCTTTCCGACACCTCAGCCCCCGCTGAGGAGGCCTCCACGGCTCCAGTGAGCCCCAGGCCGCATACACATAATGGCAGCATTTGCTACATAGTGTGCATGTGATACGCTGTGATAAATTGACAACTAAAGATACCCAGGATAGTTTTCAGTGGGAGAAATATATATGTGATGACTATTTGAGTCACATAGCTATCACATTGCATCAAACTCATGAATTTATGGATCGTGTAGGATGAGGCTGTGGTAGAAGTGATGAGTTTATTTGAAGAGTAAAAGTACAGGAGTTATGTGTGTGCGCCTGCGCTCAGAGTCGTGTCTGATTCTGCGACCTCATGGAGTATAGCTTACCAGGCTCCCTCTGTCCATGGGATTCTCCAGGCAAGGATACTGGAGTGGGTTGCCACTTCCTTCTCTAGAGGCTCTTCCTGACCCAGGGATCGAACCTCCGTCTCCTGCATTGCAGGCAGATTCTTTACCAATGAGCCACTGGGGAAGCCCCCACAAGAGGTACAGAGATATTGAAAAATACTGAAGGGCTACACTAATGACTCCCGGAGAAGGAAATGGCAAACCATTCCAGTATCCTGGCCTGGGGAATCCCATGGACAGAGGAGCCTGGTGGGCTACCGTCCATGGGGTTGCAAAGAGTCACACATGACTGAGTGACTGAGCACACTCATGACTGGAGGTCAAGAACGCGCACAGTAAAGGATTTAATGAGCATGGGTGAGACATAACTGGCCTGAATGGTTTCACAAGGAGCCTTTTGTGCAGTTGGGTCCTTGATCTTATATTCTGCCCTAGAGATTGACGTGATCTAGGTTGAGGCAAACTTTCCTTTGTCCAAAACACTCAGCACATCCTACTTCATGAGCCAGCACTAGAATGCAGGATAAAGATGAGTTCCAGTTGTGTTTGCCAACTTGGGACCCAAGTTCAAGCTTCTCCCTGGGCCCCACAAACATGAAAGGCTTGAGGATGCTTCTCCCAATATCATAGTGCCTTGGGGCCCCTCATTCTAGGGATGGCTCCGTGGACTGCTGCTGCAGAACCTGGTGGGGGAGGGATTCATTGAGGGACTCAAAGATGAGTTCCCCCACCCACTCCAGTGGGGGATCAAGGCAGTTTGGGAGGACTGTCTTCTGTGGATCCAGAGGAGGGAAAATTTTTGGCAATGGTATCATTTGGTATCAATGGACATGAACTTGAGCAAACTCTGGGGCATAGTGGAGGACAGGGAAGCCTGGTATGATGTAGTCCATGGGGTTGCAAAGAGGTGGAACAACTCAGCAACGGAACAACAACAACTGTCTGTAATATTAATACTAGGTGTCAACATTTAGAGCGATCTTCTGACTGAGGATCTGTGGAGTGATGTGTGAAAATATTCATGGATAAACATCGATACAGATACTCAGAAAATTTGCTTGTTTTCTTCTTGGTTTTGGACTTTGTTCAAACTGCTCGGTGTTTTATGTCTAGTAAAGTGAGGAGATACTGAGTACTAATAGACAATACCTGTGTCTTAAGTGTATTAGTTTCCAAGTGCTGCTGTAACACACGACCACAGGGTTGGTGGCTTAGAATAATAGGAACAGAGACTTCTCTGGTGGTCCAGAGGCTAAGACCCTGCACACGCAATGCAGGAGGCCTGGGCTTGATCTCCGGTCAGGGAACTAGATCCCACACGCCACAACTGAGGATACCGCATGTGCTGCAGCTAAGCCACGGGCACCGCTAAATGAATAAAAAATAATAGAAACATAATCTCTCACCGGAGAAGGCAGTGGCACCCCGCTCCAGTACTCTTGCCTGGAAAATCCCATGGATGGAGGAGCCTGGTAGGCTGCAGTCCATGGGATCGCTAAGAGTCGGACACGACTGAGTGACTTCCCTTTCACTTTTCACTTTCATGCATTGGAGAAGGAAATGGCAACCCACTCCAGTGTTCTTGCCTGGAGAATCCCAGGGACAGGGGAGCTTGGTGGGCTGCCGTCTATGGGGTCGCACAGAGTTGGACACGACTGAAGCAACTTAGCAGCAGCAGCAGCAATCTCTCACAGTTCTGCAAGTTCAAAATCAGTGTGTCATTGGGACTGTATTTCCTCTGGGGAGAACCCATGTCTTGCCTTCTCTAATTTTCTGGGTAGTTTTTGGCATTCCTCAGCATTCCTTGACTTGTGAGAAACACAGTCAACAGGATGTGTGTGTGTGTGTGTGTGTGTATGTGTACACAGAGATGCATATGACCACACACAAAGGGGAAAGACACATAGAAGAGAAGCCTTCAGTAAACTGTAGTAGTAACATCAGAGATCACTGATAACAGATTGCCATGACAAATATAATAATATTGAAAATGTTGGAAATATTGTTAGGGTTACCAAAACATGACACAGAGACATAAAATAAGCAAATGCTGCTGGAAAAATAGTGCCAATAGACTTGCTTGATGTACAGTTGCCGCCAACCTTCAATTTGGGGGGAAAAATGCAGTATTTGTGAAGCTCAGTAAAGCAAAATGCAATAAAATGAGTTATGGTATGTCTATGTATAGATATATGCATATATGTGTACGTGTATATACATATAGAGAGAGAGAGAAAGAGAGATTGAGAGATTTATTTTAAGCAGTTGACTGATGCTATACTGTGGGATGGTGACTGCAGCCATGAAATTAAAAGACGCTTACTCCTTGGAAGGAAAGTTATGACCAACCTAGCTAGCATATTCAAAAGCAGAGACATTACTTTGCCAACAAAGGTCCGTCTGGTCAAGGCTATGGTTTTTCCAGTGGTCATGTATGGATGAGAGAGTTGGACTGTGAAGAAAGCTGAGTGCCGAAGAATTGATGCTTTTGAACTGTGGTGTTGAAGACTCTTGAGAGTCCCTTGGACTGCAAGGAGATCCAACCAGTCCATTCTGAAGGAGATCAGCCCTGGGATTTCTTTGGAAGGAATGATGCTGAAGCTGAAACTCTAATACTTTGGCCACCTCATGTGAAGAGTTGACTCAGTGGAAAAGACTCTGATGCTGGAAGGGATTGGGGGCAGGAGGAGAAGGGGACAACAGAGGATGAGATGGCTAGATGGCATCACTGACTCGATAGACGTGAGTCTCAGTGAACTCTGGGAGTTGGTGATGGACAGGGAGGCCTGGCGTGCTGCGATTCATGGGGTCATAAAGAGTCGGACACGACTAAGCGACTGATCTGATCTGATCTGATCTGATACTGTGGGATGCTTGGTGAGTCCAAAATCTGCAGGGTGGGCCAACAGGCTATAAACTTAGGAAGAAGCTGTAGTTCTACTACTACTTTTGTAGTCCAAAAGTAGTCTGCAGGCAGAATTCCTTCTTGCTTGGAGAAGATAAGTCTTTGTCAATTAAGACCTTTAATTTGCCTGGATAAGACTCATCCACATTATGGAAGGTAATTTGCTTTATTCAAAGTCTGCTTATTTAAATGTTAACTCATCCAAAAACACTTCCTAGAAAAATCTGGAATAATGTTTAACCAGATATTGGGCACCATATTCCAGCCAAGTTGACCCATAAAATTAACTGCTAATTTCCCACAGGGATTCAGATGTGGATATACCTTTCGGAGCCATTATAAGCCTACCACAGTCAATAATAAATTCTAGGCACTGTTCTGAGCTTTTATATATATATATATTAACTCTATATTTACACCAACTTCTGAGGTAGAATTGATTTATTATCTCACCTTACCAATAAAGAAACTGAATCAAAGAAAATAAGGAATTTGATGAAAATCACACAGTTTGTAAGTAATAGAGTCAGGATTTGGACTCAGAAAGTCTGATTTACTCTGTCAAGTTTGGATTAAGAGGTCATGTTTCTGGTAGATCTCCATCTTTGTTGGGTCATGGATCTTTGAATGACCTTTGGTATTGAGTACTTCTGATGGATTTTTTTTTTTTACTGGCTAATTCATGACACGAGAATGAGAAATACTAAGGGTACGACAGTAGTACTTTCTGCTTTCCTCTCTTCTTTCTCTTCTTCCTCCTGCAGTGATGGCCTTCCACACTGTTTGGCTTTTCACACCTGCCTTGATCGTGGCTCTGTCTTCCTTTGATGTTTGACGAACACGTACCCGGTCTTGTCTCATGTCAGGTGCTGGGGGCACAGTGAGAACTCTCTGTTTCACTTCAGTGCTAGTAGCTTCCTCCACGTGTCATTCCATCATCTCTCCACCCCCTCCACCAGCAGCTGCCGGAAAGGGGCTCAGAGGAGCTAAGAAGAAGCTGGCCTCTGATTGAGTTCAGACCTGAAGGGGTCAGTGAGATGCTTTGAGTATCTACTGATCTTAGGAGAAGATAGCTAGGGTGTTAAAGTATTTATAATCATCCAGGCCTTTCCTTATCTCAAAGCCTGGGTATGGCCTGGAAATCTAGCACGTGACAAGTATCAGCCGGACAATGCAAGTCAAGATTCAGGGAGAGCTTAGGCAGCTTTATGCTGCTTCTCCTTCTCAGGCTTCCAGCAGCACAAAGAGAAGCTCCATCTTCTTAAACTGAAACTTCATGAAATTAAGGAGTTTTCAGTATCTGTTTCTCTTTTCCTAAAATCTTCTTTTGAAACATTGAGATTTTAATAGCTAAGTGTTTTAGACTTTCTGTTAGAATTAAAGTTTAATGAGAATCCTTTTTTGTTTCAGTAGGGCTTCTGTTTTCCAAGTGTTTTCACACATGTGATCTGTTTCAGCCTCACAGCAACCCCAATGGACAGATAAGACAGGAAGGTGTCTCATTTTATGGATGAGGACACTCAGATTGGGAGGAGTGAAGTGCCCAATAAAATCTGAACAGTCACAGCAGGCACCTCTATTTCAGAAAGATAAGAATTGCCATGGTCCCTTAGCATCTCTCCACCATCTAAATGATTTTCTAGAGCTGAGTAAGTCCAAACAGTTCATTGAATAAAAGTCAGATTATTGAATATGGCCTGACACGTTCTATGCAAAAAATTAAGTATATAATTTCAGTTCATTATAACCTATTATGATACAATGAGGGAAACTTAAATTAATTTTTATTGTTCTTATTTTACCTAGTGCAATCTAATGACAGGAAGTGAGCCACTTGGGTAAAACTGCTGCAACCTGACCTGAATTATTGGTCAATCTTTAAGCCATAGCTACAGATGAATATAAAATGTGCCCTTTTTACCTGGGAAAGTGTGAATACATATTCTAAATGGAGTGTTTTAGAGTGGTGTTTTTACTATCATATTATTTATGCTAACAGTTTTTTAAAATCAAGTTTTCCCAGAGCTTCTAGAGCGTGTGTATCACACATATGGAGATACTTACATAGCTACACTCTACACAGCTAAAACTATAAGCTGTGGTATTGTACCACGTGCATATATCAGCAATAAACTCTGTGACTGTGGGTAAATTACTTCATCTCTCTAAAAGTTGCCTTCATTTCCAGAGATAGGAAATGAATCATTTGATCTGTCTCCTGGACTTGTTTTGAAGATTAAATGATACAAGAACTGGAAAATGGTAGGGATAGTCACTTGCCCACGGTTAAGGCACAGCGCATACTACCTATCATTATCATTCACAGGACAGTCTCACCTACCCAAAGTGGCCTAGACAGCAATACAAACCATATAAAAGACAACCAGAGGGAGAAAATCAAAAGGCCTGTGTATTCCTTTCCTTCTGTTGCTGTAACAAATTACCACAGATCTAGACACAGAAAACTGCATAAATTAACTTACAGTTGTAGAGATCAGAAACCTAAAATCAGTCTCACTGAGTTCAAATTAAGGCGCCAGCAGGCCTCATTCCTTCCGGAGGCTCTAGGAGAGAATCTGATCCCTTGTATTTTCCAACTTGAAGGCTGATCCTTCTTCCATTCCTTGACCAATAATGCCTGGTCAAGTTTCACACTGACACTCCTCTCCTGTGGTCAAGTATCTTTCTGCCTCCCTCTTATGATTACATTGGGCCCACCCAGATAATCCAGGATAATCTCAAGATTCTTAATCATATTTGCAAAGTCCCTGTGTAAGGCAGCTCATAACTTCTAAGGTTTAGGATATGGACATCTTTGGTGGGAGGGGGCATTATTCAGCCTCCCAAAGTTAATTTCAAGTATATGCCATAATAGCCATATGTTAAAAGTTCCTGGACTCCATTCATTGGAGAGTTCTAACTCAGAGCCTTCTTTCTTTTAATTTTGGTCCTGTTCTAATCAACTTGGGGCTCGAGTTCCTAGTAGCCCACTGCCAATTACAAACAGTCAATCAGGGAAACAAGGCTTCCCTGGTAACTCAGTCAGTAAAGAATCTCCCTGCAGTATAGGAGACTGGGTTCAGTCCCTGGGTTGGGAAGATCCCCTGGAGAAGGAAATGGCAACCCACTCCAGTATTCTTACCTGGAGAATCCCATGGACACAGGAGCCTGGCAGGCTACAGTCCATGGGGGTCACAAAAGAGTCAGACGTGACTTAGTGACTAAACCTCCAATCATCCTGTATCTGGAAAAGACCTGGAATTAGGACCTGCCTTTGCCCACCTTCCAGTGACCAGATCACACTCACATGCCTGCCCTCCTTAGCAAACTCAAAGGGAAATATTGGCTGATGCCCAAGGGGAAAAAGAAAAAAAAAAAGAGTTTCCTCCATTTATACCAGCATCTGTCACATTCTGCAGCTATTGTAATAATCCAGTTTAGAAATGAGGACAGAGAAGGGTCCAAGAGGGTAATAAACACTGAAAAGGAATCGAGACACAGCTAAGATAAGCTCCCACTTTATAGTCTGCCAAAGACCCATAGAGAAGAGTAGGGAAGGCCTGAGCGTCTGACCATCAGTGACTTAGCCTGACTAGGCTTAGACAGAGAGCCTTGGAGGCCAAGCCAGACTGTCTCCTGGAAGAACTCACAATGACTGTGGAAATCCCAGAACCAGTGTACTAAGTTATGCTGACTATGCATAGAAGTGTTCCCTCTGAGACAGCTCTCTCTGATGCAGTTCTCTTAAACTTACACTTTCAAAAAAATAAAACGAATACTATTTTTTTGGCCTGGACACACAGCTTTTGGGATCTTAGTTCCCTGACCAGGGACCTAACCCATCCTCCTTGCAGTGAAAGCACAGAATCCTTTGGACTGCCAGGGAAGGACCAAAAGGAATACTTTTTAAGTGAAGGAAAACCTTTCCGTTTTGCTTTTCTGTAGCCAGTTGTGGCTGCTGCTGCTAAGTCGCTTCAGTCGTGTCCGACTCTGTGCGACCCCATAGACGGCAGCCCACCAGGCTCCCTCGTCCCTGGGATTCTCCAGGCAAGAACACTGGAGTGGGTTGCCATTTCCTCCTCCAATGCATGAAAGTGAAGTCGCTCAGTCGTGTACGATTCTTCGCGACCCCATGGACTGCAGCCTACCAGGCTCCTCCATCCATGGGATTTTCCAGGCAAGAGTACTGGAGTGGGGTGCCATTGCCTTCTCCTTGTAGCCAATTAGCAGACATCAAAAGCAGAAATAAACTAGAAATCTGGGAATTGGCCTCAAAGGACACATTCAGTCTAGGGAGGTCTTAGGAGGAACGACTCATCTAGGCACGTTTCCTAGCACCTCTCTTTTCTCATCACAAAACTTCCCTGCTGCTTTTAGAGGCATACTTTCCTTCCATACTTTTATGATTCATTTTAGGTATGATTTGGAGTATCAGATTGCTTTATCTCTAGGTTTGGGCAGTAGGAAAATAAAACTTAAAAACAAAGTTGCCTCCAAGTTACCAAGTATTATGGGAAAGTAAAACAGTGGGTGAGGAAAGAAAGAATCCAGACACTCATGTAGAACATCAGGATAGGGTGTGGATTGTAAAGCCTTGTGTAATCTTTTCAGCATGTCTGAATAATTTGAATCAGAATATTAGAACCCATTATCTTCTATAGTATTAAAATAGCCATGAAAATATTTACTAGTCCACAGCCCAAGAGAAAAGTACCAGGTAGAAATCACAGATTATGTTTGATGAAACGTGTATACTTAGGAAGCATCTACATTTTAAAAAAAATTCGGCTTTCATGGAATTTTGAGACTAGAAAAGTATGAGCTTGTCTCAGTTTGAGAATTAAATCAGTAATAAATGAAACACAGTGATACAAATGAAAACCTCTCCCAGCCTTGGCACTGCAGCTTCAAGTTTGGAATGACCAAAGAACACACATTTACACTGGAATGACCCCCTATTGCCAAAGTAAGTTAACTGGATGAGCTTAATATCTTTGAATCTCTGTGTAAGGTGTAAGTCACCCTCTGGAATCAATGAGCTGCTTTTCTTCGAAATGGGGGTTTGTAAATACAAATGAAATACTGGCTGTGAAAATCTTTTGAAAGGGTCTAAAATACTGTGCAAATGCAGACTGTTAACATTTTCAGTAGATTTGTTCGTATTCCACAGAGGCCTGTTTGCTACCTATGAGGTATAACCTGCCCGTTTTAGGATCAGATGTGGATTCAAATCTACCAGTTGCTAAACATCACAGCTTGGGCAAGTTCCCTGAGCTTTCCATTCATCATTTTTTGGGGGGAATGATAGGAACTTCACAGTTAAGAAGATTAAGCAAGGAAGGTCTGGCACAGTGCTTCAGTGGCTGTCAGTTTTATTCACTCACTGCCTCCCAGCATGAGGGTTGGCCGCATCCCTCTATGAAGGTGAATGTCCTCGGTGTAGGATTCTACATGTGACTACCAAATGGCTCAAGAGATAATGACTCTATCTGCAATGCAGGAGACGTAGGAGATGCTTGCCAATGGTGATAGGAGACGTTGAACCTTACCAGAGGGACTGTTTGCCTATCTAGCAGGCAAGCCCCTGACTGAACCTCACAAAGCTCCTGAGTCCAGGAAGAAATTAGAAATGTTGAGGGCAGAGCTCTCCTGTGACTGTTCTACACTGTGATAATTCAGAGAGAGATAATTTGAGAGAGAGAAGGGGCAGGGAGGGAAGGAAAGAGTTTTCACTTCCAGAAGATACTGACTGGCCCTGGAGACTCAACATCAAAGACAGGCTGTGTTTTTGAGAAATGGCACTTTTCAAAAGCATTGTGTGCCAACAACATTCCAAGCTTGCTGACTACTCTATGTCGATTAGCTCATGGAACTCTCAAATGACAATTTTATGAGGAGGTACAGTTATCATGGGAAATAGATGGGGAAACAGTGTCAGACTTTATTTTTTGGGCTCCAAGATCACTTCAGATGGTGACTGCAGCCATGAAATTAAAAGACGCTTGCTCCTTGGAAGAAAAGTTATGACCAACCTAGATAGCATATTGAAAAGCAGAGACATTGCTTTGCCAACAAAGGTCCATCTAGTCAAGGCTATGGTTTTTCCAGTGGTCATGTATGGATATGAGAGTTGGACTGTGAAGAAAGCTGAGCGCCGAAGAATTGATGCTTTTGAACTGTGGTGTTGGAGAAGACTCTTGAGAGTCCCTTGGACTGCAAGGAGATCCAACCAGTCCATTCTGAAGGAGATCAGCCCTGGGATTTCTTTGGAAGGAATGATGCTAAGGCTGAAACTCCAGTACTTTGGCCACCTTGTGCGAAGAGTTGACTCATTGGAAAAGACTCTGATGCTGGGAGGGATTGGGGGCAGGAGGAGAAGGGGACGACAGAGGATGAGATGTCTGGATGGCATCACTGACTCGATGGACGTGAGTCTGGGTGAACTCTAGGAGTTGGTGATGGACAGGGAGGCCTGGCGTGCTGCGATTCATGGGGTCGCAAAGAGTCGGACACGACTGAGCAACTGAACTGAACTGAACAATTATCACTGTTTCTAGGTCACTAGGCAGGTCATCCAGGTTTGAAGTCCACGGCAATAACCTTGTGTTATACCCTGTCCTCAGGAACACCTCCTTCAGCTAAGTCCACAGATAGACAAAGAACATGTTCTTCAGGGTGTGGGATGGTTGTTTGACGATAATTTTAAGTTGTTCATGATATCAGGTAGCATTGATTAACATAGGAAGAAAAGTACTCACTTCCCTGTTTTTGTACCACAGGAGGAAGGAATCTTTCAGCCTGGTGTTCACATCTCAACTCCTCTAGCACTTGTTAATCCCCCAGAGGGCAGACCTCAGGCTGATGAGATTCCTGTTGTCAGTGCCATCTTGCTAGAAATTAATAGCTGTTCTGGCTTTCAGTATGTATTTTTAATTAATTTCTAGTTACTGTTGCACTTCTGTTTATGGGAATGGGATACATGTTTCCTTTTTAAATAAATGTATTCCATTTATTATAAATGCCTTGCCATTAAAAATAGCTTTAAGGTATACACCTAAAAGTAATATGTCATATGCCAATTATAAATAAATACATAGAAGGAGGAGGAAGAGTATTCTTACCAGGAAAATGGGAAGTAGCGCTTTCTTCAGTTCTGTTTGTGTGAGGCTCTGCCCATGTGAAGTCAGGGTGAGAAACAGAGTTAAGAGGACAGCTAATTGGAGGAGTGAGGGAGATGGAGCTGACTGGCGTGGCTGCCAGGTTTTAGATTAAGTTCAACTTTACCCAGCTGAGATTCCTGGAAGCATCAAAAGCTCTGATGTACAGAGGTGTCTACTGTATGTAGTAAATGAATTCACTACCCTCTAAAGCATCTAGAATGGTTCTATGTGCAAAGAAAAAAATAGCTTTAAGAAATATTATTGAGTAATAGTACAGGTAGCTTAAAAATGATCAAAAATGGTCCCAACAACAATGCTTAGAAACCTAATGTGGCATATTCCAGACCAAAAGTTGAGACGTTATCCAGTGAGGTTCAATAGAGACACCAGACAGGAAGCTGGGCTTTCCTGTTGGCTCGGGGAGTAGAGAATCTGCCCTGTACTGGCTCAGAGAGTAAGGAATCCACCTGCAATGCTAGAGAAACTGGGTTTGATCCCTGGGTTGGGAAGATCCCCTAGAGAAGGAAGTGGCTACCCACTCCAGTATTCTGGCCTGGAGAATCCCATGGACTATACAGTCCATGGGGTCGCAAAGAGTCAGACAGGACTGAGCAACTTTCACTTTTTTTTTTTTTTTTTTAAAGAGAAGTCACTGTAAAAACGGTGAGTCCTACCACCATCAAATAAGAGCCACAGCTCCAGTGGTTTTCCACCAAGAGCAGCTGTGGCCCCTGGGAACATTTGGCCGTGTGGACACATTTGGTTGCTGCAGTCTGCAGGATGGAGATGGGTGTTGTGCTCCTGGCATCTAGTGGGTAGAGAGCAGGAGTGTTGCTCACCGTCCTCCAGGGCACGGGAGTGCTCACCACATTTCCCCGTCGTGCGAGGGGAGGAACCCTGCTCTGCTGCCTGCAAGTGATTGGGCTGTTGCCACCTACCCGATCTGAAGGGCAGGTTCTGTTCGATAAAGTTGGCGTATCACCTTATGGTTGACCATTCTTGTTGGGTGATTTAACCTTGGACTGCAATTTTCTCCTTTGTCTGAACATATGATTTCATTATAGTGTCTTGATTTGAACCGTTAATTCAGAGGGTGGTCCAGCCGGGAGCTGCAGTTTGCCCCTCTCATGTTATACTTAGACGTGCCAGTTAGAACATTGCTAACTATTTTTTAATCATTTCAACTTCAAAAGAAACCTCACGTGGGTAGTTCTGATCAAAGGGATGTGATAGTTTTTATTTCGGCTGTTTGGACCATTTCTTAGCAGATTTTCTGACAATTTTTATCTTTTGGCTTATTTTTACCCTTTTACTTGTAATCTGTATTTTACTTTTTAAAACCTATAATGACATATAATTCACAGCATGCAATCAAACAGGTGTCATGTTAGCATTCTAAACCTCAGTTGCTATTATTGAAGAATGCACAGGAGCCTGGTCTGAAACTGCACCCACCTTGGTCCATACCCAGAAATTGGATTTTTAGACTCATTACATGAGCTCATTTTCTTGTCTATTTCTCCTCAATATAAACTTCAGAGAATAACAATTGGTTCATTTATGATTTCTATCACTGAGGAGATAAAGAAAAAAATCAGAATTTTTCTATAATGACATTATCCTGTGTTCAGTGAAAAATACTAGTTTCATTCACTAAAATGGAAGAGAATCATGTAAAAGGCTATAAATTCATTTTCTGAAAAGAATGAAAGAAATATTTAATTGCTCGCTTTTTATCCTAAAATTACTTGAGGGTGAGGAATCTTGTAAGTACAAAATATTTACTGATAATTAACCCTTTGTAAGGTTAGTCCCATCCCCAAACAGAGACTATTTGTCCATGTTGGGTGGTACCTTATTGACTGAATATTTGTCAATTCTTTGTTTCAGCAATACAAAGCAATTACAAAATAAAGTTCGACAAATCTTGTCTCCAAAATGTGGGATTTCCGAAAGCCTATGATAGAGAAGGAAAGCTCTTCTAATTGAACACAAAGCCATTGACACATAAGGGTCTAGGAGAGTTAGACAGCCAGCAATTAAGAGAAAATCGACAAGCATGATTACAAGATAAATGCTTCAGAACAGAAAGATTTAAATATCAAAGATAAAGAGAGACCCCTGGGAAAACTGATGAAACCTTCAAACACTTTTACAGAAGTGACTCTCTTAATTATCACACTGTGAAAGTCAAACATGAAATAAACGGTATTGTTTCACTCTACCATTCAAATTGGTCAGAAAAAAATTATTCTCACCCCCAAATAATCAATGTTTGGTTCCAGTTGTGTTCATTCTGACATTTTATACATAGCTGCATTTATAATTTAAAAGTTGTTAACATTGCAAAAAATTTTGCAATTTTGATTTCATTTTTCATATCATTCCAATCAAATATTTCACTATTTGCTGCGGATTTTTGGTTCACATTTTAATTGCATTCATTTTGAATGAGCTTTTGACAGTACCAATTATCCTTGGACAACTATCACCTTTTGTAATAGAATCTCCTAAAATAGTAAAGTTGAAAGAACTTTCAGAAGCTATCAAGTTCAACACCCTTTTTCAAATAAAGAAAATAAGACTGAATGATAATGTCACCTGTCCCAAGGTTACAAATTATACAGAACATTTTAACAAAGCAGAAAAATTACCATAGGCCAATGCATTAATTCAACAAAAGGATCATTCTTTTGAAGACCCTTTGATGGTGCTTCTGAATTTGAAATTGTTTGTTCATGTGAGAACAATAACTATTTTTCCCATTTTTTTCAGTCCCTGTATGTTTTCAGTAAATGGATAAGAGAATAGAAATTCTTTCTTATCTACCACTTTCTCTGGGTTAGTCTTTCTCTGCTCCTCCTGAAAATCTATGCCAGCTCAGTGTTTATTTTTATTTTCTCCTTCACTTACTGTAATCTGTGATGGATCACTATGCAATTAATTCATATTACCACCACATCATTACAATAATCTTTTCAATTACCTTGAATTGAATATGGTCCTGATTTGACAAGTTCTCATGTCTTCTCATAAGAAGTCGTATGAATGCATCTGCTTTTCTCAGCCTCTGAGGACGATGAAGTGACCATGTTCTTACAGGGTTGTTTTTTTCCCCACTTCCACCCTCATTCCATTTAGCCTAGGCATCTACAGCTAGTGATCTATGAGCCAGAGGTGGCCCAAACGTATTTATCCCTAAATATATGTCATTTAAAAAAAAAATTTGTATTAGTGGCCAGCCTCAAAAACTGGATTGTTTGCATAAATCCAAATGTCCTGTTCCTGTTTTTAAAAAGGGCAAATGTTGAAGTATCACTTTGCCATCTGCACCAGTCAGCCGAGGCTTGGTAACAACTGGCCTCTGTTTACAGAACAGCCGGTTTGCAGCGCGCTGCAGTACCGTCAAGTCCTACGGCCTCTGTCAAGTCAAAGCGTCAGTTTCTATTTTGTATTTGCACGAAATAGAAATTTGTATTTCTATTTTGTATTCGTATTCTATTTTTATTTTCTGTTTGTATTTTCTTCCATTGGAGCTGAGATGAACTACTTCATCTATCTGCATCCCTGGAGAATGAGGGAGAATGAAAAAGGCAGAGAGAGCTGGATGTCTCAGCAAAACTGGGAGGGAGGCTTCTTACCCTCAGCTGTTTCCCCCAGGACTCCTGTCGACACTTGAGTTGGCATTCTGTGATGTAACCTATTGTTCCACATTTTTTAAAGTTTGTATTATGGTTCTCAAGAGAAGCAGTATCTTTACTATATATATGTGTATATACACACACACACACACACACACACATATACATATGCATACGTGCTAAGTCGCATCAGTTGTATCGGACTCTGGAACCCTGTGGACTGCAGCCCTTCAGGCTCCTCTCTCCGTGGATTCTCTAGGCAAAAATACTGGAGTGGGCTGCCATGCCCTCCTCCAGGGGATGCTCCCGTCCCCAGGATCGAACCTGCATCTCTTAAGTCTCACGCATTGGCAGGCAAGTTCTTTACCACCAGCACCACGTACATGTGTATACATATATGCATATGTCTATGTATATGATTTATTATAAGGCAGTTCCTGTGATTATGGAGGCTGCCATCTGTAAGGTGGAGAGCCAGGAAACCTGGTGCTGACCGAGAGGTGGGGACCAGTGGTGTATTTTCCAGTCCAGCTCTGAAGACTTGAGAATTGGGAGCATGAAGGGCAGGAGAAGATTAATGTTACAGCTCAAGCAGTCAGGCAGAGCTAATTCAAACTTCTTCTGCCTTTTTGTTCTATTCAGTCCCTTAACAGATTGCCCCCTGCCCCTGCCCCCCACAGTGGGGCGAGCCATATGGTTTGCTCAGGACCTCGATTCAAATGCTAATCTCACCGGGACGTCCTCACAGACACACACAGAAATTGTGTTTAACCAACTCTCTGGGCATCCTGTGGCCCAGTCAAGTAGACAGATAAAATTGAACATCACAGTGTTCGTGTTGTGGGCATGCAAAGTATGAATCAACACATGAAATCGGCGCAGAGGAAAAGTAGGTGTGTGCTTTACGGACCGAGGAGGCTTGTCCCTGGAGAGACTCCACCAGTGTTGGAAAGTGTATACTGCAGATCTTAAAACCGAAAGTTTTTTTTGGATACTGGATATATGACTATTAGATTTTTTATGCCCAGTCCCATTCCTTTTCCAGGCAAGTTTGATTTCTACCAGAAATTTACATCAGAAGAGGATGAGAAGGCCTAACCTGGATTTCACTTTTTTTTTTTTGCTTCCTTCCCTCCGCTTTTTATAAGATGATTGTAAAGAGGACTTGTGCTATCTTAAACTGATTTCAACTTGAATGGGAACATTTGCTTGCTTACCTTTTTTCTTAACTGAACTATAACTGACATACAATGTTGTATTAGATTTAGATAAACAGTATAATCATTGGACTTTTGTATACGTAGTTAAAGTATTACCACAGTAAGTCTGGTTACCGATCACCATATGAAGTTAGAAAATTTTTACTTTCGAATTTAGAATACAGTATTACTGACTGCAGTCGCCATGCTGTCTGTAATTACATCCCCATCAGTTGCTAAGTCATTTCCAACTCTTTGTGACCCCATAGACTGCAGCATGCCAAGCTTCCCTGTCCTTCACTATCTCCTGGAGTTTGCGCAAACTCATGTCCATTGTAGCGGAGAAAGCAATGGCACCCCACTCCAGTACTCTTGCCTGGAAAATCCCATGGATGGAGGAGCCTGGTATGCTGCAGTCCACGGGTTCGAGAAGAGTCAGACACGACTGAGTGACTTCCCTTTCACTTTTCACTTTCATGCATTGGGGAAGGAAATGGCAACCCACTCCAGTGTTCTTGCCTGGAGAATCCCAGGGACAGTGGAGCCTGATGGGCTGCCATCTATGGGGTCGCACAGAGTCAGACACGACTGAAGCGACTTAGCAGCAGCAGCAGCATGTCCATTGAGCTGATGATGCCATCGCACCATCTCATCCTCTGTTGCCCCCTTGTTATCCTGCCCTCAGTCTTTCCCAGCTTCAGGGTCTTTTCCAGTGAGCCAGCTCTTTGCATCAGGTGCCCAAAGTATTGGAACCTCAGTTTCAGCATCGGTCCTTCAATGAATATCCAGGATTGATTTCCTTTAGGACTGACTAGTTTGATCTCCCTGCAGTCCAAGCGACTCTCAAGAGTCTTCTCCAGCACCACAGTTTGAAAGCATCAATTCTTCAGACCCCAGCCTTCTTTATGGTCTAACTCCCTAGTAGTCTAATTTCTCCCTCCCTCCTTCTACCCCGCCCCACCATTCCCATTTGGTAAACAGAAGTTAGTTTTCTATGTCTGTGAATCTGCTTCTGCTTTGTAAGTGAGTTCATTTGTATCAATTTGATTTTTAGATTCAACCCATAAGTGATACCATAGGCTACTTGTCCTTCTCTGTCTGACTTCACTCATTTTCTGTGATTATCACCATGCCATCTATGTTGCTGGAAAAGGCATTATTTCATTCTTCTATATGGCTGAGTCACACTCCATTGTGTGTGTGTGTATGTGTATATAAATATACCACATTTTCTGTTTCTGTTTGTCTACAAAAGCTTATTATCATTATTTACATGTAATATGCAGGTAGAGGAAATTGAGAACATGGCCATTCACTGTCCTTGTATTTGTGACCAGGTCACCTCAGCATTCACCTCCATCTCTGGGTAACTGAGTGTTTCCGGGGCATTGCTGTGCAGGGCAGGCATAACGGCTTGGAGAATGTATGAATGAATGACCTCTTGCTTGGCTTCCATTGTAGACCATGACTTGAGAGGAGGGGGCACTTCTTACTGATTATTGCTTCCCAAGCATCTGGTGTAATGCTTGCACATAGTTGGTGCTAAATATTTTTGGGAAGAAAGAAATAGGAAGAACACAAGGGAAAATAAAAAGGAATAATTGTAAATGTTCTTATCTAGATGCCTCAGTGAAAAGCAATGCTTGGTAAGTATGGGCAGTTCAACTTTTGACCTTATTTAAAGCCAGTCCATGCTTATTTTTAATGAGTGAAGTCAAGGGAGAGTCTCATGATAGCAATTACCAATCTATCCATCCATCCGACGATGAACCCTGTGGCTGTTTCCATGTCTTGGGAGGGTAAGTAGGGCCACAGCGGATGATGGGTGCATGTGCAGTTTTGATCTGTGGTTTCTGTCTACAGCCAGACTCAGGAATGAGATGGGTGGGTTGTGTGATAGCTTTGTTTTTAGTGTAGTAAGGAACCTCCATGCTGGCTGTTACCAGCTTACATTCCCAGAAACAGAAAAGGACGGTCCCCTTCTCTCCAAACCCTCTCCCATATTCACAGCTTCTAGGGCTTCTGAGGATGCCCCTTATGAATGGCCTAGGGATACCTCATTGTAATTTTAATTTGAGATTCTTCAATAAATACAAATGAGCATCTTTTCAAATGCCTTCCGAAAAAAGAGAGATTGAGAGGGAAACAGAGACTGAGAGCCTATCTGTTGAGACTGTACTCTTGATTTACCCAGGTTAAATTGCTTTTTGATTACCCACCCTAGGAGATTGCTTAAGGGCAGGTGTCTCTAGAACCCCGGTTCCGTGTGAATTTGAAGTGCCCTTCCGCAGAGGTTTTCAAGGTGTTGTTACAGAAAATGTCCACAAGGCGGCAGCACTGCTTTATGCCCCACTCAGGTTCCTCAGGTAACCTGAGCCCCAGAGTAAGTCCTGCTCCTGACTTGCAGCATAAAGTGTAATGTGCTGGAGCTGGTGTCTAGTTACTTCTTCCCCCTTACTCTGCACCCCAAAGACAAATCCCAAGCCCTGGCCAAACTGGGATACTGACGGTACTATAGTGCTTAGCTGGGGCGACAAGGAGGAAGGAGACAGTGGGTGGGAACCTCAGCACTGGGAGAGTAGCAGACCAGGCGACTTTTCAGAGCTTTTATCCCAGAGGCTCCACCTTCTTTTGAGTGCCTGAGGATCAGATGTCATCTATGAAGTACCACCTGTGCTTAGAGATCGGGGCCCATCCACAGTGGCCTGGGTCCTCCGGGATGCAGGAGGACCCTTTGCTGCACACCCTCACCAGTTCCCTAGCTCCACAACACTCCAGCCTTGGGACCCACGGCTTCACATGCACCAGCAATGTGATGGCAGCCCGGGTCACCTACGCCTTTGGGGAAAACCATTGGAATTTCTTTCCTTTTCCTTTCTTTTTAAATTTAATTTTTATTGTATACTGGAATAGCATTGATTTTCACTGTCCTCTTTGTTCTGGGTATATGGCTACCTGATTCAATTATACATATACATTTATCAGTTCTTTTTATGGTTCTTTTTCCAGATGGCTTACTACAGATTGTTGAGTAGGATTCTCTGTGCTGTACATTCTGTCCTCTTTGATTACGTACTGTGTGTATATACTGTGCATATTTTAATCCGAACCTTCTAAACTATTCCTCCCACCATCCCACATTGTCCTTTCACTAAGAAGAAAAAAAAAAAGCCTTGTTTTCTAAGTCTATGAGTCTGTTTTTCTTTTGTCAATGAGTTCATTTATACTGATTTGATTTATAGAAAGACACTTACTCCTTGGAAGAAAAGTTATGACCAACCTAGATAGCATATTGAAAAGCAGAGACATCACTTTGCCAACAAAGGTCTGTCTAGTCAAGGCTATGGTTTTTCTAGTGGTCATGTATGGATGTGAGAGTTGGACTGTGAAGAAAGCTGAGTGCCGAAGAATTGATGCTTTTGAACTGTGGTATTGGAGAAGACTCTTGAGAGTCCCTTGGACTGCAAGGAGATCCAACCAGTCCATTCTAAAGGAGATCAGCCCTGGGTGTTCTTTGGAAGGAATGATGCTAAAGATGAGACTCCAGTACTTTGGCCACCTCATTCGAAGAGTTGACTCATTGGAAAAAGACTCTGATGCTGGGAGGGATTGGGGGCAGGAGGAGAAGGGGACACCAGAGGATGAGATGGCTGGATGGCATCACTGACTCGATGGACGGGAGTCTGAGTGAACTCTGGGAGTTGGTGATGGACAGGGAGGCCTGGTGTGCTGCGATTCATGGGTGATCTGACTTCATGCACTTACTGTGATCCCCACCAGGTGCATCCATGTGCTGGAAAAGGCATCATTCATCACTTTTCTGGACTGAGTCATACTGCGTTGTGTATGTAGATAATTGCCTCTTCTTTATCCGACAGTCTGGTGATGCACATTTGGGTTGCTCCTACGTCTTGGCTAGCATAAGTCATGGTGCAGAGAACATTGGGTGCGTGTGTCTTTTCAAATCATGGATTCTCTCTGCAGTGAGGTTCATGAGTGAGATGACGAGATCACGTGGTAGCTCTATTTTCAGTGTTTTAAGGGGCCACCCGTGCTGTGCTCCATCATGGCTGTGAGCAATTTCATTACCCAGGTCTCCCACATTGTAGGCAGACGCTTTACCATCTGAGCCACCAGGGAAGTCCTAAACAGGGCAGAAGGGTTCCCTTTTCTCCGTGCCCTCTCCTGCGTTTAGGGCATCTAGGCTTTTTGAGGATGGCCATTCTGACTGGTGTGAGGTGAATCCTGGTTGTAGTGTTAGTTTTAATTTGCAATTCTTGAATAATTAGCAATGTGGAGTATCTTTTCATGTACTTTCCAAAAAAGACTGAGTAACGGAGAGACACTTAGAAACAGTGCGTTTTTTAACTACTTTGAGATTGTTTTTTTTTCCAAGATCCACCCTGGTTTAAACTGTTTTCCATTGCCTACTCTAGGACATCACTGGAGGGCAGATGTCCTTTACAACCCCTCAGGTCTTGTGAATTTGAAGTGCCCCTAGGCCGTGGATTTCAACTTGTAGTTACAGGGTATGTCCACAAGGCGGCAGCACTGCTTCATGCCCTGCTCTGGTTTCTTTGGCTACCAGAGCCCTAGCTTAGGTCCTGGTCCTGGGTTGTAGACTAGATGGAATATGCCAGAAGAGGCTCATTACTTTATACCCATTACACTAAAGTTGGCGGATAAATTCCAAGTCCTAGCCAAACTGGGGTTTTGACGGTGCTCTTGTACTTACTTGGAGTGACAAGGAGGGAGACAGCAGGTGGGAACCTCAGCACTGGGAGAGGAGACCAGCTGACTTCTCAGAGCTTTTATCCCAGAGGCTCCACCTTCTTTTCGGTGCCCAAGGATTGCTTGTCGTCTATGAGGTGCCACCTGGATCTAGAGATTGGGGCCCATGCACAGTTGCCCGGTCCCTCCAGGTCCAGGGACCCGTCCTTTGCTGCACAGCCTCACCAGTTCCCTAGCTCCATACCACTCCAGCCTTGGGACCCACGGCTTCACATGCACCAGCAATGTGACGGCAGCTCAGGTTATCTACACATTCAGGGAATCCTGTTGAAATTTCTTTCCTTCCTTTTCAAAATTAAGTTTTGTTGAATTCTGCAATAGCATTGATTTTCAGTGTCCTCTTTGTTTGGGGGATACAGCCACCTGATTCTGTTGTACATTTATCTAGCTTTCTTTCGATTATTTTTCTGGATTGCTTATTATGGTCCATTGAGTATAGAGCTCCAAATGCTATGCTGTTGGTCCTCATTGACTCTGTACTATGTATAGATACTGTTTGTTAATCCAAATCTCACAAACTATTCCTCCCACTGTCTCACCTTGTCCTTTTGTAAAAGCGAGTTTGTTTTCTATTTCTGGGGGTCTGTTTCTGTTTTGTAAAGGAATTCATTTATACAAATTTGATTTACAAATTCTACCCATAAGTGATAGCATAGGTTATACGCCTTTGTTTCTCTGACCTTATGCTCTTATCCTTGCCAGGTGCATTCATGTTGCTGCAAAAGGCATTATTTCATTCATTTTTGTGGCTGAGTCATGCTCCATCGTGTGTATAGATATACCACATCTTCTTTATCCATCTATCTGATGATGTACATTCTGGTTGGTCCCACGTCTTGGCTCATGTAAACTGTGGTGCAGTGAACGTTGGGATCCATGTGTCTTTCAAATTGTCGTTTCTCTCTGCATCCGTGTTTAAGATGAGATGACTGGATCATGTGGTAGTTCCGTTTCAGTTTTTAAGGAGCCTCCTTGCTTTTGTTTATCACGCACGTGTGCATGCTAAGTGTCTTCAGTTGTGTCCGACTCTTTGCGACGCCATGGACTGTAGCCTGCCAGGCTCCTCTCTCCATGGGCTTCTTATTGCTGGAGGGCGGGTGTCCTTTACAACCCCTCAGGTCTCATGAATTTCAAGTGCCCCTAGGTGTGGACTTCCCTTGCAGCTCAGCTGGTAAAGAATCCCACCTGCAATGCAGGAGACCTGGGTTCTGTCCGCGAGTTGAGAAGATCCCCTGGAGAAGGGAAAGGCTACCCACCCCAGTATTCTGGCCTGGAGAATTCCATGGACTGTATAGTCCATGGGGTCGCAAAGAGCTGGGCATGACTGCGCGACTTTCAGGAGGTGGTTTTACAAGTTGTAGTTACAGGAAACGTCCACAAGGCGGCAGCACTGCTTTATGCCCCACTCCAGTTCCTTCAGCAACCTGAGCCCTAGAGTCAACTCCTGTTGCTGGGTTGTAGGATAGATGGAATATGCCAGAGCCAGGCTCGTTACTTCTTCCCCCTTAAACTGCATCCGGCATACAAAACCCAAACCCTGGCCAGAGTGGGTTGCGGATGATCCTCTTGTACTTAGGTGGGGGACAACGAGGGGCCCAGTGTGGACCCCACCTCTGGAAGAAGTTGAGACCTGGTGACTTTTCAGAACACTTTTAGCTCAGTGGCTCCATTGTCTCTTGAGTCTCCTAGGATTGGTTGACATTTATGAGGTACCACCTGGACATGGAGACTGGGGTCCCATCCATAGTGGACCAGGTACTCCAGTTTCAAGGGGGCAGTCATTTGCTGGCCCACCCTCACATTTTGCCTAGCTCTGTAGTCCTCCAACCTTCGGACCCACGCCAGACAGGCTCCAGGAAGGCAGCAGCAGCCCAGGTCACCCAGGCCTGAGGGGAATACCACTGGCAGTTCTGTTCTTTCTTTTCTTTTTAAATTTAATTCTTATTTTATAGTGAAATAGCATTGATTTTCACTGTCCTCTTTTTTGGGTGTATGGCCACCTGATTCAGTTATTTTGATACACACACACATACATATACACACACAAACACACACATACATATACATGTGTTTATGTATATATACACACACATACATACTTCTTCTGATTCTTTGCCCTGATAGGTTACTACAGAGCATTGAGTAGGACTCCCTGTGCTATACTGTAGGTCCTCATTAATTATCTCTTGTGTACGTGCTGTGAATATGCTAATCCAAACCTCCTAAATTATTCCTCTCACCACCCCAGGTTGCCCTGTTGGTTGAAACAAGTTTGTTTTTTTTTGTTGTTGTTGTTGTTTGTAAGTCTGTGCATCTGTTTCTGTTTTGTAAATTAGCTCATTTATACTTATTGATTCATAGATGCAGCCCACAAGTAATATAGTGATATGTCTTTGTGTGATTCCATGCACTTAGTATGATCATTGCCAGGTCCTTCCGTGTTGCTGGAAATGGCTTTATTTCATTCTTTTTCATGACTGAGTCATACATGTATTTCCTTTATCTATCCGATAATGGACATTTTTGTTGCTTCTGTGTTGTGACTAGCGGAAATACTGCTATGATGAATGTTGCTGTGCATGTTTCTATTTTAATTAGTGTTTCACTTTTCTTCAGATAAGTGCCCAGAACTAGAATTTTTAGATTGTATGGTGTTTTTGTTTTTAATTGTTTTGGAACATCATTGCTGTTTTCCATATTGGCTATACCAATTTGAAGTCCCACCAACCGTGCAAAAATATTGTTTTTTTTTCCTTTGCTTCCTAGCTAACCCTAGTTATCTCTTGTCTTTTAATAGCCATGATAGTGAGTCTATGAGGTGTGAGGCCTATCTTATTGTCATTTTGCTTTACATTTCCCAGTGAGGTTCAGAACACCTTTTAGGCAGAATTGCTATCTTTAACATCTTTGTTACACCCGTACTACACACGGTGCAGGCTGTTCAGTTCAGTCGCTCAGTCGTGTCCGACTCTTCATGACCCCATGGACTGCAGCACGCCAGGCCTCCCTGTCCTTCACCAACTCCCGGAGTTCGCTCAGACTCACGTCCATCGAGTCAGTGATGCCATCCAGCCATCTCATCCTCTGTCATCCCCTTCTCCTCCCACCTTCAATCTCTGCCAGCATCAGGGTCTTTTCTGAGGAGTCAGTTCTTTGCATCAGGTGGCCAAAGTATTGGAGTTTCACCTTCAGCATTAGTCCTTCCAATGAATATTCAGGACTGATTGCCTTTAGGATGGACTGGTTGGATCTCCTTGCAGTCCAAGGGACTCTCAAGAGTCTGCTCCAACACCACAGTTCAAAAGCATCAGTTCTTTGGTGCTCAGCTTTCTTTATAGCCCAACTCTCACATCCATACATGACCACTGGAATAACCATACCTTTGAGTAGACGGACCTTTGTTGACAAAGTAATGTCTCTGCTTTTTAATATGCTGTCTAGGTTGGTGATAGCTTTTCTCCCAAGGAGCAAGTGTCTTTTAATTTCATGACTGCAGTCACCATCTGTGATGATTTTGGAGCCCCAAAAATAAAGTCTGTCTCTGTTTCTATGTTTCCCCATCTGTTTGCCATGAAGTGTTGGGACCGGATGCCGTGGTCTTAGTTTTTTGAATGTTGAGTTTTAAGCCAACTTTTTCCACTCTCCTCTTTTACTTTCATCAAGAGGCTTTTTAGTTCCTCTTCACTTTCTGCCATAAGGGTGGTGTCATCTGCATATCTGAGGTTATTGATATTTCTCCTGGCAATCTTGATTCCAGCTTGTGCTTCGTCCAGCCCAGCATTTCTCATGATGTACTCTGCATATAAGTTAAATAAGCAGGGTGACAATATACAGCCTTGATGTACTCCTTTCCCAATTTGAAACCAGTCTGTTGTTCCATGTCCAGTTCTAACTGTTGCTTCCTGACCTGCATACAGGCAGGTCACATGGTCTGGTATTCCCATCTCTTTAAGAATTTTCCACAGTTTGTTGTGATCCACACAGTCAAAGGCTTTGGCATAGTCAATAAAGCAGAAATAGATGTTTTTCTTGAACTCTTTGCTTTTTTGATGATCCAACGGATGTGGCAATTTGATCTCTGATTCCTCTGCTTTTTCTGTATCCAGCTTGAACATCTGGAAGTTCATGGTTCATGTACTGTTGAAGCCTGGCTTGGAGAATTTTGAGCATTACTAGCGTGTGAGATGAGTGCAATTGTGCGGTAGTTTGAGCATTCTTTGGCATTGCCTTTCTTTGGGATTAGAATGAAAACTGACCTTTTTCAGTGGTTATAAACTTAGGTGGAAATTAATTTGTTAATACTCAAGTGTTTTGGGCTTCCATGGTAGCTCAGTTGGTAAAAAGTGTGCCTGCAGTGCAGGAGACCAGGGTTCAATCCCTGGGTCAGGAAGATCCCCTGGAGAAGGAAATGGCAACCCACTCCAGTATTCTTGCCTGGAGAATCCTATGGACAGAGAAGCCTGGCGGCCTACAGTCCATAGCGTCACAAGAGTTGGACATGACATAGTACAGTGACTAAACCGTCACCAGTGGCTAATGGTATTGAGCATTACATATATCTGTTGATCAAATGTTTTTCTTCCTTGGAGAAATGTGTATTCAGATCCTCTGCCCATTTTAAAGTGAGACTCTTTGGGTTTTTTTTTTTTTTATTTTGTTAACTGAGTTGCATAAGTTATTTATTTATATAACTAGAGATTATCTTCTTCTTGGATATAAAATTAACAGATATCTTCTCCAGTGCAGTAGGTGGACTTTTCACTTGTTGATGGTTTTCTTTGTTGTGCAAATGCTCTGTAGCTTCATGTAGTTTTGTGTGTTTATTTTAGCTTTTGTTGTCATTACCCTTTTTAGAAAATTTTTATTTATTTTTGACTGGACTGGGGCTTCCTTGCTGCAGGCGGGCTTTCTGTAGTTGAGACAAGTGCGGGCTTCACCTTGTTGCAGAGCGTGGGCTCTAGGCTTACAGACTTCAGTAGTCTTGGTGCACAGGCTTAGCTGCTCCATGGCATGTGAGATCTTCCTGGATCAGGGATTGAACTCACGTCCCCTGCATTGGCTGGCAGATTTTTATCCACTGTGCCACCAGCGAAGTCCTGCCATTGCCTTTGGATTCAGATCTAAGACTGGTCAGAGAGCTTTCCATCCATTTTTTGTTCCAGAAGTTTCACAGTTTCAGGTTTTACATTCACATGTCTAATCCATTTTGATTTAGTTGTTTTGTACAGTGTAAGATAGGGGTTCATGTTCATTCTTATGTATGTGGCTGTTGTGTTTTCTCAGTACCACTTGTTGAATAAACTGTCTTTTCCCCACATATATTCTTGGCTGTTTGCCTTGCTAAGAGTAGGCTAATGCCTCTTTTCTGTTCTTCAGTTCAAACAGTTGAGTTCAGTCGCTCAGTCTTGTCCCACTCTTTGCGACCCCATGGACTGCAGCACGCCAGGCTTCCCTGTCCATCACCAACTCCCAGAGCTTGCTCAAACTAATGTCCTTTGAGTCGGTGATGCCACCCAACCATCTTATCCTCTGTCGTCCCCTTCTCCTCCTGCCTTCAATCTTTCCCAGCATCAGGGTCTTTTCTAGTGAGTCAGTTTTTCATATCAGGCGGCCAAAGTATTGGAGTTTCAGCTTCAGCATCAGTCCTTCCAATGAATATTCAGGACTGATTTCTTGAAGACAGCTCTAGTCTTTCCCATTCTATTGTTTTCCTCTATTTCTTTGCATTGATCACTGAGGCCAGCTTTTTTCTCTCTCCTTGCTGTTCTTTGGAACTCTGCATTCAAATTGGTATAGCTTTCCTTTTCTCCTTTGCCTTTAGCTTCTCTTCTTTCTCAGCTGTTATTTTTTCTCTTCTTAAGAAATTTCTAAAATATGTGAAACTGTTGATAGCAGATCCCAGTTCCCAAGAGACAGTCTGGTCATTTAACATTCTGCTTTGGGAGCTACTGTGAGGAACTTAGCAGTCAAGACCCTAATCAAAGCTCTAGTGGAATATTTTAAAATGCAGTCAGTAACCATCCAGGTAATGGCCGTACAAGAGAGGTAAAAGCTCTTTGGCATGTTTATATCTGACCTCATCTGTTAACCTTGAGGAAAGGTAATGAAACTTATACTCAAGAGATTATATTATCTACTTCAAGAAAAATCTGCTCCTGACTTTAGAGGAAATGCTTTCAATTTTTCACCATTGAGGATAATGTTTGCTGTGGGTTTGTCATATATAGCTTTTATTATGTTGAGGTATGTTCCTTCTATTCCTGCTTTCTGGAGAGTTTTTATCATAAATGGGTGTTGAATTTTGTCAAAGGCTTTCTCTGCATCTATTGAGATAATCATATGGTTTTTATTTTTCAATTTGTTAATGTGGTGTATTACATTGATTGATTTGCGGATATTGAAGAATCCTTGCATCCCTCGGATAAAGCCCACTTGATCATGGTGTATGATCTTTTTAATGTGTTGTTGGATTCTGATTGCTAGAATTTTGTTAAGGATTTTTGCATCTATGTTCATTAGTGATATTGGCCTGTAGTTTTCTTTTTTTGTGGGATCTTTGTCATGTTTTGGTATTAGGGTGATGGTGGCCTCATAAAATGAGTTTGGAAGTTTACCTTCCTCTGCAATTTTCTGGAAGAGTTTGAGCAGGATAGGTGTTAGCTCTTCTCTAAATTTTTGGTAGAATTCAGCTGTGAAGCCGTCTGGACCTGGGCTTTTGTTTGCTGGAAGATTTTTGATTACAGTTTCAATTTCCGTGCTTGTGATGGGTCTGTTAAGATTTTCTATTTCTTCCTGGTCAAGTTTTGGAAAGTTGTACTTTTCTAAGAATTTGTCCATTTCTTCCTCGTTGTCCATTTTATTGGCATATAATTGTTGATAGTAGTCTCTTATGATCCTTTGTATTTCTGTGTTGTCTGTTGTGATCTCTCCATTTTCATTACTAATTTTATTGATTTGATTTTTCTCCCTTTGTTTCTTGATGAGTCTGGCTAATGGTTTGTCAATTTTATTTATCCTTTCAAAGAACCAGCTTTTGGTTTTGTTGATTTTTGCTATGGTCTCTTTTGTTTCCTTTGCATTTATTTCTCCTCTAAGTTTTAAGATTTCTTTCACAAGACAAGGGTGCCCACTTTCACCATTACTATTCAACATAGTTTTGGAAGTTTTGGCCACAGCAATCAGAGCAGAAAAAGAAAGAAAAGGAATCCAAATTGGAAAAGAAGAAGTAAAACTCTCACTGTTTGCAGATGACATGATCCTCTACATAGAAAACCCTAAAGACTCCACCAGAAAATTACTAGAGCTAATCAATGACTATAGTAAAGTTGCAGGATATAAAATCAACACACAGAAATCCCTTGCATTCCTATACACTAATAATGAGAAAACAGAAAGAGAAATTAAGGAAACAATTCCATTCACCATTGCAACAGAAAGAACAAAATACTTAGGAATATATCTACCTAAAGAAACTAAAGACCTATATATAGAAAACTATAAAACACTGGTAATAGAAATCAAAGAGGACACTAATAGATGGAGAAATATACCATGTTCATGGATTGGAAGAATCAATATAGTGAAAATGAGTATACTACCCAAAGCAATTTATAGATTCAATGCAATCCCTATCAAGCTACCAACGGTATTCTTCACAGAGCTAGAACAAATAATTTCACAATTTGTATGGAAATACAAAAAACCTCGAATAGCCAAAGCAATCTTAAGAAAGAAGAATGGAACTGGAGGAATCAACCTACCTGACTTCAGGCTCTACTACAAAGCCACAGTTATCAAGACAGTATGGTACTGGCACAAAGACAGAAATATAGATCAATGGAACAAAATAGAAAGCCCAGAGATAAATCCACGCACATATGGACACCTTATCTTTGACAAAGGAGGCAAGAATATATGATGGATTAAAGACAATCTCTTTAACAAGTGGTGCTGGGAAATCTGGTCAACCACTTGTAAAAGAATGAAAATAGAACACTTTCTAACACCGTACACAAAAAAAAAACTCAAAGTGGATTAAAGATCTCAATGTAAGGCCAGAAACTATAAAACTCCTAGAGGAGAACATAGGCAAAACACTCTCTGACATACATCACAGCAGGATCCTCTATGACCCACCTCCCAGAATATTGGAAATAAAAGCAAAAATAAACAAATGGGACCTAATTAACCTTAAAAGCTTCTGCACATCAAAGGAAACTATTAGCAAGGTGAAAAGACAGCCTTCAGAATGGGAGAAAATAATAGCAAATGAAGCAACTGACAAACAACTAATCTCAAAAATATATAAGCAACTCCTACAGCTCAACTCCAGAAAAATAAATGACCCAATCAAAAAATGGGCCAAAGAACTAAATAGACATTTCTCCAAAGAAGACATACAGATGGCTAACAAACACATGAAAAGATGCTCAACATCACTCATTATCAGAGAAATGCAAATCAAAACCACTATGAGGTACCATTTCACACCAGTCAGAATGGCTGCGATCCAAAAGTCTACAAATAATAAATGCTGGAGAGGGTGTGGAGAAAAGGGAACCCTCTTACACTGTTGGTGGGAATGCAAACTAGTACAGCCACTATGGAGAACAGTGTGGAGATTCCTTAAAAACCTGGAAATAGAACTGCCTTATGATCCAGCAATCCCACTGCTGGGCATACACACTGAGGAAACCAGAAGGGAAAGAGACACGTGTACCCCAATGTTCATCACAGCACTGCTTATAATAGCCAGGACATGGAAGCAACCTAGATGTCCATCAGCAGATGAATGGATAAGAAAGCAGTGGTACATATACACAATGGAGTATTACTCAGCCATTAAAAAGAATACATTTGAATCAGTTCTAATGAGGTGGATGAAACTGGAGCCTATTTTACAGAGTGAAGTAAGCCAGAAGGAAAAACACCAATACAGTATACTAACGTATATATATGGAATTTAGAAAGATGGTAACAATAACCCTTTGTACGAGACAGCAAAAGAGACACTGATGTATAGAACAGTCTTATGGACTCTGTGGGAGAGGGAGAGGGTGGGAAGATTTGGGAGAATGGCATTGAAACATGTAAAATATCATGTATGAAACGAGATGCCAGTCCAGGTTCTATGCATGATACTGGATGCATGGGGCTAGAGCACTGGGACGACCCAGAGGGATGGTATGGGGAGGGAAGAGGGAGGAGGGTTCAGGATGGGGAACACATGTATACATGTGGTGGATTCATTTTGATATTTGGCAAAACTATAAAATAAATATTTTGGCAAAAATAAAATAAAATTTTTTAAAAAAAGAAAAAAAAGAAAAATCTGCTTAATGAATAAGTAATAAGCACATTTTTAAAGAAAATGAAATTCCTGGGGACTCTTCTGAAAAAGCTTAAAATCCCAATTTGGGAATGTGCTTACCATTTGACTATGTACATGATAATTAGCTCACAATTTCTGGGCCAGAAAGTTTTGTTATTACTAAGTAATGCACTAGGAAAAAAGCCACTACCTAAAGGTCTGCTGTGACCAACACTGATTTAATACATATTTCTAGGATCCTGTTGCAAATAGCTATATTAAAATACCATGCAATAATATCAAACAGGATAAAGATACCTGGAAGGAGGGTGAAATAGAGATGAAACAGCTGTGATAAAAATTGCCTTTATCTTGAGTGATCTGTAGAATTAAGGAAGGTACAGGAGATGGTTATCTGGGATGAGGGAGAATAATTTGTGTTGTTTGCGTAGTTACAGGGCTGTAAGACAAAGGTTAAATGAGAGAGCTTATTAATGCTTTGTTTAACCCTTTTCAGACCCTTCTCCGCTCCTAACCATTACTGTCCAAGGAAATCTGAAACTCCTTCTGGCATCCAAGTTCCTTCACCATCTGGCTTTTGCATCTGTGTTTTAAATAGATTTCCTTCTACTCCACTCAGAAGGTAGTAAGACCCAGGGGTATGGGTCTGGGTTTAATTTCTAATTCTAGAAATTAGAATTTGTCTCCATGGGGCTTTGAATGAGATTACTCCTTTTCTCTTAGCCTCAGTCTCTCTCTGTAAAGGGGCTCATTCCTCTTAGGCTTAAATGAAGATTAAATGAAATAGTCTATGTAGTGGACTTAATGTCATGTTTGACGTAAGGTAGGCATACCAGAAATGTTAGCTATTAGACAAAGATAAATCTAAATCCTCTCTGGCCGCTAGCGGTGACCTCCCTTCCAGCTCAAAGGCTCTTCTCACCCCATGTCTTCGGTCTGAATCCTTCCTTCACGCGCCTTTGCAGAAAGCTTCCGACTCCCCTTTGGCGCTCCTGCTCCCTCCTCTGTTCCCTGGGAGGCGCACACTCAGCAGCGGGGCAGCACCTCCCTGAGCTCAGGGGGCGGGTCCTGGCCATCTTCATCACAGTGCCGGTGCCCACGCAGGGCCCAGGGAGTGTTAGAGACACCGCTGATGAGCGAGGCAGGGAGAAAGGGAAAGGTGACCAGAGGGGAGAACGGTGGGAATCAGAGAGAGGAGGCGATGTGAGGACACAGATACAGACCAAAGACGCCCCCGCCCCACCCCGAGGGTGCGCTGGGGAGAGGGAAAAGCCGATCAGAGGCACGTGATCACAGTTTTCCCTCTCTGGTGGCTGTTGCCAGCTAGTAAATGGCTCCTCCAGCTCCTCCGTGGGGTCACTGCTAGCATAAAGCTGCTCTGTGTTAACAGGATCCCTGTGCGGTCATCAGAGAATGTGCAATAGGCGCTCTGTGTGCGGGGACATATAATAGACTCTCTGAAGCTGCCGCTTAGACCCCTTGCTCTTTCTGTGCACAGCTCTGATGGAATCTCAGAATGTGTGCAAACCAGGGCCGCTGGAGTTACACAGTTGTCCTGGATGGAGCGGAGAGAGAGTTAGACTTTCTGAGGCTGTGGGCTCTAGAATGATGACTTCACCATCGCCCCTGGGTGCAGCCAGCCCCAGCCTCCCTGGTGGTAATTCTCACCATGATGCCTGCTCACAAATCCGGGTCTACCCTCGCCTACCTGCTGCAGCTGCTCTGCCTGTTGTCTCAACCAGGTAGACTTGGGGGATTTCTGTCTATTTTCGGCCATCGAGTTGGAATTTAATAATCTTCTTCCTGGTGCGTGTCTGCCTGAGATTTCTCCAGACTTGTGGCCGGAGAGGTCTTGCTAGGGAAGGTGGAGGCCGAATGTCACTGGGGGCAGGAGGGCACTCCAGGGTTCTCCTCCCCAAAGGCCAGCTATTCGGAGCTCAGGGCCAGGCTGGCCAGCTTCAGAGATGTGTTCATGACGTGTGGTGTCAAGGGCTTCGAAAGGGACCTTGCTCCCAAATTCTCCCACGTTGGCCTCTGTTATTTCAAGGACCGTGAACATAGCATACAGATACCTTGAGATCATAGAAGTGGTTTTATGTCCTACTGTGTGCTCATTCTCACACTGCACTTTACAGGTATTATGGGCTTTAAGTTAATCTCTAGACCAGTTGTATTCATTTATATATTCATGACATTCACAAAGCACATATGATGTTTCGAAATATGTTAACAAAAACAGTTAACAAAACAGTCTCTGCTCTCCTAAAGCTTACTGAAATAAGCTAATATATATATATATGTCAGGTGGTTACCTGTGCTCTGATGAAGATGAACAAAGCCCAGACAGGGAGAGGGGAAGTCTGTTGTTTTACATAAAGGTATCCAGGAAGCCCTGCAGGATGAGGGCATTCTTGAGCAAAGATTGGAAGGAGGGAAGGAGGAAACATGCCGGAAAGAGTGATACAGGCCCAGGGGCTGGAAATGCAAAGGTCCTGAGGAGAAGTGTGTTGACTCTTCCCCGGGATCAGCACGGGGGAGGTGTGCTGAGAGCGGAGTGAGGCGAGGAAGCAGCAGGGATGCAGCAGGCAGGGAGGGAACAGCCCAGGCACGTGTGGTGTGTCGCGGTTAGAAGTCTGCGTTTCCCTGAGTGAGATGAGGGGCACTGAGCAGGAGCCTGCCACAAGGTGAGTTGTGTTTCACAAGACTCACTCCTCCTGTTGTGCCACAAACCACGGGAGAGAAAGCGGAGGGGGCAGGGGTCTGAAGAGGCGATGGCTTGGACTATGGTGGTCAGAGTGGCGAGAAGTGGTTGAGTTCTCAGTATGGTTGTCCGTGTGCTGAACGTGGAACATGTATAACAAGAAAGAAAGAAAAGCCAACAAACTCTCCAGAGCTTTCAAGCCAGTCACTGGACCAATGGAGCCGAAATGGGAAAGGCTGAGAAAGGGACAGATTAGCCTACATTTCTGAGGTAGAGGTTGTTGCCCCATTTTACAGATGGAGAAACTGAGGCATGAAGTTGCCCAAGATCACATAACTAGAAAAGTATGGAGTGGATTTGACCCTAACCTTATTTGATTCTCTCAACCTGAATTCCACAAGGCAGATATACATTACAAAATATGTATCCTGTGATAATATGTATTATATAATAAGTTACATAACCCGGGATTCCCTTAGTTACAAGTGGCAGGAATTCTAGAGAAGCTGAGGTGAAGATACAAAGTAAAGCAGAGGGTAGTCGGTTCTGCTGATTGGTGTGGTGGGATGGCTACTGGGTAGGTGACTCGTAGAACCAAAGAATGCTCTATGGAGCCCAGGGCTCAGGACCTGAACTGAGGGGTCTGAGTCAGTAGGGTGACTCAGTGCACCTGGCCTCCCCTTCCTGCCTTCTTCTTTTGGGGGTTGAACCCAGTGTCTCCCGTGACTATGCAGCTGAACTGAACCCTTGACAGGCGTCTTCCACAGGGTGTCAGACATGCATGTTAGCAGTTACAGCTGTAGATTACAGGCAGAATGTAACTTCTTTCCCCCAACATTTATGTACCAATCCAAGGGATAACATTTATGTTATTATTCAAAATAATTATTCCCCCATCCCTCTAAGAGGATTGAGCCTCCCTGGCCACTGCCGTGTGGCTTACCAGCCCTCCCATGGGACAGGCATGCATCGCCTCATTGGCTTTGCTTCTGGTCATCTGACATGCCTTGGTGCCTGAGATGAAGGTAAACGGTGCATAAGGACGTAAACCCCAGGAGGCACCGGGGGTTTCTGCCAGCCCTCTTGCTTTTCTCCTCTGTCGTTAGCCCAGGCGTACCCCCTCAGGGCCTCATCCATTGGCCTGGGCCCAAGAATGAAAAGATACGAAGAGCCCCAAACCCAACATAAATCTTCTAGGTGTAATGTGAACGAAAAGATGTTTGCTGCTCTGAGGCACCAAGCTACTGAGGATGTTTGTTATCAAAGCACAGCTGCGGGGGGCCATGGAGCCTGTCTTTGGTGGCGTTTATGTCACGGGCCCTCCCTGTGACACACCAACTGATGTGCTAGGGGAGGGTGGCACCGTGTCACTAAAGGTGCCCAGGCTGCACTGTGGTGACTGCCCGCAGCTTCGTGGGTCTGCAGACCAGACTTCACTTCTACTCATACAAATACCAGTGTGCACCCATAGGGCAGTCCTCCGTCAGATAACTCAGCGGTCCAGACTCCCTTCTTCTTGTAACCCTTGATCTGTATATCTGGCCTCCAGGATCTTGAGCCACGGGAAGAAAGCTGAACATTTGTAAAGAATGTCTTTAAGGGCCATCATGGGAAATGTCAATACGATTTTCATTCATATCCCACCAAGTAGCAGGATCCCACCTAATTGCAAAGCAGGCTGGAAATTACAGTTTTCCCACATGCCCACAAAGAAGGAAACAGAATTGAATTGGGTTATCTTGTGGCACAGTCTCTGTCATAGAACTGCGTTTGCCCATCTTAAGGCATGCCCCACCTCTGTGGTCTTTATTACCAAAGGACAACAGGAAAAGTGAGAAATCCCGAACAGTGGTAACCACTGTCCACTCTGAGATAACACTGTGGCAGGTGACTAAGTGCAGTGACTCAGGAACCAGGGACCAGCTGTGGTCCTGTACCTTCAACTTACAAAGAGTAACAGTGGACCCTCTAGCCATGAGTCTACTCATTATATATAATATATATATATGACATCAAAATTAACTTTAAATATGATTTTTTGGGAGCTTCTTTGAAAGTTTGACAAAAGTCAAGGACACTGCAATTGCCCAGATGCAAGAAAGATTTAATGGGTTCAACATCCTTCAAAGCTTGTATGCTTCAGGCCACAATCCTCGAAAATGATCTATCAGGCCCCTTCCAACTTTGACAGTTTATGATTCAGTTGGACAGATCTGAGGAGGAAAAGATGAAGGAAGAACAGGAGAGCTGCTGGGCAGTGGAGAGGAGACCTCACCTAGGGGCGATGTGCTCGGAAGTCCTGCTCAGGGCCTGTCACCCTCTTCTTTCCATCTGCAATAAAACTTAACCCACAGACAGTTTTATCATGTCCTGCTGGAGCTGATCAAAAATATATATATCAGATAGATTTATTTTCACACATTTTCAATGAGTTGACAGTCTCTTATCCTGAACTGAAATATGGTTTCGGCGATATCATCTCATTTGCAACACAGCCCACTTTGTGCATCGGAATGACGAATGGCTGATCTACAGGTTGGTAAATAAGGAAACAGCCATCAGCCATGCCCTATTCACGATTGTTAGCATGAATCAGTTTTACATGATGCGTCATATATCTCAGAGCGGAGCAAGGAGCCTCTCTGGAAGGCAGAGATGTGAGGCCATCCTGAGTACACCACTAACTTCTCTGGGTATCTTGGCACTTGTCCTGTCAGCCACTTGTCTATAAGAAATATGGGTCTCTGTCCCTTTCATTAAAATTGTATTCTTAAGAAATAGACATACCTTGTTGTACCCCCACAGGATTGGAGCACTGGGGAAAGGGAGGCAGCTAGTCTGCTTCTAGTCTGTGGCCATAGCTGAGGTCCTTGCCTTAGGATAACCATCTTATAAATGTCCAAGGTGGAGTCTGTGACAGAGACTGGATGGGGCAATTTGAAGATAAACTCCTAGAATTAAAAATAAAAGAAAACATTTAAAGGGCCATTCCTAAGTGTGACATCTTCACAATTGAGAGTTTGTTCATCCCCTCATTCAGAAGACAGGTCCACTGAGCATTGTTCTGCAGTGACAAAGATCCTCTTTCCAAGTCCAGAGTCCTATTCGAGTTGGGGAGATAAGACACATACCAGAGTCATCTAGTTAACAAGGAGTCTCTAAAGCCTGCACAAGAGGCCCACAGTCAGCATTCTGCATGAGGCCCATGGAATGGTGTGGGCCGTGTTGAGGACCAAAGTGTCTTGCTCAATAAGCCCCACAGAGCCAATGTTTCTAGTAGGTAGGACAGATCATCAGTTCTTTGACTAAAGTGAGGAGTTTCCTTCCCAGAAAGAGGAAGATCGAGTCAAAGTCAGTGATCCCCAGTGCTGCCTCTGCCTGGGGAACTACACCTGGTCTCGCCCAGGCCATGAGCCCACCTCTGCAGTCAAGGTTTCCAATATGAACCTCTTAGTAAACTGTATGGGACTAGTGTTCAAAAATACATAATTGTCAAACTTATGGTTGCCAGAGGGGAAGGATGAAGGGAAACGACAGTCAGAGAGTTTGGGGTGGATGTGCACACACTGTTATATTTAAAACGGATAAGCAACAAGGACCTGTATAGCACACGGAACTCTGCTCCGTGTTATGTGGCAGCCTGGATGAGTGGGGAATTGGAGGGAGAATGGATACATGTGTATGTATGACTGAGTCCCTTTGCTGTTCACCTGAAATTGTCACAACATTGTTAATCAGCTATACCCCAATGTAAAGTAAAAATTAAGAAAATACATGTTTGTATTCCTGCACACACTAAAAGCAAATCCACAGGGACTGGGACCCAACGTTTATTCTTATCTCCTATCTTGGGTTCCTCCCAGGGCATATTACCATTAAATGGAATGGCATGTAAAATAATCTACTGCATGTAAACTTAAAACACATCATTTATCATTCTTTTATCATCATGGGCTTAATACTTTTTTTTTTTAGGTAAAATAACTTCTAAAAAATGTTTACTTTTTACACGTAAATATATTTCAAGCTAGTGTGTGGAAACAAAGATAAGGCCAATCAAATGCTGCTGGTCATTTAAGACAAAGGAGTGGTTACTTGCAGGTGACGTTATTGAGATTGAGGTCATGCAGGAGGAGGAGTTTGAGTTGATTGCTAAGGATGGTGAGATTTAAATATTTAGAGGTTGGCAGTCTGACATTCCAGCTAGAGAAATGATCAGAAAAAGGCTAGAGGTGGTTGTGCTTGCGTGTATAACAGAGGCAGCCATAGGTAGTGACAGAAAATAATTTGGAGCAGAAAACTGCAAGGCTTGAATGCCAGGTTTAGGGTTTTGAGGAGGATGTAGGGAGTCAGGAAGTTTTTCAAGTGAAAATAACATCATTTGAGTGATGGTGGCAGAGCATTAAAGCACTGGAAGTGGAAAGTTTGGAGGTTTGAAGGACTCTTAGTAGACAGGCGTCAGTCCAGAGGTGTGAGTCTAAACTAGTCAACATGTAGGAGGGGCGGGTAAAGAGGAGGGAAACATAACCTCTTAGGGCCAGCTGTATGAGTTTAGCAGTTACCTTCATAAAGGGATGAGGAGAGAATGAAGAATTAGAGATGGAGCTTCCTCTGTGTGTGTGTGTGTGTGTCTGTCTGTCTGTCTCCCCAACTAGACTGTGAAGTCCTGGAGGAAAAGGATTCACATCAGAATCTCAAGTATCCTTTGTCCAAAGTAGAAGCTCAGTAAATGCTTGCTGAATTTCACCCTGCCCCTGCCCCCAACATTTTTGCTCTCTATTCCCAGAAACTCTGCTCCCTAGCGGGTGGAGAGTCCCTCTGATAAAGCAGACCTAGGACTTCCTGGGGCAGACTGGCATAGTCCTCTCAGGCTTAGACAGAGAATGGAGCCAGCCACTGGGAATGGACTGGAAAACTGACGTGCCGTGTGGCTAACAGCTAGAAGGATATCTACCCTTTCTGTGGCTTTGTTGATTACCACTTTTCAGTGATTTGGAATAACAGGAAACTCAGAAACAGTCCATTAGTGTGGTGCTTCTTACACTATAAAACTCCTCACTGCTCTTGCTAGACCCAGACTCCTGCTTGAAGATTTCCAGTATTAAGAGATCAGTACCCTGACATTATTGGATGATTCTGTATCTGTTTCCAAGTTCTAGAACTCTCAGCTTTCTATTCTATGGTTTTTATGTCACAGCTGTGGGCTCTTATGTCCATGTACACACCAGCCTGCCCACTGCCATTTTTCTTATGGTTCTGAACCCTTCAGGTCTTAAGATTTCCTAAAAATAATGTAGAAGACTATTTAGAAGGATCCGGAATTTCAATGTAATAGGAATCATGCTGCATTCAAACTCAGGTGCAGTTGAGGAGGAAAAACTTCCACAAAGATTTTTAAGCTGAAATGCTGTATCTGCAGTAGTTTACCTCAATTACCACAGCATCCTAGATAGCAAAAAGGATGTGGGTAGAGATTCTGATTAGGGCCCTCATCTCATTGTTGGATTTTCTTCGATTAATAATATCAGATGAAGTCACCTCCTTATGATTTGGCAATCCAAATTTTGCTTATTATTGGAGTTGTCAGGGAGAGAAGGAGAGAAATACTATAGAAAATAGCAGAGATACTCTAAGGCATTTAGTTGAAGCAACCGGAAAGGAAAACACATCAAGAAGCCATTCAGTGAATGTACATCAATTCATGAAAATCCACTTGTGGTCCTTTTGCCTTGAGAAACATCACACGTCTTTGGCAGACGATAGGCTGAAGGGAACGTAAGTTTTCCCACTATCGCATAGCGATAATCTGTACCCACCAGCCCTGTCTTTTTTTCTTCTAGAGAAAGCCAGCTGCTGCTTCCACATTACAGCTGTCACTGCTGCATGAAGCCTTTTCTTCATGTAGGTCATTGTGTACTCACTTGTTCCAAGCAACCAGCTACTTGGGGATAGAAAGATGACCAAGACCCAACCTCTGCCTTAGAAAGTTCACATTCTCCAAACTGTCAGGGTTTCCAAACCCTCCTTCCCTGCCTTTCCAAGAGTCTCTTCTACACACTCTGTGCCTGCCTGCTATGTCACTTCAGTTGTGACCGACTCTTTGTGATCCTATGAACTTGTAGCCTGCCTACTGGAGTGGCTTGCTGTGCCCTTCCCAGGGGGTCTTCCCAACCCAGAGATTGAACCCACATCTCTTATGTCTCTTGCACTGACAGGCCGGTTCTTTACAGCTATACTCTATGGCTTATCATTATTCTAGGAAACATGGCATTGGGGATCAAAATTAGTTGTGTTTATCTGGACCGAGCAGTTTGGAAGATAGTGGGATAGTAGCCTTCTAGGTGTGTTAAATAGCCTACATTTGTCAATGAAACCTAAGAACCTGCGGGCTCACAATGAGCACATTGTTAACTGGAGGTCTCTGGTCCAGAGGTCTGTCATGCATTTGTGCACCCTGCTTCTTTGAACTTTAGTAAAAAGCTATTTATATGTGAGAGTTGAACTTTGAAGAAAGCTGAGCGCTGAAGAATTGATGCTTTTGAACTGTGGTGTTGCAGAAGACTCTTGCGAGTCCCTTGGGCTGCAAGGAGATCCAACCAGTCCATCCTAAAGGAGGTTAGTCCTGGGTGTTCATTGGAAGGACTGATGCTAAAGCTGAAACTCCAATCCTTTGGCCACCTCATGCAAAGAGTTGACTCGTTGGAAAAGACTCTGACGCTGGGAGGGATTGGGGGCAGGAGGAGAAGGGGATGACAGGATGAGATGGCTGGATGGCATCACTGACTCGATGGACGTGAGTCTGAGTGAACTCCGGGAGTTGGTGATGGACAGGGAGGCCTGGCGTGCTGCGATTCATGGTGTCTCAGAGTCGGACACGACTGAGCGACTGAGCTGAACTGATATATATGTGTGTGCATTCCCATCAGATTTATCCTAACGGTTTGGATTCTTGATCTGGGGTTTCTTTTCTTTCCTTTTTTTCCTTTTATTATCATTTGCTTGTTTTTGGCTGTGCTGGTTCTTTGTTGCTGCGTGGTTTTGTCTCTAGCTGTGGTGAGCAGGGGCTGCTCTCTAGTTGTGGAACACGGGCTCTTATTGCAGTGGCTTCTCTTGCTGTGAAGCACAGGCTCTAGGGCATGTGAGCCTCAGCGGTGGTGGCATGGTGGGCTCAGTAGTTGCAATTCCCGGGTACATGTGGCTCACGGGCTTAGTTGCCCTGTGGCATGTGGGATCTTCCTGGACCAGGGATCGAACCCATGTCTCCGGCACTGGCAGGCAGATTCTTTACTACTGAGCCACCAGGGAAGCCCCTGATTTGTGGTTTCTTAGCTTCAAAATTCTTTTTTAGATGCCGGCTCCAGGTTTCTTTCTAAGCAGAGAGTAATTCTCTAGCCCACCAAAGGTGACCCTACACTATAAGAAGTTAGGCACTGTCCTTCCCAAACCCCTCGCCATGGAGTGGTCTAGAAAAGGAAACAAGAGTTAAGGCTCAACACCGAAAAGAATACCTGCAGCAGTCTCTGCCTTCATAGGGAAAAATAAATAGAGCTCTGTATGAAGACTTTGAACATTCCCAAACTGTTTTAAAGACATAAATCTAAACTCATCCATAAAACGCTGAATGGTTTGCTTAATATCTGGCACACCAGCTCTCGGGCTCACTCCCCCATGCCTGCGTGTGAGCATCACATCGTCTGGAAGGAAATGGTGTTTCCATGAGCTCTTTCAGGGAATTTAGTGCTCCAGAAGGAGCTGTATTTTTCAGGGGCTCCCAAACTCACCCCTGAGGTACCATAAAAGATTAAGCTTGCCTCATTCGTGGGAAGTAGATTTTTTTAAATCCTGATTTATTTCAAATTTCGGTAGTAAAGCATTCTGATCGACCCCGTGTGGATAAGAGAAACAAAGAAGATAGAAACCATGACACAGAAAACATTTTCTGAAAATTGTTTCCTTTTCCCATCAAGATGCATTTCAACAATATGCAAATTAAGTGGTGCCATTGTGCGATAATTATGTTTTCCTAATGTTTCCACAACAGCCCTGCTTTTGCCAGACTTCAATATTGTGGCAGCATAATGGTCACTTTGGAAGGGATGAACACCCATTATATCTGGGTAAGGAAGACCTTGGAAAATCAAATTCAGATAATGCAAAGAATATACTTTCCATTGCTAATTTGTTTCACAGTTATCTTAGCAAGGGTGAAAAATAGTGTTCTTTCCAGAAAAAAAAAAAAAAATTGGATAAAATGCAAGTGAATTAGAAACACCCTGAAGTGCACACCCCTCAAATTCTAAACATATTCTTTAAAAGCTTCCCGGGACCATCAGATACACAGGCTGCGTTGATCCCAATACAGCTGATTCATCAACGTGCAAGCCACTGGAGGAAAGTTCTGGGCAGTTAATAACCACTGTCTTTTGTCAAGTCAGTCTGCAAAATGCACTAGATTAAACAAAGTTATCCAAGTTTTATTCCTATAGAAACACTCTGATGTGGTAATATTGAAGAGTTATTGTCCAAACCCAGATAAAAGCATTTCCAATCTATGTGGAAATGGAACCCTGTTTTCACAGAGACTCAAGAGATCAGAGTGCCAAGAAGTAGTCTTTGGGGAACTTTGGCTACCCCAGTACCCACTGTTAAACTAGAATTGTAGTCCAGTTGACTGAAGGCCAAACTAGAAATAAAATCTCAGATTCCCAGATTCTCAGAACAGCTCTCCACTCCCTCTTGTTTGTTCACTGTCTGCTTGTTTGGCAGAAGCTCATCTGATATTGACACATTTATAACTGCTTACTTTTTATAAGATTGTAGAATTTTTCTATAGGTAGCGGTAGATCAGTAATATCGTAGTTTATGCTTACTCCTTGGAAGGAAAGTTATGACCAACCTAGATAGCATATTCAAAAGCAGAGACATTACTTTGCCAACAAAGGTCCATCTAGCCAAAGCTATGGTTTTTCCAGTGGTCATGTATGGATGTGAGAGTTGGACTGTGAAGAAAGCTGAGTGCTGAAGAACTGATGCTTTTGAACTGTGGTGTTGGAGAAGACTCTTGAGAGTCCCTTGGACTACAAGGAGATCCAACCAACTGAGAGAGAGATGAGATCCAACTGATCCTCTCATCCTAAAGGAGGTGAGATCCAACTGATCGTCTCATCCTAAAGGAGATCAGTCCTGGGTGTTCATTGGAAGGACTGATGTTGAAGCTGAAACTCCAATACTTTGGCCACCTGATGTGAAGAGATGACTCATTTGAAAAGACCCTGATGCTGGGGAAGATTGAAGGCAGGAGGAGAAGGGGACAACAGAGGATGAGATGGTTGGATGGCATCACCAACTCAATGGACATGAGTTTGGGTGCACTCCAGAAGTTGGTGATAGACAGGGAGGCCTGGCATGCTGCAGTTCATGGGGTCACCAAGAGCTGGATGTGACTGAGTGACTAAAATGAACTGATGCTTTTCATATCCTAAATGAATTTTATAGTTTAAAACATGCATATCTGCCCCTAGGTAATTGTTTAAATAGATGCATCCCTTTATAGCAGGGGTCTCAGACCTCACTGCTTCTGAGGCCAGGGCAGAAATGGATGCATGGGCAACACCTCAGCTTAGCTGACTACTGCTTTGTGAAAATCTGAGCACTCTGTTCACTAGTTTTGATTTTTTTTTTAAGGAAAAAGCCAAACATGGACCTTTTTTTATGTGAAACTCATTAATGTGAAATTAATGTAATTGTAGCAAGTGGCTCAAAAAAGAAAATGTTGGCCAACACAATGCATCTACAGGTAGAATTTGGCCTATTTTTAGGCTGCCAGTTCTCCATCTCTACTTTACATTTTTAGTTAGTCCAGTTGTCTCCCTTGAGGAGAGAGAATTCTCTCCCTGTGGGAGCAGAACGGCGGGAGAGAGACTCTGGGGGTGGTGGGGGACAGGCAGACACTGAACAGGTTGGAGCTGTTCCAGCTTCTGTCCTCTGTAGTGACCAAGTGACACAGAAGCCCCAGAGAGACGGCCAGACGGCCAGAGGCGGAGAGGAGACAGCCAGGCTAGATCCTGGGCTACTCTTTTATCCCTTTGTCTTCTTTTGGGTTTTTAAATGTATTTTTGTAGAGTTTATTTTTTAGAGCAGTTTTCAGTTCACAGTGAAACTGAGCGGACAGTGCAGAGCTCCCCTGCACCCAGCCCCCACGCAGCCTTCCACGCCGTCAACGCTGCGAACAGAAGCAGCGTATCTGTTTCAGTCAGTTCACCGCACTGACTCCTCATTAGTCCGTGGTGTACGTTAGTCAGTCTGGGCGTGGGTGTGTTCATTCTATGGGTTTAGACACTTGTATGACATTTTCACTCTGTGCTTTGCCCTTCATCACTCCCTCCCCCCAGCCCCTGGCAACCACTGATCTTTTTGCCTTCTCCATACTTTTAGCTTCTCAAATGGCTGGAATCAGACAGTATGCTGCATTCTCAGATTGGCTTTTTTAGCTTAGTAATAAGGATTGAACTTTCCTCTGTGTCTCCTCATGGCTTGACTGCTTATTTTTTAGTGCTGAATAACATTTCATGGCCTGGGTAAACCAGGGTAAAGTATTCGCCTATCAAAGGACATTTGGTTCCTCCAGGTTTGGCAGTTATGAAGAAAGATGTTATTATACACATCTGGTGCAGGTTTTTGTGTGGACATGGATTTTCAGCTGCTGCTGCTGAGTCGCTTCAGTCGTGTCCGACTCTGTGCGACCCCATAGACGGCAGCCCACCAGGCTCCTCTGTCCATGAGATTTTCCAGGCAAGAGTACTGGAGTGGGGTGCCATTGCCTTCTCTGGGATTTTCAGCTGCTTTGACTAAATAACAAGGAATGAGACTGCTGGATTGTAGTTACGTTCAGTTTTGTAAGAAAATACCAAACTGTACTGTTTTGCACTTCCACCATCAGTGAATGGAGTTCCTGTTGCTCCACCGCTCTTGTCTTTCTTTTAATACCTGATATAATGCATTGTTCTCAGCCTATGGATGGATATGCACCCACCAGGTGACTTGGTACATGACGTTGCTGCTTCAGGAGCCGGGTCTCAGAACACCTGAAGGAGGAGAGCCCTTCTTCTGGGCCTCGTGGGTTTGGTGCGTTGTGAAAGGTGGACGCCACCCGGCAAAGCAGCGTCTCGCCAGGGTCCGACCAAGGCACCAGGCCCTCAAGCTCTCTCCCCGCGTTCTCTTGCTTTTTAAATTTTATTTATTTATCTGTGGCTGTGCTGGGTCTTCGTTGCTGCACACAGACTTTGTCTACTTGCAGCGAGTGGTGGCTACTCCCTCACTGCGGTGCATCGGCTTCTCTCTGTGGTAGCGTCTCTTGCTGCGGAGTGTGGACTCGACGGCGGGGAGATTTCGGTAGTTGTGGCACGTGGGCTCAGTTGCTCCTTGGCGTGTGGGATCTTCTCAGACCAGGAATTGAACCCTTGTGCCCCGCATTGGCAGGTGGATTCTTAATCACTGGGCCACCAGGGACATCCTCTCCCTACATTTTCACTGGGATAAATCCATTTTCTCACTACTATTCCCGGAGGAGGTTGGGCAGCATAGATTGTTGAAGATTTTTCCCTCAGGCTTTTAAAATAGCCCAGCCTTTAGTCAGAGCTGGTAAATTGAGCTGAGTAGAGATATGGATAAAATTAGGAAGCCCTAAAGCCTGGATGGTAGCACACTCTTAGTCTTCTAACTTCTGTAATCATTTTCTTCCATAGCTGGGCTCAATATCATGCAGGCAGAAGACAACTTCATTGTCTCCCATTATGTGTTCAGATTCACCACTTGGATGAAATCTTGGTGGAATCTTAGAACATTCAAGAGTCATGCTCAGCTAATTATAAAATCTCCCTATGACTTTTAATTCTCAAAACAGTCTCAAATCAAGGAATTAAAATCTTCTTGCCGGCGTAAGAATCTGTAAGTCTAAACTGTTATCTGATAGTAAAGATTCTCAGCACCTTGCTCAGTACTGCCTTGGCCTTTTAGTTTTGTTGAAGCTGGAGGAGGTGGTGGGAGCCTGCTGCTTTCCTTCTTGGTCTCCTGGTCCTCATCATCTGGCTTACACTCCAGGCCGGGACTAGGGGGTGGCAAGCAGGTGAAAAGGGCTCAATCTCATGGGACTGATGCTGCCATGATTTGGCATCAGGACCCTCTGCACTTGGAGGATGTTTAAATCTGTTTCTCTTTGGCACATTTTTTCCCCCTAATTGGGTTCTTTTGTATGTTTCTCAGTGATTCTGCTCTAAGACCCTCCAGCTGCCCTTCAGGGATATTTCTCTTCATCCAGTAGGATTCCCTTCCTTAGGCTCTGGAATCAGATCACAGGAGTTTACATCACTAATAAATTACCCAGACCCCCATGTCTCAGTTAATCCACCCTTGAAACAGGACAATAACAGAATCTACCTCATAGGGCTCTGAAAGTGATTCAATGAAGTTATTAATGTAAAGTGTTTAGAGGTTGTCATATGGTAAGATACAGTAATAAACATTGTTATTGTTAATGTAATGTACTAATAATTTGAAGGCAATGTCTAGAAGATTATTACCAAAGACACAAATTCAGTGTCAAAGAGACTGGGAACTAGTTATGAAGAATTCTGGCATAGAGAAATAAGAAATATGTTTTCAAGTTACACGTGATGTTGTGGTAAAGTAGAGAAACACCAGACTCACTTTCACGAGACCCAGATTTCAGTCCTAGATCTGTTATCAGCTGCTGTGTGTTCTTAAAAATGTAACAGAACCACTCTGTTCTGCATCTCATGTCCCTCCCTGCATTTTGATTAAGGAACATGGTTTTCTGTGGATCTTTTCTTTTTGCTGGTTTGATACCAGCCAAATTGTATAGTCTTCAATGTCTTCATCTTGAAACTGGAATCAGGAGCCTAGCGCATCCCAAAGTTTTGGTAAAGATCAAGTGAGATGCTCTAAATGAACACACCATAAACTCTAAATCCTTCATTCAGTCCCTCAGCAAACATTTATTGACCAACCTCAGTCCCAGATGCTATAAAACTGTAAACTATTGCCAACATTACCATTAAGGAACTAGGTCAACTCCAGTGTGTCTTCTCGCCCTAGACTTCTTGGAATCAGATCATGTGAAAGAAGGAATCCTTCCCATTTTCCGTGAGTGGCCTGTACCTGGTAGCACAGAGTAACTCTGTCCAGTTGCAGTTGCTGTGGTGATGGAAACAAGCTATGTCTGCAGTGACCAGTATGGCAGCCACTGGCCACATGTGCTACTGAGCACTTTAAGTACAGTTAGTGCTACTGGGGAGTTGAATGTTTAATTTTATTTAATTTTAAACGACGTATTTAAATAGCTGTACTTGACTAGTGGCTACTAGTGAAATACAGTTTCTAATACATATTGGAAAATTAAAAATTCTAGCTCCCTAAGCACAGGGTTCTGAAGGAAGGAAAAAAGAAATGCAGACCAGAAATGCAGTCTGATTTGGGAGATATATTTGCTGCTTGGTGGGAGTATGTGTTTGCAGATAGTTCATTTTATTTTGTTTCAGTATTGAACTCTGGAACTTGAATAACTGTGATGCATCAGGAAGAGAGTCCCGCTTAAATTGTAAATGTCTGATGATTACTTTGCCCTGAAAATGGAGTAGGGGAAATCCTTAAGCTTTCTGTTCTGACAGAATATAATTATGTGTGTTTCATGAACTCTGAAGAATCAGGGATTTATTAGAAATTTCCCACTCATTGGTCCTTAAAACAGGCATAAGATTTAAGAGACACTAAATACAAATGTTTTTCCTCCTAAGTGCATCATTGATAGGGATATAATAGTGAATGATTTAGAAAACATATAGTAAGTGCTTCTGCTTCTGTAAATCAGATACCGCTGGATGGTATTTAAGACAGGTAGTCTTGCGAATTAACACCCTGAGCAGATGTTTGGCATGTCTTTTTGAAAACAGATACTCGGAGATGCCTGGTATGGCCACAGGCAGGACAGACTCCAAGTTCATTCTCATGCCAGACCTGGCCTTTTCCCTATTTCTGCAAAGGCGGTGGAATTCCCCAAATCTATTAAAATGAGATAGATAGAAAAACTCTGTTTCTCCTCTACTGTTCCCACAGAACACTTCTGTGACCTCATATGTCAGCTTTTTCTCACACCAACCAGTTCTCTGACACCAGCAGGCTGTCCTGCACTTCAGTTCGGTTGTGACACTGACAGCCTGGCTTTAGGACAGAGCCCCCAGGTTAAACGTCCGGACCTACAAGGCTGCCCCACTTCCGACGTCAGCTGCAAGTCTCAGGTTGTCACCTGTGATCTGGCCAACCAGCTGTAAATCCAGGTTCCTGCAACCCTTTGGTTTGATAATTTGCAAGAGAATGGCTCACATAACTCAGAAAAACAGAATTCACTGCTTTACTGTAGAGGATGTAATCAAGAATAGAGGGGACAGCCAAATGGGAGACTCTGTTTCCTGCCTTTTCCTCCTCCTACATTCCCCTTGGTTTCCTTGGCCCGTGGCCTGTTTCCTCCATTTTCAAAGCACATTCGTTTAACCTGTTTCTGTTGTCGTATCTTTTTTTTCTCCCTTTGACTTTCTTGCCTTCCACTTAGAAATATGCTTGTGATTAGATCAAGTCCACCCAGATAATCTCGGATAACCTGTCATCTTGAGATCCTTAAACCAATTACATCTGCAAAGTCTCTTTTTGCCACGTAAGGTAATATATTGATAGGCTATGCGGATCAGCCTGTAGACTTGTTTGGGGGCCATTATTCCATCCCAGAGTTCTAAGCAGGTAGCAAGCAACCTGAACGGTGAGTGTGCAGCAGCTGTCTGCTCTGCTTAGACCAGTGGTTCCTTGAGTGCTTCCTGGACTTGTAGCATCAGCAGCACCCAGGAACTTCATAGAAAAGTACATTCTTAAGCCCACCTCAGACTTGCAGAATCAGACACTCTGGGAAGTGGAGCTCAGCAGTCATTTTTTTAACAGGCCCTTAGGATGATCTGAGCACCGCTGGAGTTTAAGAACCACTACCTAAGGGATCGGAGAAGGCAGTGGCAGCCCACTCCAGTACTCTTGCCTGGAAAATCCCATGGATGGAGGAGCCTGGAAGGCTGCAGTCCATGGGGTCGCTGAGGGTCGGACACGACTGAGTGACTTCACTTTCACTTTTCACTTTCATGCACTGGAGAAGGAAATGGCAACCCACTCCAGTGTTCTTGCCTGGAGAATCCCAGGGACGGGGGAGCCTGGTGGGCTGCCGTCTATGGGGTCGCACGGAGTCGGACACGACTGAAGTGACTTAGCAGCAGCAACAGCCTAGGGAATGATGTAGGGCATGGACTCATACTCTGTTCATGCTCTTGGGAGCAACTGTCTTTCCTTTACTCTATTTTTTCTTTAATTTTATTATTTTTATTTTCTGTTATGCTGGGTCTTTGTTGCTACACGGGCTTTTCTTTAGTTGCAACGAGCAAGGGCTGCTCTCTAGTTGCGGTGTGCAGGCTTCTCACTGTGGTGGCTTCTCTTGTTTCAGAGAACGGGCTGTACGGTGCACAGGCTCCAGTAGCTGCAGTTCCCAGGCTCGACTGCACAGGCTCAGTAGTTTGGGTGCACAGGCTTAGTTGCTCCATGGCATGTGGGATCTTCCCGGATCAGGGATCGAACCCATGTCTCCTGCATTGACTGGCGGATTATTTATCACTGAGCCACGAGGGAAGCCCTTCTTCACTCTTTGTCAAGAAGAGATGCCTTTAAGTTTTTTAAAGGTTAAATTTCTATAAGATTTAATGTCATCATGTATTTGTCATAGTTATTCTCTGCACTGCAGAGGTTTTAAGATGGATTATGAAGTCCAGTTAAGTCCCCTTTTAAGTAGGTGAGGTTTTAGTCCAGTTTTGTTATCACTGGGGATTGGAGGAAAGGGCAGTGGAAGGCGTTGCTCCTCTCGCCCTCACTCCCTTTTCCTTTTTACCACCCCGTCCCCACTCCAGCAGAGCAGGCTTGCAGGTATTAGTCACAACTCAACAAGCACCTTGTTGGAGGAGGTTGGTAAAGTATCAAGCCACTGATTTACAGAATTAGAAAATGATAGAATCAGAAGAGGTCTGCAAGAGCATGTTTCCAAGGCTCTCATTTTACAGGGGACTCTGAGGCTGAAAGAGGTCACACACAAGGTCACATGATTAATGTGTGGAAGTCAGGATCCAGGAAATCAGCCCAGATCCGTGATTTTATGCTAGTCAGGTAGCATCTCCGAGACACATAAAAAGTATGAGCTGCTTTCACCCAAAACAAAGAAACTTGACTAAAACAAGGTGAATCTGACCAGCTCTCATTTTCATTAAGGCTCCACACTGTGAGGAGAATCAGTTAGCAAAACACGAGGATTGAGTTATTGGCTGTAATGCCGCAGCAGAATGAAATTGAAATTTATCTGAGGTGTGACCAGAGCAAGAGTAGATATAAGAAATCATTATAGTCCTATAGAAATAAAAATACTTTGAAGGCAGAAATAAGAATATTAGAAAATCAATGGGGGACCTGAGGTTTATGAAGCCAGTTGCTGGGGGAGGTGGAGGGGACTGAGGAACTGCCAGAACAAAGGGGAGGGGTTATTATGAGGATAATGTGAAAATCCAGATATGAAAATATAGAGCCAACCCAGGAGTTCTTGGTATTTATTTTTAAGAATGAAAATATATAAGAGCTTGCTGAAAAATGAAGGGCAGGATTTCTTTTCCTTTAACCCAGAAGATGAAAATGATGATGACTTAAACAGGAATGTGTATAGAGATATAAGTGGGGCAGGACAAGGAGGGGAAATGGAGATCCAGTGAAGAAGCAGGAGAAAAATTTAGAAATTTGTCACCATGGTCTAACACATTAAAATGTGGGGCTTTGAAAATAACCAAGAGAATATTTTCTTGGTTTTTATTTTCTCTTTTCTTCTTTTTTTTTTTCTCCTGTGAGAGGGAATAAGGTTATTCTAGTGGTAAATATGTTTTGGAAACTGATGAATTCAAATTATTAGCATCAGTATGTAGAGTCAGACCTCCTCCCAAGAGGGGCTACCAACCCACTTATTAATTTTCACAAAAATAGGGGACATTTTTTTATTTAAAAAAATTAGTTGAGCATTTTTAATGCCTTTCTTTTCCCATCTGCTTTTGTTTCTTTATTCATTATTAGAAAGAGAGAGGCTGTGTGTGTGTGAGAGAGAGAGAGAGATCCAATTTCCCTCCATGCACTCTCCGTAAATGTCAACTACACCATCTGGTGGTGATTGGATAATGTGCACTTGGCTTAAAAAATGAAAAATGAAAATCAAATTCGAAAAATACCTGGGCTTCCTTGGTGACTCAGACGGTAAAGAATCGGCCTGCAGTGCAAGAGACCTGGGTTTGATCCCTGGGTTGGGAAGATCCCCTGGAGGAGGGCATGGCAGCCCAGTCCAGTATTCTTGCCTGGAGAATCCCCATAGACAGAGGAGCCTGGTGGGCTACAGTCCATGGGGTCTCACAGTCAGACACAGCTGAGCGACTAAGCACAGCACAATATCATGATTTCTCATTACCTTCAGTCGTTAAATTAAATACCAGTTCTGATGCCATGAATATTAACCAGGATTCAAAGTAAAAATTAACTAGATGCTTGTAGTGGAATATTTGTTATAAAATGAAGGGCAGTTAAAACTTAATAGATACAAAGCTCTTACCAGATTCTTATTCATAAACAAAGCTTGAGAAATTTCCAAGTCTGTGATGGCAGTTGTAAAGGGTTTCATTTTGTACCCACACTCAAGGGGGTTCCCCGAAACCCTTATCCTTCTCTACTTCAGCCCCTTAGTATTTTTTTCAGATTTTTAAAATAACCTTTTGTTATTTTATTTGCTTCTTTCCTCCAGCATTGCTTTTAAAATGAAGTAACTTTCACAAGAGTAGAGATTGCTTTTGTATTTTTCCCCATGGCATCCCCCATGTGTATAGTAGACACTCAATATAAATATTTGTCCAATGAATTTAATTGAATTTAAAATACTTTATACTATGTGAAAAAAAAATTTTAAAGCAGTTATATGAACAGTAAAATTAGAGTAATCTCTCTGAGTGGTGTGGACTAACATTTTTTCAAGAAATTCAGTCAAACTGGTTTGGATTTGTCTCTGGTAGTTTTAGAAACTGCAGTTTTTGAGGCCATGCTTCTGACAGTATAACCACTAGCATGCATTCATTTTTCCGTGGGGTGACATTGGTTTTGAAAAGCCTCCTTATTTAGGCTGGGGTCTTTAGGACTAAACAGGTGCCTTTCAGAATCACCGATCAACTCAAAGAACAACTTAGAAATGCACATTTTGACGTTTGCCAGCCTGATGTTTATATAACTGCTTTAAGTAGGCCCCACCACTGGGAGCTTCGTAAGTCGCCAAGCTTGTCGATGTCAGTACGCTGGAAGCAAAGTGCTCACCTCTGCTTTGTTGGATGTGAACTTAGTCACATCACAACAAGGATTCAGTTTCGATCATAGTGCCACTTTTGTCCTTTGACTTCTGACAAATGCCAAGTGTTTCCTGACGCATATTCTAATCATGCAAAACCTACTCAAACAGCAGAAGAAATGGTGGCCAGATAACTGAATTGCACATGGATTTGAGTTGGACACTGCAGATTTTATGTGCAATTGAGTTCATTCAATTTAGAGAGCAATCTTGTGGGTTCCCAGAGATTCTTCTAGGGGGATTGTTCACTTTACTGAGAGATCAAGAACCTCGCAAAGGAAAATGGGGTGCAGAGGGATTAACCACCGTAGTAGGGAAGTCTTGGTCGTATTTAGGGGAGGGGATGTGCTCTGGTTGGCCCTTTTTGCTCCATGGTTGGTATGCAATGGACAGCTTGTAGGTGGGAATGATGGATGGGTGGGTGGATGGAATGCTGGATGGAATGCTGAAAGATTACGTAGGTTCAGGAATTTAAAGGCAGGGTGAACAAGAGTAGAAAAGAGATTGGTAAAATTGTCAAGATCCCCACAGATTCTCTGAATTTATCCTAAATATTCTGATACATCATGTGTTGTATTCGCCCCCTGATTTTATTTGACCTTTATTTAAATATCATCTCTCTTTAGCAACAGAGTAGTTTCGTCACTTGGGATTAAAAATGATATTTTTGTAAAATGGCAAACCATCTTGACATTTCATTACAAACTTTTTTAACAAATTCCTCTTCTCATTCAAAACTCTTCTTCCAAGTAGGACAAAGCTTCCCATCAGTGGTTTTATTTTTATTTTAAAATGCTTCTTTGCAGTGTGAATCCAGAAGGGCCACGAGGAGTGGTGCAAGAGGGGGGCTGTGAGCCAGGAGGGCTGGTCCCCACCGGCAGCCCCTCCTCTGTAATCCTGTGACCTTGAGCAAGTCACACCCCTGTCTGGACAATGTTTCTTTGTCAGCAAAGTGAGATATTTAGCCGAATGAGATCCTGTAGGCTATACATGTTTTTTAGAATCACTTCGAGGTTTTAGATTTATCGCCACACCCCCCCCCCAACAATGCCTCATTCTTGGCAGCAAAAAAAGAAAAAAAAAGACTTTCCTGAAGGCCTCCCTTGAATATATTGAGGGAGGCAGAACAATGCCCCCCACCAAAGATGTTTGTGCTTGATCCCTAACCTGTGAATGTGCTACCTTATGTGGGAAAAAAAAAAAAAAAAGGATTTTGCAAATGTTATTAGATTAAGGATTTTGAGGTGGGGAGGTTAGCAGGGATCATGCAGGTGGGCTTGACCTACTCACTGGTCCTCAGAATCAGAGAACACTTCCTGATTGTGATCAGAGAGACATGTGATGATGGAAAGAGGGTCAGAGAGGTCGTTGGTAGTTTGAAGATGGAGGAAGGGGACCAGGAGCCAGGGAGTATGTGCTACCTTCACAAGCTGGGAAAGGTGACCAAAGAGTCTTCTCTAAAGTGTCCAGGGAGGGCTGCGACCCTGCCAGTGTTCCTCTGGCCTCGATTTCAGCCCAGTCAGACTGACCAGGACTTACAGAACTGTAAAGTAATACATTTGTACCATTTAAGTTCAATGGCAACCCACTCCAGTACTCTTGCCTGGAAAATCCCATGGGCAGAGGAGCCTGGTGGGCTGCAGTCCATGGGGTCGCTAAGAGTCGGACATGACTAAGAGACTTCACTTTCACTTTTCACTTTCATGCATTGGAGAAGGAAATGGCAACCCACTCCAGTGTTCTTGCCTGGAGAATCCCAGGGACGGGGGAGCCTGGTGGGCTGCCATCTATGGGGTCACACAGAGTCAGACACGACTGAAGTGACTTAGCAGCAGCAGCAGCAAGTCACACACATATATTCAGCCAGAATAATTTTTCAGCAACTCTAGGAAAACTATTGGACAGTCTACAAACACACTGCATAGTTCATAACAAATGCCACTCAGGCTCAGCCAGTTGCACGGGCGTACAGCCAGTATAAATAGTAAAAGAACCGTCAGAGACAAGTAGCATCTGCCGTGTAACTCTGGAGCATAAAGGTAATTGATCTGGTGTGAAAAACCTGGAATCAAAAGCAGCATCCAGATAGGTGTAAAATCACAGAGCAGAAGGGGACTGTCCATCTCCCAGGCTGCCTCCTTCATTCCGAAGATAACTAAACTGAGACTCAAAGGAACAGAAACTGTCCCCAAATAAAACCTGAAGTCCTTTCTGCTACAGGAGAAAGTTCTCATCATTGAGAAGAAAAAAGAAGTTCCCATCATTGAGAAGAAAGCAGGGTTTAAAAGTAAACTTCCATCATGGTATCTTAGAATCCACATTGCCTGGGGGGGCTGCGGCCCGGCCAATGTTCCTCTGCCTCGATTTCAGCCCAGTCAGACCTAGTGGGACTTCTGACTTACAGAACTGTAAAGTAACTTGCAAATCAGCGGGTGCATCACCTTCCGAGGTCTGGCTTCCCAAACCGGGAAACTGACCCCAATTTGAGGCGGCACCGATGGAAGGGAAGGTAGCTGTAATATATGAACTGACACTTAAGCAGTCAGCTCAGGCCGATGCATCTCCACATAATAAATAGAATCTCTGCTTTAACGTGGTCTACAGTACACTTTGTCCTAAATTACCTGGAAAATGTGGATATCGTCACTAGTTTGTTTGATCCCTTAACATGATGGTCACCAGTGAGAATGTTAGAGGTAGTTTACCCCTCAGTCAGTCCAGTCGCTCAGTTGTGTCCGACTCTTTGCGACCCCATGAATCGCAGCACACCAGGCCTCCCTGTCCATCACCAACTCCCAGAGTTCACTCAGACTCACATCCATCGAGTCAGTGATGCGATCCAGCCATCTCATCCTCTGTTGTCCCCTTCTCCTCCTGCCCCCAATCCCTCCCAGCATCAGGGTCTTTTCCGATGAGTCAACTCTTCACATGAGGTGGCCAAAGTACTGGAGTTTCAGCTTTAGCATCATTCCTTCCAAAGAAATCCCAGGGCTGATCTCCTTCAGAATGGACTGGTTGGATCTCCTTGCAGTCCAAGGGACTCTCCAACACCACAGTTCAAAAGCATCAATTCTTCAGCACTCAGCTTTCTTCACAGTCTAACTCTCACATCCATACGTGACCACTGGAAAAACCATAGCCTTGACTAGACGGACCTTTGTTGGCAAAGTAATAGAATCATATAAATGGAAATAGGCCCCAGAGGTTAGGGGCTGCATCCTGGAGGCAGAGGCAGATTTCAGCTCCATTCATCCACCCCCAGGCACTTTCTCGTGCCCTCTGCTCATGGGAACTTATGGTGCTTTCCTGTGAGTGAAGACCCTTGAAGTATCATGAAAAGTGTTTTTAGTTTCAGCCCATGTATTACCCTGTCAGCCTGAAAATTGTGCCTCTTAAGGTCAGAATTCATGTACTCTGCTAGAGGGGAAAAAACCAGACTTGTAATCCCAACTCTTTGGTGAATTAATAAAAGACATTCCACTTCTAGAATGTCCAAGAAGCTGAGGACACAGCTTCTTGAGGGAGATTGGAACAGAAAGCACTCATTATTGGCCTCTCTTGCTCTAATCAGCCGTGTTCGGGAAAACCACAGACTCCTCATACTCCTCTCATCCAGGTAGCACCATGTGGACAGGACTATTATCCAGCAGTTACCCAGACGCTCAGCTTAATATACTTAGCAGTAGATAAAGACGTCCATCCAGAGCCATTAGGTAACCTGGGATTTGATGTGAAACCTAATTGGAAGATAATATTCTAATACTTCAGACCTCAGGCCTCTGCTCAGATTGCTGAGATCATTATTCCTGATTTCTCTAAATTCATGCTCTAATAAAGAGGCACACAAATTGCTTACCTGTCAAGTGCTACCATTTTAGGAGAATTCGCTGAACTGTTAATGCTTAAGGGACCAGGGGGTTTCAGATTTGGGGTATCTGCTTTCTATTTTGATACTCGATAGGTGTCCCTGTGCTAGTTTGAGATCTCATCCTAGAAATACAATGCATATGTGAGAAGAGTCATGTTCAGTGAGCCCTGGACCTGGATTCTCCATTTGCAAAGATTGATAATGCAGTAAAATACTCTTAACTTGGAAACTGTGAGTAATAAAATGTAATCTTTCTTTGATAGTTCCGAATGCACTTTAAAATTATGCAGTGCCTTGGAGTCACTGCAGAGAATATAACTTTTTATAGATCACAGAACTATAGAAGTTTGGGAGTCAATGGAACTTTATGCCATTCAGTAGAGGCTTAATAACTAAGTTTTGTATAGTTGCCAACTACAGTCAATCGGTCTGCCTCTGGTGTGCCATGCTGAGAAGGATTTTTTCGTTACTCAGACTCAACAGATGAGTGTAATGTGATCAATTAGCAATGTCTGCCATGGGTGGGAAGAAAGAAAAGTCACTGGCAGAGCACGTATTTTCTGTCCTTAAGAATTCCAGCCTCTTTATTTTTGGCTCAGATGATAAAGAATCTGCCTGCAGTGTAGGAGACCTGGGTTCAATCCCTGGGTCGGGAAGATCCCCTGGAGAAGGGAATGGCTATGTATTCCAGTGTTCTTGCCTGGAGAATCCCCATGGACAAAGGAGCTTGGCGGGCTGCAGTCCATGGGGTTGCAAAGAGTCGAATATGACTGAGCTACTAATCTTTCACTTTCAGCCTAAGGACAAGCAGAGTTCATAGGACTGGCCAGAATCAACCACCTGGTCTGTGGTTGAACTGGTCGGGCCACTGATATTTTATCATAGCATACCACCTCTGTAATATCAACTCACAACTTCTAGAAAATAGAAAATCAAGTAGTAGTTTCTTGGGTATCTAAAAACTTCGGGAATGAAAAAGCACAAGCAGGAAAGGTATTTGGATGGTGATGTACGTTACCTAGGAAACTGATGACAATTCATCAAATAGTTCAAAAGAATTTGAAATTAATTTTCCAGTGAGGCATCATGTGGTTTTAACAAATATAATTGTATTTTAAAATTCAGTTTAGACACTCAGGAAATAAGTTTGGATGCCTTCCCAATGCAAGGGACTATATTGGAGTGGCGAGAACAGTAACGAGACATTCTAGGCAAAAATCCCCCAGGATCCATTCAGGAGATACTTCCTGAGCACTTGCTTGAGTCAGACAGTGTGCTCAGTCCTGGAGATTCAAAAGTCAAGTAAAACTCTGCCTTGAAATGGTTTTTCTCATAGTAGGCAATATCTGGCACCATAACCAATGGTTATAACAGCTGTTTTGCCGTCTAGGTTTTCAGAGGATTCCAAGAAACCCAATCTAGAGATGAGGCTCTAAAGCAAGGTAGAGTGTAGTAAGGGATAAGCTGGTGATTTTTCAAAGTAAATATCCCGTATAAATGGGAAACTTCAGGCTGTAACTATTTTAATCTTTTGTTGAAGTGGATTGGATTTATTCATGTTCTATGTATTGTAGTTGTGGTTTATCATTTCTGTTACTGTATGATATCACCCTATGTAAGTAGACCTCAGTGTCTTTATCCATTCTATGGTTGGAGGATATTTCTGTTGATTTCAGATGGGAATTATCACCAAAAATATTTCTATGAACATGCCTTTTTTATTGGAGTATAATTGCTTTACATTAGTGTGTTAGTTTTTGCTGTACAATGCAGTGAATCAGCAATATGCATACACATGTACCCTGCCTGTTGGACCGCCTTCACACCCCCCACCATCCCGTCCCTCTGGGTCGTCAGCGTGCGTCAAGCTGAGCTCTGTGCAATATGCAGCGCCTTTGCACTATCTAAAATAACCATTTTACACGTGGCAGTGTGTTTATGTCAAACCTAATCCCCCAGCTCGTTCCACTCTCCCCTTCCCCTGCTGTGCCCATGTGTCCGTTCTCTATGTTTGCATCTCTGTTTCTGCCCTGGAACTAGGCTCATTTGTACCATTTTTCTTGATTCTACATACATACATTAATGTATGATATTTGTCTTTCTCTTTCTGACTTACTTCACTCTGTATGACAGACTCTAGCGATCCACTCCAGTACTCTTGCCTGCAAAATCCCATGGACAGAGGAGCCTGGTGGGCTGCAGTCCATGGGGTCGCAAAGAGTCGGACACGACTGAGCGACTTCACTTTCACTTTCAGGTCCACCCACATCTCTACAAATAACCCAGTTTCAGTCCTTTTTAGAGCCGAGTTACAGTCCATTGATTATGCATTGCATCTTCTTTATCCACTCATCTGTCGATGGACCCTTAGCTTCCATGTCCAGGCTATTATAAGTAGTGCTGCAGGGAACACTGGGGTACATGTATCTTTTTGAATTATGAAAGTTTTTAAGAAAGGTTTAAGAAAGGGTTTTAACAAAGGTCCGTCTAGTCAAGGCTAGGTTTTTCCAGTGGTCATGTATGGATGTGAGAGTTGGACTATAAAGAAAGCTGAGCACTGAAGAATTGATGCTTTTGAATTGTGGTGTTGGAGAAGACTCTTGCGAGTCCCTTGGACTGCAAGGAGATCCAACCAGTCCATCCTAAAGGAGATCAGTCCTGGGTGTTCTTTGGAAGGACTGATGTTGAAGCTGAAACTCCAATACTTTGGCCACCTGATGTGAAGAGCTGACTCACTGGAAAAGACCTTGATGCTGGGAAAGATTGAGGGCAGGAGGAGAAGGGGACGACAGAGGATGAGATGGTTGGATGGCATAACCGACTCAATGAACATGGGTTTGCGTGGACTTCGGGAGTTGGTGATGGACAGGGAGGCCTGGCGTGCTGTGTTTCATGGAGTCGAAAAGAATCGGACACGACTGAGTGACTGAACTGAACTGAACTAGGGTATATGTCCAGTAGTGGGATTGCTGGGTCATATGTAGTTCTATGTTTCGATTTTTAAGTAATCTCCATATTGTTTTTCACAGTGGCTGTAGCATTTACATTCCCACCAGCAGTGCAAGAGGGTTCCCTTTTCTCCATACCCTTTCCTGCATTTATGGTTTGTAAATTTTTTGATGATGTCTATTCTGTCTGGTGTGAGGTCATACCTCATTGTACTTTTGATTTGCATTATGCTTACCCCTTGGAAGGAAAGTTATGACCAACCTAGATAGCATATTCAAAAGCAGAGACATTACTTGCCAACAAAGGTCCATCTAGTCAAGGCTATGGTTTGTCCAGTAGTCATGTATGGATGTGAGAGTTGGACTGTGAAGAAAGCTGAGTGCCGAAGAATTGATGCTTTTGAACTGTGGTGTTGGAGAAGACTCTTGAGAGTCCCTTGGACTGCAAGGAGATCCAACCAGCCCATCCTAAAGGAGATCAGTCCTGGGTGTTCTTTGGAACGAATGATGCTAAAGCTGAAACTCCAATCCTTTGGCCACCTCATGTGAAGAGTTGACTCACTGGAAAAGACTCTGATGCTGGGAGGGATTGGGGGCAGGAGGAGAAGGGGACGACAGAGGATGAGATGGCTGGATGGCATCACCGACTTGATGGACATGAGTCTCAGTGAACTCCGGGAGTTGGTGATGGACAAGGAGGCCTGGCATGCTGCAATTCATGGGGTGGCAAAGAGTCCGACATGACTGAGCGACTGAATTGTACTGAACTGAACTGAATAATTAGTGATGTTGAGCATCTTTTCATGTGCCTCTTGGCCATTTGTATGGCTTCTTTGGAAAAATGTCTGTTTGGGTCTTCTCCCTATTTTGTGATTGGGTTGTTTGTGGGTTTTTTTTTTTTTTTTTAATTAAGCTTCGTGAGCTGTCTGTGTATTTTGGAGATTAATCCTTTATCCATTGCTTCATTTGCAAATACTTTCTCCTATTCTGAAGGTTACCTTTTCATCTTGTTTATGATTTCCTTTGCTTTTAAGTTTAATTAGGTCCCATTTGTTTTTGTTTTTATTTTCATTACTGTAGGAGATGGATCAAAAAAGTTCTTGCTGTGATTTATGTCAAAGAGTGTTTTTCCTATGTTTTCCTCTAAGAGTTTTATAGTGTCCAGTCGTACATTTAGGTCTTTAATCTTATGCATGCATCTCTACTGGGGCTATCCCTATGATATAACAGCTGGGTCACCTGTGTGAGCATTATGGAAGCCCTTCCAACAGTTTACAAAAGTGACTGGAACCAATTTAAATCCCTACTAGTAGTGCTGGAGAGTCCCCATGTTCCATATCCTCATCAAGATTTGCTATTTTCAGTATACTTAATATTAATCAGTCTGGTAGGTATCTTAGAGTTTTAATTTGCATTTTCCAAAATTACTAAGAAAGTTGAAAGTGAAAGTGAAGTGGCTCAGTCGTGTCCGACTCTTTGTGACCCCATGGACCATAGCCTACCAGGATCCTCTGTCCATGGGATTTTCCAAGCAAGAGTACTGGAGTGGGTTGCCATTTCCTTCTCTAGGGTTATCTTCCTGACCCAGGGATCCAACCTGGGTCTCCTGCATCTTAGGCAGACACTTTACCATCTGAGCCACCAGGGGAGTCCTAGAAAGTTGAAGACATTCTCAAATTTGGTGGGCTTGCTTTGGTGAAGTATGTGTTCAAATGTTTTGCTTATTTTTCTTTTGAACGTTTTTAAAAAATTTTTTGCACCTTCCTTGATAAGTTGAATTATATTCAAAGTAACAATTTCTTACAAAAGACCCCACCAGAGTGCTTCCCTTGGGGTCTGGTCAGGAAACAGAAAATCCCCAAGTTACCTGGAAGGAGAGTTTAATACAAAGAATTATTAGCTAGATACCCAACTGTCGTCTCTGTAAGTAAATATCAGGCCAAAAGAAACCACTAAGGTCTCCTGGAGTAGCAGCTGCAGGAAATAGTTACCCGGACCCGCCTCCAGGGACTGGAGGGAAGAAGGGAAATGTTGACGCTGTTAAACTCAGAAGCCCAGAGAAGGGGCCTGCGCCCAGCCTGCTGAGCAGGAATTTGAGTCTCTGAGGAGGAGACGCAGCCAGCTGGTGTTTGGTCTCTGAGAAGAGGCGATAAGGCTACTCTCATAAGTGCTGGGAAAGCTCCATACTGGATCTGATTGTTGGTATGAGAACAAACTCACCCTGTTGCAATGAAGTGCTTGGTGTCTTAGAGACCGGAAGCCGTCCTAAAGGCTTAATGTCTCCTCTTCCAGCCTCGCAGGATCCCGCTAGCGCCCCCTATTGACGTCTGTCAAGCAGAGTCGGGTTTTCCTGTCTGGTGCCGTCATCCCAAATGGGGGAAGAGTGAGGTCAGAGCTGAGAAGGTGAAGGTTGTTCAGTCGTGTATGACTCTTTGCGACCCCATGGACTGCAAACCCCCCAGGCTCCTCTGTCCATGGGGATTCTCCAGGCAAGAATACTGGAGTGGGTAGCTGTGCACTTCTTTGGGGAATCTTCCCAACCCAGGGATAGAACCCAGGTCTCCCACATTGCAGGCAGATTCTTGACCGTCGGAGTCACCAGGGAAGTCCTAAAGGAGCTTAGTACTTGTCAAGAGAACATGAAAACAAAGGGTGTGGAAGGTACAGCCAACGAGGGGCTTGGATCTAGGCTGGAGATGTGTAATAGTTCAGAGCAGCTAACCTTTAGGAGTTCAAGTAGCTGACCTAAGAGTGTACTTACCACATGCCCACTGCATAAGGCATCACCTATGCTACATCACAGTTGCAATCCACGAGACCTCAGTGTTTTCCTTCGGCCTAATACTTAGTTACAGACAGGACACTTCTGATCCTCACACCTCATCTCACAACGGCCCCTTAGGATGAGAGCTCTCACTACTCCCACTGAAAAGGTGAGACCATAAAGGCAAGAGAGTTGAAATCATCTGCCCAAGGTCATACAGCCAGGAGATGCAAGTAGACTAAATATGTAATTCAGATTCATCTAACTCATTTTTATCTTCATATTCAAATCCCAAAATAAAGGGGATTTACTGTAAAACTATACAGAATTATGGTAGATGAGACATGAAAATTAATAGCAGGTGTCCTGACTTCAGAGAACTTTTACAGTCATCAATATTTTCTGGTCATATTAGCTCATAAAAATATGGCAGATGGCATCAATATCTTTCCTTCTTTACTTTTTTTTTAAGTCTTTATCTGTTTTTAGCTGGTATTTTCAGGCATCCTTGTCACTGCGGTGAAAAACCACACATTCTATTGATGTGTCTGAAATTACTTTCACTGACTGGTGCTTTGATTTCTATACTTTCGCAGATGGTAATTGGGTGAGAACAGTCCTTCTTTGTCTTTCCTAGATTTGAAACCTAGACCCAAGCTGCTCCCAAAGCTATAACCAATAAGAAAACTCCCTGGTTTGTTCCTTGGCTGCATGGGATTGAATGCAGTTGAAGTACCTGTAGCCCAAGCGAAGGCACTTTCTTTACCTTGGACTCTTCCTCTACATGCTGATCAGCTCTACGTTTGGAAAACCTATGAGAACTTGTCTGTTTATTCTGAGACAAAGTGTCCAGTGTGCTAAAAATCTGACTTCTTTTAAAAGATGAACCTGTGCAGCAGTCTTGTGGAGTTAGGGAGCCTAGCTAGGACTCCCTGGACAGCCTCTGACCTCGGATGCTGTGCAGTCGCTCCCAGCCACCTCAGCAGTGTCTCCTGGCCCCGCCCTCTCCCACTAGCTGGCCCTCCCCCTGGCAGCCGGATGCCGGGAGCAAGGGCAGACCTGCTGCCAGGGCACCTGGCTCTGGGGAAGGAGGGCCGCTCAGCCGGCTCCTCAAGGTGCTCTCCGTGCAGCCTCCCCTCAGTCTCTGACTTGCCAGCAGCCCGCCCTGCATTGCTCTCCTCTCCCCACTGCAGTGAACCGCCACAAACTCGGCGCCTTCAAGGATACAGATTTATCGCCTTACTCTTCTGAAGGTCAGACATTCAAAATCAGTCCCAGTGAGCTAAAAGCAAGGTGGTGGAAGGGCTGTGTTCCTTCTGGAGGCCCTGGGGAGACTCTGCTTCCTCTCCTTTTGCAGCTTCTAGAAGCCCATGAGTTCACTGGCTGGTGCATCACATCTTCTCCTCTGACTCCGACCCTCCTGCATCCCTCTTATGAGGACCCTTAGATCATATTGAGTCCCCCAAAGAGGCTCAGGTGATTCTCCATCTCACGATTCTTAGTTTAACACATCTGCAAAGTCTCTGTTGCCACATAATGTAACATACTCATAAGTTCCACAGACTGGGCGTGGACATCTTTGGAGGACCACTGTGGTACCAGCCTGTGCCCCAGTCCCCACCCCAGTCTCTCTGCTTTCCTCCTATTTCTCAGGACTAAATGCCTGTTGTGTTTGCCAAGGCTTTCACCACACTGGCCTCCCTTCTGCTCTGCCTGCTCTCCCACACGGCATGCCTCAGCTTTGGGCAGATCATGCCTTGCCCTGCCTTCAGCTTTAGTGACTGAGTTCTTTTGGGAAACAAACTGGCCTGGGTTTGAAATTCCAGCTCTGCTACTTCCATACTGTGTAGGCTTTGTAACCACACTTGAGTTTACCCCTTTCCTTTGTCCTTATTGGGGTCTGGAGGCCTATACTACTTTTTAAAATATTGAAATATAGTTTTTGTATTAATTTCAGGTGTATAGCAGAGTAATTCAGATATATATAGTGGTGATTTAGTTGCTGAGTCGTATCTGACTCTCTGAAGCCCCATGTACTATAGCTTGCCAGGCTCCTCTGTCCATGGAATTTTCCAGGCAAGAATACTGGAGTGGGTTGCCATTTCCTCCTCTAGGGAATACACACACACACACACACACACACACACACACACACACACACACACACGCATACATACACGCATATATCTTCCCTGCTGGCTCAGACAGTAAAGAATCTGCCTACACTGCAGGAGACCCAGGTTTGATCCCTGGGTCAGGAAGATCCCCTGGAGAAGGGAATGGCTACCCACTCTAGTATTCTTGCCTGGAAAATTCGATGGACAGAAGAGCCTGGCGGGCTACAGTCTGTGGGGTTGCAGAGAGTTGGATACAACTAAACGAGGAACACTTTCATATATATGTGTATATGTGTGTGTATCTATATCTGTATCTATACATCTCCAGTTTTTTCAGATTCTTTGCTCTTATAGGTCATTCAGAGTATTGAGTGGAGTCCCTTGTGCTGTACAATAGGTTCTTGTTGGTTGTCTGTTTTTGTATACTAGTGTATATATGTTAACCCTGAACTCCTGTAATTCATCCCTCTCCCCCTTCCTCTTTGACGTAACTACAAGTTTGTTTTCTGTGTCTGTGAGTCTTTCTGTTTTGTAAATAAACTCATTTGATTCTTATCTTTTTAGATTCTACCTATAAGCGATAATCACATGGTATTTCTCTGTCTGGCTTACTGGACTTAGTATAATAACCTCTAGGTCCATCCATGTTCCTGCAAACGGCATTGTGTTCTCTCTGTAAGCCATGCCTCTCACAGGATAGACTATGACTAGCTAGGCAGGGGCTGGACTTTTCTGTCTGTCATGTTCTTTTTCAAGTTGAATCCAGTCCAGCCGTTGTTGATCAGCCCCATCCCAGCACAGGGCACACAGAGGTGAGTGAGGCATGGTCCCTGTCCTCAGCAGACACGCCACAGACCAAGGGACACACAAACACATTTCAAAATAAAGTGGCAAATGCCATAGTTGCTTGGTGAGATCAGGAAAGATTTTTGGATTTAGGGACACTTGAGCTGAGTGAGGTAGGAAATACTGTTTCAGGAAAAGGGTTTTGGCTTTTTCTATTCATCAGTTACATCAGTTACACCCAAGGCATTGGGCCAAACCATCATCAGCAGAATTTATGCTTGAGTGTTTCAGAATAATAAGAGCTTCAGCACTCCGTTCTTCTAAGCCCAAGCCTGGCACAGCGAGAGCTTTTTCTGGGGGCCTGGCTAATCCCAACATGCTCTGCTCTTCCAGAGACAGACCTGACATAAATTTAAAGGAGCTCCATGACTTTGCGGCCCAAGCGTCTTGGCCAACACAAGGGGACTCCCGCCAACAGGACAACAGCCGTGTGATGAAGCACAAAAGATGTCAGGCTGGACTGTAGATCAGCGGCTTTCTGGCTTTTTAGATCTTGACCCCTTACAGCAGTGTTAGAGTCCTACCTCTGTCAATCCTGTGTGTTCAGGCTTTCTAGAACAAAAGAGCCCCGGGATGGCGAAACCTTGGGGTGAACACAGTAACAGTAAAATCTCTGAAGGTGCTTCAGTCAGCCGACGTAATGGCCAGTAAAGGCAAATCCCAACACAGTTCCTCCTCTACACTAATTCATGCATCAGTAGGAGCGACAATCTGGGACCAAGACCGACGAAGACAGCACGGTTGCAGTCATATAATGTGGACTCATCCCGGGAAAGCTCTGGGGACCCTGCATCTCCTGCGCGCACATTCTCAGTAGAGGCTTTGCGATGCTGCCAAGGCACTGGGTGGTTGCCAGACTTCTTGATGGAATATAAAGTTAAAGCCCTGAGCAAAGTCTAATAATGGCCTGATATTTTAGCTTATGTAAATCAAGTTTTAGTTACCCTTATTTTTAAACTGTGTTTATAAATAGTCCTGGTTGTGTAGCAAAATGAAAATCTATGGGCTTGTGTCTGCTGTCTCCAAAGACAAGACTTTGACCCTGGGATTCATGTATAATCCATCCAGGAAAGCCCCTGCCGCGTATAGTGGACTCAAGGCCACACCCTAAGAAACACTGCTCCCGAGAAACCAGTACCCATGCCTCGCCTCCCCGCCCCATAGATGTGCTTCTCCAGGCCCTCTGTCCTGGGCTTCCCTGGGGGCTCAGACAGTACAGAATCTGCCTGCACAGAAGCTGGGCAGTGTCTAAAGAAGAAAAGAATAGTGCTCCAAACTGTATGAAAAGGAGGAACCTGGAGGCATATCCAGGCAGTGGAGGGACAGGGTCCCGGAGAATAGGACGAAGGTTAAGGTACATCCTGTGAACTAAGATCTGAGTTCACAGAGTGGCAGAAAATGAAAGCTCATTAAGGCCCAGGAAATCACTCAGCCTTGACCCTCCCCCTTCACAGAGAGAAAGTGACTTGTCATCATAAAAAATAGAGACGATAGCACCTGCCTCTCAAGATTGCTGTAAATTCAGTGAGAGGATATGCGCAAAGCATGTGTATCAACCGGGCTCAGAGAAAGCATTAATATGTGCTTTCTGGTCAGTGACAGAATGAGAACTAGGTCCTCTGACTTAGAGGAAGTGCTCTGTCTGGCTGCCAGGAAGCCCAGGCACACAGGAAACTCGTAACAAAGCATCAGCCAAGTCAAGAGTGCAGTCTTGGACCCAAGCTCTGGTCCACTCAGAGCGACTGTGTGTGTCTCTGTTTGGATAGCAGTGATTCTCAAGCCCAGTGTATGACTCCATCCTCTTCTTGGGTCCTTAGTTTTGATTAAGCTTTTGGATGGCTAATGTTAAGTCCATAAGTAATTTTCAAAAATGTATTTATTTATTAGTTTTGGCTGTGCTGGGTCTTCATTGCTGTTCGCGGGCTTCCTCTAGCTGCAGTGAGTTGGGGCTACTCTCGCAGCGCGCGCACTTCTCACTGTAGTGGCTTCTCCTGTTCAGAGAGCAGGCTCTGGGGCACGTAGGCTTCAGTCATTGTAGACCAAGGGCTCAGTAGTTGCAGATTCTGGGTTTAGTTGCTCCGAGGCATGTGGGATCTTCCCCCAACAGGAGTTTAACCCATGTCTCCCATGTCTCCCTCATTGGCAGGCGGGTTCTTATTCACTGTACCCCAAGGGACGCCCCTGTAAGTGATTTTTGTGAAGGGCGGTGAGTGAGTAATACATCCCTGCAGTGCTTGCTGAAACGTGTCCCCTCCTTCCGGCAACTGTCATTGTTTACATCAAAAATGGGCACTTTGTCAGGTTGCCTGTGTCCTTGGTTCTCCCACCTCTGCCTTCAAACTGGAGCACAGCCATGAGCAGATGTTACGTTGCAGTCCTCGTTCTGCCTCTCAGTGGCTCATTATCCTGCTGCTCTTAGTAGGATTAAGCTCCCCGAGGACAGGCTCTCCTGTGTGTTTTCTTGTACCGGCAGTTTCCCCGGTTCCTGTAACATCACCTTGCACACGGCACACAAGCAGTGAACATGCTTGTTAATCTGAGTTTGAAGAAAGACAAGTGATTCAGAGTCTGGAGTCTGAGAATGCTTTTAGTCTCTGAACACAGTCAAGTTCTCTTCTCAGCTCTGGCCCGGGCTTGCAAATCATCTTAGCCTTTTTCTATCTGCTTGGCTTTCCAGTTATTAATAGTTTCTCTACGGAACACATTATTAGATTCTTTTATCCACCATTCTATTTTTCTTTCATTGAAGTTCACATTTCTTGTGCACCCATTAATAACTTTATATGACATATCTTTCCCAATTAACACCCAAATTTTTCGCTGCTTTTTGATGTGAGTGATAAACTGAATTCAGTGGCAGCTAAGAGTTTATTTACTAGAATTTGGGGACCTGGATCATCTTCACACTATTGAAATCATATTTATTCAGACCCTCATTTGATCGGTTTTTCCTCTCTTTTCATATCCCTCATGAATTGCTTGACTTTCTTACATAGTACGGATGCTATGAGATACTTTATTGTCATTATATCTCCTTTGGTCATTGTTCTGATCTCTTATTTTTGAGCTGGTAGCTTATGGAGTTACTTGATTCCTGGCCTTGGGTCACATCACGGTGTTTTAGAACTGTCCAGGGATTGTCAAACCACAGTCCCCTTAAGTGTAGAAGAACAATGAGAGCTAAAAGCATAAGCCTCAGCTGCCCCACTTTCGTTTGTTGTATTTATTTATTTATGCATCTGGGCAAAGTATTCTGAAACATATATATGTGTATATTTCTGAATATGTGTATATATGTTTGTATACATACGTGCATTCATGTACACATACACGGGCTTCCCGGGTGACAACAATGGTAAAGAATCCACCTGCCGGTGAAGGAGACAAGAGACGCAGGTTCGATCCCTGGGTTGGGAAGATCCCCTGGAAAAGGAAATGGCAATCCGCTCCAGTATTCTTTTCTAGAAAATCCTTTGAACAGAAGAGCCTGGTGGGCTATAGTTCACGGGTCTGGAGAGAGTAGGACAAGACTCAGTGATGAAGCACATAAAAACGTGCATACACACATCCTCAGGCGTCCACGAAAAACTCTGATTTGGTTCCATCGTGTGGCTGATGTTTCTCACACAGCCAAAGGCAGAGTGTTTTGAAGGCGCACTTGGATTCACTTTGCCAGTGAAATGTGTGTGGTGGGGGCAGGTGTCACGGGCAGGCAGGAGCATTTGAGAGGCAGCGCTCAATTTGTCAGGCTTTTTTCTCTGCCACAGCAGCCAGTGATTATCGCCTGCATAAGATAAAGGGATGCCACAAGATTGAAGCAGACTGGACTGGGGACCCATCTCGGAGAAGCACCAAACCCAGAAGAGACCTGATGTGGGCCAGAAGCACACTCGTGTGAAACCACTGAGATTTTGTTTGAACGGCCAAACTTCACACATCCTGGCCGTTACCCTTACAACAGGCAAGGCCAAGAATAGAAGGCCAAGGAGAAGATGTTGAAATGACCCAGTCTAGATGAGCTGGAAACAAGGCGATGACCAGAACCCAGGACTCCGTGCTCCTTGCTTTGCGTTCATCCTCCCCCATGCTCCAGGTGCCTTTACCTGCGGTAGAAACAGCACGCTGCAGTGGGGGAAGCTCCTGGATGAGTCATGAAAACAGTAAACAAGTTTAAAACAATAATTTGCCCCACATTTTACTGTCTTGCAAAATCGCCCCTCCTTTACCTGTCAAGTCAGAGATGGATGGGATGGAAGGAAGTCTTAGTGAATTGCAGCTCTGGGTATCATCACCCATAATCATTTTTGCAAATAATCCAACATGCTTGGGACTTGAATAGGCTCTGGTGTCTCTGGAAATACTACCATCGCAGTGAAAGATGTATATAAAGGTATTTCTTCGAATCCCAAATTATTCACCATATTACTGAAATATGAAAGTGAGTAGTTAATAAAATTGTCAACATTTTGAAGGAACCATGAAATATTCTTACTCCATCTGGTTTTATGCCTGCTCTCTCCCCTCGAGGTCTGCATAAAGCAGACAGGATCCATCTTTCATTGCCTGGTAACTCTGGGATTTACAGGATAATAGATGCCCAACTGCACATCCCGTGACAATGGTTGCTAGACCCAGCACTCAGAAGGAAGGGCTGCAGAGCAGGACTCAGTATTTCTTTCCCTGATACTCAAGAGTCCTCTTCAAGTGGAAAGAAGATCTCTCTGCTTGGACAAGTTTTGCAAACTCTTTGTGGTTAATGGAAATTAGGAACATGAGAATTAATGTTCTTAATTAATGTTTTAATTTCAAAGATTTTTTTTTCTTAAGTTACAGCACAAATAGAATAGTTAAAACAAAAAAACTCATGAAAACTATGCCCTTTATGACTGAATCACAGAGCTACAAAAGATTCAAGATCCCTAATTTGAACCCTTTCTTGTCAAATGCACAGCTAAACATGAATATGACTCCTCCACACGGGTTGTTGAAGACTGTGTAGACCCAGCACGATGTGCCACGCTCCTCTGGGCCATATGATTCATCGCACAGATGGGCACACTTTGGGGAGTGGAGCAGGGCGGTGGGTGCCCTGGTTGACTGGACACACACCACGGCTGTCCTGGGCCGGTCAGGGCGTGGTGTCGCTCTCCCGGTACACACCATATGTCAGGTTGCAAACAGTGCCGGTGGATTCTGGCTGGCACTGCTCTGGCTGGCTGGGGTCTCCGGTGGGTCTGTGGGATTTCTTAGTTGCCCTGCAGCATGTGGTATCTCCCTGGACCAGGGATCGAACCCGTGTTCCCTGCATTTAGATGGGCCACCCCATGTACAAGGGCAGCTGCTAGTTTTGGTTTAAGACAGTGGTTCACATGCATGAATCGAACCCTCAGTTGCCAGATCTTCCCATTTTTAAAAGGAAATGGATAACTACATGTGCCAATTCCTTCAAAAGCTCAAAATACCATAAAGACCAAACACATCCGCAGAATTCTCACTTGGGGTTCACCAGTTTTTGACCTCTGTCTTAACGGCAGAGGGAACTGTCATACCGGAACACGCGAAAGGCCTCTGGGGGTGAAGCAAACCTGTTGCTTTACACGCGCTTTTGCATAAAAGGTAAAGAACTGGCAGATTTACACAGTTCCAAAAGTAATGGATTCCTCACTACATTTTTAAAAATTTATTGATGCATTTAATTTTTTAAATGATTTGTTTTTTGAAATGTTTGGTTGCACCAGGTCTCTGTTGCTGACCACAGGGTTTCTCTAGCTGAGGTGAGCGGGGCCCACTCCTCATTGTGCTGAATAGGCTTAGTTGCCTCGTGGCACTTGGGATCTTCCTGCACCAGGAATCGAACTGTGCTCCCTGCATTGGCAGGCAGATGCCTATCCACTGAGCCACGAGGGAAGTCCTCATCCCTTCAATTAAAAATGACAACAGAATATGCCTAATAGTAAATCTAGCTGTGCTTTTTCTGAAGTTCATGATTCTTTGTAAAATCTCTTAGGTGTTTGTACTTGCTTGGCTCATTTTATTGGGCAAACCAGTATGGACCTTAATCTTCATTCCTGCAGGAGTGTATAGGAATGAAATAGTTGTCTTTAATCATATAGAAACACCTTTCCCTTCTCACCGTTCTCCCTGGCTGCCAGGACGACTTTCTCTGCATTACATCAGCCAGAGTTGTGTCTCCTGGCTCCCATGAGCTGCAGATCATGGGGGAGGGGACTGGGGCATAATGACTGAGAGTGGACGTGACCCCACGGGGCTGGGTACACCATTGCCCCAAACCAAAGGAGGGGTCTTAGTCAGGGAGGAGAGAGGAATTGGTGCTGGATCAATCAGCAGTGTCTCCCATTAAGGGTGCCATTCATTCATTCACTCTGTAAACATGTTTTGCGCACTTACTAGCTCTTGGGACACAGGATTAAACACAAGAGGCACAGGTCTCTGACCTCTCCCACTGAGCTGACACTCTTGCAGTGAGGAGGATTTTTAAAAAAATAATTTTATGTATTCATTTATTTTTGGCTATGCTGGGTCTTTGTTGCTGTGTGAGCTTTCTCTAGTTGTGGCGCGTGGGGGCTACTCTCTAGTTTGAGGGCACCAGCTTCTCACTGAGGTGACTTTTGTTGCAGAGCACGGGCTCTGGGGCACGTGGGCTTCAGTAGTCACAGCTCCTGGGCTCTAGGGCGCAGGTTTAGTAGCCGTGGTGCGCAGCCCTGGTTGCTCCGAGGCGCGTGGGATCCTGTCGGTTAGGGATGTGGCCCACATGGCCTGCGTTGGCAGGCGGAGTCTTTACCACTGAGCCACCAGGGAAGCCCAGCAAGGAGGATATTTTTAAAAAGTAAGCCAGAAGGAAAAACACCAATACAGTATAATAACGCATATATATGGAATTTAGAAAGATGGTAACAATAACCCTGTATACGAGACAGCAAAAGAGACACTGATGTATAGAACAGTCTTATGGACCCTATGAGAGAGGGAGAGGGTGGGAAGATTTGGGAGAATGGCATTGAAACATGTAAAATATCATGTATGAAACGAGATGCCAGTCCAGGTTCGATGCACGATACTGGATGCTTGGGGCTAGTGCACTGGGACGACCCAGAGGGATGGTATGGGGAGGGAGGAGGGAGGAGGGTTCAGGATGGGGAACACATGTTTACCTGTGGTGGATTCATTTTGATATTTGGCAAAACTAATACAATTATGTAAAGTTTAAAAATAAAATAAAATTAAAAAAAAACAACAAACCCCCCCCCCCCAAAAAAAGTAAGCTTCACAGTATTTTAGAAGTTGATCAATCCTCTGGGGAAAAAAAAATAGATAAAACAGAGGAGGAGGATAGAGGGTGATGAGACTAGGGGTGGGGTTGCAGTTAGATGTTGGATAATCTGGGAAAGACTCCCTAAAGAGGGACATTACATCAAAGACCTGGAAGATGTAAGGGAGCGAGTCGTGGATCTGCACGAGCAAAGGGCATTCCAGGAAAAGGGAAGGGCTGGGGCAAAGGCCCTGTGATGGGAGTGGCCCCCTGCTTGGTTGTAACACAGAGGCCAGAGCAGAGGGAGAGCCTGGAGGGTCACGGGAGGTCAGGACTCGGGGGCCACTGGGTGGAAGTGGCTTACAGTGAGATGGGGAATGGAGGCGTGGTTCTGAGCAGGGGGTCACGTGGTCTGACCTGTGCTTTAAGGGGCTCACTCCAGCTGCTTTGCTGAGGATGAACTGTGGAGACCAGTAGTGGAAGTTGAAAAACCATTATTCAAGCTACTGTAGTAATCCAAGTGACAGATAATTGACTGCTTAGACCAAGGTAGTAGCTTTCTTTAACACATTAAAAATATACAGTATATGCAAATGATAAAAAAAAAAAAGCAGAAAGGAGCCAAGAAAATTGTCTTCCAAGTCTGTACATCCCTTTCTACTAACATAGTGTATAGACACCAGAAATTAAAAGTACAGTGGGGACTTTTTTGATTTGTATTTTCTCTCATCTAATATTAGCCTCAATTTTATCCTATTAAAGGTAATTCTTGAACTATAAGACAAAGATCTTGTAAGTTTATCTTATAAGACAAAGCTATAAGTTTCCTTTCCCACTGGTTTGCCGAGCTTCTTATCAATGAACACATTTCACAGAAGCAAGAAGAAATGTGAGCTACTCTGTGTGATGGCTCGCTTCAGGATAAAGTTACCCAATTAAAAATAAATGGTGAATGATCATGTTTTCCTTTTTGGTTTTAATAACCAGGGCTTAATCCAAGAAACCTGCTTGCTGAGATGTTTTTGTTCAGTAGTCATTTGTTGTTGCCCCTGTTGAAAGACATAGCTATGGATGACTGGGTAGACGGGGCGGTGGGCGTAGGGAGGGATGAAATGAATGCGGGAGCAGATGGTGAATGTGAATGAAGGCGAGGAAAAGGAGGCAAACGGGGAGCGAAAGGTGCACAGATGGCAGCGGCGGTGACCCGGGGGCCGAGCACAAAAGAAGAAAGAGGCGCGAGTGCCTCTCCAGCCACATCTGCCGACTCCGCCAGGCTCACAGCTGTCCTCTCTTCCCCACAGGATGCTTGGCTGGCCCAGGGGCTTGGCGCTGGTGCCACCTCTGGGCAGGGCCCGGGAAGGTCAGAGCTCCCTTGTTTAGGGGCCAGATGCTTCCTGGGTAAAGAAACTTCTGTTGGAGGTAAGCACAGTTCTTTGCAATTCTGTAGATCATAGAACTATATAATTCTATAAACCGAGACTGATAATGTATATACGTGTGTACTTGTAATCACCCTTTTCCCTCCCTTCTTCCCTCTCTCTCTCACACACAAACACGCACGCATGCACACACACACACACACACACACACACACACACACACCTTTCTCTCATAGGTCTATCATTCTCTCTTGTATTTTCCTTCACCTGTCTAGAGTGACCATCTTACTTTCAATAACCCATCATGACAGTATATCCTATGTAGCTGTTATTAATCTATAACCTGTAGTGGTTCTGTATAATCATAAAAGGCAATGCTGTCGTGAATACTACAGCCATTATTAGCTAGAACAAACCTGAGACACTGCTTGGCCTACTTTCATTTGGCAAATGGATAAACTGATCATGTTTTATGGCTAGAAGCCGTAAAAGAATTGATCAAGGTCACAGAGCGGTGTTCGGGGACAGAAGGCGGAATGACACTGAAAGGATCCGTCAGCCTCTCTTCCAAGCTTTTTGGCTTTTAACTTCTCAGCGAGCAAACTTTGGGAACAAACGTATTTTAAACTGTTCGATTCATTGTTTTCTTCAGAGCAGTGCTGTTTCTTCCTCTCACCCTTCTCACCATGTTTAGGTATTCTATTTCATCACTGAAAAGAGTGAAAAGACACTAATAAAGCTTTTGTCCATCATCCAAATAGCCCTCTGTGCACCAATGCGGACAGAGTTTTGGAGGAACAAGGAAAAGTAGCTTTATTTCGTTGCCAGGCAGAGATGGAACGACACAGGCTAGTTCCTCTGAGACTGTGCCCGCCTCCTGGGGAGTAGGGAGACGTCTTATAGGCAGGCTCATGGTCTGGGGTCGGTGAGCAGGATCAAAGCAGTGAAGGTGTTGCGTTCTTCTTTCTTCTGCAAAATTTCGAATGGCCACAAGTGGCATCAGGCAGCTAGGTAACTGGGTCTGGTGGGCTCCTGGTTTATTGCCTATGACCTTTCTGAAATGAAGAATGCTCCAGGGGAGTGTGGGCAAATATAGCTAATTTACTTCCTTGTACAGCAGAAACTAACACAACCTTGTAAAGCAGCTACAATCCAATTAAAAAAAAAAACATGAGCGCCAGGTGACTCGGTGGAGTATATGATTCACACAGACTCAGACAGTGATTGTGGAATTCTTTTGTGAAGGACAAGTCTAGGTACATGCACTTTGAATAGTAAAAGTTAAAGTAAAACTAGGGTTGCTCAACTTAAAGGCCTGTTTTGCCATTCACTCTTCCCTTTGTTATTAGGAAAACCCCATTTTTTATTTCTCTTGTAACACAATGACTCATTTTAGTTGAAGTAATAACGAGTAAGCTATTTATATTGACAATCTCACTTGCCAATCATAGGCCTTTCTCTGTTCTCTTACCATTTCTAGTATTTGTTTCAGACCAATGCTTATTAATTTTGGAAAATATATATGAAAACTACTTTTGATTGTTGTAAAGAAACTCGGGTATAACCCAGCCGGCTTTGGAATAACATGCATTTTCCCAGTCTTCATGTATACAGTTTTTATTTTAAGAATTGGAGCTAAGGCTGTATAAATGGGTTCCTATTTGCTTCCCGTCTCCCTTGTCAAGAGCAAGGTTGAGACTGAAGAATCTGAGCCTGTTTCCGTATGTGTGTGAAATGTCCTACCAGGGACGGGAACAGGCGAGGGCTCTGTACCAAGCGCAGCGAGCACGAAGGGCAGCTGACACAGCGCTGAGTCCCCGCGGTGCCGGCCCTCCTGCCTTTCCCGGCAGGCCAGTGCGCTGTCCTCCCCGCGGGCGCCGCAAGGGGGAGCTGTGGCCTGGGGCGCAGCAACAGAGGCGCTGCACCGGCCCTCCCCCGGCGGCCCGGGCGCCGCCCTGTCCCAGGCTCCTTTGCGGGTAAACAGACATGGCCGGCGAGGGAGACCCGGAGGACGCTGCGCACAACATGGGCAATCACCTGCCGCTCCTTCCCGGTAACTGTCTGGGGCCTGTTCCTGGCAGCGGGAGAAGGCGAGGCCGGAGGCGCAAGGGGCTCGGCGGGGCCGGGGAGGCTGGCGGGTGGTGCAGAACCTGCTCGGGGCCGCGGGCCCGGGACCGTAGTGTTTCTTGCTGCAGCTCGGCTCCCCCTACTATGGGGACGAGGGTTTGGGGAGGGAGGAGGCTGTCCCCAAAGACAGGGACTCCGTGCTCTCCATCCTCTGTGTGCCCAGAACTTGGCTCCAAGGAAATGGTGTGAAACTGAGTGGGGAAAGAGGAAGACTGGGGCCGCTCAGCATCCCAGACTTTTCTGGGACTTCATCCCCCGCCCCCCATAAGAGTGACAGCTAATTTATTAATTGCTTCCGTGTCACTGGCCCTGCCCCAGGCGTTTTGCGTGCATTTTCCCATTTTATCCTCCCCACGTCACTGTTGTAGTCCTGACTTGGTGGGTGAGAAATGAATTGGCAGGTTAGTGTGTGACTTGTCCAAGGTCACACAGTTACAGGGCCAGGAGTCCTAGTCAAATCTGTCTGTCTGCATAGCTGGTGTCTCTTAACCACCCAGGGCCGTGCCGGTGTTTGGTCTGTTCTTAGGCCTGTAGTTCAAGTACATGGTAGAATGCGCCTAATTTTAGATACTTAGAACTGGGATATTAAATTTGGGATTCTCTTTCCTTTATGTTTTGTGAAAATTTAGACCATGGGCTTATGTTGGAATAGTGGGCAGAAAAAAAGTCTGGAATAATTGTACAGTTTTGCTATGGAATGCTGTAGACAAGAGTTGCCTTGCAAGAGGTGTATCAGCCAAACTGAGACTTAGCGGAGTCACTTCACTGTGTGCCAGAAAGTGTGTTATATATCCTGAAGGTAAAAAGAGGTATAATGCAGTCTGATACTTGAAGAAGTTTATCATGTAGCTATGGTTCCTGAAAATATAACTAGCAGAAGGCCAGTGTTGTAGGCCAGATAAGTAAATCGTCAGAGGGAGGGATTGACTGTGGCTGAGAAGGACTGGGGAAAGGCCCTGTGAAGTGAACTGCAGACATCCAGAAGCATTATGACCTAGGATAGATTCGCAGAAGATAAGGCCTGGAAGGTAGGTTGGGGCGGAGTGTTGGAAAGCTTGCATCTCTTGCCAGTGGGATCGAGTTTGTTCCATGGATTGAGAGAAGCAGTTGTGGATTTCAGACCTAAGGGAAGCTGTGCTTGGAGGATGACTTTGCCCACTGGGAGGGGTGTGGGCCAGAGGAGGAAGAGGCTGAAGGCATGCCCCTGCTGTATGGAAAGGACCTTTTCCATGAAAATAGATTAGAATCAGAGTCAGTGGTCCATCTGGAAGCAACCTAGCTGAATTGAATTTGATCAAAGAGCTGAGCTGTTTTTTCAGAGACATCAGCCCAACTCTATCCGTGCCAAATCCAGTGTGTTAGGGAAGATGCTGATGTTCTGTTGGTATCCACATGGTGCTCCTGCATGAGATGAGTCATCACACTTCACCCTGGTAGCTCTGAACGGTGTGTTCTGTCAAAAAAAATTGAGAGTGCGAGGGGCTCAGAGAGACTGTCAGTACAGTAGTCATGCTTCTGCAAATCATGTATGCCTTATTTTTAGAAACAGTCATTTGTCCGTACTTCCGTGGGGTATGAGTTGTTTGGAAGAGTAATTCCCTTTAAGTGCTTAAGTAGTTGCTTAATATTTAAGATTTGAAGAATCTGTCCCAGCCAAAAAAGAAGCATAAAATAATACATAAACAGCCAAGTAGAAGGAGGTGGGTTTCAGCCATATATAGGAGAAAGGCTAGTATAAAGGAAATCATTTTGAAATGAAGTCAGAATAGTTAAAATGTAAATTTAAAAATTAAGAGTTCTAGCCTTTGAGCTAAAAGTTGACCTTTAAAACTTTGCATAATAGAGCAGTAAAGTGTCAAAAGAGCACGATGAAAGCCATGCCGTCAGAATTGTGAATGCAAGGAAGTAGATGCAGTATATTTTTGTCATCGGTTTAGATTTTTCTTTGTTATCTCTTGGTCTCGTTGAATTTTTTTGTTCTTAGGAAAATTTTGTATGCAGTGTTAAATCACTGAACATTCGAATTTAAGTTGAAATAATTAGGTTGTTCTCTTTGACAAACCCTTATATCTAAGGACTTTGTAAGAATTAATAGAAAGTCCAAAGCAGTTGCCATATTGAAAAACATTTATATTTTCTTGTCAGGAACCTAGCTGGAGGTGGTTAGATTTAAATAATGATATGCACAGCAGAAAGTAACTATTTTGCAAAGCCATTTTATCTATTTAGAAGTTTATTTAGGAGCTTGCTTGCTTTTTAGTCCCTTCCTCTTTCCTTCCTTCCTGTCTTCTCTAGAAACGCTTTAAATGCTTGAAGAAACTTTATAGAGATTGTCTTGCTTGTGTCTGTCATTTTTCAAATGAGGAAACTAAGGTTTCATCGCGTGGGATGAATTGTCTGCTGTGTCAGAATCGGCTCCTAGTGAGGGAGAAGAGCTCCATCTCCTATGCAGAAGAATTTCAAATAATTTATGCAGGTGGTCACCCTTCAAGGAAGTGGGACACAATCCCTACCCCTTAGATGTGGGTTGTGCCTCATGGTTTTCTTTCCCAAGAGTACAGTGTGGAAAAGAGGGGGAAAGGAGCTTTCCAGTGGAGAAGCCTGACCCATACGACCCCACCAGGTGATCCAGGTCAGCCTCAGCAGTTCTAAGACACGTCAGTGGTGTGCACCCTTGATAAGACATGACGAAAATGGCTCTTCACCTCTCTGGGCTTCCTCCCCAAGAAAATTCCGACTTGAGGGACATTCTACAAAGCACGTGACCAATAGTCCTCAAAACTGTCAAGGCCATCAAAAACAAGGAAAGTCTGAGAGACCCTCCCAGCCCAGAGGAGGCTAAGGAGACCTGACGACTAAATGTAATGTGGTGTCGTGGGCAGGGCCCGGGAACAGAAGTAGCATAGTTGATAACAACTCAGGAAATCCGAATAAAATGTGTTTAGTTAATGGTGCTGTGCCCACACTGATTCCCTGGTTATGGCAGGTGTGCCACACTAATTAAGATGTTACCTCTTGAGAAACAGATGTGAGGTATAAGGAACTCTCTACCATCTTTGCAACTTCTCTGTAAGTCTTAAACTATTCTAAACTTAAACACTGGTTTAAGAGAAGTAGTTAGAGTCAGACCCAGCCTAGACGCCCCCTCTGGCCTCCTCTTCACAGTACTGTCGAGATTCCCAAGTGTGGATGGTGTCCATAAGAACTCCTCTTCCCACGGGCCTGGAATCCCTAAGAAGGAATTATGTATTTGAACGGGAACGTAGCTTTTATATCCCCATTCCTCTGTTTTTTGTTTTTTGCTTATATTACTGTACTTTTACAGCAGAGGAAGAGGAAGAAGATGAAATTGAAATGGAAGTTGAAGACCAGGATAACAAAGAACCCAAGAAACCAAACATCATAAATTTTGACACTAGTTTGCCGACATCACATACAGTATGTAACTTTGTATTAGATCTAGTATGAGAGATGTGTACATTTAACTGTAGATAAAAGTTCTTGAAAATGAATGACTGCTTTTAGCATTACCTGATATTACATCACGCTTGAAGTCGTGGATGAGGATGTGGGCTTCTTGCCAACTGATAAATAGTGTTAAGCTTTAATTTTTAAGCAGTTTGGTACTTTGTCTATTACAAGTGATTCTTTGCACACTTGGCACCCTCCTTATATCTTGGCTAGTTATAGAACGGTTAAAGTACTGCTTATTCTCTGTACCGCAGGATTCCAGGGTGTTATTTAACATACTAGCATTTTATACTCATCATTTATACTTTTCAGACATAGAGATGCCGAGCTTAGTCAAAATCAAATGTTTTGAGCTTAAAAAATGCTCTGTAATTTGCATATGAGGTTCTTCACAAGGAGTTGAGACTTCCGCCTCCAGGAGTCACAGACTCCCTGTGGGACACCGATCCGGTGGATGTACTATTTACACGGGGGTACCTTCCACGTGCGCGTCTTTATGTCCGCTTGCGCGTGGCCTCTTGAGCTTGTGTTCTGTTGCTGTCCGTGACGACTGAGCCTGTGTGCCCCCCGCAGTACCTGGGCTCCGACATGGAGGAGTTCCACGGCAGGACTCTGCACGACGACGACAGCTGCCCGGTGATCCCCGTGCTGCCGCAGGTGGTGATGACGCTGATCCCCGGGCAGACCTTACCTCTCCAGCTCTTCAGCCCTCAGGAAGTCAGTATGGTGCGGAACTTAATTCAGAAGGACAGAACCTTCGCAGTGCTTGCGTACAGGTAAAATCTTAGGGTGAGCTGACTTTAACACTCTGTTGTGCACTCACAGGAGAGGTGGTTTTAAGGCAAAACTGACTACTGTTTTGCCTGCACAGAAGTTGGGACAAGGCTGTGAAGTAAAACACTCTCATAAAAAGCTTGGAAGTGGAAGTTGGAATATTTTGCTGTGATCATTACCATCTAAGTCAAGCTTTAACTTTCACACACAGTTAACTTTCTAGTATGTGAAAGTTTTAAAATCATTAATACATAATGAAGAACAGTTCTAGAACCTTATTTTCAAGCGCTGTCTTCAAGAAAAAGAGGGCTTTTACACTGTTTGTAAAGGATGGTTTTTGCAAAGGAGTGACTGGTTATTTTCTGTCTCTCCAAATTCCCAAGTTGTCCTCTCGTAGACAAGTGGTAAGTTGAAGCTAAGTGTCAAGTGTCCCATAAGAACTAGAGGAAATCAGTGGCGGGGGCAGGAAGTTGATACAGGAAGTCCCCACTCCCCTCCCCCCTCAGCCCAGTGCAGAGCTGCTGATAAGCGGCAGAAAGGATGATCTGCTGAATAAAAGAATGTTTAGCTTGGGAAATGACAGTTTAACCCCTGTCAGCTGTGGGTTATTTTCAATGACTAGAAATCTGTTCTTCTGCTACTGGGCTCTAATCGTACTTCCTGAGGCCCTCTCTATATATATCAGTTCCCCATGTGATTCTAAAATAAATAAAATTAAATAGCTTTGCAGCAAGAATGATATAAATTGTTTTCCCATGTGTATTGCTTTTGTCAACTTTGCATATTTGAAAATTAAATGTTTAAAACTGTTTCCTTTTAAAAATTTACCTTGGAAGTAATGTACAGGAAAGGGAAGCACAATTTGGAACAACAGCAGAGATATATGCCTACCGAGAAGAACAGGATTTTGGAATCGAGGTTGTGAAAGTGAAAGCAATCGGAAGACAGAGATTCAAAGTCCTTGAGATCAGGACACAGTCAGACGGGTAAGAAACACTGTCTATCTTAAAACTCCTCAAACATCATGAAATGAAGTAGTTTTCTTATATTCTGTCTGTTTTGCTGACGTTCACATTTTATAGCTTTTAACTAGTTCTTCTCCCTTTGAAAGTGCAGTCTAGGGTTTCTAACTTTGCTGTGCATCATAGTGACCTGGGCAGTAACACTACAGACATGTGCGTTCCTGCTCTTCCTCCCATCCCTAGAGAGCGACCAGTCGGGGAGGAGGCCGCGGCATCTTTTCTGTTGATGTCCAGGTGACTGATGCCCCTCTAGGTTTCGGAGCACTGATGTATCCCCAGCAGGCAGTGTCATTTGGGACAGGGCTTCTTTGGGATCGAAGACCTCTCTTCAAATTGGGAAGGGTGGGAACTCAGGGCTCTGCGAGCTGTGTTCAGCATCAGGGGCTGCGAGGGCTGCGGTGGTCATGCTTGCCACCCGCTCTTTCTGGGTGTTGGAGACCATGTACCCTGCGTGCCCATCTCCACCACAAATGTTCTCTCACTGCAAATGTTCTCTCACCGCAGTGGATCATATATTTACTAAGTGGTCAGGAGGTGCTTGTCACCCCTGTGCCTTATACAGTTGAGAAATTCTCTGAGTGTTCTGTTTAGCACTTCCATTTTGGTGTGACTCTGATGTTAGGGTTTTTTTTTTTTTTCCACAGATTTAAGGAATACCTCATTCCTTAACGAGGAATGAATACCTCATTCCTTAACGAGGAATGAATACCTCATTCCTTAACGAGGAATGAATACCTCATTCCTTAACGAGGAATGAATACCTCATTCCTTAACGAGGAATGAATACCTCATTCCTTAACGAGGAATGAATACCTCATTCCTTAACGAGGAATGAATACCTCATTCCTTAAGGTATTCCTTAAGGAATACCTCATTTTAAAAAATGCAGTTCACTTTGCAGACCTCCAAAAAAACCACAGAGCATTTGTCCTCATCACTGTGTGTTTCCTTTATAGGAATGGTTCTTAACTCTGGAGCATATAAATCACCAGTGAATCACTACTGAAGTCTTAGAAAGATCCAAATTCCTGGGTCCTCCCAGCCTTAGGGAATTGGTCTCTTTATCTGTAGTCACAGTTGAAAGTCTTGTCAGACCTCTGTGTTGGACAGGTAATGTCTTCTGAAATCAAGAACGTTCAGAGGGTGGTGGTGGTTTTTGTTTTTTTTTTTTTAAGATTTAAGAATATGAACTGCGGAGGGCAGTAACTTTTACGTGTTTCCACATAGTGGGCATTCATAAATGTGAGTGTACTCAGCCCCCCTTCGGGGCTTGAGCGAGCATAGGAGCAGGAGGGGTGGAGTGCCAGAGCCCGTGGGGTCCGTGCTCCCGCCTGGTGCTCCCTAGAGCACTCGCTCCGGGAACTCTCACCGCGCTGAACACAGGTCGTCAGTGGCGTGTGTGTGTCTGTCCCTCAGGATGCAGGCTGCTCAGGCCAGTTGATGCGACTCCTGTGTGTTCTGCGCTTGGGACCATCAGTGTCCACGGATGAGGGAGCATCCCCCTGAGGGCCCTGTGCTGAGACAGCAAGCTGTTTGTGCTGTGCATTTTACTGATAGTTCCATTTTAAAAGTACTTCCTACCTTTGTGCTTATAAAATTTTGAATATTTGTGAGTACTATATTCCAGAAACCATAATAGCAAATTGACTTGGGGAAAAGTATATTTCTGAGGCTGTCGACATCAGTGACTTGTGATTGTGGAAAATTAGTTTGAACACAAGATGGCAACAGAGCCTTGACTCTGAAAGCAAGTAGACGGATATGCGTGGACTCAAGTAGAGATTAGCATCAAACTCATGAGGCAGGACAGGACTGGGAAGGGCCTGGTATTCCTCAGACCCACCACCACGGCTTTCACAAAAATGTCTGTCTTAAAAGACCTCCATGGAGTGAGAATTTTCTGGGCCCACTGCCCTTCTGGCCCTATGACTACCTTCAGTGGGAGTGGTGAGGTGGCAGAGACTAGAGAGGATGTGGTGCAAGCCCCTCTTTTTTCAGAAAGGGAACCTGAGTGCGATGGAGATAAGAAGTTTGCCCAAAGCTGTGTAGCTCGTGGGCACCACTGGTGAGTTCTAGGCCCCGGACTTCCAAACCAGTGCTCTTCCCACCAAACCAGAATCCCTCCCTTGCACATCTGCAGCTCAGGCTGGTTTCCTTGTGTCTGTAATGCAGGACCAGACGGTAGTGATCTGTCTTATCAAGACTCGTCACGTATACAGGCGTGGTGCTGCCTGCGGACCCTTCCACGTCGTGTCTGTATTTCTTTGACATCTTCTGAACAGATCGAATTTTTTTTTTGAGAAGTGAATAAAAAAGTAGAAATGTATCATTGCATCTCTGTAGGACTGTTTTAGAAATTCCTGAGTATTTCTTACATGTAGAGAGGAAGGGGAGATTAATACTCTATTTGTAATTTCAAAAGAAGCCCTTGTACTTACCATAATTGAGGTGAGTAATTTTTAGTCAAAAAGGTGATTAAAACTAGAACTCATAAAAATACATACATATATATCCTAAACATTTTAACTTAAAATATGTAAAAGCCCCTTCATTCGTTTTACACTGATGGTAAGACAGGTACTGTCTTTATGTTGGGTCTGTAGATAGAGCTGACAGTCTGTCTTGCATCAGTTGCTTTCACCGCGTCATCTATCTGCAGCGCATACCTGTAGTTTTTCTTTAGAGATTCCGAAGATACTCACAAGGGCTTTGATGAGCACAGAAACCTTCCAGATTCATGCACTTTTCTCCCTATTAGAATTGTCCGAACCTGATTTGAAAGCATTTTTTGGTCTCAAGCTAGTGTTTCATTAAAGCAGTTTTAATTTTGTAATTATTTTCCCGGTTGCCATAGTATTTACATAAATTACAGAACAACAGGGCTCTACTATATAGCCCAGGGAACTATATTCAATAACCTGTCATAAACCATAAAGGAAAAGAACATGAAAAAGAACGTACATACATATACAACTGAACCACTTTGCTGTATAGCAGAAACGCACACAACACTGTAAATCAGCTGTGCTTGCGGAACATTTTGTACAGAGCTCCTTCCACTCAGCAAATATTTATATAGATTATGTAGCTGTAATAACTGCCACAACAGCTGCCACAAACAGGTTGGGAAGAAACAAAACTAGTTTATATTAAAACCAAAACCCAGCTGCTGGGAGAAGCAGCAGCCGTGCGTGCAGCAGACCCTGGGGTGCTTCACAGAGGAAGACAGGGCAGTGTTCACCCTTTGAGGCGATTTACACAGCCCGTGTACACTAATTGTTAAAACGATCTCTAAGCTGATGTTTCTGTAGCATTAATGTTTGTATCATAATAAAATCTTAAGAATTAGGTGAGGAAAACATGATGATTATTTAGTTGTTTTTGTTTTTAATGAACTCTGATAACGTAAGAACATTTGAACATAGTCAGATTTATGTTACCATTTTCCAAAGTCATGTAGACTTAAATTTGAGCTTGCAAGAAAGAAATGAAGTGAGTGGAGTGTGTCTAATATTATCATGACAGTAAACCTACATATTTTCAGACACGTTTAGCTATTTTCATTTAATAAATCAGAAGTATTAAAGTGTCATAAGTTTTTGTGGATTGAGACAGTGGTCACAATGAAAGACCACTTTAGACCTCCTGAACATGGATAATAGTGAAGCAGAGACTTGTAATATATTTGACTTCTTCTGACTAATAGTGTTTTTTGTTCCAGCATTTAGATTGTTGATACTTTCTGCATTTGAAAAGTTACAATAGATAATTCTTTTAGTGCCTCATAAGACAGTGGCTTGGATGTACAGCCTTTTTGGCGTTAATTCATGAGAAGAAACTTGCAATTATGATATTCTCAAGTAGCATTGTTGAATGATGACTTTACTATATGAGCGGGAATAATTTTTAAAGATAATATGGATTTTGATTCTTTGCATATTCAGGGTAAATGTTTAGGAATGAGAAAAGGAATGCACAGAGAAATAAGGCTACATATAGTTCTCCATGTAAAAGGGTTATCCCTTTTACAAGTCTTATCCATGTAAAAGGGTTCTTGATTTTCTCTTCCTTTACCTACCTACTTCTTAGGATAGGTGATTTGTGAGAAGGGATAGATTTAAGAGTCAGGCAACATAAAGAAGTGAGGGGAGGGGAGGGGTGGGGTGTCCAAGAATGAGAAATTTTTATAGAAGTATCAGCATATCAGGGGTTGGTGGTATACTGATTTTTTAACTTGATTTCATTTACAGGCTTTGTCTGAAATGTAGAAATAGCATTTTCCATTCCACAGTGAGATAGAAAAATCTTTGGTTACCTTTGGTTTTAACTTTGGTATGATTTATGAAATACAATATTTTTTGAAAATTTCTTGTATCTTAATATCAGGATTTGATGAATATGTTTAAAAAAGAAAACCTTGAAAATCTTAGTACTTGAAGCTGTCCATAATGGTTAGAAATGTAGTGATTAGAGTTGGTTTATCCTAAACATGAACACCGCGCCTGGTTCTCTTTATTGTAGAATCCAGCAGGCAAAGGTGCAGATTCTTCCCGAGTGTGTGCTGCCTTCGACCATGTCTGCAGTTCAATTAGAATCCCTCAATAAGTGCCGGATATTTCCTTCAAAACCTGTCTCATGGGAAGACCAGTGTTCATATAAATGGTGGCAGAAATACCAGAAGGTGAGACACTGATTTTTTTATGCATGTTCAAAAAGCAAAGACAGGTTGCTTTTTTCCTGTTTAAAGAAACACCAACAACTCTCAATGATTCCTTCCCCAGACATCATCTGAGCAATACTATAGTTGCATTTGTTCATAGCCAGAGTTTCTAAAATTTCATAGGCAGCTGTTATGTAAGAGCAGTTTGCAAAATCAAGTAAAATGTTACAGTACTGTGAGGTATTCCAGCTATTATGCCTGTAAGTTATGAATTACTTCGCTGTGGCTCTAAATGCTGCAGGAAACGCTTACTAGACTGCTCACAGGAGGCACATGGCTCTTGAGTCATAAGCACCTAGACTTGGGGGAGAGTGTGGGAGAGGACACAGTGGCAGTTGCTTCCTCCTTGTGGGCTTCTGAAAGGAAGCTGTTTTTGTGCAACAGTATGGACATCACCAAAACTGGCTTGGGACTAGGCGCTCTTTAAAAGTATTGCCTCTAGGGCCTTAATTCCTGAGTATATCCTTTTGACTAGATCATTCTCGTAGGACAAATACCAGTGAAACTTGTTTGTACTTATCTGTGAGATGTATCAGTTTTGAGTATAAAATACCTAATATTTATGGTTTCTCCCTAAAGGAAAAAAATTTCTAGTGTCTAAATTTAAAATTACTTTCTGAGATATGTCTTTTAAAAATATGGAAAGACAGTTTCTATAGTAACCTGAAGAATCCTGTACTAATCATCCTTTACTCTTCATCGAGTATCGATGGTTTTAATTTTGATGTAGATTATCCTAGGGTCCTAATTTGAAGTAATAGCTCAGCGGTAAAGAATCTGCCTTCCAGTGCAGGAGTTCAGTTAATCGCTCAGTCGTGTCCGACTCTTTGCGACCACATGGACTGCAGCACATCAGGCTTCCCTGTCCATCACCAGTTTAAGGAGCTTGCTCAAACTCATGTCCATTGAGTCGGTGATGCTATCCAACCATCTCATCCTCTGTCGTCCCCTTCCCCTCCTGCCTTCAATCTTTTCCAGCATCAGGGTCTTTTCAAATGAGTCAGATTTTCGTATTAGGTTGCCAAAGTATTGGAGTTTCGGCTTCAGCATCAGTCCTTCCAATGAATATTCAGGACTGATTTCTTTTAGGATTGACTGGTTGGATCTCCTTGGAGTCCAAGGGACTCTCAAGAATCTTCTCCAACACCACAGTTCAAAAGCATCAGTTCTTTCGTGCTTAGCTTTCTTTATAGTCCAACTCTCACATCCACTCATGACTACTGGAAAAACTATAGCTTTGACTAGATGGACCTTTGTTGGCAAAGTAATGTCTCTGCTTTTTAATATGCTGTCTAGGTTGGTCATAGCTTTTCTTCTAAGGAGCAAGCATCTTTTAACTTCATGACTGCAGTCACCATCTGCAGTGATTATGGAGTTCAATGAAATAAAGTCTGTCACTGTTTCCATTGTTTCCCCATCTATTTGCCATGAAGTGATGGGACTAGATGCCATGATCTTTGTTTTTTGAATGTTGAGTTTCAAGCCAGCTTTTCTACTCTCCTCTTTCACTTTCATCGAGATCTTCAGTTCCTCTTCGCTTTCTGCTGTAAGGGTGGTGTCATCTGCATATCTGAGGTTATTGATATTTCTGCCGGCAGTCTTGGTTCCAGCTTGTGCTTCTTCCAGCCCAGCGTTTCTCATGATGTACTCTGCATGTAAGTTAAATAAGCAGGGTGACAATATACAGCCTTGACGTACTCCTTTCCCAATTTGGAACCAGTCTGTTGTTCCATGTCCAGTTCTAACTGTTGCTTCTTGACCTGCCTATAGATTTCTTAGGAGGCAAGTAAGGTATCCCATCTCTGAAGAATTTTCCACAGTTTGTTGTGATCCACACTGTCAAAGACTTTGGCGTAGTCAGTAAAGCAGAAGTAGATGCAGGGGATGAGGGTTCAAACCCTGGGTTGGAGAGACTCCCCTAGAGGGGAAATGGCAACCCACTCCAGTATTCTTGCCTGGAAAATCCCATGGACAGAGGAGCCTGGCGGGCTACAGTCCGTGAGGGTCACAGAGTCTGACGTGACTTAGCGACTAAAGAGCAAACAGCTTAAGTTCACAGTAACTTTGTATAGCTGTGCAATACTTTTGTTTTCAGACTTGATACGGATGCTTTTTTTATAATCTAATTTTCTATTTCGTTAGCTGTACTGGGTCTTAATCGTGGCGTGCAGGATCTTTCATTGCCATGCACAGGATCTTTAGTTGCAGTGTGAGGGATCTAAGTTCCCGACAATGGCTCGAACCTGGGCCCCCTGCATTGGGAGTACAGTTGTACTCTGGACCACCAGGGATGTCCCCAATACAGATGCTTTACATACACTTTAAATCATGTTTATTTGACCAGTAGCGCAGTGGGAGGTTTTTCTCTTACTCATTTAGTCCCAGCAGTGTGTCGGTGCTGGGTGGTGCTGAGATGCTCTGTGGCGAGGTCACCGTGTCAGGATTACATCGTCTCTCAGGATTTAGATAGCTGTGGGTTTCAATCATTGGATATTTTCCAGGAGGTATTAGGTATTTTATTTATATAATAGTTCTTCCACACCAAGATTTTTTTGTTAAAAATTCCTAACCATTTAAAAGTCCTAAGTTACTTCTTGGCACAGTTCTGAGGAGAGAGAGAGAGTCTGTGGAGTTAATTCCTGCCTTAAGTGCTCTGGACAACTAGTTCTGTGTTTTCTCTGTAGGATCTTGACATTTTAAACCTGAACTTGGGTTAGACAAACAGAACTTGTGAAAAATCTTTTGTGTGAATTACTGATTAACTCCTTCCTGTTCTGTGGCCAAAGCACCTCAGCTTGTTTGTGTTGAATTCAGATGTAGGCCTCTGCAGCCGGGCCGTCAGGCATTAGGAGCCAGATCCTCTGACCTGCCTGTTGTCTTATTTCTCCAGTAATTGTGGATTCTCAAACACTGGCCCTCAGTTTTCTTCATGTTCAGAACTGCCAAGGATTAAACAGAAGGTGCTGAGGAATGAGCGAGATATAAAAGGTGTTCAGAGCTACAGATGCCTTCATCTGTGTGTTTTTTCTGATCATTCTGTTGCTTACACTTTGGGTAGTTTCTTAGGTTCTGAAATTTGGATCTAGATCACTAGGCCAAGAAAAAACAGCAGCCGCTCTATTTTGGACTCCAGGCGTCCTGCAGACTCTGCCTCACTTTAGAGAGCCCACTGGGAGCCATCCTGCCGGCATGCCAGCCTGGCGGGGAGTGCAGGGAAGGGCTGGCGGAGGCACTGGAGGCGACTCCAGGGGCCCTGGACCCGTGTCAGGGGTTGTTCTGCTGTACCTGTAGCGGACGCTGACTTGTCACAGCGCTTGTCTTCAGGCCAACCTGGGGCTCGGGTCAGCCCTCCGTGGAGTTCACTCACATCTGACTGCTGCGCCTGCCACGGCCCTGGCAGGGCCTCTTGCGTCTTTGCGTCTGAGAAGCGGTTCACGAGGCCAGAACTGGGAGAAGCTTAGTTGATTCTTAAATAACTCACTCTAATCGGGTTGCCACCCACTTTTCCACCAGAAAATGATACTTAAAGGATCTAGGAGTGGAGTGGAGTCTTCCTGAAGTGTATTCAGTTGACCTTGAAACTGTGTACATAACCTCTCAACATTTGCCATTGAAAACAAAACAGTTGAAATGAGAAAAGTATTTACGCTTCGGTTCTCTTCCATTCTGACAAGGGAACACTGTCCCTAAGGATTGAGAAGTTAGGCTAGTATAATCAGGCAGTGCTCTTCCAAACCCACTTATATCTGGAAACCTTTCTCATTCAGTGATTTGATCTTTAAACTCTGTTTCTTTATTCCCTCTTCTCACAGTGTCTTTTTCTCTTCACTGTTTACTATAGTGAAATCCTCTCAAAACGAGGAAAGTGTTGTTTCAGCCTACTTAGAATACAGTGTATATGTTTCTAAGGACACTGCCTTCTTGCCCACACTGTTTGCTCATTTATAAAGCCCTCGCACGTTCCTGAGAAAAGAGTACGAAGTACAAAAAAGTAAATGTGGAGACGAGATACGAAAGTGACTGAAGCTCAGCTTTCTGGTCTCCGCTAAATTCATAAGCTCCTGCTTCTCATACGGAGCAGGAAAGAACTGAGCGTAACTCAAGGGCGGGACCCACAAACAGCAGCTCACAGGTTAGCTTCTCAGTCTTCTTCCAGAGTTTGTGTAAAACACAGATAAATATTCTTTCCTGTTACTTATGTAGGAGGATCCATGCTGTCCTGCATCTTGTTTTAAGAGTGCAGGAGATTCTTCTGTCTCTAGTTTTCAGAGCAGTTCTTATTTTGAAATCTGCGCAGTATTCTCTGTATTAGACGTTACTGGACTCAGTTATGTATGACCTTTCATATAGGCCAGTATTTGAGAAGTGAGATTACTGGATGTCAGGGCAACTGCATTTGTAATGTTGACAAGTATTTTCAAAGTTTCTTACTTGAGATTGTTCCAGTCTGTACTCAAGTGTTTCACTAAGGCTGTGTAGTATCCAGCTTAATTTTTGCTAATCTGGTTAAGTGAAATACAGGAGCTTGTTGAAGGTTTAACTTGAATTTCTCTGAATGTGAATGACGTGTGACGTGTTGTGTTTAAGAGCATGTCTTATTTCCTTTAATTCGAATTGTCTCCACCCGCACTCTGTTTATTGCTAATTCTTTACACACTTATCTGTGTGTAAAGGAAGCTTATCCCTTTATCTGCAGTTAGTTTCAAACATAACATAGTTTTGTCATATTTGTCTTTTAACTCTATTTTGGTGGTTATATAGTTGAATTTTTTTTTAATACTTCTGTATTCTGAATCATAGCTAGCGATACCTCCCTGTGTGAAGGAATCTTCATCAAAGAAACGTGTCTTTTCCTTTTGACTTCATTTTTTCTTACTGACGTCAGAGTGTAAGCTTCAATCCGTGTGTTTCTCTCGGTATGACTCCAGCACCCGTCCAGGTAGCTGCACAGTGTCCTTCTGCCGTTTTCTGAAAGGCCCCCGTGTTCACTCAGCACACCTGTGCTGCCTTATAGCCCGGATTCATGTGTTTTACTTTTTCTTCTGCTCTGTGATCAGTCTGTTTATGCCCCAGCAGGATGCTGTTATGTAACTGTTGACAGTTTGTATTTTGTAAGTAAAAATATGACCACTAACGCCATCACAGCTTTTCTCTTTTCAAGATTTGTGTGGCTACTATTGCTTATTACCTTATCCATGGGAACATTAGAGTCTGTTTTTGTCTTGTTCCAGAGTAATAAGAGTAGCAGTGAGAGCAGTAGTATTTATGTACAAAAGAGACGTCTTGAAATGGTAGGCTGTCTGTAGCGTAGGCAGAGACTTCCTCGAGCAGAGGAATGGTTTCCCGGCATACACTGTGAACTTGTGGTTGTGTATCTTCCATTAGGAGCTCGCAAGCCTCAGAATCTAGAAAAAGCTCACCATTCCATTCCAGTTCTTACAAGCAAGTAGGATTTGATAAATGAGGAAACAAAAACTTGTAGTGTTTCGATTACTCAGGTAAGTTATTTTCATCGTTTACATTGCTGACTGTGCTAGGCCCTAACGCAGCAAGCGACTCCCGTGGTCACTAAGCCGCCATCTGGTCTTGCAGGCACAGCGCCCCTTCCCCACTGTCGTGTGCCGCCCTCCGTCAGTGAACGGCTTCTGTACACAGTCAACATGTCTGTAGATGTGCAGGCTTTGTTCTGTGTATAGAGAAGTGTGATCATTCTTTATATTCTGTGCTTTTTTGGGTCAGGTGTAGCACCTCTCTAGTGTAAGCATATCACACTGAACTGCCGTTGATAGCTGGCTGGGCTGTTTCCAGCCTGTTGCTCTTCCCAGCACTGCTGCAGTGCGTCTTTGTTCTGTGTAACACTTCTCTTTCCAGATTTTCTTGGTTGCTTTTACACATCTGTTCTTTCAGATGAACTTTAAACTGCTTCTGAATTCCAATTCATTGGTATCACATTGAATATATACTCTGAGGACTAATATCTTACTTATTGAGTCTTGCCATCAGTTACTGAAGTTTTACAGGAATTAAGTAAAAACATCTTTGTCAAATATAGTCATCTCTTATGGGATTCTCTGCAAACTTTTTCATCTTTTTTGAAATTAGAATGTCTTTGTGGGCCAAGATCAGTTTTTAAATGTGGTTCCTTCTACCCTAAGATCTTGATTCTATGGTGTTTAAGTGACTTTTGTTTTCTTTTCAGAGAAAGTTTCATTGTGCAAATTTGACTTCCTGGCCTCGCTGGCTGTATTCCTTATATGATGCTGTAAGTAACTTACACTGAAAGTTTTGCTTCCAGGAGAAGCCATGTCGTGAGGGTCATTAGACGGAACAAGTGCCATTCATTCAAGGGGAAAGGCAGCAGTCATACTGCCGGACAGACCTGACTTCTAACGAATAGACCTTCAGTCTTCTGTCCGTGGATAGTGGCTTATGACTTCAGGACAAGATGCTGTGGCAGCTTTGGGTGTATTAAGCAGTTAAAATTTTGTTGTCAAGTTACAGTTACATTTAGAAAAACAGAACCCTTAACAGTGTTTTAGTTCTCTTATAAACAGGTATGTCCACTTCTGTTTCCTGCTTTTAGGGTACTAATTGATGTATACAACAGTGCTTTTGCAGTTCAAATTTTTTATATTAGGCATCATGACAGCTTGAAAAATTCAGTAAGATACTGTCGGGATAGTTCATAGAATGTAGGAGCTGGAGCTCTGGGCTTACTGAACTGGTAGGTTGTGAGCACTTAGCACATGGGCAACACCGAAGGGAACGGTTCACTCTGCTCTTCAGCAGCTTAAGAGGCATTAGAACTATGTAATAGACCAGAGTATTTTTTACATCCACTTGCGAAAAGACAGTGAGCACTCTGATGTGGTAAACACGCACCAGGTGAGGTGTGTAGGTAGCAGCTGCTAGTGCAGCTTTTTCCTGGAGAGGGCAAGGAGAGAGGCCCTTGAGAAGCCAGACCCAGGGGACAGAGGCTGGAAAGCCAGCCTTGTGCTGGGCTAAGCACGGGGTGCAATCATTTCTGTGTAAGAAAACAGACATGTATATACTGGAACTTCACTAGATAGTAACTGCTTACATTGCTACTAATATGTCAGATTTATTGAGTTGAAAAGCTGACAGTGAAGTGTAGAAAGTGTGTGACCCTTACTATGGCTTGTTTCAAACAAGGAAACCTTAATGGATAGAATCAAGAAACAGCTACGCGAATGGGATGAAAATCTCAAAGAAGATTCTCTTCCTTCAAATCCAATAGGTATGAAAAATCAGCTTTCTTCCCATGATGTTTTACTAAAATTGTTTTGTAAGTTTTCTGTTAAGTGAAACAAAAACTTTTTTTATTATCCTGAAAAAGCATTTGTTTTCATAAATTACAGAAAAAACAAATGAGTATTTTTTAGTTAATTTTAGTTCTGAGCATTCCTATTTTAGACATAAAAGGCTCAGGTTGCAGTAAAAAGCTTGCATCCAGAAATGCTGTCTGGGTATAAAGACCCCTTTCCTTGGTCTTCAGGTGCCTTTAAAGGTGACCTTAGTTCCCAGACCTACTGTTGTGTTTACATAGCTGTCAATTAGGTACAAGTTAACTATTTTTCTCGTCTCTTAGTAAGTGACTTTTAATAACATGGGTTTGATTTCACGTATAAGACATTTACAAAAACAAGTATGGGAAAAGAAGTTACGTCCTTAAGAAGATACATACACACACGAGAGCTGATACGTGTTGGTATTGTTTATAACTGTGTGAAGTGTGTTCTCTGGGAAGGGTTTATTTGAAAAGGATGTTATGGCATTCATAAGTTATCTGATATGTATCTGCTTCGTAAGTTTGAGAAAACCTATCCTGTCTCTAAGATTTTTCTTACAGAGTAGCTGCTTGTCTTCCTATTGATGATGTATTACGAATTCAGCTCCTTAAAATCGGTAGTGCAATCCAACGACTTCGCTGTGAACTAGACATTATGAATAAAGTGAGTAGTGAACGCCTGGACGCTCACATTCTGTTGCTCTGGGGTTGGGGGAGTTGCATTGTCGGGACCTACAAGGCTGTCTGTAAGGTGTTGAGTCATGTAGTCAAATTGTGGTTTGCGTTAACAGTATTTTAAAGGATTATTTAAACATTTCATTTGCGATCATAAGAGAGAAAAATTGTTTTGCATTCCTCTGTGTATCCTAGAGGGTCATTAGTTTAGTGAATATGTCAGCTTGTGTCTTCCTCGTTCCATCTTTAAAATGACAGTTAAAGTAATCAACACTTTGGAGCATTTCCCCCACTAATTTTCTCTTAAATATTTTAGTGTACGTCACTTTGCTGTAAACAATGTCAAGAAACAGAAATAACAACCAAAAATGAAATATTCAGGTGAGCTCTTTATTACATTTTTAGTACACATCTGAGTACATTTTCCCAACTGCACTAACAGAACAACAGCCTAGACTGTATTTCTGTTCTCCATAGTTTTCCCTCCATTAAATTACAAATACTCAGCAAATGAAATACGGGCTCCTGCCTGGGTACCAGAACAGCAGTGGTTGTGGACGGGATTATTCACAGCAATGAGCGAGCCTGGGGAAGGAAAACCTCCCCATCACCCCAACCTTGTTAAAAATCTATCAACACTATCTTTCTCGGTACCTACGGGGTTCTATGCACTGCTCCACTTAGATATCAGTTTCAACCACGTAGGGTCAGAGTTTCGCAGGACATGCTTCTGGACAGGTACTGATGCTGTGTGATACACAGTACTGTTTGCACAGTACTCAGATGCCCAAGAACGACCCCATGGAACCTTTTATTGGACTTCCCCTCTCACCCTTTTTGGGCAGCTTGAGCTCCCTGTATATATTACATTGTGTATCTTGAAGAAGATTAAAAAAACCAGTACTACTTTCCTTTTTGTCATCATGAAAACCAGTGAAAGTCACTCAGTTGTGTCCGACTCTTGGCGACCCCGTGGACTATACATATACAGTCCATGGGATTCTCCAGGCCAGAATAGTGGAGTGGGTAGCCTTTCCCTTCTCCAGGGGATCTTCCCAACCCAGGGATAGAACACAGGTCTCCCGCATTGCAGGCGGGTTCTTCACCAGCTGAGCCACAAGGGAGGACATACACCAAATAAAACTGGGCTGCCAGCCTCTGGTTGGTTTTAACTGTACTATACAGCTCTTTCATCCTCGTTTCTTGGTGAACTTTGTAGGATTTTCCCCCCATCTTGACTCTGCTGATTCTCTGTTTTAGTTTATCTTTATGTGGGCCAATGGCAGCTTATGTGAACCCTCACGGATACGTGCATGAGACGCTTACCGTGTATAAGGCTTGCAACTTGAACCTGATTGGCCGGCCTTCTACAGACCACAGCTGGTTTCCTGGGTAATGCAGTGGCGTCCCCTGTTGGGTTTGTGTGTGTGCCTTAATTGAGCAGTAAAGCTCAAAAGAGTATTAAGGAGAGTTGCTAGAATTTATCATCAGAAATAGGCAATGAAATAAATAGCTATTTAAATGTTCATTTCACGAGTGGCTAGAAAAAGTTACTCTTGCAGTCTCATTGAATGTAGTCAGGTGGCTGCTGCAGTTCTTAAATCAACTATACCGCTGATCCACACCCCTTCAGAATGAGCTGACAGGAAAGTGAAATATCAACTGTTTCATGAGCCAGTAAAACTAGACCCCTTGAACAGCATGGTTTTGAACCGCTCACTTCCGCTTTCCTCTTAGATGCAGGGATGTTTCAGTAGTAAAATACTACAATACTGGCTGCTTCTGTGTTGGCTGAATTGTTATATGCAGAGATGAATTGCAGATACAAGGACCAACTATAAAAAATAGGTGGATTACCCCTTGTGTTGGTCAAGGGTCCACTGTATGTCTGTATTTTATAATTTGTAAAATTAGCAACTGTTACCCTAGCAGTGATAGACACAAAACCTGCAGAATCCAGCTTTTCTTCTAGTTTGTAGGCTTTGGTTTTTTTGGTTTAGCCTATTGACCTTCAAAGTATGACTGTGGGACCTACAACACTACCTGAAAACTTGTGGGATCCCTTCAGCCAATAATGCTGGCTCAGCCTTTTTATTTTGAAAGAGGCAAGCTGAGCAGGGCTTAGTGGCTGTATTTGTTATTCTGGACCAAGAACCATGCCATTTGGACTGGCCAATCTTATGTGATAGCATTCTTAAGGACTAAAAGTAGAATTAACTGGTTAACAGAACTACTAAATATGGATCCCTGAAAAAAAAAAAAGTTTCATTACATGGTTTGGGTGACTTCTGGTGTGTTTGGGATTTTTTTCCTCTAATGCCAGGGCTTATATTTTTGTTAAATTATGTGGCAAAACCATTCTTCTTTTAGAAAAGCAGTTCTTAAATCTTATGTGAGAGAAACACTTAACTTCTTCCATCCCCAGTTTTAACTCAGAGAAGAAGTGTGTATTTCTACAGTTGATTGTTATTTCCTAACTTGACTTCAATGCAAAACAACTAGGAAAATGCTGCTACAATTTACAGTGTGTTCCTGGCAACCAGCAATTTGTATAAAGAAACCTGTATTAATAAGATAGTTTTCTTCTTCTTTGGCATTGGAGAAAAAAATTTAAGCATGGCTTAAGAGCACAATGAAGCAACTTTATAATGCATTACCATGATGATACAAATTAGAAAATCTTTTTTGTGAGATCTGTTTCAGGGAACTTGTATAAATCAAAGCTCTGAGTTTTCTCTTCCCCATCCTTAGAACTTGGCTACAAAAAGATGAGTCTTTCTAACAGGTTTCTGAGGTGATAGGCTGGGATACAGATATGCAGTTCCTGAGCTGATTTACCTTTCCTTAATCTCGTAGGTATGCCTGGACAATTGCCCAGTGTAGGATCTGTGCCAGCCATATTGGATGGAAATTTACAGCCACCAAAAAAGACATGTCACCTCAAAAATTCTGGGGTTTGACTCGATCCGCTCTGTTGCCCACCATCCCAGATACGGAAGATGACATAAGCCCTGACAAAGTAATACTCTGCTTATAAACGAATACAGTAGGGATAAGGTTACTTAACACATTGGCATTCTAACACCAGATCTGCTTTGGAAATTACTGCTTTTGATGCATACCTAAGTAAAAGCAACATTACATGGAAGGTTGCAGTTTCTTAGTCAAACAACAGGATTTCAAGATTTAAACTAAGATGTTCTATTGAAGAGGATGAGCAGCAGTCTAGAATACTTGGTTTTCAGGAATACCTACTTTAGGAGCTTGGTGCTGTTATCCTGTGGACTCTTGATATGCCTGGTAGTGTTATCACTGAGCGGACATGAAGACATCTGTGAAACTGGTGAGCATGCTTTCTGCACAAAACAAATCTGAAATTCCTATCAATTGCTGTAATTAACGCAGTTCATCATTTATTTGATCCTGACACACGGAACAGAATGGCGTGTTTGCATCAGTGCTCCAAAGGGCAGACGTTCCAGAAGGGAGGGTGCCAAGCTCTAGTACTGTTCCTTTTTGAAAGAGGCGAGGAAATGTGTAAATGTTAAAAGGGCTGTGTTCCTTTTCTTTAGTTTCTGAGACACAGATTTGTAAATTTTGAAAATAAAGAGTTATAATATGCAGTTTGAGCCCCCAAATAAAAGTTTTCCTAACATGTTTGTTAGTGAATAGTAGTATCTGGTGTATTTGCTCAGTGTTTGGTTATTCTGTTTCAAAGTTGAATCTGAACTTAGACTCTGTGGAGCACGGATGCTAAAACACGTTCTCCTTCCTACAGGCTGGAGGCGATGATGTATTTCATAGGCTATTTTGTTCAATGTAAAGTGAGAAACTCTGTAAGGAAACTATAAAAGCAAAGCTAAACATGTTTGTTTAAATAATGTAAAATATCTACTCGGATGCAGATACTTTAGGTGTAAGAAATAATTTTTAAGATAAACTTCTAGACAGACAGATTTGCCACCTACCTCTTTGCTTACACATTCAAGGGGTTTATTGGATCCTTTCACATTGGTGTCATTTTGATACTTCTCCACTGCTTTACATATTTCACTGGGAAAAGTTCAGCTAATTAGGTACAATGTATGTGGCCAAAAATGGACTGTTGAAGTTTCTTACATTTTAATTTACCAATATTTTATTCTTCCAAAAATGCAATGGTTTTGACTGCCTAGACTAGAAACCTAAATTGAGTATCATGTTGCATATTTATGTAAAGAGAGTAAACGAAAACCCACTTTAAGAATGCTGTTGATTCTTTAAAATATGCCTTTCTTTGCCTTTTTACAACCAACAACCTTGGGTTTTTATGACGTTACTATTACTACCTTACGGTTTGTTCATGTAGTCTTACACTGAACCAAAACTTCCTCTAAAGGGATCCCACAGTGTTTTTTTCGGTAGCACAGCACCTCTCTATGTCCACCCCAGCTGTAGTAAGGAAACACTGCTTTTACATTTACCCTGGAAGAGTGTAAGCTCAGAATGTTCTGTACTGTTTCCTGACTCTTGCAGATAAAAGATTCTGGTATATAAAATATGCATATAATACTAATCTGAGGTCTTTTAACCTGACAAAACCAGACCTCTAATAGCTCAATCTGCATACGTCCTATATAGAACAGTAGGAATTGTAAAATGTTGCACCAATACATATCTTACTAGTACTTATATATCTTAAGTGTTATTTCATAAGCATTCAATTACTGACCTGTGTGCAGGTGTTTCTGAGGCTCCCTTTGTCGCAGCATAAGCCCCCATTACACTGAGTGAGTGTCACACTTCCTCTTATCTGGGTTTTAACAGAAATGTGCTTTTTTGTGTTATCAAGTCCAAAAGTGCTATTTGCCCAAAGCGCACCAAGATGCTCTGACTGGCTACACAGAAAGGAAAGTGAGTTACAAAATGTCAGTACAGCAGCCGAAATACACAATACTCCGTGCTATTTACCTCTTAACCTACTGAAAGCACACAGGCTCAAATCTTTACAGAGCAAATATGTAGGCCATGACCTTTTTTTACTTTAAAGCGACAGGAGTGCCGGCACTAAGTATATACGGCACCTGATATATACTGTCAGAGACCACATTCATCTTCCAGTATCAAAGGAAATTTCATTTTGACAGAGAAAACTATCAACTATGCCCTAAACTACGCTCCCTACAAACACGTCCTGGGTATTGGAACGCCAGCCACTTGGGACACATCTAGTCTTCAACTGTATATGTTATATTTTATGCAAAATTTTCAGCTGTATTCAAACACAAGTTTATTCTGGAATTCAGAAAAAAACTGACACCATAGACAATCCTTGTACAAAATTAACCCAGTTATTTCAATTGCAAATACAAAGAAACGTGTTTTTCAAGACACTTGGCACTTCTTAGGAACAATCTCAGCACTGCCACATGCAACAAAACCAACCAAAAATCCTCCTTAAAAAGCCTAGACAGATTGAGAGGCGCCAACTCTACTTTTCTCAGTAGGAACTATTCCAAAAGAATTACAAGCTTCAGAGACAAATCAGATTAAGAGGAAGTAGACTTGACTTTAGTGCCTGAAATACAGTTTTCATAAAATAAGACCTTTATTCTTCTGAAGAGAAAGCTGGCTTTCATTCTGCTATATATTCGAGTCTCTTAAATCTCACTAAGAGGGACGGGAAAGAAAACTAGTCTTACCAAAAATTTTCTGCTTTTTAGTAGTCAGCTCTTGTCAACTTTAGGTCTTCTTTATGTAACTCAGTAGTTCATCTTTTTCCAGTTGGTAACCACTTTTCTTCCACTGTTCTCGCAACTGCTGTAAGAGCACCCCAATTTCTTTTCCGGAAGAAATGCCCACTTTCCTGATGTCATGGCCACTTACAGGAAACGGGGGAATGGACCACTGCTGCATCTGCTTCAGAAGACCATGCTCGCCTTGGTACTTGAGAAGCTCACACACACGAGCAGTCGCATCAGCTTCTCTAGACTGAGGGCCAAAACCAAACATCACCACACTTGCAATGATCTTATGCTGACATTTAAATAAATGCAATGTGCAAATTTTCATTTAAAATAAAGGAAATTCACATAATACACTGTGGGTCCTAGTATTAATGAATTGGTTGCAATTAGTGGAGATGATCTATACTCTAACCAAGCTGTGAAAATACTTACGTCTATGATGAAGTCTTGATAGGGTTTCAGTGGTTCTGAACTATCTACTGCCTTAATTAAATCTTTCCTATTTTTAACAATAAATAAACCCAGATTCTTCTCTTCTTTTGAAATCTTCAACCTCAGATCCAATTTCGTGACATCATCCTGTACTTTGAACAGTGAGGTCAAGAGAGTCATTGGCTTTGGTGAAAAACCTTCCACATTTTTACTGACTTTGTTAAATTCTTCTAAACTTGCATTAGCAGGTAAGCCTGTAGGGACAAAAGCATTTTCCACCCATTTTTAGATACATTTTAAAAGCTCCCATCTTAAGCACACTGTGTCCTCATATTCAGAAATGTCCTGGTACCAGGATCCACTGCTGGTGCAGTCTTACAGGTGAACCGCTGCCCACTACTGCTCTCCCCTCCCACATCTCAAACCAGCACTGTGGCTCTGAGTAGTATTCTGACACCTACTGAACTGTCTGTGTAAGGCCCGCCTTCTCCGTGCTCTGCATGTGTTAACTCCCTGAAGCTCTCAGCTCTTCCATTAGACAGCTGCTATTATTTTCATATCCCTTTTTTAGATTTGCAAACAGGAAATAACCCAAGTTACAAAGCTGATAACGTGGTGAAGCTGCACTCAAAGCCCCGGTGGACCGACTCCAGAGGCCCCTTTGTCCACCCTCACATGCTGCCCTTGTGCTGTCCCCTGCCTGGAAAAACTCCTCCTCCTGGCCACTCCTGGCTCAGAGTCTACCATATTTTAAAGTAGTCCATTTTTCCTTTTGGAATTAACTACATTCACTTTTTTTCCTTATGAAATTTTAAACGAGATATGTTTCATTGCCAAAAATGCAAACGTTTTACAAGTTGGGACTCACCTATGTAAGGAGCCACATCGAGTTCATAGATGAGATGAATCAGATGGTTCACGTGGTTACCAGTAAGTATTTTTTTCAGTTCCACCCAGATCCGCTCTCCTGATACTCCTGCCAAGCCTTTTGCATTTTCTGCAATTGCTTCCAAAGTCTCAGGATCATGGTCACCAGGTGTGTCAACAATTTTCCCGTAAAACCTACAAAGTAAACATGTCCAGAAGCACTGCCTTCATGCTGGCATTTCACCAGAAAACTGCGCTCTTCATTTTCCTGATGCTACTAGTGAGGTCTAGGAGGGACCTTAGAAATCATCTGCTCATCTACCTTCTCTTTTTTTCTCAGCTCAGAAAACCTGAGCTCCAAAAAGTGTAAGTTTGGCCTTCAATGAAGGTCTATTGATTGGTACTGACAGTGGACGCATAAACCAGAGCAGTCTTGGGCAGGCTCTAAAACAGGTCCAAGATATCGTCATGGAGTAGTCTTGCTTCCTCAAACGTTGCCTGTCTGTACACATCAATGCTTTCAATTAAGAGTTTCACATGAAACACATCTCATTGCAGACATGGGAGTGTATTTCATGGACTCTTGGAAGCATTAAAGTATACCTGCTTTTACCACTCATTTCTTCACAATGCATTGCTCAGTTCGGTTCAGTCGCTCAGTCGTGTCCGACTCTTTGCGACCCCATGAATCCCAGCACACCAGGCCTCCCTGTCCATCACCAATCCCCAGAGTTCACTCAGACTCACGTCCATCGAGTCAGTGATGCCATCCAGCCATCTCATCCTCTGTCATCCCCTTCTCCTCCTGCCCCCAATCCCTTCCAGCATCAAAGTCTTTTCCAATGAGTCAACTCTTCGCATGAGGTGACCAAAGTACTGGAGTTTCAGCTTCAGCATCATTCCCTCCAAAGAAACCCCAGGGCTGATCTCCTTCAGAATGGACTGGTTGGATCTCCTTGCAGTCCAAGGGACTCTCAAGAGTCTTCTCCAACACCACAGTTCAAAAGCATCAATTCTTCGGCGCTCAGCCTTCTTCACAGTCCAACTCTCACATCCAATACATGACCATAGGAAAAACTATAGTCTTGACTAGACGGACCTTTGTTGGCAAAGTAATGTCTCTGCTTTTCAATATGCTGTCTAGGTTGGTCATAACTTTCCTTCCAAGGAGTAAGCGTCTTTTAATTTCATGGTTGCAGTCACCATCTGCAGTGATTTTGGAGCCCAAAAACATAAAGTCTGACACTGTTTCCCCATCCACTTGCCATGAAGTGATGGGACCGGATGCCATGATCATCGTTTTCTGAATGCTGAGCTTTAAGCCAACTTTTTCACTCTCCTCTTTCACTTTCATCAAGAGGCTTTTGAGTTCCTCTTCACTTTCTGCCATAAGGGTGGTGTCATCTGCATATCTGACGTTATTGATATTTCTCCCGGCAATCTTGATTCCAGCTTGTGTTTCTTCCAGTGCAGCGTTTCTCATGATGTACTCTGCATACAAGTTAAATAAGCAGAGTGACAATATACAGCCTTGACGTACTCCTTTCCCTATTTGGAACCAGTCTGTTGTTCCATGTCCAGTTCTAACTGTTGCTTCCTGACCTGCATATAGGTTTCTCAAGAGGCAGGTCAGGTGGTCTGGTATTCCCATCTCTTTCAGAATTTTCCACAGTTGATTGTGATCCACACAGTCAAAGGCTTTGGCATAGTCAATAAAGCAGAAATAGATGTTTTTCTGGAACTCTCTTGCTTTTTCCATGATCCAGCGGATGTTGGCAATTTGATCTCTGGTTCCTCTGCCTTTTCTAAAACTAGCTTGAACATCAGGAAATTCACAGTTCACGTATTGCTGAAGCCTGGCTTGGAGAATTTTGAGCATTACTTTACTAGCATGTGAGATGAGTGCAATTGTGCAGTAGTCTGAGCATTCTTTAGCATTGCCTTTCTTTGGGATTGGAATGAAAACTGACCTTTTCCAGTCCTGTGGCCATTCCAAATTTGCTGGCATATTGAGTGCAGCACTTTCACAGCATCATCTTTCAGGATTTGAAATAACTGGCATTCCATCACCTCCACTAGCTTTGTTCATAGTGATGCTTCCTAAGGCCCACTTGACTTCACATTCCAGGATGTCTGGCTCTAGGTGAGTGATCACACCATCGTGATTATCTTGGTCATGAAGATCTTTTTGTACAGTTCTTCTGTGTATTCTTGCCACCTCTTCTTAATATCTTCTGCTTCTGTTAGGTCCATACCATTTCTGTCCTTTATCGAGCCCATCTTTGCATGAAATGTTCCCTTGGTATCTCTAATTTTCTTGGAGATCTCTAGTCTTTCCCATTCTGTTGTTTTCCTCTATTTCTTTGCATTGATCGCTAAGGAAGGCTTTCTTATCTCTTCTTGCTAGTCTATGGAACTCTTTCCTTTGCTCCTTTGCTTTTCGCTTCTCTTCTTTTCAGCGCTATTTGTAAGTCCTTCCCAGACAGCCATTTTGCTTTTTTGCATTTCTTTTCCATGGGAATGGTCTTGATCCCTGTCTCCTGTACAATGTCACGAACCTCCATCCATAGTTCATCAGGCACTCTATCTATCAGATCTAGGCCCTTAAATCTATTTCTCACTTACACTGTATAATCATAAGGGATTTGATTTAGGTCATACCTGAATGGTCTAGTGGTTTTCCCTACCTTCTTCAATTTCAGTCTGAATTTGGTAATAATGTATTGCTATAGTGATCTAATTAAATGACTGTACCTTAGTCCATGTCCTGTGATTTGTCGAGAGACTGTTTGCAAACACTTAAGTCTAAAGGAATAGCAGTTATTGACAAAACGTAAAGTCTGTCAAAGAATATTCTGAGCATTATCCCAAGCTGTAAAAAATTAACTATTAATAGATACAAATTAGCCAGTTACAATGGTTTGCCTGTTCAACATTGAAGACTGCTACCCACAAAACCATCCAGGTGCATTACACACCTTCCAAATTCATCTAACACATTTCCCATGACCACCTAGAACTGTAAGCCACATGAAGGCACACTGCCACTCGTTACTCCAGGTTCAAAGCACCTAGGACAGTAATAAGCACTCAAATACCCGTGTGATGAATGACTGGTGCAGAAAATAAGACTTAAAACTGCATTAAAGATCACCACAGAAAGGAGTGAATAAATGATCTGGAGAACGCAAAGATGAGGCGTCTCAAAGTCACAGTACCCTGTCTCTTGGAGACAGAGACGTGAGGTGGCGCCACGGTGCACGGGGCTGCTGCGCATTTCCCATGACGAGAGAGAACCGCACTTTGGTAAAAATAATATTCAAAACTATTATTATAATTTATAGAAAGGCCTTACCTGAAATACCTTAAAATTCGAAGATAATCTTCTTGTATCCTCTGTTTAGCTTGTCCAACAAATCTAACTTTCTTATTTTTTAAATCTTCATAACCATTAAAGTAGTCAAATAAAGTACCATCAAAACCTAGTCATTAAAAGAGGGAAGAAAAATCACTATTAGCAAATAAAAATTGGAAAACACTGGCCCATACATAATAATCATTCAGCCATTTAAAAAAAGAATGAAATCTTGCCATTCGCAACAACATGGATGGATCTTGACGACATTGTGCAAGTAAAAGAAGCCAGACAGAGGAAGATAAATTATATGATTCCATTCTTATATAGAATCTTAAAAACAACAAGCTGATAGAGAACCAACTGGTGGTTGTCAGAGGCTAGGGTGGGTACAATGAGTCACCAGAGTCAAAAGGTACAAACTCCCAGCTATAGAACAGGTCCTGAGGAGGCTGAGTACACCATGGCAACTAGTTAACAACGTGTGTGTGTGTGCGTGTGTGTGCACTCAGTTGTGTCTGACTCTGCAACCCCAAGACTGTGGCCACTACAGTTAACAATACTGTATTACACATTCGGAAGTTGGTAAGACAGATTTTAAAAGTTCTCATCACCAGGGGAATAAAATTCTGTAAGTACATATGCTATCAGATATTACTAGACTTACTGCGGTGATCATTTCTTGATATATACAAATATCAAACATATTTGTATACTGAATCTAATGTAAGGCTGTATTTCATTACCTCAATTTAAAAAATTAAACAGAAAAAAACTGGCAAACTTAAAATCTGCAAAAAAAGTATCACAAACAGGAAAAAATTCGGGAAAGAGATAGACAGTGAAGTACTGATACGAGTAACATTCATCTGTATCCAGTACCAAATGGAACATACAATGGAATAAAAGGCTGCATTTACAATAGCAATAAAAAGACAACACACTAAATAAACAAGATGTATGCCAGTATGAAATGGGCAAAAACAATAAAACAAGCGATTTTCAAGTTAATAATGGAAAATAAACAACAACACCCAAAATAACCTGGAAAGAAGAAATGATAGTTAAAACTATCTAGAAAAATGTAAAAACTGTAATAAACCATAGGGAAAAAATTTATAATCCTAACGCAGGGAAGACCTTTCAAAATATGATTACCAAAAGAAATGAAAACACACCACCAAAGCCTTCAAAGAAATTATTAGTAAATCCAACTACATGAAACATTAGATATTCATTCCTGGATAGCATGAAAATGACACAATATGAAATTGCATTAAGGTAACATACTGGGGAAAACATTTACAGTTAGTATCACAGAGACAAATGGCTTTCTATTATCTACAAAAACCTCCTAAATAAGAAAGACCATATGTAGAAAAGTTAAGGGAAATGTTAAATTGGTACAGCCACTGTGGAGAACAGTATGGAGCTTCCTTAACAACTAAATACAGAACTCCCACGTATGCCCAGCACTCCCACTCCTGGCACACACCCGGGAAAAGCCATAGTGCAAAAGGACACACACAGCCGTGTTCTGGCGCCGCTCCTAACAGTCGGGACACGGAAGCAACCTAAATGCCCGTCGACAGAGGAGCAGACACAGGTGATGTGGTAGATGCGTGCGATGGGTGTTACTCGGCCGTAACAACAAAACCGGGCCATTGACTGAGATGGACCTGGAGACTATCATACAGAGTGAAGCAAGAAAAACACCCTGTATATTAACATGTATGTGGAATCTAAAAATGATATAGATGATCTTATCTGCAAGGCAGAGAGAGACCCAGAGGTAGAGAACAAAACACGGACAACGAGGGAGGGAAGGGGTGGGATGCACTAGGCAACTGAGATTCAAATATATACACTACTGGACACTGTGCAAAACAGAAGACTAATGACAGACTGTATACAGCTTGGGGCACGGCACTCAGTGCTCTGTGGTGACCTAAATGGGAATGAAATTCACAAAAGGTACAGCTGATTCACTCTGCTGTACAGCAGAAACTTGCAACACTGTAGGTCAACTATACTCTAATAAAAATTTTTTAAAGAGGAAAAAAAATGAACTAAAATATATATGACATATAAAAAGCTTTAAAATGAAGATTTTCAACTTCAGTTGTAAGAAGTGGACATTTATGAGATAATCATTTTTCAGACCTCCATCAGCTCAGCAAGGACCTAAGTCCAATTACATGTTAGCCAGGGGACAGTGAAATCTGAAATCTGACAAGGACACTTCTCCGTGCAGCCTTCTGAACTTGGTGAATTTTGAACCATGTGAACCTAACATCTGTTCAATATGTTATACATATATTTCTAGCGCAATATCCTCTCATGTTGAACAAAACAAAACAAAAAACTTAACGATTTTAATATAAGGCACATAAAACCTCAGGTATGTGTGAAGTGACCAAGTCCTCCCAGCTATCCCAGGACTTCCCTGATTTAAAAACTGAAAATCTCCTGGCTCAGGGATACCTTAGTCCAGGCAAAATGAGACAGGTGGCTGCTCTGGGAACTAAGATGGAAAAACAGAAACACCTGGAGCAAAGACACAGATGCCAACAACCACCCAAATGGGGAGCTCCGTGGGCCTGAGATAGACCTCAGCACGTGGCATCACAGGAAGGCGGGAAAGAAGAAAGTAACCACTCGTCATGATTATGGCAAATGCAGCCACACTCTAAGCTCAGGCTTAACTCCTGCCAAACTCTTCTTGGCATTTTGACACTTACAGCCAATTTATAAGGCTCCAGATTCAGAAAGATACAACAGGAAATGACACCAAACAAAAAAACTTAGACAATATGATTACAACGTACATGCGGTACACCTATCTCCTGTTACTTCTCTTACTGAACAGACACAACTCCAAGAGGACTGTGGAAACCAGATCTTTTTCAGTAAAGGGAAGATCAAAATTTGCAGGAAAAAACAGTGTTACAAAAGGGAAAATAAGAGTTTGAGAATCAAAGTGACCATTATCACCCCCAGAACTAGGAATGCTTTGTCTGATAAGGTTTGAAAAAAGTATGGATGGGAAAACGGGCTGAAGGTAAAGATTACTGAGTAGTATCTGTGTATATTTTGTTTTGCTCTGAATATCCTTTGAAAAAATGATGAGTAGAAGTTAGAAATAAAGTTGAGGTGCTGAGCATAATGCAGTGGTTAAGGACCTAACCTCTGAAACCAGGCTGCTTAACACATTATTGACCAGGAAACTTTTGCAGACGCTAGCTATACATATTGAAACACTCTAGTCAATAACATTCAGGTAACGAAAGATGTATTAATATGTCTCTGGTCAATAAACTGTTGAGTTGGAATCCTAATTCAGCAGTTTACTGGCTGCAGGACTTTGAGCAAATTTTCCTTAGTTACACACCAAGATCTGCCTCACAGGGTTGGTGGGAAGATTAAATTTCTGTGATGGGCTGAGAACAACGATGGTCACATTTTATAAGGGCTCAGCAAATGTCAGCAAACAGTACCACCGATAAGAGCTTTTATTTTTATAAAACAGTATCTTGAAAAAGAATATTAGTTTCTCTTTTAGTTATACCTGATTATGAGACATTAGTTATAAAGTTTTCATACACTGAACTAGTTGGAGCAGTTTAACGCTAAGTAAAAATGATATAAGAAGAAATTAACACCTGGAGTTCGACCCCATAATTGAGAGAAAACATGCCTCCAACTAGGCTCCCTCTGGTCATAAATCACCCAGGCTCTGGAAACCCGGGCTCCAATCAAAGCTCTCCGTGACTTGGGCTCAATTACTTAACGTCTCTGAGTCTGTTTCCACATCTGTTGAATGAGTTTCATACCTACTTTATGGAGTCTTCCTGAGCGTTAAATGAGCTGAAGTACATCAAGTGAGCACTGATGCACCTCAAGCCAGGGAGGCACGCTAGAAATGTTACTGGGCATTAATGTAATTAGCAAAGTGTGCCCACTTGGGTCTACAGCCCCCTCTCCATCCCACAAAGTGGGTACCACTGCTTCATCCTTTCACTATTACTGTGCCACAGGTAAGAGTGGATGCCCATCTTTTCTAATCCAAAGACTTAACCCTGAAGAACTTGCCTAAAATTTAAAGGACAAAAAACGATGCTTCAACTGCACACCAAAACGCTAACCTAATTCACACTGACTCCCATTACGATCCTCACTGCTTTCTTTCCTGAGCAAAATGTTATGCTCAGATGATCAACAGGCTTCCTCTCACATGCCAGGGCTGAGTAGAGACGGTCCGTAAGCCGTGGTGCCACGGAGGACTGTGAGGCAGTGCTGGGCACATGGAGCAACAGAGGAAGTGACATCACTGACCATGTCCGCCACAGGCACCAGCAGAGAGGGAAGGTGGGGCGTGTGTGTGTCCAAGACAGGAAGAAGGGGCAACGCGCGCGTGTGCACGGTCCTCACCTGAAACCTAACATCTTTTGATGCGATTCACAAGGAGCCCCTGGCTGAACGTGCACCAGGGACTCACCACGACCAACTCCTCTAACCCTCAGGACAGCCCTGCAGAGGAAGCTGCTATCCAGGGCCTCGCGTTACAGCGAGAGCGACCGAGGCAGCGGAACCCAGGAACCTCGGCTCCACAGTCAGTTTTAACCACAGCCTGTCTCTTCACAGAAACTGACACAAGCCCTCCAGTGGGAGAACACTGCCAGAAGACACGTTTCACGTGAAAAGGAAGCATTCGGACTGAAGGAGTTAGAACGCGACCCCCAGGCGTTACCTAAAAACATGGAATTTATGGTGAGATCTCTGCGCTCAGCATCCTTCTGCCAGTCAGTCGTGAATTCAACCTCGGCGTGTCTTCCGTCAGTGGCTACGTCAATCCTCAGTGTAGTAATTTCAAAATTTTCTTCATGAAGCTGGAAGTAAATATGTTTTTCAGAAATTAGTTTTCAGTATCACTGGATGGATTGGAAAAAAAAGTAAGTCCTGACAAGTATATATCTTCTTTTCTTTTTAAGTCAACTAGTACACATATCGGAGAAGGCAATGGCACCCGACTCCAGTACTCTTGCCTGGAAAATCCCATGGGCGGAGGAGCCTGGTAGGCTGCAGTCCATGGGGTCGCTGAGAGTCGGACATGACTGAGCGACTTCGCTTTCACTTTTCACTTTCCTGCATTGGAGAAGGCAATGGCAACCCACTCCAGTGTCCTTGCCTGGAGAATCCCAGGGACGGGGGAGCCTGGTGGGCTGCCGTCTATGGGGTCGCACAGAGTCGAACACGACTGAAGCGACTGAGCAGCAGCAGCACACGTATACCTTGAAATACAATGACACCCACAGTATTCAAAGACACATCCAAACAACATTTTTAAGAAATAATAAACCCCTCTTAATTTAAAAAGATAAGTTTGCATAGAAAAAATGGCAAGCCTGACAAATTATGTGGCAGAAAGTAAGATCCCTTAAAATATTCTGGTTCTTCAATACAAAACCAGGCTACTCTTTTAAATATTTTTTTAATAGCTCCAATTTTCAAAGAGCTGAATATCAATTTATAGAATATAATCCACTGAGCAAAGGCCCGACAGAGGAAGAAATATAGGCAACACATCCTGCAGCTCCTCTGCTGGTTACCTTCAATTACGTTACAATAAAGTGCCCTGTGCATCCTGGGAAAAGAGGTACCCCCTGCTGGGAGAAGCGGAGTAGCTCCGTTACAGTCATGTGTGAACTTAGCCTGAAAAAGTAAGTGAGCTCTGGACATGCAGATGCGGAAGAAGAATAGTTCAAGATGAGCAAAGGCACAGTGGAGAGAAGACGGGTACATGCAAGAGCAAGTTCACAGCATACACGGGGCATCCACATCGAGGGGCAGACAGCAAAAGGTTTCACATGCCAAGCAGGGGTTCGGGATCTTTTCATTAGGAACTGAAAGCCATTAATGATCGGTAAAGTCGGTTCTGGCTTCCCTGATGGCTCAGTGGGTGAAGAATCTGCCTGCAATGCAGGAGACACAGGAGACGTGGGTTCAGTCTCTAGGTTGGGAAGATCCCCTGGAGAAGGAACTGGCAACCCACTCCAGTAATCTTGCCTGGAAAATCCCACGAACAGAGGAGCCTGGAAAGCTACAGTCCATGGGTTGCAAAGGGTCGGACATGACTGAGCGACTAATACACAGAGTCTGTTCTGGAATTCCTCTCAATCTCATGTACTGTTTTCTACAAACTGGTTCTCACTGGGGAGTTCCAGAATTAGGAATTTGAGGCACAAGTTAACTCAAGAAAAACAGTGTAAATATTAAGACAGTTGAAATCTACAGAAAACAAAGAGACCCCCAGAGTGCCTCCCTCGCCCAAGCAGAGAACCAGAGATTGACTAGAAAGGATGACCCCAAATAATAACAACTTGAGGCACCATATACAAAATCATGGGAAATGAAAATGAAAACAAGGTTGTGAAGAAAACCCAACATGACCTCTATCCCTTTCTGCAGTCAGTTTTCAAAATGTTAATCAGCAGCCTTATTCCAACCTGGGTAATGCTAGAGGATTTCTCTGGTGTCCCCAGATGAAAAGCCCTCCCGATACTGATAGCAGGGTCCCGTCACTAACAAGGCTGCTGCTTCCACACAAAACTACCTAAACTGCCCAGGGCTTTCTGCATGCACTCCATTACTGCAACAAAGAGACACTGAAAAGCTTCCACACTGAAGGAACACCAACAGCAAAGACAGAACAAGCTCAAAGGAAATAAAGACATCATCCAAGTACCTAGTCCCTTCACGGATCACAGCCTTGTTGTGGCGAAGGGGCCTGGAGAACTCAATGACGTGATGAGCCATACTGTGCAGAGCTACCCAAGACAGATGGGTCACAGTGGAGAGTTCTGACAAAACGTGATCCACCGGAGGAGGGGATGGCAAACCGCTCCAGTATACCTGCCGTGAGGACCCCATGAGCTGGATGAAAAGGCAACGAGAGATGAATCCCCCAGGTCAGAAGATTTCCAACATGCCACTGGGGAAGAGCAGAGGACAACTATTAACAGCTCCAGAAAGAATGAGGCGGCTGGGCCAAAGCGGGAAGAAGCTCAGCTGTGGATGTGTCTGGTGATGAAAGTAAAATTCCACGCTATAAAGAACAGTACTGCATAGGAACCTGGAATGTCAGGTCCACGAATCAAGGTAAATTGGATGTGGTCAAGCAGGAGATGGCAAGAATAAACATCGACATTTTAGAAATCAGTGAACTAAAATAGACTGGACTGCAATGGGTGAATTTAATTCAGATGACCATTATATCTACTACTGTGGGCAAGAATCCAACAGAAAAAATGGAGTAGCCCTCATAGTCAACAAGAGTCTGAAATGCAGTACTTGGGTGCAACCTCAAAAACGACAGAATGATCTCGGTTGGTTTCCAAGGCAAACCATTCAACATCACAGTAATCCAAGTCTATGCCCCAACCAGTAATGCTGGAAAAGTTCTGAAGCTGATCAGTTCTATGAAGACCTACAAGACCTCCTAGAACTAACACCAAAAAAAGATGTCCTATTCATCACTGGGGACTAGAATGCAGAAGTAGGAAGTGAAGAGAAACCTGGAGTAACAGGCAAGTCTGGCCTTGGAGTACAAAATGAAGCAGGGCAAAAGCTAACTGAATTCTGCCAAGAGAATGCACTGGTCATAGTAAACACCCTTTATCAACAACACAAGAGACAACTTTACACATGGACATTACCATATGCTCAATACCAAAATCAGATTGATTACATTCTTTGTAGTTGAAGATGGAGACACTACATACAGTCAGCAAAAACAAGACCCGGAGCTGACTCTGGCTCAGATCATCAGCTTCTCATAGCAAAATTCAGGCTTAAAGTAAAGAAAGCAGGGAAAACCACTAGGCCAGCCAAGTACAACTTAAATCCCCTATGAATATACAGTTGAGGTGACAAATAGTTTGAAGGGATCAGATCTAGTAAACAGAACGCTTAAAGACCTATGGACAGAGGTCCATAATGCTGTACAGGAGGTGGCAAACAAAACCTTCCCAAAGAAAAGGAAAGGCAAGAAGGCAAAGTGGTTGTCCGAGGAGGCTCTACAAATAGCTGGAGAGAGAAGAGAAGTGGAAAGCGAGGGAGAGGGAGAGGTACAGCCAAGGAAACGCAGAGCGCCAGAGAACAGCACAGAGAGACGAGGGCTTCTTCCATGGACAATGAGCAGAAGCACAGGAAAGCCACTGAACGGGCAAGACTAGAGACCTCGTCAAGGAAACTGGGGATGTCAAAGGCACATTTCATCCAAAGATGGCTCCTAAAAAGGACAGAAGCTAACAGAAGAGGAGGTCAAGAAGAGATGGAAAGAATACACAGAACTGTACAAAAAAGATCTTCATGAACCGGATTACTATGATGGTGTGTGTGGTCAGTCACCCAGACCCCCACATTCTGGAGTGTGAAGTCAAGTGGGCCTTAGGAAGCACTGCTGTCAATAAAGCTAGTGGAGGCGATGGAATTCCAACAGAGCTATTTAAAACCCTAAAAGATGATGCTGTCAAAGTGCTTCACTCTATATGCCAGCAAATTTGGAAAACCCAGCAGTGGTCACAGAACTGGAAAAGGTCAATTCTCATCCCAATTCCCCGGAGAAGGCAATGGCACCTCACTCCAGTACTCTTGCCTGGAAACTCCCACGGACGGAGGAGCCTGGTAGGCTGCAGTCCATGGGGTCGCGAAGAGTCAACAGAACTGAGTGACTTCACTTTCATGCGTTGGAGAAGGCAATGGCACCCCACTCCAGTGTTCTTGCCTGGAGAATCCCAGGGACGGGGAGCCTGGTGGGCTGCAGTCCATGGGGTCACACAGAGTCAGACACGACTGAAGCGACTTAGCAGCAGCAGCATCCCAACTCCCAAGGACAGTACTAAAGAATGTTCAAACCACTGGACAACTGTACTCATCTCCCATGCTAGTGATGTTACGCTCAAAATCCTCCAAGTTAGGCTACAAAGTACATGAACCGAGAACTTCCATATGTTCAAGCTGGGTTTAGAAAAGGCAGAGGAACCAGAGTTCAAATTGTCAACATTTGTTGGATCATAAAGAAAGCAAGGGAATTTCAGAAAAACATCTACCTCTGTTTCACTGACTATGCTAAAGCCTTTGACTGTGTGGACTGTAACAAACTGTGGAAAACTCTTAGAGAGATGGAATTACCAGGCCACCTTACCTGCCCCCTCAGAAATCTGTATGCAGGTCAAGAAGTAACAGTTAGAACCTTGTATGCAACAACAAACTGGTTCAGGATTGAGAAAGGAATATGACAAGGCTGCTTATTGTCCCCTTGTTGATTTAACTTATACACAGAGCACATCATGAGAAATGCTGGGCTGGATGAAGTACAAGCTGGAATCAAGACTGCCAGGAGAAATATCAACAACCTCAGATATGCGAATTACACCACTCTAACGGCAAAAGCAAAGATGAACTACACAACCGCTTTTTGAGAGTGAAGGAGAGTGAAAAAGCCTGTTAAAACCAAATATTTAAAAAACTAAAATCACAGCATCTGGCCTCATTACTTTATGGCAAACAGAGGGGAAAAGGTGCAGGTAGTGACAGCTTTCTTCTTCTTGGGTTCTAAAATCACTGCAGATGGTGACTGCAGCCATGAAATTAGAAGATGGTTGCTTCTTGGCAAGAAAGCTGTGACAAACCTAGACAGTGTGTTAAAAAGCACACACGTTGCTTTGGTGACAAAAGTCCGTACAGTCAAGGCCATGGTCTTTCCAGTAGTCACGTGTGGTTGTGAAAGCTAGACCATACAGAAGGCAAAGTGCTGAAGAATTGATGCTTTTGAAGTGTGGTGCTGGAGAAGACTGTTGAGAGTTCCTTGGACAGCAAGGAGATCAAACCAGTCAACCCTAAAGGAAATCAACCGTGAATACTCATCAGAAGGACTGATGCTGAAGCTCTAATACTTTGGCCACCTGATGTGAACAGCTGACTCACTAGAAAAGACGCTGATGCTGGGAAAGGTAGAAGGCAGAAGGAAAAGAGGGCAGCAGAAAAATGAGACGGCTGGATGGCATCACTGATGCAATGGACCTGAACCTGGGCGAACTCCACGAGACAGGGAAGGACAGGGAAGTCTGGCGTGCTGCAGTTCATGGCGTGGCAGAACCGGACACAGCACAGCAACTGACCAACAGAGTAGCTAGAATGGATACTCTCAGGGAGTATCAGATGATACTGCATCTGAAACAAGAACAGGACGCTTTCAAAAATATTCAGAAAAGACCTCTTGGAAATATAAAAAAGACAGCAAAAGTTGCCAACAGAAAAACTGGATGATCAAGTTAAGGCAGTTTCACAGAAATTAAATGAAAATATAAGAGACAAAAGACAAAACTAGAGGATCAGTCCCTGTGGCCCAACATCCAGCATTCACGGAGGTTTCCACAGAAGACACCTGCCAAAGGGGATGGAGTCGGGAGAGGAGTGAACACGAGAAGGCCCACTCAGCGCCTGACGCCGAGGCAGTGCCCGATCCAAGCCAAGGCACGTCCTCTTCAAATTAAAAACACCAGGGATAAAGTGATCAGAAAGGCTTCCAAAACGGGGAGGGGGGAATCCGTTCTCGAACACGGGAGAAATCTGAACAAGCTCAGGCTTCTCAGTGGCAACTCTGGGAGACAGAGAACAAAGCCTTTACATTTCTGCCTGAGAGTGATTCCCAGCCTTGAATTCCACAGCCAACCAAACTATCCGATCAGCGTGAATGGAGGCAAAATAACAGCGTTTTCACTCATGCCAAGCTCTCTCAGGCCACTAACATGAGGGCATAAACCAAGACAGAAAGCACATGGGATCAGGAACCAGGAGGTCTAATAAGGAAAGGGGCAAGTTCACTCCTGGGTCTGACACACGGGCCTCCCAGGGTGGGCCCGGGTGGGAGGAGGCAGACAGCAGCAGGTGACCCGGCTCCAGAAGGCCCCAGAGGACGCGCACAGCGGGGCCCAGTGGGAGCGAGCGGCGGCCCAGTGGGAGCGAGCAGCGCCCCAGAGCCGCGTCAGAGACACACTACCAACTGCAGGGCCCCCCAAGCATGAAGCGCAAGGAATGGAGTCACAGCGCACCACGCCATCTAGCTGCAAACAACGGGGTGGGGGGGGAGCATTTGGCCAGAAACTACAGCAGAAATGCCCTGAGGCAGCCGAGTTGCCTGCCTTGCAGGAAGTCAATAAACAACATCTGAAGACTGGAAATTTAAAACGAAAACCAAACACTGAAGCATCAGAAAGGTCTGTTTTAGAAACGCAGAGGGAAAAGGTACCGACCATGAATATTAGCTGAAAGGGGGGGCAACAAAGGAGGGTGCAGGGTTTCACAGGAGGCAGAGGAGACTTCTTTTTTTAATGAGGCTTCTTTGCTATTAAGTTTTTAAACACTAGAAATCATCTATAAATTTTTTTAAGTTTTCAAAACAGGCAACGCCGCTCCTGCCAGACTCTTCACTCACCCTGGCAGTGATGGTCCCGTGCTTCTCTCCTTTGTTGTTGATCATGCGGATGCCGACCGACTGGAACAGCTCCTTCATCTGGGCTGGGGTGGCCGTGGTGGCAAAGTCCACATCCTGCGGCTTCACCCCACTCAGCAGATCCCTCACGGCTCCTCCCGCGATTCGCAACTCATGATTTTCCCTGACAAATAATTCTGAGACAAAAAGGAACGTTTTTTATTTCAGTGGGTTTCTGTCAAGAATCACAGAAGCACAAGTTCTTCCATCTATTTGGCACAGCAGAGATAACTGAACTCAGTCTTTTTATATAAAACTGGGAGAGCAGGGGTGGGTTGGGGTGGGAGGTGGGAGCCGTGGTATACTCTTGGCTGATTTACACTGTGGTATGGGAGAAACCAATACAAAATTGTAAAGCAACTATCCTCCAATTAAAAATAAGTAAATACAAACTGTGAAAACAAAGCCCACAGCAATGAAGGGACCTGCCTGCAGCAGAACGCCTTCAACAACCATGAGAAGCAGGGAACTTGCAGAATTCTCCTTAGGTTAATTCAGAATATCTAAATGCCTCAAGGTTATCAATGTAAATCTGAATTACTACCAAAAAGTACAGGGAATACTCTAGAAAGGTGAAGTGTTCCTGCACATCCTCGGTGTGTTTTCTCTTGAAGCCACCCAAGCCGAGCTGCTGCTACGTGCTGGACTCACACTCGAGGCCTGGGTATCCTCCTGTGAACATTATCACGTCAGAGAACATCCACACGAGACAAGGCCTCTCTGTGACCAGCGTGCATCAAGACACCTAGTAATCATGTGTGAATGAAGACGAGACACGCACACTGCCGGACAGCACCCTCTCACAGTTAATACACGCGCCTGTGCCTTAGGTACCAGTTGAATCATCAAGCTGTGTTCCCACCTTCCAGGTAAGGATTATTAAGACCATCAGACTAACCCCTGCTTCCTGACACCCGAATCCACAGCAAAGCCCCCAAATCATGTGATACAAGCCCAAATCCTACAAAAAGTCCTTTCTACAATGGTTTTTCTCAGAGGCCTCGAGGTTCTCCTCGGTCAGCAAGCCCCACTCTGCCTGGACTTGCTGAGGGGTGTTCTTACTGGTCCTTGGCAGGAGGGTGCATCAGAGCTCCAGCACCACAACACAACTCAAGACGTCACCCTCCAGCCCATGCCAAGCTCTGTGCTCTGCCATCCTCCTCCTCTACCTGTCCTTCCCAAACCTCCCAGCTCCACACCTCTGCAGACTCCCCAGAATCATCTGCTGCAAAACAACCAAGGTTGCTCCCTCTACCTCCCCGCTTGCCTAAAAGCTCTTGCACATGGAAACCACTTCCGGAAGCCCCTCCCAGAGGGACTGCTCATACTCCTCCAGCCCCACGTTTCCAGTCAAGTCCCAGTGATTCCTTAATATGGGGTCCATGGTTCCTTAAAATAAAACACTAAAATCATCTGTTAGTGCACAGTTTTCATGAGACTCAGACAAGAAGGGTAAACAAGAGTTTCATGAAATAGCACTCACCCTTACTATAAGTACCATGCAATCCAACCTGTTCTATTCTTTATCTTCTCTCTTTTTCCTCTATTTTTTAACACTGGTCATGACCACTAAATTGATTTTATGACCCATGAACAGGTCACACGAACTCTGGTGCTAGACAAAACTCCTGAGAGCCCTTGGCTAGCAAGGAGACATTCATTGGAAGGACTGATGCTGAAGCTGAAGCTCCAATACTTTGGCCACCTGATGCAAAGATCCAACTCACTGAAGACCCTGAACCTGGGCAAGATTGAGGGTAGGAGGAGGAGGAGGCAACAGAGGATGAAATGGTTGGATGGCATCACCGACTTGATGAACATCAACTAGAGCAAACTCCGGGAGATGGTGAAGGACAGGGAAGCCTGACGTGCTGCAGTCCATGGGGTTGCAAAGAGTCAGACAGGACTGAGCGACTGTACAACAACAATAACCATTTAACTTACACAAAAATTATTACATTTGGAACTTTAGCCTCATGTATAGAATGAAGGAGGGGCTTCCCAGGAGGCGCAGTGGTAAAGAATTGGCCTGCCAAAGCAGGAGATGTGGGTTCGATCCCTGGCTCAGGAAGATCCCTTGGAGGAGGAAATGGCAACCCACTTTAGCATTTTTGGCTGGAAAATCCCATGGACAGAGAAGCCTGATGGGCTATATATAGTCCATGGGGTCACAAAGAGTCAGACATGACCTAGCAACTAAACAACAGGATTATATGGCTATCCTTAAGCAAAAGGAAAACAAATTACATGAAATAAATTGACATAAAATTCTATATGAGCATCGTACACTATCCTAAACCTTCCAAATTCTTGCACACTGAAAACTAATTTTACATTTGGCAAAACAGCTATCATGATTCAACAACTGGTATAGTATTAAGCTGCACAGCAGCACCATACAACGGCCATCTTTTTTTTTTTCCCTTGTTGCTTTTGTGCATGGTTTTCACACAGTGCACTGTATTTTAGCAAGACATTCAAGTCTTTAGAAACTAGCAGAGATCATACAGAAGTAACTATTTGATTTTCTAGCTGCTGGGTATTGCACTACAAGATTACACCCTTGCCACTTCCACTATAACTGAGAAAACCTGGGTTGGTCTTTCAGGGCCAAGGCCACGGGCCAAATCCCACCTCTCTCGACCGCACTCTTCGCTTTCTCACTTGCTAGGACTTCACCTCTCAAGGTAAAGCACATTTGGCCCTTGAAGTCAGGGTTAGGAAGCCAAACGCAACTGGTAAAAACTGTTCAAGGACCTACAGTAATCAATAACCACGATCTTGTTTCCAAAAGAGAAACACAGAAGGGGCTTCCTTGACGGCTCAGTAGTAAAGATTCCACCTGCCAGTGCAGGAGACGTGGCTGCAATCCCTGGTCCGGGAAGACCCCACATGCTGTGGAGTGACTAAGCCCATGTGCCACAACTACAGAGCCTGTGCTCTGGAGCCCAGGAACCACAACTACTGAGCTCACACACCACAAGTGCTGAAGGCTTCATGCCACGTAGCCCATGCCCTGCAACAGAAGAAGCAACTGCAATGAGAAGCCCTGACTCGCCGCAACTCGAGGGGAAAAAAAAGACACAGCAATGAAGACCCAGCACAGCCAAAATAAATGCATTTTCTACATCCAGTCATTTGGCGGCTATCTTCCAAGAAACCTCTTACAATGAAGACAGTAAAAGTGGGAGCTGGGAGAGACATATGAAGAAAGAACAAACTCAAATTCAACTGTAAGTCAGAACCTACAGATATGAGCTGTACACACAGTAGCCACATGTGGTTCCTGAGCACTTGAAATGTGGCGAGTCTGAATTCAGATGGTCTATACTAAACGCCAGATTTCAAAGATTTATAAGCGAGTGGGAAATATGTCACTCATAATTTGTACACAAATATGACTTTAAAATGACGGTATCTTAGATGTACTGAATTAAATAAGATGTACTAAAAAGTTATTAAAATTAATTTCACCCATTTCTCTTTTTCACTCTAATTAAAATTCAGAGTGAAGTATCTACTTTAGGCCCCCTACTTCAAGACCATATGAAACTATGGTCTATAAAACTATAAAACTCAAGTAGTTCTGGACCATTTACTTCTAACATATACCTAAAAGTCACCTTATTTCAAGAACAGGAAAGTAGCTTTGTCAATAAGCTAATACAGGGACACCCCCCGTGGTCAAGTGATTAAGAATCCACTTTGCAATACAGCATACAAGGGCACAATCCCTGGTTGAAAAACTAAGATCCCACACGTCACAGGGCAACTAAGCCCGTACCCCAGAATTCCTGAGCCCATGAGCCAAAACCAGGGAGCCTGTGTGCTGCAGTGAAGATCCCACATGCCCCAACTGAGGCTGGCACAGCCAATGAGGATTAAAACAAAAAATCAGCTACTAAAAGGCCAGTCACTTTAAATCAACGTTCCTTCACCTTCTGGGCATCAGAATTAATGGAACAGTTTTTATAGAAATTTACAAATGCCCATACTCCTCAGAGATTCCAGTCAGTAGGGCAGGAGTGGGACCCTAGCATCCGTAAGCTATAAAAGCTCCTCAGGTGAATCTAAAGGACAAACCAACATGTAAGGTCATGTTTCTACATATATACACCTTAATATACTTCCCAAATCACTGACGGTGACTTTAGCCCTGAAATTAAGACACCTGCTCCCTGGAAGAAAAGCTACAACAAACCTAAACAGTGTATTAAAAAGCAGAGACATCACTTTGATGACAAAGGTCCATCTAGTTAAAGCTATGGTTTTTCCAGTAGTCATGTACGGATGTGAGAGTTCGACTATGAAGAAGGCAGAGTCCCTAAGAATTGATGCGTTTGAACTGTGCTGCTGGAGAAGACTCTTGAGTCCCTGGGACAACAACGAGATGAAACCAGCCAACGCTGAAGGAGATCAACCCCGAATATTCACTGGAAGCACTGATGCTGAAACTGAAGCTCCAATAGTTTGGCCACCTGATGTGAAGAGTTGACTCACTGGAAAAGACCCTGATGCTCGGAAAGATTGTGGGCCGAAGAAGGGGACAACAGAGGAGGAGATGGTTGGATGGCATCACTGACTCAATGGACACGAGTCTGGCCAGACTCCAGGAGATAGTGAAGGACAGGGAAGTCTGGCGTACTGCAGTTCATAGGGTCCCAGAGAGTTGGGCATGACTGAGCCACTGAACAACCCATTGTATTTATAAAGACATGACTAGGAGACCATAAATTCTGCAGTGCAACTGTGTGCACTGTAACAGCGATAGTTGATACTGAGTTGAGAACTGCGGCAAGCAACACGAAGCGCCTGTGACCAGGCACGTAGCTAAAGCCATTTCCTGTGTCCCTTCCAGACAAGGGTTGTATATGCACAAATGGAGATGACTCCCACTTACTTCTGCCTCTGGTTCTCTCGGAAAGCACTGATAGCTGGGCCAGAAATATAGCTTAGTGGTGATAAGCTGGGTTCTCAAATCAGACTGCAAAAGTTCAAATCCAAGCTCTTCAGTTATTAGTTATAAAAATGGTGCCAAGGAATTTCACATTCCTAAGCCTATGCTTCCTCAACAATATAACAAGAGAAAAAGTATCTAATCCTTAAGTCAGTAGGCCTAATTCTGTGATGCATATAAAGTACGTGGGGGTAACACAAAAAAGCCATGCTTTTTACTGCAATCATTATTTGCCTCTTCTCATGACTTGGCTATAGTTTTGGATTATTCATAGTAAACCCTGCTTTCACTAGCTCAACATTCACAAAAAAAACTACGAATGTTGGCTTAAAAACATTACCTCTCTGCCTCTCCATTTATACAAACTTCCAAAGCAAGAGGAGGCATCCGACTTCTCACCTGTTAGACTCTTCAATCCTTCTGTGAAAAGTGACTGGAATTCTGGAGACTGCAACTTCATTGTAAACATAGAGTGCTTCAGAAGGCACAGTCTACTCCAGCTGCAGCTCAGTAACTGCCTGCGCCAGGGATCCAGGCACCTCAGCATCTGGGGAGAAAGTCACCACCTCGCATCTACAAGACAAGCATGCACACACCACGATGAAATTTACAAGCGCAGGACAATGAGGGGATGCGCAGTGATTTTATCAACAGAGACACAGTCGTCTCCTGATCATGTGAAAAACGGAAAAAACTGACAACGTGAGGGAGAATTACAACTGGGTCTACCCCTGCAGTTACCCGGTTTTGCCCTCCTGAAGCACTTGCTACTATGTTAATACCGCGTTCTACTGTCCGGATGCTCTCCTGGGAGACCGGTCTCAGTTAAAGCCTGAGGTACAAGGCTGCCACGAACAGTGGTTCCAGAAAATGTAACTCAAACACTTGCAGGGACACTTGCTCTTCTCCAGAATAATTCACAGTCGTGTGTACATCAGCATACTTGCTCACACACACCTGAGACTCATGACCCCGGGATATGTCCTACTCACTGGAAAACAAGATGTTTTCCTATCATCTGTCCTTGCTGCCCGCTTCTTCTTCATTCATCATCTGCCTATCCCATCAAGTCTCCTGAATCCCACCCATTCACACTCTGCCATCTGTCGTCCATCATCATCACGCTCCGTTTTTCATGTAGGGTGGGCCTCTGGGAGGCAGCAACAGATCGCAAACAAACCGAAAGAAACCCCAGAGAAGAACCATTCCTTTTCTTGGAAAAGCAGGTTTCAAAGAGCGGCGTTTCCCGCCAGGGGGCGAGTTCTCCTTATCCAAAGAACTGGGGAGGAAAAACACTGCACTTCTTCCACGCTTCAACACAGAAAACCCAGTGGGAACCCAGGCCCTGAAACTGTGTGGCCTGTCCCCCACAGCAGGTGCTGGACCTAAAAGGGAGGCCAAAGGCCCGGCCGCAAGGAAGGGAAAGCGCCCAGGGGAAGCCCGATGAATCAGCCCGCAGTCAGTGAGATGTAGCAGAAACGCGGTCCCACGACCTCGACAGTGGGCTCTATTCCCGAGGGCGGAAGAGGCCTCTCACCGCCCCGGCACCCGCCTTCCCCAAGACCAAGCCCGTGGGACAGTCCCAGGGTCCTGCCGTCGCTGCCGCTCGCCCCCCAGCAGCGCGCACCCACACGTCCCCCGCACGCCTTCTCACCGTCCCCACGGCTCCGTCGCCGTCGCGTGCACTTCCGGGCAGCAGGCGCCGTGACGTCACCAATGCGCGCCGGTTGACCGCAAATGGGAAGTCACGGAAGGGAGTGGGCGGTACTTTACCAAGCTCTCCCGGTCTCTCCCACTTCGCAGCCGGCAGCGTACCCTACCTTCAGCAAGGTTCCTGAGTTCTTCCCAGTCCTGCACAGCCAGGCTTTGCTCCTGGGGGGACCCTAGGGACCAGTGGCTGTACATTTATTTTAATTATACCTCACCGCACCTTTCTCTTGGAGAGGAAGTGGCAACCCACTCCAATGTTCTTGCCTGGAGAATCCCACGGACGGAGAAGCCTGGTAGGCTGCAGTCCATGGGATCGCACAGGGTCGGACACGACTGAAGCGACTTAGCAGCAGCAGCAGCAGCAGCACCTTTCTCTGGCCCTGGGGTTGTTAGACACCCATCTGTACTGCATACCCGTGTGACCCTGGACAAGTGACACCGACTTCCTTTGTAAAATGAGACTATGAATAGAACCTATCCCAGGGAACTGCCAGGCTTAAATGTCATGTTATCCCCTAGTAAAGGGGAAGGGCTCAGTAACTGTTTACTTGTTATTCTTGCCTGCTCCCTGGTTGGCACTTGACTCACGTTACTATTCTATACACTAATTGGTGTGGCAAACAATTTGATATTGTAGATGAAATAGACAAATCCTTTGAAAAATACAACTTACCAAAATTGACCTTGGATGACATTTTAACATCTGAATAGCCCTTTGCTATTAAAGAAATGGAGTTTAGTTCAACAAACTTCTTACAAAGATAATTCCAGACACAGATGGTTTCAGTGGTCAAATTTATCAACCACTTGAGAAAGAAATGACACCAAATTTGCACAGTTTTTGCTCAGCAAATAGAGGGAAAGGTCTTCCTTTCATCTGAGGCCAGAATACACTGATAACAAACTTCAAATAGATACTACCAAAAAATAATTTACATATTAATATCCATATGAACACAAAAACAAGTATCTCTAGTATTAGCAAATTGAATCCAAGTTGGATAATGTTGGGTTTATTCAGTAATGCAAGGTGGATTCAACATTTAAAAAACAATCAGTGTTACTTATCATATTACAGGCTGATAAAAAAAAAAAAAACACTATGATCTATCTAGTTGCACAACAAGTGAAACAGAGCTGGACCCTGTGGGGCTCCTGGACACAGAAACCTTTCAAATAGTTGTCAGTCAGGTAAGGGAGGGGATGCAGAGGCAAGTGAGGAGCAGGCAAGACACAGAAGTGTAGCCTCGGACAGGGTCCTGGTTCCAAGTCAAGGGATACAAATAACAGTATCTTTGCGCTCTTTTACAGAAATAAAACCCCCAACAAATTAAAGATATTAACATTCTTTATTGTAGACTAAAGGACCAGAGAAGCTCTTGAGGAGAACATGTGAATCCTAAACAGCCAGTGCAATCTTGAGAAAGAAAAACAGAGCTGGAGGAGTCAGGCTCCCAACTTCAAAATATACAACAAAGCCACAGTAATCAAGAAAGTATGGTACTACCATAAAACCAGAAATATAGACCAATGGTACAGGATAGAAAGCCTACAGATAAACCCACCCATCTATGGGCAATTCACATATGACAAAGGAGGAAAGGATATGCAATAGAGACAAGAAAGACTTCAATAAGAGGTGCTGGAAAAGCTGGACAGTGACATATAAAAGAATGAAATAAGAACAATATCTAACACTATGCTGTTGTTCAGTCTCTTAGTTGTACCCAATTCTTCATGACCCCATAAACTGCAGCAAACCAGGTTTCCCTGTCCTTCACTATCTCCCAGAGTTTGCTCAAGCTCATGTCCATTGAGTTGGTGATGCAATCCAACCATCTAATCCTGTTGCTCCCTTCTTCTCCTGCCTTCAATCTTTCCCAGTATTAGGGCCTTTTCCAATGAGTCAGCTCTTCACAACAGGTGGCCAAAATATTGGAGTTTCAGCTTCAGTACCAGTCCTTCCAATGAATATTTAGGGCTGATTTCCTTTAGGATTGACTGGTTTGATATCCCTGATATTCGAGGGATTCTCAAGAGTCTTCCCCAGAACACAATTCAAAATCATCAATTCTTTGACCCTCAGCCTTCTGTATGGTCCAACTCTCACATCTGTACATGACTACTGGAAAAACCATAGCTTTGACTATAAGGACCTTTGTTGGCAAAGTGATGTCTCTGCTTTTTAATATGATGTCTAGGTTTGTCATAGCTTTCCTTCCAAGGAGTAAGCATCTTTAAATTTCATGGCTGCAGTCACTGTCTGCAGAGATTTTGGAGCCCAAGAAAATAAAATGTCTCTGTTTCCACTTTCCCCCCATTTATTTCCCATGAAGGGATGGGACTGGATGCTGTAATCTTTGTTTTTTGAAGGCTGAGTTTTAAGCCAGCTTTTCACTCCCCTCATTCACTCTCACCAAGAGACTCTTTAGTTCCTCTTTGCTTTCTGCCAATAGTGTGTTATCATTTGCATATTTGAGCTTGATATTTCTCCCAGCAATCTTGATCTCTAGTCTTTCTAATTCTCTTGTTTTCCTCTATTTCTTTGCATTGATCACTTAGAAAGGCTTTATCTCTCCTTGCTATTCTTTGGAACTCTGCATTCAGATGGATGGATCTTTCCTTTTCTCCTTTGCTTTTTGCTTCTCTTCTTTTCTCAGCTATCTGTAAGGCCTCCTCAACTACTTTGCCTTTTTGCATTTCTTTTTCTTGGGAATGGTTTTATCACCACATCCTGTACAATGTCAGGAACCTCTGTCAATAGTTCTTCAGGCACTCTGTATATCAGATCTAATCCCCTGAATCTATTTGTCACTTCCATTGTATAATCATAAGGGATTTGATTTAGGTCATACCTGAATGGCCTAGTGGTTTTCCCTACCTTCTTGAATTTAAGTCTGAATTTTGCAATAAGGAGTTCATGATCTGAGCCACAGTCAGCTCCCAGTCTTGTTTTTGCTGACTGTATAGAGCTTCTCTATCTTTGGCTTCAAAGAATATAATCTTGTATTGACCAACTGGTGATGTCCATGTGTAGAGTCATCTCTTATGTTGTTCGAAGAGGGTGTTTCCTATGACCAGGGCACTCTCTTGGCAAAACTCTGTTAGCCTTTGCCCTGCTTCATCTTGTACTCCAAGCCCAAACTTGCCAGTTACTCCAAGTATCTCTTGACTTCCTACTTTTGCATTCTAGTCCCCTATGATGAAAAGGCCATCTTTTTTGGTGTTAGTTCTAGAAGGTCTTGTAGGTCTTCATAGAACCGTTCAACTTCAGCTTCTTCAGCATTAGTGGTTGGGTCATAGACTTGGATTACTGTGATACTGGATGGTTTGCCTTGGAAATGAACAGAGATCAGTCTGTCGTTTTTGAGATTGTATCTGAGTACTGCATTTTGAACTCTTCTGTTGACTATGAAGGCTACTCCATTTCTTCTAAGAGATTCTTGCCCACAGTAGTAGATATAGTGGTCATCTGAATTAAATTTGCCCATTCCAGTCCATTATAGTTCACTGATTCCTAGAATGTTGACGTTCACTCTTGCCATCTCCTGTTTGACAACGTCCAATTTACCTTGATTCATGGACCTAACATTTCAGGTTCCTGTGCAATACTGTTCTTTACAGCATTGGACTTTCCTTCTGATGTATAATCATAAGGGATTTGATGTAGATCATACCTGAATGCTCTACTGGTTTTCCCTACTTTCTTCGATTTAAGCCTGAATCTTTTAGTAAGGAGATCATAATCTAAGCCACAGTTGGCTCCAGGTCTTGTTTTTGCTGACTGTATAGAGCTTCTCCAACTTTGGCTGCAAAGAATATAATCAATCTGACTTTGGTATTGACTATCTGGTGATGTCCACCAGATAGTACAGAGTTGTCTCTTGTGTTGTTGGAAGAGGGTGTTTGCTATGACCAGTGTGTTCTGGTGGCAAAACTCACAAAAATAAATTCAAAATGGATTAAAGACATAAATGTAAAGCACTATAAAACTTAGAGAAAAATATAGAGAAAACACACTTTGATCTAAATCACAACATCTTTTTTGATCCACCAACTAGAGCACTGAAAATAAAAATGGGACCTAATTAAACCTAAAAGTTGAAGTAAAGGAAATCGTAAATAAGAAGACAACCCTCAGAATGGGAAAAAGTATTTGCAAACAAAGCACTAGGCAAAGGAATAATCTCCAAAGTATATAAACAGCTCATGCAGCTCAGTATTAAAAAAACAAACAACCCAATCAAAAAATGGTTGGGACACCTAAGTAGACACCTCTCCAATGAAGATGTACAGATGGTGAAAAGGCACATGAAAAGATGCTCAACGTCATTACAGAAATGAAAATAAAAACTACAATGAGGTATCACCTCGCACCAATCAGAATGGCCATCAGTAAAAAATCTATAGACAGGACCTCCTTGATAGTACAGCGGTTAAGACTCCAACTCACAATGCACGGGACATGGGTTCAATCTTTGTTCCAGGAAGATTCCATGTGCCTTGGAGCAACTAAGCCTATTCACACGACTACTGAGCCTGAGCTCTAGTGCCTGTGAGTCACAACTACTGAAGCCCAAGTACCTTGACCCCATGCTCTGCACCAAGAGAAGCCACCACAGTAAGAAGCGTGCACACTGCAACCAAGAGTGGCCCACACTGCCACAGCTAGAGAAAACCTGCCGAAAGCAAAGAGGATGCAGCACAGTCAAAATACAAATAAATATTTTTAAAAGATAGTAATTTCAAAAAATCTATAAATAATACATGCTGCAGAGGGTATGGAGGAGCCTTCTTGCACTGTTGGTGGAACTGTAAATTGATACAGCTACTGTGGTGAACAGTATGATCAGATCAGTCGCTCAGTCGTGTCCAACTTTTTGTGACACCATGAATCGCAGCACGCCAGGCCTCCCTGTCCATCACCAACTTCCGGAGTTCACTCAGACTCACGTCCATCAAGTCAGTGATGCCATCCAGCAATCTCATCCTCTGTCGTCCCCTTCTCCTCTTGCCCCAATCCCTCCCAGCATCAGGGTCTTTTCCCATGGGTCAACTCTTCGCATGAGATGGCCAAAGTATTGGAGTTTCAGCTTTAGCATCATTCCTTCCAAAGAAATCCCAGGGCTGATCTCCTTCAGAATGGACTGGTTGGATCTCCTTGCAGTCCAAGGGACTCTCAAGAGTCTTCTCCAATACCACAGTTCAAAAGCATCAATTCTTCGGCGCTCAGCCTTCTTCACAGTCCAACTCTCACATCCATACATGACCACAGGAAAAACCATAGCCTTGACTAGACGGACCTTTGTTGGCAAAGTAATGTCTCTGCTTTTGAATATGCTATCTAGGTTGGTCATAACTTTCCTTCCAAGGAGTAAGCATCTTTTAATTTCATGGCTGCAGTCACCATCTGCAGTGATTTTGGAGCCCAGAAAAATAAAGTCTGACACTGTTTCCATTGTTTCCCCATCCATTTCCCATGAAGTGGTGGGACCGGATGCCATGATTTTCATTTTCTGAATGTTGAGCTTTAAGCCAACTTTTTCACTCTCCACTTTCACTTTCATCAAGAGGCTTTTGAGTTCCTCTTCACTTTCTGCCATAAGGGTGGTATCATCTGCATATCTGAGGTTATTGATATTTCTCCTGGCAATCTTGATTCCAGCTTGTGTTTCTTCCAGCCCAGCGTTTCTCATGATGTACTCTGCATAGAAGTTAAATAAACAGGGTGACAATATACAGCCTTGATGAACTCCTTTTCCTATTTGGAACCAGTCTGTTGTTCCATGTCCAGTTCTAACTGTTGCTTCCTGACCTGCATACAAATTTCTCAAGAGGCAGATCAAGGCTCCTTAAAAAACTAAACCTTATGACCCACCAATCCCCTACTGGACATATATCCAGGACACATGCACCCCAATGCTCCCTGGTGCACTGTGCACAAAAGCCAGGATGTGGAAACAACCTAAATGTCTAACAACAGACGAGTGGGCAAGGAAGATACATACACACAATGGAATACTACTCAGCCATGAGAAGGAACGGAACAGGGTCATTCGTAGAAACATGGGTGGACCTGGATGGAGTCTGTCACACAGAGTGAAGTAAAGTCAGAAGGAGAAAAACAAATACTGCATATTAATGCATGCATGTGGAATCAGAGAAATTGTATAGATGAACCTATTTCTAAGGCAGGAATAGAGACACAGACTTAAAGAATGGACCTACAGACATGGGGTGAGGGTGACAAATTAGGGGGAGATTGGGATTGACCAATATACACTACATGTATAAAATAGGTAGCTAGTGGGAAGCTGTAGTATAGCAGAGAGACCTCAGTTTCACGCTCTGTGAAGACCTAGAGGTGGGATGGTAGTGGGTGGGAGCTCCAGGAAAGAGGGGATGCTGTGCTGTGTTTTGTTGCTCAGTCATGTTCGACTCTTTGCAACCCCATGTACTAAAGCCCGCCAGGCCCCTCTGTCCATGGGGATTCTCCAGGAAAGAATACTGGACTGGTTTCCATGCCCTCCTCTAGGGTATCTTCCCAACCCAGTGATAGAACCCAGGTCTCCCACATTGCAGGTGGATTCTTTACCATCTGAGCCACCAGGGAAGTCCAAGAATTCTGGAGTAGGTAGCCTATCCCTTCTCCAGGGGAGCTTCCCAACCCAAGACTAGAACTGGAGTCTCCTGCATTGCAGGTGGATCCTTTACCAGCTGAGCTACCAAGGAAGCCTGACAAAGGAGATATACATGCATATGATTGATTCACTTCACTGAAGGGCAGAAACTAACACAATACTGTAAAGCGATTATATTTATTAAAAAAAAAAAAAAAAGATCAGCTGAGGCCCAGATTGAAGGAGTGCTGGCTCTGCACACACCCAGATCCTTACCAGCATCTTCACCTTTGCTACATAAAACTCCTCACAAAATCCTTCTGGGTTGAGACATTTGGTTTTGAAGTTATGACACTGCTGTGTCCCCCTTTGCCTGGCAAAGCAATGAAGCTATTCTTTTCTCCTTCACCCAAAACTCTTGTCTTCAACATCCCATTCAGCACTGGGGCACAGAGGCTGGATTTTCAGCATCAAAAGCACTAGAAATTCAACATATATTCATGATTAAAAACTCTGAAAATTAGTAGGACAACTTCTACAATCTGGCAAAGAGCATCTATGAAAAATATACAGGTAATACCATACTTAATGATAAAATATTGGCCACTTTGCTGCTAACATCAGCAAAAAGAATGCCCATTCTCAGTATTTCTTTCCAAAATTTTACCACAGTTCAAACTCTTAACATAAGGCAAGGAAAAGAAGTAAAAGATATGATAGAAAGCCCAGAGATACACCCATACACATATGGTCACCTAATCTATGACAAAGGAGGCAAGAATATACAATTGGGAAAAGACCATCTCTTCAATAAGTGGTACTGAGAAAAATGGACAGCTACATGGTAAACAAAAGAAATTAGAATGCTCCCTCACACTGTACACAAAAGTAAACTCAAAGTGGATTAAAGACTTGAACACAAGGCCCGACACTATGAAACTCTTAAGAGGAAATCATAAACTCTTAAGAGGAAATCATAGACACAACATTCTATAATATAAGTCACAGCAAGATTCTTTTTTGAGCCACCTTCTAGAGTAATGAAAATAAAAACAAAAATAAACAGATAGGACCTAATGAAACTTAAAAAGCTTTTGCACAGCAAAGGAAACCATAAAAAAGATGAAACAGCAACCCTCAGAATGAGAGAAATATGTGCAAATGAAGCAACTGACAAAGGATTAATCTCCAAAATATACAAACAGTGAATGCAGCTCTATGTAGACAACTCAATCAAAAAAATAGGTGGAAGACATAAGTAGACGTTTCTCAAATGAAGACATGCAAATGGCCAAAAAACATAAGAAAAGATGTTCTACATCACTAATTACTAGAGAAATGCAAATCAAAACTACAGTGAGGTACCACCTTACACAAATCAGAATTGTCATTATTTAGAAATCTACAAACAATAAATACTGGAGAGGGTGTGGAGAAAAGGGAACCCTCTTGTACTGACAGTGGAAATGCAAACTGATATAACGACTATGGCGAACAGAGAAGATTCTTGAGAGTCCCTTGGATTGCAAGGAGATCCAACCAGTCCATCCTAAAGGAAATCCGTCCTGAATATTCATTGGAAGGACTGATGCTGAGGCTGAAACTCCAATGTTTTGGCCACCTGATGCGAAGAACTGACTCATTTGAAAAGACCCTGATGCTGGGAAAGACTGAAGGCAGGAGGAGAAGGGGACGACAGAGGATGAGATGGTTGGATGGCATCACCAACTCAATGGACAAGAGTTTGAGTAAACTCTGGGATTTGGTGATGGACAGGGAGGCCTGGCGTGATGCAGTCCATGGGGTCACAGAGTCAGACATGACTGAGCGCCTGAACTGAACTGATGGAGAACAGTATAGAAGTCTCTTGAAACACTAAAAATAGAACTATGATATGACCTAGCAATTTCACTACTGGACATACTCTGAGAGAAAACCATAATTCCAAAAGACACATGAAGCCCAATGTTCATGGAGCACTATTACCAACAGCCAGGGCATGGACGCAACCTTAGTGTCCCACGAATAGCCAGAGGAATAAATAAAGATGTGGTGGTTGCTGGTGTTCAGTCACTACGTTGTGTCTGACTCTTGCTGTTGACAGTCCACGCAGCCCCATGAACTGCAGCACACCAGGCTTCCCAATCCTTCATATCTCTTAGAGTTTGCTCAAAAAGATGCGGTACATATGTCTAATGGAATATTATTGTTGTTAAGTCACTAAGTTGTGTCTGATTCTTTTCAGATCCCATGGACTGTAGCCCACCAGGCTCCTCTGTCCATGGGATTTCCCAGGCAAGAATACTGGAGTGGGTTGCCATTTCCTTCTTCAGAGGATCTTCCTGAGCCAGGGATCAAACCTATGCCTCCTGCACTGGCAGGCAGATTCTTTACCACTGAACCACCAGGAAAGACCACTATGGAATATTCCTCAGCCATAAAAAGGAATAAAACTGGGTCATTTGCAGAGATCTGAATGAACCTGGAGACTGTCATACACAGTGAAATAAGTCAGAAAGAAGAAAACAAATATCATATAGTAATGCAAACATGTGGAATCTGGGGTAACAGTATAGATAATCTTATTTGCAAAGCAGAGGGAGAGAGACAAGGACTTAGAGAACAAATGTATGGACACCAAGCCGGGAGGGTTTGGGATGAAGGGGAAGACTGGGATTGACAAATATACAGTACTGATACTATGTATAAAATAGGTAATGAATGAGAACCTTTTGTTTAGCTCAGGGAACTCTACTCAATGCTCTGTAGTGATTTAAACTGAAAGGAAATTTAAAAAAAGAGGGGATACATGTATACATACAACTGATTCACTTCGCTATACAGCAGAAACTAACACAACATTATAAAGCAACTATACTCCAATACAAATTAATTTAAAACATTAAACAGTTGTAGTATTTGAGAAGGAAGCAAAACTGTTCCGATCACATAGTAGTTCACACAGATACCTTAGGAACTGACGAAACTATTAGAACCAGTAAGTGAATCTGACAAGGTCTTAGGATTCTAGGTTAATATATAACAATTATTTGCATTTTTATACAGAAGCACATAGTTATAGATTTTAATTTATATAATAAAATAAACTCAAATATAATAGTAGCTAAAGTATATGCAAACACACACAGTATAATGCAGAAATAAATGGAATGATAGAAGCTATATGGCTGGCTACCGAGCATATGTAAACGAATTGAACATGAACAGACATTAGGAAAATGCAAAGCAAAACCACAATGAGATGTCATTACATTCCTAGGGAACATTTTAATTAAAAAAACAAAAACAGTAATATCAAGTACAGGTGAGCATGCAGACCAGCTGGAACTCTCACACGCTGCTGCTGAAAACACAAACTGGGGCGGCCACTCTGGAACACAACTTCCTGGGTTCTGATCAAGTTCTGTATATATCCACCATACAAACCAGAAATCCTAGTCCTAGATATTTACTCGAGAGAAGAAAAAACTTATGTTCATGCTTAAAAAAAAATGTATGTGGATTGTTACAGTAGCTTTACTGATAATCCTTCAAGTCTGGAAATAAGTCAACTTTACTTAAAAAATAAATGGATTCGTAAACTGTGGTCTGTCCATACAAAGAAATATTACTCAGCAATATAAAAGAATTAACTGCTGATCCAAACAATATGTCAAAACCTCCCGTCAAGAAAGCCAGACTCAGGAGGCTATATATAGAATGGTTCTACTTATGGGACTCCCTGGAGGAAGCAAAAGTATAGTTACAGACACAAAAGACTCCAAATAGCCAAGACCATCTTGAAAAATAAAAACAAAACTGGAGGAATCAGGCTCTATGACTTCAGCCTATACTACAAAACAGTATGGTACCGGCACAAAAGCAGGAATACAGATCAATGGAGAAAGGATATAAAGTCAAGAGATAAATCCACATATGTATAGTGACCTAATCTATGACAAAGAAGGCAATGATATACAATGGAGAAAAGATAAATCTATTTAATAACTGGTGCTGGGAACACTGAACAGCTACATGTAAATTAATGAGATTAGAACACTCCCTAACACCACTACTCAAAAATAAACTTTAAATGCACTAAAGACCTAAACATAAGACCAGATACTATAAAACTTAGAGGAAAACATAGGAAAAACACTCCTTGACATAAACAGCAGCAATATCTTTTTTGATCCATCTCCTAGAGTAATGAAAATAAAAACAAAAGTAAACAAATGAGACCTAATTAAACTCAAACACTTTTGTACAGCAAAGGAAACCATCAAAAAAACCCCCACAAACAACAACAACAACAAAAAAAAAACCCCACAGAATGAGAGAAAATATTTGCAAACGAAAGAGACAAGAGACTAGTCTACAAAATATACAAACAATTCACACAGCTCAAGATCAAAGAACAACAAAAAATCAAATCAAATGGGTGGAAGATCTTACTAGATCTTTCTCCAAAAAAGACCTACAGACAGACAGCCAAGAGGCACAAGAAAGGGAGCTCAGTATCACTAATTACTGCTGCTGCTAAGTCTCTTCAGTCGTGTCCGACTCTGCGAGACCCCATAGACGGCAGCCCACCAAGCTTCCCGTCCCTGGGATTCTCCAGGCAAGAACACTGGAGTGGGCTGCCATTTCCTTCTCCAATGCATGAAAGTGAGAAGTCAAAGTAAAGTCGCTCAGTCATGTCTGACTCTATCGACCCCATGGACTGCAGCCCACCAGGCTCCTCCGTCCATGGGATTTTCTAGGCAAAAGTACTGGAGTGGGGTGCCATTGCCTTCTCCGATCACTAATTACTAGAGAAATGCAAATGAATAGTACAATGAGGTGCCACCTCACACTGGTCAGAATGGCCACCATCAAAAACATCTACAAACAATAAATGCTGGAGAGGATGTAGAGAAAAGGGAGCCCTCCTACACTGTTGGTGGGAATGTATTAGTAAGTTGGTTCGGCCACTATGGTGAATAGTATGCTGCTGCTGATGCTGCTAAGTCGCTTCAGTTGTGTCCGACTCTGTGCGACCCCATAGACGGCAGTCCACCAGGCTTCCCCGTCCCTGGGATTCTCCAGGCAAGAACACTGGAGTGGGTTGCTATTTCCTTCTCCAATGCATGAAAGTGAAAAGTAAAAGTGAAGTTGCTCAGTCATGTCCGACTCCAGCAACCCCATGGATTGCAGCTTACCAGGCTCCTCCGTCCATGGGATTTTCCAGGCAAAAGCACTGGAGTGGGGTGCCATTAGAGGTTCCTTAAAAAACAAAAACCAGAATTACCGTTTGATCCAGCAATCCCACTCCTGGGTGTAAGTCCAGAGAAAACCACAGTTCAAAAGGATATATGCACCCCAATATTCACTGCGGCACTATTTACAATAGCGAAGACATGGAAGCAATCTAAATGTCCATTGATGGAGGAATGGATAATGAAGATGTGGTACGTGTATATACAATAGAATACTATTCATCCATAAAAAGGAATGAAATAATGCCATATGCAGCACATAGATGGACCTAGAGATTGTCATACTGAGTAAAGTAAGTCAGACACAGAGAGAAAAATATCATATGATATCACTTATATGAGAAATGTAAAACAAAAATGGTACAAATGAACCTATTTACAAAGCAGAAATTGAGTCACAGATGTAGATAACAAACTTAAAGTTACCAAGTGAAAAAGGGGCTGGGATAAACTGGGAAATTGGGATGAACATATATACAGTATTGTATTTAAAACAGATAACTAATAGGAACCTACGTATAGCACGGGGAACTCTACTGAATACTCTTTAATAATCTGTTAGGAACAGAATCTTAAAAAGAGTGAATATATGTGTATGTATAACTGATTCACTTCACTGCAAAGTAAAAATGAAAATAAAACTAACTCAACTATACTCCAATTAAAAAAAATAAACAGAAGAACTAAAACAGGATAGATAGTAAAGCTGCAGGATATAAAATCAACACACAGAAATCCCTTGCATTCCTATACACTAATAATGAGAAAACAGAAAGAGAAATTAAGGAAACAATTCCATTCACCATTGCAACGGAAAGAATAAAATACTTAGGAATATATCTACCTAAAGAAACTAAAGACCTATATATAGAAAACTATAAAACACTGGTGAAAGAAATCAAAGAGGACACTAATAGATGGAGAAATATACCATGTTCATGGATTGGAAGAATCAATATAGTGAAAATGAGTATACTACCCAAAGCAATGTATAGATTCAATGCAATCCCTATCAAGCTACCAACAGTATTCTTCACAGAGCTAGAACAAATAATTTCACAATTTGTATGGAAATACAAAAAACCTCGAATAGCCAAAGCTACCTTGAGAAAGAAGAATGGAACTGGGGGAATCAACCTACCTGACTTCAGGCTCTACTACAAAGCCACAGTTATCAAGACAGTATGGTACTGGCACAAAGACAGAAATATAGATCAATGGAACAAAATAGAAAGCCCAGAGATAAATCCACGCACATATGGACACCTTATCTTTGACAAAGGAGGCAAGAATATACAATGGATTAAAGACAATCTCTTTAACAAGTGGTGCTGGGAAATCTGGTCAACCACTTGTAAAAGAATGAAACTAGACCACTTTCTAACACCATACACAAAAATAAACTCAAAATGGATTAAAGATCTCAATGTAAGACCAGAAACTATAAAACTCCTAGAGGAGAACATAGGCAAAACACTCTCTGACATACATCACAGCAGGATCCTCTATGACCCACCTCCCAGAATATTGGAAATAAAAGCAAAAATAAACAAATGGGACCTAATTAACCTTAAAAGCTTCTGCACATCAAAGGAAACTATTAGCAAGGTGAAAAGGCAGCCTTCAGAATGGGAGAAAATAATAGCAAATGAAGCAACTGACAAACAACTAATCTCAAAAATATACAAGCAACTCCTGCAGGTCAACTCCAGAAAAATAAATGACCCAATCAAAAAATGGGCCAAAGAACTAAATAGACATTTCTCCAAAGAAGACATACAGATGGCTAACAAACACATGAAAAGATGCTCAACATCACTTATTATCAGAGAAATGCAAATCAAAACCACTATGAGGTACCATTTCACACCAGTCAGAATGGCTGCGATCCAAAAGTCTACAAGCAATAAATGCTGGAGAGGGTGTGGAGAAAAGGGAACCCTCTTACACTGTTGGTGGGAATGCAAACTAGTATAGCCACTATGGAGAACAGTGTGGAGATTCCTTAAAAACCTGGAAATAGAACTGCCTTATGATCCAGCAATCCCACTGCTGGGCATACACACTGAGGAAACCAGAAGGGAAAGAGACATGTGTACCCCAATGTTCATCGCAGCACTGTTTATAATAGCCAGGACATGGAAGCAACCTAGATGTCCATCAGCAGATGAATGGATAAGAAAGCAGTGGTACGTATACACAATGGAGTATTACTCAGCCATTAAAAAGAATACATTTGAATCAATTCTAATGAGGTGGATGAAACTGGAGCCTATTATACAGAGTGAAGTAAGCCAGAAGGAAAAACACCAATACAGTACACTAACGCATATATATGGAATTTAGAAAGATGGTAACTATAACCCGGTGTACGAGACAGCAAAAGAGACACTGGTGTATAGAACAGTCTTATGGACTCTGTGGGAGAGGGAGAGGGTGAAAAGATTTGGGAGAATGGCATTGAAACATGTAAAATATCATGTATGAAACGAGATGCTGCACGATACTGGATGCTTGGGGCTAGAGCACTGGGACGACCCAGAGGGATGGTATGGGGAGGGAGGAGGGAGGAGGGTTCAGGATGGGGAACACATGTTTACCTGTGGTGGATTCATTTTGATATTTGGCAAAACTAATACAATTATGTAAAGTTTAAAAATAAAATAAAATTAAAAAAATAATAAAAAATAAAATAAAATAAAACAGGATAGAAAACTATTGAGACAGAAAACAGGTCAGCTGTTGACTGGAGATGGAGGGAGGGAGTTACTACAAAGGAGCAGGAGAGAATCTGGGAGGGCAGGTTACGGAAGGGTTCTGTGTCTTGATAATGATGGCAATCGCATGACTACGTCTTTGTCAAAACTTAGAACAGTACACTAAAAAGGGTAAACTGTATGTAAGTTATACCTTAATAAACTCAACCAAAATATTCTCTTCCCACAAATTAGCAAAAAACAGCTAGACCATGAAGTTTTTTAAGTATATATTTTAAAAGACTCTCAAGTAATGCTTAGTCAAACGAATTCAATTATTAAAGCATTTACATGTAAAGGTAGAAGAAAGAACTTTTAGGCTAAAACTAGAAGGGGAAGAACTTGATACATGAAATGCCCCTCCTTGGTACAGTGAAGATGACCACAGGCCTACAGAATTCCTTCCTCTTCCACACAGTATGTTTGCTACTATCTCATAATATAAGCTGGTCCTAAGAGACGTCAAACTTCAGCTGCCAAGGAACTGACATTTACCATACTGCAACCCGTAGGAAATTTTCTCTTTGTGTAGTATATCGCGCAGTCGTGTTTGTGTGTGCTCAGTCGTGTCCTACTCTTTGCGACCCTATGGACTGCAGCCTGCCAGGCTCCTCTCTGCATAAGATTTTACAAGCAAGAATACTGGAATGGGTTGCCATTTCCTTCTCCAAGGGATCCTCCCAACCCAGTGATCAAACTCACATCTCCCATACTGCCTGCACTGCAATGGATTCTTTACCACTGAGCCACCAGAGAAACCGCAATATAACCGAAAGCAAATATTATGAACAGAGAGTATTGTTAGAGGAGGGCAGGTTTCTATCATATTTATAAAAGCACCACATCCATGAGTAGGCAACATATTATTAAAAGTAAATGTTAAGAATATGAGATAAGAACAAATATGTATCAGTAATTATCATATGTACCAACATTAGGTCTTAACAGTTAGCAATTCTTGTCTGAAAACTCACTAATGCTGGTTAGACTATAAGTTTAGTGTTGTTAAAGATTCCCTCAAAAGTGGACAGCTTCCATCTTTCTTCACAAGAAATCACATCTTTGATCCAGTTTATATATTTCAGTGCCAAAATTTGGCTCCCAAGTGTGTAGCTGTCTCTTCACTCATCTAAGTTATGGTTGTGTTCTTCTGAAACTAGAGATTCATTTCTGCAAAGTAGAGAAAGAAGCAATTGAGTATGTATAGCATGTGATGGAATTCCAACTGAGTTATTTCAAATCCTGAAAGATGATGTTGTTAAAGTGCTGCACTCAGCAAATTTGGAAAACTCAGCAGTTGGCCACAGGACTGGAAAAGGTCAGTACTCATTCCAATCCCAAAGAAAGGCAATGCCAAAGAATGCTCAAACTACCGCACAATTGCACTCATCTCACATGCTAGCCAAGTAATGCTCAAGAGTCTCCAAGCTAGGCTTCAGCAGTATGTGAACCAAGAACTTCCAGATGTTCAAGCTGGATTTCAAAAAGGCAGAGATCAAATTGCCAACATCCACTGGATCATAGGAAAAACAAAAGAATTTGTTGGGAAAGGAGTATGTCAAGGCTGTATATTGTCACCCTGCTTATTTAACTTATATGCAGAGTACATCATGAGAAATGCTGGACTGGATGAAGCTCAAGCTGCAATCAAGATTGCAGGGAGAAATATCAATAACCTCAGATATGCAGATGACACATTCCTTATGGCAGAAAGTGAAGAGGAACTAAAGAGTCTCTTGGAAGGTGAAAGAGGAGACTGAAAAAGCTGGTTTAAAACTCAACAGTCAAAAAACAAAGATCATGGCATCCGGTTCCATCACTTCATGGCAAATAGATGGGGAAACAGTGGAAATAGTGTCAGACTTTGTTTTTTTGGGCTCCAAAATCCAAGGCAGGATGACAGAGAAACAGATGGTTGGATAGCATCATCAACTCAATGGATATGAGTTTGAGCAAGCTCCAGGAGATGGTGAAGGACAGCGAAGCCTGACATGCTGCAGTCCATGGGGTGGCAGACTTGGACACAAATGAGCAACTGAACAACAACAAACAGCAGTCATGAACGTAATACTATTTTCTTTCATTCATTCATCCATCCATCCAACCAAATTTTTGTTTAGTGTCTTCTATCATGCTAGTAAAGTAATGCTCACAATTCTCCAAGCCAGGCTTCAGCTATATGTGAACCGTGAACTTCCTGATGTTCAAGCTGGTTTTAGAAAAGGCAGAGGAACCAGAGATCAAATTGCCAACATCCGCTGGATCATGGAAAAAGCAAGAGAGTTCCAGAAAAACATCTATTTTATGCTTTATTGACTATGCCAAAGCCTTTGACTGTGTGGATCACAATAAACTGTGGAAAATTCTTCAAGAGATGGGAATACCAGACCACCTGACCTGCCTCTTGAGAAATCTGTATGCAGGTCAGGAAGCAACAGTTAGAACTGGACATGGAACAACAGACTGGTTCCAAATAGGAAAAGGAGTACGTCAAAGCTGTATATTGTCACCCTGCTTATTTAACTTGTATGCAGAGTACATCATGAGAAACGCTGGGCTGGAAGAAACACAAGCTGGAATCAAGATTGCCGGGAGAAATATCAATAACCTCAGATATGCAGATGACACCACCCTTATGGCAGAAAGTGAAGAGGAACTCAAAAGCCTCTTGATGAAAGTGAAAGTGGAGAGTGAAAAAGTTGGCTTAAAGCTCAACATTCAGAAAACGAAGATCATGGCATCCGGTCCCATCACTTCATGGGAAATAGATGGGGAAACAGTGGAAATAGTGTCAGACTTTGTTTTTTGGGGCTCCAAAATCACTGCAGATGGTTACTGCAGCCATGAAATTAAGAGACGCTTACTCCTTGGAAGGAAAGTTATGACCAACCTAGATAGCATATTCAAAAGCAGAGACATTACTTTGCCAACAAAGGTTCGTCTAGTCAAGGCTATGGTTTTTCCTGTGGTCATGTATGGATGTGAGAGTTGGACTGTGAAGAAGGCTGAGTGCCAAAGAATTGATGCTTTTGAACTGTGGTGTTGGAGAAGATTCTTGAGAGTCCCTTGGACGGCAAGGAGATCCAACCAGTCCATTCTGAAGAGATCAGCCCTGGGATTTCTTTGGAAGGAATGATGCTAAAGCTGAAACTCCAGTTCTTTGGCCACCTCATGCGAAGAATTGACTCACTGGAAAAGATTCCGATGCTGGGAGGGACTGGGGGCAGGAGAAGAGGTGACGACAGAGGATGAGATGGCTGGATGGCATCACTGACTCGGTGGACGTGAGTCTGAGTGAACTCCGGGAGTTGGTGATGGACAGGGAGGCCTGGCCTGCTGCGATTCATGGGGTCGCAAAGAGTCGGACACGACTGAGCGACTAAATTGAACTGAACTGATGAGCCAATGACTCATCCTATCTGTGAGCCGGCTGGGGATGCTGCAGTGAACAGCGAGGTGTTAAGAGATTTAGAGGCATGCAGACACACACAGGGAAGAAGGCCATATAATGATGAAGCTAAGAGACTGGACTGATGCTGCCATGAGCCAAAGCATGCTAAGGATCACTGGCAACAACCAGAAGCTAGGAAATGATGGCAAATGGATCCACTTTTTGGAGAGCGAACCTGACCCCGCCCTACCGGAAGTTGTCATGCAAAGGAAAGCTCTGGCCACGCCTAGAGTTCAGCACCATCAACACGAACAGCGACACCACCAAATTTAGTCCCCTGACTCCGCTGCAGAGATTTTCACCTGACAAAGGAATTGGCCAATCCCAACTGGTTCCAATGGAGAAGGCAATGGCACCTCACTCCGGTACTCATGCCTGGAAAATCCCATGGATGGAGGAGCCTGGTGGGCTGTACTCCATGGGGTCGCTAAGAGTCGGGGACGACTGAGCGACTTCCCTTTCCCTTTATGAGCCAATGACATTTGTGAATACTCACAATAATAAGTTCATCTAATGATTTATATTGTGCTTAGGACAGTGTTAGGCATTGTATTAATATATCAACCTTTACAAACTGCTAATGAGGACACTGAAGCACAGAGAGGTTAATTTGGCCAAGGTCACACAGGTGGTAAGTGGCAGAAGCAGAATGCGAACCCAGACATCTGACCTTGAAACCACCACTGTCTTCTGATAAACCTGGGAAAACAGACAGGGACCAGGTCCAGCACAAGGCTGGGCACCTGACAGGATGACATTTGGATTTCTTTTAGAAGGTAATACAAAGAAATTAGGGGTTTTCTCCATAGGGCTTTTTATAGCCCCATTTGTGTTTTCACGTGATGCGTCTTGCAGCAACATGGAGAATGGCAGGAAGGGCCTGATGCATAAATTTATTACCTCATGGTTCTAGAGGTCGGAAGTATAACACGGGTGCACAGGGCTAAATTCCTTCTGGAGACATTCCAACTGCTAGTGGTGCCCTCCCTCCATCTTTACAGCACACCAACATAATGCAGTCTTTCCCCTCTCTGCTCCTGCCACCTTACGAAAGCCCTGTGATGACACTGGCCCCTGGATGGCCCAGGATCAGCTTCCTATCAAATACCCTCACCCTATTCTTACCCGCCATGTAAGGTGGTGCACCGATGGGCTCTGGGAACATCTGCGGACATCTTCAGGGCACCATGTATCACAGACTACTGCAACCCCACATGCGTGGTTTAGTGACTGGGGGATGGGAAGATGCAGGAAACCCAGGGATTGTTATGTCACAAAACAACTGACTGGCCAACATGTGACGTTAGTGGCATGGACCTCAATGTTGAATATATTCCCCCCCCTTTTTTTTTTTTCCTTTCCTGGATTTTAGGCAGGTGGTTTGATTTCAAGTAAAAACACAAGGTTTAACGGAGGCAGAACTATTAAATGGCACCATGACGCCCTTCAGATCACAGTTCTGTTATTTCCCCTGCCAGGACCTTTTAGCAAAAGCCTTCCTAAACAGATCACAGCTCCCAGGAGCATTTGCATTTTATATTAGAACAGAGAAGGGAGACTAAGAATTCACATAAAGATATGAATTTATAATGACAGCAGACTCGACCTCCTTGGGGAGATATCTGAAGCAATATTTAGACAAAGTCAGATAATTATGACAAAATTGTAATATTCTGCAACTTTGGGGTGGTAGTGATTATCTTACTCAAACCTGTCCCTCATATTTTTACTTTTTTGTTTTTGAGTAATTTGTTTAAAAGAACACGTTCTGTTTCAAGTATGTGTTCTTTCTTTTAAACAACAAAAAGTACCTGTTTGAATAAAAAGCCATTCACCCATTTTGTTCTCATAAAAGTTTAATAGAAGCCAACTAAAGTTTAAGATCTCCCAGAGGACAAATAAAGATATTTCTCAGCAAATGTAGAATTGCGATTTTCTCTGGTGCTGGGGGATTTTACACACAAACACAATTTTATTTTACATTTAAAAGAGGTGAGTAAATAGACAAATCAATTTTAACTGTTCTGAAATTTCATACTGGGTCATTAATTTTAAAAGATGGGACTTTGGTAATAGTTAAAAGAACAGAGGCCCAAGGGTAAAGACTGAGAATGTGAAGTGAAAGTCACTCAGTCGTGTCTGACTCTTTGCCACCCCATGGACTATACAGTCCATGGAATTCTCTAGGCCAGAATACTGGAGTGGGCAGCCTTTCCCTTCTCCAGGGGATGTTCCCAACCCAGGGATCGAACTCAGGTCTCCCGCATTACAGGCGGATTCTTTACTAACTGAGCTATCAGTTCAGTTCAGTTCAGTCTCTCAGTCGTGTCCGACTTTGCAATCCCCATCGCAGCACGCCAGGCCTCCCTGTCTATCACCAACTTCCGGAGTTCACTCAAACTCACGTCCATCGAGTCGGTGATGCCATCCAGCCATCTCATCCTGTCGTCCCCTTCTCCTCCTGCCCCCAATCCCTCCCAGCATCAGAGTCTTTTCCAATGAGTCAACTCTTCGCATGAGGTGGCCAAAGTACTGGAGTTTCAGCTTTAGCATCATTCCTTCCAAAGAACTGAGCTATCAGGGAAGCCCTAAAGACTGAGAATAATCACCTTCAAAATTCTGACTTATCAGTAGCCTCGGATGAGAACCAAGACGGATCTAAACCAGGTTCCTTCGGATATTCTACACTATATTCTTCATAGGAATTCATCTGGAATTCCCTGCTGTAATAACACCAACCCCCTCTTCTTCTTTCCTTAACACTGCTTACCCTAATGGATTCTGATAAAACCAAGCCAGATAAAATAAAGACCTGTCCTCACATCTAGTTGTAGAAACAAAGATGTAATACTCTGTACAAAAATAAAATTGGCACGTGAATGCAGCACTTAAACATACACTCAGAATAGAGTAGAATCAGAGACAGGTTTTCCCATAGGAGTTCAGACAACCTCAAATAATTAAAAGTTTCTCAAGGGGAATCTTCCCTTCATACCTTCCGCGCCTGCCAACATTCAGTAAAATATTTACCCCCAGTAAAGTATGTATTTTACTGTTTCTTTTAAGATAACTATCAATTATAAAGCTCTGCCATCCTGGGAAAAATGGCTTTGGAAAACATTATAAAGAAACTCTGCTAAGTAAGGTCTTTAAGCCTCAGTTTACTCACATATAAAATAAGTTTATGGGTTATTGTATGACAATGTATATCAAGCAATTGACAGTTTCAAGCACAAAGGAGGTTCCTTCTAGGCTAAAACAGAATGCTGATTTACATTAATGAATTAATGAAGTAAGTTTAACTTTTAGTTAGTTTTTTTACACTCTAGTTAATTTCCTGTATCTGGCTTTGAGAGCAAAGAACTGGTCCCTGCAAAATCTTTTTGCACTATATACTTACAGTAAATGATTGCATTGTTTACTTTCAACTTATACACTGTTAAATGTCAATTATATCTCAGTAAAACTGGAAACAATAAATTAATAAAATAAAACTGATCACTGAGTAGAGAAATGAAAAAGCTTAAGTTACTCAGACTCCTTGCTGAATAAACACATGCTTTTAATTTTAGCTATAGACAGTAAGGGGCTTCCCTGGTGGCTCAGCTGGTAAAGAATCTGCCTGCAATACAGGAAACCTGGGTTGGGAAGATACCCTGGAGGGCATGGCAACCCACTCTAGTATTTTTGCCTGGAGAATCCCAATGGACAGAGGAGCCTGGCAAGCTGCAGTTCGTGGGATCGCAAAGAGTCGGACACAACTGAGCAACTAAGCACAGCAGCACAGACTGTAAACTGATTAATCTTATACTGGGGTTGTTCAATTAATACCTGGGATACTATTTAAATCCTGTTGGCTCATTTATTTTTTTTTAAATAGCAGCTTTACTGAGACATAGTTCACATGTCATAAAATATACCTACCACTTTTAGTATAGTCACTGAATTGGCAATCATCAATATAATCAATATTCGAACATTTTATCACATTCATTACCTCAAAAGAACCCGCAAACAGAAGTAGAGAACAATTGCAGGGGAAAGTGGAAGCAGGTGGGAGGAATTGAGAGCGTGGGATTGACATATATACACTGCTGAAACTATGTAGAAAACAGACAATTAATGAGCACATACTGCACAGCTCAGGGAACCCTACCAAATTATCTACGGTGACAGGCATGAATGGGAAGGCAATCCGAAAGGGAGAGGATATGTGTATACCTATGACTGATTCATTGTGCTGCACGGTAGAAACTAACACAGCAGTGTAATACAACTATGCTCCAATCAAAAATAATGTTAACAGAAACCTCAAACCCATTAGCAATCACTTACCATTTTGCCCAAATTCTCACCATCCAGCCCTAGGAAACCACTAATCCACTTTCTATTCCCATAGATCTGCCTATTCTAAATGTTTAATATAAGTGGAACTATACAAAGTCAGTTTTGTGAACTGGTTGTTTTCACTTAGCTTTATGTTTTCATGACTCATCCATGTTATACCATGCCTAAGAACTTCATTCCTTTTTAAGGTTTCATAACATTCCTCACAGAGATTCTCAATCCATTCATCAGTTGACAGATATCTTCTGTTGTTTCACTTTTTGGCTGTTATGAAGAATACTGCTATGAACAGTCATGTAAACATTTCTGTGTGGCTGTCTGTTTTCAGTTCTCTTGGGTGTTTGCTACAGACTGGAATTGCTGGGTCATATAGCAACTCTGTGTTTAACATTTTTGAGAAACCACTAGACTCTTTTTCAAAGTGATTGCACCATTTTACGTTCCCACCGACAGTCTCTGAGGATTCCAACTTCTCCACATCCTCACCAATACTACTTACTGCCTTTCTTTTTCATTTTAGCCACCCCAGTGGGTATGAAGAGGTATTTCATTGTGGTTTTAATTTGTGATAATGATGTCAAGCAGTTTTTCATGTGCATATTGGCTTTTGGTATCTACTTTGATTTGGGTATGTGTATGTACATAAATATGTGTGTGTATGTAAATATGTGTGTGTATATATATATATATATATATATATATATGTTACTTTCTGCTATACAGCAAAGTGAGCATATATATTACTTCTCAGGTTCTTTTCCATTATAGGTTATTACAAGATACTGAATATAGTTCCCTGTGCTACATAGTAGGACCTTTCTATTTATCTATTTATCCCAAACTCTTAATTTATCCCTCCTTCCCTTCCTCTTTGGTAGCCATAAGTTTGTTTTCTATATCTTTGAGTTTATTCCTGTTTTATAAATACGATCATTTGTATTATTTTTTTTTAGATTCCATACACAAGTGATATCATGTGACACTGTCTTTCTGTCTGACATAGTATGTCATCTAATATGATAATCTCTACATCCATCCATGTCGAGTTAATTTTTGTATATGCTGTGAGCTATAACGGTTGAATATAATTCTTTTGCATATGTTTCTGCATTATTTATTGAACAGTGATTTTTTTTTCCTCCACTGAATTGTCTTGACTCCTGTGTCAAAAAATCAGTTGACCATAAACGTGAGGGTTTATTTCTGGACTCTCAATTCGATTCCATTTATCTCTATTTCTCTAATATTAAAAAAAAAATTATTCCTGCATTTGTGTAGAGTAAACATTTGCATAAATAGAAGCATAAGAAGAAATTAAAGGACCTCCCTGGTGGTCCAGTGGCTAAGACTCCAAGCTCCCAATGCAGGAGGCCTGTGTTCGATCCCTGGTCAAAGAACTAGATGCTATATGTCAAAACTAAGAACTTGTATACCCCAAGTAAAGATGCCGCTGGCTTCAACTAAAAGATTCTGCATGCCACAACTAAAGATTGAAGATTCCAAGTGCCACAGCAAAGATCCAGCACGGCCAAATAAATTAAACCAACAACAAATATTTTAGAAAAAGAAATGTAAAGGAAAGATCAATCCCCCTGTGGTAGAACAAGCTACTGGTTCCAATTCACACTCCTCTCCTGTGGTTATAAACGTGCACACCCTTGTCTTATCAAGGTGGGGGGAGTGACTCAGGGCTTGGCCACGCAATGTGTCCTGACTCTTGAGATGTCAGTGAATGTGACACAAGCGGACACTTCAAATGCTCGTGTCCAGTTCATCTTACTTTCTTGCACTTTTGGGATCACATGAAAAGAATATACCTTCTGTGTCCACTGGTTTCAAGTGAACAACAGATGCTTGGAATAAACCTGAACCCACTCCGTGATCTGGAATCCAGCCAAATTAGGCAGACCCTGGACAAAACTCTGAAGCTTGGGCAAGAAATAAATGCTTATCACTGTTTCCCACTATGGTGTTTGTGGTCGGTTGCTCTATAGCGATAGCTAACTAAAACACCTACCACTTAGAGATAACCATGCCTATCATTTTGGTCTTTTATAGAATATGAGATTATGAAAAAAAAAAGTATGTATACATACATACACACATATATGTGTGTATATATATCTGCACTCCTGTTGTTTTTATTTAGCATTTTTCCATAGTACTCTGTGTTTAACAGTTCTTGATAAACACTCCTTTTATTATCAACCTATTTCAATCTTGAAAAAATTATATATTCCTCTTAACCATTTCCACACTACTTTTACTATTTTAAGTCAAAGTACAATGCATTGTGTTTACTTCCCCTCTCTCAGATAAATCTTGGTCTGTATTTCACATTTTCCACAGAATGGATTCCTACAGGTAAAATCTTTAGCAAGTACCTTTAAGAAGGGTTCAAGGAAGAACCACATAATCCTAATTTCCATGGCATTACTATTCACATTTTCAACTATACTCTGGCTAAACCTGGATTATTTTGCTGCTTAGGAAATACAGGTCAAGAAGGAAGGGACATATGCACATCTATGGCTGATTCATGTTGTTGTGTGGCAGAAACCAACACAACATTGTAAAGCAAGTATCCTCCAATTAAAACTAAACAGCAAAAAAAAAAAAAAATTCAGGCCAATTTTTGTTTCACTTTTTGAAAAACCATTTATGTGAATTCTTCCAACATGTTCCATTGTACTATCTTTGGACATCGGCAGTTTATTCTAAAGAAGACTGTTCTTGCCACAAAAAATAAACTACGCAAAGCTGTGCCTCTTACTTTCCTTGGATTTATTTGGAAATAGGGCATGGGAACAAAATGCAAGCTTATTTCTTTGGGTTTTTAATATTGGCATGGCTGATAAAGTGTCATATACCTTGAAAGATGGTATCCAGGGTAAGAGCCAGGTCTGATTTCCTCTATATCTGTAACAGCTTCTGGCATGTTGCATAGATGGATTTAATAAATATTTCTTGAATAAATGCATGTAAGAAACATAGAAAATGTTAAAACAGCCTTTCTGGCCAGCAATTATTGCCCTCACAATGATTGGTAACTAGTTTTCAGGTTTCGAGGATGACAAATACGCTGCAACCAAAATTAGATGCAGGACTCTAAAAAGTAGGTCAGACGGCTGATACTGTATCTAAACTTCTCTGGGTCCATCTTAGCAAATAAATGGATCTCTCTCAGTTCCCAGTTCAACTTTTCCTTTCCCCAAGGAAAATCACGTTTATTCAGATCATCTAGTAACAACTGATCCGGTTCTTTTTTGGCAACTGCTAAAATGATTACTTTGGGAGCCCCAGTGGCTGTCCTTGCAGAAGACATTCACTGACTTGCAGGAAGTCTCACTGGGGTGCCTGTCATTTTTCATCTTGTAAACTGAACCCCTCATCTCACCTGGCCATTGCCTCTCTCGCATCAGTTCTGTGGGGACCTGGGCCCCTCTGTTCCCACTTCTCAGGGGCTACTTGTTGCTCACCCCCATGGGCTAAGCCTGGAGATACCCTTTAAAAGAGAAAGACTTCCACCTGCCTCAGGCACTTAATAACGTTAAGTGACATTTTCATCTATTCAAACCCTGGGAAACATATTTTTAAAAGTCGGGTTTGCAAGTCACTCACCTGGAAATTCCCTAGACAGAAATGGAACAAAGGACAGGAGAACCCAACTAGGTTTACTTAAATTGAAGGTACTGAGGGGAGGCCAGCTAGGTGCTGCACGGGGAACCGGGAGATGAGAGACAGCAGGTCTTGGGTGTGCACAGAAAAACACGGCCACTGTCCCCACGTGCAGGGAGATCCAGGCTCGCCAAGGCCAGCAACTCGTGACACCGAAACTGCGTCTCCCTCCTCTGCCCCGCCCCCAGCACACACCCATCTATCTGAGGGCGCAGGACCTGCTAATACAGCAGAGAAGGTTTAAGGAACCTCTGAAAACTGAAAATTGCTGCTCAGCTTGTAGGGAGCGGTAGATTCCCCATTTTTCTGTTACATCGTGTGTCTGGTACTGTATGACAGTGGCACAAAAAATCCTCCAGCTGAACAAAGCACATGAAGAAAACAGAAATTCTGGAAAGTACCCAGGAAAAATGTATTACCTTGCCACCCAGGAGCCAGTGTTCACTGAAACTCCTGAACAGAGCAAAGCATCTAGAAAGACAGTGAAAATGCAGATGAGACAGTTATCAGATAGTGGCTATCAGGAACAGAGAGGGCCTTCACTCAACAGCAGTTTAGTCCTCAGGAGTTTCGTTATAGGATTAAGGCTCATCCAGAACTACCTGCTCACAGATGCTCCTTGATATTTGCTTAGAGGAGCCCTGCTGCCCTCCCATCGTCAAGGGAACTGGCTGTGAATTTGTAACCATTATAGCTGCGATGATGAAACAGTGAAGAAGATCTGCCTCTAAGTCAAAAGTATACAGAGATAAGGTTCATTTTCAGTGCCCTGCAGCAGCTTCTGATGGCAAGGCCACTGCACTTCTCCGTAAGTGGGGATCCAGAACTGATTCATCTCAGAGTGAGCAGATGCCTCTTTTTTCTCTCTAATACCACCCTGGGCTCCACCTCCTAATAATTTCATTACATGGCAGGGATGGGGGCAGGTGGGGAATAGAAAAAATGAGAGAATGACTGGTAAATATATGGCAAACTTTTACATGAAGAAATGGGGAAAACAAAACCCCTTAGAACTCTATGATTAGCAGGAATGGAACTAATAACGTTACTATAGACATGTTATCAGGCCAGTCATGTCCACTCTGTGTATAATATTCTATTCCTTTGTGTTGGGCTACGTAACTGAGGTGTGTAGTCTGTGTGAAGGTGAGTCACACTGGAATAAAAGCTATGTTTTTTGCTGATTCTTGTTTAAGACGCTTGTTACCCGCTGTTGCAGATACTTCCGAGCTTAAAATTAGAACACAGACTCTGCCAAGTTTTCTGGGGAAATATATGAGTTTAAAAAATAGGGTACAGGATAAAATAACTTGATGAGGAAGTCTGAATTAATAAGAAAGTTACAAATGCAGAAACAAAAAGAGGAGATGGCTGCCCTGGCTCTAACTGAAGGCAGTCTGCTTTCTGTTTCTTTTCAGGGTTCTGGGATTCTGAAAAAAAATTGTTTGATTGTATATAAAATCTCCAAAAACTTGCTGAAATATCTCACTCGGTTTCAGGTTCACTATTTTATTAAATATTCACCCCAATCAGTGTAAACATGTTTCCATATATACAGAAAAATTGGATGGAATGAAAAAAAAAAAAAGAGAAAGGAAGACATGGAAAAAAAATCAGATTCTCTTAATACTCTATGAGCCTACAACTCATTAACACATGAAAAGTGACTTTTTATGGCCATATTGATTAATGTATTTGATACCCAATTTAATGAATCATCAGGTTGAAAATTGAATTACCCGGTACAATTTCTAATATTTCTCGTGAAAGGGTATGCCTTCTTTCATAGTTACTGAAAAATATGTTAATATATGTAGCTATTTGTTAACTGTTTGCATTTCAAACATAATAAAGTTTGGCAAATCAAATCACCTCATTTGTTTCCATTACTTGAAATGCTGCTTGGGGAAATTTTTAGGCAAGGTACCAAGAGTATCACATCTCCCCCTAGACAGCCCAGGTTTGCTTCGTGCTCCCTGCCTGCTGTGCTCTAATCTAACTTGTCCCTCTGCTAGGTTTTTCCCTACAGAGCTCGACTTGTTAAGGGCTGTGCATTAATTTGCCTTTATTTTGTGTAGAGCCAGGCATATGCAGCATCTGCCCCGGGCCTGAAGCTGTGTTAGGTGCTGCGGCTGCAGCCAAGAGCACTGACAACATGGAGGTGGTCCTGGCTGTCGGCTGCTGAGTGTGGATGGTCATCAGAAATGAGAGGATCAACCGAAGGAGACAGGTATGCCTGGGAACAGGGGAGTGTGGATGTGGGATGACATGGCATCAAGTGCAATTAGCTGGAAGACATTTAACCATTAGGAGATTTGGGCAGCAAACTCTTTCTGCCAGCATTTCCCAAATACTCAGGGTGGCAGCACCATTTCCACCTTGGCTAACAAGGCTTTATGATTGTGGCAACAGTTTGAATCACTGAGTTATATTTATGGACTATTTCAGAAAATTAATCAGAAGTCCTGTAGTAAGGCAGAAAAAAAGGTTGCATGCCTTATATATGCTCCTAATGACTCATATTTTTAGGACTATGCACAATTTTTCACTTGGGGGTAATGCAACATACCTAGCTAAACATGTCATTTGCATTTTATACCTTGGTTTATTTATTTATTCTTCATCCCCCAAGAGATATGTTTTATTGCTGATTACACTGTACAGGAAAAAAAAAGGAAGTAAAAAGTAAACTCTACTTTTGAGGGTTTAACGGACCATGAATCCTCTCAGTTGCTTTTCAATGTCTGTGCACTGAAGTTGAGTTTTAATTAGTTGTCACCACAGCTGACTCAAAAGTTTCTTTAAAAAGGGTAAATACAACTTTGGTTATAAAACAAACGACCTCGGCAGCAAAATAATCTGGAAAGAGAGTGGGGAAAACGTTAAGTCTGAACTTCAGTAGAACTTGACCAATTCTCAGGAACACTGGGGAAATTCATCTACAATTGTCAGGACTTTACCCCGCTTTCTAGAAACATCTGTACTGTGAGCGATGGTGCTCCTGTTTACTCCCAAATTTCAAAGAATATAACAACTACCAGATGCCAGATTCTCAGAGAGCACTCGAGGAATTTTAGATCAAGCCAATGAAATATGACAAGAACAGGTAGCCCATGGTCTTTCTAAGAGACTGAGCATGCATTTCTGATAATAGTATTGATAGGTAGGCAACCCATGTTTGCTTCATTCTGAATTTGAATCTACTTTAAACATTTAATGGTTTTCTGCTGGATTTTAGTATCCATGAGAAGAATGGATAACAAGTTATTCTGAACAAGTTATTTCTATAAATTTTAATGTAGTGAAACAGCCTACTGTACAACAAAATATTACCCAGCTGACATCTATGTAACAGTATATCACTGCATTAAAGAGATGACCCCAAAAGATTCAAGTTCGTTTTCCAGAAGGAGTGACTGCTCTGCCACGGACCAGAAATATTAAGAAGACATGAGCAAAGGCTGAAGGTGCTTTCAGGGAATGAGCAGAGCAAACAGAATTATAGAAAAATACAGGGTCACCTGCTGAACCTTCAGTAATACCAGGCTTCTACTGAATTTATCTGGCTCACAAAAAAATGGTTATTCTTGCTAGTATTTGGACTCCTAGTTGAGTATTCTGTGTTGTCTATAGGACAACTTCTTTTATTCAAAGTTTGTCCTTTTAAACACAGAATATCACAGTAAAATGTGAAAAAAAAGTGCATGGCAGTTTTATGGCTGATAAATTGATCATCACAAATTTTTGGTCAAATTTGAGAAACAATTCTGTTTTCATCAGCTATAAAATCAGAACACATAAAAAATTCTAGGGCAGACTGCTTGGTTATGTGAAATATTCAATTATCTCCACATTGAGGCATGTGATAGTTTATTACTTCAAAATTTAATTGCAATTTATTATTTTTACAAGTACTATTTATAACATACTACTTACTTTGCCAGTCAGTAAAACTCACTTGGGGAAAATCAATTTTGCATTTTTTTCTGACTGAGAATTCCTCCTAGTAATAATGATTAGTGAAAACTTAGAACACGTGTAATATTATTTCCGGAAATACTGAAATTTTAAAGACATTGCCTTCTAAATTTGAAGAGGAAGCTATTAGGATTTTTTTTCACTTTTTTCTTTTTTTTGGCCGTACTGCATAGCACATGAGATCTTAATTCCCAACCAGGGATCAAGCCCATGCCTGCCCCTGCAGTGGAAGCACAAGCGTCTTAACCATTGTACCACAAGGGAAGTCTCTAAGGAGTTCTTATCTTTGCTTCTTAGGCTTAGTAAATTACCAAGATGTGCCTTTAATCCTTAATATTCTCACTTACTGAAACCTTTAAAAACTTTAGAACAGCTGCCTTTATCGTTACTGTTGTTTTAAAAATTCTTTTTCTACATGGTGTAAAATTAGAGAAAGAAACAGGATGATTCTTATCACACGGAGCATAACTCTAGATGCAAGGAGGAATGTTGTATGATATCCCTTATATGCGGAATCTAAAAAGAAATGATACAAATGAACTTACAAAATAAAAAGCGACTCACAGACTTAACAGAACCAACTTATGGTTATGGGAAGATGGTGGGAAGGGTGGGGAAAGAGACAGTTAGGGAGTCTGGGATGGACAGTACACACTGCTGTGTCCAAAATGGAAACCCAACAAGGACCTGCAGAGAGCACTCTGCTCAACACTATGTGGTCGCCTGGATAGGAGGGGGTTGGGGAGAGAAGGGCACATGGACATGTACGGCTGAGTCCCTTCTCTGTGCACCAGGAACCATCACAACATGTTCATCAACTATATCTCAATACAAAAGAAAACGTCTTTAAAAAGTGCAGAACTCTGATTAGCAATACTTGAGTTTATCTGAAAAAGAAATTAATTGATTTGTATGCTGTTTCTGTCTTCCTGCTGTGACATTTTACTAATTTCATTAGTAAGTAGTAAAAGTGAAGAAAGTGTGGTTTTTGGTTCTTCCTGAATGTATCCATTTAGCCAACACCTATCCTCTGTGGTTCTACCAGAATTATGTTTGAAAAATATTACATCACTTAAATAAAAGTTTAAAGTAAAAATTGTGTCACTTAAGTAAGTGTAGAACATAGGTTTTACAGTTGGAGGAAGACCTGAGACTGGGTCTGTTTTTTAGCCATCTTTTCACCATTGTAAATTGGATAACTACACACCCTCATCATCTGGTGGGGGGAGGACAAAACTTAGCAGGCAGAATGTTATTTTTGTTAAGGTCATATGAAAAATGCCTTCCGAAATTTTCAAAGGAAACATTCAAGATTTCTAATCTACAATTCTCAACGAGAGATCTTTTCTTTCACATGTTAAAAAAAATGTTCCTGAAACAATCTAACTATTTTTTTCAGACAGCTACACTTGAATTATGCTAATATTTCTACTCTAGATTCATTGTCTGCTTATTTTTTTTAATTTAAAATAAATATCAGTTTTATTTTCTTCAGGCCTATAACTATGTTTTCATTTCCTTTAATGGCCTATTTCTTTCTGGGTTCATCAAAAAACTCCGCCTCTACGAAGTCTGAAGTACTAAACACTTATTCCAGGTTTGTGATACAAAGCGTCTTTTATCCATGTAAACATTTTAGATTTAAATTCTTTGTCATGCTGGACATGTCATGCTCATATGTAAATTCTTATTAGTGAAACTGGTAATGATATTCATATTCAATTTTATTAACTCTGTCTTCTACTGTTCAAACATCTGCTGTCATCTCTCACGGAATATCAACCTTTTTCTATTTTCTTTCCTCTCTTCTGGCTTCGCATGGCTCCATGTGCCACCATGGATGCCTTTCCTCACTTGTGTGTGTGTAAGAACTCTAGTATATCCTTTAGGACTCAATTCAGAAGTCTCTCTGCTCCTTATACACATCTTTACTAGAGCAGTTTTGAAGCTGGAGTTACAATGATTGATTTACACTTCATTCTGTCTCTCAGATTATGGATCCATGTTGGCAAGACAAAATCCAAGATTTGTTCATATTTGTATTTCTAACACATAAAGTTCATAAATGTCTGTTAAATGGCCAAATGACTATACTTTTCTTTAGAAAGGAGCTACCAGCTTTTCTTAGAAATGGCAACAGGTGGCCATTTGGATTTTTCTCTTTCTGTTTTCCGTAGGTTGTGATCATCATGGCACCTGAATTACTGATTCTTTTGGGGGCGGCAGTAATACTGCAAGCAGACTTACTTCCTGATAAAAAATGTAAGTACCACCTATTAAATTCAATAATTAAAAAAAAAATAAGTACATTACAAAAAAGGATAGTATTACTTTCTCCTAAATAAGACTCAATTAGGAAATCATGATTTTTTTAAAAAGGGATGGAACATTTATTCTTATCAGAATATCAGTTCTTTAAACATATTATATTTTAAGAAAGCAAAGTTGGCTGAAGCGGATATTTCATGTTGCAGTGGGGAATCGTATTCCAAGTGTGAGTAAACGGGCGCTCAGAATAAAGCTGCAGCCGGTTGGCCGTATTTGGACACCTTCCCAGACAAGCGTATAGTTCAAAGTCCTCTCCAAGTTCTCAGAACCAAAGAATAAGAAGCTTCCACTATGTTTGGTTCAGAAACTTATTGATCACTGGGTTTAGGGAAAAAAAAAAAAAACAACCCATCACATGAGTCCCCCACTAGCACTAAGAGAACCTGCTACAATAATGACTATGTTCTCGTATCTGCACTGTCCAATGATACTTGACTATTGAGCACTGGATATATGGCTCACGTAACTAAGACAGTGAACTTTGATTTTATTTAAATAGCCACATGTGGCCAGTGGCTACCATAATGGTCGGTGAAGTACAGACAGAGCCCCAGAAGTCTGTATGCAGCAGGTGTGGAGGCAGAGTCATGGAAAGCTATTAAATATTAAATGTCAGTGGAAATGTGCTGACGAGTAAATTCATCAAAGGTTTCGTAATTGTACAATACTATAAGCGAAAGAAGTGAATTCACTCAGTCACGTCCGACTTTTTGCGACCCCATGGACTGTAGCTGACCAGGTTCCTCCGTCCATGGGATTTTCCACACAAGAATACAGAAGCGGGTTGCCATTTCCTTCTCCAGGGGATCTTCCTGATCCAGGGATTAAACCTGGGTCTTCTGCACTGCAGGCAGACTTTTTACCATCTGAGCCACCAGGGAAGCCCAACTTTAGCAAAAATTTTAAAAGTTGTATAAATGTATGCTCAAGAAAAAAAGACAATAAATGTATTACATGTTAATGCCACTCAGTGATAAAACTGTGGCTGTATTTTTTTTCTTTTTTTTTTTTTTTGATCATCTGTGCTTCCCAAGATTTCTAAGAACAGGCATTGATATTGTAATTTAAATGAAAGCTTTGATTTTGAAGACACTGTTAGAGAGTGGTTCATGAGGGCGGAAAAAACATTTTCTGTTTATAAATGCTGATTGAGTAATTTTGCTTACAAGTTTTTTGACCTTGAATCATAGTAAGAAACAAATCTTTATATCCTGAACCAGTATACAAATATGTGACTATATTTATGGAACAAATAAGAAGTTCATGAAATAGGACTTCTTATGTTTGATGCACCTGATATTTTCTATTCAATTTTATTCCATGTCATTAAACACATTGCTACCCACAAATGCACATATTATTTTAGTCCATTAATAGATAATGACCCTTTGAAAATTATTATATTGAATAATAATATAGTAAACTATTCATATTTCAATAAAACACCTGTAGGTGTTATAGGTAAATACCTGGGCAAAGTAAAAAAGGTAATGAGCTAAAAACAGTTCTAAAGAACCTTTTCCTAAGATTATTTCAGTGTTATACAGTCTGATAGCATAATAAAATACTATGCTACACAATAAAACATTTAGTGATTTTAAAATGTCCCATATAATTAAACATTGCATGGCTTTTTTCTTTTGATCAACAGTTTTACTTCTACCACCAGTCAATTTCACCATTAAAGCTGTCAATTTAGCTCAAGTTCTTTTACGTTGGGAACCAAATCCTGATCAAGAACAAAGCAATATCCAGCTAGGATATCATGTGAAAATAAATGCTCCACAAGAAGAAGATGTAAGTGTTTATTCTGATGGCAATGCTTACCTAGACTGAATTTTCCTTATTAAAGGAAATTTTAACTAAAAAGAGAGAAAATCACTACAAAGCTTTCTGTTAATGTTCCTAGGAGGGCAATGTCTCTATTGAAATGGCTGAGAACTAGTGCCATACCTGCACTGAAAGAGTGGCTCGGAACATTTTTAACTGTGGGACCAATTCTTCCACTTAACAATAAAGTTTAGTAACTTCTGAGCTACAATGGTTTAGATATTGATTTTATGTTGCCTCTAAAATATTCAAAAGAACAGAAGAAAATAACCAAGCAAAAGAGGAGAGGGGCCATTGTACCTAACAGAAAAGGTCAAATTCAAATCCCAGTTCAGCCACTTCCTGCCTTTACTACTTCCATCAGTCACTTAAGATCCCAGAGCCCCAGGTTCACCGAAGGGATATAGTAAAGCACCAGGTACCAAGCGGATGTGCCATAAATCAAACGAAGGGAGAAGCAGTACTATGTCAGTCAATATGGAATTCTAGAGAATTCTCCATCAAAAATTTACCTCTGGGGAGGAGATTGGAGCCAGAGATGGTGGCCAAAGGAAACTGGAGTCTGAACTGCAGCATTTTGTTTGTTTTTATAAGAAGCAGTTAATTCAGGTATCCTTGAATAATTATTTTCTATATTTCATTATGTATTTTTAAACCATGTACCAATCTAAACTGGACAATTTGTTTATTCATTTTAAAAACCTCTTTGTTTTTGGTAAAAAGCTGCACCTATTTAACGTGTACAACTTGATTGATGAGTTTAGGGATAAGAACATAACCTTGAAACACTGGGTTTGATTTTTTTCTAGCAGAATGATTGCATTGCATTGTGTTTACATGCCATTTAAAAAGTGGAAGAAAACTCCTATTTGATTAAATAGTTCTCTGAAGGTCATTTCCCCTTTACGTATCATGACTTGTGGGTTTTATTTTTAGTACGAAACCAGGAACACTGAGAGAAACCTCATAACCATCCTTCACAAAGGCTTTTCAGCGAGTGTGCGGACAGTGCCCTGGAACGACCACTCCCTACAAGCCAGCAGCTGGGTTTCTGCAGAACTTAAAGCCCCAACAGGTAAGGCAGGTCTCTGAGGGCCTGGTTTTCAATTCCAGACCTTTGTAAACACGGGGAAGTCAGGAGAGGAACACGCCTCGCTTTTCTCTGTAAGTCAGTCACTCATCCCTACAGTGTTCTTTTACCTCATCCGCGTCCTCTCCAAGACAGAGATCACTGGTTAGTGTGTGTGACCCAGTCAATCCCATCCAGCGGCTCCCTGCAAACATTGAGAATTCTTCTTCCTCCCCGGCTAAGAAGACAGGGAGTCGTAAACAAAAGCTGAGCTCTCTCATAACTGGATTCTAGGACATCTTTCCACTCGCTCCCCACATGAATCCTCTGCTCTTCTCAGATGACTTCCAACCATGAACCCTCCACACCAGCACAGTCCTGCCTCTGAGCCCTCACTGCCCTGAGCTTACCTCTTTGGCCTGCTTTTCTGAATTCTTCCTATACTTCAAAGCCCAAATCAAATTGTATCTGCTCTGGGAAGCCCCTTTTTTTCCATCTGATGCACAGAGGGTTGCTGTTCCTTTCAGAACTCATTCAGGGATGCTGTGCTACTCATGTGGCACAACATACAACATTACATTCTTTATCTTTCGCAGTAAATAGATGCTAACCCTGCCATCCTGGTCTGTATTGCCCTGTGCGCAGGGCGGAGTCTCCTGCTTTCCTGCACCAGCATACAAACAGCATGTGCTTCAGGCTTCACACATAGTGTTCCCTGTCACACTGGTGGATGTTTACGACTGTATGACCTCTCAAATGAAACTGAAGAAAACTGTGCTGACAGTTCATAGAAGCCATGAGACTGGATAGCCTGAGTGCCATGAGCAAAGAGATTAACACCTACTATGTCTATATGGTCCTTCTGTGGAAAGCTGGGGTTTCTAATACTTAGAACCAGTGACACTTATGATTCAAACCTTGAAGACAAACAGACACACACACACACACACACAGAGAACAGAGAAAGAAAAAGGGAGAACAGGCCACCAAGTCTTGGGATGTGTGTACTTGCACATAACAACCATGGCCTGGGCCAGTCTGGCTGTGGCCAACAGTCAAACTATCCTCTCATCACATCATTGCATGAAAAGGCCATGCCTCCCGCATCGTGTGTATGACTGAGAGCAGCATCATGAAGATCTTCCCATTCACTCAGTAGAACATGATGTCTGGACCACACAGAGGCCAGTTCACAGTAGGCTTGATGTCACAGGCAGAGACAGAATCTAAGGCAGACAGAAGACCACAAATACAAGTCGTCATCTGCTGTACACTAAAGCACGTTTCCACGTCCCTGCAGTGAGTAACCGGAGTGTACCTTAACAAGCCTTTCATACTCTTCTGCAACCTCGACTGCTCTCTGAGCACACCGATGTGGGGTGACAATAATGAAAACATCATTATTTCTGCCTTGAACCAGACTGAATTCACACCACATCATTCCTTGGAAGGAAACTAGGAGAGAAGCAGACCTCAGAAACTCTAAACTACACTTGGCACAGATTATCTGGTCATTTAGTGCCTGGAGAGAGTATACACACACACACACACACACACGTATACACACACACATATATATATATGAAAATGTGTGTATACATGTGTGTGTGTGTGTGTATATGCATATGTATACATATATAAGGGCTTCCCAGGTGGCTCACTGGTAAAGAATCTGCTTGCCAATGCAGGAGCCACAGGAGACTCGGGTTGGATCACTGGGTCTGGAAGATCCCCTCGAGGAAGGCATGGCAACCCACTCCAGTATTCTTGCCTGAAAAATTCCATGGACAGAGGAGAGAAGTCTGGTGGGCTATAGTCCATGGGGGTCACAAAGAGTCAGACATGATTGAGCAACCAAGCATGCATGCACACGTGTATGTATATGCACACACATCATATATATATACATATTCACATATACACACATGCATATATACCTGCATATAAACTGCTGTAGAGCAGAAACACAATATTGTACGGCAAAGTGAATCAGCCACACACACACATATAGCCCCAAAATAAATTCAAAGTGGATTAAAGACCTAAATGTAAAGTCAGACACTAAAAAGTTCTTAGACCAGAACACAGGCAGAATACTCTTTGACATAAATTGCAGCAAGGTCTTTTTTGACCCATCTCCCAGAGTGATGAAAATTAAAACAAAATTAAACAAATGGGATCCAATGAAACTTCAAAGCTTTTGCATAGCAAAGGAAACCGTAAACAAGTTGAAAAGACAATACTCAGAATGGGGAAAATATCTGCCCACACAGCAACTGACAGGGATTAATCTCCAAAATATACAAACAGCTCATGAGGCTCAATATCAAAAAGACAAACAACCCAATCAAAAAAGGAGCAGAAGACATAAATAGAAATTTCTCCAAAGACCTACAGATGGCCAACAAACATATGAAAAGATGCTCAACATCACTAATTATAAAGAGAAATGCAACTCAAATGATACAACGAGGTATCATCTCACACTGGCCATAACACTCATCATCAAAAAATATATACATAAATGATGGAGAGAATGTGGAGAAAAGGGAACCCTCCTACTCTACTGGTGGGAATATAAATTAATACAACCACTATGGAGAACAGTATGGAGGTTCCTCAAAACACTAAAAATAGAATTCCCATATGACCCAGCAATTCTATTCCTGAATATATACTTGGAAGAAAACATATTTCAAAAAGATACATGAAACCCAATGTTCACTGCAGCACTCTTTACAATAGCCAGGGCATGGATGCCACCTAAATGTCCATCAATAGAGAAGCGGATAAAGATGTGGTACATATATACAGTGGAATATTAGCCATAAAAAGGAGCCAAACGGTGCCATTTGCAGTGATGTGGATGGACCTACTGTCAAAGAGAGTGAAGTCAGTCAGAAAGAGAAAAACAAGTATCATATATTAAGAAGGCAATGGCAATTCACTTCAGTATTCTTGCCTGGAGAATTCCATGGAAAAGGATCGTGGAGGGCTGAAGTCCATGGGGTCACAAAGAGTTGGATACAACTGAGCGACTAAGCACCGCACATGTGGACTCTACAAAGATGGTACAGATGAACTTATGTGCAAAGCAGAATAGAGACACAAATATTGAGAACAAACATACCAAAGGGGAAGAGGGAGTAGGGTGGCTTGGGAGACTGGGATTGACATACATACACCACTACGTATAAAACAGACAACTAATGAGAACGGAGTCTATAGCCCAGGGAGCTCTACTCAGTGCTCTATGGTGACCTAAAGTAGACTTTAACACACTAGTCTGTGTACTGAGTCTCTAAAGAGACAGTGTTCTTTTGCGATGTTGCCAAAACTACTTTCCTTTTGAGCGGCAACCTCTGTCACTCATGAACCCTTTGGATACTACCTAATGAATCACTTCGTTCTCTGATGCAAAGTGGCGTTGGGGACCTTCCTCAATTAGCTCTCTCAGTCATAACTAGTTATTGACAATGGAGCATCAGAACCCTGAGGCTGCTGTATACCAAGCTCAGAATGACAATTTATCACACTGCTCTTGAATTCTAATATCTATCACATATAAACCCTCCCTGCAAAGAAGCTGTAAAACTTTGAAGTCAGAAAGTAGGGCTTAGTCATTTTAGTTCATCCCCCAGAAAGATGACCTTTTGCAAATAGGTTTCTATAACTGTGTGGTGACAATTACTTTTTGATGTCCCCAATCCCTATGAGTTTAAAAGAAACTATCAAAAACTGTTGTGGCAATGCTTTGTTCTTTAAAAAAAAATTTTTTTGTTGGAATAGAATTAACTTACAATGTTGTGTTACTTTCCACTGTACAGCAAAATGTGAAACAATTCATGTATATGTATATCTGCTATTTTTTTTTCCAATTTTTGACCACCTAGGGTCTCCTGGAACTGAGATTGTGAATTTAACTTGCACCACAAACACGAAAGCAGATAATTACACACACTTACGACCATACCAAGTTTCTCTTCACTGCACCTGGCTTGTTGGCAAGGATGCCCCTGATGATACACAGTACTTCCTCTACTACAGGTTAGTACCACTTTTCACTTATGCGAATGGGTTGTTTCCTCTAGCCTTAAAAACTTATGAGTGTTCCAATACAGGTATCGCTCTTGGATTGAAGAATGTCAGGAATACAGCAAAGACGTCCTGCAGAGAAATGTTGCCTGCTGGTTTCCCAGGACTTTCATCAATAGCAAAGGGCGAGACTACCTTGCAGTATATGTTAACGGCTCTAGCAAGGAAGCTGCGATCAAGCCTTTTGATCAGCTCTTTGCCCTTCATGCCATTGGTAAGACAGCCTTGACACAAAACCAGAATAATTGAATTGCAGAATCTCAGCACTGGGAGGGTTTATAAATATCACCTAGTTTGGCTACTCATCTAATACTGAACGACCACATGGCTCCTGCTTAAAAACCACAGGGTCAAGGTTTCTCAGCCTCGGCGCTACTCATATTATCTGGCCAAAGAAGTCTCTGGGGCTGTCTGTGCTTTACAAGGTGTCCAGGAGCAGCCCTGGTCTCCAACTGCTAGACGCCAATAGCACTTCACCCCATTCTCAAGTTGTGACAATAAGAATGTCCCTAGACTTTTTTTTAACCTCAATACCTAATGATTTTTATTTTTTAAATTTTAGTTTTATTGAGGTAAGAGAGGTAAGAGGTAACATGAGATGTATCCTCCAAATCTTTGGTGCACAATACAGTATTGGTGACTATCCGGACAATGCTGAACAGCAGATCTCTAAAACTTAGTCTTCTCTTTTTTTTAACTTTTGATTTTATATTCGAGTATAGCCAATTAACAATGCTGTGATAATTTCATGGCACGGCAGTGACTCAGCCATACATATACCTGTATCTGTTCCCCAAACTCCTCTCCCACGCAGGCTGCCACATAACACTGAGCAGAGTTCTGTGTGCTATACAGTAGGTCCTTGTTGGCCCTAGTAATTCCCCAGACATTTCAAAATGCCCCCTAGGGGATAAAATCTCCGCTAGTTGAGAACCCAGGGAAAGTGAGCTCCCTGCTGAAAGAAGCCCAGACCACCACTCAGCAGCTCTGGCTGGGCTTGTGAAATGTCTGCCCATGGATCCTGTGAGGGGTTGGCATCACCCCCAAACAAGTCTGATTCCCTCCCCACCAGAAGGTCCCTCAGCTACACAAAGGCAGCCAGGTTTCTCATCCTGAGCTCTCTCTGCCCCCGGCTTCTCGTGCATCCCTCTCACAGTCCTCTGCCCTCTGGACTCTCTCCTCTGGGTGTTCTTGAGTTACCAGATCTCCCTCACCATGTGATTCTCTGACTGAAGCATATGAGCTAAGCTTTCACTTGTTCAGTCTGCAAAACTGAAGACCTTCTCCCTCATCCTAAATACTTGTATTAATGAAACTCATCAGGAGCCCTTCACAGAGCATTTCTGGTGCTTCATGTTCAAGGTTTCCGTGATGGCGTGGCTATTAGTGTGGACTATGGGGCCAGGCTGCCTGGCCCTGGATCCTGGCTTCTCCACTCACTTGCTGAGCGACCTTAGACAAGCTGGCCATTTCTCTGTGCCTCAGGCTTTGCACCTGAAATATGGGGAGAAATCAATTCTTCCTACAAGGTCTTTGTGACAATTAAGTACGTTAATAATTTTAAAGTGCTTAGAATGGTGCCTGGCCTAAGTATCCAATAAATATGCAAAATGTTATTATTTAAAGGATGTGGTTTGTGACATATGTATCTGTTTCTACTTTTCCATCATCCATATGTGTGTGGATGTATAACTTTTGAGTACTTGCTAAAGAGGTTATACAATTCTCTTCAACAGCATATTTTAGGTCATATTAAATGACCTAAAAATGTCACATTCATGAAAACAGGTAATAAAAAATACTGAGAGAGACCTATGAAACAATGATATTAATGTGAAAATGGACACAGCCTGGGACAGACTATGGACATTTATTTTCTTGTATGATTTTCATTTTATTGAGACCAACTCCTCATATTACTAAAAGAAATAAATGTTCTCTTGGTGAAAAACATTTCAGCTTAAGGGATGGCAGGCTCTGGAGCCAGAGGGCCCCATTTTTAGCTTGTCCCTATGATTCAGTAATTGTGAGATCCAAGTCACATAACTTTAGACAAGTTCACTCAATTAGAAATAATTGCCACCCATATCAAACGGCCATAAAACAATCAAGTGAGATTTCAGGGTAAAGAACTATGGAGTTATAAGCAAAGACAAATTTAGCCCAACCCGTTCTTTTTCTGTAAGAAAAAACCAAATCCTCACAACAAACGAAAACAAGATACACAAACCAAAATGAAATAAAAACTGAGGCCCAGAAAGGGGAAGTGATCAGCCCAGCCACACACCTGTTCCATAGCACAGGGCTTAGTTGGGTCTCCAGGACACTGCTCCAGGAACAGGTTTATCTTCAGGTTGGCCCAATTTGGGAAGTAAAAATGGATGGTGGGGTGGGCCTTAATAAGCTGAAGGAAAGGGCATTCAACCATTTGAGACTGTTTAAGTAGGAATTTTTGAGGTTTACAGAAGAGATCTCTCCTGTAGCTGTAAGATGGGAGTCAGATGCGGGCTGCCAGAGTTCTGCGGCTTGCAGATTTGTTGGTTAAATGCGGGAGGAAAATACTTGAGAATATGTAGCTTAGAAATACCTTGAGAAATGTGGGTGGACTGCACTTATCAACCATGATCACCAAACCCTTGTTCTCTAACACAGATCGAGTAAATTCTCCAGCGAACGTCACGGCAGAGATCAAAGGAACCTGTCTCTCTATCCACTGGGAAAAACCAGTTTCTGCTTTTCCAAGCCACTGCTTCGATTATGAGGTGAAAATTTACAATGCAAAGAAAGGATATTTTCAGGTAATTATTCCAATCATTCCATTATTTGATGACAGATTTCTTTAAAAAAAAAAAAATTCTTGTCCATTTGACAGCTCTGGTTATAGCCTGGAACTAACAAAGTCGAAGGTAACTATCTCAGTTTATAAAAATAAATCAAACCTTACTGGTTTTTTGTCTTGCAAGGACCTATTTTGGGTTGAAAATAATGTGAAGGATTAGATAAAAGTTCATTAGCACTGTTGGGGAAATGGTGCAGCTGCTATGGAAAACAGTACGGGGATTTCTCAAAAATTAAAAATAGAATTATCATATGACCCAACAATTCTACTTCTGGGTACATATCCAAAAGAATTGAAAGCAGGGTCTCAAAGACCTTTGAACAACCATGTTCATAGCAGTATTATTCACAACGGATAAAAGGAGGAGATGGGGTGCACAATGTGAATGTCGAGCCACACACTTAAAAATGGTTAAGATGGTAACTTTTTGTTTTGTGTGTTTTACCACAACTTAAAAAAAAATGCCACTTCATTAGCCCTAATGGACAAAAAAGTCAAGGGGAAAGGAGCTAAATTAAAGTCAATATTTATTAAGCATCAACTATAAGTTAAGCTTTGTCAATACTTGGTTTAATTGCTGAGTCATATCTGACTTTTGTGACCCCAAGGACTGTAGCCTGCCTGGCTCCTCTGTCCATGGAATTTTCCAGGCAAGAATACTGGAGTGGGTGGCTATTTCCTTCTCCAGGGGATCTTCCTGACCCAGGGATGGAAAATAGGGTCTCCTGCATTGCAGGCAGATTCTTTACCAACTGAGCCAGGGAAGGCCCTTGTTATACTTACAGTTTCTCTATTATGTAACTATACAATGATCATTCCCTTACAGGAAAGTGAGGCACAGAGAGATTAAGTAAGTTGCCTAACATCACAAAGCAAAGGAAAAAACTGGAGAAGTCAGGATTCAAACTCCTGCCTTGCAAACTCAATTTGGTTTAACAAAGATGTTTATAAGCTGGCTTCTTAGTGGGAGATAGACAAATAGGCGCCATTTCTGCTCTCAAGGGGCCTGGTCTGCAGGATGCACTCACCCAGTCTCAGAGCTGCCTGACCAAGAGGCCAGGTGGATAAGCAGGGAGTCAACAAAGCTGCCAGGGCCTCCACCAAGGGAGAGGAATTGAACAGAATCTTGAAGGATGAATAGAAACCTGCCTAGTGGGAGAAGCAGAGAAGGACCTTTTTTAGCCAGCGTGCCCAAGTAAATATGGCAAAAAACTGGCTTTCTTTTTAAAATGTCTAATCCACCATATACTGGTATGATTTGCTAGAAAAATCAAGTATAGCCAAAGACAAACCCAGTGATCCTGAGCTTGGATGCCACGGCAATTTCAACTTGCTATGAAAGCTCCCAAATTGTTGTCTCCATTTGTGTATTTCCTCCTTGAGGACCACAGTAAACAGCCCTCACTCACGCCAGTCCTCCAGTACACTTGGAGTGGCCAGGGCCCTAGGCGGAAGGATTAACCAAGGCTTGAGAGAACATGGCTCCTTCAGCCAAGCGGCAGTAACTCAGTCAGCTGGACCTAAGACCAACACTGGAATTGTAACTCTGGCTCTGACATGAGCACCTCTCCCAGAATGCCTCTAAGATTTTGCTTGGAATAAGTAGTTTCTCTTTTTAAAACCATGGCCATTAGCAATGGAAGCCACTGGAGTGTTTCATAGAGAAATGTGAAAACATCTGGAGAAATGTAGAATTATTTTGGTAGCAGCATAAAAGCTGGGTATGGGTAGAGGGAACATGTGGAAATAGAAATAGCAGTCTCATGGCTACTGCAATGGTCCAAGCAAAAATTGATGAGACCTAAAATGGCAGTGTTTTTGGAGTAGAGACAAGGAAAGGAGAACTATATCCAGGAGTATGTAACGTGGAGGCCCCAGGGACATAAACTTGGTTTGGGGCAGAGGGAATTAGCTGCATGGTGAAGACACTGACCAGAAGAGAGAATATACAAGGCTTTGTGAGAAAACAGGGTCAATTCAACACTATAGAATATCAGTCTATGTTGCCTATGACAAACTGGAATTTACTGAGTGTATATTACTAGGTTGAAATACCCCAAATGGTTGTTTTTGCAGATCAAAAATGGATTGCTGAATATTAGAAGTTTTAATGTGATTCGACCCAAAATATATTTAAGCATGGCTTTTACAAAGTTAGGGCTTCTTTATTTGATAATCCATTGGTTTGATGGTATTATTCCTATTTTACAGATGAGAAAACTGAGGCTCAGAGAGGTTAAGCAACTTGCCCTGCATTTAGTTAGAGGTTAGAGCTAGGATTCAAACCCCTCTTCCCTAGATTCAAGGGCCCTGCTCTTTTCTACTTCCTTATGCACCCTCCACCCCTCACTTCTCCCCACCCCCGGCTGGGAGTGACACATTGAAACAGGGATAAGCAAGCTTTTACAGTAAAAGGTCACAGAGGAGATATTTTAGGCTTTGCAGACCATGCTGTTTTTGCTAAAATTACTCAGCTCTGCCACAGATACAAGCAAATAGGCATAACTGCATTCCAGTAAAACTGTTTGTGGATACTGACATTTCAATTTCATGTAATTTTCGTGTGTCACAAAATACTCTTTTTATATTTTTCAATTGTTGAAAATATGTAAGTCATTCTTAGTTTGCAGTTTCTATAAAAACAGGCAGCAGGCCAGATATGTCATAGACTGCACTTTGCTGGCACCTGTTGAGTATGATGGAAGCCATGGCATGTTGTTAGGTGATTACAGAATATCTTGGGACAAGATGATGGGAGTTACACATCCTGCTATGGGCCCCTCCAGTCTTTCACTCTGGAAATATCAGTTGGACCGAGATGGATCACTGAGATCTTACAATTGCCTATTTTATTTATTTTGGTTGCTATTAGCTTTCCATCGAAGGATGACTGCCAACGCATCCATACTGAAGTGATCTAGAAGACCCTAGTTGACGTGTGTCTTACTGATTTTAAACGGGCCGCTGAACACTGAGTCACTTGCATATGACCTTCCAGTCTAGTCACTGGCATAATTTAAATAGCATGTTCCGGAGAGTCTTATCATGTTATTTTTTTCCATTTAGACAGAAAAAATGACAACCAATACACTCATCACCATAATTGATGATGTTTCTAAGTATTACATTCAAGTGAGAGCAGCAGTGAGCCCTGTGTGCAGAGCGACGGGGCTCTGGAGCGAGTGGAGTCGGCCCATTTACGTGGGTGAGTACCTCTTGTTTATTTTAAGGCAGGTGGCCTTACTCGTGGTTGTAGCAGATCCTCCTGGAAAGTGGACATGTTCACTTCTGAGTCTTGAAATGCTCTCGTTGTCTCTACTATGCCTTACCCTGTCAGTTGGCTTGCTGCCTTTCTGACCAGAGGTGGATTTACCATAAGAACGGTGAAGTTTAAACCTTCAAGCTTCTCAAGAGCACAAGGTCTTCCCAAGTCTGGTGCCTATTCATTTTTTTCAGATTACCTAATTCCACTTCTATCCAATTTTTCCAAAATATGTCTTTTTAATTTTGATATAAATTCATATGCAGTGGCAAAGAAACATGGTGAAAGAACTCATGTAGACTTCATTTGGTTTCTTTCAGGAGGAACCTCTTAAAAACCTGCACTGCAATATGCTACCCAAAAACAGTGGCAAGGAATCCACCCATCAATCTTACTCAGATTTAACTGGTTCTATATGTACTCGTTTGTGTATTTAGTTCTACGCAATTTTATTCCATGCGTAGGTTCACGTATGTATTACCACAAGGGTTCTTCTTTGCGCCCTTTTATACGCACATCCATCTCTCTCTCCTCCTTCATTCCTAACCCCTCTCAACTACTAATCTGGTCTCCATTTCTGTAATGTTTCCATACTTAATTTTGAATTCTTACTTTTGTTTCACTTCATAAAGAAGATTTCAAAACTGAATAAGGTATGGCAAAACCAATACAATATTGTAAAGTAATTAGCCTCTAATTAAAATAAATAAATTTAATTAAAAAAAAAATTTAATAAGGTCAGGGTCCACAAAATCTGGATTCAGACCCAGGCCTTCAGCAAAAACAGACCTCAGTTCAGTTCAGTTGCTCAGTCGTGTCCAACTCTTTGCGGCCCCATGGACAGCAGCATGCCAAGCCTCGCTGTCCATCAACAACTCCCAGAGCTTACTCAAACTCATGTCCATTGAGTTGGTGATGCCATCCAACCATCTCATCCTGTCATCCACTTCTCCTCCCGCCTTCTATCTTTCCCAGCATCAGGGTCTTTTCAAAAGAGTCAGTTCTTCCCATCAGGTGGCCAAAGTATTGGAGTTTCAGCATCAGTCCTTCCAATGAATATGCAGGACTGATTTCCTTTAGGATGGACTGGGTGGATCTCCCTGCTGTCCAAGGGACTCTCAAGAATGTTCTCCAACACCACAGTTCAGAAGCATCAATTGTTCGGCGCTCAGCTTTCTTTATAGTCCAACTCTCACATCCATACCTGACTACTGGAAAAACCATAGCCTTGACTAGACGGACCTTTGTTGGCAAAGTAATGTCTCTGCTTTTGAATACGCTATCTAGGTTGGTCATAACTTTCCTTCCAAGGAGTAAGCGTCTTTTAATTTCATGGCTGCAGTCACCATCTGCAGTGATTTTGGAGCCCCCCAAAAATAAAGTCTGTCATTGTTTCCCCATCTATTTGTCATGAACTGATGGGACCAGATGCCATGATCTTAGTTTTCTGAATGTTGAGTTTTAAGCCAATTTTTTCACTCTCCTATTTTACTTTCATCATTAGAGGCTCTTTAGTTCTTCTTCACTTTCTGCCATAAGTGCAGTGTCATGCATATCTGAGGTTATTGATATTTCTCCCAGCAATCTTGATTCCAGATTGTGCTTCATCCAGCCCGGCATTTTGCATGATTTATTCTGCATATAAGTTAAATAGCAGGGTGATAATATACAGACTTGATGTATTCTTTTCCTGATTTGGAACCAGTCTGTTGTTTCATGTCTAGGATTGGGCACCACCTGGGCTCCTATATTGGTTCTGCAGATGTTTTTGTTTATGATTAAACTGACTAGCTTACTAGGCAAATGAGGTGATCACTGTATCTCTCTGTGGGATCGGAGAAGGGTGATGACGGTGGCTCTGAATGAAGGGGCAGATTCCCACTCGTCCTCTATGTCAGATGGTAACTCTTTAAGTTGGAGAGGCGGTCCTGCACCATGGAGCTAGAACATGCATTCCCTGTGTTTGCTGCCACCTGTGTATCTTGGCCATGCAGGGGGCACTGTATGAGAGAAGAGGACAGTTAACAAAACAACTACTGTTTCTCAAAACTCTAGAGTCTTCCATAGCAAGCTCAGGTTTCATACTAGCCTTGGGACATGCTAACTACTTGTTCAGCCTAGAAGAGATCACTTCTCTCTGCCCATCCTTGGGGGCTCCCAGAACTAAGGAGACAAAATCCACTTCTCCTGCCTCACAGGTTATTGTGAAATAGAAACAACAAGGTCAATAGATAAGATTTATTGTTGACTACCTGCTCCCCTCTAAGCACTGAGCCAAAGGCTTTACAGGCACCCTTTCACCAATCCTATCCACAAAACTGTTTTGTACATGAGAAAAAAAGGTTTTGAACATTTAGACAGTTTGCTTAATTCTGCATGGCCAGTAAGTGGCAGAGATGGAATTCAAACCCAGGCTGACTGACTCCAACGCCTGAGCTCTTAGCCCTACAGCACCGTGGCTGGGTGCTACAAGCTAAAACCCTGAACAAATTAAAGACTCATTTAAGAGATCCTGGTAGCTAACTTTGTGGTTACAGGTGGTCAAGAGATCCTGGTAGCTAACTGTGTGGTTATGGCTTGTCAAGCATGTGCATGTCATATACCTCATCCTATGAGGTAGCTAATGACAGGTACTAAAGGACAGATTTCTTTCTTTCAGCACATGCTATGATTTCCTATTTAGAAATAAGACACTTAGGCTACCAAGTGTTTCTGCAGGACATTCCTGGGCAGTGCGCACTGGCCCATGTGCATGTTAGGCCAGATCAAAGACACAGCAGGGAGATTTCCAAGGAAGGCTGGGGAAGACAAGCAAAGGCCCAAGGGATGGAACATGGTTCTGAGTCTGCAAGGCCTTGGGGAGCTGGGTTTCCCAAGGGGAAAGGCGCCCCTAAAGTTGCACCACAGGATCAGCACAGCCTTGTAGCTCTGCCCCCATATGACCCTACTGGGACTCAGAGGAGCAGCAAGACCCTTCCTGAGAGAGGGAAGAGAAAGGAAAAGAGGAACTGAGAAAACAGGCCAGAAACCCCTACTTCATGGTTTGGCCAAGGCCAGTCTTTCCCCCTCCCCCAACACCCTCCTTCCCAGGTTGAGGCCCCAACCTGAGAAAGCAGACCCAGCACACACAGCCCCCCACCCCCCAACCCACCAACATTGCTTCAACTGCGCAATCGAGATCCACTCTTCTCCCCAAGAGGGGACCCAACAGAAGAAACACAAACCCATCGCAGGGAATTTTCAACAAGTTTATGAATTTCATCAAATGCGCACCAGTTCAGTTCAGTCACTCAGTTGTGTCCAACTCTGTGACCCCATGAATTGCATGCAGCACGCCAGGCCTCCCTGTCCATCATCAACTCCCAGAGTTCACTCAGACTCACGTCCATCGAGTCGGTGATGCCATCCAGCCATCTCATCCTCTGTCTTCCCCTTCTCCTCCTGCCCCCAATCCCTCCCAGCATCAGAGTCTTTTCCAATGAGTCAACTCTTCACATGAGGTGGCCAAAGTACTGGAGTTTCAGCTTTAGCATCATTCCTCCCAAAGAAATCCCAGGGCTGATCTCCTTTAGAATGGACTGGTTGGATCTCCTTGCAGTCCAAGGGACTCTCAACACCACAGTGCAAAAGCATCAATTCTTCAGTGCTCAGCTTTCTTCACAGTCCAACTCTCACATCCATACATGACCAGTGGAAAAGCCATAGCCTTGACTAGACGGACCTTTGTTAGCAAAGTAATGTCTCTGCTTTTCAATATGCTATCTAGGTTGGTCATAACTTTTCTCCCAAGGAGTAAGCGTCTTTTAATTTGATGGCTGTAGTCACCATCTGCAGTGATTTTGGAGCCCCCCCCCCCAAAAAAGTCTGACACTGTTTCCACTGTTTCCCCATCTATTTCCCATGAAGTGAAGGGACCAGATGCCATGATCTTAGTTTTCTGAATGTTGAGTTTTAAGCCAACTTTTTCACTCTCCTCTTTCACCTTCATCAAGAGGCTTTTTAGTTCCTCTTCACTTTCTGCCATAAGGGTGGTATCATCTGCATATCTGAGGTTATTGATATTTCTCCCGGCAATCTTGATTCCAGCTTGTGCTTCTTCCAGCCCAGCGTTTCTCATGATGTACTCTGCGCATAGTGGAAGCTTAATTTTGATTACCTGCATTTGGTGGGATTTTGTCTTAATGCTTTGTTATTCCCCAAAGGTACAAAAATCACTGGCCCCAAAGTACTGATATTTCCAGGTGTCTTCCCAACATTACTGCACACACAGTTTCAGAGATTTTTATTTTTTCTCAGTGCTGTTGGAGGACCTCAAACTAACTTGGAGACCATGGTGGGTACCTTGGCTGTGGAGCCAGTTCTGATGTTTTAGCCTTTGTGTTCTGAATTCTCATCAGTGTTGACTGTGAAGAGTTTAGAACTTAGAGAGGAAGAAAGCGAGACACAAATCAGGAGATCTAGGTTTTCGCCGTGGCTGTGGCAGCGTCTAGCTCTCTGACTGAAGTTAGAGATGCAGAGATAACATTTCATGAGCCAAGTAATCAGAGACTGTAAGCAGAGACAGACTACCTTAGTCCTCCGAAGGCAGGGCCATCTGCTGTCACCCTGCAGGGGACAGAGTGGCTGCCCCTGACCTAGTCAGTCAGCCCTAACCTCCCCAGGTCTCAGCTTCCTCCCTGTAACAGGTGAATTTCCTCCTTTGTAAGTTCTTTCCAATCTGCCTTTCACTTTCAGGTTCCCCTACCCCCCGCCATGACAGCCCCCTACCAAAGTGCTGAGAGAGAGCCTGACCTAGAATGAGAGTTTATTTTAAGCTTGTTTTTAATTTATTATTCACTCTGCACTTTAGAACTGGCACCCCATTATTATTTTCTAAACAACAGCTTCCCGGTTTGGAACTGGGTTCATTATCCTTTGCCCTCAGGTATGCCTCCCTGCCATCATCATGGCAAATCTTATTTCATTTACTGCCACCCTGGTCATGAAGATGCACTGATTAATATTACCACTAACCTTATAAATCCATCCTTTCTGGAATTTACTCCCCTACTCAGTTTAGGATCATTAGTGAATTTAATCAATGCAGGCTCTCCATCGCCATCAAGATGATTAATAAACTAATAGGAAGCCCAGGCTCCTCTGAGACATTTCACAAGGCTCTTCCTTACCCCGCGAGGATGCAGCAATAATTATGCTCTGCTTGCAGCCCACCAGGCAGTGTTCCCACTCCATTCATTTCCTCCAACATTCTTCCTCCTCTCCTACCTTGTCTCATAAATGGCACTCTGGAGCCCTCCCCTTCCATTTTCATGCCAAGACCCAACTCAAATACCACCTCTCTGTTAGATATTATTAAGTCCACCTCCCTTATTTGAGGGAAATGGAGACCCAGAGATATTTAATAATTCAGTAGTTATCAAACAGCCAAGAAGTGGCTATTAATGGATAATTTTCTCAAATAGGTGACATATGAGTCAATTAGTAAATTGCAATAAATTCGATTGACTAGTTAACCCATGAGAGCCCAAGGATCTTGATCAAGAGAGGGACACCAGATGAATACATTTTGATTGAAGAAAAGGGAGGATGGAGGAGTCAGGACTGCTGGCCAGCTCGGTTGGCAAGGTCACTGCACAGTCAAGAGACACAGGGCACAGTGGTCAGGGGTCCGCCAGCCTCTGGGCACTCTCGGTCTACCTTGAAACTCTGTCCTCCCATGCTGGGATTTCCAGGGTACGGAATACTTTTTATTTATTCTTCAGATGGAAGAAGCAGTTTCATTTTATCTGCCCTTGTTATCAGCTGCCCTTCCTCAAGTGGCTTCTCTGCCTTATCTGAAGAGCTAACTTCCCACTTTTCACACTTCTTTCTCCTTTTGTAACTTTCTTAACTTCCGGATTGTTCTGTTCCTTTATTATCTCTGCCATCTCCTGTTTACCAAAACCCTCTGTCTCCTGAGGGGTTTGTGGTCTGAGTGAGGCTTTTCCTTTTCTAAAGTCCATCATATTCTCCCTCCCTTCCCAGAAGCTCAAATGTCATGCATGAAACAAGCAATGACCAAAGCAGTTTCCTACAGTAATGCCTTTACCATGGAAAAGTGTTACGTGCGTCCACCCAGCCATGTCGCTGGTCAGGCTCAGTGGATCTGAGTCTTGCACATCAGTGATGGGTCTTCTCCACAGTCACAGGCGTTGCCTCTCAAACGAACAACTGGGCCCTTGATGAAATCAGTATCTAAAAGCCAGGGTCTATCAGACGAAGGTACCAAGTACCAATTAAAGTGTAGTTAAAAATAAAAATATTGCTTTAGGCCTGAGATGTGCAGCGCTTACACCCAGAGGAGGAGGAGAAAGTTCACTGCACTTCTTAGATGGCTCAGCTGCATGGTCAAGGTAAACACGGATGGCAGCTGTCTTTCAGGGCACCTTCTACAACAAGACCTATTACTCACAGGACTCTAAGGACTTCATGAAAACAGCTGGAAGCAGAAAATCAGGGAGGGAAGTAAGATTTGGTGGGGGCGGGGGCGGGGAATGGAAGCCAGGCTCTTGCAGGGAAACTCTGGCGCCTTTCTCCTTGGACCTGACATTCACGGGCTGTGAATGAGGGAGGGAGCCCGGCACAGCAGCCCCAGGGCACATGAAATCGCGCCCAGGCCCTCCAATCCACCTCCTTAACTTTACACTTTGCTGGCTCCACCCTCAGCACTCAGAAAAGAAAAAAACTATGGCCCAGTCTATTTGTCAGTCTTTCTTTAAATCCTCACACTGTGCTGGAACAGGGAGCGAACCAGGCAGGAGAAAGGTGAAGGGGAGACACTGGTAGAGGGCTCAGGTTCACTCTCCACCGGAAATGAATTCTGCAAATTCCAAAGCTTTCAGGAAGAAATGGTGGGCTTCTGGGTCAACAGTGACAAAAACTGATAGAAGAATACAAAGCTGACCCAATAAAATGAAAAACCCACCCTCAGTATTCCCTGAGGGTGATATAACTTGTGGCAATTTCGGGTTTTCTTTGCAATGGGGGATTTGGGGTTGGTAAATGTGGTGGCTGATTTGGGCCATTGCTTCCTTTCACCCAGGCTCCTGTGGTTTCCAGGCTGACACCCCACTGCTTACTTGTTCCCAGTGGGGGCACAGGACAATTCAGCCCTGTGGCCTGAAGGAGGGCCAGCAGGAGCTTTCTTATTGTCCCCAGATGTCAGGAGCAGAGAGCTCCCACTTAGCTTTCAAGTCCAGCCCCCCAAAGCTGGACTTGCCCCCCAGGCCTTCTGTGCGTGACCTCTGTCTCATGATGCGCCTGCCAGCTGTTAGAAGGGAGGTGGGGCCCTGCTCTGGGGACAGGCACTGTGCCCGGCACGTTCACTTATTTTATCTTACGTAGCTTCACAAACATGGGATTTTCCTAATTTAGAGGCAAGAAAAGAGATGCAGAGGGGTTAAGGAATTGGCCCAAGTGAGAGCTAGGAAGTGATGGACTAGGACCTGGAATGCAGCCACAGGGCTGGGTCCATGCCCTGCTTTTTTTGTGATGTGGTCACAGTGCCAGCACAGAAGATGGAGGCGGGCGGGGGTGGCACAGCGGCTAGTGGCAGTAAAAGGGCCACTCTGTCAGCTAGTGAGCTGTCAGCCTCTATGCAAACCAAGCAATGGGGATTTCATCAACCTCTTCAGGATCCTCTAGTCTAAATACCTCCTATGAGCTGTCCATGGTGTTCATTTTCACACAGACCTTCTAGGGGTGAGAGCCATCACACCTGATGCCCTCTCCTACTCTCCAGTATCCTGAATATTCCGTGTTTTCTTTCCCTTCAGGCCTGAGCTTATGACTCAATCTTTTGAGGATTCTGACAGGACTTGATTTTTAGCCTGGCTTTGACGATTTAGGGAAATTATCTTGGTGCCTTACTGCTGAACACGATGTATTCACTCACAATCACAGTTATAAGAAGATTCATTGAACACCTACTGTGAACTAGCACTGTGATGATCACTTTACAGCAATCAACTCAATCAGTTCTTATCCCTATTGAGCAAAGCAGGTGATGGATCCTCCCGAGGGCTCCCTGCTCAGGGACACCTCTCGTGGCAAGTGGGAGAACCCAGATCAAAGTGCTTCACTTATGTTTCTTAAGTCTCTGTGAGGACAGCTCTCAGTTGCTTTAGCAGGTGGACAGAGAAAGCCCAGAAAACCCCTTACAGGGAAGAAAGTTCTGGGTTGCCTGGAGCCCTATAAGACACACAGCCCTTGGTGCTGTGTGGAAAAGTCTGCAAAGAAGAAGATGGCAAAAAGGAGTTTTCCACTCAGCTTCAAGTCCTGCTGGAGACCAACAGTCTGGCAGCAATCCCTCTAGGGAATCCTGAGTGCATACAAGTATACACACACACACACACACACACACACACACACACGCACGCGCATGCACTTGCCCACACCCCCAAGGCATGTCCTTTCCATATTTGGGGTCACTGAGCCCCGTTTCCCCAGATGAACATAGTACAAGTTTTCTGCATTTTGCTCTGGGTCCTGCACTATCTACATTCTGTCCACAAGGCTGGATTGGTTCCCTCTTTTTGTCTCCCTAAACCAGGTGAAGCTCAAAATCCACTTGACAGCTGTCTCAGAAAGCTCATCCACCTGAAAGGCATGCTTATGATTTCTGCTTGCATCGTGAGTCTGTGACCCCTCTTGGGGGCCCCTTCACAAACGATGCCAGTCTCCCCCTCCAATGAGGAGCAAGCACAGGAGGCTTCATACACTAACAAATCTGCATCCTCTCAGTTATCCAGCCCCGCCCATGTCCTGAGAACTCCTTCCAGTGCCTTTTGGCTTAACAGACAACGAATATGGCTGCTTCACTGGAAGAGCCCCATCAATCTACTAATCAGTCTTTTCCCTTAGAACCTATGGTTGAGACTGAAATCAGATTCAAAATCAGTACGGGATCCCTGAAAGTCATGCTCACACAAAGAGCTTAAGGGTGGAACAGGCCTCCAAATCAAACTGACTGTCTAAGAGTTACCAGTCTGAACCATAAAGATCATAGAATTTAAGAACAAGTGGGGCTACAGCACCAGCAGGGGGAAGATTTGACAAAGCTCTGAGAGCAGCCAGAGGCAGAGCTGGGACTTGTGGGTCCAGGGTCTGGGTATCTTCAACCACCATCATATCTATCCCCCTCTCTCCCTTTCCCACCGTACACTCCCAGATCATACAACATGTGAAGAGATTTCTTTAGCTCCCTTATTCTCAAGGCTGAATGGCTGATATGTCAGCAACTAAAGATGCCAAGGTCACCAGAAACCAGGCAGCTTGAGCTCCCAAACGCTCCAAGTTGCCAATATTGGGAGAATGTCCTAGGATAAGGTGCAGAGCCTAAACTGCTTCTCCTCCTGAGCAGGACAGGCTTTGCGACTTCCTCTTTGTAAAGCTCACCTCTGCATAACCAAACAGTGCTCATCAATTTCTTGAAAAGAAACATTTGTGGCTTCCGCTTCAATGGCACAAAAGTCATTCTTGAGTCAGAGAAATGATTCAAGTTACCTGGAAATACTTGTTCCTCAGAGAATTTCCAATGTCAGAGACCTCAAATTCAAATGAATGATGTACTGAGGGGCCTCTGAACTTTTACAGAAGTAAAATTCTTCATTTTCACCTGAAGGATATATACTGTGAGTGGGGACTATTCCCCTACTCAACTTTCAGTGAAGTCAGAGTAGGTGCTGTCTTTTATTCATTTAGTCACATAGCTGATTCTCAACTCATTTTTGCATGAAGAAATCATGTAACATTAGATAATCCCCAGGCAGTTTTCATTTGGTAGTGAATATGTGAATGCTTTTTCCTGAATATGTGAACGCTTTTTCCTGCACTAAATTTATCTGCCAGTTCAGGTTTTCTTTGAAGAAAAGCTGACCTCAGTTCTGCTGTCTGGGTTAGTTCTGTCCTCAGGTGATGGTAAGGGATTGGTTCTAAAACAAAACTGGGACACTGCAGAAGCCAGGAGGGGAGAAATGACTCAAGTGCCACCTCTTCCAGACAGGAATCATGACTGCTTCTCACCTTGCAGGCATCACCAACTTTTATATCAAAAGAAATAAAATCAGTTGTGTCTCTAAATTTTGCTAATTCATAGAGCATCTTCACTTATTAATGCGAGTACTGAAGTGAAGAGCAAGACAGTAGTTTAACTGAAAAGATTTGTGTAACCACATTCACAAGTAAACGGCACTCTTATCGGGGCCTGACACACTGCTTGCAGTGAATTGCACAATTTTAGACACCAATGGGACCCAGTGTACCACGCTGATAATGTTTACAACACTGCTCATTCTTCCTGCAGGACTCAAGTTTCACCTGTCTAAACCACTGAAAACAGGAAGAAGTCTGCTCCTGACATAACCCTTGCTAAATTTATATCCCATGTGGACTAGTGTGGAATTTCTGAATGTGCTTGTCAGGGAACTTGTGTAACAGCTCACTGTGTGGAAGGGTGAGCTTCAGAAATGGGGCAGTGAGGCAGGCAGGGTCCCTTATTCATGAAATCAGAGTGGGAAATAAAGTGAGACACTATTTGATTTGATGGTATTCTAGTTCATCCCAGTTGCTCTTTATAGTAGCCATGTGCAGTAAAAACTAAGTTTAACAGGACACTTGGTGACAACCCAGCGAACTGAATACTAATCCTAGAACAACTGAGTCTCCGTGGTACTTCGGAAAACAAAAGGTTTGTCTTTCTGAGCCTCTGTTTTTCATCATTTTGCAAACTGTGGCTACCGCCGGTGTTTAAAATAGCTGTAAACACATGAAACTTCTTTTTACATGCCATGGTCAGAGTGAATCACTTAAAGTGATTCGGTCCCGACTAAAGCCTAGGGAACCACAGGAGTAGTGGCATGCAAGGCAACCTCCTTCTCCTGGAGACACAGCCTGAAAACACAGCCACCTCCGGCAGCTAAGAAGCAGCACGGCAAGGCTGCCCTGCAGGGAAGTGGTCTCCGGCGGGAAGAGGACGCTGAGGACAGTGCTGCACATCTCGGGGATGTTTAGGATCTGTTCTGTGAAGCGCCAGCCGGTGCAGTGTATTCTGGGTCTGGGGGGCGGGGCCCCTGCACTGTGGTTAAGAGCACAGCTGCTCAGCATGTCCTGGCTCCTCCCCCGGCTCCGCCCATCTCTGCTGCAGCTCCTCCATCCATCAGATGTGGATGGCAGTGCCCACCCTGAAGTGCTGCTTTGAGAATTCAACTGAGATTACACAGGAAGCCCTTTGCAGAATGTCCGGTACCTAAAAAGTGAATGTAAAAATGTGTATAGAAAATAACCTATTGGTGACTGCTGGTTACTGCTGACTTTTCTCTTTTATTCTCTTCTACTACTTTCACCAGTGAAAATATACTAAAATTAATTATGTGAGAGATCAGGATACACAGAATGATGGTGCCCTAGACTGAGTCAGGGTACTAGAAAATGTGCTGGATTGAGAGCATTCTTACGGGTCCTATTTCAACTCCCTTGTTTTTACAAATGAGGAAGCTGAGGTCCGGAATGGCCACCTTCACAACAAGACTAGGCAAAGGCATAGACAAAAGCATGACTCTCACGATTATGGTTAGTGTGATCCACTGGTGTAAACTGCGCCATAGACAAAAGCATGCCTCGCTCGCATTTATGGTTGGCTGTGAGGCACTGATGTAAACAGAACCAGTGAGGAAAGGAGGTGGGGTCTACAGTGGTTGAGGAGAATCAAAGTAACCTTCAAGGACTCCAGTTTGGGAACTTGGAAGAGTGAAGACCAAAAGGGAGAGGTCATGAGGGAAGCTACTTTGATGCGAAGAAGGGTTTGAGTTTAGTTTTGAATGTTGTCAGCTTTGAGGCACATCCCAGTGGGTTCCACCTATGGGCAATCTCAGATCCAGACCAAGAGATGGGCAGGAATAAAGGTGCAGGAGAAGAAGCCATGGAATTAAAAGACGAAGCTGTGCTCAACAAACTTTTCAAAGTTCAAAGAATAGATTACGGTGGAAAAACACCAAGAGATCACAGTTGAGCTGAGAGGGCCAGCTGAAATTAAGAAGGAGGGAAGGAAATTATATCGAAGCAGAGGAAGATCTGAGTGGAGGATTCAGTGGCTTGGTTTCCAAGTGGGCATAACCATCAAGTCTGAAATTCAGAGGAAGGTCAGGGAATATAAAGTTGCAAAAAGAAACCAACCATCCTTTGGCTTCAACCAGGAGGAAGTCATCTGGGATTTTAAAAAGTGGTTTCTGAGATGGGAAAATGAAGCTGCCTGAATTTCTCATTCAACAAATGAGTCTAGGAAATAAAGTAAGATGGTATTTGATGATCACTGAGAGAGAGATGGCAAAGTAAAATAATGCCTTAAAGATAAAGGGTTCTATGAATATCTGAAAGCAGAAGGGGAAAGACGAAGGAGGAGAGATTAAAGCTTTTGGGAGGTAGAGGATCAACCCCAAGTAAGAGTTCTCAGGAGGCAAAAAAAAAAAAAAAAAATAGTGCAAGAGATCAAAGCAACGCTGGAATCACGAGCATTAAATCCTCAAGACATCTCTCCATCCTGACACCTTGAAAGATTTGAGTTTTATGTATTTGGGGTTTTTTCCCAAGTCTTAAGATGTTTACAAGGACTTGAAAATTGCACTTACATTTACTCCTCATTTTATAGAAGCAACTATTAATGGCAAACTGAGTATTAGGACCTCCTGGTGAGCTGTGTCTGTCTCACCCCTGCATTTAGAGCTGCTGTCACTGAATTACCTGTGTCTTTATTTACTTAGCAAGTTCTTCCCTCAACTGCAGTAAGAGAAGTCTCAAATGGGTTCTTTTAACGCTGTCTCCCAGCAAGCTGTATAGAGTCCAATACACAATCAGATCAGATCAGATCAGTCGCTCAGTTGTGTCCGACTCTTTGCGACCCCAAGAATCGCAGCATGCCAGGCCTCCCTGTCCATCACCAACTCCCGGAGTTCACTCAGACTCACATCCATCGAGTTAGCGATGCCATCCAGCCATCTCATCCTCTGTCGTCCCCTTCTCCTCCTGCCCCCAATCCCTCCCAGCATCACAGTCTTTTCCAATGAGTCAACTCTAGGAGCTCAATAAATATTGACTAGATGGGTGAATAAAGGAATAAACAAACACAGAAAGGCCAGTACATTCAAGAGATAATGTGATATTTTCATCTTCTCTAAAAATGAATCAGGAAGTTTAGTAAGCAGATTATTCCCTAACCACCATTTGGTTTTTCTTGAATGCATTTCCAGTACCTTAAATGAAAACACACACACACACACCCAAAGCTATCATTAAAGCCCATAGAAAGATCTACCCCCTGAATGTAGATTAGAAGGAAATTTAACTTGAGTCGGACGGCATTTACACTTTCTGTACTGAATCAGGGCAGTTAGCATCTAAGTCCCTATCTGTGAAATGGACATGATTCCAAGACCTGCTTTGAGGACAATTAAGATTGTAAATTGTAAGACTATAAATGCTGGGAAAGATTGAGGACTAGAGGGTGGCAGAGGATAAGATGGTTAGATAACATCACTGACTCAATGGACATGAATATGAGCAAACTCTGGGAGATAGTGGAGGTCAGGGAAGCCTGGTGTGATGCAGTCCACAGGATCACAGACAGTCAGACATGACTTGGCAACTAAACAACAAGATTGTAAAGTACTTTCAACAGAGTTTGATACCTTTGTTGTTACCTACAAGTATTATTCCACACTGTACTTCCTCTAAAAGTCCAACTTTGTAAGATATTTTGATTGCAACACAATTAGGTTACTGATTAGGCTTACATTTTTACAGCTTTTTCATCTAAAATCCTCATGACTCACCCAAAGCGCTAAACGCCAAGATCCAGGTGGCATATTACCTAGAATATATCCCATAAATACCTGTTCAGTGATTAAATAGTGTTTCAAGATTAAAAATAGTCTCATTGCCATTGTTGCATTTCACTCTCCTATCAGCTCTGTGAGATGCCTGTTACCCTTTACAGATAAGAAATCTAAGCCTCGGGAAAGTTAAGCATCACGCAGCACCTGCAACTCAGACCCAAGCCTCTTGATGCCCTACTGTCGTCATTTCTCTCAATGCTAATTCTAGTTCTGATTTTTCTTTCTTTTTTCATTAGGGAAGGATGATCAGAAGCCCTGGACAGAGTGGTTTCTTATTGCAGTTATGATGACCATCTGCTTCATCTTGTTAATTTTCTCACTCATCTGCAGAATGTAGGTATTCCTTTTATTTTGGGTGCTTTCACTGGGATCTGAATATTGAATTACATTCTTGCCAGGCGCCCACTGGATGGAGGGCTCTTGTTATCAGGTGGAATCTACAGTATTTTTGTGTCTTCCTGGACAGCCTTTCCAAGATGAGTGTGGACTAAATAAAAAACTGGGAAACAGGTGATTTACAGAAACTGGACAGAGCTCAATATAGCCTCAGTCACTGGATGTCCCCTTCTTGAATTTGCCAACAGTCTGCTAATTTCTGTGAAGGTTTCACATTTGTGTTCTTTTGCTTCCTTGACTGTCTTCCACTCAGTTCTTAGGTGCTTCCGTTGAGCCCCCAGGGCACGTCTGTTACATCTAAGGGAAAGGAAGGCAGCCTCTGGGTGCTGAAGTCACCACAGTGCCTCCTGTGTTATCATCCCCAGTTATGAGGTATCGAGTCCTAGCCTGGCCCTTCTGTCATCTAGCCCCAGAGTAGCCCATCGTTCCCAGATTCTACAGTATCTTGCAGATTTGGCAACCAATCCTAGAGCCTGCCAAAGCCTAAAAGTTCCAAAGTAGGAACTTCTCAACCCTCTGGCGTCCAGGAAGGTCAAGTGCCACTTAGGAGGCTGCAGAACATATTCTATCTTAGCTTTTTCATAGTTTAGAAAATGACTTTTAGGGGACTTCCCTGGAGGTCCAGTGGTTAAGACTTTGCCTTCCAGTGCAGGGGGTGTGGTTCTGATTCCTGATGAGTGAGCTAAGATCCCACATGCCTCACAGTCAGAAAACTAAAACTTTTTTTTTTAAAATAAGCAATATTGTAACAAGTTAAAGACTTAAAAAATGGTCCACATCAAAAAAAAAAAAAAAAACAAACCTTAATAAAGAAAATGACTTATCTTAAACAGCTTCACTATTTTAAATGTTATATAAGATGGTATCTATACCGGGGGGTGGTGGTGGTGGTGGCGGCAATTTAGAAGAGAGAAAAAAAGTAGACCGAGAGCCAACACAGAGGAGGAAGGGCACATGAGCACCATAGGTGACCTGGAACCCCACACATCTGATGTCCCTCACCGTCAGAAATCAGGTCTGACCACACGTACCAACACGAAGCAGTTGCCATTTTGTCGTTCTTGGATCAGAAGTCACATCAAAGCCTTGCAGTACCCCTATATCTCCAACTATTATTACAAAGTAGGTACTTGGAAGTCTTTGTGGATGAAGATTTTGAATTTACTGATTGGCAGGTTTGGGGATTAACCAGGTCACTGTTTAGAGCAGCTACTGAAGCACAAGAAAGGCTGCTTCTGCTCATCTCTCCCTCCTTCACTCTGTTTCCAGATGCCACGTATGGACCAAGTTGTTTCCGCCTGTTCCAGGGCCGAAGAGTAATATTAACGATTTCTTTGTAATCATCAACAATGAGGTAATACTGAAGGTTCTCTAATGTCCTATCTGCCCAGGGACAGGGTCCTGTCACTGAGCCACTTGTTTTCCATGTTACAAGAAAGGGCTTTTACCCAGGAGGCCAGATGTCTTCATATTGCTTTAGTCACCCTGCTCTCTGGCTGATTGTTTTAATACATGTTCATTACAATCTCTGAATATTGCAAAGGTCCTACTCAATTATGAGCATCCTCACCAGTCAGAAAAGCTGAATTTTTATTTTCTATCAGCCATGTTTTAACTGACCTTGGGCAATTCCTTCAACCCCATGAGATATGACTTCCTCTTCTGTACAGTAACAGGCATAGATGCGTCCACTGACCTGTTTAACTCTGACATTTTAAGAATTCATGTTTCTGCCCCTGAGTACCCCTAAGTTTTTCAGAGGAATTTTCCCTAGTTTCTAAATATAAAGAACCATAGAGCAGGCAAACGACTTCCCCAAATATGTTTTTGTAGGTGCCATTTATGCACTCAGAGCACTTAGGTGTACCACTCACTCACTTATTAACATGTGTTCAATTGTTCTAGCATCAAGTGGGAGAAGTAATCCTTTGAAGTAATCCTTTCTCTAGTGAATTGCCTTGGTGTCTTTGCTGACAGTAAGCAACGACATGCATGTGTGTCTATTTCTCGATTACTGTCTATCTGTATGCCAATACAACACTGTCTTGAAACTGAAGCTTTATTGTAAACCTGGAGACCAGGCAGTTTAAAACTTCCAAACATGACTGTTCAAAGTTGTTTTGGTTATTCCAAGTCCTTTTTATTTTCATATGGCATGGCAACACACACCAGTATTCTTGCCTGGAGAATCCAATGGACAAAGGAGCCTGGCAGGCCACAATCCATGGGGTCACACAGAGTTAGACACAAATGAAGTGACTTAGCACAAACTTCAGAGACAGTTTATCGATTTCAACAAAAAAGGCTGCTGGGATCCTGATCAGGTGATTTTAGAGAGAAGGAACATCTTACCAGTAATGAGTCTTTCAACATCTCACCTTATTTATTTAGAGGTCTTGTGCTGTTCAGTGTATTGATGTTCAGTTGCTTGTCAAATCTGTCCTTAAACTGAATGGATATTTACATCAGGGGCCAGGGGGCTTTCTATAAAGAGCAAGATAGTATACGTTTAAGGGCCAAATGTTTATTATGCAGTCATACTGTGAAATCAACCACAGACATTATACAAATAGCTCTGGACAATAAAACTTTATTTACAAAAGCAGGCAATGAGCACGGAGAACTGGGAAATGAAGCATCATCTTCTGCTGTCAGTTCTACGGCCCACACCCTCCACCTGGGGAGGCAAGTGACCCAGGACAGAGCTGACCATGGCTGGGGCCCAGGCAGCAGCGTCCCAGCCTCGACCTCTCAAAGCATCGCCTGGCCAGTCCACTTTGGGGGCCTCTGCTACAATGACGATGAGGGGGCCCTTTAGAGCTATTGACAAACCAACAGGAAGCCTTCCGCTGATGGGAAAGAAAACCCTCCACTTTTCATCACTGCTGGCTCCTCTGAACTTGATGCTGGTACCCAGAGTCCTGGGATTCAGAGGGTGGCTACCATCCCAGAGAGGCCATTACACACATCTTTGCTTGTCCAGGCTTGAGTCAGAAATTATTTTTTTACACTCAAGAGACTCAGGGAAGGAGAGGGAGGGAGCAAGGAGGGGAATGAGTTGGCTGAACAATAAAAACGGCTCACTTAAAAAAAAACAAACCCTTATTCTAAGTTTCCATTTGTTAAAGACTGGTTTCCAGCCATTCTTTGTTTCAATACTGGCAACTGGAGAGAGTTCCTTCCAAGATTAAGTAGATCACAAACCACTCAAAATAAATAGGCAGAGAGCATGGCTGCTTGGTCATCACTGCACATTCAGTGCATCACGTGGTGCCCAGTGCAGAGTTGTGCTAAGTCGTTTCAGTTGTGTTCAACAATTTGTGATCCTATGGATCACAGCCTACCAGGCTCCTTTGCCAGTGCAGAGTAGGTATTAGAAACATACTGAATGACTTCTACATTGTTGGCGGGACTTGTAGGTTGGTACAGACACTGTCAAAAGTATGGAGGTTCCTTAGAAAACTAAACACAGAATTACCACATGATCTAGCAATCTCGCTCCTGGGCATTTATCCAGACAAAATTCTTAATCCAAAATGATGCATGCACCCCTATGTTCATAGCAGCATGATTTACAATAGCCAAGACATGGGAGCAACCTAAATGCCCATCGACAGATGAATGGATAAAGAAGATGTGGTACATATATACAATGGAATACTATCCAGCCATAAAAAAGAATGAAATAATGCCATTTGCGGTGACATGGATGCAACCAGAGATTAACATACTAAGTGAAGTAAGAAACAGAGAAATCTCATATGATGTTACTTACACATGGAATCTAGAATATGGCACATATAAACCTATCTACAAGACAGAAACAGTCTCATATACATAGAGAAAAGACTTTAGGGAGAGGGAGGAGATGAGGGAGATGGATGGGCTGGAAGACTGGTGTTGGTAGATACAAACGGTTCCATTTAGAATGGATAAACAAGACCCTAACATACAGCACAGGGAACTATATTCAATATCCTGTAATAAGCATAATGGAAAACAATATAAAAAACAACATATATATTTTACAACTGAGTCACTTTGCTGTGAAGCAGAAATTAGCACTACATTGTAAATCAAATATACTTCAATTAAAAATATGGAAAAAAATACACTGAATGAGTAAAGAAGGTGAAGGAATATGATTTCTTACAGGAAGTTTACTTTTGGTCACGAATTTTATAATTAATATTAGCATTATTTATAATAGCCAAAATAGGACACAATACACCAATTTAGGGGAAGACTTTAGTGAACTGTGGATAGTGTACTATGAAGCTATTCAAAATGATACAGCCAAAAAACATACAGTCATGCTTCAGCATCTGCAGGGGGAATGGCTCCAGGAGATCCTGGGGGGCACCAGTGTCCGCAGGTGCTAGAGTCCCTTATATAAAAGAGTGAAACCAGTGGATACAAAGGGCTGGCTGTTCGTAACTTAAAATATGATATGATGTTGCACAAATAGCAATCAACTTATAAAGCTCTTCCTGTAACTGTAAAGATAACAGCTAGAGAAAAGGGCTGAAGAGACAGTGGATTGTGCTTGGGAGGTAAGTTTATGGGTGTTTTTTGGTCTTTTCTTCCTACTTCATTTCCATATTTTCTTCAGTGAACATTTACTATTTTTAAGAGCAAAATGACTTGAAACCAACTGTAAAGAAATTCAAAGAATGGAAAAGTTCTCTATAAAATATCTAAGGAAGGATTATTTGTTTTGCAGAAAACTGGTTCCAGTGAAACTGAAGTCATAAGTTATGTGGAGGAGGCTGGATTTGAGACCCTGGAAGACTCCGTGTTTTGACTGTCCCTGGAACATTCTCAAAATCAGCTCATGCTCACGAGCCTCCGTGATGACAATGCAAAGGCTGTTTCCTGGCTTTGAGCAGTCTGGAGTCTACAGGACACTCAATTTAGCTGGAAGGTGATGCAACCTGACAAGTGTGGACGCCTCGTCACACTCTCCTAACACACACTGGGTGACTGACGTGTCCATCCTGCCAGGTCTGATCTCTGCACGGGCCGCACCTCCTCACCCTCCAGTCACCTGATCTGCATTACTCACCTCACACATTTTTGTGCGAGAGAGACGGTTATTAAGGCTAATGTCAGTTGTTTTTACTCTGGTAGTCAGCCACCAACAGTAATAATCAACTAAAATCTCAGGAAGAGAGCATTTTGTACCTTTCTGGAATGAACAGTGAACTTGTATTCAAGACTGTCTTTCCTACAGCACGTGGGAGCCATGGTGCTTTTATTCTGAGTTCAGGAATACTTTTTCAAGTAATGTGTGGGTGGGGGTGTGTGTGGTGGAGGGAGATGGAGAGACAGGAGAGAGGAGGGAGGCAGAGAGGTACAATCAAGTTAGCATCACTGCAGACAAACTCATTTCAAACCATACAGAGCTAACGAATCAGTCTATGCCCAATGAGGGGACAGGATTTTGTTTGAAGATTGTATTCTTGAAGGCAGCCTTGATATTTCAGGAATACACTGAGAAAGGCACTGGGTTGAATCGTGCTGGAAGAGGATCACTCTACCAAGAATGACTTTTCTGAAGAGATGTCTGCTCGCAAAGACTTCAGGCAACTTGCTGGGCATCTGGTCAGGGAGGGCTGCATCAACCCCGGCGCCAGAGGTTTGGAATGGGTCCTACACAGTCCTCATCACACACCCCGATCTAGACAGGAATCCCTCCCGTGACACCCTCACGTGCTGCTGGTGGTTTAGTCACTCAGTTGTGTCCTTGCTATCCCATGGACTGTAGACTGCCAGGCTCCTCTGTCCATGGGATTTTCCAGGCAAGAAGACTGGAGTGGGTTATCATTTCCTTCTCCAGGGGATCTTCCCGGGTCTCCTGCATTGCAGAAAGATTCTTTACTGCTGAGGCACCAGGGAAGCTTGACATCTTCCTGTATTGTTCGCAACTAGCTCCTGGGCAGAGGAAGGGTAGGATGGGCAGCTGGAAACTGAAGGGACCCAACAGTGCTGACTGTACAGGGCCCTGGAACAGGAAGCTTAGGACTGGGAAAGGTCACAGTGCTCAGAATGGCCTCTGCCAGGGCCCACTTTTTACATGCTTGTCATACTTGATTTAGCCAGTCAGTTTGATCCAAGAATGGGGAAGGTTGACTACCAAATCGTTCCAGGGGTTGTTCTCCTGATAAACATCCACTGCACCTAGCAGGAACTGGGTCCAGGACAACAGGCACAGGGATCTGGCAGCTGTCAGTTACTGCCCACTTCCAAGTGTCAGGGAACAAATGTGCCCCACTCCCCATTCACATGTTAAAACTCTACACCCTACTGTGATGGCATTTGGAGGTGAGGCTTTGGGGGAAAATGAGGCTGGAATGCTCAGGAATGGGATTAGTGCTCTACAAGGGGACCCCAAAGAATTTCTCCCCCATGTGATGATATGAGAAGTTGCCATTCTGCAGCCAGGAAGAAGACTCTCACGAGAATCCCAGCACGCTGACACAATGATCTGGGACTTCCAGTCTCCAAAACTGTGATAAATAAATTTCTGTTGTTTATAAGCCCCCTAGACTGTATGCTTTGTTAAGGCAGCCAGGTGTCAGGAGCTGCACCAGACTCTATGCACAGATCTCTCTCTAACCCTGAGAAGCCTGCATGGTCAGTATTATTGCTTCCATTTTACAGATGCAAAATGTACAGGCTCAGAGAGCATGTTAGATAGGAAATGGCAGATCTGATAGAGCGCCTGAAGAACTATGGATGGAGTTCCGTGACAATGTACAGGAGGCAGTGATCAAGACCATCCCCAAGAAAAAGAAATGCAAAAAAGCAAAAGGTTGTCTGAGGAAGCCTAACAAATAGCTGGGAAAGGAAGAGAAACTAAAGGCAAAGGAGAAAAGGAAAGATACACCCATTTGAATACAGAGTTCCAAAGAATAGCAAGGAGAGATAACAAAGCCTCCTCAGTGATCAGTGCAAAGAAATAGAGGAAAACAATAGAATGGGAAAGACTAGAGATCTCTTCAAGATAATTAGAGATACCAAGGGAACATTTCAGGCAAAGATGGGCTCGATAAAGGACAGAAATGGTATGGACCTAAGAGAAGCAGAAGATAAAAGGAAGAGGTGGCGGGAATACACAGAAGAACTATACAAAAATCTTCATGACCCAGATAACAATGATTGTGTGATCACTGACCTAGAGCCAGACATCCTTGAATGCAAAGTCAACTGGGCCTTAGGAAGCATCACTACAAACAAAGCTAGTGGAGGTGATGGAATTCCCGTTGAGCTACTTCAAATCCTGATGATGCTATGAAAGTGCTGCATTCAATATGCCAGCAAATTTGGAAAACTCAGCAGTGGCCACAGGACTGGAAAAGGTCAGTTTTCATTCCAATTCCAAAGAAAGGCAATGCCAAAGAATGTTCAAACTACCTCACAATTGCACTCATCTCACATGCTAGCAAAGTAATGCTCAAAATTCTCCAAGCCAGGCTTCAACAGTATGTGAACCATGAACTTCCAGATGTTCAAGGTGGATTTAGAAAAGATCAAACTGCCAACATCCATTGGATCATCGAAAAATAAGAGTTGCAGAAAAACATCCACTTCTGCTTTATTGACTACGCCAAAGCCTTTGATTGTATGGATCACAACAAACTGTGGAAAATTCTTAAAGAGACAGGAATAACAGACCACCTTACCTGCATCCTGAGAAATCTGTATACAGGTCAAGAAGCAACAGATAGAACTGGACATGGAACAAAAGATTGGTTCCAAATCGGGAAAGGAGTATGTCAAGGCTGTGTATTGTCACCATGCTTATTTAAATTATATGCAGAGTACATCATGAGAAATGCCAAATTGGATGAAGCACAAGCTGGAATCAAGATTTCCAGGAGAAATATCAATAACCTCAGATATGCAGATGACATCACAGTTATGGCAGAAAGCAAAGAAGAACTAAAGAGCGTCTTGATGAAAGTGAAACAGGAGAGTGAAAAAGCTGGCTTGAAACTCAACATTCAGAAAACTAAGATCGTGGCATCTGGTCCCATCACTTCAGGGCCAACAGATGGGGAAACAATGGAAACAGTGAGAGACTTTATTTTTTCGGTCTCCAAAATCACTGCAGATGGTGACTGCAGTCATGAAATTAAAAGACGCTTGCTTCTTGGAAGAAAAGCTATGACCAACCTGCTGCTGCTGCTGCTAAGTCACTTCAGTCATGTCTGACTCTGTGCGACCCCACAGACGGCAGCCCACCAGGCTCCTCCGTCCCTGGGATTCTCCAGGCAAGAACACTGGAGTGGGTTGCCATTTCCTTCTCCAATGCATGAAAGTGAAAAGTGAAAGTGAAGTCGCTTAGTCGTGCCCAAGTCTTCGAGACCCCATGGACTACAGCCTACCAGGCTCCTCCATCCATGGGATTTTCCAGGCAAGAGTACTGGAGTGGGGTGCCATTGCCTTCTCTGATGACCAACCTAGACAGCATACTAAAAAGCAAAGACATTGCTTTTCCAATAAAGGTCCGTCTAGTCAAAGCTATGGTTTTTTCAGTATTCATGTATGGATGTGAGAGTTGGACTGTAAAGAAAGCTGAGCACCAACGAATGGATGCTTTTGAACTGTGTTGTTGGAGAAGACTCTTGAGAGTCCCTTGAACTGCAAGGAGATTCAACCAGTCCATCCTAAAGGAAATCAGTCCTGAATGTTCATTGGAAAGACTGATGTTGAAGCTGAAACTCCAATACTTTGGCCACCTGATGTGAAGAACTGACTCATCTGAAAAGACCCTGATACTGGGAAAGATTTACAGTAGGAGGAGAAGGGGACGAAGGAGGATGCGATGGTTGGATGGCATCACTGACCCGATGGACATGAGTCTGAGTAAGCTCCAGGAGTTCGTGCTGGACAGGGAACTCTGGCATGCTGCAGTCCATGAGGTGGCAAAGAGTCAGACACGACTGAGTGACTGAACTGAACTGAAGGTTGACCACAAGCCCGGGTGAACCCAATAAGGTAGAGGGGATGATCAGGAAACAAGCTTAAGCCTGGATGGGACCAAGAGGGCAGAAGCTGCAAAGATGGGCAAAATATTTGATCATTCTGATTGATCTAGAATCTCTGTGAATGGTGTTCAGGAACCTGTACTATTCTTATGTTAGGCACACCCAAACGAGCATATCAGAATCACCTAGAGGGGTTATTAAAGTGAATCAGAGTTTGTGATTGAGCAGTTTTGGGTAGTGTCTGAGAATCTGTGTTTCTCATAAGTTCTCAGGTGATGCCAATGCTGGTTTCCCAGCCACAGTTTGAGAACAATTGCCCTGGGTAGTTATGATGAATATCAATATTTGACATCCCTCCAAAAAATAACAAAATAAAAATGAAGGACATCCCTGGGAGTACAGTGGTTGAGACTCCGAATTTCCAATGCAGGGGACACTGGCATGCAGAGTGGCAAAAATGAACACATACACCTGAAATGAAAACCAACAGCTGAAGGAGTGGAAAAGACTGGAGGGGCGGGGTGTCGGGGGACCAAAACTACCCCCTTGTCAACTGATTTCTTGATGGCTGATCTCTTTCAAGGGGTGTGTGTGTGTGTGTGTGTGTGTGTGTGTGTTTTGGAAACCTAGGACTGTGAAAACTGTCTCTGCCTAAGAGGCTAGATGAGAAGAAAGCCACCCCAAGTATGGCTAGTCCTCTGGAGAGACGCTGGCCTCAGACCTGCCTCCCTTGACCTCGGCAATAGCATTATCCGGGTACTGAGCCTGTTTCAATCCTGTATCCAATATCAAGCCTGTATCCAATCCCAAAGAAAGGCAATGCCGAAGAATGCTCAAACTACCGCACAGTTGCACTCATCTCACATGCTAGTAAAGTAATGCTCAAAATTCTCCAAGTCAGGCTTCAGCAACATGTGAACCATAAACTTCCTGATGTTCTAGCTGGTTTTAGAAAAGGCAGATGAATCAGAGATCAAATTGCCAACATCCGCTGGATCATGGAAAAAGCAAGAGAGTTCCAGAAAAGCATCTATTTCTGCTTTATTGACTATGCCAAAGCCTTTGACTGTGTGGATCACAATTAAATGTGGAAAGTTCTTCAAGAGATGGGAATACCAGACCACCTGACCTGCCTCTTGAGAAATCTGTACGCAGGTCAGGAAGCAACAGTTAGAACTAGACATGGAACAACAGACTGGTTCCAAATAGGAAAAGGAGTATGTCAAGAGGGTATATTGTCACCCTGCTTATTTAACTTATATGCAGAGTACATCATGACAAATGCTGGACTGGAAGAAGCACAACTGGAATCAAGATTTCTGGGAGAAATATCAATCACCTCAGATATGCAGATGACACCACCCTTATGGCAGAAAGTGAAGAGGAACTAAAAAGCCTCTTGATGAAAGTGAAAGTACAGAGTGAAAAAGTTGGCTTAAAGCTCAACATTCAGAAAACAAAGATCATGGCATCCGGTCCCATCACTTCATGGGAAATAGATGGGGAAACAGTGGAAACAGTGTCAGACTTTATTTTTTTGGCTCCAAAATCACTGCAGATGGTGACTGCAGCCATGAAATTAAAAGATGCTTACTTCTTGGAAGGAAAGTTATGACCAACCTAGATAGCAGAGAAGGCAATGGCACCCCACTCTAGTACTGTTGCCTGGAAAATCCCATGGATGGAGGAGGCTGGTAGGCTGCAGTCCACGGGGTCGCTGGGAGTCAGGCACGACTGAGCGACTTCACTTTCACTTTTCACTTTCATGCATTGGAGAAGGAAATGGCAACCCATTCCAGTGTTCTTGCCTGGAGAATCCCAGGGACGGGGAAGCCTGGTGGGCTGTCGTCTATGGGGTCGCACAGAGTCAGACACGACTGAAGCGACTTAGCAGCAGCAGCAGCAGATAGCATATTCCAAAGCAGAGACATTACTTTGCCAACAAAGGTTCGTCTAGTCAAGGCTATGGTTTTTCCTGTGGTCATGTATGGATGTGAGAGTTGGACTGTGAAGAAGGCTGAATGCCGAAGAATTGATGCTTTTGAACTGTGGTGTTGGAGAAGACTCTTGAGAGTCCCTTGGACTGCAAGGAGATCCAACCAGTCCATTCTGAAGGAGATCAGCCCTGGGATTTCTTTGGAAGGAATGATGCTAAAGCTGAAACTCCAGTACTTTGGCCACCTCATGCAAAGAGTTGACTCATTGGAAAAGACTTTGATGCTGGGAGGGATTGGGGGCAGGAGGAGAAGGGGACGTCAGAGGATGAGATGGCTGGATGGCATCACTGACTCGATGGACGCGAGTCTGGGTGAACTCCGGGAGTTGATGATGGACAGGGAGGCCTGGCGTGCTGCAATGTATGTGGTCGCAAAGAGTTGGACACGACTGAGTGACTGAACTGAACTGAACTGAGCCTGTATCACCGTCTGATATCAGGGTATGAGTGGCTGGGGTAGCAGAGAGTAGACCATGTGTCTCCACAGTGGGTTTGACCCTTCCTCCTCCAGCTTGTGGAACTCACACTCAGTCTTTGCGGACCTGTACCCCTCTTCCCTCCGCCAAGCCTTCAAAGGCAGATTTGGGTTGATCCTGTCTCTGGGGCTGCATTCTGGGTCTCAGCCCCTCTTTCAGAGTGATTGACAGTGGTCCCTAAGCTTTTTGGCACCAGAGACTGGTTTTGTGGAAGAACAATTTTTCCACAGATTGGGGCTGGGGATGGGGAGGGATAGTTTTAGGATGATTCAAGCACATAACACTCATTGTGCACTTTATTTATATTATTATTACATCAGCACCACCTTAGATCATTAGGAATTAGATCCCAGAGGTTGCGAACCCTTGCTATAGGATGTACCATCCAGGATGATGGGGCTCATATGAAATGTATTTTTTGTCTGCAGCATCTGGGACAGTCCCTGACTCTTAGAAGGGTAAGTGTTTACTGGATCCTCTTAAGCCCTCTTGCCACCCTGGCACAGATCCTTGCAGATAGCTGGAACTAAATACTATTTGGCAGAGATCATCAAGGCCTAAAATAAAAGCATGGAGAAGAGACAGATGTCTAATATGAACCTGATTGGAAATAACCAGGAGACCTGTGTGTGCCTGGCCACCTGGCTGATGTTGCCTGGGTCTCTCTCTGCTGACGATGTGGCTATGTTGTAATGTGTAAGTTGCCATAGAAAGGACTTGGGTTTTTAGTGGTGTGTTCTGTTTTTACTACCATGTCATGGCAAGTCAGTGTGAGCACTTCACAGTAAACACCCTCATCAGCAGGTGGATTAGCCGTGGGCACGCATCTCTTTCTATCAATTGCCAGGAGGGTGGACAGCTACCTTCCTCCCAAGAGGCTTTACAGTCACAGGCTCAGAACAAACAGTGGTTCTGCATGACAGCCTTTCCAATACGGATTTCAGCCCATCTCTTCAGTATTTGGGATGCACTGGGGAGACTGGAGGGGGAAGGGCAGTTTGCCAGCAGCTCGGCAACCTGGGCCTTATTGAAATGCCTCAAGGACTGCTGCTATTGATGCAGCCTGGGAAGGAACTCTGTGTGGGCAGAAAACATCCTGATTAAAAATCCAAACGTTTTCACAGGGAGGCCTGTATGTGTCAGGTCCATCTGCTGGTGGAATTAATAAACCTTAGGTGCTAATTTGTTAAGGAAAAAAGTAGATATGTGGAAGTGAGAACAGAGAACCGAAAACAGTCTTTGATGGCACGAGTGAAGGTGGAAAATCTGATTAGAATAGGACTTCGTGTCAGCCCCAGGGTCTCCACCTGTTGCAGGTATTCCTGCTTTCACCGACAACAAACCACGTTCCAGAGTTCAAACTTTTCGAAAACCATTCCCTTTTAAAGACTGACCCTTATTTCTCCCGCCAGTATCCCTCTTTTTAAGGCAACAGATGTGAATGTAAACGCGGTTCAGAACGAGCAACCTGTAACTTAATTGATAGTGAATTGTCCATCTGCAAACTGAACACGAGCACATCTCATTTCCACCCCCAAATCTTGGCATTCTGTGTTCTCACCCTTGTCTGCATCATCTCTGAGCTAGGACCAACGCCGCAGCCTCTCAATATCCTGGCCTCCAGTACTGCCTTTCTTTGAAGCATCTAAGCAAAAGGGCATCTGCAGAGCTCAGCCCCCGTCCAAAACACTTAAATAACTCCAGCACCTTCAAGTTGAAGCTCCTTTTAAAACAAAGCCCCCTCTGACTTGGCTCCTCCATCATCTCTCCACCCACATCACCAGGGAGCACCCCTCTATCACAAGCACCATGTCCCTCAAATACCTCCGAGCGTCCGCCAAAGCTTTCTCTCACAGAAAAGCCTTTTCCATTACGCCCCCCCACCCACCCATCTTGTTGACAGTTTATTTTCTAAGTTTCGGCTCTTTGCCACCAGGAAGTCTCTGTTCCCCAGGTACCTTCTGTTGGATGCTACTTTTATCACTTATATTATTTAAACTTCTCCTGTCTCGTTTAAAGTCGAAACATGCCGAGGTTGAGAACACGGCCCTGTTTATCACCGTGTGCCTAACAGCAGGGTAGGAACTGGCAGAACTTAGACAATGAAAAAAGAAAGGTAGTTTCTTAAGCGTAATCCGGAAGAGAAAACTATATTCACATCAGACCAAACGAACCAAACTCAAAGCAGCAGACTCACTTTATTAAAGCTGCGTGGGGACGGGAGAAATTAAATCATCTCTAGATATTAATAAAGAAGTAACCACCTCCTCAGCGGTCCAGTGGTTAAGAGTCCAGCCAATGCAAGCCACACAGGCTCCATTCCTGCTTCGGGAATATTCCACATGCCTTGGAGCAACTACTGAGCCGGGGCACTAGGGTCCGAGCCCCACAACCAGAGACGCCAGCGCGAGAGGCCCGCTAGCCGCAACTGCAGAAAGCGCCAGCAGCAACAGACCCAGCGAAGCCAAAAATAAAAACAATCTAATGAACGGGAAAAAAAAGAATAGGAACTCACAGTTGGCGTCACTCTCCCTTCAGGAACGCCTGCCCCAACCTCGTGGGCCTACCTTCACCTGGGCAGCTTGAGCCCCTGCTGAGAACCGAGCTTCCGGGAGCCGGAACCACCCCTTCGGCTCACGTGACCCACGTGCCTTATTTTAATGTTCCAATGGCCTCTTTTCCCCATAAAGGTGGGTTATCAGTTTTGTTTCATTTATTAAAATAAAAACCCAAGATTTGCCCCTGCTAGGTGATAAAAATGAATGAAAATGCATCAGCCTGAGGGAAAACTGTGAGAAAGAAATCAACACTTAAGTCACTGACGTCACAGTTCAGAGGTCAGCCAGATTCTTCTTAAAGAGCTGGATCCTTAGACCTTTTCAGCTGTGAGAGCCAGTAGCTCTAGTTCCTTGGACACACACATACTATCCTCGGTTAAGGGGTCAGGGACTTCAACAAACCAACAGAACTTTAAACAGCAAAGCTTGTGCTTCCACCCTCAGTGACATCACCCTTCAAAGAATTGATCACACTCAGCAAGACCCTGGAATTTTGCACTAGGAATGAATTACCTCAATAAGCAGACGACTTTCCTGCATAAGCTTGCCAGATATAGCAAGAAAAAAGAAGAGGCCCAGTTAACTTTGAATTGCCAATAAATATTGCAAAAACAACTCTGAGACACTGGAAGCCAAGTAAAACAAACAAGCAAAGAGACCATTTGTAGGTGAAGAAATCCAAGAAATAGAGGGAGACCACCGTGGAGCAGAAAACTCACCATATCTTAGCTGCATGAGCTCTCCTTGCAGAAACCCTATGCTGCTGCTGAAGCTTTCTCCAACGGAAAAGCCTTTTCAATTCTTCCCCCATCTCGTTGACAATTTATTTTCTAAGCCTTGGCTCTTGCCACCAGGAAGTCTGTGTTCCCCGGTTACTTTCTGTTGGATGCTACTTTAATCACTTATTATATTATTTAAACTTTTCCTGTCTCATTTAAAGTTAAAACTCTGAGGTTGAGAACAGCAGGGTAGAAACTGATTGAACTTAGACAATGAAAAGGAAAGGCAGTTTCTCAAGCATAAGCCAGAACAGAAACTATATTCATCTCAGGCCAAACAAACCAAATTGAACCCTGCCCATCCGTGCCCAGGTCACCTTTCAACAACCTGTGTACAACTTCCTGGGAAGCTCACTACCCTTCTTGTTGGGAAGCAGTATCTGTATCTATCTAGCTATCTGGCTATTTACCTGTCAACCTATTGGTATAAATATCTAATGGTTTAGAATAAGGCTTAGAGTCATAAGTGACCAGCATCTGAATTCCTGGCCTCCCCAGTCAGCTGTGTGACCTGGAACAAACCTATGAACCTTGGTCCCTCCTGTACCAAATAGGAATAATACATGGTAACTACAGGTTTGCAGAGACTGGCACATGCTTAAAGCATTATTGTTGTCAGCTATTAAAATTACCAATGCATTTCTCTGTGGTATTGTGACAAAACACTGTGACTGGTCCCCTGGCTTCCCCACCCAGTCTAACTCCAAACGAGGAGATTTCACACCAGCCTCAGAGTGTCTCTATCTCCTTCATCCTGTGGCCCTTGTGGGGTCTCTCTTCCTGACCCCCTGCTGCTCCTCTGTGCCTAGAACAGGGCCTGGTACACAGATGGCACAGGTTCCTCTGAATGGCTGTCCTGGGCCTGGTCGGATAAAGAACCCCTCCACCTCCCAACCTCAACCTCAGACATCTCCCCTCCCACCTCGCCACTGTCTTCTCATCTTCTCACCAACTCAGTGTCCTGGCTGCCTTTTGGTTGAATTTAACAGACCAGCTTCTTACCCTCTCGTCTTTCCTCTGAGTAAATCGTTATTTCTAGGTTTTGAAATGCACAGAATTAAGAGTTCTAAATTCTTTTGTTTTTTATTATTACTTTTTGGCCATCCCGCATGGCATGTGGGCTCTTAGTTCTCCGACCAGGAATTGAACCAGTGCCCCCTGCTCTGAAAGCACAAAATCTTAACCACTGGACCACCAGAGAAGTCCTGAGAGTACTAAATTCTTGTCCCAACTTTCTAATTGTCTGTCTTACCATGGACTTACCATGTCACCTCTTTCCCTCCATTACATAAATACAAAGGGATAAAACCTGCATATCCTGCTTCTAAGTGTGAAGAGCACTTTGAAAATTATTTTTAAAAATTCAAATGCAAGTCATTACACTTTGTTAGTTAAAATCCTAAGGTATATACATTTCCTGGAATGGTTTGTGTGATTCCTAACAATTGGTAAGAATATATAGAAAAAGTCCAATTTTCAGAGATTGGGGAATAAAAGGATGGTAGCTGATTTTGTCTAAATTGTGAGCTCTGTTGAGTGTCGTGGTTTACACGTGGGTTGTGGAATTGGAACATTTAGTCTGTATGGCCCATTCGGCATGAGGGGAAAGGGGACCCCTTTTGGAACAAGCAGCCTGACTACAGATGGTGATCAGGAGGGCAGAGCCTGGTGACGTCACCCCAAATGCTGCCCTAGGCTCTCCACCCTCCAGCTTTGTCAGGGTCAGAGATGGAGGTGGGCGGGTAGGGATAAAGGCCTGGCACTTTGGGACAGCAGTCAAGAATCACAGCCAAACTTTAAGCCTGGGCTATGCTCTGATTATTTAAATACCACATCGTATGTACTGTATAGCACAGGGAACTCTACTCAATGCTCTGTAGTTACCTAAATGGGAAGAAGTTCCCTAAAAGTGGGAATATATGTATACATATGGCTGATTCACTTTGTTGTACAGTACAAACTAACATAACACTGTAAAGCAACTATACTCCCATAAAAATTAATTTTTAAAAAGATACTTAGAATGCAAATCTATAGGCATTGCATGTAGTCTCACGAGGCCCTATTTTGATTAATAATATGCCTGGGGGTTTCTGAAGTCACTTTTGTAAGTATGATCTGCTGACAATAAAACTAAAAGCTGAAAATGGTTCAAGAAAAAGTGACACCATGTAATGAACTGATACATATGTGTGAGTACTCATGATGTTCTGGAATCAGAGAAATGAAAGGTCAATGCCAGAGAGGGAAACTGAGGGAGGATTTGGCATCTGACTGAGAACCCTACTGCCTGACTTATTTTATTAACATAATTACACAGTTTTATTTTATTAATTGTATTATTGAAAGTATTAAATATTAAAATTTATACTAAGAATTGAAAATATTTAAGAAAAAAGTGATAATGAAAGAAACAAATTTAAGAAAAAAAGTGAACTCTCAGGTGAGTTCAACATTCATTCTGGTTAGGGACTGCACCAGGGAAGGCATTGGTTAGGGAATGTACCCACATTCTTTGTCCGTTTTTTGATGACCATCTCAAGTGACTTGGGAGAAAGAACAATGACTTACTTATTTACAGAACAATTTGCTAGTATTTGGAGAGCTGTGATTCTAGAACTTTACAAATGTTATCCTGTCAAATAAGTGGCAATTGTCTGAATGCACCCCTAGTGATCAGACTCCAGAATTCATATTCTTAGACACTGTACTAGGCTGCCTAGGTAAGGCCGCGGTGTCTGTCGTTTTGTCATAGAACACTTTGGGGGTAGATCCAGAGATTGAACATAAGTATTTGATTTTAAAAGGCTTTTTCCCGAAATCATTATGGTTGGCCAGAGAATTCTTCTAATTGTCATAAAGGAAAATATAGCCAACTCTTAAACTACAATGAGATACTACCTCACACCAGTCAAAATGACCATCATCAAAAAGCCTATAAACAATAAATGCTGGATAGAGTGTGGAGAAAAGGGAACCCTCCTACACTGTTGGTGGGAATGTAAACTGGTACAACTACTATGGAGAACAGCATGGAGGTTCCTTAAAAAAACTAAAAATAGAGCTGCCATATGATCCAGCAATCCCACTCCTGGGCATATATCTGGAGAAAACCATTGTTGGAAAGGATACATACACCCCAATGCTCATCACAGCACTGTTTACAATAGGCAAGACATGGAGACAACTTGAATGTCCATTATCAGAGGACTGGATAAAGAAGGTGTGGTATATATATACACAATGGAATATTATTCATCCATTAAAAAGAATGATAGAATGCCATTTGCAGAAACATGGATGTACCTGGAGATTATTATACTAAGGGAAGTAAGTCAGAGAAAGTCAAATATCTTATGATATTGCTTATATGCTGAATCTAGAAAAATGATACAAATGAACTTATTTACAAAACAAACACAGACTTAGAGAACCAACTTATGTGTTGAAAGTGTTGGGGTTGGGGGAGGGATAGATTGAGTTTGGGATTGACATGCATATGCTGCTATATTTAAAATGGATAACTGACAAGGACCTACTGTTTAGCACAGGGAACTCAGCTCAGTATTCTGTAATAACCTAAATGGATAAAAATTTTGAAAAAGAACAGATAATTGGATGGATATAACTGAATCACTTTGTTATACACCTGTAGCTAACACATTGTTAATCAACTATACTCCAATATAAAATGAAAATTAAAAGAGGAAATATATCCAATTCTTGATTATCTATGTTAATGGAGGTGAACAGCAGCATTGATAATCCAATATAGTTTGCAAAAAATCACCTGGTGGTTGATTACATTACATTGCTTTAAAAATTACATGACATTTTAAAAGCTAATTATTACTATTTATGGACTTTTTAGAATTCAACATTTCTGGAGCATATTTGCTGTAGGGTATGGGTGGTGGGAAAGACTGGGAAAAGATTCATCAGGATTGACTGTCGCTTCCCAGATGTAAATAACCAAACATTTGAAGGGAGGAATAACTCAATCATTCTATCTTAAGATAAAAGCTTAAGGCAGCTCCCATCTCACAGGTTGGAGGAGATGCAAGCTCACCTGAGGATGAAATTTATCATCCGCGTCTTCCGCCCCCGTGGAAAGATGCTGTTTCATACTCAGGTTTTGTGAGCTGTATAAAAACTCTGGAATGCTGAGAGAATCCAACTATCTGGCAAAATAGAATCTTCTTTTGTACAGTTAAATCACAGGTGAACCACCCATACACAAAATGAACATCAGAATAAGTGCTAGAAAAGATGAAATAACCAAAGCAAATATTCCTTTTTCTAGTGCTTCTCCTAGTCACTGTGCAACAACCCCAAGCAGCAATGCATTTCCCCGCACATATTAACTGGGACTAGGGCCTGGGGAATCTCGCATGGATGGCTAAGCATAGATAGTGTGCTATTTAGACATTCCCAGCATTTATTTTCCCATCTTCTAGAAACATCATCTCAATTCTCCTTTAACAAACTGTCTCTCCCCTATGAGTACATGATCAAGGTGCTCTTGTGGCTAACAAATTGATCAGACTCTTCTAGGAATTTGGATATTGAACAGAGTGGCTTTGAAATCAGAAACAGAGCTAATTCAACCCAAAACAGCTCCCCCAAAAGACTGCAAAGTTCCTGCAGGTTCACCCCCGGGGTGGCCTGCTCCTTAGTCTCACCAAGGCTTGGGCATTCAGTGTCTCCATGGCTCAGGTGATCTGACCTGCGTCATTCCTTTATGTTTGCTCAGGTAAGCCAGAGTTGTTTCTGTTGCTTGCAGGCAGTGAGCCTAACCTGCAACAACCATGAAAACCAACAAATAAGACACGTTTGGGTGAAGGTGCCTATGGGGCACTTTTAAAAAAATACCTTGAGCTTGGTCAGACTCAGCTAATCCAGGGCCTTATTCATCAGATGATTAAGCTGAGAGAGTCAAGGACTTTTTCCAAGGTTTCAAATCAGAAGCCAGGCCTTCTGACACTTTCCACCACCTTGCAAAACAGTTACAGTCTCCTCTGGTTGGTTTGCTGGGGCACACAGGCGGGCAACTGATGCAAAATGCTACTTCAAAGACCCCTTCAATCAATTAATCAATGATTATTTATTGCAAGGCACTGTGCTAGGCACTATGGAGAGTACATGGAAGATAAGACCAAAGTCCCTGCCCTCAAGGAGCTTACAATCTAGTTGGGAAGACAAGGCATACATACAAGGAAAATTAAGTAACAATACAGGAGTTGAGTTAAAATGCAAGAAAACAGTACAAGAGACTTCCAAAAGTAGTACCTGATTAAATTACTAAGTGAGGGGTATTGACAGGGCTTGCAGCTCATTCAGAGGAAGGAGGTCAGCGAGGGTTGGAAGGCTTCACAGACAAGCTGGGGCTGGAGCTACCCTAGAACAGTCAAGATCGGGGATTAAAGAAGAGTGGGGGTATTTCAAGAAGGGGCAGCCAGATGCCCAAAAGGCACAGAGGTGAGACCAAAAGCAAGTGGTGTTTGGTGGCCAGTGAGGGCTCTGTGTGGCTGGGTATGGACTTAAGTTGTTATCAGATTAACAAGGGCCTCAGGTTTAGATTTTATCCTTTTAGCAATGGGGTTGGAAGAAACCTTAAAACAACAGATATCCTTAGATTAAGTGTAGAAAAGACTGAGTTAATCCAGAGGATCTACTCACGTTTGATCTTCAGGAGATTTATTTGTGGATTTTTGACCCTCTCTACTTCCAAAGAGGACCTGCAATGGTGTTTTCTCTGGGTCTTCTAGGTAGGGATCGTGGCCAGAGACTTTTGAGTCCCTCTAGGATCTTAAATTATAACTAGCACAAGGGTGAGTGAACAGATTCCCTGACAGGCAGGCAGGAAAAATGCTCCCAAAAGACAAGTATCTTTACAAATGACAGAATATTTATTAACAATACCTTTAAAAAAAGATTACATATGCTAGATCACTGGTAAATATCATTAACACTGGGGTTGGGAACTAGCTGGGGTGTTATTTTTTTTTTCATTCATTTTATTATTTTGTTGATTTTTTTGTGTGTGTGATTTTAAATTTTGTCTTATTTCAACATAGAAGTTAACCATATCAAACTAAGAAAGGAACACAGTTTGAAATACTGACAATATATTTTTTCCCAGTTACCACCCTAGTTTTTACACAAGTGGAATCCTGATTATGACTTTATTGGATAAATATAGCTAGAAGGTTGAAAAGTTAACTTATACTCTTTGTAAGCAAAAATGACAAATTACAGGCAAAATTTGAGCTCTCTGAGAAAGAAGAAAAGGTGCAGTGTGTTTACAAGTGAAAATTTTTATAGAAAATTTCATTGCATTTTATTTGCACTGTTCCACTAGTGTCAACTTACAAAACCTCCCCCGTTATAACAAATAGTTCTTTTCATAAGAATACGGTTTTGTTGATATTGTCATTTTCCAATGTGTGATTTTAAGACGTAGAAGATAAAGCTTATAAAGCAACAAGGCTACCTACTGCAAAACAGGAGAATCATCGAGATACCATACAGTTGTACTAAAGATCTCTTATAGAGTCATGAAAAAAATTCTTTGTGGCAACTATTTGCTGAAATAGGAGAAATCTGCCAGACTCCTTACATAATTCTGATTTAAAAGAAGGGCTCTATCATTAAAGAGATACACATATTATCTATAAGAGATTTTGTAAAGAAGTTATGAATCCATTGACAGAGAATTACTCTTTTCTTTGTTAAATGTACATTCAAAACAGATACATTTAAAGATAGTAAAATTATTCTTTATCCTTTGAAAGACGTGGTTGACTATAGTAACTTTTGGTCTACGTTACTACAGGATATGTAACTTCCAGTGTCATGGCTAAGATAATGCTACTACAAAGACAAGGCTAACTTAGTCGAGGGAAAAGAAAGTCTTACCGTACGATGCTAAATTCAGGGGTGGGAGTACTGCTCAAGGTACCTCTCGGGCAGTTAGTTTAGGTTTTGAGATTGCGGCCATTCCTGAAATCATCTCAAGTTGTGTGGAACAACAAAATTCACAACAGGGCTGGAAAACATATTGTACAATGGCTAAACGACTTGGTTCAGTGCATCAGACATCCCGTGCGTCATTCCTACACAGCGGCCTTGAGTCACAGACCAATCCTTCAGCTGCGCTGCGTCTAGACCCTTGCAGAACCATACAAGGGATCTGCGATGTATTGACCAGGGTGAGTTTCCAACTCTGTCTTTAAAGGAAATACTTTCAAAAATAATCACATGATTGTGTTGCCCATAGCATTTTACAGCAGAGGAAAAAAATTAATATCTACATTTCATGTTAACTTTAAAAAATCCTATAAAACACTAAATATATAATAAAAAATATGCATATAAGGACATATGTAAACTGCTTTGGTAACATCATATTACAGATGTCTTCAGTGCATTGCAGAGTTTCCAAAGAAACTTCAGACAAAGCTAGATTTGCTTTGAGGAAGTACTGTAGAATGCCATTCCTAAAGAAGCAAAAAACATTTTTTTTTCCAGTAATAAGATGTACTTGAACAACAATATTACTTAGTACTGGGCGTCTTCAAAACAACTAGCTAAATGTTGCTTATATTATAAAGAGAAAGTCCTTCGGAGAATTGTTGTCATAAACTGGACCTTGCTGTGAGGGAGATCATGATGGTACTGATGGCCGACAGCGTGCATGCATTTGAAGTGGACGGCCCGGCTCCTCTTGCATAGGCATCTGCAGAGAGAAGACATTCACTCAGTATCCACTCACCCTGGCAACAAAGGGAGGCAGGACATAGGGCTCTTGGAAATGGAAGAACTGTCTCAAGTCTATTGGAAATGACCATCTCTCTCTCTCTCTTTTTTTTTTTATTTTTAGCCTTTTTCTTTTGGGGGTATAGCCAATTTTAAACTTTTTCTTTTATACTGGGGTATAGCCAATTATGGGCTTTCCAGGTGGCACTAGTGGCAAAGAAGTCACCTGCCGATGTAAGAGACATGGGTCCGATCCCTGGGTTGGGAAGATCCCCTGGAGGAGGGCATGGCAACCCACTCCAGTATTCTTGCCTGGAGAATCCCACGGATAGAGGAGCCTGGCGGGCTACAGTCTATGGACTCACAAAGAGCCGGACACAACCGAAGCGACTAAGCCCAAGCCAATTAACAATACTGTGATAGTTTCCAGTGAACGATGAAGGGACTCAGCCATACATACAGATGTGTCCATCCTCCCCCAAACTCCCCTCCCATCCAGGCTGCCACATAACATTGATCCCTGTGCTAGACAGTGGACCTTGCTGGTTATCTATTTTAAATACAGCAGTGTATACAGGCAACCATAAATTTGTTCTCTGAGTCTGTGAGTCTCTTTCTGTTTTCTAAGTAAGCTCACTTGTATCAAGACCAACTCTTGTTGACTGTTTTAGTCTCTGTTCTATGACGCCCTAGCTATGAACTTGGGAGCAGGTGGTAGACATCTCTGGACCTCTATTTAAGCATTTGTTAAGGGAGGGTGTCCACATCTAACATGAGAAGAAACTTCAAAATAACTGCAAACACTACAGATAAATACTAGGATATCAATGATGCAGCAAAATAAACATTGATGTTCTCTTTCGAATTCAAGCTTTGTGCTGGGCACAGAGCCATATGACAATTCCTACAAAAACCCTGAGAGCCTCTGGTATGGTTATTACACAATTTAACAGATAAGGAAACTGGGGCCCAGAAAAGGAAGATAAGTCTAAGATTATCCACTTAGTAAAGACCTGAATTGGGATTCCAACACATATATATCTAAATATACCTATTTTTTCCCAACAAAATAATTTTTTAAAAACTTTTCCTTATATGTCTTATATTGTTTTCACAGTAAGAAGTTACCAACCGTCATTTGAGTTTTATCAAGATTGTAAGATCTCTAACCATCAAAATGGAAAATCTCTTGAGAAAGAGACCATGTTTTATTCATGGCTACAGCCTTATCATCTAATCATTATAACAATAAAATTGCTTCAAATATGTTTTTGTAATGAATTAAATCAAGAATTATCAATCTTAAAAAAACAGTTCTTGAAATGATAAGCAAGTATGAAGTCAGATTTTAAGAAGTGAGATAAATTAACCCCAAAACAAACTCCAATCTTGTGTTTTTTGTGGCCTGGAGATTACTTCCACATCTCACCATAAATTTGGTTCCTTTCAACAGAAGTTAGAGCCTCTTCTGAGATGTAGAAACCAATTCTCCCCAGTGTTTGCAAAGAAAAAAATGTGTTACTATTTGCATGCAAAAGAGGTGTAGTAAATATAAACCTCATCTGGAAGATGACAAATTACTCCTGAATCTGGAGCGTGTTCTTGGTGCAGCCTACATTTCCCACCAGAAGTCCTGTTCTATTCACTAGCAGTAACAAGTGCTTATTCAGAAGGGGGAAGTAACCAGTGAACATTTTCTTTTCTGATTTGAGGCATCCAAATTTGATAGATGCAGTTAAAACTGGTGGAGTGGATACTTTACTGTAAGTGGATACAGCAAGGATACTAGACCCTTTCCTCATCCAACGAATAATAAAACGGATACTGAACAAAGGGACTGATGCTCAGGACTCTGTAGCAAGGATTGTCCCTGATTTAAAATCTCCTATCTCCATCAATGACTTGAAAGTTCCTATCTCCAGCCTTCACTGAACCCCTTACCTCTTGACTAGTAAATCCAAAAGCCAATGAAAATCTACACTTAGATACCTAATGGCAATCTTCTTTGTTTTATTATTGTGGTAAGACACACTTAATGTAAAGGTTACCACTTTAACTATTTTAAGGTGTACAACTTCAGTGGCCTTAAGTTCAGTCCAATGTTGGGCAGCCAGGACCACGTCTAGTTCCAGAACCTTTTCATTATCTGAAATGGAAACCCAGTACCCCTTAAACCACAATGAACACCACTGGCCAGTCACTTTCAGTCACCGATCTGCCTCTATGGATTTTCCTATTTTGCCTTTAAAAAAAAATTCAAATAAAATCACACAACAAAAAATAATATGCTGTTGAGATAGTTGCAAACACAGTATTTGAAAAATAGATTGAATGTATTTGCCTAAAAAAAGAACACACACTTCAACAGTTTTGAAAACAAAGATATTCTTGACTATATGTAGACATGTGTGCTTATGTACATATATTACATACACAAGTTCAAAATAAACAGTTTCAAGCTCAAAATATTTTCAGCCAAAGACATTAAATTATATTGTATCACTAGAGACAGGCTTCTAGAGCAATTTAAAGAACTCATTTTTGCTTTTTCCTCCTAGGTCACACTTTTAACTTTCTAAGCTATAACGTGGGGGTTACTGTAGCTTTAAACCACCTGGGTCATATGGAAGATCCTGGGTGACTGATCTGTGGCCGCTTTAACCTGATTATTGATTGTCAAGTGATTAAATCCTTATTATGTAAGCCAAGACAAGTCAGACTGTCTTTTGCACAAAACTATCTGTGATCAGCAAATATCAGTTGTCTAAGGAAGGAGGATGTTATTGTCCATTTTTATCATGTCTTTTTTTTTTTCATGTTTAATTTCATCTGAGCTCTGGCTCACTGGGAGGCTTAAGCAATAAGGCAGACAGGGAGAAGGGAGGGGAAAAAAAAAGAGAGACAGGCATTCTTACTTGATATCTTTGGAATTCGAATCTGTTCACTGCTGCTGCCATCTCCTCCATCACTGAATGGCTTAATTTCTATTATATAATCTTCGTCAAAAGGCAAAGAAAGCTCCACCGATGTTTTGTTTGTTTCAATGACAGATGTGCTGCTTTGTCTGCTCCATCTGTACAGGACCTGCCAATATGGGAAGAACAGGTGTCACCTGCTGTCCTCACAAAGGCCCCCCAGGATGCGGCATTCTCTTGTTTCCACCTCTGGGCACCAGTGAAATGTGGGGATGCTGCAGTTGTCAGGCTGCCCACATGCATTTGGAAGGCTCATTTACAGCAAGGGGCATGTCTGCAGCCGCCATTTATTTCATCACGAGGAAAGAGTTGACAGACAGGCTCACGTGGCATGGTAGCAGGGCTGGCACGAGCCTAATAGCATGCTGTGTGACCTCACATAACCTCTGGAGGCTCAGTTAAAACACCTGCATAGGTGGCTATACAGAGCTCAGTTACATAGAAGCGTCTTTGGCATCAGAATAGATTTGGCTGCTGTGTGACCTCGGTCCACTTACTTTCCCGCTCTGAGCCTCAATGCCCTCATCTGTAAAATGGGGACAATAATACTGACTTTCCTGGGAAGTCTTCAAGATTGCACAGGATTCAATAAAATAAAGGACTCAAAGAAAGCATGTAAGACTGGTATCTATGAAGTCTTAAAGGAAACAAGAGATACAAAGATAACTTGGCAAAGGTTAGAAGCAAAAATCAGGCATGATAAACTATCATTATCAATCCTTTGGAAAGAGGACATTTCAGCACAGGAAGAGCGTCTCTAAAAGGCAAGGGCAGAAATCCCCCTTTTTTCCCTCCCATTGGGAACCCTTTTAAAGCTACATAGAAAAGGGAGGATGTTATAGGACAATTACTGTCACTCTTGAAATGTCTGTAGCTCCTATAGAGTCACTCACACATCTTTGTTTACCACTTTGGCTTCTGCTGGGCCAGAGTCTAGGCTGGTAGTTTACAGGATGAGATGGCTAACTAGCTCCTTGGAAAATACACTCACCACATGGCATTGCCTACCTTGGTCATCAACAATCCCTATTAGCGACTAAAGATAAAGGCCCAGAGAGGTGTACCTGCCTTTCTGGATATAACAATTGTGATGAGAACTGTCCCACAAATGTTTTCTGTTTACTCTGAGCCAGACACTCTACTGGCACAGCTATGCTTAATGGTGACAGCATCTGACAAGACAGGCGCTATTATTTGTGTCCACAGAGGAGGACACTGAGGCCCAGGGATATTGCAGAGCTGGTGAGTGACAAGATGAGGGTTTCTAAGCCCATGCTCTTCAACCACTATAACTCATCATTTCTCTTGATATTAAAAAAAAAAAAATAAGGCTGGGTGACATGAATGGTTCCAGGTCCTGGTTCTATGTTAGAAGCACTTAGGGAACCTGGAAAAATACCAATACTCTAGTCCAGTGATCTCCAATATTTTTGGCACCAGGACTGGTTTCATGGAAGACAGTTTTTCACAAATTAGGGGTGGAGGGAGGGTAGTTTCAGGATGATTCAAGTGTATTATATTTACTGTGCACTTTATTTCTATTATGGTTACATCAGCTCCACTTCAGATCATCAGGCATTAGAAAATGAGGTGCGGGAACCCTGCTATAGGCCACTGGTTCTCAACTAGGGTGGGGGGAGTGGAGGAGCAATTTTGTGCCCAGAGGGGGCATTTGGCAAATGTCTGCAGACATTTTTGGTTATCACAATGGCTGTTGCTAGTGTTGTGAGTGCCTGGGTCCTCGTATAATACAGAGGGCAGTCCCCACAACGGAGAGTCATCCACCTTGAAGTGGCATCTGCGAGGAGGCTGAGGAATTCTGCTCCAGCCACACCCCAGACCTCCCATGTCAGACTCCAGAGAAGAAGGGTCCAGGCCATGGTCTGTTTTTAAAAAGATCTTCAGATGTTCATTCAGGGAGTCATGAATGACATCAGGGTTCTCAAACCTAAGCTTGTATCAGAGTTGACTGGAGGGCCTCTTAAAGCATCTATCACTGGGCTCCACTTGAGTTTCTGATTTCATAGGTCTTAGTTGGGACTTGAAAAATCTGCATTTCTAACAAGTCCTCAGGTAATACCATTGCCTCTAGTCCGGGGGCCACACTTAGAGAACAATAAGACTAGCTCATCTTTCCCTAAGACCCACTGCTGCCACTGTTTAGTTGCTAAGTCCTGTCCAACTCTTGCGAACATGTGGACTGTAGCCTGCCAGGCTCCTCTGTCCATGGGCTTTACCAAGCAAGAATACTGAAGTGGGCTGCCATTTCCTTTTCCATGGGATCTTCCCAACCCAGGGATCAAACCCGGGTCACCTGCTTGACAGGTGAATTCTTTACGTCTGAGCCACCTGGAAAGCCCCCTGAAACCCACCATGAATTCTAATTTGCTGAGGTCAAAGACATAGGGTCACTCTACTATTGCAAGAAAACCCAAACACAAGAGAAATGCATCAAATTCCCTTAAAATGGTTTAGATCCCATTTGTTTCCTGGCATTTCATCACCTTTATTTATGTCTCTCTAATACAAGGTGGAAAACACAATTTCCTTAGGGTGGAAAGATTCATAAGCGTCCCTCTTCCTTCTCAGGAGTATCAGTTGTATCAAACTCAGCATCCACTCACTAATGATCAGGCTCAAATAAATCCTGAGGCGCATCCAGGACTGTCAGAGCATCTCATCACAGCCCTTCAGGAACATGGGCTGGCTGATGGGATGCAAGGGCACATCTGGCTTTGAGGAATAAATTGCTTCTTTGATTTACCTCTGGTCCTTGCCAGAGCACAGAGGATTCAACTAGTTTCAAATATAAATCCAAAAGAAACACTTACAGGAAAAAACAGCCCTTTTATCAGCACTGCTTACTAGTCGTGTAACGTTGGGGGCTGAGCTGCGTGCATCTGTGCTAAGTTGCTTCATTCATGTCCAACTCTTTGCAACCCATGGATGGTAGCCCACCAGGCTCCTCTGTCTTTGGGGATTCTCCAGGCAAGAATACTGGAGTGGGTTGCCTTCCTCCAGGGGATCTTCGGAACCCAGGGATCAAACCTGTGTCTCCTGTGGCTTCTGCATTGCAGGCTGATCCTTTACCACTGAGCCACTGGGGAAGCCCTGGGGGCTGTGGTGGAAGCTAAATAAAGGCCTGTAAAACCTTTATTTACACCACAATGAAGCTTATTTCAGCTAGAGTTCTGCTGATTGACCTTAGCCCAAGCTTAGTTCACCTGATTGACTTAAAGGCAGTGCTTACATTTCCTATAATCCACGGTGGAAGACAAAGAGAAAGAGTAAGTTCGTGGGAATAATGAAAATAGAATGAAACATTATTGAATGCTAATCATGAGTTTCAACATCATATACCTTGAGATAGGCACTATTAGTATTCTGATTTTCTTTTTTGGCCACTCTGCATGTAGGATCTTAGGATCTTAGTTACCTGACCAGGTATTGAACCTGCTCCCCCTGCACTGGAAGCGTGGAGTCTTAACTCCTGGATCATCATGGAAGTCCCTATTCTGATTTTAAAGATGAGGAGTCTGAGGCCTAGAGATGTTCAGCAATGTGCCCAAGGTCTTACAGCCAGTAAGTGGGGGACACAGGCAGGGTGGGTTCACAGCCTATATTCTTAACTGAGACCAGCTTGGCCACCACTGTGGACAAACAGCTTTCATTTTCTGGTCTCTGTTTCCATGAACACAAAACAAAGGAGGTTAGAGAGCAGAAAGCTCATGGCCCATAGGTCACATTTGGCTTGCACATTTTAACTATTTGGCCCTCGGTGGGTTTACTTTTTTTTAAAGTTAGATGTCACCATTTAAAAACCAAGAAACTATACATAATAAAATTTGGGGTTCTACTAAAACCTGGAAGATATGGCCGCATTGGTCTACATTCCTGTCTGGAAACAACTGGTTGGACCTTAGAAGTTACTACATTTTCTGGACCATCACAAAGTCTATAGGTACCATGGTCTCCAGCACGCCCTATTATGTCATGATGCTATGCGTCTACCTCAGGACCTTTGCACATCCTGGTCACTATTCTTGGAACACTCTCAGAGAGCTGCTTATCTCACTCCCTCCTTTTTTCATGGCTCAACTGAAATGTCACCTCTTGATACAGGCTTTCCCTGGGCTTTATTTAAAATAACATCTTTCCTATCTATCCACTGTCTATTCCCCTCACTCTGAGTTATTTCTCTTGGTAGTACTTTATTGATCTATTTGTTTACTTCTGGCAGGCAAATCGGAGAAGGCAATAGCACCCCACTCCAGTACTCTTGCCTGGAAAATCCCATGGATGGAGGAGCCTGGTGGGCTGCAGTCCATGGGGTCGCTAAGAGTCGGACACGACTGAGCGACTTCACTTTGACTTTTCACTTTCATGGCATTGGAGAAGGAAATGGCAACCCACTCCAGCGTTCTTGCCTGGAGAATCCCAGGGATGGAGGAGCCTGGTGGGCTGCCGTCTATGGGGTCACACAGAGTCAGACACGACTGAAGTGACTTAGCAGGCAGGCAAATAACTGAAGGGCTAAAAGGCGGGACTCTGGATCCATACTGCCTGTATTCCGAGTTCAGGTCTTCAATATACTGTGTTAATAACACTGTATCATGTACTTGGGTGTTGCTAAGAGAGTAGATCTCAATGTTCTCACCACAAACAAGAAATGGTAATTAAGTGATGGGATGGAGGCCTTAGCAAATGCTATGGTGGTGATCATATCACAATATATAAATGTATCAAATCAACACAATTTTACACAATATTTACACAATATTATATGTCAATCATGTCTCAATAAATTAGTGAAAAAAATACGAGCTATAGGAATAAGGCAAGTTACTAAACTCTGTGCCATGAGTTATTTATCCATAAAACTGAGGCTAATAACTGCACCTGCTTCATGGGTTATTACAAAGTTAGAAAGAATTAGACCAGTTCTTGGCACGTTGTCTCATTGGAAAAGACTCTGATGCTGGGAGGGATTGGGGACAGGAGGAGAAGGGGACGACAGAGGATGAGATGGCTGGTGGCATCACTGACTCAATGGACATGAGTCTGAGTGAACTCCGGGAGTTGGTGATGGACAGGGAGGCCTGGTGTGCTGCGATTCATGGGGTCGCAAAGAGTCGGACATGACTGAGCGACTGATCTGATCTGGCACATTTATTGACGATATTTTATTGAAAGAATTAAGCCACCTTAATCCATTTACATAACCTGCCTGGCTCTGTTTACTTTGTGATACTGAAACCAGACACACTCTCTTTTTAGTTTAAGTGTCATAAAGTAGCTCGACAATTTGTGCTGAAAGAGTACTTGGGGCCTTAAACTTCCTAAAGTCGACTTCTTTTGTGGACTGTTTACCCAAGCAGAAAACCCACAGACCTAGACAATTTAGGTAGAAAAACACAGATACACACAGATATGCACCAATGTATAATTTTTATAGAACTATATATCCTGAACGCTGACACTGTGCGTGTAGCGTTTCAATATCTATAACCAGGTATGCTGAGATCCCTTGGGATCTAAATGAGGATGCGTAGGGAGTCTGGTTCCTCCAGTCCCAGCTCTAAAGAGAAGGGAAGGAAATGAATCGAATGGGAAGTCAAGAAGAAGTCAGAAAGGCCCTTTTCCACCTTGTTACTCCTTCACCGCCAGCACCTGAAGCATTTCAAACCTCATACCCACCTATTAGTGATGCTCCCTAAGGCATGAGATTCCCACCCTCGGGCGCCACTAGATATTCCATAGATACAATTTGGCTCTACAAAGCACAATGAATCAACATGAAGGCCTAAATCCATGGTTCTCCTTGTGCTATCTTTTTATTATTTCCTGAGATTGTCCATTCCTCAATTTCAGGATAGGTCTCTGTATCTTAAATTGTAATGTCTTTTTTGTTTCCTTTTTTTATTTTAAATTAAGTCTGTGGTTGAACTCTTGTGATGAATATATGAAATAAATACATACTGGGTTGTTCTACCAAAAAAAAAAAAAAAAGTTTATATCATCTGATCTGCTGCTCACATCTGCAAAGGTTCCATGCTATCCGGCTGTAATTTGTTCCAATGTTTTCTTCTAGTTCTACAGGAGTAAAAATTTCCCCAAATACTGTGGAAAGCCCCAGTTCTTTTCTGGGAGGTGAACACTTCCTTGCCAGCCTTGTGCTGCTTGATTCCCGCACACCTGCCTGATTCTGTGCTGCACGGGGACCCTTCTAGATGTCTGTAAAAGTGTCTGTTGAATTAAAAAAAAAAAAAAAAAAAAATATATATATATATATATATATATATATATATGAAGGGCCTCCTTGGAAAAGTGCTAATAAGACAAGTTCATATGAGTTTTGGAGACAGGGCTGGAAGACAAAGAAGTAGCAACTAAATGATACTCATTTTTCAATTCTTCTTCTAAAAATGCCTATAATCTTTTAGACTCGGTTCACTGAAGCAGACTTCAGCTTGTGTATACATCTCTGCCCTGTGGAAGCTGATGGCACTCCAAGTCCTTTTACTCAACAGCCTTCGGTTTTTGCATTTGTAAAATGAAGGGCTTTGGCTGGATGATCTCCGGGATTTCCTGCCCAGCTAACATTTTGCTTGGTTCCCTGAAATTCTTTAGGCAGCTCCCTGCCGTTCAATTTTATTTCAGCACCGGTTTCAACATGCGGTTTAAAAGCTAGTAAAAGCTTCTCTCATGGAACTCATGCCCCTCCTCAGGGAGTGCTAAAGCTTTGGGATTTTTATTATGTTTTCTCTCTCCTGTTCTACTAGCTGACACTGGAAGCCAGGAGGAAGACTTTCTGTCACCTGTACTTTTTTCCTTCTTTCCTTTGGTTTGGTTAAATTAATTCAGGCCAATCACATCTGCATCTCTTTCATGCCGTGTTCAAAGTCCCGGCAGTGTCAGCGTGGGTCAGAGAACTGTGAGAACCGTCTTCACTCTTGCCTTCTTTCTTTGCTTCGTTTCAGTCCTTTCTCTTTCATCTTCCAGCCTCCTAAACCCCATGCCTCTCTCAAGTTGGATAAAACTAGTCGGATGAACTCTTTCCAATTATTTCACACTAAGAGACTAATGATTTAGGAGTTCAGGAGATGAGGGCTCCCTTCTCACACCACTGTGGAGAACGCATCCTCGGCTGGAGAAATTCAGCCGGGGACCATTCAGGCTACGTGCTCATGAGGCCCACTGTCTGAGGATTCACAGTAAGTCATCAGCCAATTACAGTTACCCAAGAGGATGGAAAGTACTTTTAAAAATCCGACAAATCGTGAGAGCTCTGGCCACCAGGGAAGGCTTCTCATCTCAGACCTGATTAAGGATGCAGATGTAGAAGGGGGCAGTCCCAAGGAGAAGGACTAGAGCCGTAAAGGCTTGGGGGAAATGAAGACACTGGCAGATTTCTCCTTTAGCAAAAGAGAAATGCAGTCCCAGAGAGGTTACGTGATTTACCTAAAGTCACATAGTGACTAGAGGATCAAGACGTGGTTGTTTTTGCTCTAGTCTGTCAGACCCTTCTAGAAAGTTTACTTTTAAAAAGGGATCCAGTGGAAGGTTGTAGATCAGTTCTTAGGGACTATTTCCCTGCTGCAGAATATAAATCACCGTGGCGCATGCACAAAGGAAAACGGTCCATAGGAGGGAAGGTTTCCGAATCCTCTAATCACACCACTCAAGGCTAACTGTGTCAACTCCCAGCCCTGGCTTCACAACGAGTGCCTGACAGCACTGTCAGTGTGCTGCTCGCCACAGCTCCGGACGAAAATGCCACAAAATAGCAGCATACAGGCCTGATGCATCCTGCCGACTAGTTCTGTTCAGCCTGTGTTGCCTCAAATGTTCTTTAAAAGTGAAACAAAACAGGATACTTAAAATGCCTTTTAATTTTAATGACTGCGGCACCACAGCTACAATCAATTTCCTTTTCTAGTTTATTAAAGTCAGGCCAACATTTATAGGATCAGGTAAATGAATTTCCTAAAAAATTCTTGTGTATATGTGTACATCCGAATCCATATACACATGCATGTATATGGGCTTCCCTGGTGGCTCAGTGGTAAAGAATCCACCTGCCAAGCAGGAGATGCGGGTTCAATCCCTGGGTCAGGAAGATCCCCTGGAGAAGGAAATGGCAACCCACTCCAGTATTCTTCCTGGGAAATCCCATAGACAGAGAAACCTGGGGAGCTACAGTCCAGAGGGTCGCAAAGAGTTGGACATGACTTGGTGACTAAACAACATCAACAATATCTCCATAACAAAAAGGACATGACCAAAAATAATTAACCATTACTAACACTGAGAAGTTACTACTGTTGATTAAAAATGTGATCAAGACAAGAACAAAACAAAACTGACTTTGGAGATATTAAAAATGTGGATCTTCATGATTTTTTTATAGACCCAAACACAGGGTCTTTAACCGCTTCCGATTAACTCTGCCTGAGACTGAAGTTTAGGCGATTCTCTCAATCCTGGTCAGTTGTCAGGGACCATTTATAAAACTCAGACCAAACCACTTTGGGGCAGAGATGCAGAAATGAGTCTGTGAGAGCATCATCTGCGAAAGTGAGGACAGATTCACGAGAACAGCGTGCCCCCATTAACAGCAAGAGTATAGGTGCCTTAGCAAAAAAAGAAATTACCCACTTTGTATCCTTTTACTTCTGACTCATTATCCAGGGCCTTCACTTGATCCCAATTGAGGATAATTTTGGAGTCCGATGAATTCCATATGATGTTTCCGGGGGGTTGACTTGGCGCTATAAAAAAAAATTAAGATATACGAAGTCACAGATTATTAAGTCTCAATGGATTCTGAGGAATATCTCCTTCCTAGAATTCGAGAGTGGAGGCAATTTAACGGGCTATTGCACTAATATGTGTCTTCAAGGTCACTAAAATCTGACGAGATACAGCGCTGCAAATGGAAAAAGATTCAGTTGGTCGCCTAACATTTATAGCTAAAAGAAGTAGCCCTTCCCAGTGAGGAGAAAACATTTATCTTTCTGTCCTCCAGAGCAATGAATTTTGCATGGTATTCGGGAAGGTTCAGTTAAAATGCTAAGGTAAATCTGAATCTCCATAATGATACCAATTAGTATGCAAATGATCACTGGGAGGTAGGGATGGGCAATGAACTTGGAATATGTTTGATGAATCCCTGAAATATTTCTGAGCAAGAATATTCTTACGTGGCTTTCTGGTTGTCACGTTGACTGTTGCACTGGCGGGGCCTGTCCCAGCAGAATTATATGCCTTGACAGCTAAATGATACAGGGCACTGCCTTTTAAGTTGGTGATTTTTGTTGACGTCTGATTTCCTATTGTTCGTATTTTTCGAGCATTCTCTTCTTTGTCATCATGTCTCCAATATTTAACCTGAGATAACACAAAGGAAGACCTTGGATGTCATACCTATTGGGGATACCTCCAATGTGATTTTTTTTTCATACAAGATTCTTATGACAGTGTTAATTTTCTATATAGCAAGTCATAAGCAGAGCCTTCAGAACCAAGACCTTTGTGTGCACTGAGAAATAACTGGCAATAAAAAAAAGGCCCCCTCTTTGTTCTGAGCTTCAGAGTGAGATGGGAAATTGCTACAACCACTGTTGCTATTTCTCCCTCCCTGACCCCCACCTCGTTTTGAGGCCAAGTGATCCTGGGTGTATCAGAAATCAAAGCTCAACTTGCCAACCATCTTATGTATTCTCAGACCTGCATGTGTTTGGACAGAGGTCTCTGTAATTCAGAAAGGAGGAAGCTCACAGCAGAATGCTCAGTGCCTTCATCCGTGCTCCTCTAGAAGCCACTGTCTTCTAAAACAAATGTCTCTACATGGAACTCGAGGTCTTTTTTCCATCTGTGTGTGTGTGGAAAGATCTCACTGAGGGGTACAGACCCTTACCCAGAACCAAGGCACCCATCTCTTGCTTACCTCATACCCTTGTATCCGACCTCTATTCTTCTCCATAGGGGAGGCCCAGAAAACTTCAATGTCTGTTGCAGAAAGACTTCTGGCAAAGATGCTGGCTGGTGGTTTGGTGGGTTCTGCAGATGAGTGTGGAAAAATTTACAACTCTATCAGCTATATTCAAATAAGGTTCTGGATACTGGCATCATAGATGCAAAGAATCCATTATTGTAGACTAATCTTTACTGATCATGACCCAAACATTCACTTCACAGAGGACCCAGGATTAATGGCTGGGAGGGGGTGGTGATGGAGACGGTGCTGAAGAGAGCTGTTCAAAGTCTTTGGCTTCTGAATTTAGGGTTAAGTGAAAAAGACTCTGACGCTGGGAGGGATTGGGGGCAGGAGGAGAAGGGGATGACAGAGGATGAGATGGCTGGTGGCATCACTGACTCGATGGACATGAGTCTGAGTGAACTCCGGGAGTTGGTGATGGACAGGGAGGCCTGGTGTGCTGCAATTCATGGGGTCGCAAAGAGTCAGACACAACTGAGCGACTGAACTAAACTGAACCGAACTGGAAGGGAAATAAACCAGGAAACTGAAGTTTAAGAGCCAAGTTCTCCTAGCCAGCAATTTATTTAATACATCCTTCTTAATTAGCATTTGTCATAGGTGAGAGTTCCACTCGCTGTTATGAAAATGAGAGAGACAGAAAACAGGAGAATGAACTGACTTGACTAAGTTACAGGAGGGCTGGGTGACAGTTCAGTTCTGCACCGCCAGCTGTATGTCTTGGACAAGGCGTTTATGCTTTCTGGGCCTTAGCATCCTTAGTTGCAAAGGAGAGTCTAGACCAAGTCTGTCCCCCACATTTCAGTTCTTTTTGCCAGATTTCTGCCAGAGCTATGTACCATTTTTATGTGAAGGTTTTCCTGTCAGTGGTCTTTCTTAAGGAAAAGCTTAGGCATATTGGGAGCTGTAACTTCATGAAATTCTGGTTTTGATTTGATGGCTGTAAATTTTCGGATGCAATTTAAACCAATATATAACTATCAGATATTTTTAAAGGTTCACCTAGAACCATTAACAGTAACTTGTGTGCTCCTTCTGAAATCCACATTATGTTCCAGCACATGCTGGAGGTGGAGGCCACTAAGGTTGTGTCTATTTATAACAATGTATTATTCTATCTGCGTGTTAATTCACTCAGTATTTATTAGGGGTCTGTGTGGCATACATGTTCAGACACTGGTGACACAAAGGTGAAAAAATAAATATCTGGCCCTCAGGAAATACACCTTAGTGAGAATATAAAACTGTAACTCAAAATTTATAATACATCGAGATGAGAATTATAACAGAGGGATGTTACGGTACAAGGACAAAGAGAAGCGACTCAGTCAGCTGGCCTCGGGAAATGAGAGGAGGCCTTAGTTGTTCAAGTTGAATTTTGAAAGATAACTGTGAAATCACAAAGTGGGCAAGGCGGAGAACATTAAAAGAAGGTGAAGCATATGCTAGGGACTCAAGGTTCTTTGGATAACTGCAAATCCTCTGGCTATGGTTGGAGCATGGATCGTGCAGGGAAATGAAGCAGAAAAGAGAGGTGAGGGTGAGATCATGGAGAACTGCTGAGTCTAAGGGGCTGCCTTCTCTTTCTGTACAGAACGGACTGCATCTTCACTTACTCCAAATCAATGACTCAACTTGCAACTGTTTTAATATGGTCTCATTCCGAATATCAGCTTTGAAACAATGAAGGCGAACGCCGATGGAAATGAAGACCATTATGCAAGGCATTCTAAGAGCAATGCTAGCACTGAGGCAGTACAAATAAATGAGAACCCCTCAACGTGCTAACACCATGGGTGACAGTGAGAACAATCACATTGCTTCGTGACTCTCTACTTAATAACAGAATAATTTTTGAGTATACTATGACATATGAAAAGTGGTAAGAGGAAATGCAAATTATATTTTAGTGTTCACCTAAAGCTACAAAATATAATTCTGTTGAAAGTAATATTACATATAAATGGAAGATCTTCTATAGTGCTTGTGATTTTGGTCCTTAGCAATGGAATTAATAGTGGATATCCATTTGTTTCTATATATCATGGAGTTGCTATCTTTCTAAGAGATTGGTGGAAGACAATGAAATGTATTTTTCATACTACACTTTTCTCAAGTCAGGATATGCCTTCAATTTATGGGTAGTGCTAAATTGACGGCACATCCTGAAATCAACATCTAGGGCTTCCCTTGTGGTCCAGTGGTTAGGAATCCACCTTACAATACAGGGGGACACTGGTTTGATCCCTGGTCCCGGAAGATCCTACATGTGGGGTGTGTCGGGGGGTAACTTAGCCAGAGCACCACAACTACTGAGTTTGTGCTCTGGAGCCCACCAGCCACAATTACTGAGCCTAGGAGCAGCAACTACTGAAGCCCTTGCACCCTAGAGCCCATGCTCAGCAAGAGGAGAAGCCCACACACCTGCAGTGAGAAGCCCGCACACCACAGCTAGAGAGTAGCCCCTGTTCTCTGAACCTAGAAAGACCGCGTGTAATGACGAAGACCAGAGCAGCCATAAATAAATAAACATATGAATAAAATCAATCTTAAAACTGAAGAAGCATCATACCTTCTTCTGCAGAATATACCACCGTGGTGGGACTGAAAGGGCCCTCTCCTTTATTGTTGAAGACACCCACTTTAACCTCAAAAGGAGAGAAGGGACGCACGCTCTCATTCCTGAACACGTATCTGGAGGCGTCAGCGGAGGCCAGCACCGTCAGCATCCAGATCATTTTGCCGTAGGGTCGGAAGGCCACCACGTAACCAAAGCCTCTGCCGTTCTGTAACTCCTCAGGGACCGTCTGTGAAAGAAGGGAGGTGGTCTTCAGAGACTGCAGTAGCTTGATTCAAACGCCACATTGTCTTATTCCACCACCACCCACACCCCCATCTTGCCTCCATCCTATCTCATCATGGGTTTTGTGGAGAGTCTTCAGTTTGGGACTTGCCAACAGTCTAGCTTTGATATTCAGAGGGGACTGCAGCAGGAGTTTAAAAAAGTCACCGTAAACCTGCAGTGGAGAGCCTGGCTTCCTGATGTGGGAGACCAACTCTGAGATTGTTGGAAATGACGGTGGGAGACACTGGACAGTTGATCTAAAACCCAACATTTCCAACATGTACCATCCAACATGATTCTTCCTCCAGCGTCACACAGATACTCAATGAAGCAGCTCTCATCAAAGAAGTGAGGATCATCTTGCTCAGCCCAAATCTTCCCTCTCAGCTCAGAAGTGCTGACCGGGAAAGGGTGAGTGGTTTATCTTACTGCTGGGGCTTTGGTTAAATGACAGATTTGAACTTCCGGGCTTGTTGTCTAGAATCCTTCAGAAACATTTAGAACTTTTGCTGAGACTCTGACTTCCTCTCTCAAAATCAATTTTCAATAAATGAGTGACTAATAAACCTCTACGTTTTTTAAAAAATAACCTTACACAAGAGGGCTCCAGCAGCAAAGTCACCAGGAAATTGTGTTAGCACACAGAGTCTAATGTGCACAATTGGCCTTGAAGTATTCAGGAAAAAAAGAAAAAAACTGGTTTTCTCTAAGCCAGACTTCTTTTATGTATAATATTACATACACTTTTTTCTTGTGTTGTCTTCCCTTTCATGATTGTTTTTTTCTGTGATGAACTGCATTAAAACTTAACTCCATAATCGATGGGCAAACAACATCTCTTCCTGCTGACCATTAACATTGTGAAAGGGAGTGTCTGCACTCAAATGGATTTTAGTTGTTAAAAACAGAGGAGGAAACTTCCTAGATGTGTTTAACACAGAATAAAATGATAAGATAGCCTGGACTAATGTGTGTTGCTGTTGTTTCATGATTCATTTACCTCCCAGGTTATAACCAGTTCAGATTTGCTGCCTCCACCACCACTGACGTTAGCTGGGGTGACTTCGGGGACTGTTGAGGAGACAAAAACAAGTCATGTCAGGTGACCAAGGCCAGGAGGGCCACGACGGTGTCGGGCTGAGGTGACCCGCTCTAACAAATACTCAGATGTGCATGGCTTTGTTTTCTGAGGTCAGAAATGGTATGATCAAGGGGTCTAAAGCATCAGTTCACAGAAATGAAATATACCAAGGAAATCGCTATTCCATAGCGACCTATTTCCCATTCAGCAAGGCACATCTATTATCGGACAAGACTGAACAATGGTTCAGCTCCACCCTTAGAGGCCGAGGTTCAGGGGGATGAGAAAAGGACCGAGGTTCTGGTTCTAATGCTTGGGTAGGCATTTATTAACCACGTGGCAATACACGAAGGAGAGACGATACACACTCTGCCCAGGCAGAGTTTACAGTCTAGTCGAGGGGGCAGGAGCACACGCAGGATGATTACAGAGCGATGTCGACAGCCAACAACAGAGCCGCACAGACAGAACGGAGGCGCGCGGCAGCCTTCGGCAGCGCGGCTGCTCAGAGCAGGGCTGGGCTAATGGCTTCTCAGAGCAACGTGAGTTGTGAGCTGGGTGTTGAAGGAAGTGGTGGACAGAGGTTGACCTCTGGCTCACTGTGCTTAAACTCTTTGATCCCCAGTTTTCTCTGTAAAAGAGGGGAAATTTGGCTAGCTTTGTCCTCAGGACTGCTGAGAGGAATTAATTAAATTATGATTTCACAGTGGGGGAGGAAGCATGGGGATTATTGGCTTATCATCACGTAAGTGAACAGCTCCAGACAGAATCTGAAAATGTCTGGCTGGGGTAGAGATGTGGTGCCTGGGTATGTCCCCTTAGATAAAGACAGTGAAACAGATCTAGATGGATTTGTGTCCAAGAGTAGGGTCAGAGGCCCCATTTGCTCTGGGGCTTTGCTCTTTCTTCAACAAACTGAGGATGAGATGGTCAGATAGCATCACTGACTCAAGGGACATGAGTTTGGGCAACCTCCAGGAGATGGCGAAGGACAGGGGAGACTGCTGTGCGGCAGTTCATGGGGTCACAAAGAGTCAGACACGACTGAGCGACTGAACAACAATAACAACGACAAACACTGGTCTCATCACGGTTGGGACCTTCACAGAGATCCACACCTAGGCCTTCCACGCCATGTGAGACAAAGACAAGGAATGCTGATGAATTCATACTCTTCTCTCCCTGCGTTCACCCAAGCTGTGTATGCAGAAGTTCCTACTGAACTGTTGATCGGGCTTGCATGAATTAGCAGGAAGGAAATGGCAACCCACTCCAGTATCCTTGCCTGGAAAACCCCATGGCCAGAGGAACCTGGTGGGCTGCAGTCCACAGAGTTGCAAAGAGTCAGGCATGACGTGGCTAACACTTTCATTTCTCAACCTTAGCTTTTGCGAAGGGTTTATGCCCTAAGGACAATCGGACTGGACATTTCTGAAGAACTTAATCTTTGTCACTTGAGATTCCTGTGAGTTGACAGCATTTGAACTGTGGTTGTGCCTTTAAAACAATAATAATCCTGGTAGGAAAGTCTTGGTGACAAAGGAACCAAGGAAGAAAGACATGGCATTTGAGGGAACTAAGACAGGTGTCTCACCCTGGACCAGGGAACCCAGTGAAGAGTGAGACTATAACTCTGGATTGAAACTCAGTGCTGGGACTCACAGAAAGAGAGAGAGAAAGAACAAACCAGTGGTTACCAGTGGGGACAGGAGTAGGGGAGGGATGTTGTAAGGGTAGGAAGTATGGGGTACAAATCATTAGGTACAAAATAAGGTACAAGGATACTCATAAAACATAGGGAATATAGCCAATAGTTAATAATAAGTATAAATGGAGTGTAACCTTTAAAAATTGTGACTCACCAAACTGTACACCTCTAACTTGTATAATATTGTACATCAAATATACTTCAACAAAAATAAATAAATAAAAACAACAATAGAAAGGATACTCCCTGCTGGTTAATAAGCTGAGCATCTACTGGCCTCATTTCTGATGACTGCAGTCATTGTAGGGAAGGATGTTTAACATTGAAGCTCCTTAGGGCTGAAGAACAGGGTGATTAAACGCCTCTCCCTAAGGAGCAGGAGTTGCTGTATTCGGGGTGCTACTCACGGGCCTCTTCTGTCCTCCGCTTCTCAGAGGGCCGGCTGGGCTCCCCAATCCCAATCACGTTGGCTGCAACTGTGCGGAATTCATACTCGACCCAGGGGTTCAGACCCACCACGGTGGCTGTGAATGTCTTCCCATCGATGAGTTCTGGGACTGAAAGACATCGAAAGAAAGTGAAATAGTTGATTTTAATACTTGTCCCACTTTAAGAAAAAGTATTGGTGACTGTGATTCAAAGTTGTATGTAATAAAATACTGATTAAAAGGCATTCAAAATTATATGCCATAAACTTTAGTTATTACAAGGTTAAAAAAAAGGTGAGGATGTTCCATAGAATTCCGTGTTAGGAAGATTGGAACTTGGTTCATCACCACCATCACCGTCACTGTATCCAGGGCACCACCGCAGGTCTGAGGGCAGCTGCACAAACAGCCCTTGCACGGCGGTCATCCCAGATCACTCCGCGCCAGACCAATCAACTCAAATCTCACACCAGCAGATGATACCACAAAGACAGTCTCCAAGGCCCAAGGCTACCTGACTGTAATCACTCTTGTTCTCTCTCACATGTTTCGCGGTTTTTACTGAATAGGACTGGGCACATTGTTTAATTCTTACAACTACCCTAGGAATACGGTGAACTTACTCTCTTCATTTTTATAGATGAGGAAAAGGTACCACATAATGGTCAAATGACTCACCCAAGGTCACAGTGGATTTGCATCTTTGACCACATGGCCCAAGCTCCATTATAACAACTGCGGCTACTGCTAAGTCACTTCAGTCGTGTCCGATTCTGTGCGACCCCAGAGACGGCAGCCCACCAGGCTTTCCCGTCCCTGGGATTCTCCAGGCAAGAACACTGGAGTGGGTTGCCATTTCCTTCTCCAATGCATGAAAGTGAAAAGTGAAAGTGAAGTCGCTTAGTCGTGTCCGACTCTAGCGACCCCATGGACTGCAGCCTACCAGGCTCCTCCGTCCATGGGATTTTCTAGGCAAAAGTACTAGAGTGGGGTGCCACTACCTTTAACAACAACGGAGCAATAATGATATAGATCGATACAACTACTGTCAGTGAATTGTATTAGCATATCAAAAGAAAGAAGCTGCAAATGTAGAACGGACGGTCCATGAAGAACACAAAAAGCGGGATCAGAGAGGCAGCATTTGACAGTGTTCATTCAGCAGGGCTCCTTCACAGAGGACGGGGCTCACTGCCTGAAGCCGCAAGCCACAGAGCCCTGGACTTGGCTTCTACACTCTCTGGGCAACCTTTTGGGTTTTGAACTGATTACCATAAAGATTTCCCAATGGGCCCAGGGGATGTCCCTGTGACAAAGCTGAGGCCCCAGTGACCAGACTTCAGTGACTTCCCGCCTCCTTGGGACCACATGTATACAATCCTTCCCTCCAAAGGTGAAAAGTATGGGCTCTGCAGTCAGACAACCTGGATTCTAATCCTGAATTCACTCTTAGCAGCTGAAGAACCTTAGGAAAGTTGCTTAACCTTTCCACACCTTGGTTTTCTCACTGTGAAATAAAACTAATAACATCTATTCACAGTGCATTTGAGAACACCCAAGAAAAGCACTTATAAGCACTCAACCAATTCTAGTTGTAGCTGTTTTCTTTTGTATACTATCCTTATCATTGTTGTGAATATCAATATCTTCATCCCCCTCCTTTCCTTCATCATATTTATGCAGTGATTTACTTTTTTTTAAGTTTCACAATCACTTCTGTATAGGGTCATAACTGTTCTTATTTTGCCCATTTAACAGAAGAGGAAAATAAAGACGTATAGAAATCTGCTCAGGATTAGAAGTCGTATATCCTTAATTTCCAGATTTCCTTTCCTTTCTTCCTGAAACACTCCCGTGACCCAGGAGAAAGTCAGTGTCAGCTGGAAACACAGAAACCCATTTCTGAGGTCAGATATGCTCAAATGGAAAAACTAGAGGAGTGTGCAACATGCTTATAATAACTGTTTGTTTGTTTTTTTCCTCAAACAAAACCTAAATAAAATAACAAACTGAGTCAATTGAGAGGTGTAGACAGGAGCAGAAGTGGTAGGCCTACTCATGTATGCTTTAACAAAACCTCATGCCTCTTCATACTCAAATGTATCCATCTAAAAAAATGACAGCAAGTCAAGAGTCTCCATGCAGTCCTTCGATACAGGTTTCTTGAAAGCTGGGTACAAACCTAACAGACTGTGACTATAGAGTAACGAATCCCGTGCTTTTCAAAGTGCACCGCTAGAGGCGCACAGACAATTTCAGGTAATGCACAGACAGATGACACATTTATTTTTATAACAAATGTATTTCAAAATACGTTTAAAAAATAAAACCAACACAAGACCTTGTTGGCTTCCCTCATAGCTCAGTTGGGAAAGAATCTGCTTGTAATGCAGGAGACCAGGGTTCGATTCCCAGGTCAGGAAGATCCTCTGGAGAAGGAAATGGCAACCCACTCCAGTATTCTCACCTGGAGAATCCCATGGACAGAGGAGCTTGGCAGGCTACAGTCCATGAGGTTGCAAGAGTTGGACATGACTTACCAACTAAACCACCACTACTGCCAAGACCTAACATCATTTTAGATACTGTGGCTTAGAACGAATTAAAGAACCAGCAAATTTGAATCAATAGAAAGAAAAATATTAAATAAATGATAGTATGGTGGGCTGAGGTCTGGGAAACGCTGCCTGAAAGTCTCATCTGTAGCGATGTGTCTGAACGAGAAACAAGAGGCCCCTCAGCCTCTGCTTCACAGCTGTGTCCATTCTGCTGAGTTGCCAAAGCCCCAATGAGACACCGGAATCAGAGGTTCAATATAGTACCTGTGTTGACCGCTTGCCAGCCCACGGAGAACGGAGTCCTGGCTTGAATGACATACATGGTGATGGGGCTGTGGTTGTCAGGCCCGGGCCTCCAGGAGAGCTGAGCCGTGGTGTCTGTAATTTCATCTATAGTCACGGCCTCTGGGGGGCCTGGAGGACCTGAGAAAGAGCAAGACCCTCAGAAGTGGAGCAGTGTGTTCAAATGTCCAAGCAAGTGACCATTCGGTTGAATGGTCAACACTCTATTCAACTCTTGATTCATCCAGCCCCAAGTTCAACACTTGACAATTCCTTTTTGAATACCCGTGAGGTGCCTATCTTCCTTCTAGGTTCTGAAACTACATAGATGAATGAAACATGGTGTGGCCTCCTCCCTCCAGGGGTTCACTACAGAATAGGAAAAACTAATAGGTACCCAACAATTACAATAGAATATTTTTTTCCAGATGCCAAAGGAGAATATTGGTGTACTACAAGGAACCAAGTTCATTAATCCACCCATCATATATTTACAGGTTCCTACTATGAACTGGACACTGTTATCTGGGGCTACAGTGGTGATAAATGAAGATTTGAGTCTTCTGAAAGTGGTCATTTCTACCCCTGATGGTGTGAGAAAAAATGACTTTAGAACTTTGGGGTCACAGAGTTTTTCTGCATAGTCCAGCTGCACTGGGATGTCCACATCAAATGCCAAAACACAGTCATGTGCGAGGGAACTGCTGTGAAAAGTGGCTCATGTTCAAGAAACAGAAGTCTGTGGCTTCTTCAGAGAAATTTCAAAATCAAGTTGGAGCCTGAGGACCCACACCTGCAATTTCTGTAAGTCACACCTGTATTTTTCTACTTCTGCTCTGGAAGTGCACAGAGCACTGTGCTTAGACCACCAAAATGGGAGGAAATCAGTTTTAAATGAAGGCTTGAAAAACATAAAGAAACAGAAAGCTGGAAAGTGGTTGGCAGGCAATCACAAAATAACACAGAGCCAGAGCAAAGACCCAAAGCTGTCCTAGATTCCAATATGAAAAGCTCTTAGAAGGCAGTTAAAGGCATTTCTAATGAGTGAACAGCTCGGCAGAGACGTCGAATGCGAGGGAGGGAGACAGAGCCACAAAGTTCCTGTGTGCTAGATAGGAGTAAGGAGATCTTCCTAGGGGGCAGAGGGATGTGCTGATGCCCAGGAGAGCGATCAGATGTTCTGCCAAAATACTCCGGGGCCACGGCACAGGGGCAGGGAAGAAAGAGACCTTTCACAGAGTGCTGAAAAGTTAATGGCAGTTTCTACAAGTAGCACTTTGTTCTGGGATTCACTTCTGCACGCTTTCAGTGATGTCCTAAATTTCTCTTTCCTTTTTTAAAAAGCCTTTTTTTATAGACCCACAGGTGAGACTAAATTTATCTTCTCCCTCCTACTCCTGAATGAAAGGTCTGCAAGTCTGCACGCTGGCACTGATTAATTTTCCATAGTGACATTTCGGCACGCCAGTCTAATGCCACCTAGATAGAGCTGGCATGACCTCTGGTCTTCAGGATTCTTATTAACCACAGAAAGTCCAGAAGATAATAATATAATTTTCTTTTTTCTCACCAGCTTTCTTATCCCAGCGTTCCCATCCTTTTTTTTTTTTAATTTTATTTTATTTTTAAACTTTACATAATTGTATTAGTTTTGCTAAATATCATAAAAACAGATGTTCCTTCCATGGCCTTTAGAATCAAAGTACCACAAAGGAGAAAAGCATTCCTCTCCAAATCCTTCAATGAATTCAATGGACGGGGAAGAGCTGAGCCCACTGTTGGCAAGCAGAAGGAGCACAGGAAGGAGGTGGCCTGAATTTGGCTGCTGGAGATAAGATGTACTTTCACAGTGGGGTTTGCTGCTTGTTATGTTCCTGCTACCCGCCCCACCCAAGGGTAGATACGTTCACACCTCACAGAATGTTTTTACCCATTTGTTTTGGGGAAGTTGGGTCTCTCTTTCAAAATGACAACATGAGCATATGTTTATCCTCTAAGCAGAGTGTTTACATGGGCTGGGGCTCACATGACTTTGTGTCAAGGAAATAGCAGAGGGGATGCAGGTGTTATGCCTGGCATTCCTGCATCTTTCTCAGGGAAGACTGGCCTTTCTAGCTGCTGTCCGTGTGCTTTAGATTAAATAAAGTAGATAACAGAGAAACAAAGAAGCCAAATGCAAGGCTTCAAGCTTTTAGTTTCAAATACAAAAATCCCTGACAGGTCAACAAAATGCATATCTGCCTCTCCTCTGCAAAGTGCAGAAAAGCTGCCAAGGGCAGAGGCAGGAGGAGATAAAACCGAAGATTATGGTTTAAAATGGCATATTAATTTATTGGCCTTATTCACTGATTATGCTAGATTTTCTTTTAGACAGCATTTGCAGATTCCTCTTGGTGTTTAATGTTATTTTCTGTGAAATGAAGTATACAATATCACTTAAGAAATTCAACTATTACTGATTTACATTTTTATGATTCTAATTTATTGGTGCTTAAACTGCTGATCTGAACATTATCCTAATTAAATAGAGGATACATTTTCAGCCACAGAATTCCTTCGCCCCCAAGGGAAGAGCAGACCAGCTCTGGTGTATTTTAAAATGGAAATAAACACGGTCCCCTCGGTTATTTTCTGGGTAGCTCTACCCAGGTTGGAAGCTTTCTCTCTTATCTGGCCCTTATCTGTACCATTACAGAAAGGTTTTTAAGGCAATTTAAAGGAGAATCAGAGTAGACCTGATGGAAAAGATATCTTTCTTTAACCTCTCTTGATATCAGTTTGAATTGCTGACTCCCACACCTCTCCCACCCCTGCCAATGCTACGTGCAGAGGATGCAGCCACACTTTCTATTGCTTCCAATAACATCTTGTTCTCTGTGCACTCAGATTTACCCTGCCTCCAAGTCTGGTATCACCTGGATTTTTGTTTTCTTACACTTAACATTCTGCTGGCCAGATTCCTAAACACTTGTATTAGTGTTCCGCTGCATGTTTCGGATCATCAAATCACTCACTGTATTGTAAGTTCCCTACACACGAACCTTCACGTTGCAGACTTTCAAAGAGGCAGATATATGTTCCATCAACGTCAGGCATGAACGACGTTATGCCCTTCCCCTCCTATCGCTGACGATCCTTCAGCTCCACCACTTCCCACCTCTTCTCCCTGCTCCAATCAATAACTCCTCTTGCCTCTTCACTCGCTGCAGCCCCTACATGCCAACTACTGTACTTCTCAAGGTATGTACTGTAAGATTAAAGATCTTTTCTTTATTTTTTGAGTTTTTGTTTTATGCGAAAAGTATTATAAACCTGTTGCTGTACAGTACTAGATAGCCGACTGTGTTAGTTGGGTATGTAAGTTAACTTGGTTGGACTTATGAACAAATTGGACTTACACATGCTCTCAGAACTAAACTCATTTGTACGTAGGGGACTTACTGTACTTGTGAAGGAGACACTGGCTAAGAAATTATTTTGATGTTCTGATTTGGCTGTGCATTTAACTTGATCAAACCCCTGAGCAAGCATCAGTTTGATTCTGATATATATACAGATAGATAGATACATAGATACACTGGTTCACAAAGACCAAATTTTAATTTAAAAATATTTCTTAAAGTTCACGTACTGTTCCTTTACACATTGGTTTGGTAAGAATTAGTCAGCCAAGTCACTCACAGCCATGAGGCTTAAGTTAGGTCTTGTCTGTCATATGCAAGACAATCTCACGAATGTCAGTTCCTGATACCAACTCCCTGCTGATTTACTACAACCTAGGCAGTCAGGAAGTATTCCCTTCCAAAGCCATATTGTAGAAACTGGAGAGAACTAATCACTTAAGGGGGAAAAACCTGGGGAAAACTGGTGACGATTTTACTTAAGCCACTCTTAGATCAGTGACCTAAGATACCGATTTGGTTCAGCCTAGACGAATAGCAAAAGGCACAGTGTGATCCTTTTTTAAGCCATTTGCTTTTCTTAATCTCAGTTTTTCTTGAAGGTCCTATCAACTCCAACACTGTAAATCATGGCACTTGGGGCCTTCAGAGGAGTTCTTTTCAGTAGAGAGTAAGTGGATTTACTCTGCACTTTCTGATCCCCTATGAGAGAAACAGATGTACACAAAACTTTTGTAGACTCTTAACACCTTAACAATGTTTTCCTTCTATTGACTCTTTGCTGGTAATTCTAAACCACTGAGGCTTTTAGAGCTCTGCACAGGAGTAGATATCACAAAAGTATTTTAAGAATGAAACCCCCAATTCCCATACCTCTCACGATCAGGTCGGCAGCGGCAGACAGCCTGTCGACACTTGTTTGGACCATGCAGACGTATTTCCCAGCATGCTTCAGCTGGATGTTTCGGATCATCAAATCACCAGCTGAATCCTGCTGATAAAGTAGGGGAAAGTGGCTACAATTACTTTTTAATGAGCTCTAAATATCATTATCACATGAAGGACACTGTGACTAATAGATTTATTTTACACTGGCTGATGAAAACATTAGCGATGCAAGCCATGGCCTATTAAAAATGCGTGAGCCTGCCTGTTAGGTAATAACAGCAACGTCCTCAGGACACACCTCGGATAAGACCTCAGGTGTCTGGCCTCTGCGTCTCTGGAGGAGTTTGTCACCCATGTTGGAAGCACTTAAACTGATTATTTTTTCAAATGCATTTATTTATTTTAAAATGTTTTTATTTTATACTAGAGTATAGCCCATTAACAATGCTGTTATAGTTTCAGAAGAACAGCAAAGAGATTGTCATCAGTTCAGTTCAGTTCAGTTCAGTCGCTCAGTCGTGTCGGACTCTGCGACCCCATGAATTGCAGCACGCCAGGCCACATATGAAGGCAATGACAACTCACTCCAGTACTCTTGTCTGGAAAATCCCATGGACGGGGGAGCCTGGTGGGCTGCCGTCTATGGGGTCGCACAGAGTCGGGCACGACTGAAGCGACTTAGCAGCAGCAGCAGCAGCAGCAGCAGGCCACATATACATATACATATACATATATCCATTCTCCCCCAGGGGGCACTAGTGGTAAAGAACCTGCCTGGTAATGCAGGAGACATAAGAGACTTGGGTTCAATCCCTGGTTCGGGAAGTTCCCCTGCAGGAGGGATGACAACCCACTCCAGTATTCTGGCCTGGAGAATCTCATGGACAGAGGAGACTGATGGGCTACAGTCCACAGGCCCACAAAGAGTCAGACATGACTGAAGTGATTTAGCATGCATTCGCCCCTAAACTCCCCTCCCATCCAGGCTGCTGCACAACACTGAGGAGAGCTCCCTTGGAAGCACTGAAATGTATGTAAAGTGGCTGCTGATTTAGTCCCGTGGGTTTCTTTAGACATGCCCTCAACCTCCAGCTTTTGATGGCACTGCAGTGCTTGGGAGCTCTTTATATGTAAAGGCGGGGGGAGGTCCATGCTCGCAGGCACCTGTATTTTACTGCACAACTGTCTTACAGCCAGCATTCTGACTGCTCCTCAGTTTGAATTAAAGAATTATGAGGAGCAGACTCTCCAAGGAAATCTTGCATCCCCTAGTGTAGAACGGGGCTAATTTGCTTTCCAATGCCAAATGTGTGTTTGATCAGCAGATGAATAGGACTCATTACAGCCCAGTATGGATATCTAGGTGCCCTGGAAATATTTATACACCATTTACCAGCACAGTACTTTTGGTAAATGTGAGAAGATGCCGCTACAGGCCGTCACAAAGCTGGCAATTAAACTGAAAAACACAGCTACACCTTAGAGTTTCATAGCTCTGTTAATCAAAAGTTCGGAGAATGGCTGCTTGAGCAGGAGAACACCCTAGGGTTGAGTCAGGAAGCTATGCTTATTTCTAAATCTTGAAGGGTGGCAAGGTAACATAGGTTATTTTGGCCCTATTGTTATTCTTTCAGATGACAATAACATTGGATAATACTTGGTGGTATTTAATATCTGGCAGGCATGTATTATACTGAGTACTGACATGTCCTGTGAGGTAGGCACTTTTGTTATCCCTACTATACAGATGAGGAAACTCAAGCACAGAAAGGCTAGACGTCTTGCCTGGAGTCACTTAGCTGGTCAGTGGCAGAGCCAGGCTGTGAGCTCACATGGTCAGGCTGCAAGCTCACATGGTCAGGCTGCAATCCCTATCCTTTTCTGGAATGCTATGCTGTCATCTGGAAGGATCTCATTCTAAATTAGTGTGTACTTGGTTTCATCCTTGATTTCAGTACAACATATTATATATTTAGTCAGGGCAATGAAAGACATAGACCTGCCAATAGTTACAACTGGGTTAGAAGAAGTGCAAAATCATATTGTCAAGAGAGAGCTGAAGCTTTGAAACTTAGCTGTCTGGGGCTGATCCTTGCTGTGTGTCTCTGGGCCTTAGTTTATTAACCTATGAAAGAAGGATTCATTGCTTATGACACTGGCTTGTGAGAAGCAAATGAGATTGTATGTGTATGTGAAATCCTGAAAACTGTAAAGCAGGGATAAATTTAAACTAGTATTGGGGTGGCCATGGTCAGTATTCTCTGGGAAAAAATTATGTCAAAAATATTAAATCTAATTCAAGAAGAGTTGTGCTTTTCTTTTTTAAACCTGAAATCTTTTTTTTTTTTTTTTAATTTATAACACTTGGATCCTCATTTAGATTCTATTTACTCATAAAGTCTTATAATTGCTAGTAAAATAGGGGTAATTGCTACCATATTTCACAGAGTTTCTGAGGATTAAAGAGCTGATGCATATGAAAATGCTTGATAAATGATTAGACATTTTGCAAGTATAAGGTATCATCATCACCATGGCTATTAATACTTCTTTACCTAAGAAATTTCACATCCTAGGATTTTGAGCATAGACTTAAACAAAAAATATGCCTCATAAGGGAGTGTGTGTTGTGAAGGTACAAAGTCTTGGTAGTTTAAAATAAATAGCTACACTATCTCAATAATTTGTTTTATTCACCAAGGGCTGGAAGCTCAAAGAAGCTAGTGGTAGCCTGGAGATTTCCAAGCACAGGTATCCATTAACAGAATTTTGTGACTGTGTTGTTTGGAGTATACTTTCCCTATGCGTGTTTTTAAAGTAAAAGTGAAACAAAGAAAAGAAATATAAAGTCGGGATTGAGGTAAGAGGCTCACAGAAAGAGACCGCAATAACTTTCTCTTTCCCTTCGAAGTCATTCAGACCACACTACTGAGATATACATTCACATTCCTACCATAAAGAACTAAACAATGTTGTGGTCTGCTCTGCTCCTGACAGAACCATTGGAGGTGACCAGAGGACAGTGAAATAATAAAATAAAATAAATAATAATGAAATAATAATAATAAATAATAATAATTAAAACTGCAGTAGGTTAGCTCTACCAAATGTCATCTTCATAGTACTGACCTGGCAAGTAGAAACTGCAAAATGGGCTTAACTTCAGAATTGCTTCCTTACCTCTTTGTTGTCCAGCACTAACTCCACAGATGTTAATGATCCTGGTGGCTAACACACTTAGCTCTCACAATTTGCAGTGATGTCCCAAACCTTGCACTTAATTCTTTAGCAATGATTGATTGGCACTTTTAGTACTGGTATCACAAAGAGACAAACACTTGCCATACAAAGGGCTATTGAGAGCGATTCCATGGACAGAGGTCGTTACAAAAGGTGGTCATCAGTGTCCAGGGGTGTCTCTACCTGTGCTTCAGCCCACCTTTCTGTGGTTCAGCATAAGGTTCACATCTGTCTTATTGGCAGAATTTATATTTTGATAGCCCAGGCAGCTGGTCTGATTGGTTGTTGACTGTGCCATCCTGAGAGAATATTTTTATTATCTCTCCTGCCCAAAACATTGGTTTTACTATGAAAATAAATATTCTGTTTAATCTGTGGAGGTTTTCTCAATGTATACTCTCATGTTATTAGGACTAATATTACTCTTCCTTCAGTGAATACAATCATTAAAATTCCTCACATACTGTTTTTGGTGGTAGGCACTGTGCTATTTAGGTTTCTAAACCTGAAGGTATTTAGTATCTTCAATGATGTTGTGATATAGCTAATATCATTCTTTATTTGGTCAAGGTTATTAGGCTGAACTATATTGAAGTGGTCCAGAATGGTTAATAATGGCAATTTTAACCAGCTTTTCTCAACCAGAGTTCCCAGGGACAATCAGTAGACTCAAGTCATCCATTGAGGGAATGAAATAACTCCTCTCTCGTGCATTTAAAATGGTACCAGTCATAAACAATCCTTGGGAGACTTGAGAAAATAGTTACAGAAATTATTTGGGGTGTTTGGTAATTCAGTAGAGGCGTATTGTTTGGGAAAGGCAGAAAGAATGTAAATAATAGGAATAGCACCATATTTCAGAAGATGTTGAGGGTCAACATATCATAGGTATAATTTATAAGCTTTAGTCCATTTATTCTCAATATAAGAGATGGGGATAAGATGAGATGGGCAAATTAGATTCCTCTGGGAGCATGGAGGGAGGGCATGTTCTCCATTCAGCCTCATGTATTCTGCTGTCTTTGATTAGTCCCCTCCATGATAATGGCAGCTGGAATGAATCTTTTTAAAATTCTGACTGGCGTAGAGTTGAGTTACAAGGTTGTGTTTACTTGCAGCAAAGTGAATCAGCTATGCATGCATACGTCTACTCTTTTTTAGATTTTTTTCCCATATAAGCCATCAGAGAGTAGTGAGTAGAATTCCCTGTTCTATATAGTAGGTCCTTATTCGTTATCTATTTTATATACAGTAGTGTTTTATATATAGTAGTTATATTTTATATATAGTAGTGTGTATATGTCAATCCCAATCTCCCAATGTAGTCCTTCCCCCTGGAATCTACCTTAGTAATAGGAAAGTAGGGCTATGTTATGGTAGAAAAACTATTCTTGAAAATGATTGTCATAGATTCAAATTGTTTCCAAATTTAATGTTTTCTTGGTGTGAGTTCAATGGTACTACTTTTTTTTATGGGAAATAATTAAGGCCTTTGGAAAATTCAGTCATTAGAATTCAAATTATTTGGAGATAATAAACAATCTGATCAGACTTTCAGATTCAAGAAAGAAAGCCCTAACCTCACAATGATGAGTATTCTACATGAGCCAAAGGGAGTTTAGTCAGCAGTCTAAAAGAATACGAGTAAACTGTCCTCGAGCTATTTTATTAATTCAGTTCCATGGCATATGGTTCACCAGGGGACAGAGAATTTGGGATTTGCAGTTTAAAGCTGAGACCTGCAGTTTAGTAGCAATGAGGCCAAGGCAAGCCATGTATCTCCCATGACCCTGAGTTTTCTCATTCATATACGGAAACGAACAGCTAACCTGTAGGTTAAGGATTATGAGGGTTAAGAAAAGGACTGGCAAACAAGTGACTCAATAAACAGGGTCACACTTACGCAAAACAGAGCAGACATTAACCAAGAGTTTTTCAAGGTGTTTGAACAAAATCATCAAAGAATAACTTTATATTTCCTTTCAAGTTAGTCTACACGAGTTGTTTGACTCACTTTAGTTGCACATCGCATTTACTGTGGATAATCTGATTTTTATACTTACCCCTCCAACTCTTTCAAAGTGGTCCCCATCTCTGTCAAAGTCTATCAGGCGTCCATTAAACGACCAAGTGAACGCGATGTTGAGCGAGTGATCGTGCGTCACCTGGCACGGCAGAACAATACTTTCTCCAACAGTGACGTCCATACTGGAAGGAGGTACCATTACCTTTGTTGGATCTAGAGAGTGAAAACAAAACAGAACAACAAAGCCTATGAGCATAAGTAGCAATAACATGTAGAATTCAAGGGCAGGATGAAATACTAAGGAGTCTGGCTTTATTTTTTCTTAGGCTATGCCCGGCAAGCCTTAGTCATCTGGGAAGCTCACATTCGGGCCAGGAGGTCATTTTTAATATGAAAAGATGAAAACACTCATAATGTGAACCTTCACAGAGCAACTGAACTCAGCTGGGGAGCACTGAGGTTACATCTCTTAAGACACTTGCAGAGGGGCCTAGTTCTGCAGCCTGCTCTGAAACTGCCTCTTGAAAAAGGTTTTCAGATCTCCCTGGTTTCATTAGAAAGCTGAGTGGAAGCAGGAAAATCCATGCTAATTGGAAGCTTTCTTTTTTCTACTATAAAAGTGATACATGTTTAGTATAGGAAAGTCAGAAAATTCAGGGAAGCTGAAAGAAGGAACCAAAGCAAAACAAAATTATGTATAGTTTCTTAGTGTTCGGATAAAATTCTTATTTTCATTTTAGTATAATTATTCCGTGTTTTGGACTCATAGCTTTTCAGTTGTTTTGTTTTGCAGTATAGCAAACATGCTACATATATGATATTTCTCTTTATTATCTACTTAAATATAATACGGGCTTACATTTTATCCACAAATTTTTATAATCGGTATGATAGGCTATTAATTGTTTCAACCATTATGAAACTAGTAAATATTTTAGCAAATTTATTATAATTATAAATAATGCTATAATGAATATCTCGGACAAAATGGTGTGTGTGTGTGTGTGTGTGTGTGTATATATATATATATATAGAGAGAGAGCTTATTTCTTATCGAAGAACAGTTGATTTACAATGTTGTGTTAGTTTCAAATATATAGCAAAGTGATTCAGCTATACACATATATTCTTTCTCAGGTTCCTTTCCACTATAGACTATTACAAGATACAGATTATAGTTCCTTGTGCTATACGGTAAGTCCCTGTTGTTTATTTTATATACAGTAGTGTGTATATCGGAGAAGGCAATGGCACTCCACTCCAGTACTCTTGCCTGGAAAATTCCATGGATGGAGGACCTGGAAGGCTGTGGTCCATGGGGTCGCTGAGGGTCGGACATGACTGAGTGACTTCACTTTCACTTTTCACTTTCATGCATTGGAGAAGGAAATGGCAACCCACTCCAGTGTTCTTGCCTGGAGAATCCCAGGGACAGGGGAGCCTGGTGGGCTGCCGTCTCTGGGGTCGCACAGAGTTGGACACGACTGAAGCGACTTAGCAGCAGCAGCAGCAGCAGCAGCAGTGTGTATATATATTCCTTCCAGACTCCCAAGTCATCCCTCCCCACCCTTTGCCTTTGGTAATGATACGATTGTTTTCTATGTTTGTAGGTCTTTCTGTTTTGTTCAGTTCAGTTCAGAGGCTCAATCATGTCCGACTCTTTGCGACCCCATGACCCACAGCACGCCAGGCCCCCCTGTCAACACCAACTCCTGGAGTCTACCCAAACCCATGTCCATTGAGTTGGTGATGCCATCCAATCATCTCATCCTCTGTTGTCCCCTTCTCCTCCTGCCCTCAATCTTTCCCAAAATCAGGGTTTTTTTTCCAATGAGTCAGGTCTTCACATCAGGTGGCCAAAGTATTGGGGTTTCAGCTTCAGGATGAGTCTTTCCAATGACAACCCAGGACTGATCTCTTTTAGCATGGACTGGTTGGATCTCCTTGCTGTCCAAGGGACTCTCAAAAGTCTTCTTCAACACCACAGTTCAAAAGAATCAATTCTTCGGCACTCAGCTTTCTTTAGAGTCCAACTCTCACAACCATACATGACTACTGGAAACACCATAGCTTTGACTAGATGGACCTCTGTTGGCAAAGTAATGTCTCTGCTTTTTAATATGCTGCCTAGATTGGTCATAACTTTACTTTCAAGGAGCAAGCATCTTTTAATTTCATGGCTGCAATCACCATCTGTAGTGATTTTGGAGCCCCAAAAATAAAGTCTGTCACTGTTTCCACTGTTTCCCCATCTATTTCCCATGTGTGATGGGACCAGATGCCATGATCTTTGTTTTCTGAATGCTGAGCTTTAAGCCAACTTTTTCACTCTCCTCTTTCACTTTCATCAAGAGGCTCTTTAGTTCCTCTTCACTTTCTGACATAAGGGTGGTGTCATCTGCATATCTGAGGTGATTGATATTTCTCCCGGAATCTTGATTCCAGCTTGTGCTTCTTCCAGCCCAGCGTTTCTCATGATGTACTCTGCATACAAGTTAAATAAGCAGGGTGACAATATACAGCCTTGACGTACTCCTTTTCCTATTTGGAACCAGTCTGTTGTTCCATGTCCAGTTCTAACTGTTGCTTCCTGACCTGCATACAGGTTTCTCAAGAGGCAGGTCAGGTGGTCTGGTATTCCCATCTCTTTCACTTTTCCACAGTTTTTTTGTGATCCACACAGTCAAAGGCTTTGGCATAGTAAATAAAACAGAAATAGCTGTTTTTCTGGAACTCTCTTGCTTTTTTGATGATCCAGTGGATGATGGCAATTTGATCTCTGGTTTCTCTGCCTTTTCTAAAACCACCTTGAACATCTGGAAGTTCACGGTTCACATACTGTTGAAGCCTGGCTTGGAGAATTTTGAGCATTACTTCACTAGCGTGTGAGATGAGTGCAATTGTGCAGTAGTTTGAACATTCTTTGGCATTGCCTTTTTTGGGGATTGGAATGAAAACTGACCTTTTCCAGTCCTGTGGCCACTGCTGAATTTTCCAAATTTGCTGACATATTGAGTGCAGTACTTTCACAGCCTCATCTTCTAGAATTTGAAATAGCTCAACTGGAATTCCATCACCTCCATTAGCTTTGTTCGTAGTGATTGTTCCTAAGGCCCACTTGACTTCACATTCCAGGTTGTCTGGCTCTAGGTAAGTGAGTTATCTGGGTCGTGAAGATTTTTTTGTACGGTTCCTCTGTGTATTCTTGCCACCTCTTCTTAATACCTTCTGCTTCTGTTAGGTCCATACCATTTCTGTCCTTTATTATGCCCATCTTTGCATGAAATGTTCCCTTGGTATCTCTAATTTTCTTAAAGAGATCTCTAGTCTTTCCCACTCTATTGTTTTCCTCTATTTCTTTGCATTTATCACTGAGGAAGGGTTTCTGATCTCTCCTTGATATTCTTTGGAACTCTGCATTCAAATGGGTATATCTTTCCTTTTCTCCTTTGCCTTTTGCTTCTCTTCTTTTCACAGCTATTTGTAAAACCTTTTCAGACAGCCATTTCACTTTTTTGCATTTCTTTTTCTTGGGTATGGTCTTGCTCCCTGTCTCCTGTACAATGTCACAAACCTCCATCCATAGTTCATCAGGCTCTCTGTCTATTGGATCTAGTCCCTTAAATCTATTTCTCACGTCCACTGTATAGTCATAAGGGATTTTATTTAGGTCATACCTGAATGGTCTATTGGTTTTCCCCACTTTCTTCAATTTAAGTCTGAATTTGGCAATAAGGAGCTCATGATCTGAGCCATAGTCAGCTCCCAGTCTTGTTTTTGCTGACTGTATAGAGCTTCTCCATCTTTGGCTGCAAAGAATATAATCAATCTGATTTTGGTGTTGACCATCTGGTCTGTTTTGTAAATAAGTTCATTTGTAGCATTTTTTTAGATTCCAAGCATAAGTGATATTTTTCTCTGTGTAACTTTACTTTACTCATATATCACTTTTTAAAAATGAGAAACTACTAATTTGTTTTTAAATTCACCCTTTACATTATAGTTTTAATCAGGAATGAAACAGACTTGCTCATCCAAGATAGTTTATGAACCCTAAAACTACATTCACACATAGATAGTCTCTACTTTCTCACTGACATAGGATTTCATAACTGATGTCAGAGAGTAAAATGGTGAAAAGCAATGTGAATTAAATTGAAAGGTCATATAAGTGCTTACAGAGTGAAATTATGAATTCAGCCATATACCTGAAATTTCTCTATACTGAGCCCTAAAACCAACCAAACACACCACAATAAAGAAGACAAATCAAAAGCAAAGAGAGACGGTAAAAGAGTGATGACTAACCCCCTTCCACATTCAAGGATTGTGTTTCACAGGCTGTGCAGCACATAAACATTTACTGAATATACCTCCTAGATGACAGTCTCAGCTGGGAATTTTGTAATGGAGTCTCTTTCCAACAACCCACTCACTAAAATCTCCTCTTTAAAGAGTATCTCCTCTTTTAAAAGTATAAAAGTGTACTTTCTACACTTTTATCCAACTTTGGAAAGCAAACATCTCAGGTCATTAAAGAAGGAGTCTGTGTACATCTGAACTGAGTCGGTTCTGTTTAGTCGTTTAGTTGTGTCCACCTCTGTGTGACCCCATGGACTGGAGCATGCCGGGCTTCCCTGTCCATCACCACTCCCGGAGCTTGCCCAAACTCAAGTCCATCGAGTCAGTGATGCCATCCAACCATCTCATCCTCTGTTGTCCCCTTCTCCTGCCTTCAATCTTTCCCAGCATCCATAAATGGATTCTAATCTAGTGGAGGAATATACTTTTGCTGTTTTCTGAAAACAGGTAAAGCTCAGGACAAGTGGATTGGTGTGCTCTTGGTGATTTCATGGTGAGCATGAAATCAGAAGTGAAAAACAGGTACTTCTAGCTAAGAGCTTTTTGCCTGGAAGAATTCCATGGATAGAGGAGCCTGGTGGGCTACAGTCCAAGGGGTTGCAAAGAGTTGGACAAGACTGAGAGACTAACACACACACATACACACTAGCTAAGAGCTAATGGGAAAGATAGCTGTTTATTTCAAAACCTGAGGCTTTTGCAAGTCACATAATCAAAATCAGCTATTGATTAACTGACCCACAGGAAAAGGTACAGATAGAGATTTTTTTTTTAATGATGGAAGGAGTTAAAAAAAAGTCACCTTTGAATAATGCTAAGCAGAAAATTAAAAAAATAACTCCATTTCACTTAATGTGTCATTTATCATTTTTTAATTTCAAAATTCATCTATAAAATGAAGATTGGAGCACATAATTCCTGAACAAAATTATATGCATCTCCGGTTTGTATTTGGCATGATGTCACCTTATTCTATTTTAAATGGCTGTCCACTGATTTTGCAATTTAGATTTTCATTTTAATGTACCTTCATTCATTTGTGCATCTATCTACCAAGCAATCGTTATGTGCTGAATGGATAACAGTGTCCTAGTACCAAGAGAGACCTGGCAAAACGTTTTCATAAAAACTGAGGGACTTCCCTGGCAGTCCAGGGGTTAAGAACTGGCCTTATAATGCAGGGAACGCAGGTTTGATCTCTGGTTAAAAAACTAAGATCCCACGTGCCACAAGGCAACTACTGTGGCAACCACAAGCCTGTGTGCGCTAAAGCCCACACACAACAACCAGAGAGTCCATGCGCCGTTATGAAAGATCCTACGTGCCACGACTAAGACCAGAAGCAGCCGAATAAATAAATGCTTGTGCTTGTAACTCATTCTTGTCTGACTCTTTGAGACCTGGCTCCTTCGTCCAAAGTTTTCAGGCAAGAATACTGGAGCAGGTTGCCATCTCCTCCTCTGAGAGGATCTCCTCGACCCAGGGATTGAACCCACGTCTCTTGCGTCTCCTGCATTGGCAGGTGGATTCTTTACCACTAGCGCCATCTGGGAAGCCCAAATAAACAAACAAACAAAAACAAAAAACCAAAAACTGAGTCTAACTTCTAACTAAAAGACTAAACTAACAGAGCCTAACTAACTAAAAAACTAACTGTTCACATTCTAGATACCATGTTATATGCTTGACATGGATTGTTTCATTTACTTTTAACAAATACATCTATTATTCCTGTTTAAGGAAACTGATGCCTAAGAATGGTTAAGGAACTATCTGTTGTGCTAAGCTGTCTCCCTTCCTTTAGCTAAAAACACGATATATCCATTCACAAACGATCCAGGGAACAAGGCTGAGGGCATAATACAGCAATTTGCACTCTTGATTTTGTGTAGTCAGCTGAAGACATGTAAACACAGAAGAAATTCAGAGAAGGCAGTGGGGTGAAGATGATTTCAGAGGGCTTTACTGCAAGATGAATGAAGTTACTGTCTTAGGTAAAAAGCAGTGATGAGTTTATAACTGAAATGCTGGCTCTACCTGTAAGCTTACACATCACACTGATGAGTGCAGAGTCAGATGTCAAGGCTAAAGTCCTCAAAAATGTCTTGGAGTTGGCACCTACCCGAAAGCCTAGAATCACCTGCAATTCTGGTTACATTTTTAATTGACATCTTTTTTTTTCACCTAAAGAAATGTTCATCCTTTTATGCACATTCAGTGATCTGGGACAGATTTTATTATTATTGCTGAACTCAGTTGCCTGTTAACCAAGGACCAAAGTTCTCTAAATCAAGGATTATGCTGGTACAGCTACTGTCATGACAGATGCTAATTCATTACTGTAGCACTTGTCACTGATCCACATTTGAGCCCTGAAGTAGCAAGAATCAATGCAAAGGAAGTCAAGCACCGTACATACACCAGAGAGGTCTCCCTGGGACTAGAAGAGATTAAACTAAAGAGGTTCAAAACCTCATTAGTTTCTCGGTTTTCTCAAATTGTATGCTTGTTCAGTACTCCTGTTTTCCGTGTTGTGAATTCAGATGCTCTTTATGTGATTAATTTATTTAAATTTGAATACAAACACTGTACACAAATAAGCAGATGGTGTCTTCAAAACAAAACTGTCTCCCCTCCTTTGGTTTTAATTCATCAAGATCAGGAAGAACCTATATTTACGACTTGTGTTCTGAAGAGTCACTCCATCCATTGTTCTGTGCATAGAACTCTCAAAGGCAATTAGAACTCAAGATGTGAACTGATGTCTGGATTTGGATGTAATTAAATAGGAATAATAAAATAGGGCCAACAATACCCCAAAACTTTCCAGCTTGTGGTTGGTTCACCACATGGAAAATGATAAATTCAGAACTCCAGAGGACTGATGCTGAAAATATATACATATATTTATCAAATGATTAACCATCAGAGAGTAAAAAAAAATTCCTTTATGCCTTATAATGTTTTCTATAACATAGAGAAGACAGAAGTAAACTAAGTGCTTTATTCTAAAGATCAAAACAACCATGAGAGAGAGATTTAATTATTAACCACTGTGTTAATGATTAAGTCAATGATTAGATGCATAATTCCTTTCACACTAACAATGAAATATCAGAAAGGTAAAGTAGAAAACAGTACTTTTAAAATCACATCAAAAAACAAATAAAATGCCTAAGAGAAATAAACTTGACCAAGGAGATGAAAGAACTATATATGGTGAGAACTATAAAACATTATAAAGGAAACTGAGGAGGATTCAGTTAAGTGGAAAGATATCTCATGTTCTTCAATCAGATGAATTAATTTAGTTAAAATGGCAATGCTACCCAAAGCAATCTACAGATTTAATGTGATCCCTGTGGAATTACCCATGACATGTTGCACAGAATTAGAACAAATAATTGAAAAAATTAATATGGAACCATAGAAGACCAAGAATTGCCAGAGCAATCTTAAGCCACGGAAGTCAAAACAGTGTGGTATTGGTACAAAAACAGACATACAGGTCAATGGAGCAAAATAGAGAGCTCAGGAATAAAACACATATCTATGATCAATTAATGTTTGACAAAGGAGGCAAACCTATAAAATGGGAAAAAAGACAGTCATCAGCAAGTGGTGATGGAAAAGTTGAACAGGTGAACGTAAATCAATGAAGTTAAAACATATCTTCATAACATGCATAAAAACAAACTCAAAATGGCTTAAAGACTTAAACATAAGACATGACACCATAAAACTTCTAGAAGACAGCATGGCAAAACACTCTTTGACATAAATCATACCAATGTTTTCTTAGATCAGTCTCCCAAGGCAACAGAACTAAAAACAAAACAAATGGAACCTAATAAAACTTATAAGCTTTTGCACAGCAAAGGAAACCATAATAATAAACAAACAAAAACACGGAAAAGACAACCTACAGAAGGGAAGAAAACATCTGATGCAATGATGCTAAATTGCTTATACAGCTCAACAACAAAAAACCAAACAACCTAACTGAAATGTGGTCAGAAGATCTTAATAGATATTCCTCCAAAGAAGACATACAGTTGGCCAGTAGGCACATGAAAAGATGCTCAACATCACTAATTACTGAAGAAATGCAAATCAAAACTACAGTGAGAACCACCTCACACCAGCTTGAATGGCCATCATTAAAAAGTCTACAAATAACAAATGCTGGAGAGGGTGTGAAGAAAAGGGAACTCTCCTACACTGTTGTGAATGTGAATCAGTGCACATTCCTTCCAAAGCTTTTTGCATCTCAAAGGAATCAGAATATGATGAAGCAGGAAGAATGGTTGAGATTTTAAATGATTTCTAAGGTCTCTAAAAAAAAATTAGATTGAGACTTCCTAGCATCTTTTACTGGTCTATATAAATGCATTAAGCTTCTGTCTTTTTGTTATGAAATTGGGAGAAAAGACTAGATAGAGCTGCAACAAACTGGAGAGTTATGTTTGAAATGATTTGAGTTGAAAGAGGCAACATGAGTGCCTATGAGTAAGTAAGGGTTGATATATACCTAAGTAGGTATCAGGAAGTATGTATCAACAAATTGATAAAGCGTACCTTTGTAAACAAAGATGAAATATTTACCTTTTTCTCTCTATTTGGTCCTTCAAATATCTGGCTTTTCTCCATCTGGCTCCCCTATGCACTTGATGGTTTATTGTGACCAGATTACAACTAGTTATGCTAATCATTGTTTTGATTTGTTTTCTTTGTTTTGAAATTTTTTATGTTTTCTGTCTCTGTTATAGTATGATCTTATTAATGTTACTAGCTGTATGACTTATTTTGTCTATTTTGTAAGGTTGCAATCTATGTGTGTGTGTGTGTGTGTATATATATATATATAGAAGTGCTTGTATCCATATATAGATGTTAGTATCTATATGTATATATAGATATTAGTATCTATATGTATATATAGATGTTAGTATCTATATGTATATACAGATGTTAGTATCTATATGTATATATAGATGTTAGTATCTATATGTATATGTAGATATAAGAGATGGAGGTTCTCCAGAAAACTAAAAATAGAACTACTATATGATGCAGCAATCCTACTCTGGGACATATACCCAGACAAAACTGTAATTCAAAAAGATACACTTACCTTTATGTTTACAGCAACACTATTTACAAAAGGCAACACATGAAAACAGCCTAAACGTCCACTGACATAAATGGATAAAGAAGATGTGTTGTATGTCTCTGTGTGTGTGTGTGTCTATATACACAATGGATTATTGCTCAGCCATGAAAAAGAATGAAATAATGTTACTTGCAGCAACATGCTTATAACTAGGGACTATTATACTAAGTGAAGTAAGTCAGAAAAAGAAAATACCATACAGTATAATTTATATAGAGAGTCTAAAAAATGGAAGAGATGAACCTATCTACAAAACAGAATTATACTCATAGACACAGAGAACAGACTTGTGGTTGCTGAGTGGAGGAAGGGAGCGAGAGAGATGAACTGGGAACTTGGGTTTGGTGGATGTAAACTATTACATTTACAATGGATAAACAATGAACTCCTAGTTTATAGCACAGAGAACTATATTCAGTCTCCCGGGATAGATCATAATGGAAAAGAGTGTATATATATAACTGATTCACTTTGCAGTATAGCAGATTGGCATGACATTGTAAATCAACTATATGTCAATAAAAATGTAAAAAAAAAAACCATTTACTTAAAGCATGTAATGAAAATGGAAACTGTAACTACTTAATGTTTTTGGTAATCTCTTAGAGTATTTTATTTAAAGGAAATCATCTATTTTATAGGGCTTCCCTGATAGCTCAGTTGGTAAAGAATCCACCTGCAATGCAGGTTCAATTCCTAGGTCAGGAAAATCTTCTGGAGAAGCGGTAGGCTACCCACTCCAGTATTCTTAGGCTTCCTTTGTGGCTTAGCTGGAAAATAATCCACCTGTACTGTGGGAGACCCGGGATTGATCCCTAGGTTGGGAAGATCCCCTGGAGAAGAGAAAGGCTACCCACTCCAGTATTCTGGCCTGGAGAATTCCATGGACTGTATAAGTCCATGGGGTTGCAAAGAGTCGGATGCGACTGAGTGATATCTGTTTTACGTTGAAGAACACTTTGCCCTCACTGTACTTTCTTTTCCTATTAATTTTATCTAAATTTAATGTTTAAATCTTATTTTATTTTTTGCTTTGCTCAAATTGCTTAATGAGAACATGTATTATTTTACAGAAACAATTATTTTTCTAAAAAACTTTTGACTGCACATATTCCAAGATGATAATATTGGTCAGTTCTGAGAGTATGAAAAACACAATTAGATGCATAAATTACAACACATTAACCAAGTCTATGCTCTGACCAGTAATACTGAAGAAGCTGAATGGTTCTATGAAGCCTACAAGACCTTCTAGAACTAACACCCAAAAAAGATGTACTAGTCATGATAAGGGACTGGAATGCAAAAGTAGGAAGTCAAGAAACACCTGGAGTAACAGGCAAATTTGGACTTGGAGCACAGAATGAAGCAGGGCAAAGGCTAATAGAGTTTTGCCAAGAGAATGCACTGGTCATAGGAAACACCCTCTTCCAACAACACAAGAGAAGACTCTACACATGGACATCACCAGATGGTCAACACCAAAATCAGATTGATTACATTCTTTGCAGCCAAAGATGGAGAAGCTCTATACAGTCAGCAAAAACAAAACTGGGCGCTGACTGGCTCAGATCATGGAATCCTTATTGCCAAATTCAGACTTAAATCGAAGAAAGCAGGGAAAGACCATTCAGGTATGACCTAAATCAAATTCCTAACGATTATACAGTGGAAGTGAGAAATAGATTTAGGGGACTAGATCTGATAGACAGAGAGCCTGATGAACTATGGACGGAGGTTTGTGACATTGTACAGGAGACAGGGAGCAAGACCATTCCCAAGAAAAAGAAATGCAAAAAACCAAAATGGCTGTCTGAGGAGGCCTTACAAATAGCTGTAAAAATAAGAGAAGCAAAAAACAAAGGAGAAAAGGAAAGATATACCCATTTGAATGCAGAGTTCCAAAGAATAGCAAGGAGAGATAAGAAACCCTTCCTCAGTGATCAATGCAAAGAAATAGAGGAAAACGATTGAATGGGAAAGACTAGAGATCTCTTTAAGAAAATTAGAGATACCAGGGGAACACTTCATGCAAAGATGGGCTCAATAAAGGACAGAAATGGTATGGACCTAATAGAAGCAGAAGATATTAAGAAGAGGTGGCAAGAATACACAGAAGAACTGTACAAAGAAGATCTTCACAACCCAGATAATCACGATGGTGTGATAACTCACCTAGAGACAGAAACCTGGAATGTGAAGTCAAGTGGGCCTTAGGAAGCATCACTACGAATAAAGCTAGTGGAGGCGACGGAATTCCAGTTGAGCTATTTCAAATCCTAAAGGTGATGCTGTGAAAGTGCTGCACTCAATATGCCAGCAAGTTTGGAAAACTCAGCAGTGGTCATGGGACTGGAAAAGGTCAGTTTTCATTCCAATCCCAAAGAAAGGCAACGCCAAAGAATGCTCAAAGTACTGCACATTTGCACTCATCTCACATGCTAGCAAAACAATGCTCAAAATTCTCCAAGCCAGGCTTCAACACTATGTGAAAAAAAAAGTTCCAGCTGTTCAAGATGGATTTAGAAAAGGCAGAGAAACCAGAGATCAAATTGCCAACATCCGCTGGATCATCAAAAAAGCAAGAGAGTTCCAGAAAAATATCTATTTCTGCTTTATTGACTATGCCAAAGCCTTTGACTGTGTCAGTTCAGTTCAGTCGCTCAGTCATGTCTGACCCTCTGTGATCATGAACCACAGCATGCCAGGCTTCCCTGTCCATCACCAACTCCTGGAGTTTACCCAAACTCATGTCCATGGAGTTGGTGATGCCATCCAACCATCTCATCCTCTGTCATCCCCTTCTCCTCCTGCCCTCAATCTTTCCCAGCATCAGGGTCTTTTCCAATGAGTCAGATCTTCACATCAGGTGGCCAAAAGATTGGAGTTTCAGCTTCAACATCAGTCCTTTCAAAGGACACGCAGGAATGATCTCCTTTAGGATGGACAGGTTGGAACTCCTTGCAGTTCAAGGAACTCTCAAGAGAACTCTCCAACACCACAGTTCAAAAGCATCAATTCTTTGGTGCTCAGCTTTCTTTCTAGTGCAACCCTCACATCCATACATGACTACTGGAAAAACCATAGCTTTGACTAGATGGACCTTTGTTGGCAAAGTAATGTCTCTGCTTTTTAATATGCTGCCTAGGTTGGTCATAACTTTCCTTCCAAGGAGTGTGCGTCTTTTAATTTGATGGCTGCAGTCACCATCTGCAGTGATTTTGGAGCCCAGAAAAATAAAGTCTGACACTGTTTCCACTGTTTCCCCATCTATTAGCCATGAAGTGATGGGACCGGATGCCATGATCTTAGTTTTCTGAATGTTGAGCTTTAAGACAACATTTTCACTCTCCTTTTTCACTTTCATCAAGAGGCTCTTTAGTTCTTCTTCACTTTCTGCCATAAGGGTGGTGTCATCTGCACATCTGAGGTTATTGATATTTCTCCTGGCAATCTTGATTCCAGCTTGTGCTTCTTCCAGCCCAGCGTTTCTCATGATGTACTCTGCATATAAGTTAAATAAGCAGGGTGACAATATACAGCCTTGACGTACTCCTTTTCCTATTTGGAACCAGTTTGTTGTTCCATGTTCCGTTCTAACTGTTGCTTCCTGACCTGCATACAGGTCTCAAGAGGCAGGTCAGGTTGTCTGGTATTCCCATCTCTTTCAGAATTTTCCACAGTTTATTGTGATCCACACAGTCAAGGGCTTTGGCATAGTCAATAAAGTAGAAATAGCTGTTTTTCTGGAACTCTCTTGGCTTTTTCAATGATCCAGAGGATGTTGGCAATTTGATCTCTGGTTTCTCTGCCTTTTCTAAATCCAGCTTGAACATCTGGAAGTTCACGGTTCACATTCTACTGAAGCCTGGCTTGGAGAATTTTGAGCATTACTTTACTAGCGTGTGAGATGAGTGCAATTGTGCGGTAGTTTGAGCATTCTTTGGCGTTGCCTTTCTTTGGGATTGGAATGAAAACTGACCTTTTCCAGTCCCATGACCACTGCTGAGTTTTCCAAACTTGCTGGCATATTGAATTCAGCACTTTCACAGCATCATCTTTAGGATTTGAAATAGCTCAACTGGAATTCCATCGCTTCTACCAGCTTTGTTCATAGTGATGCTTCCTAAAGCCCACTTGACTTCACATTCCAGATTATCTGGCTCTAGGTGAGTGATCACACCATTGTGATTAGCTGGGTCATGAAGATCTTTTTGTACAGTTCTTCTGTGTATTCTTGCCACCTCTTCTTAATATCTTATGCTTCTGTTAGGTCCATACCATTTCTGTCCTTTTGAGCCCATCTTTGCATGAAATGTTCCTCCTAGTATCTCTAATTTTCTTGAAGAGCTCTCTAGTATTTCTATTGTTTTCCTGTATTTCTTTGCATTGATCATTGAGGAAGGGTTTCTTATCTCTCCTTGATATTCTTTGGAACTCTGCATTCAAATGGGTATATCTTTTCTTTTCTCCTTTGCTTTTTGCTTCTCTTATTTTCACAGCTATTTGTAAGGCCTCCTCAGAAAGACAGTTTGCTTTTTCACATTTCTTTTTCTTTGACAGCGAGGATCACAATAAACTGTGGCAAATTCTGAAAATCATGGAAATACCAGGCCACCTGACCTGCCTCTTGAGTAATCTGTATGCAGGTCAGGAAGCTACAGTTAGAACTGGACACGGAAAAACAGACTGGTTTCAAATAAGAAGAGGGGTATGTCAAGGCTGAATATTGTCACTCTGCTTATTTAACTTATATGCAGAGTACATCATGACAAATGCTTGGCTGGATGAAGCACAAGTTGAAATCATGGTTCCTGAGAGAAATATCAATAACCTCAGATATGCAGATGATACCACCCTTATGGCAGGAAGTGAAGAAGAACTAAAGAGCCTCTTGATGAAAGTGAAAAAGGAGAGTGAAAAAGTTGGCTTAAAGGTCATTCAGAAAACATTCAGAAAACAAAGATCATGACATCTGGTCCCATTACTTCATGGGAAATAGATGGGGAAACAGTGGAAACAGTGGCAGACTTTATTTTGGCGGGCTCCAAAATCAGTGCAGATGGTGACTGCAGCCATGAAATTAAAAGACACTTACTCCTTGGAAGAAAAGTTATGACCAAACTAGACAGCATATTAAAAAGCAGAGATGCTACTTTGCCAACGAAGGTCCATCTAGTCAAAGCTATTGTTTATCCGGCAGTCATGTATGGATGTGAGAGTTAGACTAGAAAGAAAGCTGAACACTGAAGAATTGATGCTTTTGAACTGTGGTGTTGGAGAAGACTCTTGAGAGTCCCTTCGGCTGCAAGGAGTTCCAACCAGTCCATCCTAAAGGAAATCAGTCCTTAATGTTCATTGGAAGTACTGCTGTTGAAATTGAAACTCCAATACTTTGGCCACCTGATGTGAAGAGCTGATTCATTTAGAAAAGAGCCTGATGCTGGGAAAGATTGAAGGTTGGAGGAGATGGGGACGACAGAGGATGAGTTGGTTGGATGGCATCACTTACTCAATTGGCATGAGCTTGTATAAACTCCAGGAGTTGGTAATGGACAGGGAGGCCTGAAGTGCTGCAGTCCACGGGGTCACAAAGAGTCGGACATGACTGAATTACTGAACTGAACTGAACCAAGTCATATTTTATTCTGACTTTACTAGAAGAAAAGCTTTCTCATTAGGGATTTTATTATCTATAAAACAAGTGTCTGTGGTTTGTATAATAAGAATTCCATTTTGATGTTGTTTGCCTATAGTATAAGCAACCCGTTCATTTCAGTATATAATTTCTTTACATTTCCCTCCCAGTGCCAAGATATTCATTTGGTGCCTATCATGAAAGTGTTTTAGTCATCTTCACTCCTTGGAGGTATACATCTTCCTGTTTTAGTGACTTGCTTGATCATAATGTTTAAATTTATTTTATTTTAAATTATAGAATTACTTGGCAATATTGTGATGCTATTTTTTTTTTGCTATACATCAACATGAATTAGTCATAGGTTTACATATGTCCCCTCCCTTTTGTACCCCCCTCTCACCTCCTTCCTCCTTCCACCCCTCTAGGTTGTCACAGAGCACTGGCTTTGGGCTCCCTGCATCATGCAGAAAACTCCCACTGGCTATCTGTTTTACTTATGGTAATATGTATGTTTCAATGCTATTCTTTCAAATCACCCCACCCTCTCCTTTCCCTACTGTGTCCAAAACTCTGTTTCCTATCCTTCCCCCACTGTGTTCAAAACACTGTGTCTGTGTTTCTTTGCTGCCCTGCATATAAGATCATCAGTACTATCTTTCTAGATTCCATACATATGCATTAATATGTGGTATTTGTCTTTCTGACTTACTTCGCCTGTATAATGGGCTCTAGGTTCATCCATCTCATTAGAACTGACTCAAGCCTGTTCCTGTTTATTTATCTCCCACATTGCAGGCAGATTCTTTACTATCTGCACCACTAGGGAAGCCTCCTTCTGATAGCTGAGTAATATTCTATTGTATGTATGCACCACCACTTCCTTATCCATTCATCTGTTGATGGACATCCAGGTTGTTTCCATGTCCTAGTTATTGTAAATAGTGTTGCAATGAACATTGGGGTACATATCTCTTTTTCAATTATGGCTTCATTTATGCCCAGTCGTGGGATTGCTGGGTCATATGGCAATTTTATTCCTAGTTTTTTAAGCAATCGCATACTGTTCTCCATAGTGGCAATACCAATTTGCATTCCCACCAACAGTGTAAGAGGGTCCCCTTTCCTCCACACCCTCTCTAGCACTTATTGTTTGTGACTGTAACGGTTTTGATGATGCCTAAAGTCAGATTGTATCTTCTTTTTAATATTAAATTTTGTAGGGAAACTTTAAAAAACGGGATTTCTCATATGGTGGTTTTTTGGGTGGGAAGTAGGAGGGAGATTGAAGAGGGAGAGGGCAAATATACACCTGTGGTTAATTCATGTTGATGTATGACAGAAATCAAACCAATATTGTAAAGCAATCATTAATCAATTAAAAATAAATATGTATATATACATTTTAATGGGATTCTTTAAAAAATAAGAGCCAAAGAGCTGACAGACAACTTACCTCAAATGATACTAAGGGGGACAGAGAACTATTTTTGGTAGTCATTAAAGGCCACAGCCAAGACAATTGATTAATGATCACAATCAATCTGGAGGAAGAATCTCTAGGGATGAATTTAAGGTCTCTTTAGTTGGTCCTATTTTTTTTTTCAACAAAAATAAAACCAGTGCTGGATGAACTGTTTTTCACTAATTTTGCATAAAACACACATCAAAAAAGGATCCCTAAACATGAGATGAGACTCAGAATTCCCAGCGATTTCAAACTGGACCAATTCTTTATTTCAGGATGAACTAAACAGGCAAACCCAAGTGGCGCAGTGGTAAAGAATCCTCCTGCCAAAGTAGGAGACATGGGTTCTATCCCTGGGTCGGAAAGATCCTGTAGAGAAGGAAATGGCAACTCATTCCAGTATTTGTGTCTGGAAAATTCCATGGGCAGAGGAGCCTGGTGGGATACAGTCTATGGGGTCACAAAGAGTTGGACAGGACTGAGCACAAAGCACATGCAAAGGGGCAAAGCAAAAAAGCTTTACTTCTAAAAATAAGCTATATAGGTTCAGGCTGGGGGAAAACTGGGTTGGCAGTTCACATGGAAAAAACTTGAGTGTTTCAGTCTCAAAATGGTCTATGCAGCTGTGAAAGAAGCTAATGAAATCTTAGGCTGTACTAAATAGCATGTGATATTTATCTTAGAGAGGTAAAAATCCCATTATACTTTGCATTAATGAGACCACAGCTTACTAGGAACATCTTTTGGATTCACTGACACATTATTGCACCTAGGTTAGTGAAGGAGCTAATAAACTTGTAACAGTTAAAATAAATGAAATTGTTTGACAGGAAAAGGAGAAATGAGAGGGGACATGAGACTCGTCTGGAAATATGTGAAGGGTTTATAAACAGCAGATGAATTGAGCTTACTTTGTGTTGCCTCAAAGTAGAAAGCAAAGGGGAACTACAAATAGGCATAGTTTGGCTCTGTAAAAAGGAGAGCTTTCTAAATAATCTGATTTTATGAACAGGAAAATGGGCTGCCTCCGGAGAATATGCATCACCATTTCTAGAAGTATTTAAATGGAGGTGGGCTCTATCCAGCTCTGTCAGGTTACACAGAAGCCAGCCAGGGTAGATGAATCCTATTACCTCTCTACAGAGCCACCTTTCCAGTGCCTTCCTGACCACTCTTCTCATGACTGATCCTTTTCTTGTTCAAAGCTTGTCAGCATTAACTGTCTGTTCTACTTCTTTAGCATTACACTTGAGCATTATTGTGGAATATCACTATCCCATTTCTTCCCTGTCATCAGATTCTAATTCTGCTACATTGACTGTGCTAAGGCCTTTGACGGTGTAGATCACAATATACTGTGGAAAATTCTTAAAGAGATGGGAATACCAGACCACCTGACCTGCCTCCTGAGAAACCTGTATGCAGATCAAGAAGAACTGGACATAGAACACTGGACTGGTTCCAAATTGGGAAAGGAATATGTCAAGGCTGTATATTGTCACTCTGCTTATTTAACTTACATGCAGAGTACATCATGTGAAATGCTGGGCTGGATGAAGCACAAGCTGGAATCAAGATTTATGGGAGAAACATCAGTAACCTCAGATATGCAGATGACACCACCCTTATGGCAGAAAGTGAAGAGGAACTAAAAAGCCTCTTGATGAAGGTGAAAGAGGAGAGTGAAAAAGTTGCCTTAAAACTCAACATTCAAAAAATAAAGATGATGTTATCAGATTCCATCACTTCATGGCAAATAGATGGGGAAACAAGGAAACAGTGACAGACTTTATTTTCTTGGGCTCCAAAATCACTGCAGATGGTGACTGCAGGCATGAAATTAAAAGATGCTTGCTCCTTCGAAGAATAGCTATGACCAACCTAGGCAGCATATTAAAAAGCAGAGACATTACTTTGCTGACAAAGGTCCATATAGTCAAGGATATGGTTTTTCCAGTAGTCATGTATGGATATGAGAGTTGGACCATTAAGAAGGCTGAGTGCTGAAGAATTGAACTGTGGTGTTGGAGAAAACTCTTGAGAGTCTGTTGGACAGCAAGGAGATCAAACCAGTCAAACCTAAAGGAAATCAGTCCTGAATATTTGTTGGAAGGGCTGATGTTGAAGCTGAAGCTCCACTTCTTTGGCCATGTGATGTGAAGAACCAACTTATTGGAAAAGACCCCGATGCTGGGAAAGATTGAAGGTGGGAAGAGAAGGGGATGACAGAGGGTGAGATGGTTGGATGGCATCACTGACTCAATGGACAAGAGTTTGAGCAAACTCCAGCAGATGGTGAAGGACAGGAAAGCCCTGCGTGCTGCAGTCCATGGGGTTGCAAAGAGTTGGACATGGCTGAGTGACTGAACAACGACAACAAATCAGATTCCTGGGGGTTGGGGAAAACATCTTACACTTTCATAAATCCTTGGTGCTCAGCTCTGTCCCTACTCATGAGAGTTAGTGAATGATTAATTGAGTAATGATCTACAAAAGGCGGTATTGGTTACTAACAAAAGTTAAGGACCTAAGCCTTGATGTGATGTAGCCTGGGAAGCTATTGTGCTGTATTTCTTATTTTTTATACTGACTAAAACTGACTATGGGCTTCCCTGGTAGCTCATCTGGTAAAGAATCTACGTGCAATGCAGGAGACCCAGGTCTGATTCCTGGGTCAGGAAGATCCCCTGGAGAAGGGATAGGCTACCCACGCTAGTATTCTTGTCTGGAGAATCCCCATGGACAGAGGACCCTGGGGGGTTACAGTCCAGATGTCTGCACAGAGTCAGACACAACTGAGTGAGCACAACACAGCACAAGCTAACTATAGAGCAGAAAAAATCAGCCACCTAATTGTTCACTCATTGTGCAAACTGTGACCCTCTGTGCTCATGGCAGACTTTTGCCTTTAATGCCGCGTTTAGGACTTTTTCTCTCTTTTAGAAAGTAATTTATTTTAAAATAATTTATTTTGAAAGAATTTCAAAGTTATAGAAAAGTTTTCAGAAAAGTACAAAGAGCTCCTTTACCTTCACACAGACACCTACACTGTTAATATTTTATTGCATTTGCTTATTTCCTCTTCTGTCATATATAATAGATATGTAATAGATATATATATATATATTCATAATTTATATTTACCTATTATCATTAGTCTTTTTCTGAATCTTTTGAGAGCAGTCACAGACATCATAACTCATCACCCTAAAACATTTCAGTATGGATTTCCCCAAACAAGAACACTTTGCTGATAACCAGCACAGCTTCCAAGTAATCAACTCTGGCACATCACCACTAGGCAATTCAGATCTCATTCAAAATTTGCTAACTTTCTCAGTAATGTCTCTTTATCTTTTGATCCAGGATCTTATTCAGGAGTGAATGTTTCATTTCATTGTCAAGCTTTCTTAGCCTCTGTCAAGTAAGGACATTTCTTCTGTTCTTCCTTCTGTGTCAAATCCCTGACATTTTTAAAGAGGACAGACCTTACATTTTGTAGGGTGACTCTCAAACTAGGGTCATCTGATGTTTCCTTATGATCTATCTCAGGTCTGCATTTTCAGCAGGAACAACATTGATATCCTATGCAGTACCTTCGAAGTGAGTCAAACCAGGAGCTATATGATGTGATATATACTCATCTCAACACTGACCAATGACCATGTTAATTCTAATCACCAGGTCAAGCTGGTGCCTGACTGGCTTCACTACCTTGTATTTAGCAACTTGCAACTGATCAGAATTTTCTGGGGCGATTATTCCAAAATTGGGACTTCCCTGGTGGCTCAGATACTAAAGAATCTGCCTGCAATGCGGGAGACCCAGGTTCAGTCCCTGGCTTGGGAAGATCTCCTGGAGAAGGAAATGGCAATCCACTCCAGTATTCTAGCTTGGAGAATTCCATGAACAGAGGAGCCTGGCAGGTTACAGTCAGTCCATGGGGGTTGCAAAGAGTCAGACATTACTGAGCAACTAACACTTTCATTTTCATTCCAAAATTACACCAATATTTGATATTCATCAAACTTTGATCCACCAACCTTAGGATCCACTGAAGACTCCTGCCAGAAGCAACCATCTCTCTGATGTTGCCAAATGAAAAGTCTATATCCCCATCACTTCTTCTACATATATTAGATGACATTCAACTTTTAAAAAGAGCTTTGTTTTCTCATTCATTCATTTATTTTTGGCTTCCTATTGTATTCAATGACTTGTAATACATTACTATTGTTATCTCTTTTGATGCTCAAATTGTCCCCATTTGGCCAGTTTTTAGGCTGGCTTCCTATGCCCTTGGAACATTTTGTTATCATTTGTTTCCTTACTTTTTGGCCCAGTAAGAAGTTCCAGGCTCATCTTATATGGTGCTATAGCTCTAGAAAGAAATTGGCAATTTCTCCACGGAGGATTGGTTCTTTTCAGTGGAGGATGGTTTTGAGAAACCAAGATGTAAATACTATTGTGCTCATTGATTCTGGTCCCTCTCATTCAAAGAGCTAAGCATGCACACACACGTGTATAATACCTGCACATATACATCTGTAACTGTTCTATATTTTATCTACAAAACATGTATTTGCTTAATCAACTTTTCTGTTTGGTGTAATCAATCCCCAAACTTGGTCAACTGTCTCCTCTGCCCATCACTTCTGCATCTGCCCTCAACTATCCCACATCCAGGGATTCTGGACATATAGAAACATGCCTCCACATCCCTCTCCAACCCTCATCACCACCCTACATCCTCAGCCTGTACTGACTTGTGTTGGGAAGAGAAGCGATCATGGGAAGAGAGAGGAAAGCAGTGGAAGGGAAGACGGGACTTAGATCACTTTACTATCCAAAATGTAAAAATTTTAAGTGAATATGCCACAGAAAAATAAATTAAAAAGATGGCTAACTCTAATTCTAGAGTGCATGCTATTTAAATATTAGAGTTTTATGCTACTTTTTAGAAGAAAAATTAATGCAGAAAATGCTTATCATTTTATTAAAACTGAAACACTCTGAGTTTTGTTCTTCACGCCATGGTGAAAATTTGAGTCAATACATTTATAAAATTTCTATCACCAAAACAAGGCATTACTTAAGATTAATTAAGCTTTAAAAAACTAATTTATTATTAAATAGAAAAAACTGATTAGTATTCTAATTTTTTTCTCTGTTAGGTAGTTTTGGGTCTACATTTGAAAGCAGCTATCAAAGCAAACAGCAGCATAGCTTCCAGTTTGTTTGTTTGTTTTTCCTGACTTACTTTTTAGAAATCTATTCTATTAGGGAGTCAGGTAGGGAAGAAAGGAAGGAAGGAGTGGGTTATTAAGATATCCTTGAGAAATCTACACTACTTAGCTAAAAGTTGTTTTCAGATTGTTCCATAATGCTACTTTTAAGGGTATGCATTCTCTTTGTTGTGCGAAGTGGAATATTTCCTGCCATTATCAGTAAACAATGATGTCACAGTCATTAGCAATTGTAGCCACCACATATGACGAGCTGGTCAGCCTGAGGAAACCCAGGAAGGAAAAGAATATCTGCCATCAAGCAGCCATCAGATTGCAGCCACTCCCTATGGTGAGCCCCAAGGAAACTCAGGATGTGAAAACACATTGGCCCTAGATAGCTGAGGGGCATATCAAAGAAATGATTTCAGTGAGCCCAGATTCTTGCATCCTCTCATACTTAGAAAAGCACTAAATTTCTTGAGATGTCAGGTTTTCCTTAATTAACAATAATCTTTTCATGTGCCTACGACCTGCCCCTTGTTGCAAAGCTTAGATATAAGCTACCCCACCCCCACTGCCTCCTCAGAGGATTTCTCTCAGGGTTGCTTGAGATGCTGCCTTCCAGGCTTAAGTCCTAAAAAATTTTCACTGAATAAAACACAACTTTAAACTTTGAGGTTGTGAATATATATTTTTTTTAAGTCCGAAGTTACTAGATTTCCTCACTGTCTTTTTAATTTTGATGTGGAAGTTCATCTTATAAAGACACTTTTTTTTTTCCTCCTTATGAACATTCCTCCCTATGTGTGTTTGCAAAGCCCTAAACAAGTTATGTGAAGGGTTTGGGGCTTATATCTCACAGGGTAGCAAAAATATAGGGTATTTCACCTTGTACTGTACAGGCTTGGCTCTTGTTTTCTTAAGTGGTCTTGCTGCTCAGTCTGACCATAAAATAATTTCTTTTAAAAGTTCTTAAATCTGCAAATTCTCTCTTCCCCACTCCTACCCATTTCCTGACGGGGAACTGAGACTCAGGCCTTGACTTTATGCATAGCAGCTTTAACTGCCAAAATATACTGATGAAATACAATATATTCAGTGTATTTGTTGTTGTTGTTCAGTTACTCAGTCGTGTTCAACTCTTTGTGACCCCAGGGACTGCAGCATGCCAGACTTCCCTGTCCATCACCAACTCCTGGAGCTTGTTCAAACTCATGTCCATTAACTCGGTGATGCCAAGCATATCATCCTCTGCTTCCCTCTTCTCCTCCTGCCCTTAGTCTTTCCCAGCATCAGGGTCTTTTCCAATGAGTTGGCTCTTTGCATCAGGTGGCCAAAGAAATGGAGTTTCAGCTTCAGCATCAGTCCTTCTAAAGAATAATCAGGGTTAATTTCCTTTAGAATTGACTGGTTTCATCTCCTTGTTGTCCAAGGGATTCTCAAGAGTCTTCTCAAGCACCATAATTTGAAAGCATCAATTCTTCAGTGCTCAGACTTTTTTATGGTCCAACTCTCAGAACCATATATGACTACTGGAAAAACCATGTACTCATCTAGATAATATCAGGCATCTATGCATTTGATATTTGTTTCCAATAAATATTTGTTATTGATATTTATAACCATTTGGTTATAAATTACTACTCTTTTGGAAATCTTCTAGACATGTGATTTATTTTAGACATTTACTTTTCACTAAGATTTGTTTTGTACTGAGCAGATAGGTCTGTGAATTGAGAATTTAGAAACTTTTGAAACAAATGGAGTCTATTTTCTCCTCGTTTATCTCACCTCTCTTTTTGTTAACACAATTAAAATCTGATTTTATTGTGTGAAGAAGTGAAGGGCACCAATTGGAAAAACAAACAAAAACAATGATTTTATCTTGGCTGAAGACAAGAAAATCTTCCCGTTTTTGGTGGTAGAAAAACCACAGCGACAGCCCAGGGCACTTCTAACGAGTCAAGGTTTTTAAGCAATTGATGCCAAGAAGCACTGCCATGCAGTATTGCGACCTGGTTCTTTGAACAACTTGTGCACCTTGACAAATGACATCAGAAGAAAACATAAGGCAAATTCTGACCCTAGTAGGACTGAGCACAAATTGGAGCCTCCTGTACAGCAATTTACGAATCATACCTGAGCAGAACGCTTACAGATCTATTTTCAAGGACTAGAGGAAAACACAAAACAGAGTGTTTAATCAGCTCGACAGCCACCAATGGAAACCACGATGCACAAGTCAATTGAGGGGGGCCAAGTCAGGTACTTGGGAAACAATCAGCTAAATGATAATCAAAGTTATTAGATTTGCCTGGTAAAAATGTGTTACATAAAGCACCTACTTAATTATGCAGGCTGCTCCAATGACACCCGGATGTTCCTGGTTGTCATTCAGCTTTCCAAGTCAATTACAACTATTAATAATGAGTTTTTGTTTTGTTTTAAATAAGCAAGGTTTAATTTGTCTTAAAAACATTCATGGTCGTTTACTTTTTTTTAACCTGCTATCAGGGCAAGCAAACCTGCGGTTTGGGTTTGTGCCATGTTTTAGAAGCAGGGATTCTCAGCTGAGATGTCTTTCCAAATAGAATTTTCTGCAGATGCGAGTGTCCACTATGAATAACACTTCACAAGCAAAATAGAAGCCATTACAGAGGTAGAGCTGGAAATACTAAATTTACCCTCTAATGTTTTCTTTGTGAAGCTTTCTGTACGATTTAAAAGAAATTATCTAGAGACTTCCCTGGTGCTCCAGTGGTTAAGAATCCACCGTCTGATGCAGGGGACACAGATTTGATCCCTAGTCAGGGAACTAAGAGCCCACATGCCATGGGACAACTAAGTACAGCCAAAAATAAATAATCTGAACAGACTACTGGAAAAAAGTATTCTCACTGACAAATTAATTGTATCTTCAATATAATTAAAATTATTCTATGGCATTTTGGGGACTTTGATTTAAGATGAAAAAGAATGATAAATGGCAGGTAAATGACAGGTATCTTTTAACCTTGGAGAATATTTTCATCATATAATAACTTGAATTTTTCTTTTTGATATGAAGGGATTATAGTCTTGCTGTTTTGCAGCTACTACACATGAGTAACTCTCACTTATGAGTCACTGGGCAAGAAGTTCCAAAGAAATCCCATTGGTATCAGTGAAATAAAGTCAATCCGGTCACATGCCATGCATAAGAAGGGCGTAATGAGGTCTTTGCTGATTAAAGGAATATTTTATTGCACTTGATGGGCATCTGGCTGTATCTACCGACACAAGGTAAGAGAATATTTACCTGAACTACAAAAGAAATGAAATGTACACCTTGAGGCAAGGGCAATGAATTCCACAGACAATGCCCTCCATGGTCATTATATGCAAAATGATGAGTGAGTGCCCCAGTACTGAAGTTTGCTATACAGGGAAGGTTTACCATCTGGCCAGTAGGTGGTGCTGAAACCACAGGAAAAGGAAAAAGAGCCCCGGCTTTCTGTCTCTTCTGCTCCTGTCAGCAATTTTCTATATGTTTCCAAATTCCTCTGTTTAAAGACTGCATCTTGGAAAAGAGGCAATGATTCTCATAGTCTAAAGTGGTATTTCTTTTTTTGCTCACAGATGTGAGAGAAGGTCACTGAAGAGCACGTGTGCATGCATGCCAAGTTACTTCAGTTGTGTCTGACTCTTTGCAACTCCATGGACTGTAGCTCACCAGGCTCCTCTGTCCATGGGATTCTCCAGGCAACAATACTGGAGTGGGTTGCCACGCCCTTCTCCAGGGGATCTTCCCCATTCAGGGACTGAACTTGTATCTCTTATGTCTCCTGCACTGGCAGGGGGGTTCCTTACCACATTGCCACTTAGGAAGCCCTAAAGAGTATGCGATGCTTAAAAAGGAGAGTATGATTATCTTAGCGACATGGTTAAGCCCCGGCCTCAGTGTCAGACTTTATTTTTCTGGGCTCCAAAATCACTACAGATGGTGACTGCAGCCATGAAATTAAAAGACGCTTACTCCTTGGAAGGAAAGTTATGACCAACCTAGATAGCATATTCAAAAGCAGAGACATTACTTTGCCAACAAAGGTCCGTCTAGTCAAGGCTATGGTTTTTCCTATAGTCATGTATGGATGTGAGAGTTGGATTGTAAAGAAGGCTGAGCGCCGAAGAATTGATGCTTTTGAACTGTGGTGTTGGAGAAGACTCTTGAGAGTCCCTTGGACTGCAAGGAGATCCAACCAGTCCATTCTGAAGGAAATCAGCCCTGGGATTTCTTTGGAAGGAATGATGCTAAAGCTGAAACTCCAGTACTTTGGCCACCTCATGCGAAGCGTTGACTCATTGGAAAAGACTCTGATGCTGGGAGGGATTGGGGGCAGGAGGAAAAGGGGACGACAGAGGATGAAATGGCTGGATGGCATCACTGACTCGATGGACGTGAGTTTGAGTGAACTCCGGGAGTTGGTGATGGACAGGGAGGCCTGGTGTGCTGCGATTCATGGGGTCGCAAAGAGTCGGACACGACTGAGCGACTGATCTGATCTGATCTGATCTACGTGGTACAGGAAGGATGGGTGTATTGTATAAAGCTTTCTGCAAAACACAATCAAATCAGTCCACCCACCCTAGCATCTGGGTCACTACTGACTAGCTTGTTTGGAGGTTTGTCTATAATTATAAGTGAACTTTTTCTGAAACCCTTTAGGGTGGACAAGTATCAGTGGGTCCCAGGTCTCTGCAACTGCTGAGACCTGTGTGCTTGTCAGGTAAGCACCCTGAACTGAGCTAACAGATTCCTTTCCCTGTTGCATTGCCTGCTTTGAAGTATGATCTGTATATACCTTCAATGCAATTTAAAGAAAGAAGAGGGAAAACGAGGAGTCCTCAATGAAGATTTTTATTACTGCTCTTCATTGGAGGAGAAAGAGGCAACTAGCTGGCAAATATAGACCTGTTGGGAAGAACTCATTTCCAGGGCAGATTTTGAGGGTCACTGCACATTTAGTTCAATCCTCCACACCAGAGATAGGGAAACTTTCCTTTCTATTGAGAGCTGCTGACCCAAAGAGGAAAAGAAAATCAATTGAGGGTCAGAGAAGTAGAAAGCAACTTAATTTAGTTTATTTTCAGAGAGATGTTACACCTTTCATGTCTTTTCTATTAGGTACAGGGGACATAAAAGTCTAATGTGCGTGTGTACTCAGTCATGTCCGATTCTTTCAGACTCCAAGGACTGTAACCTGCCAGACTCCTCTGTCCATGGAATTCTCCAAGCAAGAATACTGGAGTGGGTTGCCATTCATTTCTCCAGGGGATATTCCTGATCCAGAGATTGAACCCACATCTCTAATGTGGGTCTCTCCTGCAGTGGCAGGCGGGTTGTTTACTACCATGTCAGCAAATGTTTATAAAACTCTAAAGGTACATCAAATAATTTAAAATTTATATCCAATATCTTTAAAAGATAGGGGAGTTGAAAAAGAATGGGAAGGCAAGGAGATGGATAAAAGATCAAAATACAGAAAAAGAGAAGAGAGAGACAGGCAGAGAGTGGCAGAGTTGCCTGCTCCACAAACACCAACACCCTGTGTTGAAGAAAAAACACAGACACCAAGAGGAAGGCAGGCAGAGGCAAAGACATGTTTGAGAAGTGAAAAAGCATTTGGGGAGCAACAAACATCTCATGATGTGGTTTTTAGGCTATCAGCATAGAAAACCTTTGTTGGGCAAGCTGCATCTTTGTAAATATAGTCATTTACAGAGAAGTTGTGGAAGGGAGCAAAATCTCCTACTCCGAATCTGTCTCTTTGACAAGTAGATTAATTTAGGCTGATTCTTTCTAAGAAATGGAAGATTCAGAAAGTCTTTCTTTTTTTTTAAAGATGGTTACTTAAACTTATTTTATTCGCTACAGCATGCAGGATCTTAGTTCCCCCAAAAAGGATCGAATCCGTGCCCCCTGCATTGAAAGTGGGGATTCTTTTTTTTTTTTTTTTAACAGGGCTTTATTTTTTTTTAATTTTATTTTTAAACTTTACATAATTGTATTAGTTTTGCCAAATATCAAAATGAATCCGCCACAGGTATACATGTGTTCCCCATCCTGAACCCTCCTCCCTCCTCCCTCCCCATACCATCCCTCTGGGTCGTCCCAGTGCACTAGCCTGAAGCATCCAGTATCGTGCATTGAACCTGGACTGGCAATTCGTTTCTTACATGATATTTTACATGTTTCAATGTCATTCTCCTAAATCTTCCCACCCTCTCACTCTCCCACAGAGTCCATAAGACTGTTCTATACATCAGTGTCTCTTTTGCTGTCTCGTACACTGGGTTATTGTTACCATCTTTCTAAATTCCATATATATGCGTTAGTATACTGTATTGATGTTTTTCCTTCTGGCTTACTTCACTCTGTATAATAGGCTCCAGTTTCATCCACTTCATTAGAACTGATTCAAATGTATTCTTTTTAATGGCTGAGTAATACTCCATTGTGTATATGTACCATAGCTTTCTTATCCATTCATCTGCTGATGGACATCTAGGTTGCTTCCATGTCCTGGCTATTATAAACAGTGCTGCGATGAACATTGGGGTACACGTGTCTCTTTCCCTTCTGGTTTCCTCAGTGTGTATGCCCAGCAGTGGGATTGCTGGATCATAAGGCAGTTCTATTTCCAGAAAGTGGGGATTCTTAACCATTGGACCACCAGGGAAGTTTCAGAAAGTCTTTGTTTTTTACCTCTCCCTTAGCTTCCTAAAGAATTTAGATAGAGGGCCTATTTCCAGAATTGAGCCATAATTAGAGATCGGTGCCAAGAATGTGGGTTAGCTGTGGCGGGGGAAACTTGGTCCAGCCTAGAGCTCAGAGTCCACTCTGTGTACCAGAGTCTCTGCCTAGCCCAGCAAACATCTGCGTGCCAGACATTTGCTTTTCCATTTCTGGGTCCACTGCCTCCTTCTTCAAGTCACAAACTAGTGCCACCAACATCCTCTCCTGTTCTTACCTAAAGATGGTCTTAACCATTTGGGGGGAATTATTCAGTTTTCCTGGGTCTGTCCTATGCATACATATTGGAGGAGGAAATGGCAACCCACTCCAGCATTCTTGCCTGGAAAATTCCATGGACAAGAGGAGCCTGGCAGGCTCCATGGGGTCACAAAAAGTCAGACATGACTGAGTGACTGAGCATGCATGCTCCCATGTATATTTGTTGTTAAATTTTTGTTTGATTTTTCTTCTGTTAATCTGTCTCATGTCAATTTAATTCTTAAACCAGCTGGAAGAATGTGAAAGCACAGAGGAAAATGTCTTCCTCTCCTAAAGTTGCATCTTGCTACTTCCACCTAAAGGTGCCTGGAATTTAAGTCAGAGTTCGAGTTTGAACCAAAGTCCCAAATTTTCTATGTCGTCATTGAATGTCCTCTACAATGACAACTGGGTATTGTCATGATCATTACATGAAGCACTGTAGTTTTAATACCATGTAAATATATTGTGCCTTGATCAGCATTAAAAATTAATGAGATATTTTAGAAAGGGATCTATTAAGGGTAAAAAGAGAACTTGCTTTCTGGCTAGGTTTTGGTTAAAAAAAAAAAAAAGTAAAAAAAACTGCTTCCTCATTCCAGAAACATGTTAACTACTTGAATTAAAACCAACAAACAAAACTCCCTAGAAGTATGTGTATGTGTGTGTGTGCACATGTATGCATGCATGTGTTCAAATGTCCATTCCTTAAATCTTTTTAAAACTTTACAAGAAATGTACTCACTTCCTAGAATATCCATTAGAATCTAACAGCTCCTTTTTGGTAGGGAAGATAGTATGATAAGACCAGAACACAGGTTATAACAAATACAAACACACTATTTGTATGACTCACGCCAAGTTCCAAGGGTGTCTTTCTGGGCTGCAGTGCAAAAGAGTGAGCAGAGTTTTGCAAATTGCTGCAGCATCAAATAGACCAAAACTCTCAGTGAGACAAATATGAAAAATCAATTCATTCATTCATCCAAGCAAGCAAGATATACAAGGTACATGCCCTTTGCATTTGTAGATCATTTCTGCAGTTTACAAACAGTTTCTCACCCATTTCCATAGCTCTCTTGAGCTTTAATTTAGACTCCAGGGGGAGTTATTTCTGGATTAGGTAGAAAAGCAAACAAGCTCAGAGAGATCGTCTTGCATTTGGCCACTATACCAGGACCCACTGCTTTGCTGAATTCTAGACAGCACCATTTCCACCACGAACAGTGTTACCTGGTGCAACATGGCAGCCAATAAAATACCCTGCCATTTCCTCCCAGACTGGAAGCCCCCATACAAAGCAGGAGGACCAGAATCAAGCTGGATGCTCAGTTCACTGGAGATATGCCCAATCCCAGAGCTTGTCTCAGAAGTGGCAGCTGGGGATTATTTCTCATAGAGTAAATACCATTCTTGGGGTGATTCTTTGATGTTGACAATGGCTTCCACAGTGGCTCAGTGGTGAAGAACCCGCCTGCCAGTGCAGGAGATGTGGGTTTGATCTCTGTGTCAAGCAGATCCCCTGGAGAAGGGAATGGCAACCCACTCCAATAATCTTGCCTGGGAAATTCCATGGACAGAGGAGCCTGCAGGACTACAGCCCATGGGGTCACAATGTTGACATAGATTTTGCTAAAAGTGTCAGCATGGTGAAATGTATAAAAGTCTCTATTTACTGTTTTAAAAACGTCGTTTCCAGGTTTGGCCATATGACACACATTGGGGATGTAACCATCAAGAAGTCATTTGACATCTGAGCTATAGTTTTCTCATCTACAATTTGGAAGTGATGGTACTTGGCATCCCAGGATGACTATGAAATTCAAACTGGGTTAATGGGATTTTCAGATGCTTTATAAACCATAAAGTGCTACCCAAGTGTAAGATACTATTATTACCGTTCCTATTGACACCGAGGGCTTCCCTCATAGCTCAGTTGGTAAAGAATCTGCCTGCAATGCAGGAGACCCTGGTTCTATTCCTGGGTCAGGAAGATCCACTGGAAAAGATATAGGCTACCCATTCCAGTATTCTCGGGCTTCCTTTGTGGCTCAGCTGTAAAGAATCTGCCTGCAATGTTGGAGACCTGGGTTCGATCCCTCGGTTGGGAAGATCTCCTGGAGAAGGGAAAGGCTACCCACTCCAGTATTCTGGCCTGGAGAATTCCATGGACTGTATAGTCCATGGGGTCGCAAAGAGTCGAACATGACTGAGTGACCTTCACTTTCACTTTCACTTATTGACACCGAAGATTTGCTTGGGGAAAAAAGGAAAAGGAGGGAACTATATTGAGGATAAAAAGAGGATAACATTCTAAAGTAAAGAGCTCACTATTGTAAGTCATAGTTCCCAGACAGCTGTTGGCTGCTTAATAAAAGCCAGTGAAGATGACAAAGTAATTTCTGGTTCAAGCATGAATGCTCAAGTACAGGCATTTATGTTCAACTGCCAGATGCTTCAAGCTAGCAGCTAAATCTGAAGATACCAAACACACTTCATGCATCAACAATATCCTGGCCTCTCAAGTCAGAGCAATGCAGAAAGGTACATCCCCAAAGCAAAGAATGTCACTGGAAAATTACCCAGGAGGAGGAGAGACTGTGAAACTGATGCAGAAGATGGCAAATTCCACAAGAATCACTAAACTACTGGTTAGAAAAGGAAGTAAAATATGAATAGAGAAAAAGCAGGATCTAGAGTTTGGGAGATAAGAGAGAAACCTTTGCTGCTTATGCAGATGACTACTCTCCTTGATACTGGAAGATGTTACACTCGTTTATGATTTTTGGAAATCTGTCAATGGAAGATTTAAAGTTGGTGGTTTAAAAGAGAGTGTTAAAATATTTACCTGTATTCTCTAACCAAAAGTTAAGGTTGTACTGCATTTATCCAGGTGGTAAGTAATGTGCTTATTAAACATTTTCCTTTTTTAAAATCTTTTAGATAATTTATATGAGGAGAAAAAAAAAGTAGACTTACTCTGATGCCTAGTTCTTGTTGACTGGAATTATCACTTTGGGTTCTTGGTGAAAAGGTGCGGATACTATGATGGCCATATCACCATTCTTGAACATCATTATCATTATCATCATTTCAGCTTACATATATTGTGGAAGGTATTCACATAATTACAAAGGTTATATTTACCATGTGCCAGGATCTGTGCTGAACACCTGCATTTATGAGTTCATCAAAATTTAAGCATCGTGAAGACAGGGAACACGTCTTTTTCGTTCATCACAGACGCCTTACGCATAGCATTTGCTGATGTTTAATCACAGAGTCATGTTCTGCACTTTTGGGACCACATGGACTGTAGCCCACCAGGCTTCTCAGTCCATGGGATTTCCCAGGCAAGAATACGGCAGTGGGTTGTCATTCCGTTCTCCAGGGGATCTTCCCGACCCAGGGATGGAACCTGCATCTCCTGTACTACAGGCAGGTTCTTTACCACTGAGTCACCTGGGAAGCCCCAAACACAGCATAGTTAATGACAAAATACATGCTTGATAAATATCTTGAGAATGAATGAATCACTAGCAGTTAAACCTCAATACTCTCACGATAAGTATCATTATTATCACCATTTAATAGACAACGAACCTGAGGCTTAAAAAGGCTACATATATTTCCAAGGACACAGACATAGTCAGAGGGAGAAAACAGGTATTCTGACCCTGAGTTTGGTTGACTGGAAAGCCCTATATGCTATATTTCCATTCCAACATGACTGCAGCTTCCTGCTCGCTTTGATTTATTTTGAAAGAGGTGTTTGGGTGGCTGCCAATGTTTAGGTATAAATGAGCTTTGCCTAATTCTCTTTTTGTCCTGATAGAATGTGACATGATGTGTTGGAACTAGAGATAGTTGCAGGAGTCAAGTCACAAGGAGGAGGAAGAAGAAAAGAGAATCCAACAGAGCCCAGTGTGATGAGATGAGAAAAGGATTCAAGAGAAGAATGAGAAGCATCAGCTACTGGAAAAGCCAGAAAGGAATCATTATACTTTATTGTCAAATGCTCCAAAAGGTAGTCGTCTGGGTTATTTATGGAAACTGGCTCCATAAACGAAGGCTTAAGCTCAAGAGAAGGAAAAATATGTGGCTATAAAACATTTCTAAGTTAACAAAAATCATTTCCACCTATCATATATTGAAAAAAATTGGACCTCTTGAATAAAAGGCAATTCTGTTTACAGATTAAAAATGTGGACAGTCAGTGGAGCCAGACTTCCTGAGTTTTAATTCTAATTCAATTACTCTGTTGATCCTAGGAAAATTATTTCATTTCTCAGAGCTTCAGTTGCTTCAGATTTAATAGGAATAACAACAGATACCTCATACTTTGAGGATTAAGTGAGCAAATTAATATAAAATTTTGAAAACTGAGCTTACCACATAATAACTGTTCGCTACTAAGAATCTAGCAGAAACAATGATGCCTCCATATTTCATTCTGAAATGCTGAAATCCTTGCAATGGCCAACAACACCCTATCTCACCTCAACTGATACTTTAATTTAAGACAGAAATCTGAAGAACCAATTGACATGTACACGCTGCAGTGAGGGAGATCTGGGTTCAATCCCTGGGTTGGGAAGATCCCCTGGAGGAGGGTACGGCAACCCACTCTAGTATTCTTGCCTGGAGAATCCCCAAGGACTGAGCAGCCTGGCAGACTACAGTCCATGGGGTCGCAAAGAGTTGGACATGACTAAGCATAGCACAATCAACAAGGACCTAGTGTACAGAACATGAAAAAAGAGAGAGAGAGAAAAGAAAGGAACTGAGCTGTGGAATAAGAAGTATCTAGATGCAAATTTTAGCTCTACCACTTACTAGGTGACTGATTATGGGTAGGTCACTTGACTTGTAAGTCAGTTAATTTCCTAACTTCACTAGTCCTATGGCTGCATGTAGTATGATTAAATCAAGCCAAGTGTGTGATACAAACTATCTATCATCATCATCAACATCTTCATCACTGAGCTTATTTGTACCTGGGTTCCATGTATTGTAACTGTAAGAACTTTCACCAGAAAATCAGCTTCTCTAACCTGCAGAGATTGGGGTGGGGTAGAGAAAACTTTAATGAGAGAAAGATGTCATAAACCTCCAAAGCAATGCTGTGGGTCGCTAAGTCCTGACAAAACTGCTCCTACTTTACACGGAAGCAATAGAGGAAACAAATTGACAGCAACTAAAAATGATAACAGATGCTCAAAACAATTTGCTGCCAGTGAAAGTATCATACGGAAATTATCATTGTACATAGACATTTCTTTGCCAGAACAGTGTACAAACATCCAGATAAATAGCACAGGTGCTGTCTTGCTCACTTGCCAGGGATTGAAGACGTTCCCCGGAATGACATCAAGTCAAGAGATTCTCATGCTTGTTGTATTCACATTTCAGGACCTCCATTAACTCTCCGGACATCATCAGACACTGTGAAAAATGCTGAAGACAGGACAATATGACCCTGAGCTGAGAAGATTAATAACCGGTGAATAAACTAAACTAGCTCACTGATAGCTTGCTATGCTGATTTCTACAGCTATCTTAATGGATTATTTGAGTAATTTATGGACCACAGCAAAAAATATACTTTACTGAGGGACATGAAAGGTCTAAGCAAAGCTTAGGTGTGTGGTATCTTTAGCTTTTAAATACAGAACCTTTACAAACCTTTGTTTTCCCCTCTTGTCCTCTATTTCATAATTTTCCAGAGGCCAGAAATCACACAAAGTCTAAGGGTTGCTTTTGAAAGCATCAGCACAAACTCCCAAGGAAACTGTAGGACTGCTCACCTCACAGGGACACCCAAGGTATACTGTTTGACTTTGTACAAGTGATACACACAGGAAGACGGTACTGAACTTCTGAGGGAATGCTACTCTTCGGCAGGGGTCATAGACTTGACTAGTAATTAAGAGAGCTGGATTCCAACCTGGAGATAGACCTGAGAAGTGTTAGCTACTCATTCGTGTCCAACTCTGTGACTCCATGGACTATAGTCTACTAGGCTACTCTATTGATCAAATTCTCCAGGTAAAAATACTGGAGTGGGTAGCCATTCCCTTCTCCAGAGGATATTTCTGATCCAGGGTTCAAAGACATGTAGGCAGATTCTTCACCATCTGAACCACCAGCAAAGCCAGATAGACTTACACGATGCTAAACTTAGATTTAGAATCTTCATCATGTTAGTGGCTGACTGTAACATACCCTATTTCTTTTATAAAGTGCAGGCTAAATGATCATGGCTATATAGACAACCTAAGAACAGTAGTAACATATGGTCTCTAGTCCCTAATAATTCAGTGTCTGTCCCCTATTGTCAGCATTGAGGTGGTGTCCTGCACTAGCTTACACACTAGGAACCACAAGGCTTGGCCTCTGGTCTGTATACTGTTCTTAAATAAATATATTACATAGGTCTTGATTTCACAGGGCTTTTCTTTTCCATGCTATCTCACTATAGAGAGCTGGTCAAAAATAATTATATACTGGGATGATTTTATAAAAATATAATAATGAAAAAGCAACAAAAAGTAATCACTATGATTATGTGTCAGTTACTGTGCTGGCTTCTCTCCCTAAATGACCTCTTTTCCTCTTCATAGTAACTCTATTAGGATTCTGGGACCTAGCTAAAATCTCTTTCAACAATAGTACGGTTCTTTAAGGTATAAACTATAAGGATAGAGAGAAAGGTTTGGAGTTTTAACTATTGAAACTGGGGATGTTGGGAAACCACTGAATGGTAAACAGACATGAAGCCTGATTCTTAGCTGCCTCTGGGGACTAGACTGATTTTTTTTTAATTTTATGGGTTTTTATTTTATGTTGTTTTTTAAATTATTATTATTTTTTAGGCTTTACCATGCAGCATGCAGGATCTCAGTTCCCTGACCAGGGATCGAACCAATGCCGCCAGAATTGGAAGCGTGGAGTCTTAACCACTTGGCATCCAGGGAAGTCCCCTGACTTAGTCTTTAGAATATCCCCCCAAAGATGCAGGAAGTGGTGACCTCAGCTGCCACTGGAAGTACAGGTGATGAATCATTGTACATCAAGTACAAAGATCAAATACAAGATGGATCAAGTACAGTACTGGATCATTGTTACTTAGAGTGAGTTAAGTCCCCAGATACTTTCCCTTATTCCATGCATCCAGGTGACTAGCTTCCTTATCCAGAAGGACGCTGAGATTTTTATTTTCTAAGAAGATAACAGAGGAAGGTTTCTGAGCCAGAGGATACCAGATTCAAATGAGGGTAGCAAGGATTTTTGTGAATATCTCTATCATGAATGTTGAGGTTCTCAGCTCCCTTCCTCAACATGGCTCCCCAAACACTGGTAGAGAGATGTCTGTTTCTAGGGACTGTGATCAATTTAAAAGTGATCACATTTTAGTGCCTCAGTCTTCCATGTGACTCAACAACTGAGAATCACTAGACATCTGAGGACAGTTTCTAACATAAAAGATCAAGCTGAAGACAAGTAAAGAAAATCTGTCATTAACATTTTTAGAGAAACAAGAGATACTGAATTTATGCATAGACATATCCTCTACCCAACACCACAAATGAGGAACATTCAGAGACTAAAATAGGGCTGCTAGAAATTTAAGTCATGGTAATTGAGTGGTAAAGTGTAACTGGTTTAAGACATGTCCTACAGGCTGGCCTCCAGGAAAAGAGGAAGCTTTCTGCCTGGCTCCATGGAAACTAGCCTTGGCCCAGGGTTTAAGGCAATTAATCACAGTCAACTCAACACTTGGTATCTAGTCCCCAATTATTCACTGTTTTTCCCCAGTTGTGAACACTGAGGTGGTGTCCTGTGCCAGCTAACACACCAGGAACCACAAGGCTTGACCTTTAGTATGTAGATTGTGCAAGAAGGAAACCGTGCTATCAAAATCATGCAGTTCTTTTTCATACTAATGCTCCATGTATAACCCTGGAGAAAAAAATTAAAACAGAAAACAAAATTTTGTCAGGTGGACACTGTTACACCTATTTCAAAGATGAGGAAACTGAGGCTCAGAAAGGCACACAATTTGTAAGTAGCAAAGGGGAAATTTTAACCTGGGTCTGTGGGTGTTCTTAACTAGGGCAGTATACCTAGCTGCTTCCAGGAGGGAAGAGACCCATCATTTTGCAGACAGTCTTTTATGTGTCAGGTTGTAGGCCAAGTGCTCTGTATAATGTGCCTCACTTAGGCTAACTTGGAGTGGTAGACATTACTCCTATTTTACAAAGGCAGAATTGGAAGCTTCAAGACAAAGCAGTAAGATCAGGATTCGAAGTCAGGTTTCAAAGCCCATGATAAGGAGCCCATAGCACACGTATTTTAACCCTCTTCATCACACTGAATAAGTTGGGAATACTGTCGATCTTTATATAGGATTCCCAAAGTTTTCTCAATGTAAGCTCTGCCTTTTGGCCTGCTGTTATTGAGTCTCAAAAATTCAACTCATGTGTTTGTTTTCGTTGGAGGATCCATGCCACGTAAAACGTTACCTGGCAGATTTCTCATTCTGCCACAGAACGTTCATTGGGGAGAATGGCAGTTTTCTGCCTGATTCACTGTGTCTCCAAACACAGATTTTGTTGTGATGCATTTGCATTTTCCCTATACTGACAACAGAAAAGGATCTTAATGCAGACAGAAAACTGTCCAGACTTGAAGTAAGATCACCCTTCTCAAGAATCACAGCTCTCGGCTCCTAGTAGGAGACATTATCTCAAATACGGAGAAACACACATTCTCTCCATGGCTGAACAGTAAGTGATGGTTAATCTATGGTTCAGGGACTTTCCTCCAAGAATCCACAGGAGGAGTATACCACAGACACATTGTCAATCCCAGTTGGTAACATTCCAGTTACCCAACATTACAAGGATCAGTTCTGGCTTATCTGTTGTCCCAGTCCATTGACAGGACCTTGTTCATCCTACTTTGGAGGAAAAACTACATAATAACCTACTGATAATCCATTGGTACTCTCCTTTCAGTATGCTGGCACTGAATCAATTGCATCCCCTACTCTTTTCTTGCTCCCATGCCAACATATATGTTACCAAGCCAATCCTTTGTAATGGAGATGGATAAGGCAGTATTTCGGTATTCTCGCTTTCCAACAGGTATCAGCCAAAACACAAGCATGTATTGTTCTACGTACTGTTTCAAATATAAAATAAAGCTGACTTTAGTTCTGAGGTGCTTTAAATTAAACCAGGTTATATGACAAATGACAGCAAAGTTTTGGTTAGCCCTTGTAGATTAGCAGGGGCAGATCCAGGTGACACCTGTGGAAGGTATTGATTAAAAGGAGCTGATATCCATCTTTCCAAGCACAGAATAATCCTCTGGCTTTACAGAAATGATGGCAATCTTACAGAGAAGGTTAATCAGATACATGAGAAATCATACCTGCTCCCTGATAAAGTACAAATCACTCAGAGATCAATCACAGACCCCAGCTACCCACACTGTCCCTGAGAAAACAGAATTCAAGGCAGACGGATACTGTTTTGTTCAAGACCTAGTACAAAGCGAGACACTCTGCATGTTTGAACAGTTTTCCCTGCTGAGAGCACCGATTTGTGGGCTCTATAATATTAATACATGCATATGGTAAACAACATAAATACAAGAAGTAGATATAAAGTACTGATCTACTTTTTCTGAGAAGAGAGTGACTAATCTCTCAGACCTCAGCACTGCTACAAAAACATTGCTGGATTCTTGGCACAGTCTTAGGAAATCTTAGTAAGACACAAAGTTAAGCATCTTGAGACACTACTCGAGTCACTGTAGTGAAGGTGATGGGGGGCAGGCAGTGAAAGGAATATGAGCACAATGTTACTGACATTTAAAGGTGTAAGTAAGCAAGTGTTAGTCGCTCAGTCGTGCCCGACTCTTTGCGACCCCATGGACTGCAGCCCATCAGGCTCCTCTGTCCATGAGATTTTCCAGGCAAGGATACTGGAGTGAGTTGCCATTTTGTTCTCCAGGGGATCTTCCCAACCCAGGGATCGAACCCGGGTCTCATGCACTGCAGGCAGATTATTTACCGACTGAGCTACAAGGGAAGCCCCATTTAAAGGTGAGTCCCTACTAAATGCAGGGTCTGGTCTATGCTTTACAGAAAGAATTTGATTCCTTACAACAGAGGGACTTTCCATTTTATACAAAAGAGACTAACATTCCTTAAGATTCATTTGTTCTAGGTCAGAGACCTGTTCAGAAAGGTTGGAGTTGGTATATGAAAGCAGGCTGTAATATACCAAAGCCCTAATTCCTTTTGCTATGCTCCATCAACAATCTCTATTTTTTCCTTTGGTCTGTTGCTTATTAATTTCCTTAGCCATTGTTTTAACAACAAGAATTTGCTGAGCTCCTTTGGGAGGCAGCATGATAGAGTAGAGGGAAGAAGAGACTTTTGGGTGTCAGATTGGATATGTAATTTCCCCTTTCTAGTTTCCTCTGCAAAAAGAAGGGGCTAGAAGAGATGATTTGATCTCTTCCAAGGCTGTCAAAGGGTTCTTCCAAATGGGCCAATTCATGAATAGACTGTGAAAAAATGATGATTCTAATAAGCTATAAAAAACCCTTAATGAATGTGGTCTGCTCCTTCATTTGTTCATTCACTCACTTATTCATTCATTCACAGTTACAGAACATCTACTATGTGGAGGTGAGTGCTAAAGACTAGGGGTAAAGGTCAGCGGTCCTGATCCTCACGAAGCTTGCATTCTAGTTAGGGTGATGGATAATGGACATACGAGCAAAAGTGAAAAGCATGTTTAGATGTTGAAAATGTTGTGAGAGAAATGAACATGGTACTATGATAGAGAATAACAGGAAGAAACTTCTTGTGATAAGATGGTTAGAAGAGATCTTTGAAGGAGATCTGAGACCTAAGGGATGACAAGGAATCAGTCACAAAATGGAGTAAGGAAGTAGGGTGAACGAGAAGAATTTTATGGTAAAAAGAAAAGTTATCCAAATATCTCATATTATTATAATGGTTACATGGAAGACAAAGACAATCATCAAAGCCCACTGCAAAACAAAAAGAAAAGCAATAGAACATGTGTAAATACATAAGTAAATAAGAAGGATGCACTTCATTTTTTAGATGATGAAATTGAAGCTCAGAGAGACGATGAATTTCTCACCTTTAGGCTGAGAAACTAAATGGACTAAAGTTAAGGTTATTTAATTAAGCCCACTGGGAGCAGACATGCACCATAGCGCTAAGGCTTGCCTTGGTCATCATAACTGGTGGGGCTTATATTGTCCACAGCTCAACACACAAGTTCTTCTCCTTGTGTCACAGCAAGATGGCCTCAGGTCATCAATTCAACCCAATGACACAGCCAGAAATGCTAGCTCTGCCTCCAGGCTAGGTTAGAGGGTTTCACAGGAGATTTTTCTAGAGGCTTGAAACTTTAAATTGCTGATCTATACCATAGTGACGGTAATAATGACACCTGATATTGATTATGGGGCTTCCCTGGTGGCTCAGACGGTAAAGAATCAGCCTGCAAAGCAGGAGACCCGGGTTCAATCCCTGGGTCGGGAAGATCCCCAGAGAAGGGAATGGTAACCCACTCCAGTATTCTTGCCTGGAAAATTCCATGGACAGAGAAGCCTGGTGGGCTGCCATCCAAGGGGTCGTGACGAGTTGGACACGACTGAGCAACTAAAACTTTCGCTTTCAGTATTTATTCTGAGTCTACCACATGGACAGGTACTGTATTGAGCACTTGAAAGAACTGTCATTTACTTCCCTTAATATCTTTATGAGGTAGGTACCATTTTTATTTTCATTGGATGCTTATCTGACTCAGTCTCAGAGATAGTACAGCATAAAGGAAACTACACTGGACATTTTATTTTAAGATGGATTCTGACCCGAGATTGCTATTTAGTACTTGGGTATCTGAAACATGCCACATTACCTTTCTGAACCTCGGTTTCCTTATAAAATGGGAAAATAAAACTAGTTTCCATTTGCCTCACTCAATAAAGATGGTGTATGTTCTGTGTTAAGGGAAGTGACCAGTATTATTTCCTGTAGATACTGAGTCATCTCTTTGTTTATTTGAGTAAAATATTAATGATGATTGAGGTAGAAAACAGCCCAAACTAAACTGAGTAAGCCTATAAATGCAGTTTGTCTGCAGGACCCAATGGGCATGGATCTAAGAGATATGAAGTTAATTAAAGCGCTAATGAAGGATAATAGTTGGCCCCTTCCCTCCTCAGAGCAGTTGTTTCAGAGTTATTTGAGATGCTCTTTCCCTTGCTTAAAGTCCTAAGAATGTCCGCCAAATAAAACATAACTCTCTATATCTGTGTCTCTATTCCTGTCCTTCAGATAGGTTCATCAGTTCCATCTTTCTAGATTTCATATATATGCATTAATATACTATACTTGTTTTTCTCTTTCTGACTTACTTTACTCTGTATAACAGGCTATGGACGTGTGGACACAGCTGGGTAAGGAGAGGGTGAGACGAATCGGGAGAGTAGCACTGACATATATACACTATCATGTGTAAAATAGTTAGCTGATGGGAAGCTGCTGTTAGCACAGGAGCTCAGCTCGGTGCTCTACGAACGTGTAGAGGGGTGAGAAGGGGGAGGGAGGTTCAAGAGGGAGAAGATATATGTATCCTCATAGCTGATTTGCACTGTTGTACAGTAGAAGCAAACAACATTGCAAAGAAATTATCCTCCAATTAAAAATTAAGAAAACATAACTTTCAACTTCAAAAAAAGGAGAATTGTTGGGAAGGAAGGCAGAGGGGTGGATCAGGATAGGAGCACATAAGTAGATTTGAGTTTCTGGTAATAATATAGCTCTTAAGTTGATCATGGGCTTACAGATATTAACTATTTTAATTCAATAATAAGAAAAAGTTAAAGAAGAACGATAAACATCCAAGGGGAAATAAGGGCCCATCATTATCGGCTGTCAATTAGCTGGGAGTTATTTTTTCACTGAAAAATGAACTATCCTCATCTCATTGATTTATCAAAATTTACTGATAGTATGCTTGGCATTAGAGCTTCAGAAATGAACAGTAATCAAGTGGGAGTCATAAACAGACTGCTGAAAAAATGTGATAGGTGAAACAAGGCAGATGGTCACAGAGAAATATGGGAGGAGATCAAGGCAGTAATAAGGGTAACTCTCCATGGATGGGGCTGTGACCAGATGAAACAGAGCACTCAGGAGGGGGTGCTAGAGCTCAGGGAGAGGAAACACTGAGCTAACATGGCAGAAACACTTTATCTGTGAAGCCAACTACGCAGAGGCATGCATAAGATGTTTGCAGCGCACAACGGATCGGCCAGGTGCAGGAGCTCTCAGCTGCTGGACTGTGAGCAGCAGTCATAGAGAAGGCAATAAATATCTGAATACTGATGTGTGCTAATGAATGTAAATATATCTGATTTAGTCTTCCCAAGAATCCTGTGTAGTAGGCTCAGTTATACCCATTTCACAAGTTCACCCTGAACAGCTTGGAAGTGGTAATGTTAGGATTTGAACCTGATCTGTCTTTCTGCCTGTATTCATCACCCTATAATGATATATTAGCAGATAAGGAAAGAGATGGACCATATTGGATATTCCAGAGACCTTCTCTACCCAGTTATGCTGCTTTTAATATTTAGCATGCCATCATAGGAATGGAGAGGAACTGGCCAAGAGTCTCCAGAGCTACAGTGCATGGAAGATGTGGTGAGAGTACTTCTCCAACCATGTATTCAGGAGCAGAGTTGAGGACTGTGATCACAGTAGAAACTGGATCAGGAGAAGCACCTAAGTAGCTGAAAATCATAAAGCTGGTGATCCCTAAGAATGTGTCAAGCTCCAGGAATTACGATTCCCAGATATCAGAGCTGGTAAATTTATTGTTCCTTTCTCTTTTTCTTTCTTTCTTTGTCAGAGTGCAAAAGAGATCAAAACTTATTTTTTTCCTTCTAAAATAAACATATAATTCACTTCACATAAAATTCTTCTTTTAAAGTATACAATTCAGTGGTTTTTGGATATTTACTTTCTGTGTAATCATCACTACTTTCTAATTCCATAAAGTTCTATGACCTCAACAAGCAAAACAAAAAGCTGTACCTGTTAAGAGTTAGTCTCAATTCTCCCATCTGCCCATTTCCTGGCAAAAGCTAATCTACGTTTGGTTTCCAAGAATGTGCTTGTTCTTGACATTTCATAGAAATGGCATCATACAATATATAACCTTTTTTTGGTCACTTCTTTCACTTAGCATCATGTTTTCAAGACCAACCCATGTATCAGTATTTCATCTCTTTTACAGATGAATAATTAATGTATGTTCAGTTCAGTTCAGTCACTCAGTCATGTCCAACTCTTAGAGACCCCATGAACCGCAGCATGCCAGGACTCCTTGTCAATCACCAACACCCGGAGTTTACTCAAACTCATGTCCATCTAGTTAGTGATGCCATCCAACCATTTCATCCTCTGTTGTCCCCTTCTCCTCCTGCCTTCAATCTTTCCCAGCATCAGGGTCTTTTCAAATGAGTCAGCTCTTCGCATCAGGTGGCCAAAGTACTGGAGTTTCAGCTTCAACTTCAGTCCTTTCAATGAACATCCAGGACTGGTATTGTTTAGGATGGACTGGTTGGATCTCCTTGCAGCCCAAGGGACTCTCAAAAGTCTTCTCTAACACCACAGTTCCAAAGCATCAATTCTTTGATGCTCAGCTTCCTTTATAGTCCAACTCTCACACCCATACATGACTACTGGAAAAACCATAGCTTTGACTAGATGGACCTTTGTTGGCAAAGTAATGTCTCTGCTTTTTAATATGCTGCCTAGGTTGGTCATAACTTTCCTTCCAAGGAGTGTGCGTCTTTTAATTTGATGGCTGCAGTCACCATCTGCAGTGATTTTGGAGCCCCCCAAAATAAAGTCTGACACTGTTTCCACTGTTTCCCCATCTATTTGCCATGAAGTGATGGGACTGGATGCCATGATCTTAGTTTTCTGAATGTTGAGCTTTAAGTCAACTTTTTCACTCTCCTCTTTCACTTTCATCAAGAGGCTCTTTAGTTCTTATTCACTTTCTGCCATAAGAGTGGTGTCATCTGCATATCTGAGGTTATTGATATTTCTCCCAGCAATCTTGATTCCAGCTTGTGCTTCATCCAGTCCAGCGTTTCTCATGATGTACTCTGCAAATAAGCAGGGTGACAATATACAGCCTTGACGTACTCCTTTTCCTATTTGGAACCAGTCTGTTGTTCCATGTCCAGTTCTAACTGTTGCTTTCTGACCTGCATACAGATTTCTCCAGAGGCAGGTCAGGTGGTCTGGTATTCTCATTTCTTTCAGAATTTTCCACAGTTTATTGTGATCGACACAGTCAAAGGCTTTGGCATAGTCAATAAAGCTGAAAGAGATGTTTTTCTGGAACTCTCTTGCTTTTTCCATGATCCAGTGGATGTTGGCAATTTGATCTCTTGTTCCTCTGGTTTTTCTAAATCCAGCTTGAACATTTGCAAGTTCACAGTTCATGTACTGTTCAAGCCTGGCTTGGAGAATTTTGAGCATTACTTTACTAGCGTGTGAGATGAGTACAACTGTGTGGTAGTTTGAGCATTCTTTGGCATTGCCTTTCTTTGGGATCGGAATGAAAACTGACCTTTTCCAGTCCTGTGGCCTCTGCTTTTTCCAAATTTGCTGACATATTGAGTGCAGCACTTTCACAGCATCATCTTTTAGGATTTGAAATAGCTCAACTGGAATTTCATCATCTAATGAGTAATCATCCATTGTCTACATAGACCATTGACTGGATAAATCACACATGATTGGCATGTGGATTTTTGCCACTTTTGGTCATGGCAAATAATGTTGCTATGAACATTCATATACAAGTTTGCACTGCTTTCTGATATATTTAAACAGGGCTCAGTCTCAAAGTCAGTATATATAACAAAATTTTATATACTGAAAAATGCCCTAAGAGTCCCACAGGAAGGCACTAGGCTTGGAATCACTACATTATGCAAATGAGCCAGTTTGCTAGGCAGCTCTGTCTTTGGCTCTGAGCCTGCTGATGTGGCTGGCTTGTGTTTGGTGGTCATCATGTATAAAGACAACGTGTCATCAGACGCTAGAATCCCCTTCAGGGTGGCCAGGTGATCATATTTTCAGAAGTATGTGAAGACTAAGGCACTGTGAGGCTAGGGTTCTTTCAGATCCCAGTCTCATGGCCACTCGTGGATGGAGTGGTTGATAAAACTGCCCACACCACTTAATTTCTAATTTTTCTTTCAGGTATTATAACCTGAATTAATACAGAATAAATGTTTATACAATGCAAATCTCCTGTTCATGGAAGATTTCATCTCATCTTCTCTGAAAGCCTGAGTGACAGTACCTCTGGATAGATTTTTCTTTTGTTGTTGAGTGAAAAAGACATTGGAAATTAGAGGGCTTTCATTCTGTATTCCAACTTAAGCAGTTCTTTGTCATAGACAGAACTTCAGAACTGGAGGAGGCTTCACTCTCTCTATTCAGGGCTCTTCGTTTTACAGGTGAGAAAACAAAGAGTCTGAGGCAGTATGATCCACATGGTGTCACACAAGGGGCTGGTAACTAAGCTGGACCCAGAACCCATGTGGGCAGGACCTCACTCACTGTTCTTTCCACTGGAAGGCAATCATTCCCATATTCACAAAATTCAGACAAAGTTGGTTATACCTTCTCAAGTTTTTTTTTTTTTAACTATTCACAATCTTTATAAACCCCCACACTGTCCACTGTTTCCTTTTTTTCTCCTCTCTCTCTCTTTTTTTTTTTGGCAGTAAAGCTGAACTCTAATTCCACTCCCCTCAAACCCCAGACTGATAGGGGTTCCAAAAAGACACATTAGCCAAGGGAAAGAGCTATTTTGTCTATAATTTATGGCTTTTCCTTTACACAGAGAGCTTTCCCAAACAGATCAGCACACTAAAGATTTTGGCTGGAAGATAGCACCCCAATTTTCTAGAGTTAAAGCTTAGCACAAATTCTGTCATTCAAACACAGTAGTCAAATCAACTAGAAACATTCATGGAAATGAGCTTGTAGGTATTTCATGACCACTACTTTATTACCATTAATCCATATTCTCCCCATCTCTATGACAATTGACAGGAACCCCCCATCAGCAGCTAAAGAAAGCAGAGTCTTTTTAAAGACAGGAGCAATTTGTTTCCCAGTGAGAAGTGATAACCTGCCTCAATTTGCTTCAGATTTCTCAAAGATAATGACTTCTGTTTTCTTGTCCCAATTAACTACTGGCCACTCCTGAGAAGACCCTGTCCATTCAGACAACAAAGTTTCTAATCCCACTGATAACCTCCTGGTAGAGATATGGGAGTGAAATGCAGATGTGGAGTAGAATAATGTACGGAATTATAAACAGAATGATTTGAAACATTCCCTCTTCCAACCATCTTTTTCTCTTAGCCCTATCATGGTCAGTTTGTATCCACTTACTAATGTAACAGATGAAAATAATCAAAAGGCTGATCTTTCTCTCAGAGTCATGGACCCACTTAGTATTGCATGTCAAATGCTCACAGAGGTCCTGATGATATCACCACTGTGTGATTTAGAGATATGAGACAATGAGGGATAATGAGGTCTGGGAGCAATTTACAGAATACATGCCTCCCCTCTAAAAGCATTCCAATTCAAAAGTTTTAAATACTCTCACAACCAAAGAAAACAGAGTGTGCGGATTCAAATAAAATTAGCCATGAGAGCACCAGTTTGCAAACTCTGGTCTATAGCTGACGTTTAAAGACTCTTAATGCTTCTTAAGAGTCCTCTCTTCTCTCCTCCCCTAACCTCACTCTTTCTCATCCAGTGGTGAACCTGGGAAAAATCAGTGAAGAATTCCTGGCTCTGCATTACCTTCTCCTGCAACCACATACAGTGGTCTGATCCTCCACATTATAAGGTTCGTAATGGCTGACCTGAGGCTGTGCCATGGTGCAAGTCTACCCAGTGTGCAGTTCAGTCTTGGGAAGCCCACCAATGCTATGTACCCAGTCACTTTTTCACCTACCAGTTGTATGAGTTACAAGCTGACATCTGACTGCCATCTGCCTGACTGCCTTGGCTTACCTCTTGAAGGGTTCAAAACTCAAGCAATGAACACAGGTATTGTTTACGCAACAGCCTCGAATTCCAACACGTAGTTAAGAGAAAATCAATTTTCATAGGACTCTTTTAAGAATAAACTATTCATAATTAGCAGAATAACCTTTTCAACCCATACTGCATTCGTGATTATGGATAAATTCATGCTGGGAGGAAAAAACAAAAACAGAAGGACTTTGCCATAAGAAAATAATGTCACCATGACAGAATTCAACCTAGCGGCAATATTTTCGCTCAGGGGTAGAAAAGCACAGGGCAGAAATAAATTTTTCAAACTATAAAATCATAGACTGATAACATTTCAGAATTGGGAGGTTCATATGGATCAGTGTTTACAAAGTCACTGAAGCAGGTCACAACAATGTTAAAACGACTGGGAAATGCCTTTTGCAGGCCACTGAGACCACGCACTTCTGTCTGTTGCATGAATTCTTTCTGCAGTGTTACCCTGGAGTAGATGTCCAGTCTGGAAATGAACCTCATTGATAATTTTTCTAAAAAATCATTTGTTTCATCTTCTTCATGGTCTAATTGTTTGAAACTTTTTCCTTTTATTGAACACAAATAATATCCTCTGTTACATTTATTACCTATTTAGGGACTGCCCTTTGATACCACACAGAGTTTGACAGTTCTTGAAATGTTCCTTTCCACCCTCCCTAACTCCTCTGCTTTGGCTTAACATCCTTCAGCTATGTCTCCTATCATTTGCTCAGTTGTCTTTCTCTAGGCTGATTTTAAATTTTAATGTCAGTCTGAAAAAACCCACAGTCCTCCTCAAGTTTTATTTTCACTGGGGCTACTGTAGAGTTTAAGAATTTTGGTTTCCTCTCTTGTTTTGGGTTCTCCATTAAGTTATAGATATAATTTGCTTTTTTTTCTAAAGCACAGAATATTGTTAACTCACCAGTAATCTTACAGTCAGCAAGACCTTTAACACACAGCCTGACCCTAAACTTTTACTCTTTCAACTTTACTTTTGGAGCCAAGTACAAACCTTTACAGTTGCCAGTATTAAAATTAATCTTGTTACATTTGGTTCCCATGATTATCTTTTGAATACTGGTTCTGTCATTTCATCTATTCCCTCATGGTTCATGTGATCAGAAAATGTACTCAGCATATTATGAGTAACGTCATGTGTCACTGATAAGAAATTTCAATAGGGAAAGGTTGAGGAAAGAGGGCAGAGGGATAGTTCAGGACCTCCCTTCCAGGCTGACATGCATGCCCTAATCAAAATTTTGGGGTGAGACATTTAAACCAGTCCTCCAAATTATCCTCCTGTCTCTTCCCCATCTTGCCTGCATATGTAACACAAGAGAGTTTTTTTTTAAAGGTGTCTTCTTGATGCTATTTTGACTAGCAGGAGAAAGGAACATATTTATAAGAGGAAAAAAAAAAAAGGTTAGTACTTATTTCTCATTTGAAAATCTATGCTGACAGAAAGTTATTAATGACAAAAGAAGTTGTGGGACAATGTGTATAATGTAATCTTTTGGTAACAAGGATATTTATTTACAGGTTTGAAGACAGACACACACATAGGACTTCCCTGGTGGCACAGTGGCTAAGCCTGTGTTCTCCCAATGCAGCAGGCCCGGGTTTAGTCCTCGTCAGTGAACCAGACCCCACAGGCCTCATCTAGAGATTCCACATGCTGCAACTAAGAGCCAGCACAGCCAAGCAAATAAACAATAAATAAATATACACACAGAGACATACATATACACGTATACATCTATTACATATATCTAGGTATGCCTGGATGTAATTCTGGAAGACAACATAAAAACTTATGTGGCTCTCTCTGAATAATGAGATTGTCTTTTTCCTAATATTTCTATAAATAATATGGATTATCCCCTACTTTAAAGGTAATTAAAAAAATCCTATGTTGGTGATAATAGCTTTTCTTTCTAAATTTTCTTAGAAAATGCAAAATTTCCCCTGAAGTTGGTGTCAAGATCATTTAGGTACAATTGATAGAACGTGTTTTCTTTGCTTTAAAAAAGAAAAATCAAAATATTTTTCTCTCTACGGTCCACAGTTGCTGAAATGGGATCAATAGTGTTTCAGGGCCTGCCTCTTAGGAAGTGTTCTCATCTCCTCTTTCACATGTATTTTTCCTGAATGTGCTGAGGATTTCCATTCCTCTCATACATTAGGTAAGTGCTTTCTGCCTGCAATTACCTTTACATTTTTTAACCTGCTGAACTCTAATTCATTTTTTAATTCCCAGTTCAATGATCACCTTTACTCCCCCAGTTAGTCACTCACTCCACTTTTTTATTCCTTCCACAGTCTGAACACAGTCTATTTCTTGGCTCTTGTTAATAGTATCCACCCTTAGACTGTGAGCTCCTAGGTTTTTGACCTTTGACGTATTTAGGCGTTCTCTGCAGAACTTACTAAAAATGAAAATTTCTGGGTTGCACCCCTGGAGGGTTTTGTTCACCAGGACAGGGTCCAGGAATGTGCATTTATTAAAAACAAAACTCTAGGCAATTCTATTGCTTGTGGTCCAAGGCCCACAGTGCCTTACAGGGAGAGAGATGGCTACATCTTTTACATCTTTTGACTATTTCCTCATATCCAGACTGCATCAGTTCAGTTCAGTTCAGTTGCTCAGTCGTGTCTGACTCTTTGCGACCCCATTAATCGCAGCATGCCAGGCCTCCCTGTCCATCACAAACTCCCGGAGTTCACTCAAACTCATGTCCATCAAGTCGGTGATGCCATCCAGCCATCCCATCCTCGGTCGTCCCCTTCTCCTCCTGCCTCCAATCCCTCCCAGCATCAGAATCTTTTCCAATGAGTCAACTCTTCGCATGAGGTGGCCAAAGTACTGGAGTTTCAGCTTTAGCATCATTCCTTCCAAAGAACACCCAGGACTGATCTCTTTTAGAATGGACTGGTTGGATCTCCTTGCAGTCCAAGGGACTCTCAAGAGTCCTCTCCAACACCACAGTTCAAAAGCATCAATTCTTCAGCTCTCAGCTTTCTTCACAGTCCAACTCTCACATCCAGACTGCATCAGTGCTCCTATATCATCTATATTGGTCTTTATAATTGTTTCTTTTGTCTTAGGCATCAAAACGTATTAGTACAAATAGCATTGTGACCATGTGACTAGATGTTTTACTTACCCTGTGGGCAAAGGCAGTAGAGGCAGATCAATATTATATCAGAGGAGATGTGGGCTAGGCTTAAAAGAGTAGATGTGGAAGAAAAGGCACTTCTGATTGCATCCTTAGGATCCTACTGTTTCAGGTAGCCAAGCTTTACTTATATTTAGGTAGCCAAGCTTTACTTATATTTCTAAGCAGTTCTACTGCTGAAAAGAGATAAAGGCGAGGGGGAGTTAATATGATAATAGGTGACATGTTTTCCAGTTCAGGAAATTTTCAAAGCAGATGTTGCTAATCTTCACTTAATAACATGTCTTGCACACTGATTATAGAACTGCTATAAGGCCATGTAAGAAGCCCCCATTGCTCTAAATGTTCTGCTTACATTTCTTCTCCCATAACCAGTAACCTACTTTCAGCTCTTCAAATGGCTGCATAAAACAGACAACCATTTTAACCTTTTAGAAATGGATCTTGCTAGAGTAAATCAGAGAGAGTTGATGGAAATGTTAATTAACTTGCTTTCATCTTGGTCAGGTTCTGTATTTAACCTGAAGGCCCACACAGTCTTTCGGAGGGCTTTCTTAGATTTGATTGTATATGACAGCCAGAGAAATTCAATCATGGTTTTGGTGAGGTGACAAGTTTGGGAGGGCACTATTCCTCCTGCTTCTGGCACAGAAAACAGATGCCAAGAAAGGAAGGTAGGTGAGAGTCACTTATGAATTATTCTGATATATCTCTTTTCTGGTTCAAGGTTTGTAATAGACAGAATTTTCCTTTTCAAAGTTGGGAACCAACTCTTGGATTCCCCCACGGGGCCACCTCTAAAATACAAGGCACACACACACACACCCTCCCTCTGCTTATGAGGGAATCATGTCCATATAAAGCCAGTCTGCATGACAAAACATCATTCTCAAACCCCACAGGAAGCTCTGATATTTAGGAACAGAAAATAAAAGTGCTTAATTTTACTTTCCTTCTTATTTATAACACAATTAGTCGCTTAATCCATTTAGCATTAAATCCATTTCAGCATTGGACATTATAAAAAAGTAAACTCAGTATAGTTGAAAACAAACCACATTGACTCTGCAACATTTTATGACTAAAAAATCTCAACATAAACCATTTCTAGCTCTGTGGCAAGATGCAAGAGGACAGATGTAACTTTAAAAGATGTACATGAGAAAGAGAGGGATTTTTATTTATGTATTTGAAAAATATACAACTTTAATAATGCTGGGCATGTGTTCAGAAGTGGTGGCAGAGGTAGGTCAGAGATCTATGCTTTTTAATATCAACCTCCTCTCAAGTAAGGGTTTTATCACATTAATAGCTAAGTCATACTGATTGTAAAACAGCTGAAATGAGGCAATTAGTATGGTCTGTGACAGCCGTGAAGAATGAAACATGTGAGGTTTTCCGTGCAAGCCAGATGGATATCTTCAATATACTTCTTATTATCTGCTTGTGGTAATAAGTTCAATTAAACTGAATCAGTACAACACAAGTCTCTTTGAATTGCTGGAAAAGAAATTAATTATGTGCTTCACATTTAATGAAGCCAAAGAGTCATATTCTGTTTGCATTTTTTGTTTGTTTGTTTTGTTTATTTTGATTGGTAAGCACTCACTAGGAAATAAACCATTCATTTCATTCTACAGTAGTTTTTTTTTTCCCCTTAAAAGAAAATACTTGGATCAAGCGGGTTAAATATCACTAGTAATAAGGTTTTCTCTATTCTACAATGTCTAGGAGAGAAGGAGAAAATAAGATGCATTCTCTGGGTGATTTTGACTATAATACCTGACCATGTACAGGAATTCTGACCTGAGGGATTTTTTTTTTTAATTTCGTTACAGAGATCACTCATGTAAAACTATTAAAAAATGATTACCAATACTCATATTTCCATTTATAGAATTAACAGTCTTTAACATTTTCCCCATAGACCTCTAGCCTTTTTTCCACTCTAAATATACATTAAGAATTTACCCTCAAGTAAAATATTATCAATACAGCTAAAGTCCTTTAATATAACCTTACTCCAGATCTCCTTCCTCACAAATTAAAATCACAGGTTAGCACTTATGCTGAGCATTGTATTTTTATGTTTAAACATTTCATGATATTATTATCACTAATTCTCTATTAAATCATGCTATATACATTATATAAATAAAATACATTATATGAAATACTACCATATGCATTATTCTTTAATTTGCCTGCATATTTTTCGTCAACATAATGTACAAACAACATAATGAAAATTTTTGCAAGTCCATCTCAGAATACGTATAATTTCCTCTAGAGTAAATATCTCAAATAGAATTGCTGGGCCAATTTTCCTTGTTCACATCAGTGTCTATCCCAGATCACATTCCTACTCAAACTATGTGAATACTATTTTCCTTCTATCCTTACTAACAAATTATTTGGTTAGATGTCTAGCTTTTGTCAATCTTATATGTAAAGTCGTATCACACTGGTACTTTAATTTGCATTTCCCTTATTACTGATATGCTTAGTCACTCAGCCATGTCTGACTCTTTGTGACCCATTGGACTGCAGCCTGCCAGCTCCTCTGTACATGAAATTTTCCAGGCAAGAATACTGGAGTGGCTTCCCTTCTCCAGGGAATCTCTCTGGCCCAGGGATTGAACCTGTGTCTCCTGTGTCTCCTGAATTACAGGCAGATTCTTTATCTGCTGAGCCATCGGGGACGCCCTGATTATTAATGAGGCTGACAATTTTTCAAAATCTTACTAGTCCACACTATGCGTTTTATATTAAAGGCAAGAACATGAAAGCTGCCTTCAGCATAGAGGCCTTCTTAGGGAAGGGCAGGGTTGGCATAGAGAAGCACAATAGTTAAGGAATTATGACTCCCTCTAGACCAGAAGTGGAAAAATGATGGGCAGGATGGATTCAGGGTAGACTGCCCTGGCACACAGTCTTAATACATTTAAATCTCAGCATTATAAAAGGAGAAAAGCGCTTTTACAGAGAGGATCAGGCAAAGAATGATCATATCCATGATTGATATTGCTAAAGGCACTTTATTTGCTAAATCTGTGTGGCCTTCATTAGGGCTCACAAGAATCTCAGGGGAAGTAATTATGCTCTGTTCATAAAAATCTTGGCTTCATGTTTTGGCAGAAAAAGAGTTCTAGGTTACATCATGGTCAGTGAACACAGGAAGCGTAAGAGGCACAATCATCCACCCTTTCTTTAGGCTTCTGCTATTTGAGTTGTGAAGTGAAAGTGGAATTCCGTCAGTCACGTCCGACTCTTTGCGACCCCATGGGTATAGTCTATGGAATTCTCCAGGCCAGAATACTGGAGTCAGTAGCCTTTCCCTTCTCCAGGGGATTTTCCCAACCCAGGAATTGAACACAGGTTTCCTGCATTGCAGGCATATTCTTTACCAGCTGAGGTACAAGGGAAGCCCAGGAGTACTGGAGTGGGTAGCTTATCCCTTCTCCAGTGGATCTTCCTGACCCAGGAATTGAACTGGGGTCTCCTGCACTTCAGGCAGATTCTTTAGAAATGAGCTATCAGGGAAGTCCCACTATTTGAGTTAGCTGCTGCAAAGTCTAGAGTGGTAGGTCTTCTCAGATCTAATAGGATCTAGTACTGAAATGTTCTGACCACTGTTCTACCAGGGGATCTAACATAATTAGCATTCTGCACTTCTAACAACAAACTTTTCCTTCCTACTCTAAATGCCTTGGGTCAGAATTTGTGCTAATCCTATTAGAAAGACCCTTAATTATTGCCTCTAAATAATTGGTTCCAGTGGAAGACATCTAATTAGGTAGAAATGTATTCTGTTATAAGGGCCCAACATTAAGAGCTTTTGTTATGTGTTAGTAGCAAAATGTCATTGCTGATTACTGATTTCTGATTGATCCCCAGTCAAATATGGAAAAAGCCTTGAATAATTTTACATAGAAGATGTGGGCTGCTTCAAACTTATTTTCAAAAAAAGTTCCAATTGAAAAGACTATCGTATCAGTCATGCCATGCATGGAGAGGTTGATATTTTTCAATTTCCTATAGTTAAAACAGAAGAACAATTTTAAATAATGCACTGTAATAATGTTTTAGAAACTCCTTGGTATTGGTAAGAAAATTCCTTTTTTTCTGCAATCTATATTATTGGATAGCATCTTATCTTCTAAATATAAGCAAACACTTGATGGAATGGACAATGAGCACCAATTCTGGCAAGGGGACAAATAATTAAATGTTCAGGAAGCCAAAGAACACTTTCACTTTGCAGGGTTAGGGAATGAAGATGCAAACTAATCTTGTATTAGGAGCATATGTGGTCTTAGTTAAATACTACTAAGAATCCTTTTTCACAGCACACCTGATCTGAGCTCCCTGCTACATATAGCAAATTTCCAGGGATATCTAATTTTACACATGGTAATGTTTATGTTTCACTGACAACCGAGAGGGGCGGGGTAGGAGGTTGGAGGGAAGTTCAAGAGGGAGGGGACATATGTATACCTGTGGCCAATTCATGTTGATAAATGGGAGAAATCAATATAATATTGTAAATGAATTATCCGCCAATTAAAAATAAATAAATTTAAGAAAAAAGAACCCCTTTTTCTAACAAAGATAAAGTACAAATTTACTTTTTCTTAAAATACAAGTAATTCTGTGCACTGAATAAAAATTGAAATAAAAGAAATATATTTACATATTAAATTGTTAAAAATTTAAATGAAATTTATTTGCTAAGAAACATTTTAAAACCCATATGAAATCAGTATAAAATTTGTATAGAGAGCAACTAAAACTAAAAATAGCTACCATATGACCCTGCAACCCCTCTCCTGGGCATATATCTGGAGAAAAACATGGTCTCAAAAGATACATGCACCCCAATGTTGATTGCAGCACAGTTTGCAATAGTCAAGGCATGGAATCAACCTCTGTCAATCCACTGACAGAGGACTGGATAAAGAAGATGTGATAAATATATATAATGGGATATTACTCAGCCATTAAAAATAATGAAACAATGCAATTTTCAGCAACATGGATGGACCTAGAGATGGTCATACTGAGTGAAGTCAGACACAGAAGGAGAAATATCATATGGCATCCCTTATATGCAGAATCTAAAAATAAATGATATACATGAACTTATTTACAAAACAGACTCACAGACTTCATGAATTTATGGTTGCCAGGGTGGAGCGACTTCACTTTCACTTTTCACTTTCATGCATTGGAGAAGGAAATGACAACCCACTCCAGTATTCTTGCCTGGAGAATCCCAGGGACGGGGGAGCCTGGTGGGCTGCCATCTATGGGGTCGCACAGAGTCAGACACGACTGAAGTGACTTAGCAGCAGCAGCAGGGTGGAAGGATGGGGAAGGGACAGTTAAGGAGTCTGGGCTCAGTATGAATACACTGCTATATTTAAAATGGATAATCAATAAGGTCCTATCATATAACACAGGGAATTCTATTCAATGTTATATAGCAGCCTGGATGGGAGAGGAGCTTGGCGGAGACCAGACATATGCTTGTGTATTGCTGAGTCCCTTTGCTGTCCACCTGAAACCATCACAACATTGTTCATCAGCTATACTCTAACATAAAATAAAAAGTTAAAAAAAGAGAAGGGATTAGAAAGTTTCTTTTTTTCTGTAAAAAACTGAGTAGCAAATACTTTAGGCTTTGCTGGTCAAGAGGCAAAACTGATGATAGCTATACTTTACATGGTCTCCCCTCGTGGCTCAGATGGTAAAAAGAATCTGCCTGCAAAGCAATAGAGGCGGGTTCGATGCCTGGATCAGGAAGATCCCCTGGAGAAGGGAAGGGTAACTCACTCCAGTATTCTTGCCTGGAGAATCCCAGGGACAGAGGAGTCTGGTGGGCTATTACATGGTCTCTGTCTTGACTATTCCATCTGCTGTTGTACAGACACAACCATCATCAATAATGTAAACAAGCGACATGGCTATATCTCACTAAAACCTGATTTATGCACACTGAAATAAGAACTTCATAAAAATTTCTACATATCTGAAAGTATTATTATTCTTTTGATTTTTTTTTCAACCAGCAAAACACATGGAAACCATTCTTAGCACTGGGTTATACAAAAATAGATGGCTACCTGAATTTGGCCCATAGGCCATAGTTTGCCAGTGACTGAAAATTCAGTCTTTTTAGACTCTGGTGTGTATGAGGATCAGGCGGGATGTTTATTAAAAATGTACGGTTTTCACATCTCATCCTCAAAGATTTAGATTTGTTAGGTTAAGGGTGAGGCAGTAGCGATATGCATTTCTATTAAGCATTCCACTGAAATTTCACTTAGTTGGTAGCATGTTCAAAGTTGTTTGATGTAGGATAGAGCTTCAGATGGTAAAGGATCTGCCTGCAATGCAGGAGAACCGGTTTCAATCCCTGGATTGGGAACATCCCCTGGTGAAGGGAATGGCAACCCATTCCAGTAGCTTGCCTGGAGAACTCCATAGACAGAGGAGGCTGGCGGGCTACAGTCTATGGGGTCACAAAGAGTTGGACATGACTAAGTGACTAACACTTTCGCTTTCTTTCACTTTCAGGGCCCCTCAAAGTATGGTCTGGAACCACCAGCCAGAGAGTTAGTTACTCAAGGTCACTTTGGATGTAGTTCAGCTAGATAACACCACAGCTTACAGCCCTGCATTTCATTTTGAGCCTGGGAGATGATCAATAAGATCTAGGGTAGCTATTACCATAGTTATCTTGCTGAACTACATCCAAGACAAAGAGAAGTCACTCTTCTTGAGGATTGCTACTTAAAAATACCTGTCATAGGAAGCCTGTGCAATAAAGACACTGCCTCATGCATGTGAGTTAAATGGCATGCCTTTAACTCTGCTCTACAGATAAAAATGAATTAGTAAGTACAGTACTGCATGGAAATGTAGCCTGCCTTCCATCTAGTTCTTAATGATGTTCACAATCGCTAAAGCACATCTTCCATGAAAGGTCAAATATGATGCTTTCTGTTAAGATTCAGGGGTCTGACTTGAGAATCATTCTTGCTTAAAATAAAAGAGCGACTCAAAATTCCAAATAGATGCTAACTAGCTAAAAAAAAAATCAGTCAAATTTAGAAATTCAGATGATGGGATGATAATCAAGAGCCCCCTGGGCACCTGTCAGAATTCTGCAGTTTAGAAGCCCGCTCATGCATAACCTGAATATTTATCTACTTTGTGGTCGTCTGCTAGAGATTTATTTTAAACCTGCTGTACCTGCTGTAGTAGATCTATTCCCTTCTCCCCTTCTCCCCTGCCGGCTTTACTTACTGTCCCTATGTTTGACAGTATCTTCAGCTTCTCTCCAAAAAACTAGTGTAGGGGGATGGAAGAGAATTGGATCTTAAAAGCATTGCTAATGACAAAATTATTGCAAAAAGGTTAGAGAAGATGTTGTCTGATGCCTGACCTTCATAGTGTTTTAATCCCAGACACTGGAGGAGATCAAAACGAATATAAGCACATTTTAAGGTTAGAGCATAACTTCTCTGATAAATCAGTCCCTTTGTGGATCTCTAAATTGAATTAAGATACAGCGCTCCATCACATTTCGGGCTATTTTGCTACATTTACATTAAAGGTGTAGGGCTCAAGCATTTTGATGTTCGATTCAAGACCTGGCACAGTTCATGTGGAGTTCAGAACGGTTTTCTCTGCCTTTATCGTGCTTTATGAGGCAGATTTCTAAATTCTATTTCTCCGTTTATGTTAATGTCCTTCTCAGCGACCTGGCAGTCTGAGTGCCCCTCTGCGCGCGCACACACACACACCCGCATACTTCCCATTAATGCAAATGGGACTCAGAATCAAGCAACAGGAAATAAATATACTCTGAAACACCTGACCTTACCCAAGTCATACGGTTAACTCCTGTGAACATATTAACCAAATAAAGCTCATTTTCTTTTTTTCCCCATCTCACTTGGGAGAGGGGACTTCCCTGGTGGTACAGTGGTTGAGGAGCCTCCTGCCAATGTGAGGGACCTGAGTTAGATTCCTGGTCCGAGAAGATTCTACATGCCTAGGAGCAACTAAGCCCATGAGGCACAACTACTGAGCCCTCAAGCTGCAACTACTGAGCTCATGCGCCTAGAGCCCGTGCTCCACTGCAAGAGAAGCCACCGCAATGAGGAGCCAGTGTGCTGCAAAAAAGACAGCCTCCACTCACTGCAACTAGAGAAAGCCTGCACTGCAATGAAGACCCGGTACAACCAAAAATAAATAAATAAATACTCAAACAGAACAAAACAAAAATTAGACGGCCTCTCTGGAAAAAGTGACTACAGTTGAATACCCACAGCCAAGCCTGGAAAGAACTCTGCTTGGAAACAAATGAATTCATCCACAATCAAGTGGGGAACATACTACTTTGACCGCACAGTTTCTGCCTACAGATCTCTGCTTTCCTCTTTCCACAGGCCACTGGGCTCTTTTGGACCTGTCCTTCCTCCTTCCCCATCTATTTCACAATCTCAGTGCTCCTTTGCCTCAGCATAACATGTCTCCAGCACAGGCAGGTGTGTACTGACCCTGTTACATGTCCCTCTCTATCCTTTCCCTTAAAGTCCGCTAAAACTGTCTTATGTTTTGGAATGGAAATGGAAAACTGGCATTAATCACATCTTCCAATCGTTGTGTACCACCTTAACAACCCTTTGCACATCCTTTTATAATAATACAAACAATATTTCTTTAGAAATATAAATATATTTTAAAAGGAGTTTTTTAAAAATCATTGCCATTAATGAAAAAGTAACATTTTCCTAATACACGTGGAAAGATATATATATATGTGTGTGTGTATATATATATATAGTTAGTAAAGGAAACAAAAAAATTAACTCTGAATTGTCTAAAATGATCTTTTATACCATACCTGGGGAAATCACTGTTTAAGATGTTAACTGGAAGGCAAGAAATGAAGTGTTAAGTTTCTTAACATAGGTAGAAGTTATTACTCAGCAACATTTATATCCACCCAAATAAGGAGGCGATCGTGGCATATCTTATCATCGGTGTATTGCTAAGCTTTGCACCATAATTCAGTATAAGCGCAGCAGCAGGGAAGTCTCTGCATGCCTGTGAATGGTTTTACCTTGGGACTGGCAGTACTGCTGGTGAAGATGAACTCTGATGGGAAAGAGAGGAACTTCTGCCAACTATTTTGAGAGCTGAAGAAGTCAAGGCTTATAGGACGGATGCCAACCAAACACAAGGCATAACTTATTTCTACATGTGAACCTCCCCCCCAGTTTTAACAATATATAGAGCATATATATGGCGCCTGTGCTTAGGTAAATATAGACTTATGTCTGACTCTTGGACTTACAGTTTTCTATCTGCATAAACAAGTATGTTTATGATAAAAACGCTTCTCTAAATGGCAGTACTTTTCAAACTTCTAATGACTCCAAAATATGTAATTAGGTAACTTTTTTTTTTTTTTTTTTGTAATTAGGTAACTTTTAGCTTTCTTCATTAAATTAAAATAGAGGCAAACATTCTTTCTGGGATATTTTTATTTGTCTTAGGCTATCTTACTTCATAGCTAATCAGGTTTTAGCTATGTTATTAATCATCTCTGAAAGCTTGGGGTTCCTCCTGGTTCTAGTTCATCACTAATTTTCCTTTTGTATTTGAGAAAGCTATACATTAGTGAAGACACTAGCTGAAATTTTGCTATGCCAGTATTATCTAAACTTTTTTTCTTTGCCCTTTAAAACAGAGTGAACACACAGTCACATACCCATGCTGTTGCTCCAAGTGAATAATTAATAGATTGAAATAGCTGGGGTCAACATAAATACAGATTTATGTCTGACTCTTGGACTTACAGTTTTCTATCTACATAGACAAGTATGTTTATGATAAAAAAGTGAAAGTGAAAGTGAAGTCTCTCAGTCGTGTCTGACTCTTTGTGACCCTGTGAACTGTAGGCTACCAGGCTTCTCCATCCATGGGATTCTCCAGGCAAGACTACTAGAGTGGGTTACCATTTCCTTCTCCAGGGGATCTTCCCAACCCAGGGATCGAACCCAGGTCTCCCACATTGAAGGCAGACGCTTTAACCTCTGAGCCACCAGGGAATCCCCTTATGATAAAAAGGCTTCCCTAAATGGCAGTACTTTTCTTTCTTTTTTTATTTTATTTTATTTTTTTAATTTTATTTTATTTTTAAACTTTACAATATTGTATTAGTTTTGCCAAATATCGAAATGAATCCGCCACAGGTATACCTGTGTTCCCCATCCTGAACCCTCCCTCCCTCCTCCCTCCCCATATCCTCCCTCTGGGTCGTCCCAGTGCACCAGCCCCAAGCAGCAGTACTTTTCAAATTTCTAATGATTCCAAAATATGTAATTAGATAATTTTTAGCTTTCTTTGTTAAAACAGAGGCAAATATTCTTTCTGGGATATTCTTCTTTGCCTTCGGTTATCTTATTTCACAGAGGGAGTTACAAATGGGCAAGGGGAAATAATAAATACATTGTAACACATCTATATCTATTATGGAGAAACAGGAAAAATGAGTAAGATTTCCTGGCACAGTAGAAAGAAACAGCAAGAATGCAAAATCAGGATTCCAGGGTTCATATCTGCTGTTGGTGACCTTGAGAAACTCACCAACCTGAGCTTTATCTTCCTCAGTCAGGTCATGGCCAAGATCCCTTCAATTTAAAAATTCTTTGATTTGGCAGCCAGATATAAAGTAACATAAATGCAAATGAAATGTAAATTAAAACCTCATCTTCACAATTCTTACTTGGTACTTTCAGCACATCCCATCAAACTGGTGTTCTGTCATCTACTATAAAGCACCCAGGTGAAGGAATGTGGAAAATTTTATTTCCTTAAAACTGGCAGGGTGGGCTGGGTGACTGAAGCAAAGCGCAAAGGTGGCCAAAGCCCTTTATGGGTACAATAATCCATATCCACGCCTCTGAATAACCAAGGCAGCTCTTTTAAAAATCTCCAATGTCATTGTTTAAACAATGTTAGCTAAAAATAGTATTTGAGCCATGGGTTTTGGTGTTCCTAGACATGAATTTCAAATCTATAGAGACGTGAAGAAATTTAATTAAAGGATTGAAGATAACATTAGTTAGAATATTATAATAGATACAATGGCAGTGATTCTCAAAATTGTATTGGATGATTCCGAAATAAGATAGCCTTTCCATCATATTCATGAATGACAGTTCTCTAAGAATTGTTAATCATACCATGTTTGCCTTGATGGGTTAATTTAGCAACACAGTGATATCTGTGATATTAATATGAAGGATGCCACTTCAATAGGTTACATTATTTGAAATGGCGACACATATGTCAATCTACGTGTTCTCTGGGTTGCTGCTGCTGCTGCTAAGTCGCTTCAGTTGTGTCCGACTCTGTGCGACCCCATAGATGGAAGCCCACCAGGCTCCCCTGTCCCTGGGATTCTCCAGGCAAGAACACTGGAGTGGGCTGCCATTTCCTTCTCCAATGTATGAAAGTGAAAAGTGAAAGGGAAGTCGCTCAGTCGTGTCCGATTCTTAGCGACCCATGGACTGCAGCCCACCAGGCTCCTCCACCCATGGGATTTTCCAGGCACGAGTACCGGAGTGGGGTGCCATCGCCTTTGGTTCTCTGGGTTAGTCATTACCTTTTACTACAAGGTTTCCAGTACTGCTCGCAGTTCCAAAATGGTTAGTGGCTATGCAGGTGTAACTTCCAGCATCTGATTTAGTCACATTGATGATTCTGAGGCTTCCATCTTCAGAAATGGTAATTCTGAAATTAAAGAAGATAAACCCCAAATGGTAAGTTTACTTCATATGACCAACTGAAAAATATTTCTGTCATCCTGTCATTTTCAAACTATTAAATCATAGTTACATCACTTGACAGCCTCATCTTTATTTATGATATTTACCTGCATACAGATAAATATAATTAGGATGTGTGATTTATTTAGTAATTATATTACTTTAATTGCTAATATGGTTTCAACATTCTGTTGGGATAACTGCTAGAAATATGAGACAGGATGTAACCATTCTCTCTCTTTGGCAGCTATAACCACATTATCCAAAAGGAAAGCTTATTGTAGATTACCATTCATCATTAAACTGCTGAAGAATAAGAAAGAAAAATCCTTGATGGGCCACTTTATGCATTTTCATTGAAAATGTTTTCTTCCTTCTCGAGAGGCTTAAATTAAATGAGTTATTATTAAGCTTATTTCTTCCTGAAATATGTCAGACAATACACTTTTAATGAGATGCAAGAGCTGAACTAAAAAAAATTAAAATATTCCACAACATGGTATGACTTTGGCAGAACAGCAAATGTGGATGGTGCATCTCAGGGCCCACAATTAGGGACAAATATCTACCACCAGGTGGGAAGGAAGCATTTCCACTGACGGACACAAAACTGGAACAGGGGGACTGGAGGGAAGCCTGTTTGCAACATGACTATAGCAGAAGGGAAGGGTATGCAGATGAACAAGGCATACAGCTTGCCTTAGAGGATAGTTGGAGAAATAAGAAATGTACACAGATGGCTTATTCAAGGTACATGTCTGTTGAATATTTACTGCATCTTTCAAATCTACCCACTCCTGTCTATCTCCTTGGCTCCCACTTTCTCACCCAACCTACCACAACAGCCTCTTAAATGATCTGGCTATTTCTACTCCTGCCTCTCAAGTGCATCCTTCAGTCAGTGGCCAGGCGATCTTTTAAAATACAAATTACCTCACCCCTCAGGCTTACAGATCCATCTTCAGCTCCACTTTGCACTCAGAACAAATTCTTTCCCAGAACCTATATGGCCTAAGGAATCTGGCCTTTGCCCTTCTCTTGACTTTGCCTTTCTCATTTCATCTTAATCTTTCTACCCTTCAGTGAGGTCTAGACACACAGGTCTTCTGCAGGTTCCTAAAGCATCTGACCTCCTTCCCTCCTCGGGACTTTCCTGTAATATTTGCTCTCTGTCTGCCTCGACATCAGGACACAGCTATCACCTTCACGCTCTCTCGGGACCTCAACTTGTGGCTAGTTGTTCCTTATGGACTTTCCCTGGCTTACATTTCTAAATGGATTTCCCTTTTCCTGTTAATCTTGTTTCTGCAGCCACTTTATTTCTTCCCATTCAACTCAATGCAGAAGTTTTCTTTACCTGTTAACTCTCCTATCAGATGGAACATTAGCTTCCCTGAATACAGGGACTCTGTTTTAGGACTTAATCTCCTGGATCTAGTACATAATAGATACCCTGTAAGCATCTCTTAAGTGATTGAGCGAACTGGTCACAGAGGAAGAGCTAAAAAATCCAGTAGCGTGATTTTCAAATAAGCTGTATTTGTTTTTGATGTTAAACAGTGCACACCAGTAGTAACCAAGTCCACAGTGATTATGCATGCTATACTGGAGGGCTTTCATTTTTAATTCATCTTTATGATGATTTAGAATTCATTCCTTGTATTTAAAGGGAATATTTAACAGAGAAACAAACATTTGTGTAAAAAAGCAAAAAAAAGAGAAAAATCAATACTGTTATTGGAATTCAGAATGGCTAAAGCACTTGGCACCAGTACCAGCCTTAACAGAGTCCTTCAGAAAAGAACTAGGAGGAACACAGCTTTATTTAACAGAACTTTTGGCTAAACATTTAAAAATCATGAGAAGATTTAGTTACACTGGGTTGCAAATGTGGTACATTTTTCATGAAGGTGCTTAGGAATGGAGAGGTGACCACATTCTTGATGACCCATTCCAGGTTCTAAGATTCAGGCTGAGGACATGGTGTGAAGGTTTGAGAACTCTACCAAGGATGCTGGCATCAGAGGATGGCTAATCAAATTCCAGATCCGTCAGCTCTGGCTGTGTGACCCGAGGCAATTTGCTTAACTTTTTAAGTTTTAGCATCCTCATCTATAAAATAGAGCTCATAATACCAATCTTATAGGATGGCAGCAAAAATTATGTAAGAGGGTCAGAGAGATCCTTGGTATTTATTAGGGATAATAAAAAAAAGTAATTCTTTTTTATCTTTAAAATTGTTCTGTTATGTAATAATTGGTACAGATGGGGAAAATGGAACACAGTTATCTTAATATACTTAAAATAGTAATTAAAGCAGCCTGCTTCGTGCATTCCAGTGTCACATCAGACAATCTGAAGTCAATGTACAATGACCTGGGTCATCCCAAATCAAGGTCCAGGATACGGACAAGAAGGCCCTTTGTTCATTTACACCATAGACACACACATAACAGTTTGGTCAATAAAAAACATATGATACCCTATTAGCCAAAGAGCAGATGTAAATACTCACAAAAATAGAGTGGCGATTAAATCCTAATTACCTCGATAATCACAAAAATAGTATTAAAGGAATTAATCATGTTCCCATTTACAAAATAATTGGCTGGAAATTGTGAAATGCTGGCATACTAGAACTCAGTAAAGAAGATGACATTTGTGTTTTGGACGCGGAATCATCTTCCATGAAGTAACACAGGCCTTTGTTGTTTAACCGCTAAGTTGTGTTCAGCTCTTTGAGATCCCATGGACTGCAGCACACCAGGCTTCCCTGTTCTTCACCATCTCCTAGAGTTTGTGCAAATTCGTGTCCATTGAGTTGGTGATGCCTTCCAATAATATCATCTGTCGCTCCCTTCTCCTCCATAGGCTTAGGATGTATTAAACACTCTGAGGTGTGATCTGACTCTTCTGAAGCACTGCTGCTGCTGCTGCTGCTGCTGCTGCTAAGTCGCTTCAGTCGTGTCCGACTCTGTTCGACCCCATAGACGGCAGTCCGCCAGGCTCCCCCATCCCTGGGATTCTCCAGGCAAGAACACTGGAGTGGGTTGCCATTTCCTTCTCCAATGCATGAAAGTGGAAAGTGAAAGTGAAGTCACTCAGTCATGTCTGACTCTTAGCGACCCCATGGACTGCAGCCTACCAGGCTCCTCCGTCCATGGGATTTTCCAGGCAAGAGTACTGGAGTGGGGTGCCATTGCCTTCTCTGATGCTAAAGGGCTACTAATAATTTATACTTTTAAAATTCTCCAGATCTAAAAGGCTTGCATAGCACTGCATATTGTATAATGCCAAAGGATATAAATAAGGAAACAAAGGATTTGTCATCAGATGACCTGGGTTCTAGCTTTGACCCTGATACTTGTGAGGTATATGACCTGACCAAAATACTCTCCAAGACAAGGTTTCTCGACCTCAGCACTACTGATGTTCTGGACCAGAGAAGTCTTTGTCACGGGGAGGATATTTAAGGAGATCCTTATCCCTTACCCACTGTACTTCATTGGCTATGCTTGTCCTCCCAAATCATGACAATCAAAAATATCTCCCAAATAATCTCTGGACACATCCACCTCCAGCTAAGAGACACTGGTCTCCATCAGTCTTTATTTTTTTAATTACATAGGATATTATGATGTTTATCTGCTACAATAGATCAGACATGTGAGAGTTTCTTTTAACTGTAAAGAGCTGTACAAATATTTTTCTGAGCATCAATTGCATCCTGACATCCCTAATTTTGATATTTTCATTGCACAAAAGGTATTTAACATATAGTTGCTACTCAGCTGCAGGACCCAGCTGGTTCTTCATTTCTCTCCCAAGGCTCTGCTTTCCCTTTATTCGCAAACGTCCCTGTCCAATTTTCTAGGAGCCTTGTGAAATGAGAAAGTAATTTTTCAAAGAACAGTTCTGTCCATCTTTAAGAGTTCATCTCCTGACACCAGTTTAATTTTAATCTTTCCATTGTTTTCCACAAAGAGTTGAGTAGAGACCTAAGCCTCCAATGCCAGAGTTCCAGACAATGGAGAAAGTCAAGGAGGTGGGGAATTTGTAGAATTTGTAATTTTTAGTACCTGTCATTAAATCTCATCATACTTCTGGGACTGCTCATTCTTCCTAGGGATAATCCAATTGCAGGTTCAATATGAAATTGGGATAATTGCTCTTTTGGGAAATTCAACCACTTCCTTATGTGAGCAATGCAGTGTAGTGAATAAAAACATATGTTCTGGAACTAAGTTGTCTAGACTCAAATCAGCCTTGTACCAGTTATGAGCTGTGTGACTTTGGGTAAATTAGTTCTCCTGAAGCTAAATTTTTTATTTGAGATAACGGAATAATAAAAATAACTATATCCATGGTTTGCTGTAAAGATATGCAATGCTCAGAACAGTACATGGCACAGAAAATGCACCACATAAGTGCATGCATTTGCCAAATGTTCTATTAGCTAAAGCTCTGTGCCCTCCTACAGATCCATTGTTTCAAACATTAATACAGGACTCTGTTAAGGCTAAGGCTACTCTCGAGTCATTCTTGAGTAGTCATTCTTCACCCCTCTGAAGTTCAGCAACACACTACTATGCTTAATAAGGATACAGGTGACAACAAACAGTCCTGGAAGGGGATGAAAAACTGGACTCATAAATATCTATTGCAAACCTCCTGCATACCAAAACCTCTACAGATCAGGAGGACTTTAAAAAAAAATTTTTGGCCACACCATGTGTCAGGTGGGATCTCAGGCCCCCGGCCAGGGATCGAATCTGTGCCCCCTATATTGGAAGTACAGAGCCTTAACCACTGGACCACCAGGGAAGTCCAATCTGGAGGACTTTAGACAACTGTATAGCTAGAAATAATGATTACATAGCTAGAAATTGACTGCTTTGATCTCCCTGGACTGCAAGGACATCAAACCAGTCAATCCTAAAGGAAATCAACCCTGAGTATTCATTGGAAGGACTGATGTTGAAGATGAAGCTCCAATACTGTGGCCACCTGATGCAAAGAGCTGACTCACTGGAAAAGACCCTGATGCTGGCAAAGATTGAGGGCAGGGGGATAAGGGGGCGGCAGAGGATGAGATGGCTGGATGATGTCACTCACTCAATCGACATGAGTTTGAGCAAACTCTGGGAGATAGTGAAGGACAAGGAAGCCTGGTGTGCTACAGTCCATGGGGTCACAAAGAATCAGACACAACTTAGCAAAATGAACAACAACTAATATTTAGATACTTGCTTCCGTTCCACGTGGATCCTATACCAACCTATTTTGCAGTGAATTCATGTTTGTTCCATTAATAAAGTGCCTCATTCTAGTCTAAGAATAGTTTTATTTCCACATTTCTTTCTCAAACAGGTTTCCAAGTTCCCACTTCATTTTAATTCCCCCATTTCAGACTACTGACTGACCTGTAGCTATTAGCTTGAGATTGAACTTTGAGCTCCTCCTAATACTCATGCATAGTGATGGAGTTAGATTAAAAAAAAAAAAAAAAACTGAAAATGTAAATCTGCTTCTGGCTTAGAACAGAAGGTTTAGCCTTGACCGACCTGTAGGCTCTTTTTAAAACATTGATAGTATCAGAGAAAAGTCGAAGATGATAAAGCAGCAAGTAGTAAAAAATAAAGGTATGACACAGAACTTAATTTTCTCTACAGGAGACGAGGTCATCTAATGCACAACACAGTAAATTACCTATAGCATAGAGAAGCAGTTGTTCCCCCAGTGTCATTTGGAGACTGCAGATCCATAGGGTATGGGAGCGTATCTGGAATTATGAGACAAATTGAATCTCTCTTTCTCAATATGAGGCTCTGGGTAACAGCCACTGAAGAGCTGACCTTGTCAGTCCTATAAATCAAAACCAGTCTGGGGACACTGGACCTTTAAAAATGCTGATCTTTTCTTTTTTGGGGCTCTGGTAACAGATGACAAAAGCTGCCAACTCCACAATATTCTATCACCCTACAGAGGAGGGTTATTCCAAAATGGCAACCTATGATTTTCTGGGTTGTTCTCCATGGAGGCCCGACTGCTGGTGACACAGGCAGCATGTCCTCACCTGCCCCTAAGTCGTAAGGAAACACTTCCCTTAAAAGTCAATCCCTTGAAAGTACAAATTCTCCCCTTCTGCAAAGGGAGGAATTATGAATTAATAACTTCCTTTCAACAAAGGAAGTATCAAACTGTTCAGTTAAATTAAATATTATCTTTCACATTGTTAGACCAGGGATAACATAACTCACTTAAAAATCACACATAGTTAAAAAAAAAAAAATCAAAGAGTCATAGGAGGCTTCTCCTTTCTTTTATACGTGAGGAGTTCCAGAAAACATGTTTGGAAGTTGAAAGCCAGAGCGCGAAAGAATAGGCTTACACATTACAAGGGGAATGAACGCTCCTCGGGGGCTGAAATATATTATAAAACATTAACAGAAGTATTGTACATCTTAGCTCAAGCAAACTGACAGGATGGTGGAGCTATCACAGGACCCCTGATCCCAGGAACCACAAGTGATGCCCTAGAATGAGAAAGAACCACCTAGCCACAAATCTGTTTGCTTCAGTCAGCACAGAATTTTCTCTTTCTTTTTTTGGTTTTTATTGGAGTATTATTGTTTTACAGTATTGTGCTAGTTTCTACCATACAGCAAAGTCAATGAGCTGCACATATATACCTGCATCCCCTCTTTTTTGAATCCCCTTCCCATTTAGGTCCGCGCACAGCGTTAAGTACAGTTCCCAGTTCTGTACAGTAGGTGCTCATCAGTTATCTGTTTTATATATTGCAGTGTGTAACTGTCAATTCCAATTTTCCAATTCATCCTACCCTCCCTTCCTCCCCCCGGTGTCCACACGTTTGTTCTCTGCATCTGTGTCTCTATTTCTGCTTTGCAAATATGCCCATCTGTACCATTTTTCTAGATTTCCCATATATGCATTAATATATGATATTTGCTTTTCTCTTTCTGACTTACTTCATTCTGTAGGACAGTCCTTGAGGCAGAAAAACAAATAAGACTTACAGAGTTTTCTTTTAAACAAAATAATTGGGTGATTTCATACAAAACCCCATTCCTGGCTCATCATGGCAAACAGGAAGATGAGGGGAGTCCTGCAACACATCCCAGGGCACCAATGGGCCACAGGGAAGGAGAGGAAACTACTTAAATAGCTGGTGGGCTTTCTTGCTCTCGCTGTGTCTGGCTTGAACAGTTAATTCATGCCCCTTCCTCACTCCTGTGGCCTTTGGAGAATACTTTAAACCGTGTCCCTGTTCTGAGCCAATGGGACAGGGCTTGGGGCGGCCTTTAGGCTTAAAATCACACTTCTCTGCCTCTTGGACTCCCCCCACCCCAGACATCCCACACAGAACAATGGGAGGATGAGGGGAAATTGGGCTTTGTGTTCATTTACTAGAACTGCCATAGCAAAGTATCAAGACTCAGGTGACTTAAAACCAGAAGGATTGACTCTCCCACGGTTCTGAGAGCAGAGGTCTGATATCAAGGTACAGGGAAAGCTGGTTGTTTTTGGAGGCTTTGAAGGAGACTCCTTCTTGCCTCTCTTATTTCTGGTGAGTCAGTAGTCCCTCGTGCTCCTCGGCTTACAGACACATCACTCTAAATCTCTGACTCTACTGTCACGGGTGGTTCTTCCTGTGTGTCTCCTCACATCATCTTTTCTCTGCACATGTGTCTGTACCCAAATTTCCTTCTTCTTACAAGGACATGAGTCACTGGATTAGGGTCCATCCTAAACCTGTATGACTTCATTTTAACTTCAGGTAGACATGAATTTAAGGGATATCCTTCAACCAACAGTGTCAAGAGCAGAAACCCACCAGAGTTGTTGGTCTGGGTAGAGCAAGTGGCTTCAGGACCTACTCTGTAGCCATCAGAGGATGGGAAGAAGGGGTGATGTGGAGGAGCGGACTTGCTCCTCTGGGCACAGAACCATCACACGTAGTCCCCAGAGCATCCACTTCCCTTCTCCATGGCCCGGCCCTTCTTCCCAATAGTAGTTACAGAGACTTGAAATTATTGCTCTTTGGTTGATGGTTGGATGGCATCACTGACTCCATGGACATGAGTTTGAGCAAACTCTGGGAGATAGTGAAGAACAGGGAAGCCTGGCATGCTGCAGTCCATGGGGTCACAAAGAGTCAGACACGACTTAGCAACTGAACATCAATAACCTCTGCTACCACCCTGGAGTCAGCCAACGACATCCCTTCCCTGATTAGGGCATTAACTTCTTACTGGGGCCTCTGCTTGCTCACCTGTACCTCTACAATCAATCCACAACACAACATCCAGCCAGCTCCTTTAAAAAAAAAAAAAAAAAGGCAGATGACATCACTTCTCTGATCAAACTATACTATGGCTCCCCTGAGGGCATTCAAAGCAAGAGAAGTAAATATTTTCAGCAATACACAAGGCCTTCATTTTCTGCTACATCCATCTCCACATTACTTCTTGGTTCTCACCTACTACTTTCCCATAACTCTTCCATATCCAACCAGGCTAACTTTCCTGTTTCTAGAAATACTCAGCATGTCATATATTAAACACTTGCATGGATTGCTGACTCTGTCTGGAGCTCTCTTCCCTAAATACCCACAAGGTAAACTCCTTGGGGTCGAAAGGAGTTGGACACTACTTAGCGAATGAACACAACAAGAAAGGTAGTAAATCAAAAGTGGAGTCTGAAGGCAGTTTGCTGTGGTAATGAATAATATGTAAAAGTCCAACAGGAAAACACAAATTAAGACTGAACTGCGATTTCAATTTCTTCTTTAGTTAACCAGGTTTATTTGTTGGAATCAAGTAGCTCTTCCAGTCTATCCTTTCTTTGTTGTCTAGACAATTAATTAATATTAATTTTGATATTAAAATTATGGTCAAAATTAGGTAGAGGAGATCTCTACCAAAATGGTGCCCTGTGGCTTTCCAAGCAGTTCTGCATAGAACTGGAATTTCTGTAGAAAGGTCTTATCTTTACTTGCTTTTGAGGCAATAGCAATACAAAAGAGTTTTAGAATACAACACTCATGAAGCAGTTAAAACTTTGAGGGAGTGGAGAGGTGGCCAGGAAGCAATAAAGATTTGTATATTCAACCTATCAACAGCAGAATCAGCCTGTGACCAACAGAGCTGAAGACATATGGGCTGAGAGCTGTCCCTGAATTTGTGCCAGCTTAGAAACAGGAAAAGCCTGGCAGGTTAACTGGCCTTGGTGTGCTGCAGACATCAGCTAAAAACACCAAAACTTTGTTTTGAAGGGAAAAAAAAAAATTAGGACTTGGTGAGTTTGAACCTGGCTATCTAATAAACGTCAAAAGATATTTTAACTTTTGTGATGGTTAATTTTATGTGTCAGTTTGACTGGGCTAAGGGATATTAAGATGGCTGGTAAAACATTATTTCTGAGTGTGTCTGGAAGGGTGTTTCTGGGAAACATTAGAATCTGAGTCAGCAGACAGAGTGAAGGTTGCCTCACCCATATGGATGGCCATCATCCAACGCCCTGAGGGCTGAGGGAACAAAAAGGCAGAGGAAGGCAGAACTGATTCTCTGTGTGAAGCGGGACACCCCCGTTCTCCTGACCTTAGACATTAATGCTCCTGCTTTTTGGACTTTAAGACTCAGACTGTGGTTTATACCATTGACTCTCCTCATCTCCAGGCCTTGGAACTCACTCTGTACATCGCCACTAGCTCTCCTGCTTCTCCAGCTTGCAAACAGCAGATTGTGGGATTTCCTACCTCCATAAACATGTGAGCCAATTCCTATAATAAATCTTCTCTTATATACCCTCTCAGTTCTGTTTTTCTGGAGAACTCTAATACAACTTTAACTGAAGTCTGCTCGATATTATAAATTTCAAGAGATACATAGAAATTCTCAGCCTGACTTGGGAAGAGTGAATTCTCCTGATTTATATAAATCCTGTTTCATAGTAATGTACGGCTTATAAAGAATCAGTGGATAACTGTAGAAGATGGCTTTGCTTCCCATCTTAAGAAAGAAGTATGTTTTGGATGACAAATTTAAGTGAAGGTCAGTGGGAAGAGACTTAGTCTAAGGGTGATTTCAGGCCAACCTGTCATTGATCTTTCTGTGTAGTGTGCAAGGCAGCAATAGACATTGTGCTACTGCACAGACACCCTGGTGATAAAGTTCCCTTAGAGATAATTTGCTTTCTGTCATCAGATTCTAGTTTAATAAACCCCTGAACAACCTGTGTATTTCTGCCTGCAGAACAACCAGCAGTTCAGAGCCTGTTGCCCTTGCCTGCAGCAGCGCTTGGAAGAGAAAATAAAATCATGTTTGTTTAACCTGGTTTGATCTGGGTCTAACTTTCTCTGAACAACAGTTTTCAAAGCTTCATAAAATAACCTGGAAGGAACTACTGCCCAGGGCAAGATGAGTATTTAATATTGTAAAGTTCATTTTGATTATTCTTTGTGACATGGTGCTTGAATGAACGTGGGAAATATATTTCTTGAGCAGGTAAAACTTTGCAATTTTATACATTACAAATAACACTAAAAATACCATGTCTTGTGAAGAAAGAAATAAATTAAAGGACATGTTTTATTGAAAATTTATTTCTTAAATTGCTATCTTTCCTTGAGGCAGGACTTCTCTGTGTCTCCATTAATATAATACTTAGAATTCCTTTCTTCCACTTTCCTATGACCTGAGATACTTTCAAATAAACCTATAAGGCACTAGGAAGATAAATGAGGTGGGGACAGGAAGGTAATATAATATTTTATTTTCTATACTTCTATATATTTTTATCAAAGCATCATAATAAGTAATATTAATTTTATAATGAGAAAAATGTATTATTAAACTACAAGGCACTCAGGAAGTTTTATATAAAAACCTCTTAGGACATTAGAGTAGTTTAATAACCAAGTATAGCTGTCTTTAGAAATAATTGGAAATAAAAGAGAGGATAGGTATAGAGACGGACCAAAAGACCCAGAGGAATGTCTTTAAATACATACTCAGTTGAATGTTGGGCAGGACAAGGAGGAAAAAGCACCTACAACATACTATTGGGTGCTGTTGGATGCTTGTATTAATACATCACATTTAATCTGCATGACAATCCCGAGAAGCATTATTATTCCAATTTTTCAGTTGAGAAAAAACAAAATCCAGAGAAGTAAATTAAATGTCCAAGGTTAATGTAATTAGTAAAGAAAGGGGTGGGTTTTCTAACTCAGATCTCATTACAAAGTCTGCTCTCTCTACCAAGCCATTCTGTGGTGCTGGAGAGCTCAGGAAAGAAACAAAATAAGAAACAAAACTATCATTACCCCATGTGAGGAGTTTTCCTTAAACTTGCCATTAGATCTTTGATTATAGTTAAATAATTTTTTTTTTTTTTGGATTTTACTTGCTAAAATTTCTTTTTCTAGTATTGAGAAATTTGTGTTCACATTATTCTCTTAAAGCAGAAACAAAAGAGAAGAAAACTTACAAACATAATGAAGTTGTAATCACAGAAGTTTCCTTTACCTTGAAGTGACTAAAATGCCTGGAAGACAGTGTTAATTATTAATTAGAAAGGGAGGCTCACTGTATAGATTATGAAATTTGGTAAGGAGAGGAAGCTTTTACAACACAAACAGCTATACTGGCCATGCTGGAAAAAAATGTTTTAATTTGATTATGTACCCAATTTTCAACTCTTTGGGAATTGCAGGATCATGGTTTATGTGTTTCAAACCCCCACCCCAGGTCCCTATAATATTGCTAAGAGAAGAAATCAAAGTGCAGTTTCCTAGTTCCTGCAAAAATCACAACAGAACACCACTGTCAGGGCCCAGCTAAAATTCCCACAACACCACCTGCCCTGCACACCAGCGGCATCTATTTCCACTTCCTGCAGAAGGACATCAGCTCCTAACTGTACCACCAGCATGGTCATATAATCCACACTTTCCCAAACTCCCTGTCATGCTCCCAGTCTCGTATGTATCAGCAGATGGCTTGAATCCTTGCCCCAGTATATATTAGACACGTGACTTGGGACAGTCTCTTGGCTTCTCTGGGCTCCAGTCTGCCATGTGTAAAATAATAATAAACATGGACTTCCCTGGTGGTCCGATGGCTAAGATTCCATGCTCCCAATGCAGGGGCCCAGGTTTGCTCCCTGGTCAGGGAACTAGATTCCACATGCTGCAAGTAAGAGTTTGCAAGTTGCAAGTAAAGCTTCCCATGTGCTGCAACTAAGACCTGGTGTAGCCAAATAAATAATAAGTAAAAATTAAAATAAAACAATTACTGTATCTCCATTTTATAAGATTTATGAGAAGACTAAATGTAAAAATAACCATGGAACATTTATAACTGTGGTGTTGCATCGTAAACACCTAATAAATGTTAGCTGCAATGATCACTTTTATTATTTTCTGTACCATTATTGTAATTAATAGTCACAATATTTTCTTCAAATGGCTCAAAATTTAAAATGAAAGTAATTAAATTAGGCAAACTTTATATGGCTACTATAAATAGAAGCCACCATCACTGCCATCAATAGATGTTAACCATAAAAATAAACGTGATAAAAACATACCTAAGTTATCATGTTCCAGCTGGGTTTGCTTATCTGCCAGGATACTGAGCTGATGGCCTGCTTCTTCTTTGGCAAAAGAGGTATTAACCAGGATTTCAAGTGTTCAGATACAGTAGGACCAGACTGACTTTCTCCTTGACGGACTCAGGCGTGAAAGAGAACCATGTGATTCACTGGCATTCAGTGTAACATCTAAGGCAGAGTCCTTGGAGAGGGGTGAGTCTTACACTTGGTGAAACATGCATCTATTTCAACCAAGTTCCCAGGGTCAAGATCCTTTTACAATATTTTGACCAAGTTGGCCATCAACCTGTGTGGGGCAGGTCCCAATACTGCATATTCATGACTTTTTGATACAAATATGGCATTTGTCGTGTACTGCCTTAATAACCCATCACCCCATCTATCCAAAGAATTTCTAGAAAGCAGGGCCCAAAGTCTTACACTTTTTTATGTCTGCTTATTATTTCATGCTCTCTTTTATGTACAAAGAAATACACAGTACACATGATAATTGGATTAAAATTCATTTAGTCTTGAGAATTTTAGACACTAGGGACAATCTCTTGGATTAAAACCTTGATTTCTAACCTTTTTCTGGTGGGTAGAAGTCCGAGATCTCTTTAAGAACTGGAAACAAAATATAACATTCTCTCCCCATCCCCTTCTCCACCACAAATACAAGTATATACACTTATTTTTTGAAAGTTCACAGGCCTCCATGTGATGAAACTAGAGATATCAGTGTCCTGGAGTAAAAAGAGATGCCATAAAAGTTTTAGTCATCCAAGTGTGTGAGCTATATTACCATTTTCTATAAAGCACATAAAAGGACTCTATGTGCTAAACTTAATATTTTGGTATCCTCTTTTCCAGGGGAACTATTTGTATGTGCTCTGCACTTTCAGGTCTAGAATGGAGAAACTTCCATGAGCAACCTGAGTCTTTGCCTAAATCTTCTTTTCTCTCAACAAATACTCAACCAAGTGCCATGTGAAAAATATACACAGGAACCTGGTACGTTGCACTATTTTTTTCCTCCCTGGCTGGACAAGAAAGCTATTTCTTTTCAAGGAAGAGTCTTTATTCTTTTCAGACAAACCACCTAAAAAGAACTGGAAAGTCACACAGGTAATGGGTTCCAATAAATAATTCTCATGACGACAGAACATTTAAGGAATTGATATATGGGTCTGCTTCTACTTAATAGCCCAAATCTGCAAAGTCCTTTTCCTGATTCCAAGGGGAAGCTGATGACAGAAAAAGTGAAGAGCTTAAGAAAGGAGCAGGAAGCCCCTACAATTAAAGGTGTCTTGGGGACCGACAGAAGATATAATTTAGATATGCCAGTGTTAAGGGGAGTTTGATAAGGATATTGCAGGGGTGGGTTCTGAGGAGAACAGATCATTGTGAATCTGACCTACTTAAAGTGAAGGACAGGATAATATCTGAACATACTTGAACTGAATATGCACAAAAGAGTTTTCTGACAAATCTTCCTCCAATGATCAGCACACAATAATTCTTGGAAAATTTGGTAAAGGACACTTTTGCATAAATGTTAAACTTTAATGATGAACGGAATATAGAAGTCCTGAAAATACTGATAATCTCAAGCAACAAGCCAAAGGTACTATAATTATTTTCAAAGAACTCACAGTAGCAAATTATTCAAATTGATATCTCTAATCATTGAAAAAAATTAGATTGCTAATGCTAACCCCAACAAAGTATGCTTTTTTGTGTTATCTGTGTGTCCAAGATCTCAGGCAGAATTGTTAGACATGTTTGCCTTGGGGAGATGGTAAAATTCAGATAAAGAATTTACTAGAAGCTTTTTCTTGATTGTGTGCCTGGGAGCGAATAAGTCAGTGTGTGTTTGTGTGTATGTGTACATGTATGAGCTCAGTCCAAGAATAAGGAGAAGAATTATTAATAACATTTATGAGCTAGAATGATACATGAAAAAATGGATATGAATAGTAAATTCATTTTTTAAAATGAGGTAATCTGAATAATAAGTGATTTAGGGATATTCGCTTTGTAGTGGTCAAATAGCAGAGGGAAACAAAGTTGAAAAGAGTACAAAACATCAGGAGGTCTGTATAATTAATCAGTGATCCTACAAAGTATGTCATAAATTAGAGCTACAATTATACCACTGTGCTTGGGAAATAGAAAACTGGACTTCTTATATAAGCACTCAGGCTTAATGTTTAAAATCTATCTCTAGCATAATGTAAAGTGCACTTTAGGAAATTTGGTTTAAAAGAGTTAATGCTTCCATTGCTGCTGTTTACAACCTAATTTGCAAGTTTTTACAGCATCTTAATAGTCATACTGCAGTTAAGAATGAAATAGGATCGCCATTTTTGAAGATCCTGTCAAGAAATAAAACTTTAAAAGTCACTGGAAAATAAAGTTTCTATGGATGCTAAAATTAGTTAGGAAGCATTTTCCTTTTATAAATTAAGGATAAATTTTACTTTTAAAGTATAAGTTGTGTCTTTGCAATTTTCAACTTCATTTCTTTCTACAGATGATATACTCCAAGGTATTCATTGTGCTAAATTATTTATTCCAAACATTCTGGGATTTTGCATTGTTTTTATGTTACAGGTAAAGATTTGTATAGCTGGGAAGAAAAATGTTTGCTGAATACAAATTACAATGTGCTGGGTTCCTTGCCAGCTTATGTTATGTTCAGTTCAGCCACTCGGTCGTGTCTGACACTTTGTGACCCCATGGACTGCAGCATGCCAGGCTTCCCTTTCTATCACCAACTCCTGAAGCTTGCTCAAACTCATGTCCATCAAGTAGCTGATGCCATCCAACCATCTCATCCTCTGCCATCCCCTTCTTCTCCCGCCTTCAATCTTTCCTAGCATCAGGGTCTTTTCCAATGTGTCAGCTCTTCACATCAGGTGGCCAAAGTATTGGAGTTTCAGCTTCAGCATCAGTCCTTCCAATGAATATTCAGGACTGATTTCCTTTAGAATGGACTGGTTGGATCTTCTTACAATCTAAGGGACTCTCAAGAGTCTTCTCCAACACCACAGTTCAAAAGCATCAATTCTTTGGCACTCAGCTTTCTTTATAGTTCAACTCTTATATCCATACATGTCTACTGGAAAAACCATAGCTTTGACTAGACAGACCTTTGTTGGCAAAGTAATGTCTCTGCTTTTTAATATGCTGTCTAGGTTGGTCATAGCTTTTCTTTCAAGGAGCAAGCATCTTTTAATTTCATGGCTGCAGTCACCATCTACAGTGAATATGTTATGTTACACCACTGAAATGATCCCAGGTCATTCACTAGGGTCATTTTTCTGCGAAAAAAGCATTAAGAAAGGCCAACTGTGTGTGTATATATATATATATATGTGTGTGTGTGTGTGTGTATATATATATATATATATATATATATACACACATTTATAGAAACCCAACTCAGCCTGACATATAATGGCATGTAAAATACAGTGGACTCCTTATAAAAGGGAAGAGTCTGGTTGGAACCTACTTTTGGGTTCCTATATACACCCAGCTGTTCTGTCATTTGCCCATGTAGCCTCTCAGAATAAATCTCAAATTATCAGCTTTTAAGTATATTAGTCATCTTCCTAATTTTTGTAGCCTGACCACCTGACCTGCTTCTTGAGAAACCTATATGCAGGTCAGGAAGCAACAGTTAGAACTGGACATGGAACAACAGACTGGTTCCAAATAGGAAAAGGAGTACGTCAAGGCTGTATACTGTCACCCTGCTTATTTAACTTCTATGCAGAGTACATCATGAGAAACGCTGGGCTGGAAGAAGCACAAGCTGGAATCAAGATTGCCGGGAGAAATATCAATCACCTCAGATACGTAGATGACACCACCCTTATGGCAGAAAGTGAAGAGAAACTAAAAAGCCTCTTGATGAAAGTGAAAGTGGAGAGTGAAAAAGTTGGCTTAAAGCTCAACATTCAGAAAACTAAGATCATGGCATCTGGTCCCATCACTTCATGGGAAATAGATGGGGAAACAGTGGAAACAGTGTCAGACTTTATTTTGGAGGGCTCCAAAATCATTGCAGATGGTGACTTCAGCCATGAAATTAAAAGACGCTTACTCCTTGGAAGGAAAGTTATGACCAACCTAGATAGCATATTCAAAAGCAGAGACATTACTTTGCCAACAGAGGTCCGTCTAGTCAAAGCTATGGTTTTTCCAGTGGTCATGTATGGATGTGAGAGTTGGACTGTGAAGAAAGCTGAGCACCAAAGAATTGATGCTTTTGAACTGTGGTGTTGGAGAAGACTCTTGAGAGTCCCTTGGACTGCAAGGAGATCCAACCAGTCCATCCTAAAGGAGATCAGTCCTGGGTGTTCATTGGAAGGACTGATGCTGAAGCTGAAACTCCAATACTTTGGCCACCTCATGTGAAGAGTTGACTTATTGGAAAAGACCCTGATGCTGGGAGGGATTGGGGGCAGGAGGAGAAGGGGACAACAGAGGATGAGATGGCTGGATGGTATCACCGACTTGATGGACATGAGTTTGGGTAAGCTCTGGGAGTTGGTGATGGACAGGGAGGCCTGGTGTGCTGCAGTTCATGGGGTTGCAAAGAGTCGGACACGACTGAGAGACTGAACTGAACTGAACAATAAAATAAAGAAACACAGAGTCCTTCATTCTTGGTCTGCTCTATGTTTTAGTCTAAATATAATCAGGCTACAGACACTTTCTGAGCAACTGCTATGTTAAAAGGCACTGTGATAACCACTACAGGGGATTCAGAAGAAAAGAAGCAGCATCGCTGTGATGATCAAGCTCTCCTGTGGAGCGGACACCCACCCGCCTGCCTAGAATCCATTCCTGTTTGCCTAGTATTAACAATAATCCCTGTTTTTCCTTTGGGAAGCCATGTCTCCCTATTCTCAGACGCAGAGTTTGGTGGTTATAATACCATCTGCTGACCACGAGGTTGTTCGTGTGACTCAGGCATGGTCAATGAGAGTATCCCATGCTCTTTGTTAAGGTCATTGGCTTAGGGGTGGGCATGTGACCTACTCTAGTCCAATCAGGGTAAATAAGTGTCATTCTAAGATACTTACTAAAACAACTGGAAAAGAGGTAAGCATTTTCTACTGGAGTTATAAAATGGAAGATGATCTGGCAAGGGTCACCTGTTATTCCTATCAGGGTATAGCTTGCCTGAGAAAAAAACAGAGAAATCAAGTCTTGATGATATTTCACTAGCACACAGACCAAACTCTGGAATTTTCAGATACACGAACCAGTAAATTCCCTTTGAAGGGTAATGAAAATTTTCTAAGGCAGGACTATGGTGATAGTTGTGAAACTTACTATATGTATTAAAACTCATTGAATTTGACACTTAAGATGGATGAATTTTATGCTTTGTTAAGTATACCTCCATAAAATTGTTTAAAAATCCATCATATGCCAGATTGAGTTGGGTTTCTGTTATCTGCAATCCCAGGAGTCATGACAGATACAGTCTTACTGGAGAGAGGGTGGACAGAGAAGAAATAGAATGTGTATGGTGAGAGATGATGCATCAAATGGAGAAACACCAGAAGGGGTCAGTACGGATGCTTATGCTGATTATAACTGTCCACTTCCTTATCTACCTCTTCACCAGACTCTATGCTCATGAAATAGAATCCTTTTTCTTTCTGTGTTCACAACCTAGAGCAGGGATGACTCAGAGATGTTATAAGCATGTTTGTTCTGTGGTGATGGTGGTGGAGCTGTTGGGGAACTCTTCCTGTGAGAAGTGGCTTGTGGAAAGACTATGAATTCAAAATGACCTTGACTGTATGAGATGTAAGACGAAGTATTTGGGCCTTTTAGTATGTGATCAAATGTTTTTCTGACTTAAAATCAGGGCTTCTCTCATGGCTCAGAGGTAAAGAATCTGCCTGCCGATGCAGGAGACTCAGGTTCAGTCTCTGGTCCGAGAAAAATCCCACATGTCATGTGGCAACTAAGCCTGCATGCCCAGCTACTAGTCTGTGGCCTAGAGCCTGGGAGCTATGTAACAAGAGGGGCTACCACAGAGAGAAGCCTGCACTCTGCAACTAGAGGGTGGCCCCACTCTCTGCAACTAGAGAAAAATCTACATAGCAATGAAGACCCAGCACAGCCAAAATTAAAAGCAATAAAATTATTTAAAAATCAAAGTTCGTAATTAGTGCTGTTTGTTTTCCAGAAAATTCAGATAAAAATTATTTGAGACAAAGAAGTGTGGCCCTGTCAAGTTCATCCTCCCGATTGGACAAATTCCCTGGGTAAGTGTTAGAATTTTCACCTTACGTTGTCTTCCTGGGGACAGGGTTCTTTGGAGAGATTATATACCCAATACATTTAGGTTGGCCCTTCCACAATTTTTCTCAGCAGTTCTTTAGCTGTTTAGGAATACATTCCAAAATATCAAATGATAGATTCAGATATTTATCTTACTTTTGAGGAAGGAGGAGAAAGAAAACATATTGTAATCAACTTCCAAGAAGCTTAAAAAGTGATTTTCTTGTGAGAAAAAAATATGTACGTGCCCACAGATTCTGTACTCAGTTCAGCTGCTGACAAACCATTTTTGGAACTGTTCTTGAGATCTGTGCAGAAAAACAGCAAATGTGATCTCAACTTATTTGTTCCAGCTGATACCATCTGAGCAGAAGCTCAAAGGCATGGGCTTTTGAGATAAGGCAGACTTCCCCAACTGAAAATGGGCATGGTTTAAAGACATAAGATCCACCCCACTCTTAAAAGGGGGCACAATTCTGCAACTTTTATTTGAAGTTAAATCTCATCAAAATTGTTGTCATGGTTTTTCATAAACTCCTCTGCAGCAGGTAAGTAGAAACAAAATGCCTTTCCTTTCAGAATTAAGACTTTTAGAATATCTGCATGTACATACATAAAGAGGGCTGAGTGCCAAAGAACTGATGCTCTTGAATTGTGGTGCTGGAGAAGGCTCTAGAGAGTCCCTTGGACTGCAAGGAGATCAAACCAGTCAAACCTGAATATTCATTGGAAAGACTGATGTTGAAGCTGAACTCCAATAATTTGGCCACCTGATGGGAAGAGCCGACTCACTGGAAAAGACCCTGATGCTGGGAAAGACTGAAGACAAGAGGAAGAGGGGGTGCCAGAGGATGAGATAGTTGGATAGCATCACTGACTCAATGGACATGCATTTGAACAAATTCCAGGAGATAGTGAAAGACAGGAAATCCTGGCATGCTACAGTCCATGAGTCAGATTTAGACACAACTTGCTGCTGCTGCTGCTGCTGCTAAGTCACTTCAGTCATGTCTGACTCTGTGGGACCCCAAAGATGGCAGCCCACCAGGCTCCCGCGTCCCTGGGATTCTCCAGGCAAGAACACTGGAGTGGGTTGCCATTTCCTTCTCCAATGCATGAAAGTGAAAAGTGAGAGTGAAGTCATTCAGTCGTGTCCAACTCTTAGCGACCCCATGGACTGCAGCCTACCAGGCTCCTCCATCCATGGGATTTTCCAGGCAAGAGTACTGGAGTGGGGTGCCATTGCCTTCTCCAGACACAACTTAGTGACTGAATAACAACAACGACATACACACAAAGTTTGACTGAAGTCACCACTCACTTATTGCCTAATCATGGGCATTTGATTTGTACAGTTTCCTTTTCTGAAAAACGTTGGGGTTGGATTTAGTGTTTTCTGGCTTGAAAAGTTCATAATTGTGTCGCCAGTCAATACCGTAGCAGATTCAGACACTTCAGTGAAAAGAGATTTGGCTCATTGAAACAATCTGCCTGTGCAGAGGACATAAAATCTTTTATTTTGCACAGTTTAAACTAAATTCAGAATATCACTTGTTTACAGGAAAGCCTTCCAAACACCATGTCCAACTTGGATTTACACCAGCTGTTAATGATAAGAAAATAAAGTTAACTGGAAAATTGCACTTTCCAAATAATGAAGAGCCAATTAAAAAAAAAATGTTTATATTACCTGAGTTGCTTCTTCTTTCCTTTTTTCCTCTCTCTTTTCTATCTTAACATTCATTCATTATCTATGTGCGATTACTAGTCCTAATAGGTTCTTGGGCAATAAATGTGAATAGGAAATAGTCCTTGCCTTCAAGAAACTCACAGGCTGGTGAAAAATAAAAATCTCATCACCATTACGATCCATAAATAATAGATTAGACAGTGTGGTTTCTTTCTTGAAGGGGATATATGTATTTGAAGGCTATACTGAGAACATTTGACAGAAGTCCTAAGAGGGAATTAATTGAAAAAGTTCTTTCATGGTGCACTGATTTTTAAAGGGCTTGTAGAAATTAAATACATACGTGCAAAGCATGGATGTGACAACAGAACCTCATAGCCAGGCATTAACTCTGAGGCAGAAAGGGAGCTGGATGACTCAGCAAGGGACCAGGTCACAAAGCCTGTATGTAGCCTTGCAACAAAGATTTTATCCTGGGGAAAAGGACTTGAAGCATGGGAGGGATACCATTATATCTGCATTTTTCAAAGATCATGTGAGTGAGTGAGTAAGGAGAATGAAGTGAGTGCAAGATGGAAGCCAGCGAAACCAGGCTGAAAACTCCTGCAAGAGTCCAGGTGTATGCTGCCCAAGAGACAGCCGCTAAGCCTACGTGGTTACTTACATTTAAATTAATTAAATTTAAATCCAAGCTCCTCATATGCCATTTGCCATAGACACATGTACTCAGTAGCTGACATATTGGAATAGTGCAGATACAGAAAAACTCCATCATTACATAAAATCCTATTGGGCAGTGTTGAACTAGACCAGAGATGAAGAGGCTCTAAACTAGGCACTTGTGGCCAGGATGACCAAAAACAGCATGGGGGGAATATTTCCTAGGAGAATTAAATGAATAATATGAGGTGAATATGAGTTGAAGCAGGGCTTCCCAGGTGGTAAAGAATCCACTACCAATGCAGGAGTCATGGGAGATGCAGGTCTAATCCCTGGGCTGGGAAGATCTCCTGAAGGAGGAAATGGCTATCCATTCTAGTACTCTTGCCTGAGAAATCCCACAGACAGAGGAACCTGGTGAGCTAGAGTCCACGGGGTCACAAAAGAGTTGGACACAACTGAGCAATTGAGCACACACACATGAGAAGGGGTGTGAATAAAGATTCAGACACTGTTGACTGCAGTGAGACAAAGGATACAGGAAGACGTTTTGTATGGCATTGATGACCTGCTGCATTTGGCTTATTAATCATGACCATGCAGGTAGAAGATGATGCTTAAGATAATGCCTTAATTCTACAACTACATTTTATAAATATGATGTACTTTAGTAGAATCAATGAACATTGGAATTGGGAGGCACCATTCAGTTTATAGATCAGAAAACACAGGGAGACCTCTGTCTCATTCACTGTGATCTCCTCAGTCCCTATCCTGACTGATGTGTTGAGAAGCATAAATAAAGTCACTGTGAATGGATGGATTAAGGAGGCCCAGACGTGACATGAAGTAGTGTCTAAGGTAGAATAATCACAGTTCCTGAAGTGAGGAACATGGTTAAATTCCCAGTTGTTGTTATGAATTAGATGTTGAATCATAGATAAATTATAAGTTTTCTAAATCATGGTTTCCTCTTCTATAAATGAAGCATTGGGTCACTGCAAGTATTAAAAAAATAATTTACAAAATATTGCTTTGAAAACTATGAAGTCCTTCACTTGCAGAAGATTGTTTTTTACTATCATTATTCAGGCTTATCTAATTCCTTATTCAAAGTATGGTTGTGGATCAACAATAACAACACTGTTATATCTGAATGCTTCTAAGTAATACAGAATCTCAAGTCTGCAGCCTAGATATTCTATATCACAATCTTTATTTTAATAAAACTCCTAGATATTTTGCATGCTTGTTAAAGTTAGAGAAACAATGAACTACTTATTAGCAGATCTGGCAATTTCAATTCAAGTCTCCCAATTCTTATAAGATGGTGAATGAACAGTCAACACAATTACTAAGCCAATTTGGTGGGAAACGAATCTAATTTGAGGTGTGATTTACTCACATTGGATATTCATAATTGAGGGTCCTAGAAAAATCACTAGACAATAGTCTAATTTTCTTAGGTAGATGCCATCTTGGTAGTGGCCAAACTTCTCCAATGAGATTGTTAATTACTTGGATGAGGACAGGGGAGATGTACTAACTGCTTCTCCAGATGACACAAAGGTAAGGAGGAGAGCTCCCATGTTGTTTATCAGTCAGGGTACAATCAGAAGGCAGCAACCACACTGTGCATAGCAGAATTAAACTCCTAAATGATCTCCACCATCTGGAATGCTAGGCTGAAAACAATAATAAATGGCATTTAATAGAGACAATTATAAATGTCTTTATGAAGATTTCATAGTGAACTGAGAACTTCCAGACGTTGAAGCTGGATTTAGAAAAGGCAGAGGACCACAGATCAAATTTCAACATCTGTTGGCTCATAGAAAAAGCATGACAGTTCTGGAAAAACATCTACTTCTGCTTTATTGACTATGTCAAAGCCTTTGACTGTGTGGATCACAACCATAGAAGAAGGGGATGATCAAAGATGAGACAGTTGGATGGCATCACTGACCCGATGGACGTGAGTTTGAGCAAGCTCCACAGTTGGTGATGGACAGGGAAGACTGGCGTGCTGCAGTCCACGGGGTCACAAAGAGTCAGACATGACTAAGTGACTGAACTGAACTGAACTATGAAGGTTCAAAAATATTAAAAATGCAAATAATATAATGTTCTTTTATTCATTAAATATATAGGCAAAAAGAACACACTCTGTGTCATGCAATGTACTGGAAAAGCAATGGTGAGCCAAGCTGATGAGGTCTCTGCCCTCATTGGACTTAAATTCTTTTGGAGAAGACTATTTATCCTATGGACAACTATTCTTACATTTACTAATACAACAAACACTGCTTGAGCATCCACTGTGAGCCCTGTTCTTTTCTGGGTGCTGAATATACACCAGTAAAAAAGACAAATGATGTCACTGCTCTCCAGGAGCTGATATTTTAGTGAAAGGAGGGAGATAAGAAATAATAAAGCAGATATATGAATGCTATAATTTCATTGAGTAATATGTGCCAAGAATAAAATATAGACATTAATCTGATAGATTTGTGTGTTCCAGGAACAGAAAGACTAGTGGGAAGGAGGAAGGGGGTAAGACATGAGTTTGTTGGCTAAGGCTTGAGCCAGGCCATGTAGTAAGAAATTTAGATCTGTCTCTAAACCAATTTGAAGGTAAATAAGCATATTCATAAATGTAAAAATTATATCATAATAGGTGCTATAATTGAGAAGCACATAGTATTTTAAGAGTTAATGATAAGAGGGATTGAGTCTAAGCAAGTAATGATGCCACTAAGATCTGAAGCAAGAGTCAGTTAGGCAAAAACGGAAAGCAGGAGGGTGTATTCTACATAGAGGGGAGAGAAATGATCATGGCATAGATTAGAGAAACAGTGAGAAAATTACTTACTAAATTTCAGGTGACCTAAACTCAGTCTGATACAACAGAATAATGAAGCTGCCAAAACTGTGAACATAATTTTTGGTTGCATGGATAGATACACAACATCCAGAATGCGGAAGTGGGTGGACCAACTCTATTTTGTGCTGATCAGACTGCAGTTGGCGCTAAAGTACCACCATTCAACAGCCCTTACAAAATGTAACTGTGTTTAGGACATGTAATGATACATGGGGAGAAGAAAGATGGGACTCTAAACCTCTTCACAGGAGAATGAAGGAATGGTGCTCATCATTTTTTGTTACTTCTTGACTACCTAACATCTGGTCTCGCCTTATAATATCACCTCCATTTTCTTTTGAGGAAGTGGCACAGTGGTAAAGAATCCACCTGCCAATGAGGGAGATGCAAGAGATGCAGGTTCAATCCCTGGGTCATGAAGATACTCTGGAGGAGGAAATGGTAACCGATTCCAGTATTCTTGCTCAGAAAAATCCCATCGACAGAGGAGCGTAATAAGCTACAGTCCATGGGGCCACAAAGAGTCATACATGACTGAGCACACATACACTTTTCCATTGGATTTGACCTGGTGGGGCTGTAGTCAGGGGCTTTCTCTTCCCCTGTGGTTTGGGATGGATGCTACAATGGCCACACACAACTACATTCCCCTAGAAGAGCAGAGCAAAGAACCTGAAGATGTTGGGGTTTATTAAACTCAGCAGTGGCAACCTGATCAAATGACCCCCATAAAGAAACAACGTCTGCATTTCTTGTTCCCTAACCCCAGGCAGCCAACTTGGGCAAGCAGTTTCAAACCTTCTTCTTCCATGGATTTTTCTAAGTCCTTGATATCCTTCCAGTAAAAATTCTTGCTTGCTTGAGTTAGCTAAGTTATTTTTGCTAATTGCAACCAAAGAACACTGACATATTTAGCCGTGGTGAACAAAACACTTGAGTGAACCTGGGGACAGGAAAGCTGCTATCTTCAAACATTTGAAAGACTGTTAAAGAAAAGGAGGCTCAGCTTTCTTCTGCACCATACCAGGGAGCTGGTTTAAAACTCAATGATAAAAACTCTGTTTATGAATAAACATTTTAATAAATGAAATTCCCCTAAGGGGTACAATTCTTCAGGAAAGGTCACCAGTTTCTATTAGTGAAGGTATTTTCAACAGAAGACAGCTAAACAAGTTAGGTTTTTCTTACAGGGAATTCAAGAATGAGAAAGAATGGTTGAAATGATTTTTAAGGTCCACAGATTCACTAATTTTCAGGGTTCGAATGATATCTGTCATACAACTTACATTTTTCATTGCAATTTTTTGTTATATTTTTTTGCCAGCATATTGCTCCCAAGCTTAAACAGACTTTGATGGAGAAGAAAAAGGCAGTGGATTTTTATAGGAAGTACAACTGAAAACAAACACACAAAACTTTCAAGTGTCTAGTGGACTGAAAAAGTTAGGGCACGCTTTCTAGACCAACTTCTCTGTATAAAATATTTCTCAAAGGTTATCCTGTGCACCTGGTTTTGTTTTCACCTCTGAAACATGACACCAAAGCTAAACCACAGCCTGGTAACTTCATTGTCTCCAATCCACATTTCAGGTATTTGAGAGAGTAATAATAGCCTTTGCTTTCCCAGTATTATGCAGGGTAGCTGTGCAGGACTGAAAGGATGGCTGGTTTCTAATGATGTATTTTGGTTCAGAGGTGGCCATGAGTTCCAGCAGGAACTCGACAATATTTTAGGTAGTAGGCACTGAGACAAATTAAAAAAAAAATTATTTTTATGTGAGGTATGCTTTCAAGGTATACCACCCTTATGGCAGAAAGTGAAGAAGAACTAAAGAGCCTCTTGATGAAAGTGAAAGAGGAGAGTGAAAAAGTTGGCTTAAAGCTCAACATTCAGAAAACTAAGATCATGTCATCCGGTCCCATCACTTCATGGCAAATAGATGGGGAAACAGTGGAAACAGTGGCTGACTTTATTTTGGGGGGCTCCAAAATCACTGCAGATGGTGACTGCAGCCATGAAATTAAAAGACACTTACTCCTTGGAAGGAAAGTTATGACCAACCTAGATAGCATATTCAAAAGCAGAGACTACTTTGCCAACAAAGGTCTAGTCATCTAGTCATCTAGTCATCTAGTCAAGGCTATGGTTTTTCCAGTGGTCATGTATGGATGTGAGAGTTGGACTGTGAAGAAAGCTGAGCACCGAAGAATTGATGCTTTTGAACTGTGGTGTTGGAGAAGACTCTTGAGAGTCCCTTGGACTGCAAGGAGAGCCAACCAGTCCGTCCTAAAGGAGATCAGTCCCGGGTGCTCATTGGAAGGACTGATGTTGAAGCTGAAACTTTGGCCACCTGATGCAAAGAGCTGACTCATTGGAAAAGACCCTGATGCTGGGAAAGATTGAGGTTAGGAGGAGAAGGGGACAACAGAGAATGAGTTGGTTGGATGGCATCACTGACTCAATGGATGTGGGTTTGGGTGGAGTCCGGGAGTTGGTGATGGACAGGGAGGCCTGGTGTGCTGTGGTTCTTAGGGTCGCAAAGAGTTGGACATGACTGAGCGACTGAATTCAATTGATTGATGCTCTCAGGATTGTCATTTTTTATAATGAAGATTTTCCTATAGTTGCTGAACTATTCATTGTCTTATTAAATACTTTTCATATGAGGCTCTGTATCAGTTAGTTATCACTGAATAACAAGTAGAACCCAAATTCAGTTGCTTAAAACACCAAGTTGCTTAAAAAAATAATTTATCATGGGTCTGTGGATCAGCTAAGTGTTAGCTGGAGAGGTAGGGTGACTGGGCTATGTTCTTTTCCTCATCCAGCAGACTGTGTTTATTTTATTTGCAGGGTAGTGACAAGCAGCAAAGGAAAAGCTCTAATGTGCAACCACTTTTAAAGCACTTGCTTGCATCAATTTTACTATCATTCTACTGGCCAAAGCATAGCCAAGGACAGAGTCAAAATGGGAAGGAATTGTCACTGGGCATGAATATAGGCAAGTATAAAACAACTGGGCACAATTGCTGCAATCAATCTGCTACTGGATTAAAGAAATAAATTTATTTATAATTGGCTATTGGGAGAAAACTATTTTCAATATTTTTTAGATAATGAACATTTGTAGCTCACTGATTTCTCTTCCTAGGTTACTACTGCTGCTGCTAAGTCGCTTCAGTCGTGTCCGACTCTGTGCGACCCCATAGACGGCAGCCCACCAGGCTCCCCGTCGCTGGGATTCTCCAGGCAAGAACACTGGAGTGGGTTGCCATTTCCTTCTCCAATGCATGAAAGTGAAAAGTGAAAGTGAAGTCGCTCAGTCATGTCTGACTCTTAGCGACCCCATGGACTGCAGCCCACCAGGCTTCTCCACCCATGGGATTCTCCAGGCAAGAGTACTGGAGTGGGGTGCCATTTGCCTAGGTTACTAGGAAGCTCAAAATATTCATATTTATTTATCCAAATCACTACTAATATATACTTCTCCCTTCTTGTACAAAGTCTAACTCTTCTATTCCAAAAGTCTTACAAGTATATAACTTGTAAGCTACCTCAAGATTTTTTTTGTTTGTTTCAGAGAGATTATAGACAAAAAGTGAAGATACGGTCATTACCCACTCAGTGTCTACAGATATTAAAATGTCTGTGGACAAGAGAAGAGAGAGAAGCTTTATTTTTTAAAGGGGCTTTAGTCATCATTACATATTACATTCTCCTAGTTCTACTATGAACCAAAGTGACAGCGGTGCGTCTCAACAAAAGTTTTTCTGGGAATTACCTCAAACCAATTTCCACTAGGGATGCAGCCTCTGACAATCTCTACAGGTTCAAAAAGAGAAGTGTTTTAAAATTCCAAACTCACACCCAAGAAGGTGACAGATGTAAAGAAAATCATCTGAAAATGAAGTTCTTCATTTCATTTTAGAATATTTCTTCTAAAGATATCATGAGACCGGTTTTCAAAGGACTTTGAAGGTGTAGCAGCCGTGGTTTCATGCCCACATGATTGAGTCCGGGAAATATCACCTGAGCCTTGGCAGTGAATTTAAAATGCTGACTTGAAATATTTTCATTGAAGTTGTACCAACATTAAATAGAACTAGAAAGTTATTTAAGCTGGTTTTAACATTTTCTTATATATTTCCTCTGAACTGACAGCAAACTCTCAAAGTTGGTGAGATAAAGAATTAATAGGTGTTAAAAGCCTTTGGGGAAATTTACCCTTAGAAGACACCAGAGGATTCTGACAGATTCCAAATCATTTTTGATGAGCTGGAGATTTCTTTGTGATCCATCAGTCACAAATCAATACGAATCTGAAAATAAAGGATGTGCAATGCATGCATGCTCCATTGTGTCTGACTCTTTGCACTGAGTTCTCCCAATTAAATGAAGAGTGGGCTAGGTATGTATTTAATTTCATGGTAAGAAAGTGATTTATATTAAAATAATAGTTAGACTGTCTACACCAATTCTAAAACCAGGGATGCTCCTCAATGGTTTTCACACAACAAGTTTAGAGGTATCAAGGTGAAAAGGGCCATGAAAGTCACAATCAATCTAAAGAATTCATAAACACCTCACATAGACTTGAGGACTTTCTGGTTTCATCACAGTGAAATATGACTAGGTATTTATAATTTTAAAGAGCTTTTCACAGAAACTGTATACATATTATGGATAAAAAAATATATTGCCTTCTGAAAGCTTGCTCTGAAAACATCACACAACTCCTTATTTTTTAATACATTTCCCCCTAGAAGCTAATTGCATTGACCTAAAAGGACTTCAAAGGGTAATATTCTTTTCTTGATGTCAAAATATCGCCATAGTTTCCTTTAATATTTATTCCTGTGAAGGAAGAAATAGTTTATAGCTATCGTTAACTGCTTATATATTTTACTCAGTATGATCCAGAGGAAGGCTCTGGCACACATGTTGAGACCTTTGATTTCAATTAATGCCTCAGAAGTTCTAACTATGAGTATATCTTTGTCTGTAGGTATGTGGATACCCAAAAGACTGCTGACTCTTCTGTCTCCTAGGGGCACAACTTTGTCAAACGAACTGGGCAAGAGAGCTAGTAAATGCAAGGGCTTTTTTATTTTTATGCCTGTTGCTCTGAAGTTACGTAGGAATTTAGAAATCCATAAAATCTAAATTCCTGAAGTCTAGTTTTAGTTTTACCACTTGACTCATTGAGTGTAAGGAATGCCTTCTCTTACCCTCTCCACAAATGCACCTCTTCCTTATCATGTGAGGTGCCTCTTTATTGCTGTTGTTGTGTTGATAAGTTGTGTCCGATTTTTTGGTGACCCCATGGACTGTAGCCCACCAGGCTCCTCTGTCCATGGGATTTCCCAGGCAAGAATATGGGAGTGGGTTACCATTTCCTTCTCCAGGGGAGCTTCTCGACCCAGGGATCAAACTCATGTCTCCTGAACTAGCGGGAGGATTCTTTACCATTGAGCCACCTGTGAAGCCCAAGGTACCTCTTAGGTGTTGTCTTTTATGAAGACTTCTCTGATTCCCCTATCCTGAGTTTCTTTCTGCCTCCCTTGCATTCTTGCATCCCTCACTTTTTCTGCTTCTTAAGGGACTTCTTGCTTTCTATATTATATCATAATGCTTCCTGAGGTACACTTTATCACCACAGTTGTACTGGGGGGAATGATGACAGAGATAATTCAACAAATGAAGATTGTTTATGATAATGTTTAAAAGGAACACATTGCAAAGGTAGCAGGGAAGTTTCAAGGCTGGCTGCCACGGGAATTCAACAGTCTGAGTTACGCTGATGAATTTCCATGTTTCATTACCTTAGCAACCACTGATCCTTGTACTGCCTACATAGTTTTGCCTTTTCTAGAAAGTCATATAATTGGAATCATACAATTTCTACTTTTTCAGATTGGCTTCTTTCACTTAGTAATATGTTGGGGGCCGGCATGAGGCACTCTGCCCATGACAAAGGTCACGAGGAAGGAGGCTCGACATACGCAAAGGTGGGATCGAGCCTCAGGAGTCCCCCTGGAAATCCTCGAGCATCTACCCCCATAAACAGAGCCTGCCTACTTTACTACTTTGTGCTCTCCCCTACACCTCTGACTTTACTGGGGGCTGTCCCCCACCACCTCTTTCAGAGAAGGAGTTAACTTAGAGCTCCAGTTAATAAAAACTCCTGGGCGTGACAAGAGTGTTTTAACCTACAAACTCCTCTGAAGGTTCTCTAGCCTCCCTGACAGGCTTGTCTGGCCGCATGTGATTGCTCACAGCCTCCCAACCGTGAGAGGCACGAGATGCTTTAAACCTTCTAAAAACAGGTTCCTTAGAAAAGTTAGAAAACTATTAGTATAAGTATAATGGGCTGATTAGAAATTGTGTTGGTGAAGGGTTTTTCATTTGTTGAGCCAATGTTTGTTGCTAAGTCTCCATATCCCCTGCCCTTACACACATTAATGAATATATAGAAGAAATAAGTATTAACCTTTGATATAAATCACGTTAGACCTTAGGCTAAGTAAATTCTTTCCTTAACTAAAACCCACTATACCCTCACCCTATAGGAATGTAACTTTATTTGGGTGGCGTCTGTTTTAAGAATAATTACCCTTGGAGAAAAAAAGTGTTCTGGTTGACCGACCACTGTCACAAGGAGAGGGTCATAAATTGTCGGCAGGCCCCCCTGGCCAGAAGATGATGTAACACCCCTAAGACCTCTGAATACATTTGTATGAAGAACCTGACTTTAATAAAAGTCAGGACTGCTGACCCCGCGTGACTTTTGCATAACATCTCAGTGTATAAAAGTAGACCATGGGAAATAAAGAATTGGGATCAGTTCCTCGAAAGACTGGTCTCCCCGTGTCTCTCTCTCTCTCACTCTGGCTGAGTCTCCATCTGGAGTGCGGAACCCACCATGCTTACTAATTATGCCTGGGCTTCTAAGATCCGACCGGGGAGGCCTCAGTGTCTCCTCTCCTTCGGGAGAACGGAAGGACGCCTGCGGCCTACGTAAGTGGTGCAAGCTTCTTGTCTTGAAGTTTTATTGGTCTCCCGCGTAAACCAAGCTACTCAGCCTCTTTTATCCACTAAATTTTCCTACTGAACTATCCTCATTCTATTACTCTTTATATCTTTGATGAATATTTAAATAGTCGCCTAAGGCGTCTCCCCTTCGAATACCCTGGATCAGCCATGGCTGGACCCCGGCAGTAATATGTATTTCTCATCTTTCCTTAACAGTTTTTTATTTTTTTATTCATAATGAAATATTGGCTATATTCACTATGTTGTATAATATATCCTTGTAGCTTATTTTATACATAATAGTTTGTACCTCTTAATCATCTACCCCTATAATGCACCAATGGGGAGAGGATTTTTGCATCTACATTCATGAGATACTGATCTGTACAGTCATCCCATGGCATCCATGGGAGATTGGTTCCAGGCCCATAGATGCCAAAATCTACAAATGCTCAGGTCCCATTATTGTTCCTTCACATCCATGATTCTAAATCTGTGCACTCAGATGGACCATTGACCGTGTAATACTGTAGCATTTATTGAAAAAATATTCACATAAGTAGACTCTCACGGTTCTATTCCAAGTTGTTCAAGTGTCAACTGTACTTTCTTTCACATGTCTTTGTGTGGTTTCAGTGTTAGGGTAATGCTGGCCTCAGAGGATGAATTAAGAAGTGTTCTCTCCATTTCTGTCTTCTGAAAGAGACTATAAGTTTATTGGTATAATTTCTTCCTGAAATGTTTTGGTGGAAGTGAACAGTAAATGCATCTAGGCAATATGCTTTCTGTTTTGGAAGGTTATTAATTATTGATCCAGTATCTTTAACAGATATAGGCCTATTCAGATTGTTGATTTCTTCTTGTGTGAATTTTTGAAGACTGTGTATTCAAGCAAGGGGCTCACTTCATTTAGTTTATCAAATGTGTGGGCGCTGAGTCCAGCAGGTATTAATTACTCTTTTCCTGTCCATGGGATCTGTAGTGATACTCCTCTTTCATTCTCATATTAGTATCTTTTATTAGTATTTTCCATATATTTCATTCTCATTCTCTCTTTTTTCTTGGTTAATCTGTAAGTTCCTATTTTCAATTCTTTTAAGGATATACCTATAAGTATCATATGGTAATTTTATTTTTTATCTCTTGAGAAATCTCCATATTCTTTCCCACAGTGGTTGTATCAATTTATATTCCCACCAACAGCGCATGAGGGTTCCACTTTCCCACACTATCTTCTTTTTATTTATTTATTTATTTTTTAATTATTTATTTTTAAATTGAAGGATAATTGCTTTACAGAATTTTGTTGTTTTATAAGCCATAGGTATACAAATATCCTCTCCCTTTTGAAGCTCCCTCTCATCTCTGTTCCCCTCCCACTCCTCTAAGTTGATACAGAGCCCCTGTTTGAGTTTCCTGAGCCGTACAGCAAATTCCCGTTGGCTATCTATTTTACATATGGTAATGTAAACTTCCATGTTACCCTTCCCATACATCTCACCCTCTCCTCCCCTCTCTCCATGTCAGTAAGTCTATTCTCTATGTCTGTTTCTCCACTGCTGCCCTGTAAATAAATTCTTCTGTACTATTTTTCTAGATTTCATATATATGCATTAGAATACAATATTTTTCTTTCTCTTTTTGACTTACTTCACTCTGTATAATAGGTTCTAGGTTCATTCACTTCATTAGAACTGATTTAAATGCATTCCTTTTTATGGTTGAGTAATATTCCATTGTGTATATGTACCACAACTTCCTTATCCATTCAAATATCAATGGACATCTAGGTTGCTTCCATGTTCCAGCTATTGTAAATAGTGCTGCAATGAACAACGGGATACATGTATCTTTTTCAAATTTTGGTTTCCTCAGGGTATATCGGAGAAGGCAATGGCACCCTACTCCAGTACTCTTGCCTGGAAAATCCCATGGGTGGAGGAGCCTGGTAGACTGCAGTCCATGGGGTCACTAAGAGTCAGATACAACTGAGCGACTTCACTTTCACTTTTCACTTTCATGCACTGGAGAAGGAAATGGCAACCCACTCCAGTGTTCTTGCCTGGAGAATACCAGGGACAGGGAAGCCTGTTGGGCTGCCGTCTATGGGGTCGCACAGAGTCGGACATGACTGAAGTGACTTAGCAGTAGCAGGGTATATGCCTAGGAGTGGGATTGCTGGGTCATATGGTGGTTTTATTCCTAGTTTTATAACGAACCTCCATACTGTTTTCCATACACAGTATCTTCCACATTGACACTTTCTTCTTGTATAGATAGCTATGCCCGGCATCCACTAGTTCTGTATCTAGCGAAGGTCATTTGAAAAGCCACCCCTCTTCCAGTCTCAGCGATATAATGTTGTCAGGTTTTTACCACTAAACCTTGGAGTGAAACATGGAAGCCAGGCTTATACTGATCAGAGAATTTAACTTCTTCTGGACACAGTGATTGGTTAGGGATGATCACATGATCCAACTAGCTCAGTGATCTGCAATGAGACTTAGTCTGGGATTTTCTGAACAATGATTTTCACTCTTTCCTTCTGGAATTAAGTATCTGCAGACTTGAGGGCTGGAGTTGCTACAACTATTTTTTTTTTTTTTTTTTGCCCAGAGGAGGAAAAGAGTCATCAGAGAAGAGCTGAACTTGTGTTTATTTTGTGACTTGCAATGAGAAAAAAGACCTAAGACACTCCAGCTGATTGACACATGTAAATACCATTTACTATGATATTGGCAGAGTCATGCTAATACATAAGATTTATATTAGAATTGAGCCCTAGGGAATATTTCATCTTTAAATCTGATTTTGCACCTAATGTCACTCATTATGTGTGACGCTTAATTTTCAGTTCTTAGATTTTGGTAAGCACCTGGCTGTCTCCTTTGTCTACTATTTTTTAAAGACTGTTAAAACTATGGAATGTTTTATAAGACTTTTCATGGCAGATTCACCTTCACGACTAGTTTTGCTTTAGTCAATATTAAAATAAGGTTGAAGTGCTAGAAAATCAGCCCACTCTTATCTGCCACGTGTTCCTTCAAAATATTCCAGGTGATAGGAAGAGGGAGAGAGACTATAGTTAAACATAAGTTTTATAACCTACTTAATTCTTATGATAGAACTTCTTATGGTGAGAGAAAAAAGATTAGAGAACAAAAGCCAAGATTTAAAAACCTAAACAAAACTGTCCAGAGACAGAAGCTTAAAATTAGTACCAGGCAGAGAGGATAAAAGTGCTAGAAAACTCCATATGGTATTGTTGTAATTACTGACTAGACCTAGATTGCAAGCCTATGAAGTTATTACATAGCAACATTAAATGCACCGAGGCTGTAGGTCTTCACTATCCATCCTAGGCATGAAAAGTTCTAAGTCCAATACGTGAACACCCTCCCCCTCAGTGAAAAGAGGAGGAAGAAGTCAGGCATTGTTGGCCCTATTGATTTGGATGACACATGTTCTCTGAACCACCTAGAGGGATTCTGTGTAGACTGAATGAAATCCAAAGGTCAGAGCAAAAAAAAAAAAAAAAAAAAAAACCTGATAAATATAATTGCAATTTCCTTGCAGCACCATATTTGATGACAAGACATTTGACACAGTGACAATTTAATATGTGGAAAAAGACCAGACATACTGTCCATCTGTAGTAATTGATCTTCTGCGAGTTCCCACTGGGCACAGGGGGACAATGCTCATAAATAGCTTCTTCATGTAACCCAAAGGGAGAAGGTGAAAGACCTTGTTCATTTCAGTGACGTTTCCTCTTTCTCTTTAGGAGACAAGTTGACATGATGACATCGAGCAGAGGGACCAGAGGAGGTTGGGTGATGTGGAGGCAATCAAGGTAAGATGTTGAATGGAAACTCAATCTCCCTCAGGTCAGGTTTATAAGTCTGCAATTATCTTGTATGACATACAAATAAATCTCCACTTCCTTACTTTGGAAAGAATTAAAGCATATTTTAGAAAAGCAAATGTGAGAATGAATGATTCTCACATTCAGAAATCTTCCATTCACTATGTATTATGGAAACTAAGAGCTGGTTCTATAGGTATCAATTTGATCTGAGATCACTTATTGCTTAGATAAGTGCCTCTAACATTTTAATCTAGAGTCTTAGCATAGTACCTGGCACACAATATTGCTGCTGTGCTGTGCTTAGTAGCTCAGTTGTGTCCAACTCTTTGCGACCCCATGGACTGCAGCCCACTAGGCTCCTCTTTCCATGGGGATTTTCCAGGCAAGAATACTGGAGTGAGTTGATATTGTTGCTAAATAATATTTAAATGAATGGACTGATGAATTAATGGCCCCATCAACCAATTAATTTCCTCCAGGTGGTCTGGGGATCTGTCATTTAAATCAGTAGACCCAACAAAGCTTGACAATGTCCCTTACCTTTAACTGAGGGAAAAGACGGTTCAGGTATTACAGTCAGAATTTTGCAAGGCTGGAATGTATAGCAAAGATCAGGTAGATGTTGAATATGCTACTGAATATACTACTCTAAAGTTTATAGAAGTCTTGGTTGGAAATAAAACTTGGACTACCTAAGGATTTAGAAAGCTTAGAAGGCTGTGAACTAGATGAAGACAAGACACCTAGGAAGAGGGAACAGATAGATAAGAGGCCTAAACACGGGGTCCTGGGTCAGCTTGGAGATTGTAGATATGAGAAGACAACATACTTAACTAGGAAGGAGTAACTGCTGTGTAGAAAGTAAGCCAGGGTGCTGGATATAGGGAAAAATAAGAGTTTCACCCTAGGAGGAGTGACCCATACCCATTGTCCAATGCTGCAGAGAGAGACCAAGTTGAAGAATGAATACTGGTCATTAGATTTGACATTAACACTCTTGTAAAGGGTCATTAACCTTAACAACAGTGGTTTCAGGGCAGTGTAGGGGAAGACTTATGGTGAGGGCAGTCTGGTAGGTGATGGTACCCTTCATAGAGATGGGGTATATTGGGAAGACACATTTAAGGGAAGATTGAGATGGTGAGATCAGATCTAGATATGGTGAGCTTGTGATCATGTGGAATATTCATACGATGGTGTGCATGTAATTTTGAAATGAGGTAACTCTACAAATGAACTATGGTTTTGCCACTTACTCATCTGAAAGGCTATGGGTAAGTTAGTAAATGCTGAGCAGCTTCAGTTCCTTCAAGTGTAAGAGAGCATAATAATAATGAGCTGGAAAGGTCTGGAGAGATTCACATAAAGTATACACCTAGCACATATTAAGCATTTGATACATGCTAGCTGTTATTGTAATTATGGTAGAGATGCCCTAAATATGGCTGCTCAGAAATTCCCAAAGTTATTATTATAATTCTCATCATAATCCCAGAGATTTTAAGTGGGTAATGTGAATGGCAGTGAGTTAAATAGCATTTTTTCAAGAAGATACTGAGTTGTTTAAAATTTGAAATACTTTAGGGAACTGACAAACTCATATAATGACATATGATCAAGCTGTTACAAATGAAAATGACAACAAATGAAAATAGGCTCTAGGCTTCCATTATGAAATGATATCTACTATATAATTTTAAATAAAAAAGTCAAGCTATAAAACAGGTATGAGAGTGCCATTTTTTAAAAAATGTGTATACATTTAAAATCTAGAGAATAAAACCTCTATAGGGCTTTACCATTTCTAAAGCACTTTGCCATCTGATGAAGTTTCACCAGAACACTGGAGGTATTTATTACTGAGTGCATTTTAAAGACAAGAATTTAAGTGATTTGCTCATGGAGATGGCAAAAATGGGCCACGGATTCCGTTCCCCAAATCAAGCTCTTTTCATATCAAATCAGGTCACTGTAGTAGACTCAAGTTCTGAGAGTATCTGGGACTAAGAGTTCCAAACTCACGGGAAGCTATAAGCACAGAGAGGGGAGAGGGTCCATCTACATCTGTGAAATCATCTAAGCCTTTTAGATAAGGCTATTCTGGGAAAAACTAGTTCTTATGTTCTTTATCTTTCTTCTCTGTTTGTGAGGACTTTCACCTCTGCTTTAAGAAGCCCCTTATTACAGAGGCAGCAGGATTTCTCTCCAGGATTTGGGGCTTCAGGCCAAGGGTTGAAGCCTGGCCTTTCTGGGTTGGGTGACTTCCAGAACGCCCCAGGCATCTGAGTAAAGGGTTGGGAATCCCCCAGGTGTTACTTTAGCTGATGTTAAATCTGTCAAATTTCTTTTAGTTGATTCAGTCATCAAAGTGCTCCCACCACAAGGAACTGTGACACATGTGACTTGTTTAGGGGTTAAAATTCTGGCATTCCAAAACAAACTGCTTTCGAAAATAGTATTTAGAAGGTGAAGTCACTAGAGGCATATATTCACACATACTACGATTTTGACTCTTGCAAATAAGGATTTGCAATGAAAGAAATAAAAATATGGAACTGTCATACAGAGATGAGCCATATTTGCTGTTCTGGTATATACACATGAAGGAATAAAACTTTCACTGTGGGAAGTTATAAATACTGATTTAGTATCTGTGCATGCATGCATGCTAAGTCGCTTCAGTGATGCCCAACTCTCTGTGATCCTACGGACTGTAACCCGCCAGGCTTCTCTGCTCACGGAGATTCTCCAGGCAATAATAATGGAGTGGGTTGCCGTGCCCTCCTCCAGGGGATCTTCCTGACCCAGGGATTGAACCCATGTCTCCTGTGGCTCCTGAGATGCAGGCAGATTCTTTACTGCTGAGCCATCAGGGAAGCCCCTATTTAGTATCTATTACATGCCAAATACTATATTAAAAAGGTCAAGATACCACAATGAGCAAGGCAGCCAAGTTTGTCCTCATGAGGCTTAATAGTCTAGTGTAGGAGTCGGACTCTAAACCAAAAATTGTGGCTTCAAATGAAAAGTGCATGAGCTCTGAGAAAAGAGATTAGACCATCTTGGGATTCAAGAAGGTCTCCATGCAGAGTTGAAATCAATTCACCCATGAATACTGGAGTATCTATTCTTTCTCCACACCCACTAGACCCTGCCAGGGCAGTTTCAATGACAGCCTAGGTCAGAGGTCCCAGGCTGCCTTCAGTATTCTGCCCCAGTGCCATCACTGCTGTCAGGGTAAAGGACATTTGTTTTGCTGAAAGAGGGTCTATTTCAGCCTTTCTGGGCCCAAGTGTCACACACAGACGTGGGCAAAGTAACCTGTCTGGATGTCATTGGGCTGAGAACCTGCTCATCATCATAGACAGAGGCAGGTCTTACTGCTGAGCATAAGATGCTTATATAACAAGCTACTGATGCGTTAGGGGCTTCCCAAACTCCTTTGGCACGTTCAACCCCATTTTCCAAATCTCCTTCAGTGAGAATCAATGAAGCAGGGAAGTATAATGACTCAGTCTGGGAGGATACAGATGCCAGACAACCTGAGTCTGCACAAAGGCAGCCAAAAGGTTTCTCCCAAAGAACTTCACACACACCAGTATCAGAACCTGAATGCTGAGCACTCACCGGTGGGGGTGGCAGCATCAGACTCCAGAGCATGCTCTCCTAGAAAAAAGAATTCTCTGGAGGGCATGCATTTGTTTTAGTTTCAGGGAATCCTACCACTCTATATACTCAACAATGCCATTAGTCCCAGCTGCTGTACCTAATCAGGTGGGTAACTAGATAAGTTGAATGCAAATGCTTTTGTGAAACAAAATGTTTCAAAGTGCCCCTTAAAGGTTTTAGATACTCCAGATAGTAAGTTGTCTAGTTCAAATGGGATAAGATGTAATTATGTTTAAGAACTAAGATCAATACCCAAATGTCATTAAAGGATTACTTCTAATTGTCAGACGGTAAAAAAATCTACCTGCAATGCAGGAGGCCCGAGTTCAATCCCTGGGTCGGGAAGCTTCCCTGGAGAAAGGAATGGCTACCCACTCCAGTATTCTTGCCTAGAGAATTCCACGGACAGAGGAGCCTGGTGGTGGGCTACAGGTAGCAAAGAGTTGGACATGACTGAACAACTAACACTTTCACTTTTTCCCTAATTTTTCTAAGGTAGATTTAATAAAAAATAAAAAACAAAAAACTAGACATCTCTTCAAGAAAATTAGAGGTACTGAGGGAACATTTCATGCAAAGTTGGGCACCATAAAGGACAGAAATGGTATGGACCTAACAGAAGCAGAAGATATTAAGAAGAGGTGGCAAGAATACACAGAAGAACTGTACAAAAAAGATCTTCATGACACAGATAACCACGATGGTGTGATCACTCACCTAGAGCCAGACATACTGGAGTGCGAAGTCAAGTGGGCCTTAGGAAGCATGGCTATGAACAAAGCTAGTGGAGGTGATGGAATTCCAGTTGAGCTATTTCAAATCCTAAAAGTAGATGCTGTGAAAGTGCTGCACTCAATATGCCAGCAAATTTAGAAAACACAGCAGTGGCCACAGGACTGGAAAAGGTCAGTTTTCATTCCAATCCCAAAGAAAGGCAATGCCCCCAAATGCTCAAACTACCACACAATTGCACTCATCTCACACGCTAGTAAAGTAATGCTCAAAATTCTCCAAGCCAGGCTTCAACAGTACATGAACCATGAACTTCCAGATGTTCAAGCTGGATTTAGGAAAGGCAGAGGAACCAGAGATCAAATTGCCAAGACTTGCTGGATCATCGAAAAAGCAAGAGAGTTCCAGACAAACATCTATTTCTGTTTTATTGACTATGCCAAAGCCTTTGACTGTGTGGATCACAATAAACTGGAAAATTCTGAAAGAGATGGGAATACCAGACCACCTGACCTGCCTCTTGAGAAATCTGTATGCAGGTCAAGAAGTAACAGTTAGAACTGGACATGGAACAACAGACTGGTTCCAAATAGGAAAAGGAGTACATCAAGGCTGTATACTGCTTATTTAACTTATATACAGAGTACATCATGAGAAATGCTGGGCTGGATGTAGCATAAGCTGGAATCAAGATTGCCAGGAGAAATATCAATAACCTTAATATGCATATGACAACACCCTTATGACAGAAAGCAAAGAAGAACTAAAGAGCCTCTTGATGAAAGTGAAAGAGGAGAGTGAAAAAGTTGGCTTAAAACTCAGCATTCAGAAAACTAAGATCATGGCATCTGGTCCCATCACTTCATGGCAAATAGATGGGGAAGCAATGGAAACAGTGACAGACTTTATTTTTGGGCTCCAAAATCACTGCAGATGGTGATTGCAGCCATGAAATAAAAAGACGCTTACTCCTTGGAAGAAAAGTTATGATCAATATAGTCTGCATATAAAAAGCAGAGCCATTACTTTGCTAACAGAGGTCCATCTAGTCAAAGCTATGGTTTTTCCAGTAATCATGTATGGGTGTGAGAATTGGACCATAAAGAAAGCTGCGTGCTGAAGAATTGATGCTTTTGAACTGTGGTGTTGGAGAAGACTCTTGAGAGTCCCTTGGACTGCAAGGAGATCCAACCAGTCCATCCTAAAGGAAATCAGTCCTGAATATTCACTGGAAGGACTGATGCTGAAGCTGAAACTCCAATATTTTGGCCACCTGACGTGAAGAACTGATTCATTTGAAAAGACCATGATGCTGGGAAATATTGAAGGCAGGAGGAGAAGGGGGCGACAGAGGATAAGATAGTTGTATGGCATTACTGACTCAATGGACATGAGTCTGAGTAAACTCTAGGAGTTGGTGATGGACAGTAAGACCTGGCATGCTGCAATCCATAGGGTCACAAAGAGTCAGACATGACTGAGTAACTGAACTGAACTGAACTGAATGAAAAAAAAAGCTGCTTATAGATGATCCACCTGTTTGCTTATATCAGTTAGAGTTTTGAGGTTGCAGGTAACTGAAACAGACTTTGGTTAACTTGTGCAACTTTTTGGAAGGATATTAAGTAGCTCTCAAACTAGATAAGATCCTGAACAAAAATGACCTGGAAAGCTAGCTCTGCAACCTATATGTCTATCAACAGAGGAATGGATAAAGAAGATGTTAGATATATACAATGGAATACTACTCAGCCATAACAAAGAACAAAATTGTGCTATTTGCAGAGAAGTGGATGGACTGAGTGAATGTCACACAGAGTGAAGTAAGTCAGAAAGAGAGTGAATATTGTGTATCAACAGATATGTGTAGAATCTAGAAAAATAGTACAGATAAACCTACTTGCAAAGCAGAAATAGAGACACAGATGCTGAGAACAAATGTATGGACACCAAGAGGGTAAGAGGGGTTGGGAAGAATTGAGAGACTGGGACTGATGTATACATACTATTAAGTTTATAAAATAGATAACTGATGATCACCTACTGTACAGCTCAGGGGAAAAAGAAACAATAAATATCTCGGGGATGTAGGGAACAGAATCTAAGAGGTGGTCTCCCCAGGGAGCTGCCATCAAAGGATTCTGCTCTAACCCTATTCTGCCTATAGGGAAGTTCTAGTTCCTGAAGAGGCAGAGGGCTTGACTGGTTCAGCTGTGTCCATCAACACCTCCATCCACAGAGAGGGCAGAGTACCAGGATCAACAAGCTTAGGGAGCTGGCACAAAGGTAAAAAGGCACTTTTTTTGAAAAGATATTAAACGTTTTCCCATACTATCCAAAATTCTTTCTGATATTATCTCATCTATGAATCCAGGAGAAGTGACATGTCAGCTACAATCTATGACAAGAGGAAGCCAGACACTGAAGACTGTTCAAGGTGTTTTTTGATCCAAGGGAAAGGCAAGGGCAAAGGCCCTGAGGCAGAGAAGAGCTGAATGTCTTTCATTAATGACAAATACAGTGTGATTAGAACTAACTGAAAGAGTTAGCAAAGGTACATCCCTCAAAATACAAAGACAATTTCTTGCTGAAAATGTGAACCGTCACAGGGCCTTCAGCAAGCAGCAACATCAAAGATCACTGATCACAGATTATCATCATAAATATAATGGAAAAGTTTGAAATATAAATGTGACATAGGGACATGCAGTGAGCAACTGCTGTTGGAAAACAGCACCAGCAGATCTGCTTGACGAAGGGTTGCCACAAACCTTCCGTTCATAAAAAACACAGTATCTGCCAAGTGCAATAAAACAAGGTACATCTGTACCTTGAGCAAGATGCTTAATATCACTGAGCCCCAGTTTATTTTATCCTCTGTAGAGGATAAAATATTATTATCTAATATTATAATCTCTCATCAAAAATCCTAGGGCAAAATTGTGATTTAGAATTTAGAATTTCTAATATTAAGAAACATACTATAGCACATAGTTTATTTTAGATAATATTCCCCCAAATATTGGCACGTAACCATCCTCTCAGGTGGCGCTAGTGGTAAAGAAACTGCCTGCCAATGCAGGAGACATAAGAGGCGTGGGGTCAATCCCTGAGTCGGGATGATCCCCTGGAGAAAGGAATGGCAACCCACTCCAGTATTCTTGCCTAGAGAATCCCACAGAGGAGTCTGGCAGGCTATGGTCCACAGGGCTGCAAAGAGTCAGACTCGACTGAAGTGACTTAGCACACATGCACAACCATCCAATCAATACATGATTATTTCTGCAATTAAACATGAGATAAAAAAAAAAAAGACAAAGTCTGGAGCCTCAGTTTGGTTTTGCCACCACATGAGTCAGCTACAAAATTGCCAAAAATAAACAAAGAAATTAGTATGAAGAAAAAGAAAAGAAAAATATCCCTTCTGTTTTCAGAGCATTTTGGATTTCAAAGATACAAATACAGGATGGTGGGTCCATTCCTGAAGGCAGGGGTGTTTCTTTGATGACTTTTCCTTCTCCATCACTTACACCCCAGCCTGCCCTTCCTGGCAACCTCCCTCCAAGTCATGATACCCAAGTAAAGCAGAGTGAACACAAAGCACTCCTGCCCAGGATTCTTCGTATTTTATTGGTTCTACTTCCCCAGGGTCTGTGGGCTTGAACAAATGTGGAGGTTTGCAGATCTCAGAGCCTGTCAGGTCTACAACATCATGGGGCCAACTGGGAGCACCACCGACAATAAAATCCCCCAAAGAGAACAAGCCTTCCCAGAGTTTCTAGGTCAGAACCCACTCTAACAAAGTGAGCCGTGAAAGCGCCTTTATGTAGTAACTTGTTTAATTAAGATAACAGATGTTACTATTAGACGAGTCCTAGTGAGCCACTATTTAATTGGACACTCATTCACACGACTTGTGACTGGTAAAAACCAGTTCAAACAACCGTTTCCTTTGTACAAGGGCTTTTTTTCCCTCCTTGCAATTAAATTGAATAAACAATGCACCCAGTGCCCATCCATTTAAAAGAGACAGGTTTAATGGCACAGGAGTTTAATATGAGCAATAATGTTAGAATAGAATAATTTCTTAGTTTAAAAGGCAAGTTTAATCCTCAGTTTTATCTATCAGGCACTAAGTCAGGCTAACAATCAGCTGCTCAGGAAAAACAGCTGAGAAAACCATCACTTGGGGTGTTGTTAGACCCTCACTTGGGGTGTTGTTAGATGTATGTTATTTATAACAGAAGAGAGGTCCGACCATAGCTTTCATGTTCAAATTTTAATACAGTATGGAAAGAGGGATAATTAACAACCTGTCATCCATGTCAGTATGACAGAGGAAACAAAAACAAAAAGAGGAGGATGAAATGTCAGGGGATTAGCAGAACCACCAGGGAAGACAAAATTCAGAGATTCTATTATTTAACCATTCGTGGGAGAATAAAAGCAGTGCTGTGCTAGATATCAGGAAACAGATTCCTGTCCAGGCTTCCATAGCTAGTCTCAAGATTCCCTACCTTGTTCTTCCAAACTTTCACTGACACAAAAGGACAGAACTAGACCTAGATTTACAGATGCTGTTGCCTACAGGGCTTAGGCAGGTCATCTGCACAAACCAAGTGTATGACAATAAGGTTTCACAATACACTCTGCTTATATTTGAAAGCAAGAACATTAATTATAAGCATAAGAAAACACTATTTTACTATATTTTTTGTTGGAAACATGTGGGCTTTTGGGCCAAGTTTTATTTTCATTTTTTATAAAGAAATAGATACCATCAATATGTTACTTTTACTTAAACTCTAGTGTAAGAAAAATAATAATTCAAGAGCAGTGAGAAATGGCTGACTGACAGTACATCTTAACATGGGTGCAAGGGTTGTGAAGATAACTGGAGGTTTCACGCCCTTGCTAAATGGGTAACTGTTTCTCACCTCTGGAAAGCTGAGTTTATAAAAAGGCAGGCTGGCTGTTGTAGATCATCTAGATATCTTTTAAAATAAATCAGTAATCTGATTTACATGACATATCCCAAATTTTAATTTTAATGGTTGGAATCTAATTAAAAAATATAAGCATAATGTTGGATAATGTGTTTGCCAAAGAAAACCTTCCTGCAAGCAAGGTTCAGTGAATCTTGGCTAGATGATTTTGGAGACCTTCTGATGGTATCCTTCTGGGATTCTAAACCCTATTCTTGTTATAAAGGTTTATTCCCAAACCAAGAATGGGAAGGGGTTTCTTTAGTTTGGACACACAGTTACATGACCATGAACTTGCCAATAGTTAGTTGTGAGACCTACTATGAGTCACCTAATCCTTGTTTTCTCATAAAAAGTGCTGGTGCTGGGGAACCAGTGATTCCCACTGGCTGGGAAGCGATGCAGGACAGCATGTTCTGGAGGGAATTTTTTCAAATCACGCCCTGAGATTCTTATCATACACTCCTGGGCTCCCTCCCTCCACTGCTTTCCATCCCCTCTTTCTCCCATAAACAGGGTGTGATTAATCATTTCAAGCAACAGGAATATGTTGCAGTCCACAGGTATGCTGGGGGTGGAAACAAATTGAAAAACCACTGACCTATTGATCGCTAAAGCTTATCTAACTCTAAAAGTCTCATAATCAGAGATGACACTAGTTACATGAAAAGATATGCATCCTTTAAAGAAGATCTCTGGACCCCTCACATAATGTTCTTATTCTTACTTGCACATGTAAATAGGAGAGAAGAGTTCCAGCATTCAAATCTTCTACCTCACTTTTGAAAGTTTCAATTTTCAAAGCATGAAAATCATGTTTTTATAGTAAGTTGCTTTTTTTTTTTAGATATTTAAAATAACCAAAAATTTTTAAAGTAAAAAAAGGTAAATCACTATAGGTACACATAACAATTTTATTTTTTTTAACAATTCACTAAAGATTTGTTATACTTTGATCAAAATAAAAGAGTGATTCCTTTTTTTTTTTCCAATCATGACTTCATTTTCCAGCACTACCAAAATAAAGGGGCTTCCCTTGTAGTTCAGCTGCAAGAATCCACTTGCAATGCGAGAGACCTGGGTTTGATCCCTGGGTTGGGAAGATCCCCTGGAGAAGGGAAAGGCTACCCACTCCAGTATTCTAGCCTGGAGAATTCCATAGACCGTATGGTCCATGGAGTCGCAAAGAGTCAGACACGACTGAGAGACTTTCACTCACTCACCAAAACAAAAGCAAAAAGAACTCAAATGTAAGCTTTTTAATAAGAAAATGATTCAAAACAAGAAGAGACATTGTGTATGAGACAGCAAAAGAAACACTGATGTATAGAACAGTCTTATGGACTCTGTTGGAGAGGGAGAGGGTGGGAGGATTTGGGAGAATGGCATTGAAACATGTATAATATCATGTATGAAACAAGTTGCCAGTCCAGGTTCGATGCACGATACTGGATGCTTGGGGCTGGTGCACTGGGAGGACCCAGAGGGATGGTATGGGGATGGAGGAGGGAGGAGGGTTCAGGATGGGGAGCACATGTATACCTGTGACGGATTCATTTCGATGTTTGGCAAAACTAATACAATATTGTAAAGTTTAAAAATAAAATAAAATTAAACTAAAAAAAAAAAAAAGAAGAGACATTTAGATAAGAAAATAAAACAAGAAAAAAACCCCTGAAATTGACATATTTTTGATATGAAACTTTGTCTTTCAGCTTCTTTAGTTAATATTAATAAGTTGCTTTTTTTCTTTAACTTTCTATTTTAGGCTTGCCATGTATATACCTTCTGGGCAAGGGGCATGTGCCATGTTAGGCTAACTAAAGGCGTCTTTTTTCATGCAACTCAAAGCAGAAAAGATATTCATTGTTTGCATAAAAAAATCATAGGTATTAGACCAAAAGGTGATCTTACTGGCCCAGTGAAAAAGCTGGATTGTCTTTTAAGATTTGCTTTCCCTCTCTGCTTTCTTTCTTGCCTTCCTTCCTTCCTTCTTTCTACCCTCCCTCCCACTTTTTTTTTTTTCTGTGGGAGACACAGAAAGTGAATTCAGAGGTGACAAAGTCCTGAAGGGTGTGGACTAAATATTAAATGGCAGAAATGATAAATGCTCCATCACCAACATCATGGGTCTATGCTTTGTGTAATTATTAGAAAGCAAATGTATGTAGTATAATAGAAGAAGAGCTAGTTTAAGGAGTTCTCAACTGCATATTACTCTTAGCTCTAAAATTCTACTATTTAGATTCAATTTTATGTTTTAATCTGTGCTCTAGTGGTCCTAATAATAAAATGGAAAAGTACAATTTCTAGTTATCTCAAAATGCTGATGTTAATAGAAAATTTAACAAAGCAGATGTGATGTTCCTGTGAGTGTTTAAAGGTAGGAGCAAAACTAAAACAAAGCAAAACAAAATTCACTTTTCTTTAGGCCGTGTTCTTGCCTTGTGACTATGCATATTTGAATGACAAAGACAGAAGTGAACAGGAATTAAATACTAAGAAATTTTGAGGAATAACTCACCAATGGATTTTTATACAACAATGGAACCACAATTCCACTGTTATATAGTCACACATACAGATGCATACATCTGTAGGCAAAGTGCATATTCATTCTGGGCATAGCAAACAGTTTTAAGCCAATTGGTAGGGAGCTACTTGTGGCCAGTATAAATACCTAGCATTCTGAAACTGTATAATATAATGATCTAAATAATGTCTATGCTTTATAACTAAGTATTTACTACTCAACATACACTGCTGGATGTCAAATTAACAAAGAAGATGATGAAGCCTCTAAGAAACTGGTGTGTATTCTTGAACTGTGCTTGAACTTTCAGTTTCTTCACATCAGAGGAACCAGGAATAAAGTACTGTTCTTCCTTGGTTAATTGTAGGCCTGAGTTATTCATGCCTTTATTTCATATAAAAAATAGCTGGTCTGCTTTTGATTTAGCTATTCAGTTGTAATGAGTAACACCCTTGTGGAAAAATATGTCAGGAAAAACTTGAGAGTATCTGTAGCTAGCTTTTATCAAGCTTTCTCCATCTTTGACATGTAGACAGGAATAGTTAAGGGTTGGTGGCTCAGTGGTAAAGAACCCATCTGTCAATGCGGGAAAAGTGGGTTCCATCCCTGGGTTGAGAAGATCCTCTGGAGAAGGAAATGACAACCCACTCCAGTATTCTTGCTTGAGAAATCCCATGGACAGAGGAGCCTGGTGGGCTACAGTTCATAGGGTCATAAAGAGTCAGACATGACTCAGCAACTAAACAACAATAACTGGAATAGTCCAACAGGAGATGATGGTGGTTGAGTGAGGGCACAGGAAAAGCAGATGGAAAGGAGGCAAAGTCTATATATCTTTTGGAAGTAGATTCACCAAAATGTACTAATACACTGGATACATGTGATGTTGAAAGAGGGAATCTAAGATGATTCTAGATTTCTGACTGGAGTGACCAGAGGTAGATGGTGCAAGTAGGAGAAGAACAGGTTTTAGGGTGCATGTTGGTGGCTAGAATGAGTTCTGTTTGAGGCATGTTGAGCTCAAATCATTCAGTCCTGCACTGAAGATGTACATTTGGGAGTTCCTAGTACAGATGGTGAGTTTAAAGCCATGGGAGGAGGTGGGATTATCCTGGGACAGGGTGGAAGCAGGGGAGCGCAAAGTGGATGAGAAAGATGAAGATGCACTGACCAGAAGATCCAACAGAAAGTGAAAGAGGAGGGAGAGTTTGATGATGAAGGAAAGAGCAGGGGTGACTGAAGGTGTGTGAGTCCTTGAGAAAATGACAAGGGGGGATAATCATTTTAAAGTGCGTTGTTAAAAAAATAAAAAATAAAAATAAAGTGCGTTGTTTTTTCTTCTGAGTCAGAACATATTGAATTCACCTAAAAAACATTTTTCTTGGTGTTAAGAGCAGGCAGTTTCATTTTTTCTGAAACAATTTTATGCATCCTTTGGAACAAACTACCTCTTTTGGAATAAAACCCTTTAGAGCAAATCAATACATGGGAAAGTCAGTGTGTGCAGAAGCAGCTGAAAAATATCAAAAGCACAATCCAAATCTTATCTAATTTCTGTCACATTGACCATAGGTGACAGTTCAGGCATCTCTTTTTCTCAGGCATACAATCCCCACCTCCCACCATGCTCACGCTTTCATAGATGACTCTGACTCTCATTTTGTCAAGGCCATATTATATGGAATCTCTCAACTCCCTCTTTATACTTCCTTCTCTGTGCCCTCACCCACCCTCTCTTTCTCCCCAAAGTCAGAGAAGACAGGCACATCCTTCTTTCCCATAATAATTGATTTCAGGTCCAATATCCTCCTGTTTCCTTGAGAATATCTCCCTCTCTTACACTGTTAACTCCTTCTTCACCTTTGTGTGAGCCCCTCAGGCTATAAAGATGTCCCAATGTCCTCCATTCTAATAAGATTCTTGCCACAAACAAGTTGCTCCTCTCCAGTATATCTGATATTCCTCTTTTCACTATTTGACACCAGCAAAAATCAGTTACTACATCCAACTTCAGATCCAGCCAGTAGAACTTTTATCGAAAGTTCTACTTTCAAGGTTATTTTTGACTTCATTATCTCCTCTCAAAATATAGTTTGGGGTCTTCTTTCTTTTTTTAACTTTTTATTTTATATTGGAGTATAACCCATTAATAATGTTGTGACAGTCTCAGGTAGACAGCAAAGGAGCTTGGCCAGACATATACATGTATCCATTCTCCCCCAAACTCCCTTCCCATCCAGGCTCCAACATAACATTGAGCAGAGTTCCCTGTGCACTATGTTAGGGAGGTCCTTATGCTTTAAAACCTCTCAAAGATACCTGACAATGTCAAATGCTGTCATTTTCGACACCCATACTTTCTTACCAACACTCCAGTTTCTTAGCTTTCTTATGATTTTTTTTTTCTCTTTCACACACTTGTCACAGTTCAGAAGAATCTATCCAGATCAGATCTCTTTTGTTTTCCCATTTTTTTTTTCAATGAAACTTACTCACTCTTATCACTTCAAAGAAGATAATTTATCTAGTCTTAATCTCTCCCACGAACCCCAAACTAGCATTGCCAACTCTAAACTGTGTTATGTCCCAGCAAGTAATGACATGTTGGTAAGTATTTAACAACTGGCTCTCTATGGAAAAGAATGTCCCGATGTATACCACTTTCCATGGTGTAAATACTCCCACCATGGTCAGTGTCATCAATGACATCAGTGAATGTGGTCTAGGAAAAGATATGTCCCACTGACTCTTAGGAACCCATCCAAGAGGGGTCCAGGATACCTCTGCATGTAAAGCCTTTCAAATTCAACACAATAACACTGAACTCATCATCTACCCAGGCGGTTAGTCTACTTTCAGAGATAATAAGCAGATAATAAAAATCCCTTTTTATCATTGGTCAAAGGATTCAGTAGTATTTTTGCTACATATTTTGCAGTCATTTGAGCAGGTTATCTTGCCTGGATGGAAGAACACATCCCATCGAATAACTCCTCTTACACAGAGCTGCTTCTAGCATTGCTGAGCTAATACACATGGTAATTTTTAGAGGTATGGAGGGTTAAATAATTTACGATAATACTATCAATAATTTGTTTTACTTAAAAATTTAAAACGCCTATTCTAGGATATAATTATGTTTCATGTGGGCAGGACAGTTGAATTACAACATATTTATTATTCTGGGGAGAGGTGGAGGAATTGTATACATTACAACACAGACACACATGCACACACACAGCAACTTTGTTTAATAGAGTCTTTTATCCACCACCTGGATTTCTCATCAAGCAACCTATAATTCTACTATATGTACCCTCTAGGTGCCATATGTTGTAATTATACAGAAAGCCAAGTGTTGCTCTAATTAGATCATTTGGCAAAAGGGATTTAGAAACACCATGATGGATATTTACTAGTAGAGATCTAATTAACTCTGGCATATCTGTGACTGAAATATGAGGATAAAACTCCACTACAGAAATAGAGGGTCAAACATAGTACATGATACTAGACCTTCAATATTTACATAACATCCGCACAGTCTAGCAGATTCTATTTCTAGAGATGACAAAGTTAGGAGGAACCCACATTTATCTGCCTTGTCTCTACTGAGAAGGAACAAACACTGCCTTTCTGGTTTTAATATCCAGTCACATCACTTCAGTTCTAATTGCTCTTAATTACATGCCACTTTGGTTTGAATGTTTTCATGATCACTTAAATCCATTTGATGATGCAGAGCTATTTTCTCTGCACAAAGGCAGTGCTGAGGTAGTTCAAGGACTTAATTTACCTCTTCTCCAAGGGGCTTACATGGTTTTAACCCAGCCCTGAAATCAGACCATTATGCCTCCTTTCCTCAGGAAACTAGGAAACCATGGATCTGAAGGCTGCCAATTTATTACTGAAAATATGAAATGAGTTAACAGTAAAGGTTGCTTCTGGACAACTTATCCATATTAAAGATGTCAGCAATTTTCCAGTTTGAAAAGGGAGGTAATGAAAGCAGAGTTTTATTTTTACTAATAATGGATTGACGTGAGCTTCCCTGGTGGCTCAGATGGTAAAGAATCTGCCTGCAATGTGGGAGACCTGGGTTCGATCCCTGGGTTGGGAAGATCCCCTGGAGAAGGAAATGGCAACCCACTCCAGTATTCTTGCCTGGAAAAATCCCATGGACAGAGGAGTCCATGGGGTTGCAAAGAGTTGGACACGACTGAGCGACTAACACTTTCACTTATTGACTTACCATGAGATTCCATGCTCTCTTAAAGTAGAGAGAAGCACCTAATGCTCATTCCTTCCTCAGACAAAGCTGGTACAGACAGAGTTTCTGGAATAAGCGAGACGTGGATTTGAACACCAGCCCTAATATTACCAAACTCTGCAACCTCAGGTAGAGTGAATACCCTCTCTGAGCTCATGTTTCCTTATCTAAGAATGGGGTTCATAATAGGGCTGATCTTGTAATGTTTTTCTGAAGACTAAAAGAAAACGTATATAAAGTGTTTAGCAGAGGGCACAGTAAAGACTGAAAAATAGCTAGGTAATATTATTACTCAAAAAAGGGAGAGAAGTGATGGCCACAAGAGAACCAGGAAATACAGGAAAAGAGCCAAGGTAATCAGTATCCTGAATCCCCAGCACTTCCAAAAGCTCAAGGTTTATTCATGAAGGTGCTAGTGACATAAAAGGAGATCAAAGCCTCATTTCAACTTAATAACTAGAGATTTCGGAGCTTCTTCAGAGCCAAGCTGACTCACAGCCTTTCTGTCACTATTATTTTATATCTGTCAACATTATTTCAAAGTGTTAATCATCTCTTGTTGAAAAGTCTGAAGCATTTCCCTACCAATTATTCTTCCATTTCTTCCATCTAAACTCGACTGACACCCAGTTTCCCACTTGGCTGGATCCCTCTTGACTTGCTCATGTCTGTCCCTTCATCTTGCACAGACACGAGCCCCCACACAGAGACCTCCTGCTTCCCCCTCTGCAGCCCTGTGTGGACCACGTTCTTTCACAACTGCTTAAACTCACTTCCTGTTGGAAGCCAATTCTGGCAGACCCTGCCTGACTCTAAGAGTCTCTTCTCTGTGTATTCCCTAAGCACTGTCACCTAGCTCTGTTTGGAAGATATTATGTTAATTTGTACTTCACTGGTGGTTTCCAAGTTGTTTCATGTGTGTAGATTCTGTCATAATAGCTGAATTGTATAAAACTTAGGAAGTGAGTCTTGGGATTTCTATCTTCTCTCTCCTCTTTCAACTGCACAAGGCCATTTATCATTGTAAAAATCATTTTTATAATCACCAAATTAAAATAAAAAGCCCTCTGCAAAATCACAGTCAGTATAAAACCACAGATCCTCAACCTGGGGTGAAGAGCTCCCATTGCTTCATTCTTTTACTTATTTTCTAGAAATTCAGGGAAGAGGATCAGATATGTATTTTCCACCCTCATTGCCCCTCACCTTTCGTGTCTTCACCTTGAAAGCTCCCCTGGCTGATTTCTCCAGGGAGTGCAAGGCTTTGGGGACCTGAAAAGAAGTTTCCTTGAGTGACATTTGGGAGCCACTGAAACAGAAGGGACAGCATTCAGACTTTCAACCTAATTTATTCCCTCTTCAATTTGCATTTCATGGACTCCATAGAAGTGGCCATTTTCCCTGGTAACTTAGATGGTAAAGAGTCCACCTGCAATGCAGGGTTCAATGCCTGGGTCTGGAAGATCCCCTGGAGAAGGGAATGGCAACCCACTCCAGTATTCTTGCCTGGAGAATTCCATGGACAGAGGAGCCAAAAACATGCTGTGAGATGGATGGAGGGAGAGATTTTTTTTTTTTTCCTGTAAACAGTCAGATTGTAAATATTCAAGGCTTTGCAGGCCAGGTGGTTTCTGTTGCAACTACTCAACCCTGTCCCACTGGAGCACAAAAGCAGCCTAGACAATTTGTTCAAGAATAGTATGGGGCTGTGTCCAATAAAACTTTATTTGTAGACTCTGAAATTTGAATTTCATCCCATTTTGATATGTTGTAAAATTCGTTTCCTTTTTTATTTTTGTCTTACCATGTGAAAATGTAACACCATTCTCAAGCTTGCAGGTTGCGCAAACACACATGGGGGGCTGGCTGGATGTGGCTAGGGGGCTGTAGGTTGTCAAGCCCTGGGTAAGAGAGTTTGGGGGAGAAAGAATAGTGTGTTGAAAAGTTGGTAGCAGGAAGAATAAGGGCATTTGAAGAACTGACAGGAGGTCCACACAGCTAAAGAAGTCAGGTTGAGGGAAGAGTAAGAAAGAACAGTGGGGACAGGACGGCAGGAGCCTGACCAGTGTAGGGTCTTGCTGATTATGTGATGGACTGTCTGCTCTGAGGCTAATGGGAAACCACTAATACAGTGTCATACCTGGCTTTGCATTAAAATCATGTGCAAGAATTCAAAACAAAATTCAGACTCCTGGGTCTCATCTCAGAATTCCTTAGAGAGAATCTTTGGCAATAGAGTGGGATTCTGTATTTTTAAATGTGGTTCTGTTGGTCCTAATGCAGTCAGCTCAGCAGCAGTCTGCATACCGAATTTGGGGTCTCCCAGGAGTCGGGGGCACTCATGTGCTCAAACACACATGGCATCTTTACTCATGGGCATTTCAGACTATTATGGGAAATAAACATTAATAAAATAATCAAACTCACAAACACAAAATTTATAAGGAAGGGAGGGAGGGAAGGAATAAGGAAGGAAGAAGGGAGGGAGGGAAGGAAGGAAGGAAAACAGGAAGGAGAAAGAAATCCACAGTCCCAACTTCTAGGGAAATCACTGTTAACATTTTAGTGGAGATTCTCCCAGGCTTATTCTTTGCATGTCTATCAAAATATGGATATGCATATGTGTGTTGAGACTACAGAATGATATTTTATATACTGTTAAAAAAAATCATACCTTTAAAAGATGAATAGTCTCTTTCCTTTAAACCATTGTAGAAATTCTGTCCCTTTTTAAATGGCACCTGTAGAACTCAGATTTAAATTAGGTTGTTCACGTGGCTCAGATGCTCAGACGTGTCCTACTCTTTGTGACCCCCATGGACTGTAGCCCACTAGGCTCCTCTATCCATGGGATTCTACAGGCAAGAATACTGGAGTGGGTTTTCATTGCCTCCTCCAGGGGATCTTCCAGACTCTGAGACTGAACCAGGGTCTCCTGCATTGCAGGCAGATTCTTTAGCACTAGCGCCTCCTGGGAAGTATATACACATATGTTGTTTTATACATATATAGGTTGTTCATAAGCTCAAATGAATCTGTTCAAAGGAAGTGTGTGACAAATGTTTATTGAATTTAATTAATCGGGGTTGTGATACGGGAAGTTTCATATTGTGAAAGATTTGAGTACAGGCTGGTTCCAAACAAACCCGTTAAGAGGTTAGCTGAACAGCTGCAAAGTCCATACACAAGATAATAAGGGCAGAAAGTAGGACAGGGGCAGGGGACTGACCGACAAAAAAGAATCAATGCTGAAGAAACCCGCAAGGATTTTATCATCAGGTGTTGCCTTTAGATTGGGAACCTAATTTTAAATACTTCCATATAAAAATTCAGTTCTCTTGCCAGCATATCCTTAGGCATAACCAATAACCACGAGCACATGAATAGAACAGGTGGTAGGTAGCTTCTGCCTGAATTTGGACATCACTTTAATTCCTGATCGTAACACAATAAGATATAACTATACTGAGGCAAAAAAGACCGGTGACTGAGAGCTAAATTTACAGAGTCTCCACAGGACAGGGTCTGTGTACCATTAACACACATTTAAAAAACAAATGTCTCTAAACTCTTCTGCAATGACTCTTCAGGGGAGCTCAAAGTTGTAACTATTTTATGCATGGCTCTAGGAGAGACAAACGGAAGGAAAGGGAGAAAAGTTCCAGGTCTGAATTGGAGAGCAAGATAAGCTCAGTCTATTTCCATGACTACAGATGCAAAATTAAAATGAAATAGTATTACCAATAAGCGGGGCAACAGATTCTATCTAGAGCAATGATGCTCGAGTTGCTTTGATGTTGTTTTGCCTCCAAGGCAGGATTTCCATTATTATGGAGATGAACTGCCTCTAATTATTGCAATAACATAATTGCTCCCCAGGGCAGAATTCCTAATAACAGAGCTATATGGCTCTGCAGCAACTGTAAGAGATATCCTGAGGGCGGGTTTCTCATTAAGAGCACATATATAGACACTCTGCCTCCAGAAGAGAAACAGAATGCCTGCAGCAATAAACTTTCTTTCCTACGCAAGGATTCGATCAACCTTCTGGGCAAATACCTGCCATCCCATGTGCTCTGCCTCCCAGGTCGCCAGTATCTTCAGACCAGGGTTTCACAACTTATATACAATGTAGAGTTTTGCTGCCCTGTGCTTAGAGTTTCTTCCACATATTACATGAATTTCAACTCTTCCAAAGACTTCTGGGAAGAGAGGCAAATTAGTAGGGCCATGATCTAATTCCACCGTGGCGGAAGACTGTGGGGTCTTTAGTCAAGACACAGGAATTTTATTCCTCTTTGGTATGAACAGTCTCACAGAATGTTAGATTCGACCTGATTGTACTGTGGGCCTAAACATGTGTTCAGTCTGGGAAGAAATGCCTAAGAATATGGACGATTGTACCATTTCACTGTGTCTCTGAAACATGTCCACAGTGGCCTCAAAGTGCTCCCCTGAGGTGATGTTAAGGTTCCTCAATGCAGTGGTCATCTTTGAGCCATTATTTTGTCATCTCTTGGAAGCAGCAAGCACTTGCTCCTTCTTGAACCTTTCTGCTCCCTTGGTTTCTGTTTCCTAGGTTCTCCCACATCTCTTAATCCCCCTCCCAGTGTGCTCTGCTTCCACCCACTTTTTGCATGTGGCCATTCCTCAAGGGTCCTTTCTTTGATTCACAGGTGTTCTCATTCTACACAACTCTCTGGGTGTGCTTATCCACTCCACAGCTTCTTGTCAACTGGTGACATCTGGGTCTCTGTCTTTACTCTCCCGAACTCAGACCCACATTTCCTGTTGGACATTCATTCACTGAACACTTAGTCTGTACCAGGCACCATCCTAGGTGCTAGCATTACAGAAAGGGACAAAACACAAAGGGCCCCTGGTAACTACGAAGTAACCTCAAAGTAGAAGAGGAGGGTGAAGTGATCTGATGTGAGGACTCTAACGGACTGGACTCGCTTTGCTAGCTCCAATGATGGAGGAGGGGGCTATGAGCCAAGGAATGCAGGTGATTTCTAGAAAGCCACACACTGATTCTCCCCTAGAACCTCCAGAAGGAATGCATTACTTAAGGATATAATAAGACTATTTATTTCTTTATCAATACTATTTTGATTCCAAATGGCAGATTTAATTTTGGCTTTCAGAAAGACATTGAAAGAAATGTGTTATTTTAATGCAAGGAGAATAATTTCTGACTTATGACCTCCAGGGCTACAAGATACTAACTTTTTATTGTTTAAGACACACACACAGACACACACAGACACACACAGACACACACACACACACACTTACCAGTCTCTGTCTTCATGGAATTTACATTACGATTAAATGGAAAGTGGGGAAGACAGATAATAGAAAAAAGGCAAGCATGCAGCATGTTAGAAGGTAGTAAGAACTATGAAAATTGTAAAGCATGAGAAGAGGATGGTGGTGGTGTTTACAATTTGAAATAGGTTTGAGGGAAAAATCTTTGCTGAGAAAGTGACATTGAATTGGAATTCCAATCTGAATGTGACATCACCACTTGAAGGCACTTCAGATTTCACATGTTAATACTCATTTCTTTATCTTCTCCTCTCAAACTTAGTTTTCTGTTCTCAGTACTGTGGTCAATAGCTCTGCCATCTACCAGCTGCTCAAGTTAGCACCTTAGGAGTCACTTTCTTTTTTCCTTCCTTCTTTTAAAAATATTTCTGCTTAATAAGTCATTTAAGTTAAAAAAAAAAATCTGTCTTCCCTCCTATACTATCAGGAGAGACACTGAAGTCCTTTTGGTTTTCATTTTAGCATACTGCCTGAAACTGGTCTCTCTGTGTTCCTAATCTTGTTCTACTCTGATTCTTTCTCCATGTTACAAGCAGAGCAACCCTTCTGCAGCACGCATATGACGGTGCACTCTCTTGCATAAAATTTTTCTATTTTCTCTGGAAGTTCAAGCCTAAACTCTACAGACATCGAATTCAAGCCTTCCGCAATCTATTGTTGGCCTACAAATCCAATGATCCTTCTAAATACATCATCTATGATTGAAAAACACATTGTTATTTTGCTGCTGGGCCCGTGCACTAATCTAAGAGCATCTTGAGGGCTGGGTTTATGTCTCCTCCTTCTCTCTCTCAGTGCCAGGCAAAGGGCTCAACATATGGCGAGCACCGAATGAATGCTTTGTTCATTGATCGAAATCTATGTCGGCTCGGCTAGTTTGGCAGAATAGTCCTGCTGTTGTTCTGAAACCATGCCTGTGAGATGCAGGCTGTAAGTTTCAGATTCTTTCTGGAAACATTCAGTGGTATATCTATACTTAATTATTATCCATTAGCTTGACATAATGTATTAGCCTAACATTTAAAAGGAAGGAGAGACATTCTTAAACATGAGTAAGAATAAGAAGTCTTTATTTACACATGGCTAACTAAAGTAACATTTCACTAATTTCTTCAGCTTCAATGAGAAATAAAATATTTTCTCTAAGTGAATTTTCCAGACAACTAGATTTACCCCTTTAAGCACTAAGTTAATTGTTCAAAATAATCATTGGGAAGGAGTGGTTTTTCTATGATGTACACTTGTTTGCCTTACTAATCTAAGCTAACTGAAGATGTTTTTTTCCTCTTTAGGGACACAGTGTAATAATAATCATCAATCTTTGCTACAGAGTTCAAGATACTTATTCCCTTATTAATATTGTTTTAATTCTGAATGGCAGATTTAATTCTGGCTTTCAGAAAGACATTGAAAGAAACGTTTACGACAGTAAGAGATGTCAAATAATATGATACGAAGAACATCAAGATTTGGACTTGGGAAATAATTGAAAGGCGACTTGAGAATAGCATGTCGGTATATAAAGGGAAGAGGCATGGTGGAAGAGAATTAGATTTTTTCTTAATATAACTTCAGAAAGCAAAGCAAGAAACAATGAATGGAAATTACAAGGATATTGGTTATGAGGAAATACTCTAAAAAATTAGTCAGGTCCTCATGTTAGACATAACCAGGGATGGTGAAGTCCATCCGTTGTGGGGTTCCCTGTCTGGGAATGGAAGCTGAGCTCCATGACTAGGGTAGGAATTGGACACTGTTGCCTGTCCACTTACTCTTCTTCTGGTTGTATGCTTCTTTGGGGAAACCCCTGTCCCATTCTCAGTCCTCAAGGTCTTAGGTGGAGCTTCCCCAAGTGCCTCTTAGGATGGCATATGATCATGTCCTTCTGATCAGTGCATCACATCCCCTTGAATGTCACTGGTTCAGGGATGATCACTGACCAAGGCAGGTTTATCCCATGCCATAAGCATCTATTCTGCAGTTGTGAGAAGTTAGAAAAGAGGGAAAGAGGGAAACCAGCGGCCATCCTACCAACAGGAGAGGAGAGCCCATCAGAAAATGGAGCCAAAGTAGAGGAAGACACCAGTGAGAGAGGAAGCCAGCCACCCAGTCCCACCGGCACTGTGTGAGCTCCTGAACCCAGGCACACCTCGAGACCCAGCCTGGCCCTGGTCTTCTCAAGTGTGGAGCCAGTGAACTCCTTTTGCTCCTGAAGCCAGTTCTGAGTTGGGTTTCTGTCACTTGCAACCAGAAGACTCCATGTGAGTTGGTTTCATGTCTCCTTATGATTCTAGAAGCCTAGGTTTTTATTAATGATTCTGTCATTTCTGAATTTTGATGTTTTTGTTTGTAATAGATCAATCTCATCTGCCTTAAATCATTCTGTCCAGAAACAGTAAACAAAATTATCAACCTTTTTCAGTTACATGGCTTAATTGCTCAACGAATCCAAATAATTCCACTGCTTTGGTGGTGAGTAGAGGCCTCTCCTGAAAACTAATGTACTTGGGTCTTTGTGACAAACCATCTCTGTTTTAAATGCCTGATATTGCCTTTACTCTGATAGCTGGATAAATATACAAGAAAACAAAAAATATATATTTATGCTTATGGATATACTGCCTACACAATAATGAAGTTATAAAAATTAAAGATTAAATCTTTCATTTAGATGATTGGTTTAATATATATAAGGTCAGTGTAAATATGATTTAAATCCCTAAAGCCTTTAAAAACCAAAATAAGCACATATAAAAGTATTTTAAAAATTGTTCACATGTTAACATTAAACTAGTATTTCTGAATCCATACCCATTGAGGTAACTATAACACCACAATTTGAATAAGATCAAAATGTAAACATTTAAAAAAATGTTTCTTCTTATACTTTTATTGTAAACTCATTTGCAGGCAGCTGATTAGCTAAATTTAAAATTAAAAATCACTTAAGTAGTGTTTGGCTAAGTCAAACCATAAGCTCTAGGGAGAATGTTAATAAAAAGTGGTGCTTGATCATAAATTTTGTTCCACTGAAACTTGGTTTATAGCAACATTCCATAATTGAGATTAATCATCTCTTATTCAAATGTTAAAGGCCATCATTCAAAAGTCTACAAATAACAAATGTTGGAGAGGGTGTGGAGAAAAGGCAGCCCGCCTACACTGTTGGTGGGAATGTAAATTGGGGCAGCCACTACAGAAAACGGTATGGAGGGTCCTCAAAAAAAAAAATAGACTTATTGTATGTTCCAGCAATTCAACCCTTGGGCATATACCCAGACAAAACTGTAATTCAGAAAGATACATGCACCCCTTTGTTCACTAGTAGTGCTACTTCCAACAGCCAGGAAAGGGAAACAATCTGTGTTCATTAACAGAAGAATGGAAAAAGAAGACATGCTATGGAACTTCCCTGGTGGTCCAGTGGTGAAGACTTTACATTCCCAATGCAGGGAGCCCGGATTCAATCCCTGGCCAGCTAACTAGATCACATATGCTGCAACCAAGAGTTAGCATGCCGCAACTAAAAAGAATGTGCACACCACAAGAAGATCGAAGATCCCACCTGCCACAACTAAGACCCAGCTCAGCCAAATAAATAAATAAAATACTTTTTTGAAAAAAGATGTGGCACACACATACACACTATGGAATATCACTCAACCATCAAAAAGAATGAAACAATGCCATTTGCAGCAACATGGATGAACCTAGAGATTATCATACTAAGTGAAGTAAGTCAGAAAGAGAAAGACAAATAAAACATGGTATCACTTATATGTAGAATCTAAAATCTGATACATTGACACATCTGTGAAATAAAAGCAAACTCACAGAGAACACACTTATAGTTGCTAAGAGGGAGAGTGGGCAGGCGAGGGAAGGAATGGGGGTGTGGGATTAGCAGAGATAAACTATTATATATAGGATGGATAAAACACAAGGGCCTACTGCATAGCACAGGGAATTATATTCTGTGATAAACCATAATATCCTGTGATAAGCCATAATGGAAGAGAATATGAAAAAGAGTATGTATAACTAAATCACTTTGCTATACAGAAGAAATAAATGCAACCCCCTAACACAAGGGAAAGGCTACTGACTTAAACATTCTTGCCTGGACAATCCCATAGACAGAGGAGCTTGGCGGGCTACAGTCCATAGGGTCACAAAGAGTTGGATATGACTGAGTGACTAAGCATGTTATGTTATATTGTAAACCACCTATACTTCAACTAAATTTTTAAAAAATCATTCAAATGTTAATGGCTTGCCTTTTGATTCTTAGGATTCCACATCTCAAAAGAGAACTACAAGTCCGCATATTGGAAGCTATTACTCAACACTGTACATAGTCAACAAGCTTTTCCTTTTGTGTTGTTCTAGCAATGTCAGTCCTTCTCTAAAATAGGAATTCTAAACTTTTCACTTATGAATCCTATATATGATTGCTTTTCTTCCTTTATCCACTTACTTATGTTTCTCTTTTATCAAAAAGGCAGAGGAAAATGGCAGAATTTCTTCTCTGTCAACAAGGAAATATCAGTAATATCTTTCTTATTTTTTACCCTTTTCAGAAATTACAGGAAGTTCAGTTGAGTTTATCTTTCTCGCACTCCAGCAGCGCATGGAGTAAACTTGGTCCATGGATGTGTGGCCCATACTGTTCTAACATTAAATTAAAAAAAAAAACAAAAAAACAATTACTGACATTTAAAACTTAAGATAGCTCAACTTAAATCCCATGTTTCTAGTTTCCCTTGAAAAATGAGAAGGTGGAGAGGCACTGGACCTGTATTTCCATCTGGTGGCAATAATATGCTAGACTTGAGGGGTAAGTGTCTCCCAAGGATGGGACACACACTGAAGTCCCTACATTCACCTTTAAATTATACCTGGCCAGGGACTTCCCTGGTGGTTTAGTGGCTAAAACTCCAAGCTCCCAATTCAGGGGGCTTGGGTTCGATCCCTGGTCAGGGAACTAGATCCCACTTGCCACAATTAAGAATTTGCATGCTTCAACTGAAAGATCCCGCATGAGGCAACAAGATCAAAGATCCCGTGTGCTCCAACTAAGACCAGTGCAGCCAAATAAATTAAGTAAAAAAGAAATACATGCTTTGTTAAAAAAATAAAAAATAAATTACACCTGGTCAGCTTTTGAATTCATTTTCATGATGAAAATCAATCTATCTGTTTAATACACTGTGAGAGAGGTGGAACTGAGAAAGAGAACAGTGAGGACACAGCACCTATGGGGATAAAAAGTGCTAACACTGACAGTTTGGGTCGTGCCTGGTGACGGTGGAGGTGGAGATGATAAAGACCAGGACCTGAGTAATGATGGGGAGTTTCCTTGCTTTAAAGATACCTGTAGTGCCATAGCAATGTTGAGGCTATATCTGAACCCTATCAATCAAGTTAGAAGAAAAAATTTAAAAGTTGGAGAGGGATAAGCTTTGTGGTAAGTCAAATGGTAGAAGAAGTCAAATTCACTTATTAAAAGTAATTCTTGGTATATCATTTTCCCAAAGTTAATTTAAACAACCTGTATCAATGATTAAATTATAGTCATGTTGAGCGATCATTATTACTGTTAAAAAAGTTAGGGTGTCCTTTTTCTTCTAGGCACACAGAAAGACTGAATTTCCCTGTTGGGTTGAATTTGGGAAGAGCCAAGTGACTTCTTTTGGCCACCAAAACATAAGCAAAAAGAAGTGCTTCACTTCACATGTTTACCACCCTCTTTTCTGTCTTCCCTGGTGGCTCAGAGGATAAAGCATCTGCCTGCAATGCAGGAGACCTGGGTTTGATCCCTAGGTTGGGAAGATCCCCTGGAGAAGGAAATGGCAACCCACTCCAGTATTCTTGCCTGGAGAATCCCATGGACCAAGGAGTGTGGTGGGCTATAGTCCATGGGGTCGCAAAGGGTTGGACATGACTGAGCGACTTCACTGTCTTTCTTTCTTTCCATCTGCAATTTAAATGTTCCAGAGAGTGCTATTCTACCAGCTTAGGCTTTAGAGAGCAGCAAGGCCCCGAGCAGACCTCTGGTGGGCATGCAGTGTGGATGAGAAATTTCCTTTTGTTTTAAGACACTGTAGGTTGCTTGTGAAAGCAGCAAATTTTATTAGCCTCTCCTGGATTGATCTTCCATGTTATTCAAACCACACTCATTCATATATCTATTTTTCATATTATTTTAAAATATTTTTCTTCATATTAATGTTATATTAAACCTTTTAAAATGTAGCCTTAATCTAATAATGTACATGGTACATAAAACAAGAAACTGTGCTCTCAAGTTCCAACTTTGGCTCCAGATTTGAATGTCAGGTCAGTAATCAGTAAACTATACCACTTTCTTGATATAACAGAAATCAGAAAGAGACACATATTATGCATTTACTATGTATGAATACACCCTCTATAAACCATATCATGTTTGCAAAAATCATTAATAAGGACAACATCATCAGTGTGATGATCTACTTTGCATATGTAAATCCAAAGGTGTACAGGTGTTAAAGTTGATACGCACACATTTTTACAGGCTTCCCCATGACATCTTTGAGTACTTGACCTTTAGCATCAATTAAAATCATTATGTATACAGCTGGTAAATGTTATCTTATGCATGACAGACTCATGCACAATTACCATTTTCCAACAGATCTGAGTAGATTACAGAAAGGGGTGGGAGATATTTTATAGAGGTGACAGCCAAGAAAAGGTCTTAAGAGATACCTGCTATTTGTCACAATATGACCTAAACCCCCAAACAACCCATATAATTACACTGGATAAAAGAACATGCATTATAAACATAATTCATGTATAATAGGAAACACACATTTGAAGAGTTTCGATATGAGAAAGAAAAAAAAAACTTTTCAAAAATAAGTTTGAAATAGAGTTCTTAAAAAGACATGATTAAAATAATAAAAGCCAAGTTATTTGAAAATGAGTTCTGGAATTAAAGATGGTTTCACAAAAAGGGAGAGATTAACAAGAGACATACTAGACACTGCCAAATATTTGAGGGGTTGCCATAGCAAAGAAGAGCTGGAATTACTTGTTTATGGGGAAAAAACAAGGTATTAATAGAATGGAGAAAGATGGGCAAACCTACAAATAAATTTTAAGCTAAAATTAAAAAAGGTATTTCCAGTTGCACATCTTTGGGCAACTCCAACAGCCTTCAACATGTGGGATCATGTGGTCTACCTGTGCAAGAAAGGCTTTCTAGAATCTTAATATCAAGACCTGCTAATTTACCACTCTTTCCCAAAGCTTCAGCTCTTTGATTAACATTTAGTTCATGCAGAGCAGATCATAAATTCTTCCCTCTTGGACTGTTAACAACAGACCTATAAATTATTATGGGTTAACCACATAGTTAAAATATTTCAAGATAATACCTTTCATTTTCTTTTAATACGTCCCTTCCTTTCTTCCAGGTGTAGACCGGTTTCGGAGAAGCCTTTGGCTTACACTCAATGACAACTTCACCTCCCACTTTGACAAGAGTTACCCTTTTTAAGAGGGTTCTTGAAAAATCTGGACCTACAGCTGGAAGAGAATACAGAAAATGAAATAATTATTATGGAAGAAAAAATCCACTAGATCATTCTTTAAAGTTTTTCTTTCTGTAATGCACTTATTACATCAAAGGGAGGAAGTTGCATTTTTCTGAAGTACAGGAGTAATACTGGAAGTTTTGATGGATTTATGAAAAGTTGAGCTGTAGTTTGTATACAGTAAAATGTACCCATTGAAAGTGTACAGCTTGATGAATTTGGTAAACTCCAACATGAAGATCAAAATATACGCTATTCCAAAACTATACATAGTGAGGGATTCTTTACGAAAACTACTCTATGTTCAGATGAAGAAAATTTTTTAAGTTTTACAGTAGCAAAAGGGAAAGATGAAACAAAAGCCCATAAGGCACTTTTCTGATTGTGTAGGTGAAAGCACCCCTTCCTTGACGGTTACTGCCTTTGTTCTCTCTCACAGCACTCTGAGCAGGTCTCCGTAAGAGGATGTGCTGAAATAAGAGGATGTGCTGAAATAAGAGGATGTGCTGAAATGTCTAAGCATCACCCTCTGTGAGCTCCTCCTTAAAAATAATGACTTAGAACAGCTTTCCACTATCACTGCCTAATTCAATGCCTGGTTCTTGCAGGATAAATTGTGACTTGCTCTTGGAAAACTCTATTCCGTGCTTGCTACCAATATTCTAAAAAAATCATTCATGTTGACACCAAGTATGTAGTTACATGGAAATAACATTAAATAATTTCCTTCTTAAAACAAAAGATATTCCTCTATATCCTTAAAGAAATATAAAAGAAACCTTTCTGAAAATTTTCCATTTCCTTCTGCATTAATTGCACTAATGTTTTAGGATCTGTTGTGAGCTGTTATATCAAAAATCCCTGACTCACTGTAGCTTGACTTGATGGAATTTACAATTTCATACCATGTTGAATGTGAAATTTAAATACAAATACTAGCCACAAACTACTTAGAAGAGTACAGAGAATGAGTATGTATGTATGTGGGTGGGGAGGATGGGAATCAACTTTTTTAAATGCACACAAACTATATGTTAGTGATTAAAAAATAAAAGGTTTCAGCACAAGCAAGTTAAACCTTCATTAAGTGCTTCTGTTATGAAAATATTTTCAGTGTACAGAAAGAAAGAAAGATGGGAAGGTTACTTTTTAATGGGGTGTTGTAATGTACACATGGGGCTGGCTTTACTCAGTGAAGGTTAAATTAAATAAATGAATCTAGTGGGCAACTGATACTTCAATCCGTGTGCCTTGGATTCATGAGGGAAGTCTATAATTCAAAGATTAATTCCATAATGATAAATGCAATTAATAAAGAGACTGCAAGTACAAATGCTTGTGCTTATAATGAGATAAATGCATTCCCTGTATGATCTGCAAAATTATACAATGAAAATTATAGGGTTCTGAGAAATATAAGGTCAGGGCAGACCTACTCGATATTTATGTAACAGGAATACTAAGAAAAACAATAATCATTCTAGTAAATATGTCAGCATGATTAAAAAGATAGCTGAAATTCCTAATAGATAAACACTACAAACAACAAACAAACAAAACAAAACAGGACTTCAGTGTGTGTATATATATATGAACACAGCTTGGTGAAACAAGGAAGCCAGGAAAGCAAAGAGCTGAGAATGGTAAACTATAAAACAAGTACAAAGTGCAGAAAGGCTCAGGAGAGCCACACTCTTAAACACAGTCCTGTTGAAACATGGCCAAAACTGAGTCAAGAGGAAGAATATGGGCTAAATGAGACACAGTCAGTATGCTATCTGCCTTGACTAGCCTTGTGTTGACCTGAGTTAGTGGGCTTTGTTCTTGGTTGCTGGAACTAGTGAAATGCATGGACAAAGCAAGCATCTGTTATACTGATCTCATTTCTCCATTCACCACTCCCACACATGCTAATTTTCAACACACAAAGGTTCTTACAGCAGAATAGATTCACTCCCATCTTACGGAAACACCTGAACTGACACAGTAATGTGGAAAAAAAACAAGTCTCTAGAAGCCTTTTTTTAAAAAGGGTATTGTGTGAAATAGAGTTACAAATCTGTTAACATATAAAAATTCCTTCTTAAAACTATATCTTTCTACACACATATATTTTTATCACTTTAGGCAGACATTTTTCATCTGTTCAGGAGGAATTCTGCAACTGCATTTGAAATGAGTTTACATAAATCAAACCGTGCACAACACATGGGTGTATTTGTCAAAAAACTATATATTGCTTTTACAGGCTTTGAAAAGCATATATCGGCCACACAGAAGGCAGAAAATGCACATTCCACTTTCAAAGGCATTTGTGCTGTACTATGTACGTGCCTATTATCTTTTGGATATCCTAGAGATAAGACTGCCTTTGAATGTCTTTCACTAACAAAAAAAAAAAGGAAATATAAATGTATATCTGTTCTCCTTGTTTATTCAACTTGCTTAAATTTACTTCTAGTTTTATCTAACTCTACAAATCTATCAGTTGCCACTATAAGCTGCAGTGTTTTCGCAGGAAAATTGTCAGACCTTCGTCTGTTTTTGAATACTTGACCCATCAAAGGATTTCTTAATATTCTGCCGTTCTGTGGCCATCTTTCACACCTGAGATGCCCTCAAGCTTGTGGGATGACGCTTTCTGTGTCTGCCCCCTATATTTATTCTGATTCCCAACCTTCAGCTCAGGAGAGGCCTGAGGGCAAATCAAAAGGAGGCTGTTTAATTTGATATTCACAGAGAATCAGATTTTTAAGAGTTATTGATAAGGTCCTATTAGGGCATTGTTAGAATCCAGCCTTTGTTGGTACTGGAAAAAATTAGTGCACATTCAAGGTGAAACTTCAGTGGGTTCCTAATGGTTCAGAAAAGATAAAACCAATTGTCAAATTACCCACTTGAGCCTGAGAGTAGTGCCAATTCTGGGAGCTCCTCATTTGCTAAATCTAATGCACTCTGAGGACACGTTTCTTACAGGAACTACTAGGGGGCACTGCACTCCCAGTGTTGGAATAAGTCACACTACAGGACCTCGTCCCTGTGGGCAATGCGACTTTTTATTATTTTTCAATGATCTTTAACATATTAATATTACATTACCTAGGAGAAGCATCCGGCTGAGAGAAACCTTCTATGCAATTCTCCACTGTTTGCTTTCACTTAATTAAATGACTCTTGGTCACATGTCAAGGATATTTTAAGTGGCCAACAGAACACTTGAAAACTGAGGTTGTGCCCTAGGATCATTTCTCAAGAGAGTTGGTGAGAATGATAACTGTATAACGGAATGTGCAGTAGCAGTCCCACCTGGGAAATAGATGGGTGTGATGTTTTACTCTGTTATTAAAGGAAAGGATAATTACGTGTGTCTGGTCTATAAATCTGCAGACACACCACTGGGATCACTGCCAGTTGACAGGGACTATTAAGGCTGACCCTTTCAGAAGTTCAGAATTTCATATTATTTTAACCTTTTTCTATTATCTTTAACTATTACCTCATCATCCCATAGAAAATAAAGCTCGAGTAAATGCATTCATTCAAGTATGGCCACCCCTGAGGAGATAATGCTGGTATCAGAAATTAAAACTCCAAACTTCACCTGCCTTGCTGGGTAGGTAGCTAGAAGACTGGCTACAGTGGAGATAGTCTTCTCTCTAGGTCCATCATTTCAGAATGGCTGATGCAAAATCAGTCTCTCTGATTGGGGATGACATTCAAAAGGAAACACCCAACAATCTCTGAAGTCAGAGTTTTCTATTCTAGGATTACCACGATGTGCTCCTTCTAAGACTCTAATAGTCACTCCTGCTGGCTTTGGTCTGATTTGCTGAATGTCCTGTTCCCCCCAGGCTCCTCCTATCATGGTTGCTCTTGTTTATGGGCTTCTGCTCTTTGGGGAAAGTTATTATTAAACCAAACTAATAATATTTACAGTCACAAGGTTTAAGATTAAATAAAATACCTGTATTGTACACAAAGCGCTTCAATATTTTTCCAGAGTAAATTCTTTCTACCTACTCTTCTCCTCTGCTATTTCCACTATTTCCATTTTTTGTGTGTGTGTTAGTTGCTCAGTTGTGCCTAACTCCCTGTGACCCATGGACCAGGCTCCTCTGTCCATGGGGTTCTCCAGGCAACAATACTGGAGTGGGTGCCATACCCTTCTCCAGGGGATCTTCCGACCGAGGGATCAAACCTGGGTCTCCCACATTGCAGATTTTCCATTTCCTTCTGCATTAATTGCACTAATGTTTTAGGATCAAAGGAGCTACCTGGACATTTTAGAGAATTTTAAGCTGAAAAGAAATACAGTTTTGTTTGAAAACAAAAAACCCTTTTTATTTTGAAATAATTACAGATTCACAAGCAGTTGCAAAGATAATTCAGAGAGGTCCAGTGCATCTTTCACTCAGTTTCCCCAATGGTTACATTTTTTTTTTTCAGTAATTGGAGGATAATTGCTTTACAATGTTGTGTTGGTTTCTGCCATACAACGTGAATCAGCCATAAGTATACATATGTCCACTCCTTTTTGAACCTCCCCCCAATCCCACCCCATCTCTCTAGGTCATCACAGAGCACTGAGCTGAGATCCCTGTGCTATACAGCAACTTCCCAGTAGCTATGGATTTTACATGGGGTAATGCGTATGTTTCACTGCTACTCCCACTCCCCCCTTTCCCCACTGTGTCCACAATGTTCTCTATGACTCTATTCCTGCCCAGCAAATAGGTTCATTAGTATCATTTTTCTAGATTCCATATATATGTGTTAATATACAATATTTGTGACCCCAGTACATTACAAGGAACCTAATCATGGATAAGGTGTGTAGAGTTCTGTCTTATTTTATCAAGTACTTTCACTTGTAACTACCACTGAAATAAAGATACAGAACTCTTCCATCATTACAAAGATCTCTCTCATGCTATCATTTTAGAGGTGCATCCAACCCCCTTCTGGATTCCCTATGCCTGCTGCTGCTAAGTCACTTCAGTCGTGTCCGGCGACCCACCAATCAGTATTCCAACTCTACAGTTTTGTCATTTTGAGAATATAAAAAAATGCATACATTTTGTATCCATAAAATCATACATTATGATTTTTTTTGAGAGATTTCTTTTTTCAGTTGGCATAACGCTCTTGAGATCCACCCAGGTTGCTGAATGTATTAACAGCGATTTCTTTCTATTGCTGAGTAGTTATATCTCAACCATGTGGGTGTGCAAGACAAATTCATCTCTACTGTTGACATTTCAGGCACTATGATAACTGATGAATACTTTTTAAGCACAGAAACCATTTCAAGATCTTTCAACAGTATCACTGCCAATAAGTAGGATTAGCCCTTTTTTTCTTTTTTTTAGCGTGGGGGATTGACATGTACACACTGTTGTATTAACAATGGACAATAAACAAGGACTTGCAGTATAGTACAGGAACTCTGTTCAATGTTACATAACAACCTAAATGGGAAGAGAATTTGAAAAAGAATAGATTCATGTATAACTGAACCCCTTTGCTATACCCTTGAAACTAACACAATATTGTTAATCACCTATACTCCAATATAAAATTTTAAAAGCCCTTTTTTCTTTTTATGAAGGTTTGAAAGCCAAGCTCTCATTGGGTAAACGAGGGTAGACTCTTTCTTATTCAAGGAAAAATATTTTAAAGGCATTTTAGAACATCATTTCTTACACAACAATTAACACGTTGATTGAAAATCATTCTGGAGAAGGCAATGGCATCCCACTCCAGTACTTTTGCCTGGAAAATCCCATGGACGGAGGAGCCTGGTGGGCTACAGTCCATGGGGTCGCTAGAGTCGGACACGACTGAGCGACTTCACTTTCACTTTTCAGTTTCATGCATTGGAGAAGGAAATGGCAACCCACTCCAGTGTTCTTGCCTGGAGGATCCCAGGGACGGGGGAGCCTGGTGGGCTGCCATCTCTGGGGTCGCACAGAGTCGGACACGACTGAAGTGACTTAGCAGCAGCAGCAGCAGAAAATCATTCTTATATGTTTTAAAAGCTTCAACTGCTAAACCCTTGTTAACCTTCCTTGAGCAGCTCTATCTGTATGAAGATAATAACACAGCAAGCATTTTTTATTTTTTTAAGCATTTTTTAATATCTGTAACTGTAAGCACTCTGAACTTCCTACATTAGTGCAAGTTAGAGATATTTCATTTTATTTGGCGTAATGTCTTCAACACTCATACAAATTTGTGAAAGTAGTGTGTGGTGCTACAGTGTTATATTTGATTGAGTAACTTTGTTATGAGATCAAAATAGTTGTTTAATTGACAGAAGAGAGTCATTGAACTATGAGAACTCTGGAATTCCAGTGGTTACAAAATGGTAGCACCCATTAGTAATAATTATTAGGTCATCAGTTCCTGGAAGGCAAAGACTATGAATCAGGGATCTTGGACCTAGCACAGTCCTTGCACAAAGTAGATGTTCAATTAATATATGCTGAATTAATGTATGTTGTAGGAGAGAACTCAGGAATTCAGTTCAAGACAGGAAATACCCTTCTCATGATGCTTCACCTGGATATCAACGACTTCTTGAACTTCATGGCCTATGTACAGGACACTCCATCCTCTCTGGAGTTGGATTATCCAAGAAACAATTCAGGCTATCTGTACACTTGTCCCTGAAAATCCAATAGCCATGGAGAGACTGGTTCCAGGTACCAAAATCCATGGATGCTTAAGTACCTCATTTAAATAGCAGGCTACAATGAATACAGCCAGCCCCCCATAACTGGCAGGTGTAGAGTACTGGCTGTACTCTTTTTTTTTTTTCTTAATTAATGTTTTTATTTGGGAAGCTCAGTGTTTTGTTTTTTTTTTCTTTTTTTTTTTCTAATTTTATTTTTAAACTTTACATAATTGTATTAGTTTTGCCAAATATCAAAATGAATCCGCCACAGGTATACATGGCTGTACTCTTTCACCATGTGAACTGGTGTGATGGTAGATGGTTAACAACTGACTCTCCAAGCAAAATAGAACACCAAAGAACTTGCGTTTTGAGCTTGCCAATTTCTGATTTTCCAAGTGTAGGGTTGAACCAGAGCAGTGTCACCTGGAAACTTGTTTGAAGTGCAAACCCTCAGGCCCCTCTCAAGAACTACTATGTCAGAAATTCTGGAGGTAGGGCTCAGCTTTGTGTGTTTTAATGAGCCTTCCAAACAGTTCTGATGCATGGTAGAGTCTGAGAATCAATACCATAGAAAAACCTAATTACCTTCTGATCTGATCAATTAGAGCAACAGAACTTCTACCCATTGGAATCATTCCTGGGTGATTAAGGAATAAAGAGTCCTGGAGTCTCTACCAAGGACTAGTTGGTAGGGAGGATGTTATCAGTTCCGTTCAGTTCACTCACACAGTTGTGTCTGACTCTTTAAGACCCCATGGACTGAAGCACACCAGGCTTCTCTTTCCTTCACCAACTCCTGGAATTTGCTCAAACATGTCCATCAAGTCAGTGATGTCATCCAACCATCTCATCCTCTGTTGTCCCTTCTCCTCCTGCCTTCAATCTTTCCCAGAAACAGGGTCTTCTCCAATGAGTCAGTTCTTTGCATCAGGTGGCCAAAGAATTGAAGCTTCAGCTTCAGCATCAGTCCTTCCAATGAATATTCAGGAGTGATTTCCTTTAGGATTGACTGCTTGGATCTCCTTGACTCAAGAGCCTTCTCCAACACCACAGATCAAAAGCATCAATCCTTTGGTGCTCAGCTTTCTTTATAGTCCAGCTCTCACATCCATACATGACTACTGGAAAACCCATAGACTTTACTAGACAGAATTTTGTTGGCAAAGTAATCATTCTGCTTTTTAATATGTTGTCTAGGTTGGTCATAGCTTTTCTTCCAAGGAGCAAGTGTCTTTTAATTTTATGGCTGCAGTCACTATTTGCAGTGATTTTGGAGCCCAAGAAAATAAATTCTGTCACTGTTTCCATTGTTTCCCCACCGATTTGCCATGAAGTGATTGGACTGGATGCCATGATCTTCATTTTTTGAATGTTGAATTTTAAGCCAGCTTTCTCATTCTCCTCTTTCACTTTCATCAAGAGACTGTTTAGTTCTTCGCTTTCTGCCATAAGGGGGTGGTGTCATCTGCATATTTGAGGTTATTGATATTTTTTCCAGCAATCTTGATTCCAGCTTGTGCCTCATCCAGCCCAGCATTTCACATGATGTACTCTGTATATAAGTTAAATAAGCTGGGTGACAATACACAGCCTTGACGTACTGCTTTCCCAATTTGGAACTAGTCTGTTGTTCCATGTCCTGTTCTAACTGTTACTTCTTAACCTGCATACAGATTTCTCAGGAGGCAGGTCAGGTGGTCTGGTATTTCCATCTCTTGAAGAATTTTCCACAATTTTCTGTGATCCACACAGTCAAAGGCTTTGGCATAGTCAATAAAGCAGAAATTGATGTTGTTCTGGAACTCTCTTGCTTTTTCCATGATCCAGTGGATGTTGGCAATTTGATCTCTGGTTCCTCTGTTCTTTCTAAATCCAGCTTGAACATCTGGAAGTTCTAGGTTCACGTACTATTGAAGTCTCCCTTAGAGAATCTTAAGCATTACTTTACTAGTGTGTGAGATGAGTGGAATTGTGCAGTAGTTTGAACATTCTTTGGCATTGCCTTTCTTTGGGAATGGAATGAAAACTGACCTTTTCCAGTCCTGTGGCCACTGCTAAGTTTTCCAAATTTGCTGGCATACTGAGTGCAGCACTTTTACAGTATCATCGTTTAGCATTTGGAATAGCTCAACTGGAATTCCATCACCTCCATTAGCTTTGTTCGTGAGGCTCACTTGACTTCACATTCTAGCATGTCTGGCTGTAGGTGAATGATCGCACGATCAGGGTTATCTGTGTCATGAAGATCTTTTTTGTACAGTTCTTCTATGTATTCTTGCCACCTCTTCTTAATATCTTCTGCTTCTGTTAGGTCCATACCATTTCTGTCCTTTATTGTGCCCATCTTTGCATGAGCACAATACCATAATTTTTGCTTGGTATCTCTAATTTTCTTGACAAGATCTCTAGTCTTTCCCATTCTATTGTTTTCCTCTATTTCTTTGCATTGGTCACTGAAGAAGGCTTTCTTAGCTCTCCTTGCTATTCTTTGGTACTCTGCATTCAGATGGGTATGTCTTTCCTTTTCTTCTTTGCCTTTAGCTTCTCTTTTCTCTTCTTCTTCTCAGACAACCATTTTGCCTCTTTGCTTTCCTTTTTCTTGGGGATGGTCTTGACCACTACCTCCTGTACAATGTCACAAACCTCCATCCATAGTTCTTCAGGCACTCTATCAGATCTAATTCCTTGAATCTATTTCTCACTTCCACAGAGATTTGATTTGGGTCATACCTGAATGGTCTAGTGGTTTTCCCTACTGTCTTCAATTTAAGTCTGAATTTGGCAATAAGGAGCTCATGATCCAAGCCACAGTCAGCCCCTCGTTTTGTTTTTTCTGAATGTATAGAGCTTCTCCATCTTTGGCTGCAGAGAATATAATCAATCGATTTTGGTATTGACCATCTGGTGATGTCCGTCCATAGAGTTGTCTCTTGTGTTTTGGTAGAGGGTGTTTGCTATGACCAGTGCATTCTCTTGGCAAATCTCTGTTAGCCTTTGCTCTGCTTCATTTTGTACTCCAAGCCCAAACTTGCCTGTTACTCCAGGTATCTCTTGACTTTCTACTTTTGCATTCCAGTCCCCTATGATGAAAAGGACATCTTTCTTTGGTGTTAGTTCTAGAAGGCCTTGTAGGTCTTCATAGAACTGTTCAATTTCAGCTTCTTCAGCATTATTGGTTGGGGCATAGACTTGGATTACTGTGATACTGAATGGTTTGCCTTGGAAACGAATAGAGATCATTCTGTTGTTTTTGAGACTGTACCCAAGTACTGCATTTCAGACTCTTTTGTTGACTAACTATAATGGCTACTTCATTCTTCGAAGGGATTCTTGCCCACAGTAGTAGATATAGTGGTCATCTGAATTAAATCACCCATTCCAGTCTTTTAGTTCACTGATTCCTAAAATGTAGATGTTTACTCTTGCCGTCTCCTGTTCGACCACTTCCAATTTATCTTGATTCATGGACCTAACTTTCCAGGTTCCTATGCAATATTGCTTTTTACAGCATTGGACTGTACTTTCATCACCAGTCATGTCCACAACTGGGTGTTGTTTTCACTTTGGCTCCGTCCCTTCATTCTTTCTGGAGTTATTTCTCCACTGATCTTCAGTAGCATATTAGGCACCTACTGACCTGGGGAGTTCATCTTTCAGTGTCCTATCTTTTTGCCTCTTCATACTGTTCATGGGGTTCTCAAGGCAAGAATACTGAAGTGGTTTGCCATTCCCTTCTCCAGTGCACCATGTTTTGTCAGAACTCTCCATCGTGACCCGTCCATGTGGGTGGTCCTACAGAGCATGGCTCATAGTTTCCTTGAATTAGACAAGTCTGGGATTCATGTGAGGGACGACTGTATGGTACTGGGCTATTAAAGAGCTCCCCTGGTGACTCACAAGCAGCAAAATTTGAGAATCACTGAAATAGGGTTTACTGATAATTGTGCAGCTGTCTGTATTATAAGCTTTTGGTATGGATACTAGTTTAAAACAAAACAAACAAAACAAAACAAAACCCAAACTTCATATTGCTACAATCACTTCAGATTTGCAGGAAGTTTTCACATGTGATCTCTTTTAGTTTTGACAGTGACACCCTCATTTTATTGATTAGTGAAGGCTTAGTAACTTGTTAAAGATATCAAATTTGCATTTGAGATCCACGTGCATTGCTTTCCCTCTTTCTGATGAGTTAAGTAAAGCTCCTATCAGACAATATTTGGGTAAGAAAGGCATCCCTCCTCTCATTGGATGCTGTTTACACTCAGCACATTTGATTGTAATCTGGCTCAACGAGGCAGCTGAGAAATCAGACTTAGTTGCAGATAAGCACTTGTGAAAATCCCTGTGAAATGACTTTGAGTTTAGCTTTAGTGTTTTTCTAATTTGTAGGCCAGTCATTTGGACACATGGCAAATTAACCATATAACTGCTCAAGCCTGCACCTCACTTTAATTGACCATCAGTTCCTTAATGGCATCTGAGTGTCCTGCCAGGGTCTGATGTCTTCCACCTCAGAGGCCAGAAGAATGCCCACGGTCCTGAACCATCAGATAGGAACTCCTTGGACCAAGGCTACTTCTATCCCTTATACAGTACTGGCAAAGTCAAGTCATATTCAAGACCACTGGGAAGATACTCAGTTGCTCTTAAGGACAGTTCATCCCATTTCAAAATCAAAGATACTCTAGTGTGTATAAAATAGACAGCTAGTAGGAATCTTATGTTTAGCACAGGGAGCTCAGGTTGATGCTCTGGAGGTGGGATGGGGGACAGATGGGAGGGGGATCCAGGAGGGAGAGGATATATGCATACATATGGCTGATTCACTTCATTGTACAGCAGAGGCTAATATAACATTATAAAGCAAGTATACTCCAATGAAAAAGATATAGTAATAATTATGATAATAATTTGATTCATTGTAGATCATTTGACAACAAAGGAAAGAAGAAAAAAAGGAAAAAATATCTCCCATATTCCTACCCAATAAAAAGATAGTCTAGTGACCCTGCTGGTTATGATCCAGGTCAGCTGGACACAGTGCCCGAGCATCTTGCTCTAGCACCATCACTTGTCTTCTGTAGAGAATGCTGTTGGTACCTCACACGGATTCTTTTTTCTGGCCCCAGATGCTGTGAGCATTGGTTGCTTACCAACTCCAGCTGCCCCCTTCTTTGGGAAGTTGACTGGGAGATTTTGCTCCATATACCCTGCCATTACCAGCACCACTTAAGGGGCAGATCAATGAATAACCGATGAAGATATTTTAAAAAAGGTCAGCCTCCTTGCCTGAGGTGGGAATAGCTCTGAGATGCACTTATGCTCCAGACATCACCCTCTAGAATGAGAAATAGGCTAGACTTTACCTGGGACCATGTCCCTGCTCCCTGCCTTCCAACCCCCGTCCCTAGCCTGCTCTCTTATACATTTTGCTCAGAGGACACTCCTCCAGTGACTCACAGGTACCTAAACCCCTGCCTCAGCTTTTGAGGTCTTAGGTATACTCTATCTTTGCTGTTCTTGTTGAGTCACTTAGTTTTGTCGGACTCTTTTGTGACTCCATGGACTGTAGCCCACCAGGCTCCTCTGCCCATGGGATTTCTCAGGCAAGAATCTTGGGGTGGGTTGCCATTTCCTTCTCCAGGGATCTTCCCAACCCAGGGATTGAACCCATATCTCTTGCATTGCAGGTGGATTCTTTACCACGGAGCTACCATATATATACAGGATGACATTGGTGTTCTGTATGGAGCAGCACAGAAAATTTCAAGTTTGGCAGTTCAGTCAGCATCCCCTAGTACCAATATGATCATCTATCTGAGTAGACACAACCATTAAACATGAATAGAAATATTTCATTAGAAAAGTTATCTTAATAAAATACTTAATTTGGCTTTTTTAAATGTATTTTTTTTGGTAGAAGATTCAAATTTCCCTAAGATTATAAGACTCAGTTCGCTGTTCCAATTCCAGCACACTCTTCTATGACCCAGGGAGTTGTGTGGTTGCTCACAGGTGTACATCATACAAGTGAATCTCATCCATGACAGAAGCTAACATAGGAGAAGAAGTCTGGAAACAGTTGCCTTGAGGAGTAATAAACTATCAACTGTAATAGGTCATTCACAAACAAGGATGTACTATTTCTATTTAAAAGTACTCATCACCAGGCTACTCTAATATACTGACCTCAAGGTAAAAGTCTACAGCATTTGCCCACCCGGTGAGTAAATCACCCAGCACCTAGGTTAATTATTTAGCAGTTTCAATCCATTAAATATAGATACATTACATATACATTAAATACCCAGACAGAATACATAAAACAAGACTAAGGGAAAAGCCTATTAAACATATGCTTCCTAACCATCTCTTATTCATGACCTTAAGGCTGTTTCCCAGCACAAAAGGGAATCTCTCTCTAGCACTGGAGGATGCTGATAATGGATCAATAGCTGCAACCAGCATACTTCTTTTCTTCCTTATACTGAAGTATCTTGTTTTCATTTTGTTTCTTGGTTCAATTCAACCTCCCTAAGATTCTAATACAGGTAATAATTAATCCGTTATTAAATCCATAAGAGTCAAACTATTACCACCCAGCAAGAAACAAAGTGACTTGTGAAATATGATTGTATTAAAGCTTATTCAATCAATATTCACATATGTGTATTTTTAAATAATCAAATGTCTTCTCCTTCTTTCATTTAATAAGAACTCTAGGGATTTACTCATTCAATACTTAACTGCCCTTTAATTCACTTGGAATATACTAGTGTGATTTTCTGGGGCAGGAAAAATGGGATATTAAATAGAGAACTTCTAAGCTTGTTCAATATCTTCCAAAATTGGCCCTTAATTAATTTTTCCATCTTCCTCTTTCAAGTTTAAACCTTGCCGATACACTTTATGTATTTGAATTAAAATTTCTGAGAAACATTCAGGATTTTCTATGGGCAAGAAACTATCTAGATGTTTTATAACTTTTGTTCAGGCCTTTTCACTCTGCACTGTTCCTGGTTCTTTTTTTCCTTTTGCCTGTATAAATATAAATTATTTTTCAAGGTTCACCTGACTAGCTCAGTCCACTGGTCAAACTCTCTTTCCTGAATTTCTGGAAGACTTACTATTTGTATCACTTGTTTGGAACTGAATAATTTACTGACATGCCTTACAGTTCTTACACTCAATAAAGGTGAGATCAGGGAGGGGGGTTAAATAACTTCTCAGGCATTTTCATCTTTACTGAGCTTGCTTGCTGATCTCAAGGGAATTAAGAAAGGACTCAGACCAAGAATTCAAATGGAATTGGTTCTAACTGGAAATGACTTGAAATAAAGCTCTGAATGTAAGAGTTGAATCAGTGATTATCACCTCATAGGTCTTGAACCCTTGGTAGAGGGAAGAGAAAGGATCTGGTGAGGATCATAGGATATGCATATCAGATAGATATATAGATAAAGATACAGATTGGCCTTCCCAGGTGGTGCTAGTGATAAAGAACCTGCCTGCCAATGCAAGAGACATAAGAGACACAGATTTGATCCTTGGGTCAGGAAGACCTCCTGGAGGAGGGCATGGCAACCCATTCCAGGATTCTGGCCTGGAGAATCCCATGGACAGGGGAACCTGGCAAGCTTCAGTCCACAGGATTGCAAAGAGCTGGACATAACTGAAGTGACTTAGTGTGCACATGGATATAGATATGGATATCTGGAGATGGATGTATACACACACACACATCTCATTGTTGTCATTCAGTTGCTCAGTTGTGTCCAACTCTTTGCAACCATACTGTTATGCTCCCCTCTGGGTAAGTGCTCTAGATAAAAATCATTTAATAGCCTTTCTCACTTCAGGCTCTGCTTTTGGGACTGTAGTCATCCTCTATCTTTACTCCATGATTACATCCTGTGATTTCCAGTCATTTGTTACCATCAAATTTTCTTATTTTAACAAAAGGATCTACAAAATCTTTAATAATTATAATGGCATCCCCAGACTTTTAAATTGGACAGCTTTCGCCTGGAGGGTCTAAAGACAATGTGATTCATTCCTGAGGCCACACACCCTCCTCTGTAGCTGTTTTCTAACCAGTTGACACTATGTTTAACAAAGAATACACTTCTTTCTGCAGAACATTCTACATAATCTACCTTTGTGAATTGCACTCCACAACAGTCAGCTCCAACTACGAACAATCAGAGTCCACTTGGCCAGGATGGGATCATTGTACTTGTCCTGGGAAGCTGGAATTATCATCCTTAACATTTATAGTGGGGAAGGTATGTGTGTGTGGGACATCCTTACAGTAGCCACACTGATGTTGACTCCAAGACCACAGAATCCTCCATGGCCTCTTTGAAAAAGACTGCAACCTCATGAATCCTCAAAAATTTTTATCTTTGATTGGGTGTTGGTTCAGGTAAAGAAGCTGGTGAGGACAACAATTATGGAAGCAGATCCTTTCTTTTTTACCTTGCATGGGTGGACGAACATTCAATTCAGGAGCATCCACTTAATCCATGTCAGATCCACATGCCAGGCACCAAGAAGTGCTCTGCAGAAGGGCAAGTCAGGATTCTGAATCTGGGCAAATTATCAGGACTTATGGAATCAGCTCTCTCTGTGTGTTGCTTTTCTCTTATTTATAACCTTTCTATTATGCTCCAAGAAGAACTGCTACTTAGACATTTAAGATAAATTCCGAAGTCAAAGTAAAGATTTTTCTATAAGACAAATGCAAGTTGATGGTCTGAAGGTTTTTTTTTTTTTTTTTTTTTAATGCCTAGAGCTTTCTTAATTCACTAACCACTGTTTTCAAAGATTTACTTCACTAATTAATTCATTTTTTAAAACAGTCTCTCAACTCCTTCATTACTTAGTGCAGTCATTCATTCTTACATTCATTCAATATTTAATGAGTGCATACTATGTGCTTCAATATTGTATTAGGTCCTGATGATTAAATGAGTGAAACCAAGTATGGTCATTGACATCACAGGGAAGTTAAAGTGCAGAGAGAGAAAAAGACAGAGAAATCACATTAGCAAATGTAAATATAAATGCAGCATGATATCAAGGAGCATTAAAAGGCAGGATGAAAATTGTAACAGTAGGAGCTGACCTGGGCATAGAGCGAGGTATGACTTCCTGAGGAAGCCAATATGGAGCTGGGAGAGGCAGCCTCAGTTCAGTTCAGTTTAGTTCAGTCACTCAGTTGTGTCTGATGCTTTGCAACCCCACAGATTGCAGTATGTCAGGCTACCCTGTCCATCACCAACTCCTGAAGCTTGCTCAAATGATTCAGTGATGCCATCCAACTATCTCATCCTCTGTCATTCCCTTCTCTTCCTGCGTCTAAACCTGTCCCAGCAGCAGGGTCTTTTCCAATGAGTCAGTTCATTCCGTCAAGTGGCCAAAGTATTAGAGTTTCAGCTTTAGCATCAGTCCTTCCAATGAATATTCAGGACTGATTTCCTTTAGGATGGACTGTTTGGATCTCCTGCAGTCCAGGGACTCTCAAGAGCCTTCTCCATCACCACAATTCAAAAGCATCAATTCTTCGGCATTCAGCTTTCTTTATAGTCCAGCTCTCATGTCCATACATGACTACTGGAAAAACCATAGCCTTGACTAGATGGACCTTTGTTGGCAAAGTCATGTCTCTGCTTTTTAATATGCTGTCTAGGTTGGTCATAACTTTTCTTCCAAGGAGCAAGAGTCTTTTAATTTCATGGCTACAATCACCATCTGCAGTGACTTTGGACCCCCCTTCCCCCCCACCCCCCGCAAATAATGTCTGTTGCTGTTTCCATTGTTTCCCCATCTATTTTCCATGATGTGATGGGACCGGATGCCATGATCTTAGTTTTCTGAATGCTGAGTTTTAAGCCAACTTTTTCACTCTCTTCTTTCACTTTGATCAAGAGACTCTTAGGTTCTTCTTCACTTTCTGCCATAAGGGGGTGGTATTATCTGCATATCTGAGGTTATTGATATTTCTCCCAGCAATTTTGATTCCAGCTTTTGCTTCATCCAGCCCAGCGTTTCTCATGATGTACTCTGAATATAAATTAAATAAGCAGGGTGACAATACACAGCCTTGATGTGCTCCTTTCCTGATTTGGAACCAGTCTGTTGTTCCATGTCCAGTTCTAACTGTTGCTTCCTGACCTGCATACAGATTTCTCAGGAGGCAGGTCAGGTGGTCTGGTATTCCCATCTCTTGAAGACTTTTCCACAGTTTGTTGTGATGCACACAGTCAAAAGCTTTGGCATAGTCAATAAAGCAGAAGTAGATGTTTTTCTGGAACTCTGTTGCTTTTTTGATGATCCAACGGATGTTGGCAGTTTGATCTCTGGTTCCTCTGCCTTTTCTAAATCTGGCTGGAACATATGGAGGTTAACAGTTCACATACTGTTGAATCCTAGTTTGGAGAATTTTAAGCATTACTTTACTAGCGTGTGAGATGAGTGCAATTGTACGGTAGTTTGAAAATTCTTTGGCATTGCCTTTCTTTGGGATTAGAATGAAACCTTTTCTAGCCTTGTGGCCACTGCTAAGTTTTCCAAATTTGCTGGCATATTGAGTGCATCACTTTCACAGCATCATCTTTTAGGATTTGAAATAGCTCAACTGGAATTCTTTCACCTCCACTAGTTTTGTTCATGGAGAAGGCAATGGCACCCCACTCCAGTACTCTTGCCTGGAGAATCCCATGGGCGGAGGAGCCTGGTGGGCTGCAATCTGTGGGGTTGCAAAGAGTCGGACACGACTGAGTGACTTCACTTTCACTTTTCACTTTCATGCATTGGAGAAGGAAATGGCAACCCATCCAGTGTTCTTGCCTGGAGAATCCCAGGGACAGGGGAGCCTGGTGGGCTGCTGTCTATGGGGTCGCACAGAGTCGGACACGACTGAAGTGACTTAGCAGCAGTAGCAGCAGTTTTGTTCATAGTGATGCTTCCTATGGGCCACTTGACTTCAAATTCTAGGATGTCTGGCTCTAGGTGAGTGATCACAGTATTGTGGTTATCTGGATCATGAAGATCTTGTTTTGTACAGTTCTTCTGTGTATTCTTGCCACCTCTTCTTAATATCTTCTGCTTCTGTTAGGTCCATACCATTTCTGTCCTTTATTGTGCCCATCTTTGCATGAAATGTTCCCTTGGTATCTCTAATTTTCTTGATGAGATCTCTGCTAAGTCGCTTCAGTCGTGTCTGACTCTGCGACCCCATAGAGATCTCTAGTCTTTCCAATTCTATTGTTTTCCTGTATTGCTTTGCACTGATTACTGAGGAAGGCTTTCTTATTTCTCCTTGCTATTCTTTGGAACTCTGCATTCAAATGGGTGTATCTTTCCTTTTCTCCTTTGCCTTTAGCATCTCTTATTTTCTCAGCTATTTGGAAGGCCTCCTCAGACAACCATTTTGCCTCTTTGCATTTCTTTTTCTTGGGGATGGTCTTGACCACTGTCTCCTGTAGAATGTCACGGATCTCCGTTCATAGTTCTTCAGGTACTCTATCAGATCTAATCCTTTGAATCTATTTGTCACTTTCACTGTAAGGGATTTGATTTAGGTCATACCTGAATGACCTAGTGGTTTTCCCTACTTTCTTCTATTTAAGTCTGAATTTTGCAATAAGGAGTTCATGATCTGAGCTACAGTCAGCTCCCAGTCTTGTTTTTGCTGACTCTATAGAGCTTCTCCATCTTTGTCTGCAGAGAATGTAATCAATTCTGAGTTGAGAAGAAGTAAATGAAATGAAGAGGGGACAGAAAAGCATTTGAGGCAGAGGGAACAGTGTGGACCAGTGGACTGTGGAGGAAGAGAAGGTGGTGAACAGGCAGCTCAGAAAGCTCAGCACTGCTGAAGAACAGAAGGAAAGGGGCATATGTTGAAAGATGGGGCTGGAGGGGCAGTCCATAGTGTATAGTCTGGAAAATTTATATGTGAAAGAACAAAATGCATTCTGCCTGACATTCAAACAAACCCATCCACCTAAGGCAGCTCTTCCTCTCTCCAAGCTGAAGTTTACACCCCATCAGACACCAACACATTTCAGAAACTTTGCACAGTTTAGAAGAGGGGTTGATAGAGGAATAAAAATGAGTGCCAGGGGAACTGCATCACCCATTGCAAGCATCAGAAGAAGCTGATCTCCTGAAGAGTAAGTGGTCTCCTCTTACTGCTTGTAGAATGCATTCCTTCTTTCTCGAGAGATATCTTTGGTCTAAAGATTTCATCAACCTTTTTTCTTGGATGGAATATTTATGCTTGGGAAAGCACATGTTAGTTTAGTGATTTCAAAAGCTTTTACTTTTCTGTTCTTTCCAGTATAAAGACTCACCTATCACACTAAGCTCTGCGCTGGAAAAGATAACTCCATGTTTATTCTCTGCCACACACTGATACATGCCAGCATCTGAGAGGTTCACTATTGTTATGTTGAGAGTTCCTTGCTCGATATGAATTCTATCCTGTGAAAGAAAAGAGGAACACAAAACAATGACCTTCTACAACCGAGACCTTAAGGCATCTTTGCTACATGTTATATATCAAAGGGACTTAATGGGAGGGAAATTGCCATCATATAAACAATTTACATAACATGAGCTATTTATCCGTCAACTAGCTTGTGGCAGGTCAGATGCTAAATGAACAACCCGTACATCAGTTGGTAAATGGAATTTAAATTGTAGGACTCTCTTGAGTTATCATTGATTTAATAGTGAAACCACTCAGATTAATATCCCCTCTAAACAGATGAACTTTAAATTTAAAATGATTTTTCTTTTTTTTTTTTTTTTACTCCAAGGCTTTGTGCTAACTGGGGGTGAGGAGTGGGAAATACAAGGAAAATTACTGTTTAGAGTAGTTAAAACACTCAAATTATGGGCAGCCAACACTTTGAGGGTTAAAAGGACTGTACTCTTCTTGGATGAAGCAGAAACACATATTTAATGTTGTTGAAGTTTACTAAGAATAAAGAATAAGTATTGATAATTTAATGTTCTGTTACTTGACTGCTGTTGGTGGCGTGAACTAAGCTTAGGACCATGAACTGGTGCCAATCTGAAGACAGCAAAGTGGGTGTATCAAACAATAGACCATCTTCATTCATCAGCCTGAGGCTACATAACTTGAGGCGTCAATTTTTATAAATATCTTAAAGGACCTCCTTTTCTCCAGGAGACCTGCCATTTAAAAAGTAAAATATTTTCTGTTTGCCCTAGGGTTGTGATTTAGCTGCCTGGCATCCATGATCCCTCACATTAAATAGAGGAAGGAAAATGCCAGTTACCTGGGCACCTACACTCAAGTGATTCGAAGCTGGCTTTTAGAATTGAGAGAATCATGGGACCAGCAGGAGCCCTGCAGTGACAGGAGGAGGTGTGGGTGGCACGGTGTGGACTAGGCTTGTTATATCTGCCTGTTTCTGTGGCTGCAAGGGCTGATATCCTGGCCAGTGCTCAGAGTGGTTGTTCTTGCCTGGAGCTGATGGGGGAGGAAACCAGAGCACAAGAAACTGGCTGTCAAATTGAGGCCTGGGGAAAATGTCATATTTCAGCAAAAATTTGAATTCAGTGGGAAAATCAAACTGGACACAATTGTTCCTCATCTTAAGGTCCCTCCACCTCATTTATTTTTATAGGCATGATTCCTATCTCTTTTAGCCTTCTCGACAAGGTTATTCAGATTTCTTTGTTAGACTGCTCTACAGGTTGGTTACCTTTTTAAAAAAATTTTTTTTTTTTGCATATAATTTGGAATATTGGCATGCAGGAGTATTTTGAAAAGGAGTTATTTTTGTCTGTCTTTCCACCCATTTAGCAGATTGGGTGGCTACTTCCACCTCATCTCCTGGGCTGTGTGCTTAGCTACTCAATCATGTCCGACTCTTTGTGACCCCGTGGACTGCAGTCCACCATGCTCCTCTGTCCATGGGATTTTTCCAGGCAAGAATACTGGAGTGGGTTGCCATGGCGTCCTCCAGGGGAATCTTCCCAACCCAGGGATCAAACCCAGGTCTCCTGCATTCCAGGCAGATTCTTTACCAGCTGAGTCACCAGGGAAGCCCATGAATACTGCAGTGGGTAGACTATCCCTTCTCCAGGGGAATCTTCCTGATCCAGGAATTGAACTGGGGTCTTCTGCAATACAGGTGGATTCTTTACCAGCTGAGCTACCAGGGAAGCCCTTCCCTGGGCTGCTGGTCCAGAAATAACCAGACTCATGGCTTCTCTCAGGTCCTGGATCTGCGAGGATACTGAGGCTACTGCAGTTCCTGCCCAGAGCCAGTAGAAGACGCAGCCTGGTACCTCCTACCTCTCTCACATCACAGAGTCCTGTTAAGCCAGGCAACAGTTTGGCCGCTTTTTCACTTAAGCCTTAGCTACAGGGATATTGCAGCCTGGTCTCCAAAGAGGATTTTTAATATCTGAGCTTTCAGCTACTACTGCCTGCTTCAGGGCCTACAGACTGGTGCCTCCCACTTTGCTCATCGCTTTTAGTTGTTCTTCTACTTCTGTTCCACTAAGAGGTGTCAGTCTCGAGTTTGCACACGCCACTGCTACATGTCTGAGGCACAGTGAGCATTTTGCTGGTCCATGTACTGGACTGTGTTGTTCACTAGTCTTCCCAGACAGAAGACAATATAAAACCGCACTGAAAGGGAGAACTGGAGAGTCTTACACACTCACTTGTACATGCAAACTTATATCTTAGCACAGTTACATGATCCAGACCTTCAGCATAACTCTCCAGTTGTAAAGCCAGTGACGTTAATCTCTGAAGACCAAAGATCCGGTATGGATGTTTAACAAGGATGAGCAATGCTGGAAAATTGGATTTATGTACAGTTTCTATCTATCAACCACATTCACTTGTTCCACTATTAATGGCATTTGGTTATATAATTTTGGAAACAACTGGTAATTTTTCTCTTTCCATAGCAACAAGACCACACACCACATTAAAGTCAATATTAAGACACAATTTTCATTCATTTGCTTACCCGAGTTAACAGTGGTTCGCCATTTTTCAGCCACCTGTATGTAGGCTTGGGCCTTCCATTGGCTTTACATTCCCAGAAGACGTTTTCTTCAATGGCCACATGGATGTCATTTATTTTTTGACTCCAGTTCGGTTGAGCTATAGCAGTTCACAAAGCAAAGATGTACATTCAGTGCATGTTCAACTCATGTTTATCATGTGCAATTAAGGGACAAAAAAGGGTTTATGATAAAATTAGTTTTCCAGAGGTTATGTCAATTGCAAAGCTGGGTGGAAGTTCAGTGGGTACTTTTAGAATAAAACACCCCACCTCATGTCCAACTCTGAATGTCCTGTTTTTGCAGCCTATGCGGCTGTTTTTTCCATCACTAAAGGCAAAATGAGCAAAACTATCACGAGCCATAGGGTAAAATTAACTGCTCCTCCTCCCAAATATCTATTCCTCATTTTTTCCAAAAGAAATCTCCCACCACCACTCTGTTACTTTAAGCTGGGCTCATGTTTTCCTAGCTACCCACTGTATTTCCCTTCATTTGCATCTAGAGGTAATTATAGGATGAGGTTCATACCAATGATAGGTGGTATGTGTGTGGAAGTGATGAGGGCAACCTCCAGGTTACTGACTTAAAGATACCAGCCCTGGATTCTCATTTTTCTTTCCCACTGATTAGAAAGTGACAAGTGAAATAGCCTTGGGCTCACAGATGAAGCTATGTAGGATGAAGATGCTGACCTTGAATGATCTTCTGGAATAAAGCAACCCCAGACCCACATGCCTATTTTTGGAGACATATGTATGCAGGAAAGAAACTTCTTCTTTAAGCCACTATATTTCTACGTGTCTCTCACACGCATCATATAAATAATTTCTGTGACTCCTTTCTCCTTCAAGACTGTCATCATTTTCTATTATTACCTTTTTTCATGTTGATAGAATATTTTCTATTAGCATACGGCCTTACAATTCCAAATCTCTGAATGAGCCCTGGTTTTCACCAAAAGCTTCTTAAGGAACTAGGTCCTGCCCTGCCTAACACAGGAATTCAAGACTGCACTCAATTCCCACACTGCTCAATGCCATACTCCAAGGGTCCCCAACTCTCTGGGATCTAATGCCTGATGATTTGAGGGGGAGATGATAATAATAGAAATAAAGTGCATGATAAGTGTGATGCACTCAAATCCTCCTGAAACCATCCTCCCACCCCGGGACTGTGAAAAAATTGTCTTCCCTGAAACTCGTCCCTATTGCCAAAGAGGCTGGGGACTGCTGTACCACTCCCTCCTACCACCAAAATTGTGCCTCACCTCTCATGCTTCAAATAAAGTCCCATTTTCTCTCCTTGTTCTTAAGGGAAATAAAGACAATGCTAATGCACATTCCCTAAAAAGTCTTCATAATATCAAGCCTTCCCTAAAGCATGATTCATGCTATTGGTAAACTATAATGGCACATGTAATTAGGCAGAAAACCCTCAGCCCAAAGTTCAGAAGCAAAGAGTAGTCATTCTGGAATGTATCTTCACACTGTGCACTTGCGTGATGCCTACCAACTTGAACCCAATAGTTAGAACTGGTATTCATATTTAATTAGAAGATGCTACTCAATATTCTTAACATATCTCTTAGCTGACTTGACCTCAGTATCTTTATTCGATGAGGTTACCAATCATTCATAATTTAATTCAAAAGGAAATGACTAGTGTTGAGCTCAAGCTTATATTATCAATAATGAAAAAAAAAAAATACTGGAAAAACAACTCACTTAACCAGCAGAGGTCCCTAGGTCCCTGAATAAATGCTACTTTCTCCTTTTATCCATCTATAAGCAAATCTCATGTTTTTCAAAGAGCAAAACACAATTTTACAAATCTACTGATGGGGATGATGCATTGTTTCAAATGAGGGGAGGCTGAAAGGGTCAGCTTTCAAAACAAGTTATAACATCAAGAAGCATTAACTTGAATGCAGGGTTGTAACCTTTATCCTTGAAGGAGCTGCAAGTCTGCCATTGTTTTTTATCTTCCTGGTGCTTTGCAAAGGGAGCTCAAATGGTAGATACTACCTTTTCAGTTCTCTGTCTGGAGAATTTGATGTGCAACACTGATGAGGCTAATGGCAGTTATGTGCCTAATTTCACATGCAACCTGCTGAATATTTACCCCCCACAGGGTCTATGAAAACAAAGCAAACAAGAAAAACTATAGAAATCTGTGTGGAATATTAACGAAGCCAAACTTTTCAAAGAGAGTGAGGAAGAAAAATAAAATGGAAGGGCAAATGTAACTTATGAAGCAATGTCAAGTTGAAGTTCAAAAAGGAAACATCAAAACCACATGCAGAGACAGGGATTTCAATGTCATAGATTTCCTGTAACTCTTGGGCTTATTCATTGCTTTCTTTCAAAAACACAGAAAGAGCTGGAAACACAACCTTGCAATCTCAAAGAGGATAGGGAGAAGCGAAGGGAAGGGAGGGCCTTGAGAGGATTTTGAAAAGACCTTGCAAAGTTCTAACTAATTAAACCCTTCTGAGGGCTCATTCTCTCTTCCAACAGGGTTACAGAGGTTAAGGTGCTCAAGAAGAATGCTCAATGGTAGTGGTTTGTGCTGGTCAAGGAGAAATCAACAGCAAATTCAGTCTTTGTGAGACATCATCAGATACTTTCCTTTTCGTTTTTAAAGTAAAATTAATGCTCAGAAACCAGATTTGAAGGACAAAAATCTACTCCTCCTGAAGTAAAATGAATTCATAGGAGCCAAATTTGAAATGATTTAAACACATTCCTCTTGAAGTCAATATCTGGACAGGGGCCCACAGGGACTGAGAATGGAATACTGTATTATATATATGGCAAAGGATAAGATGATCTTTCTTTTAACATGCCAATTGCAGATCTACAGGGCAAAAACCCACACAGTGAAGGTTTCTCCTGCCACTCACTTAGATTAGATGAATCATATCTAAGTGAGTGAGTTTTTTGTAATTGAATAGTTCTGTACCTGATGGAAATTGTTTATATCTCTACATATCTCTTTGGGTCACTGAGTTCGAAGTCCTTGGGTAACAAATGGTCCACTTTAGTGCATAAGAGAAAATATTGTTTCCTTTAACTTTTTTTTTGGATAATGTATGTGGGTCCGTGGTATTTATCACTTAATATCTAGGTTCTTTTGCAACACCATATCTAAAAAAATAGCTCCATGGAAGGCTTGAACAGGTTGATTCAGCCCTATTATTTCAAAAAGAAGTTTATGTCTAAATGCTTTTCGGGCATTATATATATGTAGATCCCAAATACTAAACAGAAATCATATTCACATATTAAAACAGAACCATCTGTTTCGGCCATTCATATTCTTTCAAGGTTTGAATAGAAGAATCTCTCCTCTAAAGTGAATCTTCAGTCTTGTTCTCAAGATACAAATTAAAATACAAGGTTAAATGATTGTGTTTTACTTGACTCTATGACACTGTTAATCTCTTGCATAAATGAACAAGCTCTTCATTCCAATCTTTTGTTCAACAACTGCCAGAAACGACCTAAGTCAATGCATAATCCAGCCACTGGAATCATGCAAGCATCTTGTCCAATAACAATTTATATTGCAGACAGATATAGTTTGCAGTTCTCAGAGGTATCTGGTTCTCTGACTGTCCAAAACCAGAAATTTCTAATAGAAAGAAAAGCCATCAAGAGCCTTAGCCCTTAGGGAAAAAAAGAAAAGATAAAATGGGGGAAAATAATTTAAATTGCTATTAGAATGATTACCTGTAGCCATTCAAAATTATTTCTGGTTGCTTACACAGTCTTAGAGAAGATGAATCTATCTTAAGCTGTACTCAAGGATATTAAGGGTTTTTGGTATCAGTTCATTTGGGACAATTAGGCAGACTCTTGCTTGAGTGCAAAATTATCTCATCTTCTGTGTTCATTCTTTTGGTCATTCAATTCTTTAAGCCACTTTGTGAGACTGAATATTATCTAGTGATCACACATACACAGCACATCTATGGGGAAATTAGTACACCATACTAAATGATGCTTCTATATTCTGACCCTAGATATCCTCCCATACTATTTGCAGGGTCATGAAGTCCACAGTTTTGTCTTTAGAGCCAAAGGACCATAGCCCACAAGGTCTCGACATACAGCCATAGATGTAAATTGGAAGGAAAATAAAAAGAGCTCTTTTTGGCTCAATAATCAGGTGATTATAAGTCACTTCCTTAGAAAATAGGAAGTAAAAAACTCAGTTGTTCACCTGGATGTTTTCATTTATGACTTTGGTTGTAGAAAACAAGTAGATAAAGTATCTGAATGATTGATGACTTTTTTTCCCTTTTACCTATTTAATGAAAATGTCTTACTGGCAAGTCAAAGAACACAGAACAGGTCTAAAGGATCTCTGATTCTCACTCATTCTATCATCTTGGGTAAGTTATTTTATGTCTCTGGGTCTTTATTTTTAACTTGTAAAAATCAAAGAGTTGGCTCCAACAGATCCTTCCAGCTCAAACATTATACATTTATTGAAAAATAGTCTTGTTCACTGCTTGCATATTATATTCCCTATTTCCTCATGGTGAAAATGACTTTACTCTCAATACCTGTTACATCTAGGAGAAATTGTACAAAGGTATTAAATATCAGGAAATTTAGCTCATGTTTCATTCTTCTGAATGATGACTGTTATTCCACTGGTCTATTTGTGCAAAAAGGAATAATGAGGTGGAAAGATGAATAATTATCAAGTGAATTAAATCCATTTTATACCTCCCTCTCCTTTTTTCAAAGATAATTACTGTAGCATCCTCCTTCCACTGTGTCTTTGTAGACTGGTCATAATGCTTGATGTGACAGAAGTCTGCGAGCTTTCACGGGAAGCAGGAACACCTTTATTTGCAGTAATTTATTCTTAGGGTTCACTCTACCACCTGGAAACAACCTGCATAAGAGCAATGGCTTTTGCACTGTGGACTCAAACAAGTAGCATCAGCACAACCAGGAAACGTAATAGAAATGCAAATTCTCAGGTCCCACGCTAGCCCAACAAAATCAGAACTTCTGGGGAGTTCTGTATTTTAATAAAAATTTCAGTTTATTCTAACTGCACTCTAAAGCTTGAGAACTTCCAGCATGAAAGAACAGGCATAGCATCTGGAACCTATCTCTGCTTACTATGGGCTTCTCCGGTGGCTCAGATGGTAAGGAATCTGCCTGCAATGAAGGAGACTGGAGTTCGATCCCTGAGTCAGTAAGATCCCCTGGAGAAAGAGATGGCAACCCACTCCAGTACTCTTGCCTGGAGAATTCCATCGACAGAGGAGCCTGGCAGGCTACAGTCCATGGGGTCACAAAGAGTCGGACAGGACTGAGCGACTATCACTCACTCTGCTTACTATGTAGCTTCAATCAGTAACATGAGTATCTCTTTGGGAAGCAGTTTCCATATTTAGAAAATGGCTAAGTGTAGGAATGACAAAAAAGTGTCTTACTGGTTCTAAGTCCAAAATATATGTCAAGTCTCCATTTATTTTCATTCTTTGCGTCCTAGCCACCATCATTTCTCACCTGGTTGGCTTTCTGACTGCTTATCCTGCTTTTACTCTTGGTTCCCTATAATGTAATCATCGCAGAACAACCAGAATGATCTTCTAAAAGCATGAATACAACTGAGTCATTCCCCATTTATAATCTCACAGTGGTTTCCCATTATCAGAATAAAACCCAAACTCAGTGCCTGGCTTACAAAGTACTGCCTAATCTGCCACCCTCCTTTGTTTCCAAACCCTTTATCCTTTCTCACTAGGACTTAGCCACGCTGGCTTCCTTGATGCATCTCACACATGTTAAGAAATCTTCTGCCTCAGGGCCTCTGCACTTCCTTACCTTCTGCCTGGAAAGCACTACCCCTTGAAAGCATGGCTCTTTTTCACTCTTTAGGTTTCAGTTCAGAAGTCACATCTTACACAAGTCTTCCCTGACTGCCTTATCTTATGAAGTCTTTCTTCTGTTCTTGAAAAGTGAAAGTGAAAGTCGCTAAGTTGTGTCCGACTCTTTGTGACCCCATGGACTATACAGTTCAGGGAATTCTCCAGGCCAGAATACTGGAGGGGGTAGCCTTTCCCTTCTCCAGGGGATCTTCCCAACCCAGGGATCAAACTCAGGTCTCCCACATTACAGGTGGATTCTTAACCAGTTGAGCCACAAGGGAAACCCAAGAGTACTGGAGTAGGTAGCCTATCCCTTTTCCAGTGGGTCTTCCTGACCCAGGTATCAAACTGGGGTCTCCTGCATTGCAGGTGGATTCTTTACCAACCGAGCTATCAGGGAAGTCCTTCTTCTGCTCCTAGTTGCCTGCTATCATATCATCCTAACCACCTTCTTCATGATTCTTATCACCTTATGAAATTTTCTAGTTCATTTATTTGCATAATAGTGAATTTCCTGTTTGCTCCTAGTGAAAGAAAAGTTCCTTGAAGACAGGGATTTGTATTATAGTCCTAAGCGTCTAATACTCTGCCACCTCTGGTAGGCAATAAAAAAAAATTATTTGAACAAATTAATAATATATTAAAGTCATTTTGGAAAATGTCAACATTTAAGCAAGAAAGATTTGTAGTAATGTACCCTTGAAAATATAATATCTACCTCAGTAAGTTTTTAATGCTTAAAAATACCTGAAAGAGCAGATTAAACCACACGGACAAGTACAGGCCATGGCACAAATAACTCCGGAAGATGGAGATGGGTAAAAATGTTCATGTTTGAACTAGCTTCAATTCTTCCCAAACATGAGTAGCACATGCTAAGCTAAAGACACAATCACAGTGGAAACACACCAGCCAGGAATATAGGCTCCTATGACCCTTATACAGGGAATGTAGGAACAACGAAACCATGCTCAGCAAGGCTTTGGAGGAAGGTTAAATGGTTTCAGTGTGGGATCAGAAAAATTGCCATTTTGTCAGGCCAGAACGGAAGTGAGCACACCTGTCTGGTTTCTCAACTGAAGAGTGGATGAATGGGATGCAGCAACTTGGAACCAAAAAGGACAAGCAGGTCTCTAAGCTGAAACCCAAGGTTTATTGTCCCCAAGCACAGCACATCTTAACACTGTCAGACATTCTCTTGTCAACAAAGAGAGCATGTTCATGGATGAGTAACTAGGGCAACTTTCTCCCCTTTTGTGAAATATATATGGTGATTTTAATTATAACAACTCATTTAAATTGGAGATCTAGGCAGCTGGATATTGGGAACACTGTATTGAGAAAACCCAACAGAGACCACAAGGAAAAAAAAAAAAAAATGACAGCCAAGCACTTTTGCATAATTAAGCTCTCCTGTGACAATGAAAACAACTCGATAATTTCCGTGTCACTGATATGCTAGTTGAGGGAAAATAAAAGGATAAAAAAGATGCAACAGCCCACCATCATGAAGTCAACTGATCTGACAAGCTTCTAACACCTAGGGTGGTTGACAACGGAGAAAAAGCTGAGTTATCTTCAGAAAGCAGGCACATTTCATTTGGCTTTTTTTCCCATGGATGAATGCAGATAACTTCGTTTAAAAGGGAAACACTGTTAGCATCAGATTTTCATCTCCAAGGCTGGGTCCCAGAAAACCGTTCATTGTTTCTCCAGAAGGTTATTGATGAGGTTGATTCTCCAGAAGACTAACTCTGGAATCTTCTGTTTCCAGTGTAGGAAACTTATGACCTACTAGAAAGCACTGTGCCAACTCCTGGTGACAGGATATTTCCTACGTTTTTAATATACTGAAAAACAGATATTTCACTTCAAAGAAAACCATGAAAGTGAAAAATTACTTCAATCAATTAACTGAGCAACACAACTAACATTTAGGGATCACAACTACTTAATGGAAAAATCAATCTAACTAATTGAAAAAGGAAAACACTGGCCATTTACCTGAACATTTTCAGGTTGTTCCTACTTGACGCAGGAGAGATTATTATTATACTGAAGAGAAAAATGTACCCTTGAGTGTCCCTTGGACTGCAAGGAGATCCAACCAGTCCATTCTAAAGGAGATCAGCCCTGCGTGTTCTTTGGAAGGAATGAAGCTAAAGCTGAAACTCCAGTATTTTGGCCACCTCATGTGAAGAGTTGACTAATTGGAAAAGACTCTGATGCTGGGAGGGATTGGGGGCAGGAGGAGAAGGGGATGACAGAGGATGAGATGGCTGGATGGCATCACTGACTCGATGGACGTGAGTTTGAGTGAACTCCGGGAGATGGTGATGGACAAGGAGGCCTGGCGTGCTGCAGTTCATGGGGTCGCAAAGAGTCGGACACGACTGAGCGACCGGACTGAACTGAACTGAAACACATAAGACAGTGATTGCATCTCACTGAACAAATCAGTAACGTTCAGTCTTCAGTTTTTCTAGCAATGAACTGTGATGTCTTCTGCTTTTCAACCAATCAAATAAGGTGTCAACCATCATAGTTTATGAAAGAGCAAAGATCAAGCATCAGATCTGTTGTTTGGCATGGGCAGAGTTGATCATTTAGTATTGTTGAAGGAAGATGGGTGATTTTTAAAAGGTGCATATTTATTTAAACAATTGGTGCTCAAGTTATCACGTGAAGGACTGGCTAACATCATGTGCATTCATTATCCCTTGGGCAACGCCACAGGTATGAATCCAAAATGCCAGATGGGAAGGTTGCTGAAGGCTAGCTGATATTCAAAAGCTCCATCCAGTTTCTAATCATGCTTCTAAAAAATCTTACATGACTACTGAACAAAATCTTTTCCCCATATCTGAAATCCAAAATACTCTGGAAGAAGACCCGATGAAATAAATAGACTTTTGTGGTATCAGTTGTTGAAAGACATCAGAAGGTTTAAAGTCTTTGCTACAACTTGCCCCTAAAGAACTGCTCTTATCCCTTTAATACACATTGTTGTTCACCTAAGCCATTCTTAAATAATTATCAATCTATAATATTTATTTTCAACACCGCATGGGATTCAGGCATGTTCCAACTTGGGAGAACTCAGTTTGATTTCAAAATGCCTATCAAATGAAATCCCTTTCTGGATTCCAAAATGATACCCTAACTGGGTTTCCAAGACAGGCTCAATGGATGACCACGTGCTAGAAGCTTTACATTTGTGTTCTGTTTGGATCAATGCCAATGATTTGATTGGAATAGGAACAGCTGCACAGAAAGAGTCTATGGGGTGAGAGAGATTTGTCATGCTCCACTCTGATAAGAACTAAATTTGGACAGCATGCATTTTGAAATGTTCATGGTACCACATTAAATCGCTACCAAATAGGAGCAATTACCAAGGATTAACACGACCTCCAAGTCAAAATTTGAATGAAGAAAAGCGGAGAGCTTTAGAAATAAATAAATAAATCAGGAGGAGGGATAACAAAACTTTTCCCTTGTCAGGTTTACAGCTTGATGGCAGCAGGAAAAATAGGTCCCTAGTGAATGTGTTCACACTAATATGCATCCCTCAACATATCAGCCTGTATCTTCCCCTCTGCTGTCTCCACACCACTGCCCCCAACCTCCCCTTCCCCACCCAGAACAACCCAGGGGATGATAATTAGGCAGCAAAAAGGGTTTTACACAATGGTATTTTGAACAATCCTTCTGAAAAACCTTGAATGCAAATCTCCTAGTTTATGGGTGTTAATACCAAGAAGGTCAACAAATGATAAACTGGAATCACTACCTTACCATAGAAAGTCAACTGTCCTTTTGCTACGTTTTTCCCTCTTGAATTCTCAGCCACACATTCATACAAGCCAGCATCCTCCTGCTGAAAATTGGGGATTTCAAGAATCCCATTTGACTTGTGTCTTCTGGCTTTGGTTGCTATTGGCTTTCCATCAGCTCTTCTCCAGATAATAGTTGGTACTGGACTGGTGGCAAGAAAAAAAGGGAGTGAATCATGTTAGAGAAACTTTCTTTTATTTGAATCTATGCTTGTTACAATTCCTTCCTTCTTGGTTCCAAACATTATATAGCTGGCACTAGACAGTGTTCCCCAAAAGTCATTTATTCATGTATCACTATTATAATTTCAGTGATACATCTCTAGTACTATTATGTATTGTGTTTTCTTTAGGGATTGAACCCAGGTCTCCCACATTGCAGGCAGATTCTTTACCAGCTGAGCCACCAGGGAAGCCCTTAAAATCAAATAACCTTTCTTACCCTTAAAGAAGGTATTCCATATAATATACAATATTACCAATGAAATAAAAACAGATTTTTATACGCTTGTTACATTTTTTCCAGTGCATCTGTTTAAGATCATAAATATAAAAATTTTTAAAAGTCCATGCACAAATGTGGAGAATTAAAAATGCCTTCCACTAAGATGTGGTCCAGAACCCCTTCTGCTTGAACCAGGTGGCTACTATGACTTAAAATAAGACAGAAGTGATGTGGTGTCAGTTTCAAGGCTCAGTGGATACGAAACTGGCAGCTTCACTTTTTGCCTCTTGGAACACCCTGTGTGGGCCCTTACCAACTTCTAGCAGTCCATTAGGAGGGTGGTTTGGGGAAAGTTATCTTAAAATAGGGAGATAAGGAAAGAGGCAACCTGTGGGGACTTTAAGTACTCTCAAGGCATCTATCATCCTGCAGCTGAAACTGTTAGAATGCATCTTAAATTGTAAGGGCATTACTGAATCTGCAGATCAATGGTTTAGCGAGCTAACCACAGCTTCTGAGTTGCGGCTTCCTAGCAGGGGATACAATTATTTATCTATTTATTTTTCACAAAGGCACACACAGACAAGAAACTAGACTAAAAACCTGCTAATCTTCTCTGGGAAACCTGAGATGGTATTTTAAAAATTAGAGCCATCAACTCGACTACACTTGTTTTAGAGGAATTTAAGTTCATTAGGCAGAAACTAACTCAAAATATGGAAAGGGCTCTATCAAAAGTACATTATGGGTATCTTTACATGTGATGAGACAGTTAAAACATGCCAGTACAAATAACTGTTCTTAGACAGTCTTTCTGCTCTTAAGTGGGCCGTGATGATGTGTTTCCGCAGCTGCATGTGTGTATCCAAACACTTCTGTGTAGACTGGAGGAGCCCAATTTGGGTCCTTTGTCTTCATTCTAGTGCCATTCAAGTAGTGCGAATGGAGTTTAATTCATACTCCCTTTGAAAGTGGGAACAACATAAATTTTGCTGTCTTTCTCCATAGATTTTTCGAGGTGTCACCTTGCAGAACTCTCCACATTCCTATACCATCTAGTTACGTTCTTTCATCTTTTCTTTGCATTAAGCTTCATATATATATATATATATATATATATATATATATATATATAAATGGGCTCCCCTGGTGGCTGAGTGGTAAAGAATCTGCCTTGCAATGTAGGAGATACAGGAGATGTGGGTTCGATCCCTGGGTCTGGAAGATCTCCTAGAGGAGGGCATGGCAACCCACTCCCGTATTCTTGCCTGGAGAATCCCATGGACAGAGAAGTCTGGCAGGCTATAGTCCATGGGGTCACAAAGAGTCAGACATGATCGAAGCATCTGAGCATATATAAAATAAAAAATGGGACCATCTTTGACTGTTTAGCAATCTACTTTTAGTCTCTTAGTGATAAATAATGGGCATTTTCCAGGTCTTACATGTTGTTTTACAAGCTGACTTTTAATGTCAGTACAGTGTTCATTCCTATAGCTATGTCATAATGTATTTAATGGAGTAAGTTTTCAGAAAATAAAGAATGAGCGCTGTATTTTTCGGCCCCCAAGTAAAGATACTATCGTAGAGTATACTGCCCTGACTTGAAAACAGGAAAAGCAAAAGAATCCTTTCTTTAGAACTAAAAATAAAATTGAAAAAAAAATGGAACAACTTTCTTGCATGGTTGCTGTGAAATAAAAAATGATGTGAATATAGATTACTTGCTAAAACAGAAGCTGAGCAAAAGTTAGTGTCCCTGCCTTAACCCACATCTGGGCCCAGGAAAAGGGTGAGGAGTTGGCAGTGGGTTAACTGGATAAATGAGGTTGGCTACAGAGATTCACATGCATCATTAAAGTGCACCAATGACTAAAAATTCTTATTTCAGGTGAAAGTTTTTATCACTGATGCCAAACCTTTTCTGCAGGGTTACTGGCAAAATCTTAACTGATCTATTTTTCATTTTCTTTATGCTCTCTGACAGACACTCTAGGGATAATTTAACTGGTTCCCAAGTAGGCTTAACTGAGAAAACTCCACAGATTGAATAATAAAGTTGTGAATAATTTTGAGATGACTCTGTAAAACAGAGACTCCTTAGAGAATATCAGGTCTTGCCAACCTCTAGCCAAAGTAGAAAGAAGATGCTATTGCTTATATACGGAATCTAAAATATGACACAAATGAACTTATCCGAGAGTCCCTCGGGTTGCAAGCAGATCAAACCAGACAGTTGTAAAGGAAATCAGTCCTGAATAATTATTGAAAGGACTGATGCTGAAGCTGAAGCTCCAATACTTGGGCCACCTGATGCAAAAACTGACTGACTCACTGGAAAAGACCCTGATGCTGGGAAAGATTGAAGGCAGGAGGAGAAGGGGACGACAGAGGATGAGATGGTTGGACGGCATCACCGACTTGACGGACCTGAGTGTGAACAAGCTCCGGGAGTTGGTGATGGACAGTGAAGCCTGGTGTGCTGCAGTCCGTGGGGTTGCAAAGAGTCAGAATTGACTGAGTGACTGAACTTAACGGATGTAACAGAAACAGACTCACAAAGATAGAGAACGGTTTTATGGTTGACAAGGGAGAGGGAGTTGGGGGAGGTGTGGATTGAAAGCTTGGGATTACCAGATGCAAATGATTATACAGAGAATGAATAAACAACAAGGTACTACTGTATATCACAGGGAACTGTATTCAATATCCAGTGATAAACCATAATGGAAAATAACATGAAAAAGAATGTATATATGTATCAATGAATCACTCTGCTATAGGGCAAAAATTAACACAACATTGTAAATCAAATATACTTCAATATAAAATAAAATTTAACAAAAAACTAGAAAGAAGAGACTTTCAATTTAAAAAGAAATAGAAGAAAAATTTGATGCACACTCTGTAAGCTGGGACCCAAATGAAATTCTACCTTTTTCCAAACAGTCAACTTCACTGTACCTCAGATGAAGGCCACTGTTTTCCTGTCATTCTGGGTCAGACAACATGCACATTACAGGTTATCGTAACAGAATGAAACACTTTCAGAACTGCCTATTCTCCTCCCCTCTGTGGCCGTGTCCATAGTGGCAGCTAACTCCTCGCACGCCATGCCACCTCCCTTCTCCGTGATGACAGGACAGAATCAAAGAGGCACACACAGGATCACAGTGAGAGAGGCTTGGCTTGCTTTTCAGTTACTTCATAAACCATTACTGTGAACAGTGCAAAGAATTTTCTTGACTTGCCCAAGCTGGAGGGAGGACAATGGAGGAGAGAAACCAGAACTTACTTTCCTAACGCAAAGCATTCCAGCTTCACCGTTGTTCCCTTTGCGGTCGGGACCGTTTCTGGAAACTGCACTTCTATTTTTGGTTCATATTCGCCCATCACCCCTGTGAATAAACAAAGGAACTAAGCCTTGGAGATTCTTTTAAGACATACACAAGTGTTTTTGTGTTAATGTAGGATGTTCCTATACATCATTGTGTGTGTAATTAATCCCTTCACTTAAAGAGGCTCCTATCTCCAACAGCCATGAATCATGGCTTCTTTCCCAGTTACTGCTGGAGGAAATGTGTATTCCAGCACCACACCATCTGCCTAGGATTAAATTCTCCATGTGGACAACTCTGCTTCTCAAAAACACTTTGTTAAAAATGTAGTCATGGAAGAAAAAAGGTGGGGGGTGGTTAAGTCCTAGTCACCATTAATACCACATTATTATATTTTTTTTGGAAACATACTGCAGAAAATTTAAAATATGTTAAAAAATATGTGCATGCTTTAGTTGGGTCTCTGTAAAGAACATTTCTGAGTAATTAGTTTATAACCACAAATTATCTTTCACTTTTGAAGGCCAATCTGAATGAGTCATAAATTGGTATATGCAAGGTAACACAAAATTCATATATTTTTATTATATCCTGAAATAATGATAAAAGAATAATAGGTAGTAAATATAGGAAATAGCCTGTAAGTGATACCCATCTTGCCAACGGTAGTTTTACCCTAAAGATCCTATTTTCTTACTTTCCAATATATCAAAAAATTACTGTACAATCATAGCCAAGGTGTCAAAGCCTAACAAATTAAGTCCATGCTTTATAACTAAATGCTTATGAATTATTTCTCATCAGTCATTCTTAATGCTGTCTACCACTACTCTAGTTGTTTTGATACATTCATTTCTGTTCAATTTCTAGTCATTTTCTATGGCCTCTGATTCAACTGTGGCAATATAAAGTTTAAAATTATCTAGCTCACTAAAACATGATAGGATCCTCCATTTCATCTCTTTTTTAGGTTTCCTACAGTTAGAGAAAAAAAAGATTGAAGGATTCAGATGAAAAGGTTCAAAGTAAGGTATGGATGGGGACAGGAACAATGGCTCAGAGAAACAATTCTATGTGTTTTGCAGAGTGACCCTCTTTATCTGCAGCTTCATAGCCTGAGAAGCAGCAAGGGAATTTCTTCAATGTGCAAAAAAGAAAAAATCAACCCCTAGAGTCAGATGATCTAATAGCCTTGCTAGATTTGCTGGGACGTATGTCATCAGACCTGGAGAAAGAAAAGGCAACCCACTCCAGTATTCTTGCCTGGAGAATCCCATGGACGGAGAAGCCTGGTAGGCTACAGTCCATGGGGTCTCAGAGTCGGACACGACTGAGTGACTTCACTTTGTGCAAAGCTGAACATCGTCATTTTGTTATTTTCTTTTCATAGACTGACAGAGAGGATTGGCTATGGAAGGCATTTCTGAGATCATTTGGTTCAGCAATTTTTTTTAATAGAATTTTTTTTGGCCATGCCACATAGCATGTGGGATTTTTAGTTCCCTGACCAGGGATAGAAACTGTACCCTCTGCATTAGAAGCATGGAGTCTTAACCACTGGACCACCAGTGAAGTCCCAGTTCAGGATTCTTAATATTGGCATTCACAGATGTACACTTTTCTGAAGAAAGGACCTATACCTAGCAACAACCTGTTCTAAAAAGAACCTTAAACCCTCCACCAAAATGGAAATCACAATTCTAGTCTGTCTCTGTCTTTTACAAGCGAGCCTGTAATCCCAAAAGGGTTAAACAGTTTGTCTTAAGTTTCACAACAGACCAGCATTCAAGGTTGCAAGCCTGGTCCCTGATTTCTGGTCTAAATCTTTTCCTATGGCCTCTCACCACTTCAGGAGTAACACTCCCAAACTAAATTCAAATATACTAAATCCATGTGTGACACCCTCAGATACAAAACCATTCCTCCCTTTGTGGCCAGTCTCTTAGTCCTTTTGCCTTTCCTAGAGCATGTGCCACACAGCTGGACCATAAAGAGACAGTGCTTACTAACACCTGCATTCACACACTTCTGCTGAACTTGCTAACAAACAGCCCATACAAGTGACTCATCATCCCATAAATATCAGTAGTATGACTCTGAGTGCAGGAGCAAGCTAACACCTTTGAGTGCTGTGTGTGTGGCTGTATACTCTAAAAGCAGTGTTAATTAAAAAACAACTGCCTTGAGAGGAAGAGGTTCTTTTTTTTTTTTTTTTTCATCTCTCTCTCTCTCTTTTTTGGTTGCACAGGCTTTCTCTAGTTGTCTGAGTGGAGGCTACTCTGTGCTGTGGTGTGTGCGATTCTCACTGAGGCATCCTCTCCTGCGGAACATGGACTCTAGGCGCATGGGCTTCAGTGGCTGCAGCACACGGCTCAGTAGTTTTGGTCCGTGGGCTCTAGCGCTTGGGTTCAGTAGTTGTGGTGCACAGGCTTAGTTGCTCCGTGGCATGTGGAATCTTTCTGGACCAAGGATCGAAACTGTATCTCCTGCACTGGCAGGCAGATTCTGATCTAGAGTGCCACAAGAGAACTCCAAGAGAAAAGGTCTTTTGTCCTCCCAGGATATCACGACAACTTCCACTGCAGTGCCTCATGCACGGAAGGGAGATGAGATGATAAAGTGAAAATATGGGGGTCAAGGCTGTGTCAGCCATGATCAGGTTTTCCTAGTCCCCTTGTTCTATAAACACTACATACAAACCTGGTTTCCATAATCCAGCTATGAAAGATACACCAAGGATAAAAACTATCTCACACAGCTTTGTCCTAAGCAATTGAAACATCACTACTTAGTGTCTGAGGCCCCCTGAACTATTATATTAATTGCTTATCCTAAAATCTCACCCATATGGCTTAGACTCAAAGTCCTCTCCTTCAGCATCCTGTACCCTTTCCTCAGCACGCTCTATGATCTAGCCCACAGCAGTCTGTAAATGACCAAAAAGTATCAAACCTTTTTGCCTCAGCTCTCACGGTCTGCTATGACTTTTTTTTAAAAACATATAATGTAATGATTTTTAATAAATGGACTGAGTTGGGCAATCATCACCATAACTCAATTTACAACACTTCCATCCCCCAAATAATATCCCTCATGCCTATTTACAGTTAATTCCCAGAAGCAGTCCCAGCCTCAGGCAACCACGAATTTGTTTTGTCTATAGATTTGCCTTTTCTGGACATTACATATAAATGAAATCATATAACATATGGTCTTTTGCATTTGGCTTCTTTTACTTGGCATAATGTTATCAAAGTTCATCCCTGGTGTGGCTTGTATCAATGATTCCTTCCTTTTTACACCTGTATAATATTCCACTGTACAGAAGAAAAATATTTTAATCATCTGTTCACCAGCTGTATTAGTTTCCTAGGACTGTCCTTGGAAAGAGACACAGACTAAGTGACTTCAAGCAAAATAGATTCACTCTCTCACAATTCTGAAGATTAGAGGTCGACAGGGCTGTGCTGTCTTTGAGACCATGGAGTATCCTTCCTTGCCTCGTCCTGGCTTGTGGTGCTGGTCATCAATATTCAGGGTGTTTCATGGCTTGAAGCTCTGTCAGTGCAACCTCTGATTTGTATGATGTTCTCTCCATGGGTCTTCCCACTGTTTTCTTATAAAGACATCAGTCATATTGGGTTAAAGATTTACCCAATTCCAAAATGATCTCATCTAACTAATTTATTTCTTAATAAGGTTGTATTCTTAGGTACTGGAGGTTAGTATTTCAACATATAATATCTTTTGGGGGCACATAATTCAACCCAAGTTACCAGTTGATGGTCATTTAGGTTGCTTCTTCTTTGGCTATGGCATGGTTTGGGAATGGCATGGTTTTCACTGCTGTTTAATGAATAATGTTACCATGAACGTTCACATGCAAGTGTTTCTATGGACACTTTTATATGTTTTCATTTTTCCTTTGTTCCCCATGACTTTTACATGGATGACTTTTGCTTCAAGTCTCAGCTCAAAAGACTCCCCCTTTGAGAAGTGTTTCTGATCACATTATCTAAAATAGGTGCCTGCTGTCACTCTCTGTGAATATCTTCTTTCCTTTATGTTAATTATCATATGTATTTCTCATGTTTAGTTCTGTCTTCCATACAGATTGTAAACCCCATGATATCAAGTAATATGTCTGTCTGTTTCATGCTAGCTTTTGTCTTCGTCTCCACACTTAGTAAGTGCTCAGTAAGAAAACCAACATAAAACATTTTACAAATAAACTTCTGGGCACTCTCAAATAGCACTGCTGTTTTCTATCATGTTTATAGCTATTTATACACTTGCCATGTCTTCTGTTGTACTTTCACTTCTTTGAGGAATGGAAGTACTTGTGATTTTTTCTGTTCCTCACAAATCTCAGCTCAGTTCAAGGCATATGGGGGGGGCGGGAAAAACAAACTGTAATAGGTAGGGATTTGTGAAAGGGAGTAAGATGGGGCAATGTGGCCCTTTATACTGGGACACATAATAGTCATTAAGAAAAACATTTAAGTCTTCTCGGGCATGGAAGTTGTTTTTAAGCATTATCATGGCGATTGGTCAAGTTCACTCACTTCAGACTATGTTTTTCTAAAATGTGAGAAAACATAATCTGTGCAGGTTGTTTATGTGGTCACATGGACTGATTTCTGGGTGAATACACAGTGATCTCTATTTACGGCTACAGGAGCTGAGTAACAGTGTTCTCAGTAATGATGAAGATGGTACTTCATTTACGGCAGTGGTTGCAGGACACAGAGTTGGGATCAGAGATGGGGTGGCACGGATTCACTGCTATTTAAACATTTTTAGTTGTATATAAAGACTGTCCTCGCATTTAAGTCATAACAAAATGAAAGAAGCCATTCTCTTCAACTACATTATGAACGTTTTTTGGAACACCTGTGCAGTGTTCCATTTAATTTGCTTACATCTGGTACACGTTACATTTTTATTTGACTATTTCTTTCATTTTAAAACTATTTTGGCCCTTTGCTACTCTCAATTTAAAAAGCTGTTGCCTTTTATATCTTTTAAGAAACACAAGGTCCCTTAAAACAGGAGTGCATTTTTTTCTAGTCATTCCTCTGACCACCTGCACATTTTTGAACTTAATTGGCCTACAGCTGCTCTGGTGATTTATAGAATAATTAGGCAAAAAGTGATGCCATTGATGGAACTGCTTCAGAATCCTTTTTCTATCTTCAAACTATCTGGAAAGGTGGGAAGATAGAAAGGTCTAGGTGCGTCTACATAACCAAGGTAAAGCTGAAGCTAAAGTGCATACAATGTTGTCAGGATCAACCAGGTCATATAATCTCAGCAATATTTCCTTTCTCCTGACTGAAAATATATATTGGATTGTCCAAAAAATTGTTCAGATTTTTCCCATAATATCTTATAGAAAAACCCAAAAATGTTTTGGCCAATCTAATACATTGGAGAAAACTCTTGCTTTCAATTCTAAATAGAGGCATCTATATCTACAATCTTAAACATAAGGTGAAAAAAGTTTTAATTTATTAAGATGCATTGTCAATGTTTTCTATTCATGGGAGTAAGAACTATGCCACCACCACAACAGGGAAAGCTATGTCCCTTGAAATTTGATACATGGAAGTCTTTAGGAGGTAGGGGCTTAGCTGTATTTACATTCTAATGAATTCAATAAACATTCATTTAACACCAACCATAACCACGGGGGCACAATGTGCAAATCACAAACCTGATTATTATCTTCATGACATTTGTAGTTACCCTTTTCCAAAGCCTTGCATAGTAATGTGGCAAATGCAGGCAACAATTAATTGTTTATGGAATGTATGTGCATGTATATGCTAAGTCACTTCAGTTGTGTCTGATTCTTTGTGACCCAATGGATTGTATAGCCTGCCAGGCCCCACTGTCCATGGAATTCTCTAGGCAAGACTACTGGGGTGGGTTGCCACGTTCTCCTCTAGGGGATATTCCCGACCCAGGGATAGAACCCAGGAGTCAGCTCTTATGTCTCCTGCATTGGCAGCTGGGTTCTTTACCACTAGCGTCACCTGGCTCAGACAGTTTATGGAATCAGTTCAGTCACTTCAGTCTCTTAGTTGTGCCCAACTCTTTGCAACCGTATGGACTGCGGTATGCCAGGCTTTCCCGTCCATCACCAACTGCAGGAGCTTGCTCAAACTCATGTCCATCGAGTCAGTGATGCCAATCAACCATGTCAACCTCTGTCGTCCCCTTCTCCTCCTGCCTTTCCCAGCATCAGGGTCTCTTCTAATGAGTCAGTTCTTCACATCAGGTGGCCAAAGTATTGGATCTTCAGCTTCAGCATCAGTCCTTCCAATGAATATTTAGGATTTCCTTTAGGATTGCCTAGTTTGATCTTCTTCTATGGTTTATGCAATAACCATGATTATTTTCTAAGGAAGGCATGCTACAAATTTCTAGGTGTTTTTTCCAAAACCAGTGTTCTCAAACTTTATATCACCTGGAGGATATGAGTGTCTGAATTAGTAAGCTGACACGGGCCTGAGAATGTTCATTTCTCACAAGTTCCCGGCTGATGCTGATGCTGCCTTCCAGGGAACTTCCGTAGCAACCATGACGGGTTAAAGCTTTGGACCAAGCAGTAACAGACATCATGGACTAGTCACGGGGAGATGACAAGTAAGCACATCCCACCAGTGACAAAGCCAATCATGAGCCTGGGTTCTGCAGACAACCCTTGTGGCAACGACTGTCCTCCTTTCAAAACTGGAAAAACTATTAATGCTGACACTGATGTCTGTGAGAACCAGAATGTGACAAAATAACCACCAAATTGCAGACTATAAAAGAGAAATTAGCCACACACCACGCTTGTTTAACTACAATTTGCAGAGCGCTGTCTTGGCAGAAGGAGGCCAGTTTGCAGAATTTTGTGCCATAAGATTTTGCCAACACCTGCCTTAGCTGGAATCTATGCTTGTAAATTAAACCACAGAAGGGACTTTTACCAGCTTCCACAGAGTGGGACTTACTACTGAAGAAAAACTGCAAAAGACTGTCTTATGTAGAGCTCCCACATGGCTGTTCTTGAGGAATAAGTCATATGATATAAAACCCATTTCTCTAAAAATATTTGGAAATATCTGATTAGGCATACTAGTTTCTTTGGCTGAGTTCAGAACTTTATTCTTTCAGGAAAGCCTTGTTTTGCCCTGGGTTGAAGGAGACACTGTAGGATCGAGGGGACTGTCCAAGGACTCTCTATCACTGCTCATTCCCTGATCACTGAATTCCCCTGAGTTAGAGCCAACAATTGTGCAAACAAGAACTTCCCCAGTGCTGGAAAAGAAGAATAAGACACTTGAAGGTTGTCTATCACTTGTTACATGTGGGGTTTTAATGTGACTTCAAAAACCTGTGAGAAGGACTTCCCTCACGGTCCAGTGGCTAAGACTTCGTGCTCCCAATACAGGGGACCTATCTGGTCAGGAGACTAGATCCCACATGCTACAGCTAAAGATCCTGCAAGCTGCAACTAAGACCAGCTGCTGCTGCTGCTGCTGCTAAGTCGCTTCAGTCGTGTCCGACTCTGCGCGACCCCATAGACGGCAGCCCAACAGGCTCCTCCGTCCCTGGCACAGCCATAAATAAATAAACAAACAAATACATACATATATACATATATTTCTCTCACAGAGAAATCTGTGGGAGGCGAAAACAAACCCCACTGACCTAATTCAAACCTGCATCTTTTTCCTTACTTCTCAATAGTTACAGTGCAGAGATAATCTGAGCTATTCCAGCAAGGGGGCTTCCCTGGTGGCTCAAATGGTAAAGAATCTGCCTGCAATGCAGGAGACCTGGGTTCAATCCTTGTGTTCCAGAAAGCTGGATCCTCTGAAAGTAGAGTAGCTATTTATCTGTGCTTGCCTGGGACAGTCCTGATTTGTAACAAGTTCTGAAGTAATTTGCTAAGAGTTTGCCATTTGGGCAATTAATTATAAATCCACCACCTTGTAGGTGAAAGAAAGCCAACTTTGGTCTTTTTGTGACGAAGTACATTTATATTCTTACTACTAAAAGTTCTCTCTACTTGAACTAAACTCTCTCTCCCTCTAATTTGTATACTGTGGTCCTAGTTCAAGTCTTTGGAGCCACAAAGAACAAGTCTTGATGGACAGTCTTCAAGTATTTAAAGATATTATCGTGTGGTCAGAGATGAACAAGGTTAATAATATTTTGTACACAGAGACAGCAAGGATTTTATTTAGGTTTTGTGAGACACTCAATCTCTGATTCAACTCTGCCATATAGCTAGAAAGTATTCATAGACAATATGTAAACAAATAGGCATGGCTATGTTCCAGTGAGATTTTATTTACAAAAATGGTGGTGGGTTGTGTGTAGCCCATGAACTAAGGGTTGGCCAGGCACTGGGCTTAGAAGAAATGGGGAACATAGCAAAGTTTGAGAGAGTTGACAGAATTAATAAATTATAGAACTAACAAGATTTCACCAAGTTTTCCATGCTCAATCACTTACAAGTAAAATAGAGAATGTGATTAAAAATAAGATATCCTTAACAATAGTAACACAAATTACAGATAATTAGGAGTTAAGTAGAAATACCTAACATTTCTATGGAGAAAAATGTTAAACTTTATTTACAAAAGCAGGCCATGGGCAAGATCTGCCTACAGGAGGAAGTTTGCCAACTCATGGTTTAAGCAAATACTGTGTCCACTTCCTGGAATTCTTATCCTCCCTGTTAGATGGAAGCTTCAGTTGATTTCCAAGACCAGGCCAGGCTTCCTTACATGCATATCTTGATTATATGCATAATCTCATGGTACCTTCACTGGTCCTGGACAGCTCTGATCAGAGCTGAAGCTTAAATAATCCTGCTTTAATTCGCCATCCACCCTAAACTGGCCCCATTCCGTCTATAATTAGGCTCCTAAGCCAGGCCACCATCTAAGAGGACATAGAAAGACTTCTGCATCCCTAGTGACAAGAATACAACTGGCACTCAATGAACATTTCTTGGTTAAGTTCGGTTCACTTCAGTCACACAGTCGTGTCCAACTCTTTGCAACCCCATGGACTGTAGCATGCCAGGTTTCCCTGTCCATCACCAACTCCCAGAGCTTACTCAAACACATGTTCATTGAGTCAGTGCTGCCATCCAACCATCTCATCCTCTGTCGTCCCCTTCTGCTCCTGCCTTCAATCTTTCCCAGCATCAGGGTCTTTTCAAATGAGTCTGTTCTTCCTATCAGGTGGCCAAAGTATTGGAGTTTCAGCTTCAGCATCAGTCCTTCCAATGAATATTCAGGACTGATTTCCTTTAGGATGGACTGGTTGGATCTCCTTGCAGTCCAAGGGACTCTCAAGAGTCTTTTCCAACACCACAGTTCAAAAGCATCAATTCTCTGGTGCTTAGCTTTGTTTATAGTCCAACTCTCACACTGATACATGACTACTGGAAAAACCATAGCTTTGACTAGATGGACCTTTGTCGGCAAAGTAATGTCTCTGCTTTTTAATATGCTATCTAGGTTGGTCATAGCATTTTTTGCAAGGAGCAAGCGTCTTTTAATTTCATGGCTGCAATACCATCTGCGGTGATTTTGGAGTCCCCCCAAAATAGTCTGTCACTGTTTCCATTGTTTCCCCATCTATTTGCCATGTAGTGATGAGACCAGAGGCCATGATCTTACTTTTCTGAATGTTGAGTTTTAAGCTAACTTTTTAACTCTCCTCTTTAACTTTCATCAAGAGGCTCTTAGTTCTTTGCTTTTAGCCATAAAGGGGTGGTATCATCTGCATATCTGAGGTTATTGATATTTCTCCCAGCAATCTTGATTCCAGCTTGTGCTTCATCCAGCCTGGCATTTCACATGATGCACTCTTCATATAAGTTAAATAAGCAGAGTGACAATATACAGCCTTGATGTACTCCATTCCCAATTTGGAACCAGTCTGTTGTTCCATGTCCAGTTCTAAATGTGGCTTCTTGATTTCTCAGGAGGCAGGTCAGGTAGTCTGGTATCCCCATCTCCTTCAGAATTTTCCACAGTTTACTGTGATCCACACAGTCAAAGGCTTTGGTGTAGTCAATAAAGCAGAAGTAGATGTTTTTCTGGAACTCTCTTGCTTTTTCAAAGATCCAACAGATGTTGGAAATTTGATCTCTGGTTCCTCTGCCTTTTCTAAAACCAGTTTGCACATTTGGAAGTTCATGGTTCACATACTGTTGAAGCCTGGCTTGGAGAATTTTGAGCATCAGTTTGCTAGTGTGTGAGACGAGTACAATTGTGAGGTAATTTGAACATTTTTTGGCACTGCCTCTCTTTGGGATTGGAATGAAAACTGACCTTTTCCAGTCCTTTGGCCACTGCTGAGTTTTCCAAATTTGCTGGCATATTGAGTGCAGCACTTTTACAGCATCATTTTAGGGTTTTAAGTAGTTCAACTGGAATTCTATCACCTCCATTAGCTTTGCTTGTAGTGATGCTTCCCAAGCCCCACTTGACTTCGCATTCCAGGAAGTCTGGCTCTAGGTGAGTGATCACACCATCGTGGTTATCTGGGTCATGAAGATCTTTTTAATATAATTCTTCTGTACATTCTTGCCACCTCTTCTTAATATGTTATGCTTCTGTTAGGTCCATACCATTTCTGTCCTTTATCGAGCCCATCTTTGCATGAAGTGTTCCCTTGGTATCTCTAATTTTCTTGACAAGATCTCTAGTCTTTCCCATTCTCTTGTTTTCCTCTATTTCTTTGCACTGATCACTGAGGAAGGCTTTCTTGTCTCTCCTTGCTATTCTTTGGATCTCTGCATTCAAATTGGCATATCTTTCCTTTTCTCCTTTGCCTTTAGCTTCTCTTCTCAGCTACTTGTAAGGCCTCCTCAGACAACCATTTGGCCTTTTTGCATTTCTTTTTCTTGGAGATGGTCTTGATCACTGCCTCCTGTACAATGTTACGAACTTCCGTCCATAGTTCTTCAAGCACTTTGTCTATCAGATCTAATGTCTTTAATCTGTTTGTCACTTCCACTGTATAATCATAAGGGAATTGATTTAGGTCATACCTGAATGGTCTAATGGTTTTCCCCCACTTTCTTCAATGCAAGTCTGATTTTTGCAATAAGGAGTTCATGATCTGAGCTACAGTCAGCTTCTGGTCTTATTTTTGCTGATTGTTTAGAGCTCCTCAATCTTTGGCTGCAAAAAATACAATCAGTCTGATTTTGGTATTGACCATCTGGTGATGTCCATGTGTAGAGTAATCTCTTGTGTTGTTGGAAGAGGGTGTTTGCTATGACCAGAGAGTTCTCATGGCAAAACTCTGTTAGCCTGTGCCCTGCTTCATTTTGTACTCCAAGGCCAAACTTACCTGTTACTCCAGGTATCTCTTGATTTTTCATTTTTGCATTCCAGTCCCCTATAATGAAAAGGACATGCTTTTTGGGTGTTAGTTCTAGAACGTCTTGTAGGTCTTCATAGAACCATTCGACTTCAGCTTCTTCAGGATTGCTGGTTGGGGTACAGACTTGGATTACTGTGATACTGAATGGTTTCCCTTGGAAATGAACAGAGATCATTCTGTCACTTTTGAGATTGCACCCAAGTACTGCATTTCAGATTCTTTTGTTGACTATGAAGGTTACTCCATTTCTTGTAACGGATCTTGCCCTCAGTAGTAGATATAATGGTCATCTGAGTTAAATTCACCCATTGCAGTCCATTTTATTTCACTGATTCCTAAAATATCAATGTTTCTTGGTCAAAGGCATCATCAAATGAATGCCCAGGTCATCTCTATTCTAGGCTGGACATCTCTCCTGTCCTCTTTCATTTGAAATCCCTATCTATAAATGTGTTTCCTGGAACTCAGTTCAACAATTCCAATAAGAATGAAACTTTAGACCTTTCATTAATTTGTAGTTGTCTAAGACTAGAGATTCCCAGGGGCTCTGACCACATCTTTTTATTTTATAGTGTCAAACACACAATGGGTACTTAACAGATGCTTTCTAACTGACCAGTGAAGTGACCATCCACCAGCTTTGGCCCCATGGACCTGTAATGAATCTGACTACGCCTGAGGTCTAGAGCTGACTCCAAGTTCCTAAGTTTGTCAAGGCTTCAAAATATTAAGACACCATTAAATCAGATTAGCAGTGGCAGTTTAGCAAAATGTCTCACATCCTTTAGTCATTTAGATGTTTTTCTCACAAAACATGTTTTACACCCAAAGATCCTCAAATGTGGTATTAATGCAAGATATGATTGCTGTGACAAAACCACAGAAAACATGTAATTAGAAATGAGAGTTAAATAAAGAAATGTGTTTGAGGATAAACTTTGCTGCTAAGTCACTTCAGTCGTGTCTGACTCTGTGCGACCCCATAGATGGCAGCCCACCAGGCTCCCCCATCCCTGGGTTTCTCCAGGCAAGAACACTGGAGTGGGTTGCCATTTCCTTCTCCAATGCATGAAAGTGAAAAGTGAAAGCAAATTCGCTCAGTTGTGTCCGACTCTTAGCAACCCCATGGACTGCAGCCTACCAGGCTCCTCCATCCATGGGATTTTCCAGGCAAGAGTACTGAAATGGGGTGCCATTGCCTTCTCCAAGAATAAACTTTAGATCTTAGGTAATATAAAAATCTTGTGCAAGTCAAGGACACATCTCTGCTTGTTCCCCAGGCAGAAGTTTTGTCCTTCTCAGTCTAAAGTTTAAGTCATCAAAAAGTGTTGTAGATCAAGTTTACAATCAAAAAATGATTGTCTTAATGACTAGTTTTTTAAATCTGACAGCTAGGCTAATTAAATGGCCTACAATTGAAGCAGATCTATTCAAGAACACAACATCATGTCTGTTAAGGTTCACTTGAGGATCTAACCCAATTTGGGGCAATATTAGGAAAGTTTACCATGAACAGATGGTAGCATCATAGTGAAGAATACATTACACTACACAGATAACCCAGAATACTCTGGAATATTCTATTTTTCTCTTTCACACTTTTCAGTCATTGATCTTAAACTTGGCAATTTGAAGCAAATGTAGTCTTCTGAGCCACTAGGAGATCTAATGGTCATTGAGGTGAAGGTTCACAAAATGGTCCATGATATTCTAGTTTTGCACTAGGATTCATTGTTAGTGCTAGGAAGAAATGTAATCCAATGAACAATATCTATGTGTTGAGCTGTGTTTGATATCATGTGGCCTATGCAAATGCTGAAACTGGAATAAATCAAGGTAGACTGGAATCTCAGAAGTAAACACAGAAGAACCCTTAGACATAACTTATTACAAATCCCTCATTTTTATAGCTTAAGAATATTGAGGACAAACGAAGTGACAGGTTTTGTCTCACGTTAGTGGCAGATGTGGGAGGGACCACAGCCCAGAATCCTATGGCTTTTTTCCTTCCTGATTTTTAGTGCTACCCTTCTTTTCCTGCATCCTAGGGGACACCACAACAAATAAGACAAAGCTGGTTGGCATCAATCATGGACGCTCTTAATCCTACGTTCAGCACACCTATTTCTGTTCTACCTTAGGCTGCTCTGAAACTCTAGGCTTCTGGGGTCATCAGCTGGTCTCCTGTCCAGTAGGTTAAAATTTTATGTACACAGAAAACAATAAATGCTTTGGTGCTGAAGCATTCAAAACTTTGCTTTGAATGCAAAGTTTTCATGGCTAATTAAAATAAAGCTTGGGGAAATGGGTCAGGGCTTGGGAAAAAATGGTCAGCTATTTTGGTTATATTGAAAACACCAATTTTTAATAATTTAAATTTACAGTGAAGTATAATAATATTCAAAAAGTGGTTTAAATTTTAACTTCACAAAGACAATATATTTTGTGTATATAAACACATGTATATTTATACACACATATCCTACATGTATAAGTTTATCAATGTATATAAATATAGGAAAGGAGAAGGGAAAGAAAGAGACACAGAGAGTGAACTTGAAATTCTAAGATAGGAAAAATCCAGTGTTTCCTATTCCCTAGCAGCTCTTCTGTTGAGAGTTCTAATTAGGGATAATATTCAAAAACATTCAACAACCAATGTGCAAAGCAAGGATCCATCAGATACACACTCGCTGTAAACTGTTCAACATTTGCCTTGGTTCTAATAAGCAAACTAAGGAACTGCCGAACCAGTCCCTAGCCAGTCTCACGGGAAACACAGAAAAAAGGCAAGGGCCATACAGTAATTTTTCATGCTCAGTTACGTACCTGTGCATATAAAGTACGTAAACAACCTCGCAGACATTATCTCATTTTCCCAAGACTGTCCTAATCTCTGCTAGTTTTTTCCCATCTTTAGCCATTTTAGAGCAAGTTAGGGGTAATGACTAAAGACAGAAAAAAAAATATAGCTATTATGATTATTACATAAATCTATGATTTCTTTCATAGTCATGCTACTTTGGTATGGGTAGCCTATTACCTTTGTTTATGGAAATAAGAGGTACAGTTCTTTACAATCTGTGTAGGAAGCACACGATAGAGCAAACTCATGGTCATTAATAACAAGCAATTAGGCTAATATTGATCCATGGACTAGTTTAGTATCTCTGGTAAAAAAAAATAAGTATGATCTATTTTTCTCAATGAAATATTTTTCTTTCACGGTACCCAAGCAACAGGTGCCCTCTCCCATATGATAGGTTATTTTATTGTTTCAAGCAAATTTTAAAATATCTAGATAAATAAATAAAAACTCTGGTGTAAAATTCTCTCATATTTGTCTAGCTCTCAGTTTTATACTACTTTCTAGAGATGAACACTACACATAATATATAGTTATTTAGAATTCCCAAAATAAAAATTTCAAAAATCACAACATAAATAGGTGAATCTAGAGACCCAAAAAGCTTTTCTGAACCTCAGTTAAATAGTATGGTGACTGGGGGCCAAGAATTTGATCCCACTGCTGTTTTGACTTATTTCTCTCATTCTTAGTTTCCTTCTTTCTGGAAGAATAAGAATAAATTGGGGGATCTCTAAGTGCCTTTTAGGTCCAGTAATCTGTAGTTATCCCTTTTACCAAACATTAAAAAAAAAATTGAACAGTCTCTAATCATTGCATAAAAATGAGAAAACACAGAGAAGCAGAAAGAAAAAAAATTAAGAACTGAACATTTTACTACTAAAAGTTGACTGCTTTAAGGTTTATGACTGTTAGCATTATGTAGAGTTGGATTTCCGTTTTCTCTACCATTATCCACAAACATTTTTAAAACAAGGATAATGTTATCCACTTACTCTGTATAATCTGTTTTTTTTAAAGCATAATTTGTGGAGCATATCTTAGGGAAGTTCTTGATGCTGTACTGCTGTTTTGTCACTGTTCAAAGCACTTTACACATAATTTCACACACAGAGTGAGCTCTGAGGTAGGTATTGCTACCCTCATTTGACTGATGACGACACAGCACAGTGAGGTTGTTCAACTGATGTTCAAGGTCACATCCCTGATAAACGGCGGGGCTGGATTCCACTCAGGGAACCCGGCTCACCTCTACACTTCCCTGCTCTACATTTCAGTCATTGATCTGAGATGTAGGAAGGCGTGAGGCATGTGAAGAGTTGAGGAAAAAGGAACAGCAAGTACAAAACCCTTGCAGAACCTCAGTGTATTAGGGGTTAGGACCTAAAGAGGGTTAGTGGGATCAACATGGGACACATCGCCCTCGATTTCCAACTGGAACACGGGTTGACAGGAGTTGTCCACTTTCTTCTGACTCACTGTAAACTTTAGGGCTGGAAACAATCCCAGTCTAGATTGCTCAGCTAAAACTCTAGAAAAAAAAAATAACCTGAGTATTGAGGATATCTAGTTCTTTAAGCTACATTTGTCTACATCTGCACTTTGCTAGGGAAATGGTAAGCCATGTCAATTAGTGCAGTGCAGGCAACAAGCTCCCTTGCCTTGCTTATTCATATTTCAGAGACAGAAGGAGGATATGAAATTCTGAGTGAGCTTCAATTACCAAGATGCTTGTGCAAACTCCATACTCAGCTTATGCTCACCAGTCTAATATACAGTCACTAACTACCAGATTGCGCAGAATGATAATTTCATTGATTTTACTCCCACAGCATACATTTTCACAAGAATGTCATCTTTGTTTTGCAATGTTTTCTTGATTTATATTTCCCCTTTTCTCTTACCTCCACAAAAGAGGTAAAGAAATAATCTATTTTGAGCCTAGTAATGCAGTTTGAGTATCCATTTTATGTACTGCTGCCTAAATGGGAAAGATATATTATGAATTTTCACCAACAACTTTCATGGAAATTAGGAATCAATGGGCATTAATTGCTGAAGAATGAGATCCTTAGCTTGTTAATTTTGTGATAAAATATTCTCATAAAAAACATCTGTCATCTGTATGAAGATATACTAGGCAAGTCGAGATAAATCCAAAAGATAAGCAGAAGGCAGTGTTTGGCCAGGCTGAGGACTTCCTGTGTTCCTGAACGTATGTTATTTCTTTCTGAAGCAGCTACTCTGGGTGGTATTTCTCCTGGGCTGTGTCTTAGTGCATCAGGGTCAATATTCGATTATATTTGTCTCCTTGACATACCAACTAAACTGAACAGACTGAACAGACATTTTGGCATAAGTGTATTATGGGCAAAGGCCAGAGGGGCTATATTTTTAAAATAATTTTGTACAAAATGTCCCTGAAACACATATGTTGAAACAGAATTTTTATCCTTAGGTCCAGAGAGATAGCACTGATAGCTTCTGAAAGAATAGATCCCTTGCCTATGTTTCTTGTTAAAATGATGAGATTTTTCAGTTTTATTTAATATAACTCAGCTTAATGCAACATATCCATTTAACATTTGCCATGTGGCAAGCACTGTGCTGGGCCCTTATACCAAACCAGATGAAAGCCGTGGTGTGAGTTTGATCACATGGCATTGGGTAATATGAGTAGACCAGATGCATATTATGATAGAGAGATGGAATATTATGATAGACTAAGAAGCACCAAATAAACAATTCTTTCTTTTGCCAGGGGAGAAGTCATGCTTTGTAATAAAGACTAAAGTAATTCTGATGCTCCCTTGTAAACCCATTCAGTAAAACCATTTCAGTAAATGGCATTTCCAACCATCCAGCTGCCATGCTAGAAACCCATGTGTCATCCTTGATTTTCTCTTCCACCACCTCTCACATCCCAGGTGTCAGCAAGTCCTGGCAGCTCCACCTGCAAATGATGTCCTGTCTCCACAACCTTCTCTTCTCTCCAGGGCCACCTGCTAATTCAAGCTGCCATCAGTGACTGACTGAATTACAGCAACAGTCTTTAAGTGGACTTCCAGTTTTGACTCTTGCTTTTCTTAAAAGTCCACTTGCCACACAGTAGCTAAGCAATCTTTTTTTAAAAAAAATATACATAACTCTGTTATATAAAATCCTCTATTGGCTTCTCACTGCACTTGAAATAAAATCCAGTCTCCAACATCAACTCAAACCACCCTCTACACTGGTCATTATGCTCCATGAGGCTCATATTCTCTTTGCTCTCTGAACATGCCAGTAATTTTATTTCTAGCCCTCAGGGCCTTTGCATGTGATGCTAACTCAGTCTGAAATGCTCCTCCCTCTGACTTTCACAGGACCAACTTCTTATCATTCGGGCATCAGTTCATGTCACCCCCTCAGAAAGGTTTTGCATGACAACCCTATCTAAATTAATCTTTCTGCCCCCACAGAGTCTCTGTGTCAGCATACTCCTTTATTTATTACTATCTAAAATAACTGCATTTGGCATTTTGTTTAGGTTTATTTGTTTGTTTTTACCTAAATCCTTTGCAGAACTTAAATGCCACGAGGAGGGGTTTGTGGTTTTTGTTCACTGCTCCCAGAGTAGTGCTGTCACATAGCAAGTGCTAAATAAACATATGTTAAATGCATGAAAAAGTAATTGAATGACTGAAATCCGTATTTTTTGCCCCCACATTCCACAATTTGGCCTATGCTTTAAGGATGACCATCCCTTCTCTGCAGAGTTGATTTGAGAAGGACCTGACAGCACAGTTGGGTGGAGCCGGTGAGACAGGTGATCTCCTGGAGAAAGCAATATATTTGAAGAAGCTGGAAGGATCAGTGTAAGTTAGTCAAGGGACCAAGAGAATGAAGCGTATTTCAAGAAGAGGGAACAGAATACATAAAAAGACTCACAGTGGGGAAAAGGCATGATGTTATTAAAGTCTGGCATACAAATTGGTAAGACTGTCTTCAAAAAGCACATGATGAATCACCGTACACTGTCATGTCATCCATCTGAGTAAGTAAGGTGAAATTCATCTATTTTCTTGAAATATTCTCACAAAAATGTGGGAACATAAAACTATCTCCAGTAAGACTTGACATTTCTACATTTCACTGTGGTTGGAATTATGTCTTCAATACCACACACCCAGAACATATTTGGATAACTTAAAACTTGCTTCTGGACACTGAAAACTAAATTACATAGAGCTGACTGATAAGCTAATTGATCAACCTTCTACTTCATTTTGTCTGTGTACACAATTTAAGTGTGAAGAAATGGACTCACATTGCATTGAGGATGAAATTAGAAATTATATTTCTAGTAAGTCTTGCAAAGTGGATTCATGGGTTTATTTCTTACACAAGTGTAGAAAATATAGGTAGTGAATGTAAAAGCATTCAATTTTTCTTAAATGTAATTGAGACAGTTAAGCTTTGTGTGCCAATAACATAACTTCCCAAACTCAACCTATGAGCACAAAAAACAATTCTGAAAATCCCTTAGAAAACTCACCATCGTTTCTCAATATCAGTGGTGTGGGTGGTCCCAGGACTTTTTGGTTTGTCACTGTATTTGTAACCACACAAGTATAATTTCCAACATCTGATTTTTCTACTTTGGCAATATATAGATTCCCAGTCTCTTGAGAAACGAAGCGGCGATTATCCTGATAGGAGGGGTATTCATTGAAAATCCAGGCATAGCTGAGCTCTGAAAGCAAAAGGAATCATCATTATAAACATGTCTTTTATAAGAACTTTACTGTATTCATGAAAGAACTGGTCAAGTTAAAAATTCACACTGTTGCCCAATGATCCTTTTTCAGCCTGCTAAATATCAACAGGAAGAAATAACAGTCTCCTAAATCATTTTACCAGTCTTCCTACCATCAGTCAATAAGATTTTATTTCTATAGAACTAGAAGGTACACTGATCACTGATGGAGAAGTCCAATCTCTTTAAATCAGGGAATAAGCATTATAGTTCACTAAGCATGGCTAAACACCATATAATACTTACAGAGCTAAAGCTCAAACTACAGACACACAGAGTCCACAGTCTTGATATACCCTGGAAACTACTCATATCACTCCTTTCATCTGACATGCAATAATCATAATAGTATATCATGGTGCAACATACTTACACAGCACTTTATGGTTTCCAGTATAGTTTATAGGTTTCCATTAACTGAGAAATTCTGACACAGAGGATCAGACTGTCTAATCCAAACTCAGCCACAGCTAGAGACAGAATAATTCCTGATTCTCAATCTAGTCTTTTCCCAGTGCCTTACTATTGATGCATATTCTTACTCCTTTTTCACTTGTGATGTTGAACTCTTTCCCCATTATTTTAGTGAGATGGTGATTTAATATTGTAGCAAATACTCATTAAATATAATACAATGATTAGTTGGCTGGTCCCATAAATGCAAATCTGCATTTTTAACACATTATTGACTAGAAATGTATTACAGCCATAGGCATTAGTCTGAAACAATCCCCTGATCAATAATGTGTTAAAAAATTAGCTGAAAAAATTATTATATCTGTATAAAGTAGCCATCAAAGAGCAACCTTTTCACAAATACTTATCCAACACAGAATGCCAGTGGGAGGAATGTAATAGGCAGTCATACTTGAAAATGTTCCTTTGAAAATTCTCATTTTTCTGGAGAATTAGGTGAATGTTTTGTGAATGAGCACATTAACCCATGCTTTCAATTTCAGAAAAGAAACCTAAGTGACAGCGAGTTTAAATGATTTGCTGCAGTGAACTATTGTGCTCTGAGGAAATCAAACTTCTTTAGCTCCAGGCATTTCATGATTCCTCTCTTTAAAGCGTGATCTTCAGATTTGTTCAAAGCTGCAGAAGTGATATAGCAGCCATGGGCACTGATTAGCCAACATGCCCTGTTTTATTTTCTCAAGTTATTTTAGGCAGGAGGGGGAACAACTAGATGCAAAGGGAGCCTGTGGTTTCCGAACTAGTTGACTGAGTTCTTGTGTGCTGCTCTTCAATATGATTCTTGGCTAAATTCTAAATGCATGGATTGTCCTTGGAAAATGGCAGAAAGGTCACTTCAGCTTTGTACACAGAATGCTAATTATTGGAAAAGGCACTTTGTTGTTTAATACTTCAATGAGTCCTCAGTTGTAATTGACCTCAATAACTGAATGTGTGACAGGGAACATATTCCATCTTAATGATCCACTGTTTACATACAAAGGAGGGGGTCATGTAGATTGCTTTCCCTTTATTGCTGGATTATAAAATTTCTGCATGCATTATTTTAGAGAGATACAATTATGTTTATATGAGAATAGCTAATCATTTTATTTACGCATATGCATGTAATTATAAGTAACCCCATGCTGATATCAAGAGGATACCCACTGTAAATAAGCAAGCTCTTCCCAGCAAGCTAGTTACTTTCTCAAGAAACTACAATTTGGGGGAAGGAATGGCCCCTCTAATAGGTTGTGAAGAAATACAATGTCATGTACCAATTTTGCCACAAAAACAGGAGATTCAACAAATAGCACAGTGCAATGTACTCCTCTCTCAATTTGGCATGTCAGTTTCAGGCAGAGCAAGTAATCACCAAGCCTCTCAAAAATATTCTCACATGAACAGTGAAGAGAACATTGCCTATCTCGTAATTAATTATAAGAGAGTTTTAGGAATAAATTAACATATCCAAAGTCACAAGGTATAAGTTAGAAAGTAATTTATCAGCAAAATATTAATCAACCCATATCTCTCCAAGGAGAGTTATAATCAAATATATAAACTATATACATATTTTTTTCCCTGAAGACATTTTTTAAAACTAATGCTACTGGCTAGTGCCACAAAACTTTCTGAATTTTGTAGAAGATGCATAGTTGGTAACTAGGAAGTTGCAGGAACCATGGATACCAGGATAAAAGACATTCACTTTGTTATTTTCCTAATTGGAATTAAAAAAAAAAAGACCAGAAGACCAAAATGCAAAACTGTATTTCATAAAGAAATCCATTTAAACACTCTGACTTAGTTTCAACTTAATCCAGCAAATGGGGATAATCATAAATGTGATACAGGCATGTAGTGAGGTTCAAGTTACGTGAAAGTCCTCTGAGTCATAAGCACATCTGAATCACTGAAAGTTAATCATTTTTAAAGTAAAAATATCAAACAACAATTATCATGTTGTTTGATTATAAGAATTTTGGTTTCACTGCTTGTTGTTCAAGCTGGTTTTAGAAAAGGCAGAGGAACCAGAGATGAAATTGCCAACATCTGCTGGATCATGGAAAAAGCAAGAGAGTTCCAGAAAAACATCTACTTCTGCTTTATTGACTATGCCAAAGCCTGTGACTGTGTGGATCACAATAAACTGTGGAAAATTCTGAAAGAGATGGGAATACCAGACCACCTGATCTGCCTCTTGAGAAATCTGTATGCAGGTCAGGAAGCAACAGTTAGAACTGGAAATGGAACAACAGACTGGTTCCAAATAGGAAAAGGAGTATGTCAAGGCTGTATATTGTCACCCTGCTTATTTAACTTATATGCAGAGTACATCATGAGAAACGCTGGACTGGAAGAAGCACAAGCTGGAATCAGGATTGCCGGGAGAAATATCAGTCACCTCAGATATGCAGATGACACCACCCTTATGGCAGAAAGTGAAGAGGAACTAAAAAGCCTCTTGATGAAAGTGAAAGTGGAGAGTGAAAAAGTTGGCTTAAAGCTCAACATTCAGAAAGCTAAGATCATGGCATCTGGTCCCATCACTTCATGGGAAATAGATGGGGAAACAGTGGAAACAGTGTCAGACTTTATTGTTTTGGGCTCCAAAATCACTGCAGATGGTGACTGCAGCCATGAAATTAAAAGACGCTTACTCATTGGAATGAAAGCTATGACCAACCTAGATAGCATATTCAAAAGCAGAGACGTTACTTTGCCAACAAAGGTCCGGCTAGTCAAGGCTATGGCTTTTCCTTTGGTCATGTATGGATGTGAGAGTTGGACTGTGAAGAAGGCTGAGCGCCGAAGAATTGATGCTTTTGAACTGTGGTATTGGAGAAGACTCTTGAGAATCCCTTGGACTGCAAGGAGATCCAACCAGTCCATTTTGAAGGAGATCAGCCCTGGGATTTCTTTGGAAGGAATGATGCTAAAGCTGAAACTCCAGTACTTTGGCCACCTGATGGGAAGAGTTGACTCATTGGAAAAGACTCTGATGCTGGGAGGGATTGGGGGCAGGAGGAGAAGGGGATGACAGAGGATGAGATGGCTGGATGGCATCACTGACTCGATGGACGTGAGTCTGGGTGAACTCTGGGAATTGGTGATGGACAGGGAGGCCTGGCATGCTGCAGTTCATGCGGTCTCAAAGAGTCAGACATGACTGAGTGACTGAACTGAACTGAACTTTAGCAGGAAATACAGGCAACCATAAACATATTCTGCAGGAATATAATAGAATAGAATAGAAATTCTCTACGCCCTACCTATCTCAAATTTAAAAACTTTATGTGACCAGAAGACTTTGAGAAGAATGGGATTAAATAAAGTTTAATAGATTTAAAAATTTCTCCTTTCAAGACCTGCAAGAGACTTTTAAAATGCCAATGTGCCTCAAATTTCTTACAGACTACTTAAGTCATGCAAACTTACTTGATGTAGAAGTGCCTCTCAACTCCTTCATCCACACACTCTTTTTCTAGAACATCTACTATACATCACAAATAGAGGTTGGGAAATTCTGAACTAATGCAATTTCAACTCAAGAAACAGTAAGTATAATATAAAAATTATTAGCTCTATTACTTCTGTTCTCAGGAAAGCCATTAAGTTACATTAAACAACAGAAAACAAGAAAATGTTGAATTAAAGTTGTAATAAGTTTCCCAAATTGTAATAGTAACATAATACTGTAACCATTTTCAATGCTGTAGATAAAGGAACAAACCATAGTTCCAAACACAAGTATCAAATGGATTGTGCTAAGGATCCTAACTAACATCAGTTCAACATACAACATTTGTAAAACACTATTAGTCCTAAAGTGTGAAGGTCAGCCAAAGAATCTCGGCTGGTTCACTGTTGAGATCATGTTGAGCTAAATGTTGAGACCCTTGAAGGGGGAAAATTTCTAAACATGATATTAATTAATCTCTATTGATCTATTTTTCTTCACAGCAAATAGTACTACCTGGAATACTGTACTTTTATTTGTCCACAAAAATTAGGAATGGGCATGAATAATATAATGTAATGATAATGCAGACATCAAAGTAGGAAAAAATGCGTAGTAAGGATAAAAATTACCCAACAGATCACTTCTCTCTTAATTTTAAGGATATGAAAGAAGAACAAAGCTGAAGGTATCACACTCAAAATTTTCAAACTACACTACAAAGCTGCAGTTATTAAAACAGTTTGGCATTAGCATAGAAACAGGCACATGTATCAATGAAACAGAATAAAGAACCCAGATATAAACCTATAAAAATATGCTCAGTTAACTTACTGCAAAGGTGCCAAGAACATACCACAGGGAAAGGACAATAATTGAGTAAGTAGTGCTGGGAAAACAGCCATATGCAAAAGAATGAAACTGGATGGCTACCTTGTACTATACACGAATGTTAACTCAAAATAGATGAAAGATTTGCATTAATATCTGAAACCATAAACTCCTACAAAAAAAAAATGGGAGTAAGGTCCTTGACATGGGTGTTGGACATGATTTTTTGAATCTGACACCAAAAACTAAAATAAGCAGGTGGGACTATATCAAACTAAAAAACAAATAAACAAACAAAAAAATTGCACAGTGAATGAAACCATCAATAAAATGAAAAGGCAACCTATTGAACAGAAGAGAATATTTGCAAATCATATATAAGATATAGTGTTAATATTCAAAATATGAAGAACTCCTACAGATTACCAGCATAAAAAAAAAGAAAAAAAGCTGATTAAAAAATGTGGGCAGATCTGAATGGACATTTTTCCAAAGAAGACATGTATCAATATAGCTAATTATCAGGGGGATGCAAATCAAAACCACAATGAGATATTTTCTCACACCTGTCAGACTGGTTATTATCAAAAAGACAGCAAATAGCAAGCAATGGTGAGGACATAGAGAAAAGGGAAACCTGTTGCTGGGAATGTAAATCAGTACAGCCACAAGGCAAACAGCATGGAAATTCTTCAAAAGATTAAAATGGAACTTCCATATCATCCAGCAATTCCACTTCAGGGTATTTACCTGAAAAAACCTAAAACACTAACCTGAAGAAATATCTGCATCCTCATGTTCACTGCAGGATCATTTAAAACAGCCAAGATACAGAAACAACCTAAGCGTCCATTGGTGGATGAAAGGATAAACAAATCATATATAAATATAACGATACATATACATACATACACTTACACACAGAGAGAGTGGAATATTATTCAGCCATTACAAATAATTTAACCTTGCCATTTGGAACAATGTGCATAGACCTTGAGGGCATTATGCTGAGTGAAATAAGTAAGACAAATAAAGACAAATCTCATATGATCTCACTTATATGTGGACTCTAAAAATTAGACCAACAAACCAAGTTGTGGGTATGAAGAACAGATTGGCAATTGTCAGCGGGGGCTGATAGACTGGGATAAATGGGTATTAAAAAGGTAAAAAATAAGTTTATAAAATCTTAAAACTCCCTAGAAATTCTAATACCTCAACAGAAAGATAGCTATCATTTAGAATATATTTTCAATTCTAACCTATATGCCTGTAGGTTTTCATGATTTTAACCATAGCATAAATGTTGTTTAAAAAAAAAACCCAACAACAATCCATGCCTCTACAAATGACTAATTTCATTCCTTTTTATGGCTGAGTACTATTCCATTGTACATATGTACCACTACTCCTTTATCTGTTCCTCAGCTGATGGACATTTTACAGACTTTAAGTAAGTCAGAAAGAAAAAAATAAATATTGCATATTAATACATACACCTGGAATCTGAAAAAAAAAAAAACCCTGAAAAAAATTGATGTAGGTGATCTTATTTATAAAGAAGAGAGAAAGACATAGACATAGAGAACAAACATATGGATACCAAGAGGGAAAGGGGGAGTAGGATGAAGTGGGAGATTCACCCTATGTGTAAAACAGATCACTAATAAGAGCCAACTGCACAGCACAGGGAACTAAGTGCTCTGCGGGGACCTAAATGGATATATGTATATGTATAGCTGATTCAGTTTGCTGTACAGCAGAAACTAACACAAACTGTAAACCAACAATATACTGCAATAAAAATTAAATAAATAATTTAAAAAACCCAACAACCAAACAACACATACGACAGTTCTAAGGCCTAGAAAGGGTGAGAGTGGAGAGTCAGAAAGTGGCAAACCACACTGTATCTTAGGCCTTCTAGGTACCTTCCCCGTCTGGTCGCTTAGTCGCTCATTCAAGTCCAACTCTCTGCGATTCCATGGACTGTAGCCCGCCAGGCTCCTCTGTCCATGGAATTCTCCAGGCAAGAATACTGGAGTGGGTTGCCATTTCCTTCTCCAGGACATCTTCCTGACCCGGGGACTGAACCCTGGTCTCCTGCATTGGTAGGCGCATTCTTTATAATCTGAGCCATCAAGGAAGCTCCCCCTTCCAGTGCTCCCTCCTGGAAGCAGTAAGAGCTTTTGAAATTTGAAAGTAAAGAGTTAGTGTTATATGACTCACCAAATGATGCCGTTTTCCCCTAAGAACTAAAGTCTATTTTTATCAGAGCAAAACATTAATTCAGGGGGTTGCATGAAATGCTATTCACATTCTGAAAAAATAAAGCCAAGTTAATAAAACAAAATAAACTCTTATATGCTGCAAAAAAATATATCCCATTCAGTGTGATTTCCTTAGGGACTTACATGCAATATTTATCCTTATTCAAACTTGACAGATTTCTTTTGATAAGTTTTCATGCACTAATTGCTCTGGAAGTGACAGACAGTTCCTGTCCCATTGGCAATTTGTATCAACTGGGTAAACAGATACTTGGAATATAATATTTAATAGACTGGGAAGTCTCTGATGCTCAACTGAAAAATAATGAGACTGGTTAGAATGTGATAGCTATTAAGGCAGAAGGACCTAGTGGTGGTTTTCTAACCTGTAGCATCTAAATCTTTGGGGAATTAACTATGAAATAACACTCTCTTAATTGGTTCCTTTTCCCTATCTTTGGGCCAACAGCAAAGGGTATTTGGCTAGTATTTTTAAGAGAAGACATCAATCAAACAATTTTCAAATTCAGGTACTCATTGAGCAAATTAAGCCTCTGATTAGAGGCCTCAGGATGAATGCTCTTGTTCTTGATGCTGTCTAATTTCTTTCTAGAGTTGTATTATACTTCACGACATTCTGAGTCATGTCCCAAGGGGTAGCAAAAATGTCAGTTTTAAAAGATCCCTTTCTTAGTCCTCAAAGTTTTAAATCTGAAAGGGACCTAAGATCAACCCCTGCAATTTTACAGATCAAGAAGCTGAAGTCTAGAGAAATTACATGCCTGGATCACAGTCACACATTTGATATGTGGGAAGAAAGGGGATGATGGGGGTAGCTGCCATATTCAGAAGAGCTGGTTCATTAGACAGCTATATGTTACTCTCAGAATTTAATTTAATTTGGAGCTAGAAGAGATCAGTTTTCCTTACTTACACATTTAAACAGTATAACTAGATGCTGGGAAATATTGAGGGGAGGAAGGGAAGGGGACAACAGAGGATGAGATGGTTGGATGGCATCACCAACTCAATGGAGATGAGTTTGGGTAAACTCCAGGAGTTGGTGATGGACAGGGAGGCCCAGTGTGCTGCGGTCCATGGGGTTGCAGAGGGTTGGACACGACTGAGTTGCTGAACTGAACTGAACCCCTAAATTGGTCCCAGCCCTTGACAACTTGGTGTGCTGACATGGCTCTGGCTAAAAGGACCCCCGTGATAGATGCTCTGAGGCCCAGAGAACCTTGTTTAGACAGGTTCTCATCATCAAGCAGGACTTCCCAGGTTCAGACACTGTTTCCATTATTCATTAGGCTGAGCAGAGTAGGGATGGCATGTATCTATCATTTGGACCAGCACTTGCTACACCTCCTCCCATGGCAGACACTGAGAGCTGACCATGCCAGACAGGTTCACACAGTGCTTCAGGCTGTTGCCACCAATCAATTCATGTTGGGACATGAAGTCAAACCTTTTTGCCATCTTTGCAAAAGTGATATAGGGGAAATGAAATGGTGACCATCTGAGGCAAGAATTAGATAAGACCCAGTGCTAAAACTGTTCAAACCTGTGGCAAGCATTTCTATAAATAAGCCTCCTGACTAATCCTTCTGACCAGTTGCTGCATTCAATGATGTTTTTAGAATATGCTCTTCACTAGCTCAGATTTAGCAGTGGAGGTGTGGGAAGGAAGATGGGAAAAAGAGTATTTTACAGTTATATGTACAGCTCTTGATATTGCTCTTGTGTATGGCTTACAATATCATCCATTTTATGGGTGACTTCTTGTTTATTTCTAGTTTATTAGGAAATTGGACATTTTTCTGATTATACATTTTCTTTAAATATTCATAGGTGGAAATTTAGGAATGTAACTCAAAGGCAATTGAACATGTTGCTTGGACAAAAAAAAAAAAAAAAAGCCAGAAATGAATGTATAAGAGTATTTGTATAAATCATACAAATTTAAAGGTAAATGGAAAGGTTTGGACAAAATCTTGTACTTTGGAGTGGATTACTTTAGGGTATGTGCCCACATACCCAGAGGCAGATGCTAACTCTCCTGTGCTCTCAGTAATGGAGCAGTAAAAAAGTCTGAGAAATAATGCCTAGGCCTAGAGTCAGCAAATTTGCATATTTCAAGGGAAGAGGCCCTGTGGTTTTTAGACAGAGAAGCATCTTTTTTGTTAGCATGTTCAGACTTTTGAGTATAGGCAGGAAAGTGGTGGCACAAGGGATGGATTTAGCTGATACAAATGCGTGTGTCTTTTATGGCTTCACCTACTTTCAGTTCAGTTCAGTTGTCGCTCAGTCATGTCTGACTGTGCGACCCCATGGACAGCAGCATGCCAGGCCTCCCTGCCCATCAGCAACTCCCGGAGTTTACCCAAATTCATGTCCATTGAGTCAGTGATGCCATGCAACCATCTCATCCTCTGTTGCCTCCTTCCCCTCCTGCCTTCAATCTTCCCCAGCATCAGGGTCTTTTCAAATGAGTCAGCTCTTCACATCATGTGGCCAAAGTGTTGGAGTTTCAGCTTCAGCATCAGTCTTTCCAATGAACACTCAGGATTGATCTCCCTTAGGATGGACTGGTTGGATCTCCTTGCAGTCCAACAGATTCTCAAGTCTTCTCCAACACCACAGTTCAAAAGCATCAATTCTTTGGTGCTCGGCTTTCTTTATAGTCCAACTCTCACATCCATACATGACTACTGGAAAAACCATAGCCTTGACTAGACGGACCTTTGTGGGAAATCAATGTCTCTGCTTTTTAATATGCTGTCTAGGTTGGTAATAACTTTTCTTCCAAGGAGTAAGCCTCTTTTAATTTCATGGCTGCAGTCACCATCTGCAGTGATTTTGGAGCCCCCCCCCCCCAAATAATCACTATTTCCCCATCTATTTGCCATGAAGTGATGGCACTGGATGCCATGATCTTTGTTTTTTGAATGTTGAGTTTTAAGCCAACTTTTTCACTCTCCTCTTTCACTTTCATCAAGAGGCTCTTTAGTTCCTCTTCACTTTCTGCCATAAGGGTGGTGCCATCTGCATATCTGAGGTTATTGATATTTTTCCCCACAATCTTGGTTGCAACTTGTGCTTCATCCAGCCCAGCATTTCTCATGATGTACTCTGCACATAAGTTAAATAAGCAGGGTGACAATATACAGCACTGACGTACTCCTTTTCCTACTTGGAACCAGTCTGTTGTTCCATGTCCAGTTCTAACTGTTGCTTTTTGACCTGCACACAGATTTCTCATGATGCAGGTCAGGTGGTCTGGTATTCCCAACTCTTTCAGAATTTTCCAGTTTATTGTGATCCACACAGTCAAAGGTTTTGGCATAGTCAATAAAGCAGAAGTAGATGTTTTTCTGGTACTCTCTTGCTTTTTCGATGATCCAGTAGATGTTGGCAATTTGATCTCTGGTTCTTCTGCCTTTATTAAAACCAGCTTGAACATCTGGAAGTTCATGGTTCATGTATTGCTGAAGCCTGGCTTGGAGAATTTTGATAGTTCATCAAGCACTCTATCAGATCTAGTCCCTTAAATCTATTTGTCACTTCCACTGTATAATCATAAGAGGTTTGATTTAGATCTTACCTCATCACCTGCTTTAGAAATTTTGAAAACCAAATATGCATTTAGATACTGAGGTTTTCTTGAAGCTCAAACACGGTTCTCAACTCTCAGTGCTTAAGAGGAATCAAGGAGATTCACATACTACTGCAGTGGGTCCCAGGTGGAGTGAGCTCCAGAATCATTAGAAGGGCTTGTTATCACACAGGTGGCTGGGTCCCACCCCTAGAGTCTCTTATTCAGGAGACTGAGATGGGGATCAAGAATCTGCTCCTAGGTGATGCTGTCACTGCTGGTTTAGAGATGTCACTTAGACAAACACTCCTTTAAAAGGTTTGGAGAAACACTCTTTTAAAAGGTTTGAATACATTAGGCTTTCATTCCATCAGGAAAAAAATTGGCAGAACAAAGTACTAGCTTCCCAGTGGAAAGCACGCAAGAGGTCTCCAGTTTGCCATTGTCTTTTTCAATCCCTACTGTCCCCCAGGCTCATATTACTCATGCAGTTGAGCTTGGGAGCTCTGCTCTGGTATCTAGAGGGAAAGACAAATCAAGACAGGAGTGGCCCTTAGCTGCATGCTCTTGTTAGCATGAGAATGGTACTGGAGACCATAAACACACTAGCCATTCTGAGTATTTTGATGGAAGACAAGGAATGATCCGGCCTGTTGAGTGTGGTCAAACTAGTAAGGACAAAGCACAGCATGAGTGGACTATTATGGGCAGATGAAAATACTCTTCATAGGGGATTACAAGATACTGATTTCAGTTATTTGTTAAATATATAGCATATAAAGCTGGGATAGGAAATGGCAACCCACTCCAGTATTCTTGCCTGGAAAATCCCATGGTCAGAGGAGTTGGACAAGACTGAACTACTGAGCATAATATTTAAAGAAGTTAAGGTATCACCATATTTTATGAAGAGCTCAACAATAGCCAAAGTCTGAGAAATATTAATCCCCTGAAGCATAGATACCCTTCAACAGTGAAGTATAAAATGTGTGAAAACCACGTAAAAGGTAGAGTTTGATGCCCAGTGCTTGAGAGAATACAACTTTTCCTTGGGTGGTGGGAGAAGAGAAGAACATCAGATGACAACATTCTTTCAGCTTAATATTTATTCCCTCTTCATACAATGCCCTCTCCCAGATCTCAGATTTCTCTAGAATGATTACATTTCCTGTTGCAAGTGGAAGGGCAAATCCAACCAGCATACCAGTCCTGTTTTTGTTTGTTTCTATGCTTGTTTCAACATTACTTCTCTATTGGCTTAGGAACATTCATTTTGGGGTTTCCCTGGAGGTCCAGTGAGTGGTTAAGACTCTCCCTTCTAATGCACAGAATGCGGATTCTATCCCTGGTTGGGAAAGTAAGATCCCACATGCCTTGGGGCAACTAAACACATGCACTGCAACTACTGAGCCCACTTTCCCTGGAGCCCACACGCCATAACGAAGGTCTTGAGAATCACAACTAAACCTGGTGCAGCCAAACACACACACACAGACACACACACACACACACACACACACACACATGATCATTCATTTTGCCAGCTTCAGGTTGACCACTCCTGCTAAGTCGCTTCAGTCGTGTCCAACTCTGTGCGACCCCATAGACGGCAGCCCACCAGGCTCCCCCGTCCCTGGGATTCTCCAGGCAAGAACACTGGAGTGGGTTGCCATTTCCTCCTCCAATGCATGAAAGTGAAAAGTGAAAGTGAAGTCGCTCAGTCCTGTCCGACTTCTAGCGACTCCATGGATTGCAGCCTTCCAGGCTCCTCCGTCCATGGGATTTTCCAGGCAAGAGTACTGGAGTGGGGTGCCATTGCCTTCTCCGAGGTTGACCATCACCCCACAGCAATCCACACACAACTGCTAGATTAATCCTTTCATGGAATCTCTCAATCAGGCCCCTCCTTTCTACACAAGCCCTGGTGAGCCCCCATGTCTCTCAGAGTTAAGTACAATGTATCAAGCTAGTATTCCACTCCTTCCAAAGCAGTACTCCATGTTAGCTATTCTTAGCTTTCCATTCTTCTTTCCAGGCTGATCTATATTTTGGGAGAGGATTCCTTAAGTTGAACTCTGCAAAATTTCAGGGAGGCTAAAAGGAGCAGCTGTGATTAACTTATTCATACAATACATCCTCATTCCCTCAAGAACCAGCATGTGATACAAAGATAAGGCACAAAGGGGCTTCAGTAGAAAGCTCTGTGTCAAATTCTTTGTGTTATTTGTATCTCTTAACAAAACTATTTTTTATTTATAGGACATGTATTAAGTTAACCTTAATATGCATTACACATTAGGTATACATCCCAGTATACATTCGATGCAGACAAATACCGTTTGATTCCACTTATACCAGGTACCTAGAACAGTCTAATTCATAGAGTCAGAAAGCACAGTAGTTAGTTTCTGCAAGGGGCTGAAGGGGTGGGGAGGGTGGGGACAGGAAGTGAGGACTTAGTGTTTAATGGGGACAGAGTTTCAGTTTAGGAAAGTGAAAAATTCTGGAGAAGGATGATGGTGAGCATTGTACAAAAATGTAAATGTACATAATGCCACTGATCTGTACAGTTAACTATGGTTACAATAGTATGTTTTGGGACTTCCCTGGCACCCCAGTGATTGGGACTTCGCCTTTCAAAGCAGGAGGTGCCAGTTCGATCCCTGGTCAGGTTTTTGCCTTCTGCCATCCCATATGCCTTGTGGCCAAGAAACCAAAGCATGTAACAGAAACAATACTGTAACAAATTTAATAGAGATTTTTTTTTAATGTGCTCTTTTTCCGCATTCAGAAAAAATCTTAAAAAAAAAATAGTATGTTATACATTATGTGACTTCTACCACAATAAAAAAAATTAAAAACAGGTTCATACGGCTAAGTAGGTGTGTTTACAATAACGTGGGAAAACAGTCACCGCTCCCCTGAAAGTCCCCCAGCTGAGGCCAGTGCACTGTCTGCCCAGCATTCCCTTCCCACCTCTGCTTATCTCAACCACGGCCTTCTGCAAGAACGCCATTTTCCTGACTGGGAAATATAAGTGGTCTCTCTTCAACAACCAAATAAGCATGTGTTTCTTTTCTGCCTCATAGAAACAATACATTCTTTCACATATTAAAATGTTGTTTTTCCCATATGAGAATGGTTCAATTGCTTTTCTCTTCTCTGACTACTGAACTTGAGTGCTACTGTGCCAAGAATACAGGTATAGTAGACTTCACTTAGGTCCCTCACTTTCTGGAAGCAACTCATGTAAACATTAGTTAAATTGAACTGAAATTTGAAATGTCAGAAGTTTCCTGGAGCCACAATTTCATGACTGAACTCGAGGCCCAAAGTGCTAGTGACAAAGACGTTAACTGAAAATAAGAGGCTACAAGACTTTCATCAGATCACTGATGTCAAATTAAAATCTGTAATATCAGAATCCATGTTTTCAATCAGAATGCTTAAGCCGTTTCCTGAAACAGTTTTTTTTTTTTCTGACTTTTTGATGCAGTTTTACTAAGTTTACAAAATGCATAAAGAAAAGATGACTGATTGGCAGTCTTTTGAATATCCAAGAATGAGAAAGACTAAGTAAAAACAGAGAGGTAAGCATGTAAGCATTAAGTTGGCATACACAACTTAACAGGCTAAATGCCACATGCTGAAGAAACTACTTGATTTATCAGATGATATTGGTATGACCTGGCCAGATTTCAGATACTCAAAGTTGGCAGTAATCCCCGTACTAGGGTATTTACATGTATAAGAAAGGTAACCCTGGGTCGAGTGAGCCACATTTTCGCATCTAACTTTAAGTAAGGATACATCTTATAAGTGTAGGCATAATTCAGAGTATTGTGAGTTTGGTTCCCGACAGCCACAAGAAAGCAATGCAAATGAATGTTTTGGTCTTCTGGTGTATATAAAAGTTATGTTTAGATCATACTGCAGTCCATTAAATTTGTGATAGCATTATATTGAAAAAAAATGTACATACCTTAAAACTAAAAAAGTACTTTACTGCTAAAAAATGCTTACCATCATCTGAGCCTTCAGTGAGTTGTAATCTTTTTGCAAAGTGCTATCAAACATCACTGAACACAGGTCACCCTAACAAATATTATAGCAATGAAAAAGTTTGAAATATTGTGAGAATTACAAAAATACAACACAGAGACATAAAAGAGCCAATGATTTTGGAAAAACCACACCTACAGAACTTGTTCAACTTAGGGTTGCCGCAAACCTTCAATTTGTAAAAAATGAAAAGTCTGTCATAGAAATCAAATGTATGGATACCAAAGGGGGAAGGGAGGTGTGGGATGAATTGGGAGACTGGGATTGAAATATATATATATATATGTGAGTGTGTGTGTGTGTGTATATATAATGCATTTTAAATGTTTTTTACTATGTATAAAACAGATAACTAATGAGAACCTACTGTATGGCACAGAGGACTCTACTTTGTGCTCTGTAATGCCCTAAAAGGGAATGAAATCCAAACAAGAGGGGATATATGTGTACATATAACTCATTTGCTCTGCTGTACAGAAGGAACTGACACAGCCATGTAAAGCAACTACACTCCAATATAAAAAGAAACATCTGTGAAGTAAAACGAAGTGAAATAAAATGAAGTAAACCTATACAATAGCAGAACAGCAACTTGCTTAATTCTTTACATTTCCCAAACAATTCATTATCCACAATCTCATTTGTTAGTTTTGACAATGTTTGAACATATATAGGATAAAATTCAGTTCTTTTGGAGAGAGAGGGACAGTAACACACAGGAAAGTCAAGGGATATATTTCAAGACCACAGAGAGAACTAGTGGAATTAGACTTGTGATTAAAATAGACATCTCTTAAGACCATAGCAGAGATTTCTTTTGCTATGCTACAAACCATCACAATTGCAACTTTCAGATTAACTGAGCCAGTAATGTGGTGGCCCACAGGTGACTGATGTCCCAGGCCCTTTGCTGATAGAGCTGAAGTGGGGATTATGGCAAGGATCATGACAGTCGTGTCTGCTTCTGTATTCCACATTACCTAATCCTATAGCTGGCACCAGGAGATGCTCAGAATTCCAGGGAACTAGCTGACCTGTTAAATCCTGAAACACCAGAATGTACATGTCAAGTGTATCATCAGCATTTAAAGACATGTTCTAAGAAAAGTTTGCACAAATCACCATTAATAGAATTCGTGCTTTCTGTCAAGGCATAATCAAAATCTGTCTTATTACTTTAAGCTAATCCATTTCTGGGGAGAAAGAGAAATGACTATTCAGTGTGGGAACTGAAATGCATTCAGAAGAATAATGAAAAATTTTAAGTAAATGGTAAAAAAAAAGTCAATTAGACTATAATTATTTACATTTTAAAAAGATTCAAGGAGTAATAAGCTTAACTGAACAAACTAACAAACAATATCAACAAGTTCACCAAATACACACCTTTTTCACCAGATTATTAAACAGTTCTACACCTTCATCAATTAAAGATATGATGTAAAAGTCAAAAAACTGACATTTAAATTCTGAGCATAAGTTAACTTTTGTGGTGGTTCAGTAGCTAAGTCATGTCTGACTTGGACTGCTTTCTCTATCACCAGGCTTCTCTATCTATGGGATTTCTCAGGCAAGAATATTGGAGTGAGTTTCCATTTACTTCTCTAGGAGATCTTCCTGACCCAGGAATCTAACCTGGGTCTCCTGCATTGCAGGTGGATTCTTTACTGACTGCACTATGAGGGAAGCCCATAAAGTGAAAGTGTTTTTACTCACTCAAGTCATGTCTGACTCTTTATGACCCCATAGACTGTAGCCGGCCAGTAACTTTAAATCAATCAAATTTTCCAAGAAATTACTAGTCTTCATTGTAATCCAAGATGATCTTTCTTGTCTCGTCCCTTTATCTTGTCAATGCTGAAGTGAAACCCCTAACAAAGCATGTGGCTTGGTGACCTATTATAAATAAATACACCTTTCCCCAAAGAGAAGTATTTTCTGTTTTAACTTGGACCTTCAGAGAAAAAGACAAAAAAGCTTTGTACTAACTGCAGTAGTGAAGTTTTGCCTTGAGGTGTGATGGACAGATTGGATGAAAGATTTATCATCCATGAGTTAGAGTTCATTGTCTGGTTTCCCATGAAAGGTACTTTTCTTCTTCTCAGCAATACTTCTTCACTTGGTTCTCATGGTATCTAATCACTATTCCTCAATGGCTGGTTATAGGAATGAGGGTGAGTTATGAGGTAGACCAATCATATTACTGTATCTCCCAAGGCACAGTGATTGTCTCAGTATAGGTCACATGACACAACCCAGCCAATAAGAATTTAATACAACTCAAGTTGAGCACAAAGGGCTTTTCTCTCAAGGTCCAAGACTCAGAGGCTGTGAGCAGAATGCCCTATGCTGCTGTCTAAGGTACTTGTGACAAGCTGGTGTAAAAGGATAAAAAGAAGACTCAGAGCTGCCAGGTTGAGCAAGTCAGAGCACATCATGTTTGAGGTCTTTGAGAAAAAGGAATTTGGAGGAAACATACTTGCCCTTCATGTAATCTGTTAATTCTTTAAAATCAATAAATTGTTCATTAAAAAAAAAATTCCCCAGTAAGTACTGAGGTTCTGTCCCCTGCAATCAGAAATATCTTGGCTGATATTAACTCTTGTCCTTTCTTTCCCTTCTTAGAGATTTACCATCCTTTATAAATTCCCTCAGAATGTCCTTTGAAAAATACCTGTTTACTAATCTACCACACACCTATTGCCATTTAAAATTGTTCTTTAAATAAGTGATTCTTAGGAACTGTGGATTCTTACCAATGACTCATGTATCTCTTTTAAGGCAATGGAACAAAGACCTGCAAGAAAAGAAGGCAGCTTCAAGAAAAACCTTCAGGAGAAAAATAACACATGATGATCACAACCCTTTATCTGATATCTAAACAAGTCTGTGTTTTCTTATCTTTTTAAATGAATATTCTCACCTCAGGTGTTTTGGAGTATTTTTTACAACTGGTCAAGCATATATGGAGTTAGACATACCTGGTCCTGAAGCTTTGCTTTGCCATTTCTATCAGACCATGGGAAGTTACTTAATTATGACTCAGCTTTCTCATCTGAAAAATGAGTATAAGGATACTTACACTTTATAAGTATTTGAGAGGATCAAGGGTAACATGGTGAGGAATGTGCTTAATTTTAATTAGCACAATGTCCAGTAGATACAAGAACTCAATGAATGTTAGCTAATGTTAGTTGTTATTATGGATAAGGCAAAGACGGCAAATGGGCTTCCCTGTTGGCTCAGTGGTAAAGAATTCGCCTACAAATGCAGGAAACTCAGGTTCAATCCCTGGGTCGGGAAGGTCCCCTGGAGGAAGAAATGGCAACCCATTCCAGTATTCTTGCCTGGGAAACCCCAGGCAAGAGGAGCCTGGCGGGCTACAGTCCATAGGGTCATAAAGGAGTCCAGTATGACTTAGTGACTAAACAATGACAACAAAGATAGTTAATAGGTCTGATAAATTATATATTCAGTATAATTCACTCTAAAGATCCATTCTAAACCATCCACTTATTGTCACAGATCAAATTAGGATTTATGGTTAATAAAGCTGCACTGATATCTCAGTATAGTTCTCTCTTTTCCTGAAATTATTTTCACTTCTATTATTCATTTGATTCATATCTAGGAAGTATTACCTGCATTCCAGGAAAGTGAGGAACAGAGAGAAAAATGAATTATTAAATCTTAGCATTAAACAAAGCTAAGCCAGAAAATTAAACCTCTGACCATTTGTACAGTGCTAGTGCATGCGTACTCAGTCGCTTCAGTTGTGTCTGACTCTTTGAGAACCCATGGACTGCAGCCTGCCAGGCTCCTCTGTCCATGGGATTCTCCAGGCAAGAGTACTGGAATGGGCTGCCATTCCCTCCTCACAGTGATTGTATATTGATGTTAATAAGTGGAAATAGAAAAATCATAACTCAAAATTAGTATGTTCTCTCACTTCCTAGAAACTGAGAGCTAAGAGAAGCTGGGGAAGCAATGACAAACAGAACGGTGTGGGTGATAAGTAGTGTATTTGGAAAACTTAGCAATCAAGTTAAAATCAGAGCTCATATATTACAGATTTTAGCTGGAAGTACTCTAGGGAAAATCTGGCTAACATTTTCCTTTTCAGAAGCATGGAGAGGCACCTAGAGAGGCACTAGATATCTTTCATGCTTTTTGTTTGTTTGTTTTGTTTTGTTTGTAGTTAGTAAGTGATTAGGGCAGGACTTGGTTTCTATGACACTGGTCTTTATACCAATTCTCTTCTCTTAACTTCGGCTTTATTGACTATGCCAAAGCCTTTGACTGTGTAGATCACAAAACTGTGGAAAATTCTTAAAGAGATGGGAATACCAGACCACCTGACTTGCCTCCTGAGAAATCTGTATGCAGGTCAAGAAGCAACAGTTAGAACTGGACATGGAACAACAGACTGGTTTCAAATCAGGAATGAAGGACGTCAAGGCTGTATATTGTCACTCTGCTTATTTAACTTATATGCAGAGTACATCATTAGAAATGCTGGACTGGATGAAGCACAAGCTGGAATTAAGATTGCTGGGAGAAATAACAATAACCTCAGATATGATGACACCACCCTTATGACAGAAAGTGAAGAAGAACTAAAGAGCCTCTTGATGAAAGTGAAAGAGGAGAGTGAAAAAGTTGGCTTAAAACTCAACATTAAGAAAACTAAGATTGTGGCATTGGGTCCCATCCCTTCATGGCAAATAGATGGGGAAACAATGGAAACAGTGACAGATTTTATTTTTCTGGGCTCCAAAATCACTGCAGGTGGTGACTGCAGCCATGATGCTTGCTCCTTGGAAGAAAAGTTATGGCCAACCTAGACAGCATATTAAAAAGCAGAGACATTACTTTGCCAACAAAGGTCCATCTAGTCAAAACTATGCTTTTTCCAGTAGTCATGTATGGATGTGAGAATTGGACCATAAAGAAAGCTGAGTGCCAAAGAATTGATGCTTTTGAACTGTGGTGTTGGAGAAGACTCTTGAGAGTCCCTTGGATGGCAAGGAGATACAGCCAGTCCATCATAAAAGAAATTAGTCCTGAATATTCACTGGAAGGACTGATGCTGAAGCTGAAACCCCAATACTTTGGCCACCTGATGCAAAGAACTGACTCACTGGAAAAGACCCTGATGCTGGGAAAGACTGAAGGTGGGAGGAGAAGGGGATGACAGGGGATGAGATGGTTGGATGGCATCACCGACTCAATGGACATGAGTTTGAGTAAACCTCAGGAGTTGGTGATGGACAGGGAAGGCTGGCATGCTGCAGCCCACGGGGTCACAAAGAGTCTGACACGACTGAGTAACTGAACTGAATTGAATTGATAGTGTAGTTGAGAGGTGGGAGGGGAGGAGTTATCCTCCATCTAACTCTGTGATATTGGCCAAAATCACTTAATCTCTCTAAGCCTCAATTTTCTCACATGTAAAGAAGGGATATAACCCTTACCTTAGCGGCTAGATGACCAAATAAGACTATTCGTATGAAAAGGATTTGTAAACAAGAACACACAAAGCCAAGGTGAGAAATCATTGCCACACAGTCACAGTGAATAGACTTCAACTTGACTATGGGGCCCTGCTTGATTGGTATTGGCCAACCTGAGTGCTGTGTTAGGGTTCTGAGGATGCCCTGGTACCCAGAGGAAAAGAGGGTCATAATAAATGTGGGATGCTCCCATAGTGTAAGAGTGGGAATGGGGATGCATGCAACAGTATTCACTGCCCCTGCACAGATGGCTAGTGGCTAGGATGGGAAGAGAAAAGCCTTTAGTAAAGAGGTGTAGGAGTTTTTCTTTTAAATTTTTTTGGCCACACCAAGAGACTTGCAGGATCTTGCTTCCTTGACCAAGGATTGAACCTGGCCCCTTGGCAGTGGAAGTGTCAAGTCCCAACCACTGGATTGGCAGGGCATTCCCAAAGAGGCATATGTTCTAAGGCACAGTTTTCTAACCCTCTGTTCCAAAAAAATGTAAAATTCTATACAATGGAAATTGCGAAATTCAGTGTTATTGTGAAAATGCAATTAAATAATGTATGCAAATGAGCTCAAGAAACTGCAAAGCAACAGCCAGTAGAGATGGATTAATACTTACAGCATAAAAAATTACACATGCAGTTATATCTTACCCATAGAAAATACCTCCTTTATGTGGATGAAAATAAAAGTTAATTACCCCTCCATAAGAGTGGCAAAACAATACAAACCTGATGTTCCTAAGTGAATGTTAGTAAAAATACATTTTGCCCACTTTCAATTTCTAGCTTTTTGCCTGTCACTTTAAATTGGTTAAATGTTTGACAGATGTTCAATAATTGACACAGCTTATCTTCCTCTCTCAGGCTCTTTTCCTACTCAATTGCCAGCATTTCTAGTTGCTATAGCAACTGTAAACATTAATGATTATTCGAACATGACAGGGGATTTAAACACATCCCTAAGTTAAAGGTTCCCTCAGGGGGAAAAAAAAAAAAAAACTATCCATCTTGGGAAAGGTGGAAAATATTATATGATTTAAATTACCTAGTTATAGCATTTATTAGAGCTAAATATACAAACCTATTTCTGTAGTTCACATAGGTAATGATTTTTATTTTCTCCCATCTGACTCACAGAAGGAATTGTGGGGAACTAAGAAACTCAGAGAACAGAGGAGCCTGGCAGGCTATAGTCCATAGGGTCGCAAGAGTTGGACACGACTTAGCAACTAAAACACCACCAAGAAACTCAGTTTCCTACAATGTGAAGGAGAAAGAACTCATCTAGATAAATGATAAATTAGAGGACTGAAGGGAGAGCTTTGGAAACAACCACTGGAGGTCACGTGATATATAGCATTATTTCACAAGAAGCTTGGTGCCAATGTAAGGTCTTTTCACTTAAAATCTCAGTGGTTTCAAGAGTAAACATGGATGATGGTATCTGTTTTAACCACACATCAGCCTAGACTGTAAAATACATAAAATACATGAGACTATTACTATCATTTGTGAGAAAGTGATAACAGTTTCTCCTTTGGAGGAAACAGTAGCAGTGACACCACTGACTTTAAGCTGTTGGATAAGAGGCTAGATCTATACAATAATTGGGTTATATTTTTCATGTTTATGGTATGTGTGCTGTGCTTAGTCTCTCAGTCATGTCTGATTCTTTGCAACCCCATGGGCTGTAGCCCGCCAGGCTCCTCTGTCCATGGGGATCTTCCAGGCAAGAATACTGGAGTGGGTTGCCATGCTCTCATCAGGAGATCTTCCCAACCCAGGGATTGAATCTAGGTCTTCCCTGTTGCAGGTGGATTCTTTACCATCTGAGCCACCAGGGAAGCCCAAGAATACTGGAGTGGGTGGTCTATCCCTACTCCAGGGGATCTTCCTAACCCAGGAATTGAACCAGAGTCTCCTGCATCACAGTCGGATTCTTTACCAGCTGAGCTACCAGGGAAGCATATATTGATCGTCAGCAGATAAAAATTGAAGTATTTCTCATAGAATTTCACACTATGGTTTCTCATGAAAAACCCTCAGGCCAGGCAATACTGAACCTGTATATTTCTTCAAGGAGATAATTAGCTTGAGATGAGTAGTTGCTGGCCTGTTTGAATGGGGCACATGAATCGCAGCCAGATCTATATTATCTTGTTCATTGATATTTTTACTGCCTGGGGCTTGAAGACAGAGTTTCCAAAATCTTAGCTGAGTGGCTTTTACACATTACATGCAATCACAAAACAAACCTTCCTGACTTCTATCAATCCTACCCACTTTGTTTTTCTTGGTCTTCATGTATGAAGCGGGAAGCTATTATCTGTGCCCAACTGTGGTGGGCCAGCACTATATAACTGCTTCTGCTCCCACTGGTGACTAAATGACTCTGAAGAAGTGAAGTTTAGTCAATCAGTCATGTCTGACTCTTTGCAACCCCATGAACTGTAGCCTACCAGGCTCCTCCATCCATGGGATTTTCCAGACAAGAGCACTGGAATGGGTTGACATTTCCTTCTCCAGGAGATCTTCCCCACCCAGGGATTGAACCCGAGTCTCCCACATTGAAGGCAGACACTTTACCATCTGAGCCACCAGAGAAGTCAAATGACTCTGGATATCTACCAAGTGATTAGGGCAAGCTTCAATGGAAGAACCCATCAAAATCTTGCCTTTCTTAACACCTAAGTCTGTTTGTTGTTTTGTTTTTTTTTCCCTTAAAAAAACAAAACAAAACAAAAAAACTATTGTGGTAAAATATACATAAAAGGTGCCATTTAAACAACTTTTTTTCCCCTGACTGTGCTGGGTTTTGATTGCTGCGTTTGGGCTTTCTCTAGTTGCGGTGAGCAGGGACTACTCTCTAGTTGCAGTGTAGGGCTTCTCATTGCAGTGGCTTCTCTTGTTGTGGAGAACAGGTTCTAAGTACATGGCTTTTAGTAGTTGTGGCTTATGGGCTCCAGGGCACAGGCTCATTAGCTGAGGCTTGCGGGCTAGCTGCTCCAAGGCATGTGGGATCTTCCAGGACTAGGGATCAAACCAGCATCCCTTACATTTCAAGGTGGATTCTTAACTACTGGACCACCAGGGAAGCCCCCATTTAAACATCTTTTATGCATACAGTTCCAGGCTATTAAGTATGTTCAAAACTGTTGTACACCCATCACTATTATTTATCTCCAGAACTTTATCACCCCAAACTAAAACTCTATATCCTTTGCTTAGTCACCCAGTCATATTGACTCTTTATGACCCCACAGACTGTAGCCCATCAGGCTCCTCTGTCCATGGGATTTTCCAAGTGAGAATACTAGAGTGGGTAGCCCTTCCCTTCTCCAGGGGATCTTCCTGATCCAGGGATCAAACTCAGGTCTTCTGTATTGCAGGTGGATTTTTCACCATCTTAGCCACCTTCAACAAATATTAAACGTGTGCTTATTATGTTCAGGCATTCTCCTAAGCACCACAGATACAGTAGGACATACATAGCAAAGATGCAGTTCTATGGAGGCAGATTTTCTGAATTCTGATCATATTTCCAGGATAGTAGATCTTGTGGTTCATGGTATTCACTTCATCCATCCTGCAATAACTCTTTGAGGGTGGGATCTTTAAAGCAAGAGGTGATTTCAGTCTAGCTCCATCTCTGCTTGTGGACAGTTTCATGAAGCCCTCATTGATCTCTATGAGGATAGCAGTCAAGGTCACAGTTAAGCTATTAGAAAAAATGGCCAAGTCTATATTTGGAAACATCTGCCTTTTCTCTAGTGATTATGATAAAGACCTGGGAAAAACAAGGGTGCAATAAAAAGATTCAGATCAGAGAACTATGGTCAACAGGCTGACAGTATGCAAGAGTAGGACTGCATAGAAGGGAAAGTGTGAGTATATGTACTAAAAAGCATATAGGTGTTTTAAAATGTTAAAATTTTCAACATTTTTTAAATGTGCTGGTTTAATTGAAGTGAAAGAGGCATGATAAAACCATGTGGACAAATATGTTTGAGAAATACTGTTTATTTATTACAGGACTTTCCCAAATCTTGGGACTGTAAAAGCCCCAAGAGACTTGAAATACAGTGTTTAGTAAGTCAGGGAACATCCCTACACCCTCTTAAGTTACAAGAGTTGGTTCTAAAGGCAAACAGTAGAGAGGAAAAATGGTATTCCTATTGTCATAACATAAATAATGATTCAAAGCTATTGATTAAATATACAGTTATGTCAGCAGTCTTTAGCTGACATCTATTTTGAAAAAGCCATTTTATAAAAGATCTAAATAAAAGTGTAGGAGGAGAGGTTTGAAGAGGCTTTAAGTCTAAGAATGTAGAGCATGATTGATCCTTGAGTGAGGTAGATCTTAGTTCTCAAAGGTCAGCTCCAAGTTATTCAGCCTCCTAAAGCCTCATGCTTTAGGATTGGAAGCTTCATGCTTTAGGCTTGGAAGCCACCCTCTTCTAACAACACAAGAGAAGACTCTACACATGGACATCACCAGATCGTCAATACTGAAACCAGATTGATTGTATTCTTTGCAGCCAAAGATACAAAAGCTCTATACAGTCAGCAAAAACAAGACCGGGAGCTGACTGTGGCTCAGACCATGAACTCCTTATGGCTAAATTCAGACTTAAATTTAAAAAAGTAGGGAAAACCACTAGACCATTCAGGTATAACCTAAATCAAATCCCTTATGATTCTACAGTGGAAGTGACAAACAGATTCAAGAGATTAGATCTGAGAGAGTGCCTGAAGAACTATAGATGGAGGTTCATGACATTGTACAGGAGGCAGTGATCAAGACCATCTCCAAGAAAAAAAAAAATGAAAAAAGTCAAAATGGTTGTATGAGGAGGCCTTAAAAATAGTTGAGAAAAGAAGAGAAGCAAAAGGCAAATGAGAAAAGGAAAGATATAAGCATCTGAATGCAGAGTTCCAAAGAATAGCAAGGAGAGATAAGAAAGCCTTCCTCAGTGATCAATGCAAAGAAATAGAGGAAAACAATAGAATGGGAAATATTAGAGATCCCGTCAAGAAAATTAGAGATACCAAGGGAACATTATGGTATTGTGCTCATACAAAGATGGGCACAATAAAGGACAGAAATGGTATGGACCTAACAGAAGCAGAAGATATTAAGAAGAGGTGGCAAGAATACATAGAAGAACTGTACAAAAAAGATCTTCAGGACCCAGATAACGATGATGGTATGATCACTCATCTAGAGCCAGACATCCTGGAATGTGAAGTCAAGTGGGCTTTAGGAAGCATCACTATGAACAAAGCTAGTGGAGGCAATGGAATTCCAGTTGAGCTATTTCAAACCCTAAAAGATGATGCTGTGAAAGTGCTGCACTCAATATGCTGGCAAATTTGGAAAATTCAGCAGTGGTCACAGGACTGGAAAAGGTCAGTTTTCATTCCAATCCCAAAGAAGGGCAATGCCAAAGAATGCTCAAACTACAGCACAATTGCACTCATCTCACACGCTAGCAAAGCAATGCTCAAAATTCTCCAAGCCAGGCTTCAGCAGTATGTGAACTGTGAACACCCAGATGTTCAAGCTCGTTTAGAGACCAAATTGCCAACATCTTCTGGATCGTCGAAAAAGCAAGAGAGTTCCAGAGAAACATCTACTTCTGCTTTATTGACTATGCCAAAGCCTTTGACTGTGTGGATCACAAGAAACTAGAAAATTCTTAAAGAGAAGTGAATACCAGACAACCTGACTTGCCTCCTGAAAAATCTATATGCAGGTGAGGAAGCAACAGTTAGAACTGCATATGGGACAACAGACTGGTTCCAAATAGGAAAAGGAATACGTCAAAGCTGTATATTGTCACCCTGCTCATTTAACTTATATGGAGAGTACATCATGAGGAACACTGGGCTGGATGAAGCACAAGCTGGAATTAAGATTGCTGGGAGAAATATCAACACTTCAGATATGCAGATGACACCACCCTTATGGCAGAAAGTGAAAAAGAGCTAAAGAGCCTCTTGATGAAAGTAAAAGAGGAGAGTGAAATAGTTGGCTTAAAACTCAGCATTCAGAAAACTAAGATCATGTCATCCAGCCCCATCACTTCATGGCAAATAGTTGGGGAAACAATGGAAACAGTGAGAGACTTTATTTTTCTGGGCTCCAAAATCACTGCAGATGGTGACTGCAGCCTTGAAATTAAAAAATGCTCGCTCCTTGGAAGAAAAGCTATGACACACATAGACAGCATATTAAAAAGCAGAGACATTACTTTGCCAACAAAGTTCTGTCTATTCAAAGCTATGGTTTTTCCAGTAGTCATGTATGGATGTGAGAGTTTGACTGTAAAGAAAGTTGAGCACCAAATATTGATGCTTTTGAATTGTGGTGTTGGAGAAGACTCTTGAGAACCCCTTGAACTGCAAGGAGATAAAATTAGTTAATTCTAAAGGAAATCAGTCATGACTATTCATTGGAAGGACTGATGCTGAAGCTGAAACTCCAATACTTTGGCCACCTGATGCGAAGAACTGACTCCTCAGAAAAGACCCTGATGCTGGGAAAGACTGAAGGTGGGAGGAGAAGGGGATGACAGAGGATGAGAGGGTTGGATGGCATCACTGACTCAATGGACATGATTGTGAGCAAGCTCCGGGAGTTGGTGATGGACACGAAGCCTGGCATGCTGCAGTCCATGGGGTCGCAAATAATCAGACATGACTGAGCTAATGAACTGAACTGAACTGAAAGTCTCATGCAGAAAATGGGAATAACAATTTACTTTTCTCAGATAATTTTTCTGAGTTTTTTACCTCCCTTGTTATTCTTGATATGTCTGTAATGGGATAGTAATCCCTACTTTTGAAAGTTGATTTCAAATAATGTAAAAACTCTTTTATCCTACACTGCTGAAATTTAGAGTTGGTTGGTTAATTAAAAACATTGGTATAAGTGGGAAACCATAAAAAGTTTCATATCTATATCTTAAACATTTTATACCATTACATTTACACATTATTCATCCATTTATATAGGTTATATATGGTTATTTTTCATCATTTTATTGCTCATTTTGTGGAAATTAAACTGATTATTTGTCAATCTTTTGTCATAGGACCAATACACCCCTTTGTCCTTTCATTTTTTGACTTTTCTTTTTAAATCTGGCTGTTGACTGAGCATGTTGTTATTGTTTTCATATAAATTATACTCATAATGTATCACCAGTTGTCACTTACAATCTTGATTTCCTTAAAAAAAAAAAAGACTTGTAAAGCTATATGAGTAAAGAATACTATCAGAGTTTAATGATTCCCCCTAAACTCATAATTTTCTTGTCTATAGCATCTTCATTTTTATTAACTGAGCTTCCTGAGGTTCCCCCAGAAGATTTCATGCAGTTTTTATGGAAATGGTGATTCTTTCCTGCTCATGATATTTCATTAACTTATGTAATCTTTAAGGTACATAGCTGTAAGTACAACAGGCATATACAAACTTGGTCTAAGAACAACTGATTCTCGGCCAGTATGCACTCAACAGGTAGGAGCAGAGGAAGACAGGCTTACTTGAGAGTAGCCTTCCAGACACAGACCCTCAGCTTGCCACAGGGAACAGTCTCTGTGCATGACAGAAGACATGAAGAGAATCTGCTTATCCAGATAGTTAAGGGACGGTGCTTTAAAATAAGACATATTCTACACTATTGCCCCTTTGACAGACTCTTGCTCACTAGACCATGCAGTTTTTTATCTCCAAGTCTCTGCATAGGCTTCCTAGAGAGGCACTGGAGGTTGACTTTTAATTGTAGTTGCTACCAGTAAGGGAGAATAAGGTGGGACTTTACAGGAATGATGGCAGGCCAATGACAGATGAAAATGGAGAAGGAAATTTCAGGTGTCCCTCAGTTGCATAATATCGATGAATGCCCAGTCCATGCAAAACAGAGAATTTCAAACTCTGCCACTGATGCATCCCTCTGTGAGGAGAAGATGAACACACCCTTGTGAAGCGCCAAGAGGCAAATCCTGAAAGCAGCTTCCCTGCAAGTCTAGGATTCTTACATTACAGACATTCTATCTCAGAATGCCATGGCAAACTATGGCAATGCTGGACTGAACATAAAATGCTTTAAAATACAACCATGAAATTCCTCAAATCTGTTAATAAATATAATTCTGAGGAATGAGTAGTATGTCACATGGTGCTAAATACTATTAGGAAAAAAAATGAAAGACGTGGTACTATTTTAGACATACCAGGGAAGGAGTGAAAACGAGCAGGGCTCTGAAATGAGAGAGGGCTGCCAGCCAAGCAGGTATATGGGGAACAAAACTTTGAGGCAAGGAAACAATAATCACAGAGGCCCCATCACAAGCAGGGGCACATTTAGCATTTTTGAGAACCGAAACAGTCGATGGCTGGAATCCAGTGAGATGGGGGATAGTGATTGAGTTGCATCCAGGGACCAATTTATGGGGGCTACTAGCCAAGATAAAGGTTTTCTTTTTTTATTTTTTCTTCCTGAGTGAGATGTAAAAGCCTTAGGAGAGTTCTAAGCAAGGAAGAAACACGAGACGGGTTACATCGCAAAGGTATCATTCTGTCTCCTGTGCTAAGATACAGCTAGAGAGGGACAGGATTAGGAGTTGGAAGACTAGCTAGGAGGCAGCATGAACATCCAAGACGGGTCTGATGGGAGCCTGGAAGAGGGTGGTATCGGTGGAGGTGGGGACAGTGGTTAGATGCAGAGTAAATTTCAAAGGTACATGGACAGGATTTGTTAACAGATTGGATGGAAGTACAGGGAAAAATGAAATTACAAATCACGTCCCAACGTTTCAGTTGGGAGTCACAGTTTGAATGGGGTTGTCCTTTCTTATGACCGGGAAAACTCTAGAAGGATTAGATTTTGAAAGATGATCAATGCTCCAGTTTGGTCATATCATTTTTGAAGTGACTATTAGGCAACGAATTGTGATGATGATCAGACAATAGATATTTGAGTCGAGGAGGTGGGATGAAGAGGTATTGCAGGTAGTTGGAAAATGTGAGCATAAAGATGGCACTTGAAGCCATGAGCTGAATGACATGACTAGGAGTTATGCACATATAGTGGGTCCTGAGCCTGAGGATGCTTATACTTTACATTAGGAAGACGAGAAGATGACAGGAAAATGAGATGAAACCAGGAAGGGAGAGCAAAATGATAAGTCAGTGAAATAAAGGGGTTACCAAGGGAGCTACGTGGGCTTCCCTGGTGGCTCAGATGGTAAAGCGTCTGCCTGCAATGCGGGAGACCCAGGTTCGGTTCCTGGGTTGGGAAGATCCCCTGGAGAAGGAAATGGCAACCCACTCCAGTATTCTTGCCTGGAAAATCCCATGGACAGAGGAACCTGGTAGGCTACAGTCCATGGGGTTGCAAAGAGTCAGACACGACTGAGCGACTTCACATAAGGGAGCTACAGCCCAAAAGTTTAGCGAAGGAAGTATTTCAAGAAGTGTAAAGTGATCAGCTACACTGAGTGCTGCTGACTGGTTGAATAGATGACAACTGAGAAGTTATCACTGCCATTAGTACACTGGACATCACTGACAAGACTATTTTTTGTGCATAGCTAGATGAATACCAGAAAGAACTCAGAACAAGAAAGACATATCGTAATGCTAGGATGATGAATTCTCTGAGGTGATTTCAGAATCCTAAACTTGTATGCATTCAATAAATGAGATTCATTTATATGAACAGTGCCTGAAGACTTCTCTGTAACAAGTTAGAAAAGAAAAACAAATTAAACACAAAATAAAAATGAAACATATAATAAAGATATCAGACATAAATGGACTATAAATTGGACAAAGAATAGGAAAAAAACTCATGAAATAAAAGACCATTTTTTTTCAAAAAGATAAATATGATCAACTTCTATGTAAATTATTCATCAAAAATACAGATAACAAAAATTACTAATACTGTAAAGAAAGAGGGGTAAGACTATAGAGCCTAAATACATTAAAAAGAATAAAATAATATAAACAATTTTATGCCACTGCATTTGTCAACTTCAATGAAGTAGACACATTTCCTGTACCACAACTGATCAATTGACTCAAGAAGAAATAAAATACATAATCTGAAGATTCAAAAAAAAAAGAGAGACTATTTTTGTGCAACTCTGGGAAAAGTTCTGTGGGAGTGGGTGCAAGAGGCGGTGAAACAGAAGAAATAGAGACAATGCTTCAGTGCGGTTTCGGTGCAAAGGACAGCATAGAAACGGCGTAGTGGGGTCAGAGGAGTTTCTAAATACAGATGGGGTGATGTACCAGGAAAGAAGAATATACTAATGCAGGAAGGAGGCGGGAAACAGAGGCTAGAGCAAAGTCCTTGAGTGAATAAGAGGGGACAGAATCCAATGCACCAGGGTGACCCTGAATAGGAACCTGGAGAGATTTTGTGTTTGAGTTTGAGGAGGGAGCAGAAAGTACCCATTGCTACAGCCATTATGTAGGACAAAGAACCGACACGTAGTACTGGACTATTATGCAACTATTATGCACTTTCTTTGTCTCTGGCAACAGTCCCGCTCTGCTGCAAGCCATTTCCTGAACTCTGCAAAACAGAGTTATATTCTTATATTTTCAAACTGTAATTACCTAAAACCCAATGACTTTTCATTGCACTTACATTACAGAACAAAATTCTTTATATGGCTTCAACAAACCTTAGTAAAAATATTTTCAATGTTGCATGAAAGCTCACTATCTTTCCTTAATGAAAGTGGTTTTGAAAAAAAATGGGGGGAGGTAGTCTCTGTAAATTTTGTGTATGTTTCAACTGAATAAAAAAAGGTCCCTCTGTTTTCACATCATATATTTCAATGTGACCCAGTTTAATCCTTTAATAGCTAGCTTTCAACAACTTTGATCGGCCTCTTACTGTGATATGAAAGATTAGATCCTGTCCCTAAGATGCAATCTCCCATGGAACATTTCCTTGGTGAAATATTTAATATTGTGGCCAATGGATGAAAATAAAATTCCTACAAATGCCTGTGTTATCATGAGTGAGAGCATTTCTAATAACTATAAGGCATCGCCACTTTCAATCTAGTCCCTTCTGTTCCTCATGGATTGGCTTTTTCCATGTAACAAAGAACTTCTGACCCACAAAAAATGAAAAGATTTCTTCAAAAAGGACTGAGCGAATACCAAATCCCTAGGCTACTGGACAAATTGAGATCTGACACCATAGTCAGGTTGGGAGTCAATAAATTCCTTTCTTCATTTCTGGCTAGAAAATGGAATCCTTGATCTGGTCTCTGTAAGCCTGCTGATGAAAGTGTAGCAGGAATATAAACATGAAAGTGGTCCTAATTTCTTCCATTTGGAAATAAATTCCACAACACATGACCTTTTCTTGGTGATAATGGTAGATTTGTCAAAATAAAGATATTTGTGTGACTATAGGCTGTAACAGTATCACAATATGAAGCTGTTTCAACTAGGGCTATAGCTGCTTGGTACAGGGTCCACCCAGCAGCTTCCTTGCTTTTAAAATGGGATGTCTGTTCCCAAAGTTCGTGGCCCAGGGTCTCGAGCTTGTTTGCAGAGCTACTTCCGGTCAGCTGCATCCACAAGTGTTTCTTGGGAGTCACACTCGTGTTTTTGGGTCATTTAAGGTTTTGGGGCTTTCCTGGTGGCTCAGACGGTAAAGACTCCTGCCTGCAGTGCAGGAGACCTGGGTTCAATCTCTGGGTCAGAAAGATCCCCTGGAGAAGGGAATGGTAACCCCCTCCAGTATTCTTGTCTGGAGAATTCCAGGGACAGAGGAGCCTGGCAAGCTACAGTCCACGGGGCGGCAGAGAGTTGGACACGACTGAGCAACTTAGACTGGTAATCTCTGCACTGTGTGTTAACATATCAGTACTCGGAAAAACCGGGCTAAAAGTCAAAATCCACCTAGATGTAACACTCTGGACCTAGTTTCTTTGGGTGATCCAACCAAAAGGAAATAAATTGGTGTTTGTTTGAATATCTTGTCCAGCAATGAGACTGGCATCAACCATTTATAGTTTCGAAAGACCTTTATTTTATACTCACTCTTGGATTTCACATGATAAAGCAGAATAGAAAAATTGCGGGAAGAGAAACAGGCTCCCTAGCATTGAACATATGAGCAGGAAGTATCATCTCTTTATCAATTAGAAAACAGCAACAGGATCATTAGAAATAGCTTTTCATTTGAACTTTAGGTAAGACTTTTACTTTACAGATGTAGCTCACACAGCAAATAGAACACAGCTCTTCTATTTTCTAGTCCAGGGCTCTTATTATAGTATTCTCACTTGAAAGCTGGGAGATTTAACATTTAAAAAGCCTAGAAGTCTAGAGTTTTTAAAAGAAGATGAAAAGGAAGGAGACTGAAGAGGAGGGGGCAGAAGAAGAAGAAGAGAAAAGGAAAAGGAAAGATCTGACACATTCCCATAGGCTAGCAGTGGGTACGGTGTTGAAACCTTTTCTTCTTCTTTATGGACAAATTTATCTTGGATTAACTTTCTGTCTTATTACCCCCAGAAATCTGATGAAGGTGAAATGTCAGTTGTGTGACGAGGTGATGGTGTTATGATAAAAATGACCCAGGACTGGCACTGGGTCCTTCGGGCTGGGAGGAATGTAAATGAACTACTTGTACACATCTGGTGTTGGGCTTCCCTGAAAGTGACGACTTTCACCACGGGGCTTGGTCCTCTGGGGAACTTTAGAAGATCTGCCAACAGAAATGTTACAAGCGATCTTTTTAAGGCACGGACCTTCTAAGTCAGGAGGCTCCCCATTTAACTAAGTGAATCTTCATTCTTGGCTCTTAAAATATCACTTGGAAAAAAAAGAAAACATATTTTTTTAAAAACTCCCTGTGGATATGTATTTGGACTCTTCCAGGACTCTGCTTTATTGACTATGCCAAAGCCTTAAACTGTGGAAAATTCTGAAAGAGATGGGAATACCAGACCACCTGACCTGCCTCTTGAGAAATCTGTATGCAGGTCAGGAAGCAACAGTTAGAACTGGACATGGAACAACAGACTGGTTCCACATAGGAAGAGGAGTACGTCAAGGCTGTATATTGTCACCCTGCTTATTTAACTTATATGCAGAATACATCATGAGAAACGCTGGCCTGGAAGAAACACAAGCTGGAATCAAGATTGCCGGGAGAAATATCAATAACCTCAGATATGCAGATGACACCACCCTTATGGCAGAAAGTGAAGAGGAACTAAAAAGCCTCTTGATGAAAGTGAAAGTGGAGAGTGAAAAAGTTGGCTTAAAGCTCAACATTCAGAAAACGAAGACCATGGCATTTGGTCCCATCACTTCATGGGAAATAGATGGGGAAACAGTGGAAACAGTATCAGACTTTATTGTTTTGGGCTCCAAAATCACTGCAGATGGTGACTGCAGCCATGAAATTAAAAGACACTTACTCCTTGGAAGGAAAGTTATGACCAACCTAGATAGCATATTCAAAAGCAGAGACATTACTTTGCCAACAAAGGTCTGTCTAGTCAAGGCTATGGTTTTTCCTGTGGTCATGTATGGATGTGAGAGTTCGACTGTGAAGAAGGCTGAGCGCCGAAGAATTGATGCTTTTAAACTGTGGTGTTGGAGAAGACTCTTGAGAGTCCCCTGGACTGCAAGAAGATCCAACCAGTCCATTCTGAAGGAAATCAGCCCTGGGATTTCTTTGGAGGGAATGATGCTAAAGCTGAAACTCCAGTACTTTGGCCACCTCATGCGAAGAATTGACTAATTGGAAAAGACTCTGATGCTGGGAGGGATTGGGGGCAGGTGGAGAAGGGGACGACAGAGGATGAGATGGCTGGATGGCATCACTGACTTGATGGATGTGAGTCTGGGTGAACTCCGGGAGTTGGTGGTAGACAGGGAGGCCTGGCGTGCTGTGATTCATGGGGTCACAAAGAGTCGGACACGACTGAGCGACTGAACTGAACTGAGGACTCCCTGTGGAGAGAAGGTCTGGTGCAGCTCTGGGTCCTGTCCTTAAGTGAGGTAGTTGCTGAGTGTGACCCACGGTGATCATTTCATTTTGATAGTCTAGTCGAGCTTAAGAACATGTTCTTAAGCTTAAGAACAGCTGGATGAACACCAGGCATAACCAGGTGTCCCTCCTTGAATGAAATGTGTTCTCTAGTGCATCAGAGTCCTCACCATTCCTTGTTTTCTTACATCTGGTTCAATCTAATTCAGCTTCAGTGTGATCCCTGAAAGTTTTATAGCCCTAGATTCTGGGTTGGGTAATTTCTTTCTACAGTCACATGACCAGTAATCTGTCAAGGGAAGCACTGAACCTCTCAGTATTCATGAGCTTTAGAGAAATAAAAACTATTCACCTACAGGGATTCAACATAATTCTGTTTTGATCACTTGTTTGTCTTTTCTTTTGTTTGCTTGAGAAACATAAAAACCTGCCATTCTGGCCCAGTAGGTTCCAGATTTTCTCTTTCCAGTCCCTAGTTTCTACCTGCATGTAAGGTAAATTAATAAATATGCCAGCCAAAATCTTAAAGGCATTCTGACTTACTGCAGATAATTCTTTTTTAACAACTAATTGGAAAACAGGTCTTGACAACATATTTAGCTGTCATATCCTAGGACAATTCCTTAGCAGATATGGAAAGAAATAATGTTTTCAAAATAATTGGGCTGTATCTCCAAGGATTGAAAGTAACAATTAGAAGTATATCTGTTTTTTAATTGTATTTTTTAAACTTAAAAAAATTTTTTTTAACTTTACAATATTGTATTGGTTTTGCCATATATCAAAATGAATCTTTTAAATAAAACTTAGAATATGTGTGTGTGTCACTGAGGGTGTAGAGTTGCTTTTCTTTTTTTTTAAACTGGTTACTAGCTGTCACCAAGCTAGAGGAAGGAGAACATGAGCACAACATTCATCATTCAGTACTTCCAAGAACTTCATTTGAGAGAACAATCTACCTGCTTTAGTTTTTATGAGCCCCCTATGAGTTACAGATGCCAGCTGTCTTTTCTCTGGCCGTCTCTCTGATGACTGGCATAGTGGCACATAAAAGGGAAAGCAGTCGGTGTTGGGGAGGAAACACAGAGCTTACAGTGGGCCAGTACATTATTAACGGAGAAAGTCACAGGGTAGCTAATGTACGGATGTCAGACTTTCCAACTTTAAGAGAGTCCCCTTGGGAAGCAGTGCAGACAGATGTGTTGAAGGCAGAAGTGCAAGCAGCGTGGTAGTCAGCAGGGGATCATTAGTCTGCTTCAAGAGCCTCGGCTCCTGAGTGATTAAGAGGTAACAGCTTACAAGAGCCATGCATGCATTACACATCCCAGGGTCAACACCCCAAATTCTTCTTAATTTTTTCTTACAAGGTGTAGGGTCTGAATGGCAAATATGTCCTACTAGTCTGTCAACAGAAACCCTTACAACTTGCATATTTCTCATTCTATCTATAAAATACAATGGACTCTTCCATTAATTAATCCTGAATTGTTTCTAGGCTTCTGTTAGAAGGGGAATATGGTGAAACTGTAGGTGAAAGGTGTCTAGAAAAGCACGTCCACGTAACTCATTTTAAAAATACTTGCACATGGCAAAGATGAGAGCTGTTAAAACTAGGATTACCCGGCATTACTTTTAGTCTCAGCCAATCTGTCCTTTAATAAGGCCATTCATTCGCAATCTGAAATTTCAGTATAATGAAAGAACAGAATGTGTCACCCCAAAGTGTGTCATGTTCGCATATTGATTATTTTGAATTAAAGTTACTTAAGAAATAGTGCAAGTAAGACACTGACCCTCCTCTGTCCTCCTGAAAGCAGGAAATAAATCTCCCATGTGAAAGATACTCTCTTTGTACAAAAGGAGAGATTATCCCTTATCACCAGAGATAGGGAATTTAGGGCCAAGAAGGACACAACAACCCACTTCAGTATTTCCTGCCTGAAAAATCCCATGGAGAGAGGACCTGGAAGTCTACAGTCCAAAGGGTGGCAAATAGTCGGACACAACTTAGCGACTAAGCACAAGGATATTTTAACCAACTTTGCTACTTCTTCACTCATTTACTACCCAGAGTCCAAACTTCTTTGTCTTGACAATCCTTCAAAAGTATAAAAGCAACCTGCTTTGGTCACTTAAACTCTGAATCTCGTATTTGTATGGGCCCCTGTATGTACAGAATCAAATGTGTTCTTTTCCTGTTGATCTTAGGCCAATTTAATTATTAGGCCAGCCAAAGAACCTAGAGGGAAGAGACAAAAGCTTTTCCTCCCCTACAAGAGCTACACACTAATCTTTATGGATCTACCCTGACATTAAAACAGAAAAAGCCACATGTGGTACTTAAGAGGGGAGAGCCTAATGTGAGGTTTGCTGAATGAAGCCACTCATGGTCAGAAAACTGGCAGAATATCATTCTCTGCATTACCCTAATATACTTAGCCCTGAACCTCTGGATTTAATTCAGACTTGATCCCTAATTGCTTATGAGCTGTCTGGAATGTTGGTACATCACCAGATAATTTGTGTTGATTGCATTGCTGTCAAAGATTGCTGCCGGGTGCATGGGATTTTATTGAAAAGGTCTACGAGTGGAATGCACATTTGGTATGGTGTCTGCTACAAAATAAAACACAACATATTTCAGATCACAGCCACTCTCAGGCTTTGGACCACTGACTCCCCTACACTCGCCCCACACCCCCACCTCCGCAGTATTTCACTGGTTGATTTTTAGTGACAAACGCTGCATTTCCCCAGCTGAGATGAGTATGGAAATGAAAAGAGAAGCCATGTCAACTTGAATTTAAAGTTTTCTAACCTGAAAATGAACTAGTCCTCTTAGCATAATGCAGTCCCCTGCAAGCAATTCTCCTAACTAGGTTACAGTGCCACTTGGGAATAGGGGTGTTTATATGTATATTTTTTTCATTCCCTGCAGAAAGTCAAATCATCTGAGCATTGCTCAGTGCAGATCTAATGCACATCACTGCACACTTGCCCCAGTAACACACTGAAGGTCTGCCGTTGGAGACTCAAAACAGCTCCAGGCAGAAACAAAGCAGATTACTGCCAACCCAGACATTTTTAGTAATAACCATCTCTCAAGGCAGGGTAGCAAGGACAGTTATTTTAACTTGAAGAACCAGAGTGATTTTCAAAAGGAAAATCAGCAATAAAGTAGTTATATGGGTTGCAGGAAGGCTTCCCAAGTGGCTCAGCAGTAAAGAATCCATCTGCCACTGCAGGGTATGCAAGTTCAACCCCTGGGATGGGAAGATCCCCTGGAAAAGGGAAAGGCAATCCACTCCAGTATTCTTGCCTGGAAAATTCCATGGACAGAGGAGCCTGGCAGGCTACAGACCAGGGGGTGGCAAAGAGTCAGACATGAATTAGCAATTAAACAACAACAAGAGACCCACATATCCACATATTGTAGAAACACCTCCAAACAATGCGAACATCTTCTTCCCCCAAAGGCTGGAACAAAAATACTTAAACAGAGAAAGAATTAGTTAACAAGGGAGCATCATCTAAAATTTGAGCTGGAAGCAACCTCAGAGATCACTAAATACAACTGTCATTGTATTAATATAAAACTAATCTATAGCTAATCTCTGGTTTAACTACATTACAGCAGAAAATAAGGCCTGATCTGTACAATTTTAACATGTTGAAGGTTTTCTTTTCTTAATATATAGTAAATCGAAATAAGTATTACATGGGCACTAGAAAATAATGTACAGATATATATTTTATTATTACATTATTCAAAGTTGTTATATTATTATTTCTATTTACTTAGACTGTCAAGTTACATAACAAATGTGCTTCAGTAATTTCTCCTTGTATTTTCAATTGTTTACTATTATAAATTTTGACTTTATGTTTTATGATATTTAATATAATTGGAATATCTTCACTGAGATTTGTGTATTCAATAATAAAAAAGTATCCTTTGCCAATTAAATAGTTTTGCATGTAAATATGGAGAAGGAAATGGTAACCCACTCCAGTACTCTTGCCTGGAGAATCCAATGGACGGAGGAGCCTGGTGGGCTACAGTCCGTGGGGTTGCACAGAGTCGGACGCGACAGAACGACTTCACTTTCACTTTTCACTTTCAAGCATTGGAGAAGGCAATGGCAACCCACTCCAGTATTCTTGCCTGAAGAATCCCAGGGATGGCAGAGCCTGGTGGGCTGCTGTCTATGGGGTCATACAGAGTCAGACACCACTGAAGCAACTTAGCAGCAGTAGCAGCAGCATGTAAGTAATACTTTGGTCCTAAACTGATAATTCTACCCTCTTTTTTGTTTTTAATAAAGCTTACTTTATAAGGATAATAGATATTTTATTTGAAATGATGCCATCATATTTTGACTAGATCAAACAGATTTTTAATTCAATTGTATGTTCTCATTAAACACAGAAATTATACCTCTATATTTTCTGTTACAAGTTACTATTACTGTTACAAGTTTCTGTTACTCTTATCTGTCATCTTTTTGTGTATTTTTTATTTATGCTGTTTTTCTCATTTTTCCTTTTTGGGCTTCGTTTTAATTGAATAGTTTCTTTGACTGAACTTGCTCTAGCAGTTTGAAAGGTATACATTTTGTTTTTATACCTACTGAGATCTCTATTTACTTTAATTATTAAAATAAAGATCACCATAATAACTTCTGTCTCCCTGTCAAAGTAGAAAAAGTACAATATGAAATGCTAAGTGTGCCGTGACATAAAATAAAATAGTTTATATATATATATATATATATATATAATGATCAAACATCTTTATCAATTATATTGATTATATAAAATTAGACCTTTATTCCCTAACTGCTATGTTTACAAAGCTTCCTGATCATTATACTTTCCTTTAAGTAAGTGCTCAGTCACTCAGTTGAGTCCGACTCTGGGACTCTATGGACTATAACCCAGCAGGCTTCAAAAAAAAGAACAAATTTTAGTTAGTCATGCTTATCACTGATTTAGTTTTCTACAATGTTTATTTGGCTTATTGCTCAGTCTGCCTTGCAGATTTTAATTCTTTCATCTCTAACTTTTGTTAGCTCCTTTTAAACTATGGTTTGTATCAGAGTCAGTTCTTTTTACACGACCATTGCTTCAGAGAATCTTTGTTTTCTTGTACTTGACTGAAAGCACAAGAGAAGCATCTCTTAATGTTATTGTATTTCCTTAAGGCGTCTCTTTCACCTGTATTTTTAGTGTTTGTTTTGTTTTGCATCCTCAGGCAATAGTTGACACCTCCCCTTCAACCCCTCCCCTCTTTTATCACTGAATATTTTTTTAAGTCACTGTGCTGGAGTTTTTTTATTTTTTTAAACTTTATTTATTAACATTGGTTGTAATTCTATCCATGTCTGAGGTTCACTAACTAAAAACGTGTGTATTTCTTTATTCTTTCAAACTGACCAAGGGTGGGGGGAGGTGGATCCATAATTCCTATCTCAGAAGTTAAGTTTTAGGCAATTTGAAAACTACTTTTCCATCCCTACAGTGGTATCTGGCTATCACTGATTAAATAAAATTCTGAAGAACTCAGATAGAACTTTCTATTGCTTTAGTTTTCACCTTCTGGGTAAACTGGGATCACCCTTATGTCTACACCCAATATGCCATGTTAGTCTCTTTCCCTATAATTATCTAGAATTGCTGATTTCCTAATAATTCTTGGGGTGGGGGAGGTCATTTGTGTATATGCGTGTGGGTGTGTATGTATACTGGTAAGTATGATAGAACATTACTTCTGGATTCCCTTAAAAAAATGTTTTATAACAAGGAAGCAGGCATCACATACTTAAATTGAAAGAAAGTGTTAGTCGCTCAGTCTTTCCAACTATTTGCGACTCAATGGTCTGTCCATGGCATTCTCCCGTCAGCAGTACTGGAGTGGGTTGTCATTCCCTTCTTCAGGGGATCTTCCTGATCTGGGGATTGAACCTGGGTCTTCCGTATTGCAGGCAGATTCTTTACTGTCTTAGCCACCAGGGAAGCCCTTATTTACAGTAGGTGTCCAGATTCAATGTGTATTTGATAAATACAAAGTGGCTATTGCTTGAGGCCTTTAAAGATGTTTTTTCTGTCTCCCTTGTTACAGTTCCGTTCTTTAGTTGTTACTATCTGCTCTAGTGTAACTGTTTGTGTTCCCTCAGAATTCATATCTTGAAATCCTAAATCATAAAGGCAATGGTATTAGTAGGTGGGGTCTTTGAGGGGTGATTAGGTCCTGTGGGCAGTGCCCTCACAAATGAGATTATTGCTTCTATAAAAGAGATCCCACAGAACTGTCAGGTTCCCTCTATACAGCGAAAATGTATAGAAGGGAAATCAACCAAGGGGCTTCCCAGGTGGTGTTAGGGGTAAAGAACTTGTCTGCCAGTGCAGGAGACATAAGAGAGGCGGGTTCCATCTCTGGATCAGGAAGATCCCCTAGAGAAGGAAATGGCAACCCACTCCAATATTCTTGCCTGGAGAATCCCATGGACAGAGAAGTCTAGCAGGCTATGGTCCATAGGGTCACACAAAGTCTGACACGACTGACTTAGCACAAGTAACCAAGATCAGAGTCCTGACCTCACCTTGCTGGCACCATCTCAGACTTCCAGTCTTCCAAACTGTGGATATAAATATCTGCTGTTTATAAGCCACCTAGTCTGTAGTATTTTGTAGTAGCCTGGATGGACTAAGACAGTATTGAATGGTCACTTCTCTATTTGACTTACCTGTGCTACGTGTATAAGTAATTTTTCAAGTAAATTTTTGATGGTAATCCCCTGATTTTAGTTTGATTTTTGTTGTTCAGTTGCTCAGCCATATTCAACTCTTTGAGACCCCATGGTCTTAAATGCCAGGCTTAATTCCGGGAGTTGGTGATAGACAGGGACGCTTGGCATGCTGCAGTCCATGAGGTCGCAGAATCAGATATGACTGAGTGACTGAACTGATGTCCATTGAGTCAGTGATGCCATCCAACCATCTCATCCTCTGTCGTACCCTTCTCCTCCTGCCCTTAATCTTTCCCACCATCAGAGTCTTTTCCAATGAGTTGGCTCTTCGCATCAGTCCTTCCAATGAATGTTTAGAGTCAATTTCCTTTAAGATTGACTGGCTTGATATCCTTGCTGTCAAGTGACTCTCAAGAATTTTCCTTGGCAACATAGTTCGAAAGCATCAGCTCTTCAGTGCTCAGCCTCCTTTATGGTCCAATTCTCACATCCATACATGACTAGTGGAAAAACCATAGCTTTGACTATATGGACCCTTGTTTCTTTCTTTTTTCATAGAAAACTGGGTAATAATAAATCAGCCTTGCCTGCCAAGAAACCATTTTAAAATGCTTTCCACCTTAACTTATAACCTGTTTCACAATACTACTTAAAAAAAAATCTTTGGCAATTTCTAACTTCTCTTTGGAAAAACACCAAAATCTCTACTACCACATCTGACTCTAGCGTCTGCTTGTATCCCAGACTGAGACCCGTCCCACTCTTCCTGCTGCTCTGGAGGTCCCGCCACACTGAGTTATCTCTCATGGCCAGGCAATCTCCCTACACAAGACCTATGCACTGTTGTCCTGTCTAATCTACTAGTCCTTCTTTCCTTGTCCTCTCTCATCCTTAAAAATCTAATCTACGTCTTAAGTCTAGAGCTAAGTCTTCAGGGAAGCCTTCTCCCAGACTACAACATGTCCTTCTGTTCTACAGGATCAGGTCACTGAGCTCTGTTCTTCTCCCACCTCATTACCGAGAGTTCACGTCCCCGGGTGATTATCTGATCACCCACTCATGCCCCAGCAGACCTGTAGATTCCATGATAAGAGGAACCACTCTGCTTTTGCTCACTTCTGTATCTGCCATAACTGCTGGCATCTGAGAAGTTCTGCCAAAGTTTGATGCTTTCACTTAAAATAAAAAATCTATTCTCGTCAACCTCAATATCCTGATTTATGTACTGCAATGGGACCCAATCATAAATTTTGTTGATCACAATAACTTCACTGAAGTAAACTGGACTTGTACACTGATAAGGAATGCTAGCTTGCAATACAGTGAACAAACTGAGAAGGTAGCAAAACCTAGACAAGGTGTAGAGATGTTTTGTTATACCTAGGTTTTTATTTCAGAGATGTCTCAATCTGGCCTCATTTTGCAGTAATCAGGAACCATAAATGGAAGAAATATAGGGTACTTAAATCGGCTACTATTTATTTTGAAAATCCTATTTATTCTTTCCAAAGGCAAATCTGGGTTTGCATGAAATGGTAAAAACTGGGGCTTCAAGCACCTATAAAACTGAAGCATTCTGGCATTTCCCAGGTGTTCCCTAGTGTGTGTGTCAGTCTGAGGGAAGGAGAAAGTGTACAAATTCTAAATGACTTTGCAAAGTAGAGATGCTTTGGATATTTTTGAATCACTACATTATCAACTGCAGCTATCTTTCCAGCTGTGCTGCCATATGGATTTATGAATTCCTGCAGAGTGTTGTTATAACACAACTCCTTTCCAGGGGTTAATTTTGATGGTGAGGATGGTGATAATATGTTAGCTTGCAACCAGCTGATGTGAGAAAAACAGGATGTATTGAAGTAAGAAACGGGAACGAGCATTCTTGCTCCGTACAACGTGGCTGCCCACTGCTTCATCAGCAGCCAGGACCCACCTAAAATATCATCAACAGTCTCCCAACCTGCTTCTGCATTAAATTTGTGACATTTCTTTTAGTTCACAATGTAGGCAGGGTTGGTCCTTCTGTAAAAGGATTACTACTTCATTCGAAATTTTGTATTTATTCTCTATGTTTCAAATACCAAAATTATTAGCGACTATAGCTAACTCACATAAGCATGATGGGTTAAAGAAGCTTTTTGTCTTTACAGTTTGACCTTGATAAATAAACAGCCACTTCATTAAGTCATTTTCTTCTAAATCAGAAGCTATAATCCTACCTTTAGACAAAATGCTACCATCTATTCTTTTGTCAGTAGAAGTGAGCTTCACTTGTGTACATGTATAGTGTTGCCTGGTCTTTGATTTGACCAACTCCAGGTATTTCTTTTCTAAATGTCTAAAAACTAAACCAAATGAGATAAAAAAAGTATATCAGAAAAATGGCCAACTTCATGATTGTACTATCATATTCATAGGATCAGGATCCTTGGCAATGGTAAATATTCTGCTTGAGACTTTCATTTCTGATCTCCCAACCAGACTCTATTTCCAAATTTCCAGGACTCAGCCAGCATTTCCTCATTCTATGTACTGCACCATTATCCTGCTTAATTCAATGTAAAATCGTGATGCACTGACCTGACAAAACACCGATTCATTTCTGAAAATGTATGGAAAGAGCTGCTCGTTTCTTTCTTCAGCTGAAAAGACAAGACTCATATTTCTAACAGGCATTAAAACAAGAATGCTTGCCATATATCCTTCGGTGATTGTCCACTGGATTATTTATGAAATGATCAGGCAGGTTCATGTTGTTGGAGGATCAGTGTTGATCATTTGTTCTGCTCTGGCTGGTAGCACTCTACTGGGCATATAATGTGCTTTTCACATCTGCAGACTCTTCACAGCCCACCTAGCACCTAGGTTTCCACACAGTATCATCCTTCACTGCTTTTTGGGACAGGATTCTTCTGAAAGGGAACTCTGCATGCAGGTGAGCTTTGTTGAATGATCACAGTCAGCTTTTATGGATCAAATCTCACTTTCCAAATGCCATTTTCTTTTGGTGCTAATGTGTTTGACCCTCACTCTGACAGATGAATGGTTCTCCAGTTCTAAGGATCAAACCTGGAGATAATCACTTTGATTTTTTTTTTTAATGTCTGAAAAGAAAATAGAGACATTCTCAACTTGAAGTTAAATCTATCTACAACTATACAGCCTATCATGAAATTAAGTACAGAGTAACTATTATATCAGGAGAGAAGCTGGGTAATTAGGGTCATCAGTAATGAACTATAAAATCTTTGATTTTGGCTAAATAAAGAACATGGAAATGTATGGATAAAAGCAAAGAAGAAAAAGAAAAAAATCGTGAGATTTAGTTTTGCTTTTTTTTTTAAGAACTAAATGATCTTCTCTAGGCTACCAAAGAAATTCAACTAATTGTTATTAAGTGTGTGTCCTCAGGTGCTCACCCATATCCAGCCGTTTGTGATCTTATGGACTGCAGCCCGCCAGGCTCCTCAGGCCATGGGACTCTCCAGGCAGAAATACTGGGCAGCTATTAAGCAGCTGAGTCTATTTCTAGGTGTATGGCCTGGGACTTGCTATGGGTGCAAAGACAGTTTAAATATGTCTCTTACTAGAACTGAAAGGAGAGTCAAAGTACAAAGTGTACAACTACCATGCCTGGGGTGATCTTCTTTGAAAACAGACCAGCAATTCTCTATTACAGGTTAGTTTAAGAAACTGGGGCACTCAGAATTATTTTAGGATCAGGGAATGCTTCTACTGATACAACTCATTTTCTGTACTCCAAAAGTACGCAGTTATTGATATTCGGCATCCAAAAGTATAGTCATGAAACATTCAAGTTGTTTTAAAGAATGGATAGGAAAGTTGAAAGGCACAAAGTACGTCAGTAGCGTCAGAGAATATGCTTAACTGATTTTGGAAATAATCAAGATCAGAAATGTTCATCTCAACTCTTCTTGTCACATCTACTGAAGGAGAAGCTTACCATTCCTCTAAAAATGTGGGGCCTAATTTCTCCCTTTTGCTTTCCTTATTGATTCCTTCTTTTTTTTTTTAACATTTAAAAACATTATGGTAAAATTCACATATATTATTTTAAACATATTTAACTGTATAGTAAGTACTATCATATTGTTGTGCAACACTTTACCATCATCCATCTCTCCAATTTTTCACCTTCCTAAACTGAAACAGTGTCCCCATTAAACACTAACTCCTTATTTCCCTTCCTCACCACCCCAAACCCCGCCCCTGGCAGTTGAGCTACATTATCTCATGGCTGAGAGAAATGGAGCCTGCATCTGTTGTGGTAAGGACAAATAATCCTAGTGGCCTCTGCTTCCAAACACGAAACACTTCACCAGTCTGCTTAGGTCAGACAAGTTTATAACAAGTAGTCCCTGATCCAGGAGGCTTTTTTCTTCTCAACTGGTGAAACAAAGGAGGTTTAATGAAAGGAGAAAAACCTCATCTTCCAAACTGTTTCACATTTCTCTATGCTGATTAAATCAGCCGGGTGCCGTAACCTCCTCTGATTGACAAAGTGGGAAGAGAAAAAAAAGGGAGGAATCAGCTCATTAAGTTTCAGATTAAAGAATCCAGGTTTGTATTTTTCAAAGAAACATGGTAGAGTCAAGGAGCATCTAACAAGATTGCCTTAAGAATATTCAATACAAGATTAAAAAAAAAAACCCTAGTACTATGGTGCTGATTAACCTATCACTAACTAAATATTAACCTTTCCTCAGTGAATTTCAGTAGATATCTACTCAAATGAATATATAATACTTTGGGCTTAGAAGTGGAATTTGGAATGCATATTACATAGAAATAAAATCATAAAAGTTGGTTTCACTGAGTTTGATACATAATATTCTTGAAGGCTAGAATAGCAGTATTATTTCAATGCTGTCCCAATCAGCATTTTAAAGATTATTTCCCAGGGTTCCAGGTCCAGATGTCAGAAAGCTGCATATTGCCTTCGTGACAGAATTGCTTCAGAATTACTGGTCTCCAGCAAGGTCAGTCTTAACTTGCTGAGCAGCTGTGGTTCTAAAATTTACTTGCAGGAGATAAGGCACGTCTCAAGTAAGTCACTTTTCAGATGACATGAAATGGACATCAAAGGTCAGCTACCTCAGTGGTGAACAAACAATAAATACTCAAGGTCCTAAGAATATAATTTATCATTTATTACTTAAACACCTTAAAAACTGAGCCTACTTTTGGGCACCTTCTCTCAATCCACACACACACCCCAAGACGCCTGAAATGCAGCGCCAACCCTTTGTCCTGATATGTGCATCCATCCATGTCCCCACTAAAACCAGAAAAGGAGATGGTTACAATGCATAGAATGAGATTCTTTTTATGGTTTTTCATGACAATTGAGTGACTGTTAATCTCATAGCCATTTAAAAATTTCAAACTTTACATTTTTTCAAATTGCCATATAAAATAAGCTGAAGACTATGTTTCCTAGTTTATTTAAAAAATTCTCAGATATCTTTTAAAAACCTTAGCTCCTCTGAGGCCCACTTAATGCTTTGCTTCTTCTAAGGAAATGAATGAACCCCAGATACATACTGTGCACACTAATGTACAATGCAAAGAATTACAGAGGGCTTGGCCTGAGAAGAGATGATTGGTAGACTGTACCTCAACTGTCATGCTGCATTTTTAAGAGCAATTTTCAGATGTTAGGAGAATGGCTAAATCAGCATTTTAATAAAGCCACAATGCCAGAGCATGATGAGCTTATGTTAATAATAGATGCATATTCCAGATGAATCTCTTGGAAGAGATATCTGAAAAATATTTGCCTACTTAAAAGTTGCTACATGAATATAAATCAAGAATCATGTTTTCAAAGACAAGCAACATTTCTGAGTTAACCTTAATTTCAAGCTTATGCAAATGAAAAAAATCAAACCAAGCCTAATTAATAAAATCAAGAATGTCTGCATTTTGAATTGTGCAAACTGGTACCACATCTATATCTTTTTATCCTTAAAACACATTGGAGAGGTTTAAAGGGCAAATTGGTTACCTGATGTGAACAGACTCATTAGAAAAGACCCTGATGCTAGGAAAGATTGAAGGCAGGAGGAGAAGGGGATGGCAGAAGATGAGATAGTTGGATGGCATCACCGACTAGAAGGACATGAGTTTGAGCAGGCTCCAGGAGCTGGTGATGGACAGGGAAGCCTGGAGTGCTGCAGTCCATGGGGTCGCAAAGAGTCAGACACAACTGAGCAACTGAACTGAACTGAAAGGGCAAAGATACATTCCATTTGGTTGGCATAATATTGTGTAAGGATTTGTGAGTTCTTCTGGGAACCAAGATGTGGTGTAGGAGAGAGTCTGAAATCTCAGTGAGAGAAAGTAGAGGAATAAGCTGGTAGTGGAGGGACTGCTTCCTAAGGAAGGTGGCTAATTGTCCAAACAACACAGAGAGAAAATTAGAACCTAGCCAATAACATGTCAGTATCCAAGAAGGTCTGATATGATGAGTGGGCTTGGCAATTATACTACCAGATCACAGTATCAAAAATAGTGTGTTACGGTTTGAGGTTTGCAGCAGGGTAAAAATGGAATCTCCATGTACCGTTGGCTGACACATTAAAGCAAGAGCTAAACTGTCTGGATTGCAATGGAATGGGTTGTCATTTGGAGCTAATACAGATGCACCAGAATATCTGAAGTTACATAAAATTGGTAAGCATGGGAGCCAGGCTAGGGCAGGGGTGGGGAGTAAGACATGGACAAGGGAACTAGGCACTGCCTGCCTTATCCATTCGGAGAAGGCAATGGCACCCCACTCCAGTACTCTTGCCTGGAAAATCCCATGGACGGAGGAGCCTGGAGGGCTGCAGTCCATGGGGTCGCTGAGGGTCGGACACGACTGAGAGACTTCACTTTCACTTTTCACTTTCATGCATTGGAGAAGGAAATGGCAACCCACTCCAGTGTTCTTGCCTGGAGAATCCCAGGGACGGCGGAGCCTGGTGGGCTGCCATCTATGGGGTCGCACACAGTCGGACACGATTGAAGTGACTTAGCAGCAGCGGCAGCCTTATCCATTATACATTCTTGACTAGAATGTAGATGTCTTAAAGATTATTCTGGGCATAAAGTAGGCTCATTTCAGCAGATTAAGATTAGTCCTGGCCCAGTGACCTGTCAGCATAGTTTGGACTAATTAAGAAACTGGGTGAGCTGGATTCTGAAGGTGACATCTTGATGCTGGAACTCAAGTACGGGTGGGGAGACAGAAAAACAAGAGGGTTCAGAGCAGTTACATAATTGGCTCAAGTAAGTTAACAGCAGTGTTAGGATTAGAATGTGGGTGTCCTAGTTTCATGCTTCACCCTTGTCCTACAGCAAAGACAAAACATCCAGCTGGAATAACCATGCGGTAGAAAGGCATTGATTTTTTTCAGGCTATAATATTCAAGATATACCTAGATTCAAGCAAATTTCTGAGACCCTGGAGACATTTGCAAATAGAAAGGTCTTGCTGGGACAAGAGCTATTTGATTTTTTAGGGCAGAGACACACATTTTCCACTCAGGCTGCACATTAGAATCATCTGGAGTGCTATTAAAACTATGAATGTGAGACTTCCCTGGTGGTGCAGTGGTTAAGACTCTGCATTCCCAATGCAGGGGGCTCGGGTTCAATCCCTGGTCAGGGAACTGGATCCCACATGCTACAATTAAACATCCCGCATGCCACAATTAAGAGTTTGCACGCTGCAACTAAAGATTCCATATGCTCCAACTAAAAGAACCCTCAAGCTGCAACAAAGATGAAAGACTGAAGATCCCATGTGCCACAACTAGGACCCAGTGAAGACAAATAAAAAAAAAACAAAACAAAACTATTAATGATGCCAGAGGAGTCCCTCTCAAAAAATTCAGACTGCATTGATCTGGGATGGAACTCAAAGAATTAATGCATGCAGCATCCAATAACTATTTGTACAGTTGTCTCCTGACTGTAAAAATAAATAAATAAATAAATAAAAAAGGGGGTTGCACATTCTAGGGAAAGGCAACTCCTGAACCTGCCATTGATTAATGTGTGACCTCACTTAATCTCTTTGCTTTGATTTTCTTTTCTATAAAACACATGTCTTTACTCCTTATAGGATTACCATGTGGATCCAAAGATAATGCAATGCAAACTAAAGATTATAAACCCCCTAGGGAACTCTACAGACACTATTATAAGGTCCCTGAGTCTGTGTGAATGAGATCTAAGTTCAATGGGGATGCATCCTGTATAAAAGCATTCAAAGATGACAATTATATTAATAGCTAGTTTATCTAAAACTCGTAACAGTGAAAATAATCTCAGAATCACGTGCTTCTCTTTTTTTATGCTCTAGGAAGGCATACTTTCTCTAACAATAATGTAGTAAGAGCTGTCCACGTGTAAAATGCTGCTTTCTCATGTGAATACTCAAGAAAAAGCCAGTCCTTTCTTAGTTGTTCATTTCTCTTAACAACAAGGACAAAACTGGAGGAAAGCCTGAGGTGATTATATTTTATTCTAAATTCTTTTAAATATGAACTTGATAGAAGAGATGTTCTGCCCTTCTGCTTGGGTTTGATGTGAAAATCAAAGTATTCCACCTCAGCAGGGTGAACCTTGGCTAGTTTTGCAGAAAAGGGATCAAAGTGGGTGGATCTTCAATCTGGTGCTGCCTCAGAGTCCACTGGAACAATGGTTCTGAGGGACCCTGCCCCAGGTTTATGGAATCAGAATATCCATGGGAAAAGGCTGGTCACCTGTGGCTCTCCTATGCTGCCCTGGTGATGCTTCCGCTTCCTGCACATCCCTGGACATAAGAGAGGAGTGTAGGGGAATCACACATATAGCTCAGGGATTCTCAAACTTTAATGTGCATGTAAATCACCTGGAGATTTTGTTAAAATGTGACTTTGGAGACAACAGGCCCTGTGTGGGTCCCAACACTGCCTTTTTAACAAACTTCCAGGTAAGGAAGATACTTCTGGCCCATGGACCACATTTTGAGGAGTGAGGATCTTGGTGACATATAAAAGGAAGGTGGAAACAAAAACCTCCCTTGGTGAACAGTTCATGGGGATTTCACCCGTGAATAATCTGGTAATTCCTAGTATGCTAGGAGGAAGAATCTCAAAGCACCTCACTTCTGTTCCTATTTAATGAGCAGTTGGTTAAAGATCATGAATTCCTGCTGTCAAATGATCTGGGAGTTGATGGAAAGCAAGGTGAAAATTTTGAATCTCCTAAAACTCTATTTCTAATGTGAAGAAGCATCACAGACAACCTCATCATCCACAGCAATTTCTATTTTTTTGGTGTTCAGGTTAAGATTTAATAGTACTGTCTATGCAATGACATCACATCTGAATTTGTACCTATTAACCAAGAGATGTCAAAGATGCTATGAATGGTGATTGGTAGAGCATTGGAAATACCTGCTGACTGAAAAGCTTTTCAAAGTAGATTAATTGCTGTTCATTTCTGTGGTACCCTAAGAAGGTCTGACACTGCACAGCTTTTGAAATAGGACATACAGCATCCTTTACAATGGATTTCATGCCATTACCCAGTATCCCACTGATATAATAAAAGGCTGACTCATTTCCTTTCCTCTGCATGATCTGTTACAATAGAAACTGGGATACCATATGCTGGGCCGCTCAGTATGGCCAGCGGCTCTTGGTGATGCTGCCAGCTTTAAGGTAATCATAGCCTAGAAAAGCAATGAGAGAATCACTGCTGGACAGTTTGCATTGGGGGGTTTTGAGTAATTGGGGCGATTTCATCAGATAATCGTTGATCCCACTGCCCCAAACTGATGGATGTCTGCGATGGTCTCATATAACCTTCAAGACCCACTTGGTTGTTGTCTCGCAAATTCCCTTGCCTTGCCCGCTTTGCCCACAGTATTACTGAGCTCACAGTTTCTAATACAGCCCATAATGAGAATATTTATTTCCTTGTCTTTTGCCATCAAGACTGTCAGGAATGTCAGCACAGCTCAAGAAACTGGATTTCAGAGCTGCTGACTGCTGCCAGCAGAGACAAGCAAATTTCAATGAATGTCTACAGAAATTTTTAATATATTTCTCAGTGGGAAGGGGAGAGTATTCAGGTGCCTCATTGCGGAGAAGCACAGCAGCACTTCGTGTGTTTTGCCTTTCCTAAAGATATCAGTATACCAGGAGGTAGTGAGGTATTTTTTTTTTCTCAATATGCTACTCGATTAATTTTCAGAGTTGCTGCCATGTTGTGAAAGCTTAACACTGTGAAGGTAGCCTGCAGAAGAAATTAGCAAAATCTTCCATTCTTATTTTGATCAGATTTTGTACTAAGAGACCTCTTAGTGTGAATGAACATCACTTTAAATATATGTCCAGTTAACTGTTTTCCTCATATAAAGGACAGGATTCCAGCAATGCAAATATAGCTTATAGACATATTTAGTCTTTATTTAGCTATTATTATGTAGTGATAGAACTAAAAAGGATCCGAGAGATTTATTTTAATCTCTTCATTTAGAGATTAATGAGTGTTGCATAGATAATTTGAACATAGTAGTCCAATATCTAATAATGATCTGAAACAGATCCAGGACCAGAACTCATGGCCTGGACTCCACATTTAATGGTTCTCATACTAACTTGGAGAGAAAAGGAAGTCCTAAAGAATAAACCCATTTCTTCAGAACACAAACTCCTGAAATCTAATCTGGATTCTCTGCTGGTTTCTGAAAACCAGAAACCCTAACAATTCTATACCCTCCATCGAGACTTGGAGGGGTGCCTGCCTCTTCCACCTGCTTTTGTATTCTTCAGGCCTGAAATGCAAGCGTTGCAGCTGTTTTGCTATTAAATAATTGTTATTTGCTGCTAAAAATGTTAGCTGGGGCATTAGGCGTGAAGGAAAAATTGAAACTTTTGAAGAGAGGACAAAAATAAAATAATGTTTTCAAATTCTCAGTTTAAAATATTTTCTTTTTCAGTCATGAGTAATGCCAAATGGAAAATTAAGGTAATAACAAGGAGGGCAGATATCAAACTTTACCCAGGAAGACCACAAATGGAGTTTATCAGTCTTGTCAACACAAACTGTCATGGAATCCTAATAAATATCACTAACTATTAAGCAGTCAGATTCCCCTTTCAGTCATCATTAGTCCTTTTAGTAGACACTGCAAGTTGCCTACACAGCATTTCTCCATATTCTCCCTTATTCAAAATTATGACTTCTTTTAGGGCCATCCCGCATCTGTATAAAATACTTGAGTTTTCCCTTTTGCCACTGGGGTGATCAATGCAATATACATACAAGTCCTTGGGCAAAGCAAACCTTCTATAATACAAAGTCAATTTACAATGGAGAGACACCTGACAATTGTCCCAGCCTCTTCTCATTTTTACCTTGGAGCATTGCAAACTTGGTGCCTTAGCCATGCCCCGCCCCCTGCTTCACGCCCCATTCCCAACTCCCCCCAGTCCATTATAAACTTCAGAGAAGAATCAGAGAAAGGGCTTGAGTCCTGGTAGATACGCCTAAGAAGTAGTGCTAACTTTACACTATATAACTTTGGAAGTCTTGTGTGTGTGAGGATAGCACAAACGTAAGTCCATGGAAGCCAGTGTTAGCTTTGTTTTCAGGGACCTGCAAACAAATGCATTCCTAATCTAGTCACTATGTGTGCTCAAAACATCACCCTGGTTCTGTGGTGAACGGACTTCGGTCCTGGGTCTGATCCCTTCACAGACCCACAGTGAGATGAAATGAAGCAAGGCTGTCCTTTAATACAACCAAGTTGGCAGCAGTGCTGGCAATTTACCTACGTGGTTTTAACAAGCAATAGGATTCTGATTTTGATTGACTCAGGTGTCTTTCCCCTTGTGCCAGGTAGACAGCAGCAGGATAGATCATTTGCACAATCTGATATTTTCTTATCCTAATTTTGGGAGGTACTGCCAACGATGCTTCCTCCACACAGAGGGACTTTGGGAATCTCTACAAATGACACTGTCCCCCAAGCTGATGCTCATGGGAGAACGATCAGCAAGCAAAATAGCAACCAGTGAAGTGTGCACATTTTGGTGCACTCAGTTACCTCCAGAATGGGCTGGTGGGCCGCACAGCAGTACCATCCCCTGACCTTGGCGGACAGACACAGTGCTTCTTGTTCTTGGCTTAAAGTTTTCAAGATCTGTTGGGAGAAATAAAGGAAAAGAGGTTTAAAATTTAACGCATTATCAGAAGGTAACATTACTTCAAAAAGAATGTAAGAGTCTTTACAGCACCCAGATTGGGGAAATTCAACTTAAACTTTTTCTGTGTTATTGTCCCATCCACCTAGATTTTATAGATTTTATAGCTAGACTGTAAGGTAGCCACTTGGCATATGTCCTTATTTAGATAAAAAAACAGTTTACATCAAATAAAATTTATAAGTTCAGTTCCTTAGTCACACTGGCTGCATCTTAAGCGCTCAAGGGCTACACACAGTCAGTGGTTTCTACACTGGACAGTAGACAGAGAGAGCGTGTATATACTGCTGAAAGCTTCACTAGTACATGTCTGCCTGGAGACACCAAGGCTTAAATGGGCTAAGTGACCTCCCCAGCTTCTATCTGTAATTAACTATATCATAATCAGGATGGCAAATTTGCGTTTTCTGATAGTCAGTTGCTCACTTCACAAACCATTTCATTGTATGCAGTTATATTTCTTACTCTATGTGTATCTAGAATATGACTCTCTGTGTCGACACACACACACACTACATACAGTGGGTAAGTAGGCATTTATATACATATTTACAATTGTTTCAGTGTTCCTGGGTATTTTAAAATATTTACAGGGCAATGACCAAGGTTCTATTTGGAATAAAATTTCCCTTTCTCAAGGAGGTCAAATTTGGTTAGAGAGTTAAGACATTACAAGCCTAAATAGTGCGGCTAGAGTCAGTAAATATAGTTACCAATAAAAATGAGTTAATATAAAAAATATGTCTAATAAAGTGAGATACTGTTGTTAAAAATATTTTTTTCTTTCATCTTTTCAAACATAAATCCTCTCAACAACAATTGTTTTAAGTGCTATTTCTTTTCTTTTCTTTTTGGTCTAAAACATTTCATGCAGTAACCTATTTCTGGATTTGAGGATTCTTCTAAGCCAGGTCTGTTCTGTAGGGCTATAAGCCCTGTATCCATGCAGATCAAACTTCAGTCATATTTATTGACTATTTCCTCCATGCAGGCTATTTTGGCAAGTATTTTATGGTGATTACCTCAAGTTATCCTAACAATAAGAACATGAGTTAAGTTCGATTATGTTTCCATTTTACAGACTAGAAAAGAGAGGCACTAACATTTTTTAAAGGGTAGGTATAACATCAGGAAGTAATGGAGCTAGGAAATAAATCTGGATAGCCTTTCTGGAGTTAAAAGTGGGATGTTTCCGCACTCAGGCTTGGTTTTAGGGGTTGCTCACAATGTTAAAGTAATTTATGCACATACATGTCTTAATTACCAGCTTCTTCTGGTATTAGGCAAATTTAATGCTCATACATTATTGTTTTTTTTTATCAGTTTAGTATATAAAAATCTGGTTGCCAGCTCAGGACACAGATGATATGAGAAGATCGCTTCTGTCCTGTAAGGACTCAAAAGTTTAGTGGGCAGGCCTAACAGATGACATCTAACTGTGGGAACCCAAGACTGCTGAACTTGAGGTGTGCAGAGGGCCACCTGGAGGACATGCATGTACTTAGTGCAAAACAAAACATGACCACGATTTAAGTTACATTTCTCTACTATCTGACCCACTAGGGAAGCCCCAATTTAAGTTACATTTCTCATGTAATAAAATTATTTTTACTAGGTGAGGCTAGAACATGATTTTTTTTCTTTTCTTTAAAGGAATAGTTTGAGAAGCCTTCAAAATCAAACTACCGATTAAAAGAAAAAAAACTTCATTATGGCATTTATATTGTAAACCATTATCCCTAAAAATGGCACTGAATCATCGAAATTATTGCTTCTGCATACAGGTTCTTAAAATAAGTCATCTATGTTTTAGCATAAATGTCTTGTCCAATCTCCAGAGTTGCATGAAAAATTAAGAGCTGATGGGTAACAGAGATCAAATCTTATCCAGGCAAAATCCACCTTGATTCTAACTAGAGGAAGAACATTAAGAAATGGGAGGGGAAGAAAATAAAAAATATATGTGATGATTTTTTTAAACCGTTCTTGTGAAATGAAAGTAGCTCAGTCAAGTCCGACTCATTGCATGGACTCTATACAATCCATGGAATTCTCTAGGCCAGAATACTGGAGTGGGTAGCCTTTTCCTTCTCCAGGGGATCTTCCCACCCTGAGGATTGAACCCAGATCTCCCACACTGAGGGAGATTCTTTACCAGCTGAGCCACAAGGGAAGCTCTTAAACTGTTCTTATTGAGTTTAAAAGGGACTTCCCTTGTAGCTAAAACTGTATTCCTGTTTCTTCATTTATAGTTTATGAATCCATGAAGTTCCACAGCATTTGGACAGTTAGAAAAATCACATTAATCTGGTATTTGAGAAAATATTTAGATAAGATTCTTAGCAGTTAACTGAAATAGATTCCAGATGGTAAATACAATGAATGGAAAGATTGCATTTGGACAGATCTGAGTTTGAAAATCACCTCTGCCATACAGTACGTAAGGATTAATTTTCTCATAAATAACACGAGAGTAAATGTGATTTATTTTAGAATAGGAATGATGGGAAAAGATTAAATGAGTATTAATCATATTTGAAAAGCACAAAGCCTTTCATGCTCCAAGTCTGGGGCTTACTATTTATTTGTTCTGTCCACTTCAGAATACTGTAATCCAGTGGCAAATCATATCTCGATTACTCCATTGAGAAAGGGTTTTGAAACAATCCTGGTAGACCAGTGGTTAAGAATCTGCCTGCCAATGTAGGGGACATGGGTTTGATTCTTGGTCCAGGAAGATTCCACATGCCACGGAGCAACAAAGCCTGAACACAACTACTGAGCCCGTGCTCTAGAGTCCATACTCCACAAGAAACCACTGCAATGAGAAGCTGATGAAATGCAATGAGCCCCTGCTCACCACAACTAGAGAAAGCCAGGGCACAGCAATGAAGACCCAGTACAGCAAAAAGTAAACACATACTTTTCTAAAACAGGGTTTTGAATAACAAATGCACTCCAGGGAGAGTTGAAGAGGCTACTCAAAGTCCACCATATTTATGCACATGTTTAAGAAAACGCTGCCTGTTTATTATGGCTCTGTTCACTTATAACTATCCATTTAGATCCTAATTGCTAGCAGAATGATAATTTTCCAAATTAAAGAACTATGTCTGTGAATATGCAGTTTTTTGAAATTTGGACATGGCCAGGCCTTTCCCGGAAATATTCCCGTATATTTTATCTGAGCATCATTTTATCTACAAAGACTTGGTACTAGATAATGTTCAGAGCAACAAGCATTCCAAGTTAGTTAGAATACTTTATAATGTTCTATTACCATGACTGCAACACTAATAGCAATGATTGCATCTACTTGCAAAAATGTATTGAGGTCTGCTAAGAACTTTTTCCCCAGATCTCACTTAATTCCATTATAGATTTAATTCCCAATTAGCAGGTGCTATAACTGTAGTTCAGAGAAGTTCTTCACACACTGAGAAAGTGGCCAGAAGAATACAAACTCATCTTCCTCTCTCCAAAGCCATTGCTACCAAGTACCAGAATCGATCACTTCCCAACTTCCTCCCTGACTTAGTGAAGCCAGTGGGAACGAGCATTCAAACTAGTTACCTGATATACTAGGGACAAAAAAAAGTTCAGTGGAATGAATGAATTTTTGCTCCTCAGGGAGTATGTAAGAAAATCCACATTTCAATGCACAAAGCAACGAGTTGGTACATTTGATTTCCAATTTCTATTCCTTTGCTTTTCCTTGTGGATGAGCACTTGATGAGGGGATTTTAAACATCAGGTGCAGAGGATGAAGTGGAACAGGAGAAAACAATCAGAAACCACTGTATTAAAAAGTAGGATTGCTACACAGTAAAGGAGGTAGCTGAACAATGACACTTGGGTGATAGACCTTTCAGCTCTGTGCCGCTAGTTACTAAAGATACGGGTGAATAAACAATGCATACATATGACAAAGAATTAATATCCATGTACCATGGTTTCTGAAAATAAGAATTTTTTCCAGCTTTGAATATGGTTCTTTGACAAGTGAATTATATACCTTAAAAAACCAAATGGAGTGGCCATACATTTAGATGTTGATTTCATTCATCACCATTTTATATAAATTTTTTTTCCAGAAATCACAGGCTAAAAATGCATAATTTCATGGCATCTGTGTTTTCCTATCATACTTTTTTCTGTGAAAACAACTGTTTTTTATTCTCCTGTAGGATATACTATTAGCACTTTATTTTTACATGAGGTTTTAAAAAATATGCTATTATAGTACTTGAAATGTGTAGCTCATTGATAGCATAGAGGAAGTACTTTAACAGCTAAATTCCTTGAGGAGTAAACGTATACATGTAGCTGCAACATGAGATAAATAATAAAAGCCTTAATATTTGAAAACATTTAGAATTCAGGCTGCAAAGTAAATCAGAGAGTGAGGGGGAAATATCTCCAGATATTTACTGTTTGGAAAGTTATTTAACGTTTAGAGCAGGAGATGAAGTAGTATGTATATAAAAAAAAAAAATAACAAAAACAAAAAACACTGGACGGGACTAAAGAAAACAAAATCAAGGATCCAACATGTTTTTTGAGAAATAGTAACAAATAAGGAAGAGTAACTTTTTTAAGAAGGGACTGCCTATCACACATATGAAGAAAGCTGAGCGCCGAAGAATTGATGCTTTTGAACTGTGGTGTTGGAGAAGACTCTTGAGAGTCCCTTGGACTGCAAGGAGATCCGACCAGTCCATCCTAAAGGAGATCAGCCCTGGGTGTTCTTTGGAGGGAATGATGCAAAGCTGAAACTCCAGTACTTTGGCCACCTCATGCGAAGAGTTGACTCATTGGAAAAGACTCTGATGCTGGGAGGGATTGGGGGCAGGAGGAGAAGGGGACGACAGAGGATGAGACGGCTGGATGGCATCACCGACTCCATGGACGTGAGTCTGAGTGAACTCCAGGAGTTTGTGATGGACAGGGAGGCCTGGCGTGCTGCAGTTCATGGGGTTCCAAAGAGTCAGACACGACTTAGCAACTGAAGTATCACGCATATGAACAGAAAGACTTAAAGCCATCCATAGGGTAGGACCACCCACAGAAGAGCATAAGTTTAGTTTTAAAATGACGAGGAAAGATTAATGATAGTAGCATACAATATGGTTTATCAAGAATCCACAGAGGAGCAGAAGAAAAGTAAAGTGGAAAAATGTACAGTGAACCATGTAAGTAACATACATATTTTTAATGCATATATCATTATTAATAATAATTATATTATTATAATTATTGCTTACTCCAATTTTGAAAGAAGCAATCGATAAAAAGAATCAATGTCAGCTTGGGAAAATGGTCAAGGGATACATTTGTTTTGAATATAATTCCCATAATGATGATTGTGCCATTTATTTCAAAATGAAGTATTTTGGGGATATAGCTTTAAAAACAAGTCGTCATGTAGCATATTTAAAATTGTGTCTTGACTCTGTCACTTGCCCCTTGAACGTCTTACATGTGTGGCTGCACATCTGCATGGCTTCCTGGATGACTGGGACTAAGACTGATAGTAAGTCAAACTTTACAGAAACCTTATGAATTGCAAAGTCCCATTTTTGACATCCTTTCCACGCAAAAAGAAGGAAGAAACCATTAGTGAGACTGGCTTGGTTGACCTGGTCTACCTGTGAGAGTGTATTTAGCAAGCGAAGAGTTACTGCATGGTTTAACACATTGGCTCTGGAGTCAGGAGGACCTGAGCACAGACTCGGCTCTTTCAACTCTTCAGCTATATGATGTAGGTGAATTAACTTCAGTTTCTTCATTTTGAATATCAGGACAATAATTCCTATCTCACAGCACTCTTTAGAGACTAAGATTATGAATGTAAAGCACTTAACACAATAACTGGCCCACAGTCAGTGGTCTATGGATGTTTGCACTAGCATTCTCATTTCTCAGCATCACAGGAAGGTCCACAGAAAGGGAAACGTGGGTGACCGAGTGATTCCACCTTTCACCAGATAAAGTAACAGTAGAGTAGGTAGGTCAATCACACTGTGCAAAATAAGCTAAGACTTAAAATACCTCTTCTTTGGCTGGTCTGTTTTCAACTCTAGACTGGTGCTGAAGTGAGCCAGATACCTTATATTTTCAAGTACATGGATTATATTCTTCATGTGACTTACAATGAAGATATACTCACATACACTGAATTCAGATAATTTTCCTTAAAGAACTTCCTATGATGATACATTCTGAGACAGGTAGTGTTATCTTTTCATGCTAAGTTTGGAAATACCATTTTCCAAACACTAAAAACTAATGTTTGTGTACCTTTTTAAAGGGTACAAAATATTGTCATTTTAAAACAGAAATAAAAGATGACACATTATGCTATTTGCTGGCCATATAAATTTACTCATTGAGCTTAAAATTTTAGGGGTTTACACTGCACACCAGTTGAAAATAGGATGGATGAAAATGGAAATTGAATGCAGATAGACAGACAGATATGCTTGTCAGTATCTTGTTTTTCCTGATGTCATTAATTTTTCTATTTGTTCAGCCAACCTTCAGCAAATATTTTTTGAGTTCTTCTTTTGTTCCAAGTATTGGTGTCTGCCATTTTCTCTCTCCAACAACTAAGTAAAACAATCAAAAATATGTATAATATATGCTGAAGATTTGATATTAAATAACCTCATTTGTTGGCAGCTTAAAGGAAGGTACCAAAATCTGATTCTGGGTAGTGGTTTGACATTGAGAAGAAAAGCAAATCTCTTTCCGAGAGACCTTTGTATAGATAACAAAGAACCTTATTAATATTCCTAAGTTAATGTATACTCATTTTACAAATGACTCAGCCATAGAAATAGCTCATGACAGTTCTTTCATAGCCCAAGGCTACTGCTATGGACATTACTATGAAAATCCTTAGAGCACTTGTTTCAAAGTTAAAAATGAAAACTAGAGGGTGCTCTCTCAGGGGCTGATTCCAACCCTCACAATGTACTCCCTCCAAATATCTGAATTTTATTCTCACTCTCATTAGCCATAGCAGATGAAAGTCTATAATTTAGGGATTACTTTGGGATTATAGAAATGCCATCTTAGAACCAGAAATGACTGCAAGTGTATTACCTTGCTATTAGTCACTTACAGTGAAGAATGAGTTAATTCATTAAGATTACTTCCTCTTAAATAAATAAGAGAGTACAGATTCTTTGAATATGAGTTTTGATTGACCATAAAAGAAACAAAGAAAATGTAATCTAAGAAATATTGGGGAAGGCAAAGTAGGGCTGAGAAACCTCAAAGAAGGATTAAAGACTTAAAAATACTCTTAAATTTGATTTTCTTCATAGGTGCTTTTTACTGAAAGAAACAGTTATGTATCAACAAAACTGTCTATAAACAACACTAGTTTCTCACTCAATATTATCTGTTTTATTTTTTGTAGAAGAGCTGAAAAGGAAAATGGGGACAAATACAGGATGGGAAAGATGTGTGCAGTTTGGCAAAGACAACTTTGGGATCAGCAATTCTGCATTTAGCAGGAGGTTACTCTCCTCTTTCTCTTCTTGCAACACATCTCTGCAGCACTTTTTCCTTCCAGTAACTAAACCTAGGCAAGACCTTAAAATAGCATAATCAATGTGATGTGTTAAGGAGGCTTCTGTGGGCTGATCTGGAAATTGATACAACTTGTAAATATTAACTCTTTAGGAAGAAATGTAAGTCCAATTTCAACTAGCTTATACAAAGAGCACAATTTCTCATTTGCTGTTTATTCATTCATTAAAACCGGACAACATTTCTATGAGGGAAATATTATTACTAATCCACTTTATACAAATAAATAAAATCTACATGCAAGATTACAGTTCTAGTATAAGGAAGAGTATGGATTAGAACCCAGGTTTTCTTTGACCCCCAAGTTCTCTATTCCATATTGAATTAAACATCAGGAATGAAACCAATACTTGCTGATATTCCAACTGACTATTTGAGACTTTTAACTTTTTCACCCCTCTGCTGTTATTTTCTTGACTTTACAAGAAAATAAAGGTTGTTTTGCTGCCCCTTTTTCTCTAAGTGTGTGGCTATCCTGATAGCTATTTTTATTTCTTACTTTGGAGTTTTTCTTTCCTCATTTCTTTGACATGCTCTATTTTATCTAGATTTCCATGCTATTTAAGAAGCCTAAGAACAACCCAATTTAAGCCGCTTAAATTTCCCTGCGTGTTCCATACAAGTACGCACCTACCGACCTCATGAGGTTGCTGTGATGAGTACAACCTGGCATCGTAAGTACTGTTGTTCTCCTTCAGAGACAGGTGCCCTAAAACACAAGCTATTTTTATAGCATTTTTCTCTACAGGAGCTCATCTCTTTTTCGCATATCATCCTGACTCAGGAGTGTTAATGGTTAGGCAGCTGCATTCTCTATCTTTGGTTTCATACTTACACAACACAAAGAGCAACAAAAATTTCCAGAACAGCATCTGGCCTAGTAAATTTCAGAGCAAAATACAGACTCTTTACTGAGCTCTACAATGACCTTTAGGGATCTGGTCCCTATCCAGACCCCCAGTTTCAGCCTCTGCTATGTTCCCCCTTTTTATTTATATGGTAACAACCACGTTTTGCTTTCTGTTCTTCAACATCTTAAGGCTAATCCTATTTCAGGACCTCTGAACTTGCTGCTATTGTCTTGGATGCTCTCTACCCATCTTTTGGCTCAATAATGCTCATTCTCTAGGACTCAACTCAAATGTCACCTCCTCAGAGGAGCCTTCCCTGACTGTTTTATGTGACATAGCCCTCCAACCCAGTTCCACTCTCCATCACATCACCTCTTTATTCTGTCTTTCATAGTAATCATCACCAGCATCTGCAATTACTTTGTTCATTAATATACTGTTTGGTTTACAGTCCCACCTACCCCTCCTCCCCCGCCCCACAAAAAGAAATAATAATAAGGCTCAATAGTGGCAGGAATCTTTACAGTCTTTATCAGGCTACATGCTATATGCACAGTGCCTAAAGCATGTCTGACACAGATGGGGTACTTAGTATCTGTCGAGCACCATTCTCTATCATGTTTCACACACTGAGCTGGTATGCAGGAGATGTGCTGGAGTAGGGTGAATCTTCTTGTATTTGTCCACACGACACACCATCTTACAGCATCCTGGCTATGGAAGGACCTTTGTGTGCTTAATGACCAGGGATGCTCTACAGATAACTTTGAGAAAAGGTCTTTAATCAACGGCGCTAAGCCACCTACGCTGCCTTAAAATGAAAGCCTAGAGACACCCTAAGACAGGAATACAATCAGCATATGAAACAAATGCACTGCTTGACCAAAAACAAGAAACATCCTCTCACCCACTGACACCTGCCCAAAGGAATACTTGAGATGAGGAAAACATGAAAGCACATTATACAGACCGCATGGGCCTGTTGGTCTTTGTAATCAGGACTGTTATTAGATAGTGGGGATATAGCCTACAATTATCTGTTCTTCATCTAGTGTGGCAGTGCTTTCACTTGACAGACTTATCATTACAGTTCCTTTTTTTTTTTTTTTTTGATCATTATAGTTTTGGCATAAAGAAACATGAATCTCCATTTTGAACTTCTACTTTATGGGCTTTCATTCTCCCCTCTGAAAATTAAAATTAGCAAGTTGTAATTCACTGTCCGAGTCTTCCTAATAAACGAGCAACCCTAGAGGGCAAGTCAGAGATGCCCAAGTAACAGAATAAATATTCTCAGAAGAAATGCTGAAAAGGCACTGTATCAAGAGGCCATCATAAAGGCACTAATCTACAGGAAAAACCTTGGGGTGAACTAGATGAAGATATACAGGCCACTGGTCATGATAAAAATCCAGAGGCCACAATTCTACCAGCCACACTATCGATCATGAAGAACCTCACTTTAAAGTGAAGAGAAATGGCTTCACCTCTGACTTCTTCATTCCATTTATTTTCTTTTACTAAGTTCTCAGGGGTACAAGCCTGAGCAGTGAGATGGCTACCAAATTTGCCTAACGCTTTGGGGCAGTGGGTAATAATCTCTGAAGGAAGAGAGGCAGTTTCTCCTTGCTTGATCATAAATAAAACCAGGAAGACACTCATATCGTTAAACTGTCTCTTGCACGTGTGTTCAACTGCTTAGTCGTGTCCAACTCTTGTGACCCCATGGACTTAGCCTGGCAGGCTCCTCTGTCCATGGGACTTCCTAGGCAAGAATATTGGAATGGGTTGCCATTACCTTTTTCAGGGGATCTTCATGATCTAGGGATCGAGCCTGAATCTCCAGTGTCCCCTGCATCAGCAGGCAGATTCTTTATCACTGAGCCATCTGGGAAGTCCAAATTGTATCTTAATTCTATTAAAAAAATAGACATTTTCCCCGAGCAGCCTGGGAGGAACTTACTCTATTAACTTTAAAGGGCGAGGTAAACTTTATCAGTACTTCCTGATACCCGTGCTCTGCAGAAAGTTTTGCTCTCAAAACAAATAGAAGACTCCTCACTATACACTCAGTTTTGGACTTCTGAAATAATTAAATAGGGATTGGTCACTCATAAAAGAAAATGCCAGTCATGCTTAAATTCACTGCTCCTAAGAAATTGGACACACTTTGCTCAGTTAAGTCCAGTTGCTCAGTCGTGTCTGATTCTTTGAGACCCCATGAACTGCAGCATGCCAGGCCTCCCTGTCCATCACCAATTCCGGGAGTCCACCCAAACCCATGTCTATCGAGTCAGTGATGCCATCCAACCATCTCATCCTCTGCCGTCCCCTTCTCCTCCTGCCCTCAATCCCTCCCAGCATCAGGGTCTTTTCAAATGAGTCAGCTCTACGCATCAGGTGGCCAAAGTATTGAAGTTTCAGCTTCAGCATCAGTCCTTCCAATGAACACTCAGGACTGATTTCCTTTAGGATGGACTGGATGGATCTCCTTGCAGTCCAAGGGACTCTCAAGAGTCTTCTCCAACACCACAGTTCAAAAGCATCAATTCTTTGGTGCTCAGCTATACAACTATTTGGGGAAAAATCAAAGTTTTTGTAAGTAACAGCTTTGTTTAATCGCTGGTTCTTACAGGGCTATTTCTTTTCTATTTTCCTTCCCCTTCTCTGAGTATAAAACATTTCTTGGGATACTGGATGTTGAATACTGCTTAAAAATGTTTAAGGGCATAAAAAATGCTGTATATAGATGAAATTCCCAGATGAAGAGCAGCTGTTATTTATGTTGAATTTAAGTTGCTTCGGCAACTCCAACCATATATTTTTATCTCATTTAATTACAGTTTTGAAAATAAAGCCATCATCAAATACACATGCAAGCCATGTGTTTATTCATCATCTATTTAGACTATGCTATGGGGCTGTTTCACCATTCTCTTCACAGAGAGTAATTAGAGATAAAGCTTCACTGTGATAAACCTGGCAGTTTTTGGAAATGTCATCACTCAAGCCCCTTGCTTTTAAATACACCCTGGGAACTGAGAACAGATTCATTCAACACCTACACTGGGCCTCTGATGAGTGTCTATCACATGCCAGCCATGGTTTTGGGCACTGGGGTCACACCATTGAAAAACAAAACAAATCTGTCTCCTCAAAGAAGGTAAAGTGTGGGATTTTCCTGGTGGTCCAGTGGTTAAGTATGTGCCTTGCAATGCTGGAGACATAGGTTCAATCCCTGGTTGGGGAACTAAGATCCCACACTCTGCAGGGCAACTAAGCCTGTGCGCCATAATGGAAAGATCATGCGTGCCACAACTAGAAACCAACACAGCCAAATAATAACTGTTTTTTTTTCTTTTCTTAAAGAGGATAAATTAGATGAAAGGACCATAAACAAAATAAGAATAAATTATGCATAGCATCCTTGAAGGTGATAAGTGCTGTAAAAATAAGTTAGGGAAACAGGATCAGGAAGTGGCAATGAAAACTATAAAAGAGGAAGATAATAGAAAAGTAGGATCTTGCTACTTCCCATCCTGCTTCCAAATGTGGAGAAATAAATCACTGCCCCTCTGCCGACTAAGCTTTTGGCCCCCACTGAGGCTGCAGAGAACAGCTCAAAGTGCCAAGCTGTCCTGATTTAGTTTTGTACTTTCTAATTTCTAACTGAAGTTGAAGCTGCCCTAGTTCAGGTAACACCTGAGGAAACTAGTAAATAAGTGTTTTCATCTTCCACCTAAAAGTTTCAAAGAGTGCTTGGCAAAAACAAAAACAAACTTTTAGATAACTGAAGAAGCAGGAGAAACACCTGAGCAGGCATACTAAATATACACTGATTTCCTAAGGGAAGACAATTCTCCAATGAGTATTGTGATAATTTATGCTCTGCTTTAGATGTAGTTACTCTTTTCTGCCTCAGAAATCCTACAAACTCAGAGAATTTCAGAGGTGGGAAGATCTTCATGTTTGTCTTAGTCTGTTCGAGTTGCTATAACAAATATGCCACAGATGAGGTGCCTTAAACAACAGACAGTTATTTCTCACCATTCTTAACACTGAGACATGTAGGCAGATCTGGGGTCTAGTGAGAAACTGCTTCCAGGTTTGCAGGTGCCCATCCACTCACTGTGTCTTCACATGGTAGAAAGCAGAGAGAGAGAGAAAGCTCTCCACATCTCTTCTTTTAAGGGTACTGATCCATTTATGAGAACACCACCCTCATGACTTAACCACCTCCCAAAGGCTCCACCTCCTTATAATATCACTTGGTGGGTTAAAATGTCAACATATGGATTTGGGGAGGAGACATGAACATTCAGTCCATAGCACCTTCCTTTCTTCAATCTGAACTCCCTCCTTGCCCCTCCCTTCTTTTCTTCTCCTTGTCTTGTCTGGTGGGTGTTGTGGAGAATACTATGGTGAATCAAAGTCATTCCTGACCTCAAGAAGTCTACAATTTAGAGTATATAGGAATTTAAAGCACACTATTACAAGGTGCAAAGGGAAAAGTCAATGCTGTAGACTGATAGAAATAAAGCAGTATGGAAGTTGGTAAGAAGTACTTTACTGGAATGATTCATCCAGTCACCACTGCATTTGCGAGGGTGATGGACCCAGGTGTATGGATCTTGGATCTGGGTTTTAATTTAGGTCAATGTCCATGACCTGCTTCCTTTCCATCTCTGTCTCGGCCCTACTGATTCTCCCCACTTTCTCTCTACAGGTCAAAGCTCACAGACAGCACACAGCACTGCCTCACTCTACTGCAATGTGTGACTGGATTCTTATAAGAACTGTAATATTAAGTGTGTTCAGACTGGTTACTCAAACTCATCAAACCTAGACTCTGTCAACCACCGAAACTACTATTGTTCTGGTTTTCACAGGAGACAAGCTCATTATGCAGCTCGAGCCTCATCTTCAGAGTCATAATCTGCCATCTTTCCATCTTAACAATGTCACTCCTGAGGTCATTTTCTAGTTCAATGTCTCTGGGTGTGTCTCTGTCTCACAACTTTAAGGCAGGAGTTTTCAGAAGATTTCAGCATCATTCCCATTGTTATTTGCAAGAAATCCTACCACAGTTCTACAGCCTCAGTCTCACGTGGCACTTGGATTTCCACAGATTTCTTTAAAGACTGTAGATGAAGCTGTAGTTATAAGGATGCTGCACAGCATTCAGTTCTGTTCAGTTCAGCCCCTCAGTAGTGTCCAACTCTTTGCGACCCCATGGACTGCAGTACGCCAGGCTTCCCTGTCCATCACCAGCTCCTGGAGCTTGCTCAGATTCATGTTCATTGAGCTCGTGATGCCATCGAGTGTTGCACAGCATAACAAGTGATAAACCCACTTTTAAACGTCCCGGAAGCATGTGTGCGTGTGTGTAGTTGAGTGAGCTAGTGAAGGGATTACAGATTGCTGCTGAGGCAACCTGGGGCTTCAGTCATGATGCAGTGCTCACATCCTTCTTGCTCAGTTGGAAGTGTGGTACTAATTCAGAGATGGCTCTGGATTGCAGTAATAATCACAGTAATGACAGCTAAGGTTTACTGAGTGCTCACTATGTACCAGGCACTGTTTTAAGTACTTTTCAGGTATGAACTCATATAATCCTTTCAACAATACCCATGAAAAGGTACTATTGTAGTCCCTTTTATCTGTGAGGAAATTGAGGCACAGAAACTGAAATCATTCGTTCATGTTCCCACTGGTAGTAAATACTAAGGCCAGAATTCTAACCTAAGTTTGCCTGGTTCCAGATAACCTGATGTTTTTCTTTATTTAGGCTTTTTTTTTTTTTTTTTGCATGACACGTAAAGCTCATAAAAGTTCATGTACAGTGAATTATACAGAGCTTAAAGAATAATAAACTGAACACCTGTGAACCTAACACCAAGATTTACAGATGAAACACTGCCAGGAACTTTGAAGGCCCCTGTGTATTCCTCTGTGATTATTCCTCCACTACTGATTTCATCATTCTGCAATTTTCTTATGCTTTTATCATATATATATATATATATATATATATACACACACATATTCCTAAACAATCTATTGTTTAGCCTTGAATATAACATGCATTTTATAAAAAAAGGAATTGTATTAACACTAGGTATGCCTCTGAGACTTAGTATTTTTGTTTAACATTATTCCTCTGAGAGGCAATCTCAATGACATAGCTACAGTTCCTTCATCTCATTTAATACTTCCTTGTATGAATTCACCACAGTATCTATATCCTTTTTACTGTCTACAGATAGTTCTTTTTTCTACTAATTTACTATTATAAACTAAATTGCTATGAACACATGTTTCCTGGGAATATTTTCAAGAGCTTCTCTGATCTAGAGAATATTTATCCAGGAGTATAGTAAAAAAAAAAAACGTTTAAATTTACTAGTTCATAAGAGGTTTATATAATCTGTTTTCTAAAGTGGTTGGGGCAAGTTTTAATATCTTGTCAGCCTGAATGAGACTCCCTCCTGTTTCTCACTAACACCTACCATTTTAATTTTTGTCAATCTGTACCTAAATGGCAATTCATTATTTCTAATTTGCACTTTCTTCAGTTACTAATAAAGCTGTTTTTTCATGTTTACAGGCCACTCACATTTCATCATTCTTAAAAATGCCAGTTACTGTCATCTACTTAGTCATCTAGTGCATTTGTATCTTATTCTGACTGATTCATTGCAGTTCTTTACATATTGGGAACCTTGTGTTTGTCAGTTCTATTTTCACAATTATCTTTCTGCTCTATGACTTCCTTCCTTGACTCTGTTTCTAGTGCTTTTTCATGAATGGAAGTCTTCTGAATGTATCGATCTTTTCTTTATGGTGAACATCCTTAGTTTCTCACCTAAGAAACTGTTGTTGTTGTTCAGTTGCTGTCATGTCCAGATCTGTGAGACCCCATGAACTGCAGCATACCAGTCTTTCCTGTCCTTCACTATCTTCCTGAGTTTGCTCAAATTCATGTCCATTGACTCAGTGATGCCATCTAATCATCTCATCCTCTTGCCCTCAATCTTTTTCAGCATCAGGGTCTTTACCAATGAGTTGGCTCTTCGCATCAGGTGGCCAAAATACTGAAGCCTCAGCATCAGTCCTTCCAATGAATATTTAAGGTTCATTTCCTTTAGGACTGACTGGTTTGATCTCCTTGCTGTCCAAGGGACTCTCAAGAGTCTTCTCCAGCACCACAGTTGCTGCTGCTGCTGCTGCTGCTAAGTTGCTTCAGTCGTGTCTGACTTTTTGCGACTCCATAGACGGCAGTTGGAAAGCATCAATTTGGTGCTCAGCCTTCTTTATGGTCCAACTCTCACATCCATACATGATTACTGAAAATACCATAGCTTTGACTAGATGGACCTTTGTTGGCAAAGTCATGTTTCTGCTTTTCAATACACTCGGTTTGTCATAGCTGTCCTTCCAAGGAGTAAGCATCTTTTAACTGTGTGGCTGCAGTCACCATCCACATTGATTTTAGAGTCCAGGAAAATGAAATTTTACATTCCCTTCATTTTCCCCATCTACTTGCCATAAGAAACTGTACTTTATCTGAAAGTCATAAAGACTATGACTTTAGTCTCTGTTGTTTTGGTTTTTAAAATGATTAAAGTTTTGTTATTTTCATTTAAGTCCTTGCACTCAATCATAGCACAACACGATCAGGTGTGCTCAACACTATCAACAAGCAGTTCTCAGCACTGATAGAAACATTGACTTAGTGAATATTGAACCATTGTTCTAAGAGGAAATACAGGGTTAGGTTTCTGTGAGTCCTTGGTCTCAACAGTTTCAACAACTGTTCAATACATAACCTTATTTATGTGTGTTTATATTCAAATGCACCTTTTAAAATACAGAATGTTAATTCATTAACACCAACAGCTCTATAATTCATGCTGGAATAAAGCTTAGCCAACACAGGTAGACACAGCTCAACCTTCTCATGCTTAGGAACACCAAACAGCACTAAAGTGCTATATCGTGGGCTATTTCAAGCAGCAAAATTACCAATAAAGAGCACAAAAATGCAAAAAAAAAGCATGACACTGACTGACTGCCAAAAAGACCCTGTTTATAGTATGAGAGTTGAACCAAGAAGGCAAAAAATCACACCTCGTTAAACCTCAACAGGAAAAAGTGTTTGTAGGATGACTCAAGTATTTTCTGCTCTGCACATGTCCATAAATGACAAGGAGAGTGCTGGGAGTATTGATTTCAGGGTTACAGATAAATTTCGCAGATCATCCATGTGGATACTGACATCTAGTTCAGGGCTGGATAGTTGTAAGTGAAAGTGTTAGTCATTTAGTCCTGTCCAACTCTTTGCAATTCCATGGACTGTTGCCCACCAGGCTCCTCTGTCCATGGGATTCTACAGGCAAGAATACTGGAGTGGATAGCCATTCCCTTCTCCAGGGGATCTTCCCGACTCAGGGATCGAACCCAGGTCTTGCGCATTGCAGGCAGATTCTTCACCATCTGAACCACCAAGCGCACTTCTTAGGCATTCGATGAATATAATAGTTAAATACTTAGTATCTTACACAGAATTTAGATATGGGCAATAAGAAATTTTATTCTCTTAGGCTATGTTTCAGATAAAATAATAATGATAAAGACAACACTGGTGATGATAATAATAAAAATGATAGCAAAAATTAAGCAATGATGACAAAAATAACATTAAAACTATGAGATATTACAATACCACCTGAGAAGCAATACTAAAAGTAGCAGCAACTAAACCAATGATGATGCTTCCTCATACTTTTATAGCACTCTTAAAAACTTATTTTATTTTTATTGAGCTTTCCTGAATTTGGGACCACCTTAATTATGAAAGGCATCTGAAATCATATATCCACATGAATATAGTCCTTCACAATGGACTTCCTGGGATGTGCATATTTTTTTTGTCCAATTTTTTTTAAAACTGTGGTACAATATATGTAACATAAAATTTCCCTTCTTAAATATTTTTAAGTATATAGCTCAGTGGTATTAAATACATTCACAATGTTGTACAACCACTATCACTATCTATCTACAGAGCTCTTTTCACCTTGTTACGCTTAAGTTTTATACCCATTAAACAATAACTACCTTCTTCCTCCTCCACCTAGACTATGGCAACTAACATTCTACTTTTCGTCTCTGTAAATCTGTATAGTATTTATTTTTAACAAGTAAATAAAAAACACTTTTATTCACAAAAACTCATTTGATCATTAAAGCATCTCTCTGATGTAGTCAAAAGATGGCATTATTAACTGCACTATATAGAAGACATTTGAAATTCTTGCTCAGAGTTAAGCCTCTAATAAGTAAACGACACAGTTGTTTGCATATCTTGGCTACTGTGACCAATGCTGCAATGAATATGGGAGTATAGACATCTCTTTGAGATCCTTTGTTCATTTAAATATCTTTCAACAGCTTCAAGGATAAAGAAGATATGAAACATACACATAAATGTATATTATACTTATATAAAATAGACAATGGAAGGGCTGATGCTGCAGCTGAAGCTCCAACACTTTGACCACCTGATGCGAAGAGCAGATTCACTGAAAAGATCCTGATGCTGAGAAGGACTGAAGGCAGCAGAGGGGGATGACAGAGGATGAGATGGTTAGATGCCATCATTGAGTCAATGGACATGAGTTTGAGCAAACTCTGGGAGACAGTGAAAGACAGGAAAGCCTGGTGTGCTGCAGTCTATGGGGTTACAAAGACTCGGACATGACTTAGCGAATGAACAACATGAGAAAAAAAGGAAACCCTGATATTTGTGACAAAATGGATGGCCCTTGGAGCATCATGCTAAGTGAAGTAAGTCAAACAGAGAAAGACAAATACTGGTATAGCATCACTTATTTGTGGAATCTAAAAAAGCCAAATTCATAGAAACAGAGAGTAGAATAGAGTTGACCAGGGGCTGGGAGGTGGGGGAAATAGGGAGATGCTGGTCAATATTTGGATACATGCATCAAAATACTTCTGGAGAAATATTTACAATATGTATCAAAAGCCTTAAAAATGTTAACCAATTGATTCCATTTCTAAAACTTGTCTTAAGGAGAAATCCAATTTGTACCTAAAGACTTATGTTCAAGGATATTCTCCATACCATTACAACAATAGCAAGTTGTAAACAAACCATAAGTTCTACGATAGTGAGTTATATAAATAAACACTGCTTCATTCACTGGATGGAATTCTATAAACTATGAAAAAATAAAAAATTCAAAGAAGTAAAAAAAAGTATACAAACTTCCAGTTATAAGATGGCTTAGTTCTGAGGATCTAATGTACAGCGTGGTGTCTTGTCCATGGCATACTGGACTATGGTGACTATAACTAGCAGTACCATATTATATTCTTGAAAGTTTTTGAGATCTTAAATGTTCTCACTACAGAAATAAATGTAATTATGTGATATGACTGATGTGATAGAAACATTAGTGAACCATATGGTAGCAATCGTTTTGCAACATATAAGTGAATCACATCAACCTGTGGTACACTTTAAGCTTACATGATGTTATTTATCAGTTACATCTCAATAAAGCTGGAAAAAAAATCAGTAAATGATCTGAAACTAGAATCCAAAACACTTTGAGGGGAGACTCTCAGCAAGATCTCTGAGGGTAATAATAACGTCTCACATGTTAGGTTCCAAAAACTTATCTCAGTGTTCTGATGGTGTAGCTGCTGCTAAGTCACTTCAGTCGTGTCCGACTCTGTGCGACCCCATAGAAGGCAGCCCACCAGGCTCCCCCATCCCTGGGATTCTAGACATGCCATGAAATACTGTACTTAACTATGGTGATGATGACAGCAGTGTTGCATTGGATTAAAGGATAGAACCTTGGTATTTTAAAATAGGGACCCACTTTTTTGAATGCTCTGTTTTCCTCCCCTGAAGAAAGTCTTCATTATCTTACCAAAATTCATTAGAAGGAAGAAAAAACTATCCGAAGAAAGTGACATACTGTGTCTAGAGTGATATGTTAGGCTATGAAGAGTCAACAATCCGGTTCAACTGTGTTATTAATATTGCTCCTCCTGATTAGTGTTAATTGGAATATTTTAATTGGTGCAATGTTTTACTGCTTTCACAGCTTGAGTGAGCTGAAGTGAAGAGAACAATTTTTCAATAATGAAAACTAACAAAAACTACCCTGATCTTACTCAGTTCTACATGAACATATTGTGACAAACAGCACACACTGGCTGTACTACAAAACAGGATGAAAATCATGTTCATTTGCTCTATTCTTTTAACATGTGTTAATAGAGGAGGGCATGGCAACCCACTCCAGCTTTCTTGCCCGGAGAATGCCATGCACAGAGGAGCCTGGCAGGCTACAATGTATAGGGTTGCAAAGAGTTGGACACAACTGAAGTGACTTAGTACACACACGGTGCCTTGCTTAATACAATCCTTGGGACACAGAAATGAAGAAATTAGACAAATATTCCTGTGCCTGTAGAATTTACATCTAAGCCAGGTGAAGCTGCATGATAATAAACATAATACATTTTAAATTATAGAGTAGGTTAGAAAGTAATGATGCAGTGGGAAAAAGAAAACAAAACAAAACAAAAAACACAAGAGGGCAAGAGGGACTGGTAGAGCTGGGATGATGGAGGAAGGCTGGAATTTTTAATGGGCTCAGGGTAACCGAGCAAGACGATGATGATATTGGAACAAAGAGTTTCAGTTTTGATAATTAACAGTGAGGTACTTAATCAGGTGGTATTTAGGGGAAATCATTCCAGCTAAAAGAAAAAGCTCTCAAAGGAAGGATCCTGAGCGTGTTTTAGGGACTTTAGCGAGCCAGCCTGGCTGGGGGATAATAAGTGAGGGAATAATAAGTGAGGGAAGGAGCAGTCAGGAGATGGAGTCGGGACTATACTGAGGGTGGATGACCTTGTGGGGTCATGTAGATGCCTGTAAGCTCCTTGGCTCCTATTCTGAGTGAAACTGGAAGCCACAGCAGGTGTCTGAGAAGACTGACCTGGTTTGACTTATGGTTTTGTGGTTAGTCAACTCGATTCTATTCAACCAGGATGACTGCCTATTATACCCCTGCTGGAGTGCTAAGAAATGAAAGATGTAAAGATAAATTAAGATAACACTGCTGCCCTTGAAGAGTCCCTCATCTTGTATGGAAATGTGGACAATCACCTGATTCAAAACGGACAATGGCAAGAGCTTTAGCAGATGTGTGAACCAAGTGCTGTGGGATTACAGAGGAGAAAGCAAATTACTGTTCCTGCAGGAAAAAATATAATAACACAGTATATAACATTCAGTCTTGAGCTGGAAAAAAAACAAGATTTCACGAGGAGAAAAAAATTAAGATTTCAAAAGGAGAAGAAAGAAGAAAGAGAATGCTGGGGTAAAGGACAGCTTGCACAAAGATCAAGGGGCATTAAAGCATTCAGTGTGGTCACTGATGGCAGTGAGGCATCAGCACGAAAATAAGAGGCAAGATGCTAGAAAGGTAGGTAAAGGTCAGAGTGCAGACACTGTTATCACCCTGGAATTGTATTTTGTTTCCCACAGAGTAATCTGATAAAACAGAGACGCTTTAAAAATGGTTTGTGGTTAGTTGCAAATGGTAAAAATGTATATTGATCTCTTAGAGATTTACTGTTCACAGTACCGAAAAAAATCCAAAGTAAAGGATTTTTTTAAAACTTTACTCAATCCATTATTCCCTAAATTTATTTGAGTCCTGTACACTTTGGAGGTGTCTTTATTAGCATCCTATAGTATAGGAGTTCAGCATTTTGGGAAACAGCCCCACAAACAATAAGGGATAGAGTAGGAATCTGAGTGTGTGGTGCGGGGGTGTTGTGGACAACTTGAGAGTTATCAGGATTTTGAAAAGTTAACTCCAGGAATGGTCTGAACTCTTAAGGATGAATACTTTGGGGATATTGCAACAGAATAGGATGAAGCTAAAAATAAATGCAAAGGTATTTGCCATCCTTCATTTAATCTCTTCCAGAGAACTTTAAAGAACACAATCTTATATAAGAACTTAAGCAATTAACATTTCTTCTGATAAGTCTTAGAGAACGAAGCTGAAACACAATGCAAACTGGTAATACTTATTCATCTTTATTCAGAACACTGGTACTAGCCTAAATTAGATTTCATTGAATTAATGTACCAATGAGAAAACTTGGGGGTATATTTAGCTTGTGTATTAAGTATGGATTTTATTTTTAGATTCCAGCTTTTCATTTCCATTTTTTCCCTCAGAGAAGTAAGGGCACATTAAAAACCATGTTATGGAATTAAAAAAGGATACTGAAAAGTGAATTTAATCAAGCGTATTTTTAGATCAGGGAATGCCAAAAGATTCTGCTTGATTGGCTTTAAGATAACTCAAGTTCATGTCAGCCATACTGATGAGTTCTTCAACTTTCCACATTTTGGTTTCTTGAAAACTTTCAGATATAATTCCAAAAGAGACATCTCAAAATAAGGACGAAGAAAGGTAACAGCTACCAAGGTCAGTCTGTTCAAGTTATGGTATAGCTTGTTTAAGTCCCTATTTTTTTTTTAACCAAAACCAAGTACATAATGAAATTGAAATGCATTTGGATTTAATTTAGAAGAAAAAACAAACACAAATTTAACTCCTACATCTAAGTGTCAAGAAAGCACTGAACAACAATTCTATAGTGAGAACAAAACATCCTGTTCTTTCCTCCAGCTGTTTCTGTGATTAACGAAAGGATAAGAAAAGTAATTTTCAGAATTCTGAGAGTTGTCTAAATTTTCTGCAGTAATGAACACATAAGAATTAGGTGCAATGAGAAGATTATTTTGTCCACAATCAAATTTTACATAAATCTGATTGAAAAAAGAAAGTGAAGTCACTCAGTCATGTCTGACTCTTTGCGACTCCTTGGACTGTAGCCCACCAGGCTCCTCTGTCCATGGGATTTTCCAGGCAAGAATACTGGAGTGGGGTGCCATTGCCTTCTCCAGGAGATCTTCCCAACCCAGGGATTGAACCCAGGTCTCCCGCATTGTAGGCAGACGCTTTACATCTGAGGCACCAGGGAAGTGATCACACATACTATTTTTGTATAAAAAACAAATCTGAATCAAAAGGTATCTTTCCATTACTAGAAAAAAAGTCTGCTATGAGTAACATTATGTTTAAAATCTATTTAATATAATGTATTATAGAGGGTCCCATTCCTTGTGGGAGTACCACCCAAGTTATGGTGAAAAAAGGTAAAGCGACTCCATCAAATTCCAGTCATACAAGTTCTTCTCCATTCTTGAGAGCAGAAAAGCAAAGAACACGTATGCACCCTTTGTACCAGAGCCTGGAGAGAGGGGAGGAGGATGGATGCCTGAGTCCTTCACCCACTCACTATCCCTTAAACCTTGGGCTATGCCCAAACCTATGCCAGCCCTTTATCTGGGTGTAAGGTTAAAGTGTCCACCTGCCAGTTCCAACTTTGATATTTAACCTGCCGAATCTAGATTATTTGTCCATGATGATGATACTTTCAACATATTAACCTTCTCAGGTTAATCACTTAAATATCCAGTGGATTAGATTTAATAATTCTTCCTGAAACCAGCAGAACATCATCAAACTTGCAAAATGGAAATTTGGGTATCACATGGGACTCTACTTAACCTTGTGCGGAGAATGACAGCATTGCAAGTTTTCAAAGGACTCAAGAGATCATTTATCGCCATTCCTAAAGGAACCAAAAGCTGAGAGCTGTTATGTGATTTGCTTCAAGTGCCCTGTTTGTCACAGAGCTGGGATTAAAACCCACGTTGACATTTTTCCTGCTTTTCCACTCCATGATGTTGTACAGTGCTAATGTTTCTTGCATTATTATTAATGTTTGTTTCTGAGAGCAATGATTTTCCTGTGAGCAAAAGGGGCTTTATCATCAAATGAGTATTGGATTTTTCTATTTCCCATATCTCCTACCTGGGATATACAATGCACACTGCAGCATCAAAGGCTCTCAGAAGTCCTGAAGAAAAGAAAGCTATGAACTGGCTCATTGCTGATCTCTCTTGAATCAGTGTCCTCCTCAGCATACACTGAAAACAGCTACAGTGGAGCATCACGGTCATTTTTCACTAATGGATAGGGTTCCAGACATTATTTGCAGAGGCTGAAATATTTTTGATGACATAATCAACTTAGAAAATACAGCACATGTTTTTCATTATTTGTCCCAAACTACTGAAAGAGGTGAATGGACAGAAAGATATATCTGAAACGATGGTGGATTTGCAACATGTTACATTTTCCAGTGATGTAAACTTTGTGTCATAAATTGACAACAACAAGATGTGTGGCACTGCATATTTTTATTTGGTATTCCCAACTAGCAACAGAACCAGACATGGAACAACGGACTGGCTCCAAATTGGGAAAGGAATATGTCAAGGCTGTATATTGTCTCCCGGCTTACTTGTATGCAGAGTATATCATGCAAAATACTGGGCTGGATGAAGCTCAAGCTGGAATCAAGATTGCCAGGAGAAATATTAATAACCTCAGATATGCAGATGACACCACCATTATGGCAGAAAGTAAAGAGGAAATAAAGAACCTCTTGATGAGGGTGAAAGAGGAGAGTGAAAAAGCTGGCTTAAAACTCAACATTCAAAAAACTAAGATCATGGCATCTGGTCCCATCACTTCATGGCAAATAGATGGGGAGAAAGTGGAAACAGTGACAAATTTTATTTTCTTGGGCTTCAAAATCACTGTAGACAGTGGCTGCAGCCACAAAATTAAAAGACACCTTCTCCTTTGAAAAAAAGCTATGACAAACCTAGACAGTGTATTCAAAAGCAGAGACATCAATTAGCTGACAAAAGTCCACAAGTCCAAGCTATGGTTTTTCCAGTAGTCATGTACGGATGTGAGAGACCTTAAAGAAGGCTGAGCACCGAAGAATTGATGCTTTTGAACTGCAGTGTTGGAGAAGACTCTCAAGAGTCCCTTGGACAGCAAGAGGATCAAACCAGTCAATCCTAAAGTAAATCAACTCTGGATATTCATTGGAAGGACCGATGCTATAGCTGAAGCTCCAATAATTGGCCACCTGATGCAATGAGTTGACACATTGGAAAAGACCTTGATGCCGGGAAAGATTGAGGGCAAGAGGAGAAGGGGACAACAAAGGATGAGATGGTTGTATGGCATCACTGAGTCAATGGACATGAGTTTGAGCAAACTCAGGGAGATAGTAAAGGACAGGGAAGCCTAGCATACTGCAGTTCATAGGGTTTCAAGGAATCAGACACAATTTAGTGACTAAACAACAATAACAATTCTCAACTAGTAATAACCTACCAGAAAAGTGGGAGACAGCAGCTGGTCATTTTTCTCAGATATGAATATGAGTCAGTCATTCTTAAAGTCTCATACATAGTAGTGGGTTACCTGAATGTTACATGAGGCCTTTCAACTTCCCAGAACCTGTAGTTCATGACTTTGCTGTTCTCTTCTTATTGTATATTCAGAAACCACAATCAAGGGAAGAAGTGGTTACCATTTTCCCCTGTTATTTTTCCCATGTTGCATGGAATGAGGTAATGCCATCCTGGTAGCCACAAACAAGGTTACCACAAAGATCTGGAAATTTGACAGCTGAAACAAATCATTCTTGGGAACTGTAAATTAGAAAAAAATACTTTTTAAAAGTCCTTGAAACAGCTGTGATCGAGAATTGAAAAGAAAAATCACTTAGGTTTTCAATATCTGCAACTCTACTTGGTTAAACCACATCATGCCATTTTTCATGAAGGCAATTACCAATAATTAAGGGTCGTGAATCTCAAAGTAAAACCCCAAATCCCTTTCTCCATTACATATGGAAATAAGCCAAATGGTTATGGAAACAAGCTAGAAAGACTTTGCCACAGCACTAACAGTAGGACAAGGACAAAGCTGGCTCTTGGACCTCACCTGACAAGATTTTGTAGGTTAATAAGAGACCTTAATGGGCTTGCAAAAGAGATAAGATGATCAACCAGCCTTCCTAAAGCTACAAAGAAATAAGCAGAAGTGTGATAGGAATTGAGAGTAAAATGCATGACCTCTGTTCTCAGGAAGTAAACCTATTTCCATTTAGGATGAAACTAATTGTGAAGTTTTGTTTTTTTTTTTTTCCATTTGAATTCCAACATCCTGTTTACAGGATTTTATACAAGGTTAGCTTTCTTCATTCCATTGCCTGTAATGTGGAAATAATTCAGCAACTGCATTTACTGCTCCTTGGTAACCATAATGAAAACAAGAATACTTCCCCAAGGAGGTTCCAAGTCTCCGGTCATCACGGGTGTGACAAAGATGGCCTTATCCTTTATGAAAGCTATGCTCTGCCTTGCAAATCTTTATTCACCAGGGAAATGTTCCCATGAACACCGTATTTCAGAATCTATGTTATAAAACTGCACAGTATATACACCCTTAAATATAGCCCTGTATTAATTTTGTGGGGTTTATTGTTATTGGATTCATTTAAAACCTAAGAACCTAAACAAAAGTCCTCTCACTCTCCCCCTCTCTCTCTGGGGATGGAAAATACTCAGTTAAAACAAAACACCCTTTAATATTAGAAGTGAGCAGTAAGTGAATGAATTGCTTGTGACAGGTGTCTCTTAACAAGACAGTTTCTATAGCTGATTCTTCGTGAAGCACTTCCACATTTAGCTGAATAATGTTATCCAAATCTGAGTGTGTTTACTTCCGCTGGCTGTCTAGCATTTTTGCTTAGGAAGCTCACAGCCAGAATTAGTATATTTTCAGCTATAAACTAAAAGATGAATGTATAAGTTGGGTTTAGATACTTTAAAACCATCTCAATCAAAACTAAGAGCAGTATTAATATTCTAGCAAATTCATATAAATTTTTTTCATCCAGGAGGACTGTGAGTCTTCAGATGAACCTATCAGTGAAATATATATAAAAAACAACCATGATCAACACAGTAGCTGTTGGTATAGATTTCTATTGTTTGACTACAGTGGTTCAACATTTCTTACTGCAAAACAGTGTTCAGCTGGGACCCCTACTGACAGAGCATGAGACCATCTACATTTATGGAGATCAGGTAGAGCCAGCTGAATGAGGGCTCCAAGAAAAGGATATGTTCACATCCTAAACCCCAGAATCCGTGAATGGACTATTTGGAGAAAGTGTTGGCAAATGTAGTTAAGGATCTCCAGATGAGAGGATTATCGTGGATTACCTGGGTAGGACTTAAATCAAACGATAATGTCTTTAATAACAGCAAGGGAGAAGAAGAGGAGATAGACACAGAGGAGAAGGTGAGGTGAGGAAGAAGGGATGATGTGGCCACAAGCACAGGGAAGCCAGGGCCGTCACCAGGGCTGGAAGAAGCAAGGGACAGATTCTCCCTTAGAGCCACCAGAGGGAGTCCGTTCCTACCAAGTTTTGGACTTTCAGGCTCCAGAACTGCAGGAGAGCAAACTGCAATGGAGATACTGCTATGGCACCTCCAAGAAATGAACACACCAGGTGTGTATCCTTCTGCTTTGTGAACTTGGGGGCAGAGTTACTAGATTTGTGCTGGTTTCAGTTACCTTCTCTTTTAAAAAGTTGTTTCTGAACTAACTGATGAAAATTATAATAATAAAAAATAACCTCATCATTGCCATGTGGCTAGATCCTTACAGTTATCCTGCCTGTTGTATTATAAAACTCATTTTAACACTAATCTCAGAGCAGTCAAGTGACTCATCCTTGTGAAAACAGAGAGCCTGCAGAAACTCAACACTTGATCTTCCTTTTCTCACCTTTGTTATTCAATATATAATGTGTTTTAACAGAATGCAATAATGCCATTTTTAGCAACATGGATGAACCTAGAGATTGTCATACTGAGCGAAGTAAGTTAGAGAAGGAGAAATATCATATGGCATCCTTTATATGTGGAATCTAAAAAGAAATAATACAAATGAACGTATTTAAAAAACAGACTTACAGACTTAGAGAATGAACTTATGGTTACCAGGGGGCAAGAATGTAGCGAAGAGATGGTTAGGAAATTTAGGATAGACATGTACACACACTGCTGTATTTTGGGCCAAAGAACTAAATAGACTTTTCTCCAAAGAAGACATACAGATGGCTAACAAACACATGAAAAGATGCTCAACATCACTCATTATCAGAGAAATGCAAATCAAAACCACTATGAGGTACCATTTCATGCCAGTCAGAATGGCTGCGATCCAAAAGTCTACAAGCAATAAATGCTGGAGAGGGTGTGGAGAAAAGGGAACCGTCTTACACTGTTGGTGGGAATGCAAACTAGTACAGCCACTATGGAGAACAGTGTGGAGATTCCTTAAAAAACTGGAAATAGAACTGCCTTATGACCCAGCAATTCCACTGCTGGGCATACACACCGAGGAAACCAGAGTTGAAAGAGACACGTGTACCCCAATGTTCATCGCAGCACTGTCTATAATAGCCAGGACATGGAAGCAACCTAGATGTCCATCAGCAGATGAATGGATAAGAAAGCTGTGGTACATATACACAATGGAGTATTACTCAGCCATTAAAAAGAATACATTTGAATCAGATCTAATAAGGTGGATGAAACTGGAGCCTATTATACAGAGTGAAGTAAGCCAGAAAGAAAAACACCAATACAGTATACTAATGAATATATATGGAATTTAGAAAGATGGTAATGATAACCCTGTATGCAAGACAGCAAAAAAGACACAGATGTATAGAACAGTCTTTTCACTCTGTGGGAGAGGGAGAGGGTGGGATGATTTGGGAGAATGGCATTGAAACATGTATAATATCATATAAGAAATGAATCACCAGTCCAGGTTCGATGCAGGATACAGGATGCTTGAAGCTGGTGCACTGGGATGACCCAGAGGGATGGTATGGGGAGGGAGGTGGGTGGGGGGTTCAGGATTGGAAACATGTGTACACCCATGGCAGATTCATGTTGATGTATGGCAAAATCAATACAATACTGTAAAGTAATTAGCCTCCAATTAAAATAAATAAATTAAAAAAATAAATAAAATGGGTAACCAACAAGGTCCTACTATATAGCACAGGAAACTCTACTCAATGTTATGTGCCAGCCTGGATGGGAGGGGAGTTTGGGCGAGGATGGATACATGTATATGTATGGTCCTTTTGCTGTCCACCTGAAACTATCACAACATTGTTAATCAGCTACACTTCATTATGAAATAAAAAGTTTAAAAATATATATAATATTTTAGGACACTGGGATTGTGATTATTCTGGTGACATGGAATTCAGAGTCTAGCAGGGAAGATGAATATTAAATAAGCAACTAAATCCAATCTTATTTCAATTTTATAATTAAACGACAGTTCCCAAGCGGCTCAGTGGGTAAAGAATCTGCCTGCAATGCAGGAGACCCAGGTTCAGTCCCTGGGTCAGGAAGATCCCCTGGAGAAGGGAATGGTAAACCCACTCCAGTACTGTTGTCTGGGAAATCCCATGAACAGAGGAGCCTGGTGGGCTACAGTCCATGGCATTTGGGTCACAAAGAGTCAGACACAACTGCAGCAACTGAGCACGCATGCCGTAACTTCAAATTGGTGCTGACAGATGCTGATTGTCCTCAAGTATTTATCTATTTCATGTATAAAATTTGCATCAAAGAGAAGATCACTTTTTTTGGAAAGAAAGGCAGTCAAGAAAATGTAGATGTAATGGCTGGCAGGGAAAGACAACTCATTGGTCATCCTCTGAACCGCTTTTCTGGGAGGTAGACAGGTCTGTGATAAACACTAAACTCACTCTGCTACAACTGAAGGCACTGGACAAACCCATGCAATACTTACAGAAAGCAAAGTGATTTTCCTGCAGTTAAGACTTGGAGGCTGCTTTGCCCAGCATTTAAACAGAAAGTTCTCAAGCAGAACACCTCACAGCAAGCTTGTCAGCTGGGAGCCCAAGTAGCATGGCGCACATCTGCCCACGTAGGCCCTCGCTCTGTCACGCTTGACCAGCCCTGCTCCTCTGCCTTCTGGGGAGGTGGTAAAGTGACTATCCCTGAAGATCTTTTGGGGGAAAAAAAATAGCAAGCATCTGTCCTAGATGGCGGGTCATATACCTGATGGAGGCAGCGAGCTGGCCCAGTTGATCCCTTGAGATCTAGCATGGCTCGATGCCTCCCTGTTTAGTCCACTCAGCCACAACAAATCCCTTAGATGGTCTGGGACTCCAAAGAGTGACCCAGCAAAGTGGCGACATTTAGAAGACAAGAATCTGATAAACTCAGGTTCCAATTCTAACTCTGCCCTTGGCTTTCTTGTTTTTAAAAGAGATAATGAATTTTCCCCCTAAATATAAAGTGAGATTATTATGGTAAATTGTGGAACCTGGCATCTGGTGAATGTAAAGTGCCAAAGGGCAATTATATTCATCATTGCTGTTAATTCTGCCTTCACAAAGAAAGAGCTTCCTCATATTTATTGTTGGTGTTTAGTCTTTAAGTCATTTCTGACTCTTTTGTGACCCCACGGACTGTAGCCCGCCAGGTTCCTCTGTCCATGGGATTTCCCAGGCAAGAGTACTGGAGTAGGTTGCCATGCCCTTCTCCAGGGGATCTTTCTGGCCCAGGGATCAAACCCACATCCCTTGCATAAGCAGGTGGATTCTTTACTACTGAGCCATCAGGGAAGCCCTCTTCAACTGTAAATTCTACCAAGTGGCTGGAAACCATACACAATTTCCTAGTCTGATATGTTTCAGAATCACAGGTCAGGTTCAAAGTGAAAAATCCGCTCTTCATCTTGCAACCAGATATATGCCTTTATGAGTCTCTCTGAGTTTGTTTCTTGCCCCTTTTGCATCTCTGCACTATTCTTTGGGATCCCTCTGTTTTATATCAGAAGGAAACTTCTGCGTTGTACCCATCTGGGTAACCAGGTCAATGCTAAGACTTCTCAGGTGTGGCTTTAAGAGTGATAGTGGTATAATAATAACTTGTGAAGATAAGACACTTCACACATGCCGTATCTTTATCCTTGCAACTGTCCCATGGGTTAGTTGCTGTGATTATCATCATTATTATTATTTCAGAGATGAGGAAACAGATTCAGAGTAAGGGACCTGCCCAGAAGCATACAGATACAAAGAGGACTCAAAATTGGATCCTACACAGTCTGCTTGGAGAGACTTCCTTCAAATGATCAGGCAAATTCCTAGGGATCTTATGTCAGTATAATTAAGACAAGATGGACACAACATCACACACAGTGAAGATCTACCTGATTATACATCAGGGGACATCTTAAAGGCATAAATAGCTAAATACATGTGGTGGACAGACAGGATCAGAACTTTTTTTTTTTTTCCCCCTTTCTTATTACATCTCTCAGAAAACTGATATGCTGAACTTTGCAGACATCTTTGTCTCTAAGAGTTTTTTTTTTTCTTTAAGGGAAGAGTTTCTTGTAATTTCTTAAATGACTACAGTGGTTCTGTTCTCCTCCTGACCCTGGGAATTTGGACAGGGCTTCCGTGCTGGCCGGAGGGATCCTAGATTCTAACAAAAGCCCTCTGGATACTGAGCTTTAACGGTTTTTCCATTTAAGGGTTGACATTCTAATGACTTCTTTCTTAAAGCCTTTGAGGATGAATGCTTTCTAATTTGACCTTTGAAATAGAAGCTTTGTATAAGATTACAGTTTAATTGCAAAAGAATTTAGAAAGATATAGCACATTCTCTAAAAGATGGAGGAGAATCATTACCCAAATAACGGTGTTTAAAAAATTATCCTGTCACTGATTCTTCTTCTGTATATGTGTATTTTGAATATCTTAACTTAATAATAATGTTGCAAATAAGTATCTGTATCATTTGAGAAATCAATTATTTATATTGTGACATTCCATTTTATCTTTATATTATGAGGTGGTGAATAATCCATCAGTTTATATTTCACTGGGTTTCATAACCTCAAATTGTATGATACACTGAAATGAATGGGTGCCTGGAATAAGGGAGGCCAGAGACACAGGACAATTTGCAGTTCAGAAATTGGTCTCGAGCCATCCATGATTTCTCCACTAGCAGGTGCCTGCCGACACTTTTGCAGTGTGGCCCACTGCACCTCTTTCCCTGAGAAGAGAGACATGTTAGCTACTCTTTCACCAATCAGTTTCCTTGCTAGTGATGTGAAATTCATTAGAGATGTTAGCTACTGTCCTAAAGAAAGAGGAATCTCACCTCACTTTTCCCCAAGGTGGGAGACATTTCAAATGCTAAGACTGTTTAGAATTACGAGACAGCAAAAGAGACACTGATGTATAGATCAGTCTTATGGACTCTGTGGGAGAGGGAGAGGGTGGGGAGATTTGGGAGAATGGCATTGAAACATGTATAATATCATGTATGAAACGAGTCGCCAGTCCAGGTTCGATGCACGATACTGGATGCTTGGGGCTGGTGCACTGGGACGACCCAGAGGGAGGGTATGGGGAGGGAGGGGGGAGGAGGGTTCAGGATGGGGAACACAGGTATACCTGTGGCGGATTCATTTTGATATTTGGCAAAACTAATACAATATTGTAAAGTTTAAAAATAAAATTAAAAAAAAAACAATCGAAAAAAAAAAGAAGAATTAGAAACAGAACAGGTGAAGAAGAGCCTTTCATTTTAGACACTCACTAAGTCATCGAGATGGAAGGAAGCAAGCCTCTAGAGTAGGGAGCACAGAGCAAGAACAGAGGGAATTATAATTGATTTCTGCAGTAAGTGCTGCTTCAACAGCTGAAGGAACAGTCACATGTATTTCATTGAGAGCCTAGATTCCTTCCCCCCAATTCTGATTTCTGGGAACACAGAAATGCTGATTCACAAACCTCATGGAAAGAGACTCCTACGAAGACACGTCAGAGCTCATACTTCAGGTCTAGAACAATTGGAGAGGCACACAGGACAGTGCCAAGCATAGGAAGAAGCTGAAAGAAGTTGTTGAATGAATAGAGGACTCTGTGTTCTGGCAGGATTTTCCTTATGCCATCACTGGAGAAAATCTTTCAGATAAAATAATAAGATGAAATTTTTGTGCATACCCCTGCATATACTAACCAGTATTTAGCAAAGGATACAGCCAGGGAATTGATCAAATAGTCAAAATCCGCTGGATCATAGAAAAAGCAAGAGAGTTCCAGAAAAAAAAAAAAAAAACCAAGCATCTACTTCTGCTTTACTGACTATGCCAAAGCCTTTGACTATGTGGACCACAACAAACTATGGAAAATTCTTCAAGAGATGGGAATACCAGACCACCTGACCTGTCTCCTAGGAAATCTGTATGCAGGTCAAGAAGCAACAGTTAGAACTGGACATGGAACAAAAGACTGGTTCTAAATCAGGAAAGGAGTATGTGAAGGTTGCATATTGTCACCTTGTTTATTTAACTTATATGCAGAGTACATCATGCAAAATTCTGGGCTGGATGAAGCACAAGCTGGAATCAAGATTGCTGAGAGAATTATCAATAACCTCAGATATGCAGATGACACTACCCTTATGGGAGAAAGCGAAGAGGAAATAAAGAGCCTCTTGATGAAAGTGAAAGATGAGAGTGGAAAAAGTTGGCTTAAAACTCAACATCCAAAAAACTAAGACCATGGCATCTGGTCCCATCATTTCATGGCAAAGAGATGGGGAAACAATAGAAACACTAACAGATTTTATTTTCTTGGGCTCCCAAATCACTGCAGACGGTGACTACAGCCATAAAATTAAAAGACGCTGGCTCCTCGGAAGAAAAGCTATGACCAACCTAGACAGCATATTAAAAAGCAGAGACATTACTTTGCCAACAAAGGTCCATCTAGTCAAGGCTATGGTTTTTCCAGTGGTCATGTATGGATGTTAGAGTTGGACTGTGAAGAAAGCTGAGCGCCGAAGAATTGATGCTTTTGAACTGTGGTGTTAAAGAAACCTCTTGAGAATCCCTTGGACTGAAAGGAGATCAAACCAGTCCATCCTAAAGGAAATTAACCTTGAATATTCATGGAAGGCCTGATGCTGAAGCTGAAGCTCCAATACTCTGGCCACCTGATGCGAAGAACTGACTCATTAGACAAGATCCTGATGCTGGAAAGATTGAAGGCAGGGGGAGAAGGGGATGACAGAGGTTGAGATGGTTGGATGGCATCACCCACTCGATGGTCATGAGTTTGAGAAAGCTCCGGGGGTTGGTGATGGACAGGGAAGCCTGGCGTGCTACAGTCTATGGGGTCACAAAGAGGCAGACACGACTAAGCGACTGAACTGAACAGCCAAATTATTGGCTCTAATTTAAATTTTAAATACAAAAATTGAAGCTGTTTTTATAACAACAATAAAAAATTGTTATAATACTGAATCAGTTCAATTCAGTCCAATTCAGAAATTGCATTTGAATTTTGGGATATTCAGAAGTTGCAACTCCAAAATAACAGGATTTTTTTCATTTCTATGTTCTTTTGCGATGGGTACAGACATTTATCCAGTAAACACCATGGCTTTCATATCAATAATTATTGTATATATAATGACTGCTATATGTCTCCTCAGTGTACTCCTCATGAGATATAATAATCCTGGTCATATGCTCTTTTAAATTACCCTTCTCATAATTCTTATTAACATTAAAAATTAATTTTTTTTTCTTGAAATGCTGCAAGGCTTTCTTATTGCTTGTAATTGCCAAACTGCACATTTGTATTATAGCATGTGTCTACTGTTACATCCATTTCTGATACAGTTTTTGCATGCATGAGTGTCAGAAAAAAAGTTCAAGTAAAAAACAGAATCATTTGAGTGGATTACTAAGGTCATTCACTGCATTTAAGGTTAATACTTTATTTCTGGCCTCAAGATTGACACTAGAATTTGTTCTCCTGGAAATCTGCCCTTGCTGATATGGGATGGTATTCACCGTACAATGCAAATGCACTTCACAGAAATGGAGATAATAATTTTTAAATACAGAAAACCATACGCAAAAGGGTGCTTTTTCTTGAGGCCAAGGCACTCAAAATTCCCAAGGACCTATTTTCTTTTCTGAACATGATTATAACTTTTGAAAAAGAGATGAGAAAAGTTTTTATAGTTACCAAGATTATTTATTATTTCAGGCAAATAGGAGGTGGTGACAATGGATGGGGATTGCTTCTTGTCTTTTAGGTCTAAACTCAAATAGTCATCTCAGTAGAGCCAACACTTAGGGTAGCATAGATTATGAAAGACAACCCTGCTGTCTGAGAGGTTTTCCTGATCATCTACTCCCACGTTTCCTTCTAGTTCCCATCTATCACAAACCAGTTGTTTTTTTCATCACAGCCTAACTGCTATATTAAATGATCTTGTTTATTTGTGCATTCTCTCATTTTTCATTTGGTTTCATTCTAAGAAATAAGCTCCAAGACAGCAGAGAACTTAGATGCCTTATCCACTGCTGCACAATTGTGAGAACACAGATGATTTCAATAAAATGTTATAGATCAGATGGATGTGTCCATCTCTATAATTAGATGGAGGAACAATTAAGAATCTAGGGCCTAGATGTCCATCGGCAGATGAATGGAAAAGAAAGCTGTGGTACATGTATACAATGGAATATTCAGTTCAGTTCAGTTCAGTCGCTCAGTCGTGTCTGACTCTTTGTGACCCCATGAATCACAGCACGCCAGGCCTCCCTGTCCATCACAAACTCCCGGAGTTCACTCAGACTCACATCCATCGAGTCGGTGATGCCATCCAGCCATCTCATCCTCTGTTGTCCCCTTCTCCTCCTGCCCCCAATCCCTCGCAGCATCAGAGTCTTTTCCAATGAGTCAACTCTTCGCATGAGGTGGCCAAAGTACTGGAGTTTCAGCTTCAGCATCATTCCCTCCAAAGAAATCCCAGGGCTGATCTCCTTCAGAATGGACTGGTTGGATCTCCTTGCAGTCCGAGGGACTCTCAAGAGTCTTCTCCAACACCACAGTTCAAAAGCATCAATTCTTCGGTGCTCAGCCTTTTTCACAGTCCAACTCTCACATCCATACATGACCACAGGAAAGACCATAGCCTTGACTAGACAGACCTTTGTTGCCAAAGTAATGTCTCTGTTTTTGAATATGCTATCTAGGTTGGTCATAACTTTCCTTCCAAGGAGTAAGCGTCTTTTAATGTCATGGCTGCAGTCACCATCTGCAGTGATTTTGGAGCCCCAAAAAATAAAGTCTGACACTGTTTCCACTGTTTCCCCATCTATTTGCCATGAAGTGATGGGACCAGATGCCATGATCTTAGTTTTCTGAATGTTGAGCTTTAAGCCAACTTTTTGACTCTCCACTTTCACTTTCATCAAGAGGCTTTTTAGTTCCTCTTCACTTTCTGCCATAAGGGTGGTGTCAACTGCATATCTGAGGTTATTGATATTTCTCCTGGCAATCTTGACTCCAGCTTGTGTTTCTTCCAGCCCAGTGTTTCTCATGATGTACTCTGCATATAAGTTAAATAAGCAGGGTGATAATATACAGCCTTGATGTACTCAGTAATGGAATATTACTCAGCCATTAAAAAGAATGCATCTGAATCAGTTCTAATGAGGTGGATGAAACTGAAGCCTATTATACAGAATGAAGTAAGTCAGAAAGAAAAACACGAATACAGTATAATAACGCATACATATGGCATTTAGAACGATGGTAACGATGACCATATATGCGAGACAGCAAAAGAGACACAGATGTATAGAACAGACTTTTGGACTCTGTGGGAGAAGGCAAGGGTGGGATGATGTGAAAGAATAGTATTGAAACATGTATGTTACCATATGTGAAATAGATCATCAGTCCAGGTTTGATGCATGAGACAGGGTACTCAGGGCCAGTGCATTGAGACAACCCTGAGGGATGGGATGAGGAGGGAAGAGATGGGGGGTTCAGGATGGGGGACACATGTACACCCATGGCTGATTCATGTGCATGTATGGCAAAACCACTACAATATTCTAAAGTAATTAGCCTCAATTAAAATACATTAAAAAAAAAAAAGAATCTAGGGGTTTGAGGGTCCAGGGCCAAGTACATTACAATATGAGGGTTGATTCAAGCAGGAGCTACTGAAGTTTAATCATCCAAGTACTCAAAAAAGGGACTCTGTAAAAATCTCTACATTTATATCATCGGTCCTTTCAAGTCTATAGGAAAAGGCACATGGTCCTTATTGAATGTTTTCTGAGAGCCATGGCATTTAATTCGTAAGAGCACCTGGTGAGGTGAGTCATAACCCTTTTGTACAGAGATGAAGCCCAGAGAGGTTAAGTAAGTGGCTGAAAGTGAGACAGCTGTGTCACAAGCAGAGCCAGGATTTGAAGCCAGTGATGTCTGCCACAAAACCCTGCTCCTTTTAGGCCATGACAGTGCTCCTAGGCTACTTCCTTCTGCCTAAAAGCTATTCTTTTGTTGAAAATACTGCTGGGTTTCCTCTGAGTTCACGTCATGTTTCCTGAACATGCTATCATCTCAATTCTGCCTCATGTTATCAGTATGATTCAGCTTTCAGTGAGATATTTTAATCATGTCACACATACTAATGGTATATCACAGCTAGAAGGAATCTTAGAAATGATGTTGCCGTTGAACTCTGATTTTGTAGATCAGAGAGAATGAAGTACCGGCTGGTAAGTGCCCTTCCCAAGGTTATACTCTCACCTACACAAAAAGATCAGAGACGAGAGCGCGGTCTGTGTTTCTTTCTTGGCTGAGAGGTTAAACAGATTGCTCAAGTTGCAAACCATCTTTCCTGCCTGGGTGAATATAACAGCATACATCTGATAGAAGATATCTGAGAAATGGCTTCTAGAATTCCGTGGACACAAAACCATTAACATACAAGAATGAAAACCAAAATATTTTGGTATCCGTGTAAAGTCACTTTGTTAAGGGCAAAGTTTGGCCTTAATGTAAATCATTTAGTTAATAGCTTGATGTCCTTTTTAGCACAAATGGACTGCGTTCATCACATTATCTTTTACCCTTTTGACACAGTTTCTGTTTTTCAGGCATCAGAGTATGGTTTGTGTTGAGTCTGAGTATCATTTCTATCACTCATTAGCTGTATGACTTCATACAGCTTCATATAGGCAAAGACCTTAAATGCACTGAAATTCAGTTTCCTCATCTGAAAAATGGAGCTAATTACATCACGATGTTTGAAGATCAAATGTATAAGTTATAGCAAGGTGGGAGAATTAGATTGACATATGTTGGGCCTACTGAATCTGATGATTAAGATGCTATGAACACACTGAATACTATTAATTAAAGCACACGCATGTACTCTGGTCTGGCACAATTTCACCTCTCTCTTTTGATATCCATCCCCCTCCTCCACCCACTCATGTTACTCCCTGGATCATACATGACTCTGAGTTTCTAACTCCTGGGACAGATAAAAAGTACTGGCTGTTATTATCTCAATTTTCTAGATGTTTACATGTAAATATTTCAGTAGGTGATGAGATGAATAAAAATAATCTGTATAATCTAAAATTTGAAATCATGGTACAATATTGTCTATTCTCCAACAAATATACACCTACAGACCCAGGAAGGGTTATGATTTATAAAAGAATATATTGACCTTTCCAGAGAAATTATGCATGGCACCTTTATAACAAACACTGTAAAATGAAAAACAAGCAAGAAAACTGCAGGGTTCAATCAACTAGAGAATAGATTCATTGTGAACACTCATTAAATGTCAACCTGGTGGATTAGGAACTGTAGTAGTTAACCAGCAGAGATTGAATGATATTCAAAATACCAGGAATGAAAAATAATTTAAATGATAACTCCTTTCTAGTCTTGAGTTCACAGGCAGTCTTATAACATGGGAGTGAGATTGGTTTCAGCTTTTCCAAGCACTGCAAATATTTTAGCACTAAAATATTGATATTTTCAAGTCATCTAAAGAAAAGTTTAAAAAAGTTTAAAAATCTAAATACTGCAGAGAAAAATCACAATTATCTTCTAGCTACTTCATTTGGTTTCTACTTCTCCTTCTGATCCTTAGCTTTCCATGAAAATCTAAATGTTTTACCTCTAGAGACAAAAAGGGGACACCAATGTGCAAACCATAGGTATGATGGGCAAAGGGTGACCAGAAAGCTTTCTTCAAGATGCACTTCTAAGGTGCTACCATTTTCAACCTTTACAATTAGGAAATTGTGTCAGTGCTCTTGACCCAATTTGTTCTTGAAAGGGGATTCCTTTCATAGCTAAGTAAATACATGGATCAGGTCAGGACACTCAACAGATTTCAGGTCACCTTTTAGCCCTAAGATTATGATCTCCGTTGAATGCATTTCACACAGATCAAGTTGCTTTTCTTCACCACAGGGCTCTAGCATATATGCCTTGCTTTTCTTCTTTTTTATTATGCATTAAAGGACAGAGAGATAAAGGAAAGCAATAGTTTATTCTGGAAGCCACAGGGAATGAACACTAAAAGAGATGTTCAAAGTAAAGTGCTCTTGGCTTACGATTCCCAAACTGAATCATGGCTTCTGGTCTCCTGTCTGCCCAGAGGTGTATCATGACTTCTTAGAAAAACAACCAGAACTTTCAGGGACTTAAGCTAATTCTTTGTTAGTAAGGGAGGCAGAACCCTTTATAAACTGTCTACTCCTCCCCATGAAAAAAATCATTCAATAAGAAGGTAGGAATCAGGACTTCCCTGGTGGTTCAGTGGTTAAGAATCCACCTATCAATGCAGGAAGCATGGGCTTGATTCCTGGTCTGGTAAGATTCCACAGGCTGCGGAGCAATTAAGCCCATGTGACACAACCACTGAGTCCGTGCTCCAGAGCCCGCACACCACAACTACGGAGGCTGCATGCTCTAGGGCCCACGAGTCACACTAATGAGCCCTTGTGCCACAACTACTGAAGCCCATGAGCCCTAGAGTCAGCGAGTCACAGCTATTGAACCAGCATGTTGCAACTACTGAAGCCCGTGAGCCTAGAGCCCATGCTCTGCAACAAGAGAAGCCATTGCAATGACAGGCCCGCATACCACAGTGAAGAGAAGTCCCCATTCTCTGAAACTAGAGAAAGCCTACACACAGCAAAGAAGACCCAGCACAGCCAAAAATAAACAAATAAACAGTTTTTAATGATAAAGAAAAATAAGGTAGGAATCAGTTATGGGTATACATTTTCAACTATTTACTGCTACTGGAAATCATTTAGTAGAAAGTTGCTCCATGGTAGGCAGAATAAAAGGGTGGTATACATTTTCAACTATTTACTGCTACTGGAAATCATTTAGTAGAAAGTTGCTCCATGGTAGGCAGAATAAAAGGGTTAACACAGTGTTCCCACTATCTTGCCCACTTCACATATATATCTGTAGGATATAGTTTGGATCTGATTCAGATAACAGTATTATTGGCTTATTCTTTTCCATTAAAAAAAAGTTTTTAAAGTGTTTTATATTTGGTTTGTTAATGATGATAAACTTAGAAGACTATTTTCTCCCCTAGTTTCAAAAGGAGGTTTCAAATGAAGGTTATAGAAGAATAAAGAATACAAATGGTATTTACTGAATTCAGCAAGTTTGAACTCACTAGAATTAAGATTAAAAGCATTTTATTTCTTGTTTAGGTTTCTGGCAGATATTCTATTTCAGTCGACCTTATGGCATATTAGTTTCTTTTCTTTTCATTTGAAGCTAAGCACTCCATGTACATTTCTTTTCATTTCTCACTTTTCTACTCATTTGAGATATTGGCAGGATCATATTTAATGTGCCTCTTGTTTTCCAGAGCCCCTAGTACAGTGTCACATGCTTAGTTGGTATTTAAGTATAGATCAGAATTTTTTTAACTTAACCTGGGCTTGGAATTTTGAGAGAGAATTAAAATCAGCAAGGAATTCACATTGACTTAAAATTCATGATGCAGGAACTCACAAGAAGGCTATTTAATTTTATATGATAAATAGCACCATAATTCACTTTCCCAGGAAATGAAAATGTATTATAATATATATGAAAGTGGAACTTTTTTTTTAAATGTGAGAATAGGATTTTAAGAGCAAGAAGAACAAAGGCTACAAACACACCTGTCTATAGGAGTAAAAATAAACATTAAATGAGTGAAACAGGCTGGGTTTAACTTCATATTACATAGAAGATCAAGATGATGGAATAACATGTCTCATCAAGAGGAGCTCAATGGCAGCCATGGTTGTTATAAATTCTATGTCTAGAAGAGAAGCTTAAAATCCTGATTACTTTCTGAAGAAAAAACTTAACACACACACACACACACACACACACCCCAGAGTCCTTTACTATTGGGTAGAACACCAAATATAAAACATATAAAAGAAAACATACTCATACTGAACATACAGAGGGATGGAGGGTCCAGGGCCCTTTGGAGATTATAGATGTGTTTACTGGAGGAATAAAGTAGGTGTGAGAAATCAATTTCACGGAAGCTAACAGGCATAAATGATCTCTTACCCTGAAAACGTCCATGTAGTCAGGCACTAGATGTCTAATACAAGAAAAGATGTTAATGGCAAGGGCAAGGTGCATCAATGAAACTATTTAGAATCATTCTGTATTAACGTTCAGCCCTGACAATGTATATTTTTTGACAATTATTTTTCTTTTGATCTCATGTATAATAATCTCATATATAATACTCAGACCATGAGTCAGACATACACACTATTTTTGCTTCCGTCATGTGGTTCCCACCACAGTTGGTGGGACTAAGACTGCCCACATTTCTTAACCATGGTATCAGTGACGTTTAATCATAATAATATTCAGCTAACTCTTCAAATCAATGAATAAATTGATGAGTTTCTCATGTCACTAATTTTTATATGGCCTATTAAGAGTACATATCTCACTGACTTGAAGTAATACATTGCTAAACCACCTTATTAGCCATTAATTCTTCTGAAGGCTTTTGTAAACATTTAAAAAATTTTCTCTCCTAATTTGAGGAGTTAATAAGAACATAAATAACTACTATAACTTGTTGTGTGGCTTCTAGATTCTTCAAACATATAATCCTGGACCTAAAAGACATATATAGAGCATTCTATCCAACAACAGCTGAACACACATCCTTCTCAAGTATACATGAAATATTTTATAGAATAGACCATATGTTAGGCCACAGAATAAGTCTTAGCAAATTCAAGAACACTGAAATCATACCAAGTGTCTTCTCTAAACAAAACGGCATGAAACTACAAATCAGAAACAAGAAAAAAACTAGGGTGAACTAGGAAGGTAGTCAGATGACGCCAACTTTCAATTTTAAGATAAACAAATACTAGGGATGTCAGGTGTTGCATGAAAAACAGAAAAGTTGTTAAGCAAATGATCCTTACATCAAAAAAGAACTGTTTTCTTTTTTTTATACAATGTCTCTACCCGAAGGTGAATGTTAACTGTAACTATTCTGGTGATCATTCTAAAATATTATGTAAATCAAATGGCTATGCTGTATTCCTTACACATATATGGTGATATATGTTATTTCCCAATAAAACTGGAAAAATACATAATCCTCTTTATTCCCCATTGCAAGGTATGCATTATTAAACTCTTCCTTCTGAATAGAACAGAGGTTTTGAGAAAATTGAATAATTTATGCAAAGTTAGACACAGCTGCTAAGTGAAATCTACCACATGAACTCTGATCAGTCTCATCCTAAAGTTTCTACTCTTACAAATGTCTCTTTTATTCCAACATACTTATTTTTTTTAAAAAATAGTAATATTGGTTTCTAATTAATAACCAATCATCAGAAAAGAGAGCCATTAAATGTCTGTCAAAGTTTCAAGTTGTTTCAACTTGTTGATGTCAATAAAATCATTACTCTAACTCCCTGACCCATAGCACCACCCCCCAAATAAAAATCATATAAACATGGCTGGCTTGCTTTCTGAAAATTGTTTTGTTGTCAATTATATTTAAAACAATTACTTTGTTGATCATTTAAACATCTGAAGTAAATAAATGCCACTAAGGAGCATTAAGAGGCTAACACAGTGGAGAACCTGAGTTGCAGTTATAATTTGTTTCTTAGCAACTAATAACAAAAGTTATAAAGTTGATTCTAGCACATCTATAAGAGATAGAATTATAGTCTTGGGAATATTGCAACAGTCCTTAACAGTATAATCTGTGAGTAATTTGCTTTTGCTACTATCATAGATAAATTATTTTGGATCTCCTTGGTCAAAGCCCTCAAGAATTCTCATTAAAAGTCAGCTATTATTGTGTATGCTGTTTTCTTCCCCTCTCTCTCACATTATACTGAACCCAACTTTATTGGTTATTCCATGCATTATAATAAGTTGAAAAGAATCAGCATGATAAAAAGAGATTCCTTTAATAACTAGGGGAAAGGAGTTCATCACTATAATAGTTCCATTTCCTGTCTGAAATAGCATTTATTAAATGTAGTTATGGTTAGAGTAAATTAAAATTCTCATAATGGATATGAGTGAGAGCAATAGGGATTTTAAAGGATTCTATATGCTATAAAAAAACAATAGTGAAATCTAAGTGGTCTAAGTCTGAGAGCTTAGGAGATTTTCAGGCAGACTTTGCTTAATTTTTTTTTTAATTGAAATAGTGACCTACAATATTATTTTCAGGTGTACTTAATATACAGTGATTTGACATTTGCATACATTATGAAATGACTACCATCATATGTCTAGGAACTATCTCCTGTACCTATACAAAGTAATTATAATATCGTTGACCATATTCCTTATGCTGAATATTACATCCCTGTGGCTTATTTATTTTATAACTGGAGGTGGATACAGCTTAATTCCCTTCACCTACTTCCTCCACTCCCTACCCCACTCTCCTCTGGCACCTATTCATTTATTCTCTGTACTCATGAGTCTATTTTTGTTGTTTTGCTTGTTGTGTGTGTGGGTGTTTAGAATCCACATGTAAGCAAGATCATATGGTATTTGCCTTTCTCGATCTGACTTCTTTCACTTTGCAATAACACCTTCCAGATCTATCCATGTTGCTGCAAATGACAATAACTCATTCTTGAATAGCTGAGTAACATTCCATTGTGTACACACACACACACACACACACACACACACAAATACACACTATGTCTTTCTTATCCATGCATCTATCAATGACAAATTGGCTTCTCAAAGATCAATTGGTGGCTCACATTTTCAGAATATAATTTAATGTATTTGGCTTAAAGAAATCCTAAACAATTCATCAGATTTAAAATATTTATCACAATTATATCATAGTTTTCTCTTACACATCCACAGAATATAGATAATAGGAAGTTATTTCTGGGATAGATTTTTCTTAAAACTAGAAGATAGATACTATTTATCAAAGGAAAAAAATACTACTGAATTAAGATACAAAGTCAGAGTAATAGGTCAGTGGTCCCCAACCTTTCTGGCACGAGGGACTGGTTTCATGGAGGACAATTTTTCCACAGACTGAGGGAAGGATGGTTTTGGGATGATTCAAGCACATTACATGTATTGTGTATTTTATTTATATTATTACTACATCAGCTCCACCTCAGGTCATCAGGCATTAGGTCCCGGAGATTCGGGACCCCTGGGTTAAGTCCCTGAATGAGAAATATTTATTTTAAGAGCTTTCACACAGAATAGATACAATTATTCAGCTAGGCATGTTTAAAAATGTGTTAGTAATATCACAAAGAGTTTATGTTGTGTAAAAGGATATATATTAGATCTGCCGGTCTGAAGATTTCTTGGGTGAAGTATCTCCCAAATAAACCAAGAGTTCATGACTCTCGTTTGTCCCACTGATAACTTGTATGTCAGAAAGCCTGAACTGGGGAACAGTAGAGCCCACACTCTTGGTTACCTGTGAGGTGAATCAGTTTATAGGAACTGGGAAAGCTGAGAGTAACTTCAGTAACCTGAACTTAGCTATCAATTGCTCTTCCTGACCTTTGCTGCTGCCAGAGTGGGTCAGGAGCACCTGGCCTGGTTTCAGATGGGTAATCTATTCCAGGTTCATTAGTTAAAGCACACGTTTACTCAGGTAAAGACTGGTAAGCAGCTACACTCCGGGGCAAAACCTCCAAACACAGCATTAGAAATATCAGCTGAAGATGTTTCCAATGGTAACCACAAGTCACTATCTCCAGTCCTCTCATGACTAAATTTGGTCTCTACATCATTTTCCTAAAAGATCAAATGAAAGGGCTACATCTATTTCCAATTAGCAAACATGCATAACCTAGGTCTTAGAAACCTATGGGCTCAGCAAAATCTTATTAAATAAAACTTAATGCCGTGGATCCTGACAGGTAATTCATCATATATTTATTGAGCACTGACTCTCCAGTACAAAGCTTGAGTGCTAGGGAATCAAAGATGAGGAAGACAGTCCCTCTGGCAAAGAGTTCAGCCTATCAAGTCTACTAAAGGGAGAGGGCATGTCCCACAGATATGCTATGAAATAAGAATGTACAAAATGCAAGGCACAAAGTAAAATGGCTAGTTCCACCTGAAGAGAGCTATACTTCAATCAGCAAATATCTGCTAACTGCCTGTTAGTGTATGTGTATGCATGCTCAGTCATGTCTGACTCTTTGCAACCCCACGGACTGTAGCCTGCCAGACTCCTCTGTCCATGGGATTTCCTAGGCAAGAATATTGGAGTGGGTTGCCTTTCCTTCTCCAGAGGATCTTCCCGACCCAGAGATCAAACCCACATCTCCTGCATTGGCAGATCGATTATTTACCACTGCACCAGCTGGGAAGCCAACTGCTTGTATGGTTAAAGTTCAATGCCAGGAGTTGATATCACAGCAGTGAGTACAAAAGAAAAGATTTTTGCTCTTATGGAGCTTATATTGTAGTGAAGAAAACAGACAATAATTTAGTATCTAAGATAAAAAGGTGATGATCCCAGAGTGCGATAATAACTGCTATGGTGAAAAATTTTTTAATGTTATAGAGAGTAAATCAATCCTAGGGTTGGGGAGATCCCCTGGAGAAAGAAGTGGCAACCCCACTCCAATATTCTTGCCTGGGAAATCCCATGGACAGAGGAGCCTGGCAGGCTACAACAGTCCATGGGGTCGCAAAGAGTCAGACGTCACTTAGTGACTGAGCATGCACAGAAGTTAAATGGTAGGAAATGGCTTTGTAGAGGGTCTTCAGAGACAGTGTGCCTCTTCAGGAACTTGTCATATAAAAGAGTTTTGTATGGGGATGAGGGTGATGGTAGGAATCAAAGAGGAACTGAAGAAATGAGGCTTGAAAACAGAACTGTAAGTATGAACTAGCTGGGAATGAAAACACAAAGCAGTATTTGAATTCTGAAACAAGTTAAAGTACTGCCCTCAAGGAGTCCATGTGAACGTTTAATTGTTATAGTAACTGTACAAAGCATATGGATCATATCATACATGATTAATGCTTTTAAGATGCAAAAGCAAACCATCACTTATGCCTGCTGGAAAGTCATTACTGTCCCACAGAGCACATGATGAATAAAGAGCACCAGCAGGATGCTGGGTGAACTTTACAAGCATAACCAGTCTTCTGCAAATCTGAAACAACCATCTCTACTTCCAAAGGATAAGGACTGTTCAGTTTATGGTTCAACGCAAACTGACATAAGGATCTTGGGAATCTTGCAACAACCACAGGCTGTTTTGTAAACTGCCCCCACAAAGAATCTGTTTCATATTCTAGATGGTTAGTGGAAATGAGAAGTTATATTCAATAAACATCTTGAACCAAATGATATTGCCTTACAGTCTATGGTCACACCCTGACTCCTAAAGTCTTCTAACAGTCATCTCTGTTAGAGTCTTCACAAATGAAAGCAAAGGGATACTTGCTCGCCTGAAGGAACACATATGTTTTTTGCTGCCTTACCTCCACACCTTTTATATCTAGCACACAAGAACAAAGGTCAGCATTTCTTGAAGGCTTTTTAAAACTCGAAAAAGAGAAAATATCAGTTTCTGTCTAAATGTTCTCAAGAGCTAATAGAATGAATGGTAACCATTATATTTCAGTCGGTGTGTAGTGAAAAGGAGTTCTTCCTCCACTTGAGCACAGGGAGACAATGAGTGACCTGTTAACTTTGAAGGTTGTGGAAAGGAGATACAGTAATTTAAGAGTCATGTGGAAGAGAAACAAGGAATTTCTGTGCGAATGGTATGTTGCTGAGAAAACAACAAGCTTGGAAGTGAAAATGGAGACTGGGAGGTGGTACTGACATATCTGTCCTGAGCTAGCATATGTTTTCATCAAAAGTCTAAACACATATATGTGCAATCTAGAAAAATGGTATAGACAAACCTATTTGCAAAGGAGAAATAGAGACACAGATGTAGAGAAATAATGTACTGACACCACGGTGGGGAAGTGGGGGTGGGATGGACTGGGAGATTGGGATTGACGTAAATACACTACTACGTACTGAGTAGACAACTAATGAGAACCTACTGAAGAGCACAGTACAACCTACTTAATGCTCTCTGGTGACCCAAATGGGAAGTTAATCCAAAAAGAGGAGCTATATGTATACATATGGCTGATTCATTTTGCTGTGCAGCAGAAAAGAACACAGCACTATAAAGCAGCTATATTCCTATGATTTTTTTTTTTTTTTAAAGCCTGAGCTGAAGTGAACATTTCATCATCAACAGAGTTTGGTAACACCTAAACCTCAACATCTACAGATTTCTCAGAAGGGAGGACACATTTTTCATCCATAGAAAAGGAAATCAGTGGTGGAGACTTACTACAACAAGTTCTTAAAATATACATTTCTCATTCACTAACTTAACCCACTGCTATGACTTTATCTTTTTTTTTTTTTTTTGAGGATCATACATTTTATTTTATTTTTTTTTTAACTTTACATAATTGTATTAGTTTTGCCAAATATCAAAATGAATCCGCCACAGGTATACACGTGTTCCCCATCCTGAACCCTCCTCCCTCCTCCCTCCCCATACCATCCCTCTGGGTCGTCCCAGTACACTAGCCCCAAGCCTCCAGTATTGTGTATCGAACCTGGACTGGCAACTCGTTTCTTACATGATATTTTACATGTTTCAATGTCATTCTCCCAAATCTTCCCACCCTCTCCCTCTCCCACAGAGTCCATAAGACTGTTCTATACATCAGTGTCTCTTTTGCTGTCTCGTACACTGGGTTATTGTTACCATCTTTCTAAATTCCATATATATGTGTTAGTATACTGTATTGATGTTTTTCCTTCTGGCTTACTTCACTCTGTATAATAGGCTCCAGTTTCATCCACCTCATTAGAACTGATTCAAATGTATTCTTTTTAATGGCTGAGTAATACTCCATTGTGTATATGTACCACCGCTTTCTTATCCATTCATCTGCTGATGGACAACTAGGTTGCTTCCATGTTCTGGCTATTATAAACAGTGCTGCGATGAACACTGGGGTACATGTGTCTCTTTCCCTTCTGGTTTCCTCAGTGTGTATGCCCAGCAGTGGGATTGCTGGATCATAAGGCAGTTCTATTTCCAGGTTTTTAAGGAATCTCCACACTGTTCTCCATAGTGGCTGTACTAGTTTGCATTCCCACCAACAGTGTAAGAGGGTTCCCTTTTCTCCACACCCTCTCCAGCATTTATTATTTGTAGACTTTTGGATCGCAGCCATTCTGGCTGGTGTGAAATGGTACCTCATAGTGGTTTTGATTTGCATTTCTCTGATAATGAGTGATGTTGAGCATCTTTTCATGTGTTTGCTAGCCATCTGTATGTCTTCTTTGGAGAAATGTCTATTTAGTTCTTTGGCCCATTTTTTGATTGGGTCGTTTATTTTTCTGGAGTTGAGCTGTAGGAGTTGCTTGTATATTTTTGAGATTAGTTGTTTGTCAGTTGCTTCATTTGCTATTATTTTCTCCCATTCTGAAGGCTGTCTTTTCACCTTGCTAATAGTTTCCTTTGATGTGCAGAAGCTTTTAAGGTTAATTAGGTCCCATTTGTTTATTTTTGATTTTATTTCCAATATTCTGGGAGGTGGGTCATAGAGGATCCTGCTATGATGTATGTCAGAGAGTGTTTTGCCTATGTTCTCCTCTAGGAGTTTTATAGTTTCTGGTCTTAGGTTTAGATCTTTAATCCATTTTGAGTTTATTTTGGTGTATGGTGTTAGAAAGTGGTCTAGTTTCATTCTTTTACAAGTGGTTGACCAGATTTCCCAGCACCACTTGTTAAAGAGATTGTCTTTAATCCATTGTATATTCTTGCCTCCTTTGTCAAAGATAAGGTGTATGACTTTATCTTAATGCAACATTTTTTCCCCCAATAGTATCTACCTTCTAGCTTTAAGAAAACACTCCAGGAGTCTCATCTTCACCCAGAGTCATACATGCATCACACTCCTGAGGTCTTCCTACAGTTTCTAGGTATTTGCAAATATTGGGTTGGCCAAAATGAAGCTGGTTTTAGAAAAGGCAGAGGAACCAGAGATCAAATTGCCAACATCCGATGGATCATTGAAAAAGCAAGAGTTCCAAAAAAACATCTATTTCTGCTTTATTGACTATGCCAAAGCCTTTGACTGTGTGGATCACAATAAACTGTGGAAAATTCTGAAAGAGATGGGAATACCAGACCACCTGACCTGCCTCTTGAGAAACCTATATGCAGGCCAGGAAGCAACAGTTAGAGCTGGACATGGAACAACAGACTGGTTCCAAACAGGAAAAGGAGTACGTCAAGGCTATATATTGTCACCCTACTTATTTAACTTATACGCAGAGTACATCATGAGAAATGCTGGGCTGGAAGAAGCATAAGCTGGAATCAAGATTGCTGGGAGAAATATCAATAACCTCAGATATGCAGATGACACCACCCTTATGGCAGAAAGTGAAGAACTAAAGAGCCTCTTGATGAAAGTGAAGGAGGAGAGTGAAAAAGTTGGCTTAAAGCTCAACATTCAGAAAACGAAGATCATGGCATCTGGTCCCATCACTTCATGGCAAATAGATGGGGAGACAGTGGAAACAGTGTCAGACTTTATTTTTCTGGGCTCCAAAATCACTGCAGATGGTGACTGCAGCCATGAAATTAAAAGATGCTTACTCCTTGGAAGGAAAGTTATGACCAACCTAGATAGCACATTAAAAAGCAGAGACATTACTTTACCAACAAAGGTCCGTCTAGTCAAGGCTATGGTTTTTCCAGTGGTCATGTATGGATGTGAGAGTTGGACTATAAAGAAAGCTGAGAACCAAAGAATTGATGCTTTTGAACTGTGGTATTGGAGAAGACTCTTGAGATTCCCTTGGACTGCAAGGAGATCCAACCAGTCCATTCTAAAGGAGATCAGTCCTGGGTGTTCATTGGAAGGACTGATGTTGAAGCTGAAACTCCAATACTTTGGCCACCTAATGCCAAGAGCTGACTCATCGAAAAAGACCCTGATGTTGGGAAAGATTTAGGGCAGGAGGAGAAGGGGACGACAGAGGATGAGATGGTTGGATGGCATCACCGACTTAATGGACATGGGTTTGGGTAGACTCCGGGAGTTGGTGATGGACAGGGAGGCCTGGCGTGCTGCACTTCATGGGGTCACAAAGAGTCAGACATGACTGAGAAACTGAACTGAAGTGAACTGAAAATCATGGTTCAGGTTTTTCCATAAGACATAACAGAGAAACCAGAACAGACTTTTTGGCTAACCCAATAATTCTGTCGCAGGATAGCATGGAAAATACCCAATAAGCATATTTAATTCACATCTCTATTTAGCAGTAGTTATAAGGCAAAGTACAAAGTAAAACATAAATGGGCTAGTACTGCCATTGAATGAAAACAGTACAAACTTTAAACTTGAACTAAGTCAGTACTAATACACTGGAAAAAACTATCTTCCAACTTGCTTTATGGCCTATTAAATACGTAAATGTATGCCAACTTGGACAAATCCATAAAGCAAAATTTCCTTTGACTCTATATTCCTTTTGGCTGTTTCTCTCTTTTTCTCTTTCCTTCTCTTGGTGCACCTGTGCTTCCTCAACTTCTTTACTTTCCACTCACACTTCATCCCACTGCATCAGGATACAGTCCTCAGCTCCACCTGAAGTCACCTGCAAAATCAACTATTTCTTGCCAAACCAAGTAGGCATGTTTTAGTTATTTTCCTGTCTGATTGCTTTTGCTGCACTGGACATTTTCAATCTCTTTCTGAAATTGTCTGCTCTCTGCCCACATCCATCTCCCAACCTCTCTGCTGCTTCTTTCTTCATCTCCTTTGTGGATTCTTTCAAACTTCCCTTCTCTTTAAATGCTAATGTTCCCTATGGTGCCCTTGGCTCACTGTTCTTTTTTAGGCAACCTATTCACTCTCATGGTTTTAATTCTAACCTTTAAGAACATGTGTCCTTAGTGTAAATCTTCAATCCTGTTGATATATTATCCTCATATATTCAATAGTCTGATTAGCATAGACATTCATACACACTTGAATGTCCTATGGATAAGGTGACTTTACTTTCTAGGTTTCCCTGGATAGTTGTAGTTTACATGTATTGTCCTGGCAAAATTATTAATAATGGCATTTTCACATTCATAAGTGCCCAAGTTCAGGTAATAAATCATGACTTTGTATGCCTGAAAGTAAATTTCCCTTATCTTAATCTCCAACCCTAACCTGCTTCCAGACTCAATGATACTCCACCATGCAAGACAAAACTCACAAGTCACTTTATCTCTTCCACTCCCACTCCCCATACACACTCAAACCATCCACCAAACCCTAATGATTTTACCCCATGAATATTTTGTACAAGATACCTCATTCATTATCTTCTGCTTGTGTCTTTAGGATAGACTCTCAACATTTCCTGCCTGGAATATCAAAAAGTCACCCTAAGTGTTTCTGTAGGCTCTGGCATTTCAACCCCTTAAATGTACACTCCAAAATGAAGTCATATAGTAAATTTCTGAGACACAGAAACTCGATTATATCATTCTGCTGCTAAAAATTACCTTCAAAATCATCCCTCACCAAAAGACTAACTCAATTTCATTATATCAAGTGTGGCCCCCCATACCTGGTCCTTACCTCTCTGTCTCACCTTTCTCCTGGCCTCCCACCCCCAACTCATTCTTGACAACCTTGATATATGGAGTGTTTCCATTGCCCCACCCATCAGTGAAGAGTCAGGCTTGCTTGCCTTTATAGCTTGTGCTATATAAAACATCCTGCCAATTCTGGGCCTCTTTAACTGTCAACCATCTGTCAATATGAGGCTCAGTCACTGCCCCTCTTGGAGGCATTCTGGGCACCCCCAGAATAATTTGTATGTTGCCCCTCCACACTTCCACAACATACTATGCACACTGCAGTCTTTTCATGCATCGTATAACCTCCTGGCTCCTTGGAAGGGAAGCTATGACAAACCTAGATCGGGCATTAAAAGGCAGAGACAAAGGTCCATATAATTGAAGCTATGGTTTATTCAGTAGTCATGTATGGATGTGAATTGGACCATAAAGAAGGCTGAGCACCAAAGAATTGATCTTTCAAATTAAGGTGCTGGAGAAGACTCTTGAGAATCTATTAAACAGCAAAGAGATCAAACCATTCAATCCCAAAGGAAATCAACTCTGAATATTTACCGGAAGGACTGATGCTGAAGCTCCAATACTTCAGCCACCTGATGCATAGAACCGACTTATTGGAAAAGATCCTGATGCTGGGAAAGATTGAAGGCAAAAGAAGTGGGCAGCAGAGGATGAGATAGTTAGATAGCTTCATCAACTCAATGGAAATTAATTTGACCAAACTCTAGGAGATAGTGGAGGACAGACGAGCTTGGTGTAATGCAGTCCATGGGGTCACAAAGAGTCAGACAAAACTTAGTGACTGAACAACATAACTTCCTGAAATTAACACTTTATTAATACCTTATATCTTTCTCTATTAGAGTGCACGATTCCTCTCAGTAATGTTTACTCCATTCAGATATTGCGTCTTGCTGCTGCTGCTGCTGCTAAGTTGCTTCAGTCGTGTCCGACTCTGTGCGACCCCAGAGATGGCAGCCCACCAGGCTCCCCTGTCCCTGGGATTCTCCAGGCAAGAACACTGGAGTGGGTTGCCATTTCCTTCTCCAATGCATGAAAGTGAAAATTGAAAATGAAGTTGCTCAGTCGTGTCCGACTCCTAGCGATCCCATGGACTGTAGCCTACCAGGCTCCTCTGTCCATGGGATTTTTCCAGGCAAGAGTACTGGAGTGGGGTGCCATTGCCTTCTCTGATATTGCTTCTTAGGTCTTTTTAAATTGTCTTTTTCTAACAAGTCATGTCATACTTTTAAAATTGGAAGAAACTATGCCCGTTTACTTTGTTTCAGTGAATCTTTTAACACAGTCATTGATACTAACATCATCCCCATTAAAGAGAAGGAAACGGGCACAGAAGGACTTGTCAGGGGCCGCACTGTGGGGTGGTATATAGTTAGACAGAAGAGACAGCTGTATAAACAGTGTGGGCAGTTCTGCCTGCCATGAACTCAACTGGATAATATCCTGTACTGCACTGAAGATGAAGTCATCTTTATGGAAACCCATAGGATTTCCTTGCTGGTCCAGTGGCTAAGACTCCACACTTCCAATTCAGGGGACGTGGGTTCAATCCCTGGCCAGGAAACTAGATTCCCACACGTTGCAATGAAAGAGTATGCATGCCACCACTAAAAAAAGAAAACAAAAAATCCTGCCTGCTGCCATTAAGAGCCAGCACAGCCAAATAAATTTTCGAAAAAGAGATGGGCACAAACATCTATTTTATTACTTAGCTTCCATTTTCAGCAGCTTCACACAAAGAGAGTATCTTTTCTATATTTAAATATATCTATCTTTCATTCAATAGGTTCACTTAATCCTAAACTAACTTCTTCATCTGATGCGATGCCAAGGAAACAGTTATTTGTATGTTCTCATCCTGGTGAAAGTAAGAACAGCATGTCTGTTTCCAATGCAGGTATCTAGACCCACAGCTTCAGGGAATTTTGAGGGTCATTTGGACTACTGCATTTATATTTTGCTTTCAGTGCTGACTTGGAAAACAAAGCCCTGGAAGCCGTGTGACTCATTCATGCCCTATTCCAGAACATGCCTACTTCTAGACACTACTGGTGCAGGGGAAGCATTATTTTTCAATCACATGGGCTTCCCAGCCTGGATTTCTAATAGAAAAGCAGGCAAAAGAAAACAAGGAAAACAGAATAAAGCATGTGGTCTATACCACCTGCATATGCACGGCCCGTGTCTCCTGAAGTAATCTGTTGTTTCTAGTAGCAGGGTCCCTGAGCCGTGCCTCAGATGGTAACAGAATCCCTCTGAACGCTTTGCCATTCACTGAGTGTTGCTTTTAAACTCTTGCTATTCCCACCACATCAACTTTTTAAATAGCAGCTCTTAACCACATGACACTTGAATTTTACATCCCTTCGCTAAGTCCAATCTAATGATTATCTCTGGATTGTTTCTATTCATTTATTTTCCACCTTCCTTCGGGCCAGTTTAGTGACATGTAATAGCTGTGCAGAAAGAAGTGGGATAAAAAGGAGATAATGATTTTCAAACATTGGCAGCTTGCAAGATTCCTTGTCTTTTATGGAGCCTAACTGATGAGGGGTTCTATAGCACACTTCCTCTCTTGGGAAGAAGGAAAATGGCTGCCTGGGTTAAAGGATGGGGATGTGCCTGGGTGCATAAGGCAAGACACTGCCTCATTCTAAATGGTTGTAAAACTCCAATAGCTGCCTCCAAAGCTAAATGGAAAGAGATAAAGAGAAGGTACTCTTTTCTTTTTCAGTGCTCGCTAAGTCATTTCTGTCATGTTTCACTCTTTGTGACCCTATGGACTGTAGCCTGCCAGGCTCTTCTGTACATGGGATTCTCCAGGTAAGAATACTGGAGTGGGTTTCCATACCCTTCCCTCCAGGAGTCTTTGCAACACAGGGATTAAATCCACACATCTTACATCTCCTACATTGGCAGGTGGGTTCTTTACCAGTAGCGTCACCTGGGAAGCCCTTTCTTCTTCAGTAACAGGATATAATTAAAATAACCCTGAAAATAAGACATAATACAGGTGATGAGGCCCAAGAGATGGCCTCCAGGGAGCACCACAGAGGCCGGCATTGATGCCTACAGAAAACGTGCTGGTACTCTCAAGTCTGCTCGTTGTGGATGTTGACTCTGCTTACGTTTTCTAAGGGTTGATACTGCCAGTAAGAAGCAGTTTACCTGCCACTTATTCTGTCAGCTCATGCTGTTTTTAAAAACACTAGTTTATAGTCTTTTGGATTTAATGGGGCAATAAATTTATTTGTAAAAAGGGAGGTGCATTAAACCAACACAGATGTTTCTAAGTATTGGTGTTTAAAACAACCAGCACTCTCACCACCATCTTCTACTATCATCAATTTATAAAAGAAAAAAAAAATTCCTTAACATTAAACATTAGAAGAAGGATATCAGGTTAGGAGAAAAAAATGTCTTTAAATTATATAAATTCTGCCTTTAAAAAAATATATGGTACAATCTCTATAGACACTAGTTCTGGGAACATGCATTTGAAGGTGCACCCCCAAATATCTTCTTCACAAAATAATAACAGACATCAGACACCTCATGAGTAAAGATCCCTTGATTTGACTTAAGAAAGGAGCCCATTTTAACTAAAAATAACAACGTGGTATAGTGGAAAGAAATTAGGACTTGAAGTCAGAAGTCTGAAATTTGATCCCTAGACCTGACACTCATTAGTGGTGGGAATCTGAGGAAGCAGCTTCTCATGTTGAGGAACCCGTGCCACAGTTATAGGGTGGGATGATAATGATGATAAGTCATATCTCACGGGGCTTTTGTAACGACCAAAGTTAATGACAGATTTGAAAGTGCTTTCTAAACAGTATAGACATTTTAGCTATTAGTTATTTTCCCAAGGCATCGCAGTGGTATCTTAGATTATCAGGGAGAAAGTAGAGCAAGCCACTGACAGGAAGAACCAAAACATATTCTGCGGACAGAGTGACAGTTCCCTTGGCTTTACAGTCCTCAGTGCCAAGAAAAAACAGGGGATATCATTAGGATTGTTCTGGAGGCAATTTGAGGACAAGCTCTTCCATATTTATTTCCTCAACTCTCTACAGCTGCCTAAACAAGACTGTGCCAGCAAACCAGTAAATACTTCAACAATTTCCCTTTTTGTTTTTTTTTTTAATAAACACACTTACAAATAAAAGACAACTTGTAGTTAACAGATTGAATATTGAGCCAAGTAGTCAAATCACCTACTTGCTAACTGTAGCAACATTGACTTTGATGAAATATTAATCAGCTAAAACAAGATTTCCTTCTTAACCTTCCAAACCGGCTTAAAATGCACTATTTCACATCACTGCCAAGGTTAAGAGGAAGATTCTTATGATGTGATTGTAATTTATATTCCCGGATTTACAATTCATTTTAGAGGCATCAAGGCCACTTGGTCAAATGAAGGATACATGTGTGATGCTTAACTTCCAGCAGGAAATGGCAATGACACTCAAAGTAATAAACACGAAGGCTCTGCAGATGTAATACATTCGTTCATCTCTAAGTGCCACTCTTTGCCCAAATTACTTACATTTCATCAATTTAAAAACCTCAACTCATGTAATATTTATACACAAATGTTATCTAGCTTCAACATTTGGTTGGCAAACAGTAAATGACATCACACATGTACTGCTACATGTAATATTTTAAGTTCTTCTTGCCTCTAACAAATTAGAGAAAAAAATGCAAAAATACTAAGTGTAAGCTATTTAATTAAAGAGCTTTTATTGAATGCCTGCTGCCTATGGAGCATGGTACTACCTGCTGGGCCATCAGGACAGGGAAGTCAGAGAGCCGTGCTGTGTGCTTAGTCACTCAGTCAAGTCCAACCCTTTGCCACCTCATGAACTATAGCCCACCAGGCTCCTCTGTCCATAGAGATTTTCCAGGCAAGAATACTGGAGTGGGCAGCCTTTCCTTTCTCCAGGGGAATCTTCCCAACCCAGGGATCAAACACAGGTCTCCCACATTGCAGGCGGATTCTTTACCAGCTGAGCCATGAGGGAAACCCATTAAGATGTTGGTCAAAGAGCAAATCAGAGAAAGACAGGGGGTCAGAATCCAGCATCTGGGGGTTTCTAGACTGTTACTCTCAGGTAGAAGCATTTTCCCAGTGGGCCTTGCATTTTCTACCTTGAAGTGTTCTACAGACTAATTATTATCCCTATTATCTGCCAACAGAATCACTAAATGAATACGTGAACAACTAGCTGCATATTTAAACAACTACAAAAGGTGATAAACAGCACTTCTATAAATTTACATATTTTGACTACACTAACGATGGGTATATTTTCAAAACCAAGCACATGACCACTGTTCATCAAACATGGTCAAAACATCCTTCTGATCAAAAAGTTATGTGTACAACAGCCACATGATAACAGAGTAAACAGTCTTTGGGAGCTCTCCTTTCTCCTCCAGAGCAACATCTCTTTTCAAAGGAAAGCACATTTATCTTTGTCTCTGAATTTATTTGCATGTTGAGCTGTACAAGCTTAACTGTCAAGGTTGCCACTCCTAGAAGCGTTTCTCTGGAATCCTTGCTTCCATGTAGAATGACTTACTTGGCTGCTTATCCAACAAAAATGTACTGAACAAAGCAAGGCATATGTAAAGCTTCTGGTGGGAGTGATGAGCAACAGACAGACTGATAGATATAGACTCTTATTAGGGGACATATAAAGGAAATCAACAAAGGACTGAAAAGACAGTACTGAGGAAGACCACTTTACCCTGTGTGGCAGAGGCAGTTAATATTAGAATTTTGCACCAAAACCCCCCAAATTCTTATTGTAACTTTCGACTTTGATTTGGAAGAAGTGCTGATAAGATGCGATTTTCTGGGAATACAGGGTTAGGAGAGGGAGTGAGGGAGTAGGATTCATTTGGAAAAACTACAGACAGGAGATAAAATTCTGGGAGGCTCTTACTTTCCCATTGTCCAAATCCCTAAATTCCCCATGAAATGTTTTCTCTTTCTACAGCTGGTGGTTTGTCCCTTCTCTGTGTATGGGTACAGTGTTGTTAAGAAATAGGCACTAAATGCTTGTTTTGATCAGTTTTCAAACACTACTTTCAGGCATCTCTCCTTTCTCTTTCCATTGCTGCTTATTCTGTCTTTCGTTCCTCAAGACCTTTGACCTTCCTAACATCCCACCGTGGTTAGTTGCCAATGTTTGTCTTCCCTGCAGGATGTAAGCTTCGTATTTGTCAAGTTCATTGACGTGTTCCTCCTCATCTAACACAGCATTTACTACCTAGTTGGTATTCATTAAATATTTAAGGGAAGGAAGAAAAACAAACACACAAAGGAAATCTCCACACTGAGTATTGATAACTCAATTTTTCCAACACATGTACTTGGAGGATGTGGTAGTATTTCCCAAAGGTGTGCTTATGTACATTTTGTACATGAACAGGTGAAGGCATGTTGATAAACATATAAAGTACATTTCCCCGGCATATTTAATTTTCACAACTCTAAAATATTATCATTATGCACCTTCTATAGATAAGGACACTGGGGTTGAGGAAGTGTGGAAACTTTTCAATGTCACACAGCCTGTTGGTGGTAAATACAGAGAATATTACAAAGGCAATGAGGGGACTGAAAGGTCTAAGAAAATTTATGAGAAATTACTTACAAGTACTCTAGTGGAGATAGGAAAACTGACATTTCAAAATAAACCCTGGGTCAAGAGTCTTCTTTGTTCTGAGAAAAACCACGAAGGACCCTTTAACATATGCAAATACACACCAATTACCTCTTCACAGTTTTTGGAAGAGTTAGAAGTGGAGATGTGCTGCTGCTAAGTCGCTTCAGTCGTGTCCGACTCTGTGCGACCCCATAGAAGGCAGCCCACCAGGCCCCGCCATCCCTTGGATTCTCCAGGCAAGAACACTGGAGTGGGTTGCCATTTCCTCCTCCAATGCATGAAAGTGAAAAGTCAAAGTCAAGTCGCTCAGTCGTGTCCGACTCTTAGCGACCCCATGGACTGCAGCCTACCAGGCTCCTCCGTCCATGGGATTTTCCAGGCAAGAGTACTGGAGTGGGGTGCCACAGGAGATGTGCTGGCCAATGTTAAATGGTCTGGTTGCTTATTTAATAGTTACCTAGGACTTCAATGCCTTAGAGAAGATTATTTCTCTATGGATTTGGAGTGTGCCTGGCCTGTAAAACACTGATTGGTCTTAAGAAATTGCAGGCATTCTTATTTGAGAGGTTGTTTGAGGAAAACAGAACTGAGACTCTGAGGAGTAAAAAAAAAAAGAGTTCTTCCTTAAATTTAGAGAACCAGTAAATTAGGTTGTCAAGGCTCCAATGTGATGTTATTTAAGATTAGATATCCTAGAATTTATCAATTTTAAATTTTACATGACATTTCCAAAGGCAATATGCTTTGCTTATAGGGAAAGCAGGATGGAGTCTATAGTTAATGCAATATATGCATCATGTTTCTTTGATCTCATGACAGAAAAGAATCATCTTTTCATTAACAATTTTTGGACAAATGAATATCCACATGCAAAAGAATACGTTTGAAAAAATTTAAAAAGAATGAAGTTGGACCCCCAACTTCAAGACATCCAAAACTTAACTCAAAATAGATCACATAGATGATTCAAGCTCCTGTAAGGAAGAAACAAACAAACAAACAAAAAAAACACTGTAAAGCAATTATCCTACAATTGAAAACAAAAATTAAAAAAAAAATGGATCATAGTGCTAAACTTAAGAGCTAAAACTATAAAATTTTTATTAGAAAACATAAGATTAATTTTTTGTGACTCTGGATTCTTAGATATGATACCAAGAGCATGACACCAAGAACAAAACAAAAATAGATAAACTGACTTCATCAAAATGAAAACTTCGGTGGTTCATATGACATCATCAAGAAAGTGAAAGACAGCAAATCATATATCTGATAAGGAATTTGAACCCAGAATTAAGTAATATTATAATACAACAATGGAATACCAAACAATCCAATTAAAAATGAGCATAATATTTGAAACTGTGTGGATCACAATAAACTGTGGAAAATTCTTAAAAAGAATACATTTGAATCAGTTCTAATGAGGTGGATGAAACTGGAGCCTATTATACAGAATGAAGTAAGCCAGAAAGAAAAACACCAAGCTATAACACTGAATTTGAGGCGGGGGAGAAGGAAATGCTATGGAAAACAAACAAAAAATGTGAAACACTAATGATATAGAACAATGCAAATATTTGGCAGCAGATTAACGCTGTACTTGTAATTAGTATATATCCTAAATACATATATCAAGAATAAATTACAGACCCGGTTAGCACAGAATTTAATCTCTGGTAAAATATCTAACAGAATAATTTAGTTCTTGGAAAAACACAGACATGCATACGTGGAGACATACACACACACACGCCCCTTTCATCATGTTTTTGAATTTGTGATTTAACCTCTGAACTCTAAGGCATTTGTTCTGTCCAGGGGTCACATATTATAGCTGTAAAGTAAAAACTAGCCAGGATGGTGCATAAAATACACGTCAGCTAGGAGCCAAGGGGCTTGTTCCGATTTAGAGCCCACTCAGTGAAAGGTGCTGAGCGGGAAGGCAGTGGCATCAGCCCTTGACTTCTGCAGGGGCTTCTGCAGTCAGAAATGTCATAACACGAATCATAACAATACGTGAGGGACCATAGTGAAACTGTTATAGACACAGGTCGGTCAGATACTTTCAAAGTGATAACAGCCAGTTTCGAGGACTTTAGCATGCCCAAGAAAGGTCAAACTCAGGGAAAATGACCTAGAAAAAAGAAGTCCAGAGAGAAAGTCTAGGGGCCAAAAAAAACTACTCAGAATCTTCAAATCCTTACTCTATGGAGAATGAGCCATTCCTGCCTATTTCAGAAAAGGCCTATATAAGGCTATTCCTGGAGAGAGGCAGAAATATGCTGGTGAAAAGAAAAGGCTGCTCTGAGCTTCTGCAGCTACATTTTTTCAGTATTCATCAGATCATACTACATACAGATTAAAATCCCCTTTTATACTCCCCAGAGGAAAACACAAAGCGTGACGCAAAACTGGCCCTGATTATCCCACATTTAATCAAGGTTATCCCTCTCAATACTTTGCTTTCTAATACAGCTGAGTTACAAAAGCACCTGACTTCAGTGTCACTCCCATGTGGTTTTAATTTTTCCTTGATAAATGTGGTCAGGAAAGAAAAGGTAAAGATCCTGGCATACACTGGTCACTAATTCCCCAGTATGGACATAATCAAGTTACCAAAAATTTGGTGGCTTACAATAACAGAAGCTTATTCTCTAGCATTCTGAAGGCTTTTAGTCTGAAACCAAGGTGTGGGCTTCCATGGTAGCTCAGCTGGTAAAAGAATCCTCCTGCCATGCAGGAGACCCCAGTTCGATTCCTGGGTTGGGAAGATCCCCTGGAGAAGGGAATAGGCTACCCATTCCAGTATTCTTGGGCTTCCTGGGTGGCTCAGACAGTAAAGAATATGCCTAACAATGTGGGAGACCTGGGTTCACTCCCCGGGTTGGGAAGATCCCCTGGAGGAGGGCATGGCAACTCACTCCAGTATTCTTGCCTGGAGAATCCGCATGGACAGAGGAGCCTGGCGGGCTACAGTCCATAGGGTCGCAAAGAGCTGGACACGACTAAGCAGCTAAGTATCAGAAGGTATGGTCAGGCTGTGCTCACTGTGAAGGAAGGCTCTAGACGAGAATGGCCCCTGGACCCTTCCAGCCTCTGACAGCTATTGGCAGTCCTGTGTCCCCAGGCAGCTTTTCTCTAGTCTCTGCCTGATGATCACAGTGCCTTCTCCTGTGTCTTCTCTTTTGTCTCTCAAAAGGAACTTGCCATGGAATTTAAGGTTCAAATGCTTAATGCTGGATGATCTCCAGGTCCTTAATTAAGTATATCTGAAAAGACCCATTTTCCAATTTGTTCCACAACTGCATTCTCATTCTCACTCAGCATTTGTTACCTCTCAGTAAAATGCAATTTTCCAAAGTGCTTTCCATTTTAGCCAACAAAGTCTTCACATTGAAAGTTCTAGATGAATTATCTTTTGGTAAATTACTATTTTAAACCACTACAGATGGTCAATTGGATTTTGAATTTGAATCTTAATCTGTCACATACAAACTCTTGAAAAAGAATGGGATACTATTCTCTATGTTGACACCTCCTCCCATTCAATTCTATTTCTACTTTCAATTATCTGGCAACACCTAATTGATGATTGACCAAACATTCTTAGAATGCTTCTGAATTAAAAAAAAAAAAAAAGAACTCTGTATTCATTGATTCACTCATGTACTACTCTTTGTCACCCAAACAGACACCAAATTGGACTGAATTATTGTATTATAATAAAGCAATTTGGTTAACTAGTTAGTATCTCTAGGTTGCGGAAGGGCTTCCCTGATAGCTCAGGGAAGAATCTGCCTGCAATACAGGAGACCCCAGTTCTATTTCTGGGTCAGGAAGATCTCCTAGAGAAGGGAAAGGCTACCTACTCCAGTATTCTGGCCTGGAGAATTCCATGGACTCTACAGTCCATGGGGTCTCAAAGAGTTGCACACGACTGAGTGACTTTCACTTTCGCTTGACTTGCATACATTAGTGAGTATCATGGAAGAGAGAAGAAAGCAAATGAGAGTAATGCTGTATACTTGTGAATTTCAATTATTTTTTATATCAAAATTCATAACTGCCTACATCACGAAGAATCAACAGCACACCCATGTACTGACTAGTTATAAAGTTTATTTTACGAAATTTTCAAAAGATACCCACTGTCACCAGTAATGTCTTTTTAGTATTATAGTAAGTGGCAAACAATCTTAAGGAAACCAACTCCGAACATTCAGTGGAAGGACTGATGCTGACGTTCCAGTACTTTGGCCACCTAATCTGAAGAGCTGACCCAGTGGGACCTTGATGCTGGGAAAGTTTGAGGGCAGGAAGAGAAGTGTGCGACAGAGGATGAGATGGTTGGATGGCATCACCGACTTAATGGACATGAGTTTGAACAAACTCTGGGAGTTGGTGAAGGACAGGGAAGCCTGGTGTGCCTCAACCCATGGGGTCGCAGAGAGTTGGACATGACTCAGTGATTGAACAATAAAGTGGCAGAAAGAACCTACTAAAAGCAGTATTTCAGAAACTCAGCAAATTTTGGTTTGAATTCTTCTAATTATTCAAATGAGAATTTTTTTTTTATGGAGACTAAAAGCCCTTCATTGATATATATTAGCAGCTTTGCCATCCAAATATTTCTTAGTTAAGTCTTAATTGACCTAAATATTTACAAATTATTTATCCAAACAGTCATCCATCAACATTTTATTGCTCAGAACAAAAGTTTGCCTATTTAAGCAGCCTTTCTAATTAAAAATCAGTCAAGTCAGTCCTGGGTTTGGCCATCTATCAAAACCCCAGTTATTGTTCTGATTGCACATTTCATTCTTTGGCTATGAAAGGTAAACTAATTATTGGATATTAAAAGCAATGAACATTCGAAATTTACTGTGAATACACAATGATCAAGGCTCAAAAACCATGTTGCCAAAAGCCCCAGTCAAGTACAGTACAACACTCTAATTTTAATACATTAATCTTTATTACCATCATTGCCACAATTGTCAGATGGTACTCAAGTTAAGGAAAACTCAGATAAGGCTCACTATAGTACCCACAAGAAGAATCTTTTTCAGTGATGCTTTCTGATCATCTACTGCTCATCAATGTGATCTTTTCACCATAAAAAGCGTTGACTGCCACATAACTGATAAATTAACTGAAATTAATCTCAGAATGGATTGCTTTATTGATGTATCTTATACATATATAGAGAGAGGTCATAGAAGGAGAACATGGGGTGTTTTTTGCACCTAAGACTCTCTTTCATATGTTATCTTCATCCTTTCTTTTTTCTTTCTGTCCCTCTTTTATTTCCTTCCCCATAATACAAGCTCAGGAGGTAGACAGGCAGGGTTTGAATAGTGTACCAACCTAGTGTCTTTTCCCACTTCATGTGAGGTACCAACAGAGTTCAGCATATCGCTTCCTTCAAAAGAATACCACCTTGCCATGCCCAAGACAGCAGGCAGGGGACTGACTTTTGCTGAGTGACTTAATTTTACAATCAGCAATTTGGAGGTACTTATGTATGAATTATAGTCATCCCCAGCAGGAGATGATGAGTAGCATAAGTCTTTTGTTCTGAAGATCCGAACTGTTGTAAAATAGCTGAAATTCTTCCAGGAACAAGGTCCCAAACAATGTTTATGAAGCAATCAGTCTGACAGGCTAAAATCTGGAGTTATTGGATTAGTCTCTTGGAAGCTCTTCATAATAATCTACATTTAAAGTACATCTCTTTCTCATGTTGGGGAGGAATAATATGGGAGTAAAAGAAAAAAAACTTGTAATAATATGTGATTTTACTGCTTGGGGATGTAAAGTTTGCCAACCCACACTTATTTATCATAAAACATCAATATTCAGAATGTTTTACAACCTAGCAATAAATTGGAAATTTGCATATTAACTTTTAGAGAAGAAATATTGTTATTAATTATTCTCATTATGGAACCTGAAACCAATTATATTAAAATTAGAATCACAAATATATGCATAATTGTGGTATACACATTATGGTTTTAGATACTAATGGTAAATCAACATTATGACAACATCAAGAAAGCCTATAATTAAAAAACTAAAAACAAACAAAATAATAATGAAGTCTATGAAAGGTTGTAAACACATTTAGAAATCAAGTTTGTGTCTACAAAAGAAACATTTTACTAACCATTCACATCTATAGTTTAAACATGAATTCCATGAGAAACAGTAGTTCTAGCTGTCACGGGGGAACTACGCCTGTCATCTGCCCAAAAGTGACGTGGCCAGATTCTGATGCTGGGTCCTCTCCCTTCTACTGCACCCCTGGTTAAAGTCACCTCATTCACGAATCTTCAGATTCTTAATCTATGAGATAAAATTAATGCCTATACTGCTTCGGGTTATGTTGAAAACTAAATGGATGCTTCCAAAATGCTTAGCATAATCTCTGACCTGGAGTAATCAAATCATAATAAAAAATAACAACAGCTAACATTTATTAATGTGTGCTAGACAATAATTTAGGAGTATTTTGTTGTTATTCCCGTCGCCTAGTCATGTCTGACTCTTTGCAACCACATGAACTGCAGGACGCCAGGCTTTCCTGTCTCTCACCATCTCCTGAAAATTGCCCAAGTTCATGTCTATTGCATCCAACCATTTCATCCTCTGATGCTCTGTTCTCTTTCTGCCCTCAATCTTTCCCAGCATCAGGGACTTCTCCAATGAGTTGGCTGTTTGCATCAGATGACCAAAATATTGGAGCTTCAGCTTCAGCATCAGTCCTTCCAAAGAGTATTCAGGGTTGATTTCCCTTAAGATTGACTGGTTTGATCTTGCAGTCCAAGGGACTCTCAAGAGTTTTCTCCAGGACCACAGTTTGAAGGCATCAATTATTTTGCGCTCTGCCTTCTATACAGTCCGGCTTTCACAATCTTTCATGACCACTGGGAAGACCATAGCCTTGACTATATGGACCTTTGTCAGCAAAGTAATGTCTCTACTTTTCAACACACTGTCTAGGTTTGTCATAGCTTTCCTGCCAAGAAGCAATCATCTTCTGATTTCATGTCTGCAGTGATTTTTAGAGCCCAAGAAGACGAAATCTGTCACTATGTCCACTTTTCCCCTTCTATCTGCCATGAAGTAATGGGGCTGGATGCCATGATCTTACTCCATTTTATGGATAAAGAAACTGAGGCAGATGAATGGATAAGAAAGCCGTGGTACATATACACAATGGAGTATTACTCAGCCATTAAAAAGAATACATTTGAATCAGTTCTAATGAGGTGGATGAAACTGGAGCCTATTATACAGAGTGAAGTAAGCCAGAAGGAAAAACATCAATACAGTATACTAACACATATATATATGGAATTTAGAAAGATGGTAACAATAACCCTGTGTACGAGACAGCAAAAGAGACACTGATGTATAGAACAGTCTTATGGACTCTGTGGGAGAGGGAGAGGGTGGGAAGATTTGGGAGAATGACATTGAAACATGTAAAATATCATGTATGAAACGAGTTGCCAGTCCAGGTTCGATGCACGATACTGGATGCTTGGGGCTAGTGCACTGGGACGACCCAAAGGGATGGTATGGGGAGGGAGGAGGGAGGAGGGCTCAGGATGGGGAACACATGTATACCTGTGGCAGATTCATTTTGATATTTGGCAAAACTAATACAATTATGTAAAGTTTAAAAATAAAATAAAATTTAAAAAAAAAAAAGAAAGAAAGAAACTGAGGCAGAGAGAAGGACCCTGTCCCAGGTCACAGGGTTATAGAATAAACAATTTCAACCCAGGTACTCTGACCTCAGGACTTACGTTCTTATCTAATATACCTAAACTCTTAATAAAGGTTAGTTGTTATTCTTATTTTTAAAAGACAGAAAAGAAGTGGAAAATAGGGGAAAGAGATGAAAAACACAGAGGCAGCTATTTCATCATTTTCTCATGTTAGGAATCGTTCTGTGCTTTTACTAGGAATTATTCTTATGCCTTAAAATTTAATCTTCATAACAATCCTAAGAAAGAAGTATGGCCATCCCACAGCTCGGATGAGAAGTCTCGGTTCTAGCAGCAGTATAAAACACACAAAGTGGAAGGGACCAATGGACATCGCACTCTATTTAAACTTAGGCAAAAGAGTATTTCAGCTTCTCAAGCCCACATCCACAAGTTTTAAAATAGTGACTTGGATATTTTGTAAGCCTGTAAGTGTGTATTACAACTTACTTTTAAAATCCATATCTATATGTCAGAGAACAAAATTGCCCTGTTGACTAACTGTGCAAGGTGATTCTCAAGCAGATTTGGGCTGGTATGGTGGTGCTAGTGGTAAAGAACCCACCTGGCAATGCAGGAGACATAAGAGATGTGGGTTCGATCCCTGGGCTGGGAAGATCCCCTGGAGGTGATCATGGCAACCTACTCCAGTATTCTTGCCTGAAGAATCCCCATGGACGGAGGAGCCTGGTGGACTACAGCCCATAGGGTCGCAAAGAGTTAGGCATTACTCATGCAACTGAACACATATGCACACTTGGTTGGGAAGTGGGTAGTGAGGATGGTGGAGCTAGAGCACTTCATTCTATATAGATACAACCTCTGAAAAAAATCCCCACCATGAAGCAGTGAAAAATAATGAACTGAAATTCCTTCCAGTCCTGGCCTGATCTCCTGATTCAGTTGCCTACCTCAGAATTAAAGAACATTCAACTTGCTTTTCCCCTTGCAGGGTGGAGAGCTGAAAGGAAGTTGCTAAACACTTTACTGAAACTATGCATAATCTCAGGCCAGGTTCTCAGGATACAAATCAACTTTGATGGCATTTTTGATGTGCTCAGTACATGAACTTTTTTACTAGGCTAAGGCCTCCCGACCCCAAATACCCTTATCTGGAATTAGGATACCAACTGTCTTCTACACAAGCTCAAGGTAGAAGTATTTGCATCCATCTCCAAAGCACTACCAAAGGAGTGTCAGAAAGTCCTTCAACAGAGTGGTTCAACTCATGTCCCACACATGGCCTGATGACTTTAACATCCAATCCTTATAACTTATTCATTTATTCAACAGTTATTATTGCAAGTTTACTAAATGCCAGGTGCTGGGTAGACCCTGGTAAACTAATCAATCAAGTTTGCTAGCCCAAGGTGAAACACAAGGACTAGATGGTAGAAAGGGCATTGGTAGTCTACCATTAGAAATAGGCTCAGTGACAGATAGAGAAGTGGTGGCTTAATATTGCAGGGGATGGAAAACAAAATGTGCTCCAAATTACAACAGTCTATGCTCATGAAAATGTCCACACCTCAGCAGTTATGCTGTGCCTATTTAATCAAGGAAAGATTTCTGTCCTAAAGATATTGAACTAAGAAAAGTGGAGGTCCTTAGAGACATCATCTCCATTAACTAGAATTTTTGCTTATGTGAATTAATTCATTTTTTAAAATGCTGAATAAAAGAGATTACCAAATTCTGTCTACAAAAGCAGCATGATAATATTTTAAAAATAAACCATAAATGATATCAACCTTATAAGAGTGTCATACAGATAAAATTATAGAAGGTATATAAATGAGATTTGAAGGTAGAACATATTAGATAAAGATGAGGAGTTTTTTTCCTTATAAATCAAAGTGAGTCTAAAGCAGACACAGGACAAGGTGCCCCAGATTAGGAACTGAAGGTGCTGTTCTTTGGCTTTTACTTATTAATTATGTAAGTAACAGTGATGCGGTTATTTCAATCTTTAATTTTTTAAAAAAATATACAAGTCAGGAAAACATTAAGGTCCATTTCAGCCATAAAATCACTTAATTAAAACTGAAGAAATAGTCTCACTTGTGTATTACTGTGCAGTAAGTATGGTCAAAAGACAATATTTTTTTCCGTCAATGATTATGAAAATGCTTGGGGAGAAGCAAACATTCAGTAACATTCAAAAGATGTGATTGTCATACTTTACCTCATATCACTTAAAAAAAGATATTTTATTCTAAACAATTAAAAACAATTTTTGAAGACAGTCAATGTCTTTTAATTTTTTTAATATAAAAAGGATAGAAAAGAAAGATCTACAAACTACATTAATAATCAAGGTGACAGACTCTAGAAAATGACTGTAAGAGAAAGGATGCAAGTTTACAAAAATAACATGTATCATCCCCCAAATAACCTGTATCATTGAATAGGTAATTAATAAAAGATTTTCTTTATTCCTATATATAAATCATTCCGGACTCTGGAGATACAGAGGGGACAAGATAGTCTCGGCTCTCTCAGAACTTAGATTATATTAAGGGAGTTGAATGGAGAGAAAAAAGAAATACACAAAATTGTTCCATGTCATGGTAAGTCCTAATGACTGAAAAAGATGCTGTTATGTAGAAAAGTAGAGGGCTACAAGAAGACAGACAGAGGACAGGAGAAGAAATGCTAGGAACTGCTTTTTCAGAGACTGTGTCTAGGTTAGACATGCTGCTGCTGCCAAGTGGCTTCAGTCGTGTCCGACTCTGTGTGACCCCATAGACGGCAGCCCACCAGGCTCCCCCGTCCCTGGGATTCTCCAGGCAAGAACACTGGAGTGGGTTGCCATTTCCTTCTCCAATGCATGAACGTGAAAAGTGAAAGTGAAGTCGCTCAGTCATGTCCGACTCTTCGCGACTCTATGGACTGCAGCCCACCAGGCTCCTCCATCCATGGGATTTTCCATGCAAGACTACTGGAGTAGATTAGACATGCGTGCGTGCTAAATTGCTTCAGTCCTGTCCGACTCTTTTGCGGCCTCACGGACTGTAGCTCACTATGATCCTCTTGCCGTGGGATTCTCCAGGCAAGAATACTGGAATGGGTTGCCATGCCCTCCTCCAGGGGATCTTCCCAACCCAGGGGTCAAATCTGCATTTTCTGCACCAGCAAGCGGGTTCTTCACTACCAGCGTCACCTGGGAGGCCCAGGTGAGACATGGTGCTGTGGAAACTTCTCTTGGGAGGTCACATCTCATTTGAGAACAGAGAATCATAGGAAGTGAGCATGTGAAGGATCAGGAGAAAAGCAAATACGGCAGGGAGAGTGAAAATACCAAGGCCCTGGTGCAAAAGATCATTTGTCATCTTCAAGAAATGAAAATGAGACTATGGTAATGAATTTGAGATTTATTCTAAGTGCAGTACAAGGTGTAATGCAGGAAAGTGGAATGATCTCATTTACATGTTTAAAAGATTACTCTGGCTGTTTTATGATAAATGGTTAGGGAAGAGTAGAGAAGATGCACAGACAGCAGGTATAAGCGGATGTGTAGAAACAGTACATCTTGATTTCCACCAGGCAAAGGTCCTCATCACTCTAAGAACAAGTAGGAGAAACTGGGGTTCAAGTGCAGTATGTTCAGGTAAATTTGTAGCTAACCGAACAAGAGGATGTGAAGGATATTGATTTATAAATTTAATCTTATTTTAGTGGACATTCTCTACTGGCAGGCTGCCCTGTCCAGGTCAACATTTTTTATCAATTATTTGAATGGACACAAGCTTATCACATTTTCTGCTACACTGAACAAGAAGGATAATCAATATGTTAGATTAAAAAAAAAAAAAGATTTAAAACAATTTCAACAGTGATGGAACAAAGAGTCACTACTCAGAAGGTGAATGTAATAGAAGTAAATATAATATTCTGATTTTAGGTAATAAAATAACATGATTGGGGAGCTCTGGATAAATAGCCATTCATGAAAAATCAATCCTCTGATTTTACACAAAATAAAGTTGAAATATGAGATTGGAGCTTTAAAAACGAAAACAAAACCAGTGAGTATCATTGTCAGTCCCATTTGCCAAAAGACACATTTATTTCATAGGATACTACTGTTCCCACTGTCCTCTGCTAAGGTCAAGTACATGCATAGAATTAAGTACATTTCTAAAGGGTCATTGCTTGATATATAATTGAGTGTAATTGTGTTGTGAAGAAATTGGTTGTGGATTAAGTACCTAGAGAAGAAAATAAATATGGGACAGGGAGTATGACCGTATTTCCAGATTTGAAGCCTAACCAAAATCATAGAGTAAGTACCAGAAATGAAGATGAGAGATTTAAATATCTACTTCAATTTCAAGGACGAGATATTGAACTTGTTTTTGTGTTTTTGCACAGCTAGAGCAACTACAGTTCAGGATGCTTTGTAATGAACTGATGAGTTCTCTATCTTCAGAATTTTTCAAACTGAATGATTATCAACCAAGGATTCTGAGGGTTGTAGGATATTAGGCATGAAGAATGGGGAAAGCAGGGTAGGTGCCAAACTCAGGCCACTCAAATGCAAAATGAGTGGGAGAGCTTTGACTTTGGCTGAACTGTGCTATTTAAACGTGAATGTGTGCCTGCATGCTCAGTCACACCCTACTCCTTATGGCCCCATGGACTGTAGCCCACTAGGCTCCTCTGTCCATGGAATTTTTAGGCAAGGATACTGGAATGGGTTGCCATTTCCTCTTCCAGGGCATCTTTTCCATCCAGGGATGGAATCCACTTTTCTGTGTCTCCTGCATTAGCAGGTGGATTCTTTACTACTGCACCGCCTGGGAAGCCCCTGTTTAAATGAGTGTAGCTGAATATGAGATTCTGTCTTTCCAATATTTTTGGTAGTAGAAATGTATGGATTTTTACAAAACGAGAGTCTTAAGAGTTAGTAATTTATGTTTTAAATGTCATAAATTAGAAAAATGAAAAGTTGCTCCTGGTATGTTAATCTCTTTTCTGGTGCTATTATTATTACTGTTTTTTAAAATTTCCTACACTGTGAAATCCAAAAATAAAAGAAATTTAATATGGAGGTTTCCCTACTCTGGAAGTTTATGATCATTTTCTAAAATAAATCCAAGAAAATCTCCTTGTTAAAAATAAATATAGATATTAGGTTTGTGTTAAACCAAAGGAAATAAACACTTTGGTTCTATACCACTCAATCAGATATACTCTCCTTTTTTTTTCTGCTCACCTTAATTATTTGGAAGATTACCTCAGAAGAAATTCAAAAATAAAATAATCCTGGAGTCCCATATATACCTAATGCTTAGAAAACTCATTTCTCAATTAATAAAAATGCCACCAAATGGCAATAATAGATTAAGCACTGGATATTAGGTATATTTGGTGTTGAGTTTCCCGGGAGGATTTTATTAATGAGACTGTTCTACAGTGTTACTGCCAACAGATTTCGTAATTAGGAAACCTTTGACATTAATGCACCGCTATATCAGTTGGGATTTTACAGAGGGAAACATATAATCATAAGCAAACACATAAATGCTTTAAAATACAGCTGAACAGCCATCCTCTAAGGCGTCTATTTCAAATGTGTACTGATTGCTCTTGCCCGTTGATTTTACTTTCAACTTGCTATTTCTAAATTCCACTATCTTTCCGTATGCTCATAAACTTTTATTAGGCGGTGGTCTTAAGAGATGGCAAATTTGTTTTTGAATGTTCTAAACCAGAAATGCAAAAGGTAAAGCTTTGATTGTCTCTACTTTTTGTTTATGTAATGGCTTTCAAAATGTCCCTTTTCTTTCAAAGAAGAAAAAGAACTAGAGAATTACAGGATTAATACACTACCAAGGTTTTCTCTTTTCCAGCTGTGAGCTTTATGGCTAAATCACTTCACACATTGATTATTAAGTTACTGGCAGTTCCATTGCTTGCTTATACACTCTCCTTAAAATGTGTGTGTGTATAACCTGTTGTATATGTAAACTTTATGTGTATAAATTTGAGTATATGTGAATATGTGTATAGAGCATCATGTAACCAAGTTATCATATAGTCAAACTATCTCAACCCTTATAAGTTCAGAAGAATACATCTTCCCATTCAGATTTACCATTTATCCTACAAAAGTGATATTTTGCAAATATTGGAAAAGGTAAAGAAGACCAACATAAATTGAAATCTCTTTGATTTTTTAAGATAAACTGCTTTAAAGGTTGATTGGTACAATGGCACAAAAATTCAAAGTCACATTTGCATTGTGATATAATTGCTACTTACAAGCAAACTGAAGCTTTGCTTCTCTGCTAACAATTGTTCCAAACGAGTTTGTTGCTATGCACTGGTACATTCCAGCATCTTGGGTTTTATTGGGGTTATTGATCAACAAGCTGCCTTCAACAACACTGTAGCGGAAATCCATACCAATGTCAACATCTGTTCCATTTAACTTCCACCTATAGTATAAAAATGCCAGGAGATAAAGTCTTGTAATATTAAACAATATTTCTAAATTGTATAAAGTATATATAAAAAATTACAAATAGCATGAAATATCATCTGTGACTTTTTTTTTAAACCACAGTTAAAAAAAATTAGAAAAGCTCTACATAGAAATGGTGTCAATACAAATGTTTATGACATGAGCACATCCTTTTTAGGTAAACTGATATTAAAATTTTAACACCTGTTTTTATGACTATTTACAGTGCTACAGACACTTCACTCCTTTTTTTCTTTTTTGGAAATTTCCCATAGCATCTTGTATAAGCATCTTTAAATAGCACTCCTCAGGAAAAGTTCTTTTTCTGGTTTGCAGTCATTCTTTAATAGGTCTATAGAGATAACAGAATACCCCACTTTTGGGTAGTTGGCTGAATATTTGATGAAATTGCAGCAGATTTGCTTTGACTTGGTCCTTAATATGACTGAAATGGCTGACTACAAAGCAGAGGAATTCTATTGATCTAGAGCTGTCTTAGGAACCAAACTAGCCTTAATCGTGTATCACTTTGAAGATCTCCTTAGCTACTGGCACTCAAACATCAATCAACCAGCCCAATAAACTGTAGGCTGGGCCATTAGGTAACAGACACAAAGAGGGTTTTGTTGTTTTCCTGTTTGTTTACTCAGATCATCTGAATCTGAGTACACAGTCTGGCCCAATAAATTAGTTTTAGTGGGACTCACACATTTAAACAGCAAGACTTTAGTTAAAAATCTACTTTTCACTTCCTTTCTTTTTTTCTAAACAGCCAATAACATTCCAGAGAGAGCTTATTTTAACCAAAGGGTCTTTCAGTAAGTTGTTTTAATATGTACAAACTTTCAAACTAATATAATACAATGACTATCTTGTTTTTTTCCCTCTTCCTTCCCCACTATCCTACAAAAAATATTGGCTTGACCAAAAAGTTCATTTGGGTTTTCCCATAACATCTTACAGAAGAGCCCAAATGCACCTTTTGGTTAAACCCAAATCAGGTAATGAAAACAGTATAGTCAGAGTATCTGAATTATCATCAGTAGTTTCCTAGGAGCAGTCACACTAGGGGACCAAAAATAAAGCAAGACTAGAGCACAAAGAAAATTGATCAGAAACAATAACAGGACTAAAGAGTGAGAAACAGTCATTTTATTTTCTTCAAACAAACAAATAAAAAACACAATATTTAAATGTGTGCATATACATATATACTCATTGTGCACCCTCTTATAACAATTCTGGGGCACTCGGGCTGGTGTGCATCATGTAAAAGGATTTAAATGAAAAAAATGAAAGGTCAGTTGCTTTCAGATTTTGGATACTGGTTATCAACAAAAAAATGTTAGGGTGAGTGCTTTTTTTCCACCAAGATGTCTCTCACACTACAATCTTAAACCACACGTTTTCTAATGAAGTCTTCCTCAATATCCTTGGTCAAGATAAATCCCAGCTCCCCCCAACCTCCTATGGGATTCTCCTTACTTGTTTAGGTGGGCATTCTGCCTTCCCTTCAGCTAGTTTGCCTGTATCAAGCCCTGTCAGTCATTTAGAACTTGACACTCAATGTTCTCAATCAGTGCTTATGATATTTCACTAAATATTTTACTTCTTGGCTGGATATTTTAGCTGTGTGTGTACAAAACTTATGAAAGCATCCTAGCCTACCACAGCATAAGAGCGTATGTTTGTTCAAGTCTGTGTCTTTGAAAAGCGAAAATACAGAAACATGAGGGGTGGGAAAGGTGGACCTGATCGGGAAATGGAACATAACTCTTTATGTGTTTGTTTATAAGAAGATGGGTATTAGAAATTGAAACTGTTCTTAAGCTTGACAGTAATTCTGTGTTCTGACACAGACAAGAAAGTAATAAGCAATAAAAAGAGAACAGCCAGGTTATATCCTAGCATGTCTATATGCTCATGAATCTCCAGAGCAGACTGGCTGCCCTAGATATTTTTTGAGTCACCTGGTCACATTTCTATCATAATTCTCGCTTCAAATGATAGTTGAGCAATTTAATATGACAAATCTAAAAGCTCAAAGAGGAAATTGCAATATAACGTGAGCCACAAGCAGAGTATGGAACTCAGGAATGAGACCACGTGAGTCTTTTTAGAAAAGTCTTGGTAGGGATAATGAGAACACCTCTGCGGGTCTGTCTACACATGTCATCTCAACTTAAATGTTCCGTAGAAAGTCCATTAATCTACTTTATTACCCGCTTTTACGTACAATGCATTATTTAGAAAATAAAGCACTTGCTGTGAAATGCAGCCGAGTCTCCTTTACAAAGCCCTATACCAAGTTTTATTGCAATGCAGTCACTATTCATTCCAATTGAATGGGGACTGCACTGAATTCCTTATCTTATTCCATACTGAAACAGTCTTGAAAAAGTCACAATTTATTTTCAGTTTTTGAGGAGTCTTTTAAGAACTGCTCATAGAGAGGTATGCTTATTTGGCACACAGAGATTTTCCCAAGGGCCAAGGCAAATGGGTGAGTCTCATAAGCTGGTTTCTGCATCACTTGGGGAAACACAACACCATCCTCTTCAGAGAGGGGTCTGTGCACAACCAAACACTGTGAAGCTCTGGAAGGTACCATTTTTCAGATCTTAGTGGGAAGCTATCTATGGGACGTATTGTAGCAAAACATCCCCTTTTCTTTGTTCACTATTTCAAATTGGCAGCTAAGAAGGGGAAGGACCTTTCTGACCTGGAATCTGTAGTCTGCAAACCAAGCTGAATACTAACTTCACAGTAAAAGTACTTCCATTGAGTACTTGACCATCCTTTCTGACGGGAAAGGGAGGCTGAGAGTCATAGGTCATGTCACGTTTCCTCAGGGAACTTTAATACAAGGCAAGTGTGCACACGCCAAAACTTCTTAAGGTTTTCTGGGTCTGAGTCAATCCTTTCAAAATTGAGGGGCAGGAAACAGTGAAAAGACAAGGCTCTGTTCAGGGAATAAACACAAAGAAGAGAGGCCAATCGGGGTGCTTGAGGGAAAAGCCTAATGGCAAAGATCCCCATGGAGAAATCACCTTGAATTTCTCCCATGAATTTCTCCCCCTCAAAGTCAGCCTGAGCCCAGATAAAGTTCAGCCAGAAAGATGTTGAAAATATCTGATCTCTCCATTCTTTCTCTTGCTCTTTCCTTCAACAAAAGGGAGTTTTTTAGCTCCTAGGTACCAATGAGCTATTATTTCATAAGAAACTGCCGAAGGTATAATAAAGGAAAAGAAACCTAGCACATGTGATTAAAAGTTTTCTTCTCAGTGTTTCCCAGCAATCTTTAAAAACATAATAGGTTTCTGTTCCTCTGCTTGTTTTAAATAACAAAGCAAGCCCCTATATCTAGAAGTACAATGTTACAAAGGCAGAGTTAATTAAAGGTCACAGTTTGGGGAGAAACAAAGCAGCAACTTGCCAAATTCTGCTGCAAATTTTGTTTTCATTTATTGCTCACATTTGAACTTACACTTGGTGATGTACTAAGAACTGGGGGCCATTATATCATCATTTATGTGTACAGGAAACTTTCCCTCTTGCATTTATTTATTTATGTATTTTTACTACATAAAGCATCAAAAAACTATTTGATATAGCTTTGAATTCAACTTAATATAGGGAGAATAACTACATATTCTGATTTGTCCAGGGCAGTTCTGAGTATACACTTACTGTCCTAGATAATTATTAACAACGGCCTTTCTCTCTCATAAGTGTCCTAGTTTGGATGATAAAATACATGTTCATCCTAATTATATGGTCTATTGGAGAGGGTTTTGTTTTCTTTCTAGAATATATTTCCTTTTTCCATCCCTATGACAAAAGATCTTTAGCTCTAAATTCAGTTAAGTATCTCCTTTTCTGGGAAACTTTTATTGATATGCTCCCTCTCATTCCTGAAGAAGACCTTCTTTCCTCACGATACCCTAGAACCTGGACGTTCTTTTCTCACACTTAACCTTGTACTTCCTTCTCTAGGCACTCACCACCAAAGTATACTACTTGAACATGTATGTAGCTTATTCAGCTTTGAATTCTTCAACCCTAGCATGGTACTGGAACGTTGCAGCTGCTTAATATGGTGGTTTAAACACCTTTCCTAAAGGATGTATTTTTTAGAATCCTAATATACACCCTAGTTCAAAGCAGAACTACCGTGAAGGAATCTTGTGTGGAAACCCTACATAATTCAGCCAGGGTCATTCCTGAGTCAACTCCGTGGACTAGACTTCAGTCTGAAATATCAGTGGAGTGGTCCAATGAATAATGCTATGTTTGATGAATAAATGAACTGGCATACAAACTAAACTGTAAAATAATTTCTACTATGTTAATGCCAGCATCCTTCCAATCTGAAAACTATCTACCTCAGCTCAAATTCTTCTTCTATAATTCTTGGATGATTCCAATCTCTTCTTCACCTAAACTGTGATACACATGCCATATACTCTTTTGGTTTTCACATACTACCACATATTGATTATTAGCTTAAGGTTTATATCATTAAATGTGAATAGAGACAAAATTATATTTATAAGATACATGTAAGTTATAAAGAATCACAGGACAATAAAGATCTCTAAGAAAAAGAATATTACTTTTGAAGTCTCCTATATCCATTTTCATTCCAATCATTTCCCTCTCAATGGTTCATGATAACTCCGAATTTTTGCTATTTCATTCTTTTGATTTTCTTTATGATTTTATCATGTATGCTAGTATCCTTATCTATCCTCTATCTTACCTGCTTTAGAACTTAATAAATACAGGATTATACTGTTAGTATTTTTTTGTGACTTGCTTTGTTTACTCAAAGTTATGTTCCTATGATCGTGTTGTTGTAGCTCTAGTTCATTCATTTTCACTACTTCATTAGGTTACCTTGCATGAACATGCCAGGTTATATTCAGTATACTACTTATGCTAAATTTGTTCTTGCAAATTTCTGTCAATCTGATGAGTTTGAAAGAGTCTGTCATTTTAGTTTTAGTTTGTACATTTCTATTTATTAATGGGGGATATTTATTCTCTGGTGGCTCAGACAGTAAAGGGTAAAGAATTCACCTGCAATGCAGGAGACCTGGGTTCAATCCTTGGTTTGGGACGATCCCCTGGAGGAGGAAGGCATGGCAATGCACTCCAGTATTCTTGCTTGGAGAATTCCCATGGACAAAGAGCCTGGCGGGCTACAGTCCATGGGGTTGCAAAGAGTCGGACATGACTAACTAAGCACACACAGGGCGCATTTACTAATGGTAATCTTATTGTACGTTTAATGGATATTTAATAGTCTTTTCTAAGAAGTACCTGATCAAGTCTTTTGGTAAAGTTTTAATTAGGTTAGAAGTCTGTTACCTTTTGATTTGTAGGAATTCTTTAAATAGTTCAGACTTTGTAAATAATTGCTATTGCTAAGTCACTTCAGTTGTGTCCGACTCTGTGCGACCCCATAGACAGCAGCCCACCAGGCTCCCCCGTCCCTGGGATTCTCCAGGCAAGAACACTGGAGTGGGTTGCCATTTCCTTCTCCAATGCATGAAAGGGAAAAGTGAAAGTGAAGTCACTCAGTCGTGTCCGACTCTTAGTGACCCCATGGACTGCAGCCTACCAGGCCTCCACCCATGGGATTTTCCAGGCAAGAGTACTGGAGTGGGGTGCCATTGCCTTCTCCGTTGTAAATAATATGTATCACAAATATCTTCTCCCAGTTGGAAGCTTATAATTTTACTCATCCCAGTATATTCTGCTGAACAGCAATATTTAACATTAGTGAAGTTAAATATTTTCTTCTATGATTTGTTCTTTTGGTTATAATTGAATTTTTTTCTTCCCACTAAAGTCTTAAATATGCATGCCTATTTCTTTTGAAACATTTTGCAAATTTCACATGTTGGTCTTCTATTCACTTGGAATTGACCCTTGTGTACGCTGTGAGGTAGGGATCCAACTTTAGTTCATTTTTTTAACCATACAGATTCCACTGTGCAGTATATATCTTTTCAATTTATTTCTAATATTGTCATGACTTTTAAATTTTATCTTTTAATTTTCACAAGATAGTATGCTTTTACTATTTTTGTTGTTTAGTGCAATTGGTTTTTATGTGGAAATACTAACCTTTACCATTTGCTTTACTTATCATTCACTCTTGTATCTAAAGGCAATCTACCAGGGATTATTTTTATTCTGTTTAAAGTATATCTTTCAGAATTTTCTTTAGGCAGGGTCTGCTGGAGTCAAAACTCCAGTTTCTGTCTACCTAAAAACTCATTTACTTTGTTCTTCTTTATAAAAAGTATTTCTGCTATACAAAAATTTTATAGTTAATTTCTCTCAGCATATTGAAGATTCTGTCTTCTCTTTTGCTTTTTTTTTTGTTGCTATTGAGAAGTCAGCTGCTGGTTTAATTGTCATCTCTTTGAAAGTTAGCTGTATTACAACTGTGGCCTACGTTTACGATCATGTCTTCGAGTTAAGTGTTTTCTGTTTCATCATGATAACTCTACATAGGGCTTTATTTTTGTTTGCACTGCTTGAAATTCATTAGGTTTACTAAATCTGTAGATTTGAATGTTTAATTAGCTTTGGGAAATTCTTAGTTTTCTCCTTAAATAATGCTTCTGCCTAATTTTTTTTTCATTCCTTATGGAATTCTGATTAGATATGTGAAAGTTTTCGCTTAGTCTCTTCTCTATCACATTTTGCTCCTCTTATCTGCTGCTTTTAGACAATTTCTTCAGATATATCTTGCACTTTACTAATTCTCTTTTCAGCTATGCTTCATCTCTTACTAAAATCATGTAGTGCCAAGGTTTAAAATAGGTGATTACTTTTGCTTTTCAGTCCTTTGGGAGGCAAGGCTACTTCTTTTATATTCACCATACGATTATATTCTGGAAGGTTTTCTCATGTTAGATTCTCCAGTTGGTTGAGGCTAGGCCTTGTCTTGTGATCCTAGTCCCCCGTGAAACTACAAAATCCAAAGCTACAATTCATATAGTTCATCAAGGTCAAAAACGATTTTAGTGTTCAGTTGGCTTCTTTGGGTTCCAGATCATTTACTAAATATTCCTTACTTTCCTGACAGTTTATTGATGCATTTTTAAAAGATGTTTTAAAAAATATGTTAAGTAATGTTAAGGCTTTCAGTGAAATGATCAATTAGGATATTTAATGTCTAGTATTGTCAGAAACAAAGTTCAGTACTAAACTGTTCATGAATACGAGCGTCTCTTTAGCATCTCAGGATATCCAATGATATCTGTCTAAAGGCTCTTTATGTAAGCAGCACTCCATAAGTATTTGTTGGTTTTACTAATAGAAAGTATATGCATGGTAACACATGCTTTTAAGTCAACAAACCTGATGTGAGGTTTTGGATTCCCTTTAACTTCACAACTGAGCTTCACTTTTTTCTCCTCAGAGTCCAAAGGGAACATTACATGACTTGGTTCTTGAATGAAAATTGGACCATGCAGTGTGTAGTCATCTGAAATGAGAAAAGAAAATGTCCCAAAATGAACATATTCCTGATAGGGAGAATTACAGGAAATAACAACGAAATAAAAATAAAAGAGGTAAACAAACAAAAAATAGTAATACATGACAGATTCAATCCAGCCTCTGGATGACATTTCCTAATGAAGAGTAATCTTTGTGAATTATGAAGCAGTAATATGGACTCTCATATTTCATAATGATGACTTATTTTACCAACAAATTCCAGAACCAAAACGGCTTGGCATTCCCTTTTCTCTTCTCCACTTCTTACTGTTCTATCCAACCCTAGTTCAGCCTCTGATTTTGTTCACCTTTTGTGCCTCCTACATGCCTTTAGTGTGGCTGTCATCCTGGGAGGCTGTCTAATGTCACAAAGCTAAAATGTTTCTCCTCTGTAATGGGATAACATAGTTGGAAGTAAGCCATAATGATTTCGTAAGTACATTAATAATGAGAAGCACCAGTATACTGCTAAAATATGTATAAAACTTTTAGAAATTGCATACATAGGTAAATAAAGAATAACCTAGAGTCATGATGCTCAAATTATGCTTGGCAAATGAATACTTTTTTTAACCTGTTATGAACTAATACATGGAGGCACTTGTGTACATATCACACAGCTGGGACTGACTCAGGACACAAGTTCAGTTACAGCCAGACTAGTCTATTTCAACTTCAAAGAGGCTTGAGTATATTAATACAAATGAGGTATGAATTTCTAAATTCTCAATAGCAGAAGCAAGACGCACAAAATTTATTGTCATGGAGCTGCAAAGTTCAAAGAATGGAATAATCAACAAACAAGATTTGAAGTAACAATGTAGTGTGCATATACTCCTAGAGCAAACACCTAATAAATATTGGTCAAAACACACCTCATCACTGAAACGTTGCACAAAGCCTCGTGTCCTTGACTTTTGAAGTAAGAGCCTGTGTGCATTCGTGCTTAGTCATGCCCATGGACTGTAGCCCGCCAGGCTCCTCTGTCCATGGGATTTCCCAGGCAAGAACATTGGAGTGGGTTGCCATTCCCTTTCCCAGGGGATCTTCCCAATCCAGGGACCAAACCCACATCATGTGCATTTCCTGCTTTGAAAGGTGAGTTGTTTATTCACCAGTTCCATCTTTGCCTGCCAGTGCCAGAGATGCAACAGACATGGGTTTGATTCCTGGGTCAGGAAGACCCCCTGAAGTGGGGCATGGCAACTCACTCCAGTATTCTTGCCTGGGAAATCCCGTGGACAGAGGAGCCTGGCCATTTACAATCCACAGGGTAGTAAAGAATCAGACACAATTGAAGTGACTTAGCATGCATATGGAGAAGGCAATGGCACCCCACTCCAGTACTCTTGACTGGAAAATCCTGTGGACGGAGGAGCCTGGTAGGCTCCAGTCCATAGGGTCGCTAAGAGTTGGACATGACTGAGTGACTTCACTTTCACTTTTCACTTTCATGCATTGGAGAAGGAAATGGCAACCCACTCCAGTATTTTTGCCTGGAGAATCCCAGGGACGGGGAGCCTGGTGGGCTGCCGTCTATGGGGTCACACAGAGTCGGACATGACTGAAGCGACTTAGCAGCAGCAGCAGCAGCAGCATGCATGCACACACATGACTCAACAGTTAATGATTGAGAAACGTGAAGATATAGAAAGAGAATAGCTGTTGGTCTGGGGAACTGGTAATAATCCAGACTATACAGCTGCTACACAACTGAACTTTCAGTTTCCTTAAAGATATAGAGAAAGACCTGACACTCACTCCAAGTTGTTTTTTACAGGAAGCAGACCCCTACTAGATGAAAACTACAGAAACAAAGACCCTAGACTGGATCAAATCAGAAAGTTGATGATGCTTGAAACTCCACCTTGATGCCAACCAATCCCAGGATTGTCCATGAGTTGATCACACCCTGTTGTTTGAACACTATGAAACTCCTCACTACCCCTCCGGTGGGTGGGGAGGGTCACACAATTTTGAAGGCATTAGCCTGTTGCGGCTGCTTTGGCCTGGCAAAACATTAAAACTCACATTTTGTGCCTCCTACCTGCCTTTTGTGCTCTGTCACCCGAGAAGCCTGTCTAATGTCACAAAGATAAAACATCTCTGCTCTGTTAAGGGGATATCATAGTTGAAAGCAAACAATAATTTCGTAGATATATTAATAATGAGAAGCAGCAGTGTACTTAGCCTCTATGTTCCTATTCTGCACTGATAAACAGAGTTTCAGCAACACTACCCGTAACAGGAAAGTGGCTTTCATTCTTTACAATCTCATTTCTTTTTTCCTAGAAGGTTTTTCTAGACCCTCAGGTCTTCCTTTAACCACATGATTTATAAACTATATCTCTTTGTGGACAAATCTTTGTCTATTACATGCATTTGGATCTTTCTTTCCCCTTCTTTGGGCTGTAGGCTCCTGGACAGCATGGCTGTATCTTATCCATTTCTGCTTGTTTTGTGGTACCAACTACACTAGCTTAAACATCAAACATGGTCCATAAGGATTGTTCTATTTGAGGTATTTTTCACTTTTTAATGTTTAGCCAGCTGATTTAAGCACTGCCTAACAAATTTTGAGACAGAAGAGCCAGTGACTATGATGTAAAGTGATACTGAATAGCACCCTATAGCTAGCAATCCGTTTTCCCCTTATATGTGATTATTTGGATGGATGTGAATTACAACTGTGATCCTGGAAGACCTTAATAACCAGCCTTCTGTTGATAGATGATAGGATGAGCCTGAATTCATTCAGGTGAACCAGGACGGAGGAAAACGAAGAAAGCAGATTTGGGCATCTAGGTAAAACATGATAAGGTGACTTCTTTTAAGGCTTTTAATCCAGGCTTTAGAACTTTGCATATTGAGGTTAGGGTAGAAGAAAAATTATGGACTCAAGAAAATCAAACTGAATGGTATTTTATTTTAGAGGAATAGGGACAGCCTCTGACCTTGTTGAGAGAACAACCAGAATATGGATTCAGAAAGACTAGGAACCGAGATTCAGTGCCTTTTGTCAGCTAACTCTATGAACTATGGAGGACCACCTAGTCCCTCTAGGCTTCAATCTTCTCATCTATAAAATAATAGCACTGGAGTCAGTCAGCGCTTCTACACCAGCTAGGAGGAGGAAGAAGTCATGAATATCTTCCCATAAACACAGATGCACGTGACATCCTCATTCAAAGATGTCATGAATTTATTACCACCACCATCCTCTCTCCTTAGTCCATGTATAAAATCTCATGCTAATGAGAGATTCAAACAACGAAAACAGAATTTTTCAAAGAACACATAATAAAAGCATGGAATAAAAGTAAACATGTATCTTTCTAAATACTCATGGTTTAAAGTCAGATATTTCAAAATCTACATATTTACATTTCAGATTTTCAACAATGACATAGTTATTTTCAAAACAAATTTAGATATTGGTCAAGGGTCGGCGCAATTCAATCTCAAAGAATTATATGAATTTTTAGCATATCTTGTTAAGTGACAAACATTACTCATCAAGGTCACTAACACAGCAGCAAGTTGGGTAGATTATTTTCTAAGAGAGATATACTTCTATTGCTCCAATTCCAAAATTATGTGTATATATATATATAATATCAATCATCTCAATTCATTGGTGTTCCCTGATTTGAATTTCATACAGAAATACAGTCTATTACTAGTAATTCCAAATAAGAATAAAACATAATAATGATTATCCAGGATGCAGCTGAGAGGCTGTGGATTAACATCTGTACTATTTCTCAATGTATCCATGCCATATTTAAATAACAAAAAGGATATTTTTTCTGTGTATTTTGTAATAAGAATGATAATAATGATGCTTTGCATTCACTATAAATAACACATTTCATCTAAAGTTTTTATTTTCTCTTGGTTAACCAAGCTCACTGCCTAGAAATTAACATTAGCATAAAGGGACTGGCATTTCAGTTTTCATCTAAAGAAATTCACTGCCTCAAGCATGAACTATCTGGTTTCACAAAGATGGAGGGGGGGATTTTAGAAAGTTGCAATCTAGGTATAGAAAACATATCCTAACTTTAATAGTTGTAAAATCAGGGTTACTAGTATTTTGAGAAAAAAATAAGTTAAAGAGTTGTTTTATTTTCCCCAAACACTGAGGTGCCTGGGTTAAACCACCCTGAGAGTGACATTCTCAGATGAAAGATGGAGCAAGGCACCGCTTAAGCTTGTTCTGTGTGTTGTAGTCACAAAGTGACTTTCAAGTGGCTTGAAGGATTATATAAAAGACTCTGCATTTGCCAAAAGACTTTGCATTCACCATTTCAAACCTGACAAGTTCACCCTTTCATTTATCATAGTAAGTTGTTCTATATAAGCAGTCAAATGGCCATGATCATCAGCCTAGCGAGGGAAAGGAGCAACTCAGAAAGCAAGAGGAAAAGATTAATAAGCCCATACACCTCAACGTTAGACTTTGGACCACCTGTATTGTAATCATGGCATGCTTATTTTTTTAAAACCCCAGTCCAGACTGACTACACTGAAAAATCCAGCATCTCTGCATCTTTTAACTTAGTTCTCCAAGGGATTCTTTTGTACACTGAAATCTGAGAACTACTAATACAGACCCTTCTGATCCTAGATCTCCATTTCATAAGAGCAGAATATCAACCAACACTGGCTTTGCACTCAACTCTAGACTTTCTTTTTTGAGCAAAATCTAACCAACCAAACCTTGCATGAAAATACTTAGAGAGGGAATTTTAGCACATGACTAATGGTTTTGAGGTAAGCAGCCAAAAACAGAACACTATAAAATGGACCCACACAAAGAAAATGATGGATCTGTCAAAGTCAGGGACTAAAGCGGTATAAAAGAAGCCCCCCTGAGAACACTCATTGTTGAATTCAAGAAGCTTACTGTGAGAACACCCAGGGCTGCACCACATTGACAAAGAAGAGGCGTCCTTGGGGAGACCCACTAATCTACCACCCTTTAGTAAAACTTTATCCACAACAAATACACACAACATTCTTGCCATTGTTGTTGTTGTTCAGTCACTAAGTTGTGTCTGACTCTTTGTGACCCCATGGACTGCAGCACACCAGGCTTCTCTGTCCTTCACTATCTCCCTGAGTTTGCTCAAATTCAAGTCCATTGAGTTGGTGATGCCATCTAACAATCTCACAATCTGTTGTCCCCTTCTCCTCCTGCCCTCAATATTTCCCAGGATCAGTGTTGTTTTCAATGAGTCAGCTCTTCACATCAGGTGGCCAAAGTATTGGAGCTTCAGCTTCAGCATCGGTCCTTCTAATGAATATTCAGGATTGATTCCCTTTAGGATTGACTGATTTGATATCCTCGCTGTCCAAAGGACTCTTAAGAGTATTCTTCAGCACCACAATTTGAAACCATCAATTCTTCAGTTCTCAGCCTTCTTTTATGGTCCAACTCTCACATTTGTACATGACTACTGGATAAACCATAGCTTTGGCTATATGTACCTTTGTCAGCAAAGTGATGTCTCTGCTTTTGAATATGGTGTCTAGTTTTGTCATGGCTTTCCTTCCAAGCAGCAAGTGTCTTTTCATTTCATGGCTTTATATGTAATGAATCTCATCTTATTTAAATGACAGCCTGTTGGGAATGATGTTTTCATTTTGAGATTATAAATAGGTGAAAAGTCACACTGGTGCTCTGCTGCCTTGAAGTTAGAGAAACAGGCTGACACTGTTTTTAGGGATCTCTCAGAGGAGCAGAAGATAATGATCTTTCATGCTTCCAGGAATTCTAAAAAATCAAAGTTAAAAAGGAGGACAGGGGACGCAGACTGGTGGCCAGAGCTCAGATATAACTTCAAAGATTCCAGATCCCTAATCTCAGTCCCAGCTTGGGGATTTTAGTGCAAAAGCTGATACCAGTACACTCTGATTTTCTGGGTTCTCCTCTCCTTGGCAACTAATTGCCAACTGGTCACTAGGTTACTTCTAGCACACCACCCATCATCCCAAAGTCTATCCCACAGAAACTGTCCTGGACCAGTTTCAGAATAAAAGGGATATTTTTACATAAAAGAGAGAAGATCTATGTTAAAGAAACCCTCCTTTCATGTTTCAACAAAGAGAGGAGAATGTCTGGATTTTCAGTAAAGAGTAAAGATTTCAAGAAAGTTGAAAGGGTTAGTTGCTCCATCATGTCCAACTCTGTGACCCCATGGATTGTAGCCGCCAGGTTTCTCTGTCCATGGGGATTCTCCAGGCAAGAATATTGGAGTGGGTTGCCATTTCCTCCTCCAGGGGATCTTCCCAATCCAGGGATAGAACCTGGGTCTCCTGCATTGAAGGCAGATTCTTCACCATCTGAACTACCAGAGATTTCATGACCAGAAACTTATTTAGGTTCAAGATCAGGCTACTCCTAATCTTTCTCCCTTTTTGCTCATCAAAGATTTAAAAGTTACTAAAAAACACTGCCAGTTATTCTTAAACACCTTTTTGCATTTGATTCTTTTGTTTTTAGAATCTGTTTTTTTGCGGGGAGACAAAACCAATGTTTGTAAGTCAGCTTCTTCCTGTAACCTCCTTGCAAGCATCCCAGAAATAAAATGTAGTGCCAGGGTTACTCTTCAAAGTTTTAGACTACTGAAAGAGATGCAGAGTCATGGAATTTAAATTAGAAGAGATTATTTAATATTAAATGTATTTTTCCAGATCACAGACTAAAATTGCACTATATCTGTAATGGAAACAAAAATGATTTTCATCTAAAAATAAAATGATATTCTAAGAGTAGCTCAGATGGTAAAGAATCTGCTTGCAGTACAGGAGACCTGGGTTTGATCCTTGGGTCCAGAAGATCCTCTGGAGAAGGGAATGGCAACCCACTCCAGTATTCTTGCCTGAGAAATCCTGTGGATAGAGGACCCTAGCAGGCTACAGACCATGGGGTTGCAAAGAGTTGGACACGACTGAGCGACTTCCACATACATACATAAAAAAACAGTAATAAAACAACACTCTACCATTAGATGTGAGTAAAATTACTGATATCTCAAAGCTGCAGATAAAATAAGTAATAGCTAGATGTCACTTATTTTAGATGCAGTTTGGGGACATAAATGATTTTGCTCTCTATTCTATTGAATTATTCTTTGAATTAATTTGACCCATTCCTGTCCCCAAAGTCCCCAGTTCAGCTCAGTTCAGTTGCTCAGTCGTGTCCGACTCTTTGTGACCCCATGAATCGCAGCACACCAGGCCTCCCTGTCCATCACCAACTCCCAGAGTTCACCCAAACCCACGTCCATCGAGTTGGTGATGCCATCCAGCCATCTCATCCTCTGTTGTCCCCTTCTCCTCCTGCCCCCAATCCTTCCCAGCATTAGGGTCTTTTCCAATGAGTCAACTCTTCCCATCAGGTGGCCAAAGTATTCGAGTTTCAGCTTTAGCATCAGTCCTTCCAATGAACACCCAGGACTGACCTCCTTTAGGATGGACTGGTTGGACCTCCTTGCAGTCCAAGGGACTCTCAACAGTCTTCTCCAACACCACAGTTCAAAAGCATCAATTCTTCAGCGCTCAGCTTTCTTCACAGTCCAACTCTCACATCCATACATGACCACTAGAAAAACCAAAGTCCCCAGATGTCCCTAAAATTCTCTCTTTGAAAAAAGAACGTTACTCTTTTAGGCTACCAGGAGCCAGACTGGGCTCCTGGGAATGGATGGGAACAGTCTGAAGTTTTCTGAGACTGACAAGAATGATGGTAGATGCCAGGAAGCAAAACAGAGGTCTAAGTATCAGGTCCCAGGCAGTAAGAGTAGAGCAAATCCGATTCCAAGTGAAAGGTCAGCACAAGATAACATGCATAAAGGAGCAAGCAAGGGAAGCTTAAAAAATCCACTGATGCTAAATATAGATATTTTTATAGGGCACCTGTGAACAGTACTAACAGGTAACTGAGATTGAGAGGAAAGTCATTAAGGGCCTGAGCCATACCAGACAGCAGGGAGGAATTCAGGGTAAATATTTCATAGAAGATGACTTAGTAAAAAAAAAAAAAAAAAAGTCAAGGTAGCTTTAAAATAATGATTCCTCAAAGCATGGCCTAGTAACCTCATGTATCAGTATCATCTTACCTGGGGGTGCTTGATAAAAGACTTTTGAGCCCCTGTCAGACCTACTGGATTTTTATTATCAGAGCTCAGCACCCTCTGTTCATTACTGTGCTTTCTGCAGGTGGAAAACTAGTACCTTCAATTATGAATTGAGCACAGATGACTTTCAGCCCTTGACCAATTAAGGACACCAATGAAGAAAAACAACCCTGCAGAGTTTTGTTCCATGCGCTAGATCACTCTGTAGCAACCATGTGGGGGGGGGTGAAAGGTCGTGTTTTGCAAGCATAGCCCTTGGTCAATGTGCTTCTCTTTTGGTGGAAATATTTTTCATCTTTTGCAAACTCAGTGACACAACTCTGCTGGGAAAGGACAAACAAGCAGTACTATGATTTCATCCTCAAAACTAAAAATACCAGATTCATTTCCACTTGTAATTGCTGTGGCATTCACAGGTGTTGCACCTGAGGGTTGCTTAAGCTCTTCGTCCTCATGGCAGGTAGAAAGTACCCTCACAGCAGCCAAGAATCCAGGACCATGATATACAGTCAGTCTTCCTCTGACACCAAATTGGCTGTCTGATTAAACACCTGGTCTTGGGCAGACACACTTCACTGGCAACAATCTCAACTGGGGAAGCAAACTCTAGGAGACCTAATGTAGAACACAAGGGCTTGAGTATGAGCTCAGAACACAAGCCCATGAGCTTAGAAGTGAGTTTTATCCGGGTTACATCTGGAGGACAGGTAGACGGTTGCATTATGCATGCTCAGAAGCATCCTGATGCAAACCACAGTGGCTTTGCTGTGTTATATCTTTCATTCTGCTTTCTGCAGAGAGCCCTTTCTCCAGAGAGTAAACGCTCTGTGTGTGTGTGTGTGTCTGTGTGTAAGTAATCAAGGGGGAACACACTGTCTTATTGGATTGCACAGCAAAGCAAAGCCATGCTACTGGAAAAGGTAGTCCTGCTAAGCTGGTTTGTTGGGCATGCTCTAGAATCATGGTCCCATTTCTCTTTTTCAGGGTGGAAGCCTAGTGAGGAGAACCAATTATTCCACATGGGAAAACACAGGGCCCACTGTGTTTGGTTGGCTGTGCACCATCTCCTCCATCCAGCCTTTCTGATGATCACAGAAAATCATTATGGCTAAAAGCCCTAAGTTCAGCAGCATCTCTGTGGGTCCAGATTACTCACAAAACATATGGGCTATAACCTAAGGAAATTCAGAAACAAATGAAATATTGTAACAGTGATTTTCCTGAGTGTGAGAATTCCTTTAAAATTGAATCACTGATTGTAGAAATGATGATGGGACAGCTGTCAAACTATCATTACAAATACAATGTAGTGTTGTTCATCTTTATTAAATAAATAGTGAGGGACGTTCAAAGGCCCCACACAAGGGCCTGTGTGTGAAATCAGCTGCCACACAGCATTTTTGTTGAATAGTTATTCCATCTGGTTCTATTTAGTGGTTCAGTTGAACGGAGGAGAGGCAAAACAGATATCAGAGGAGACAGAAATTCCTGCTTAAAGGATAAGATGCTTCTTTCATTTGTCCTTGCTTTCATCTTCCTTATTTTAACCCCCTCAAATCAGTATTTTCAAACAGCAAGAAGCAGAGAAGTCTATTGACAGAAGGTATATGTGTGAAAGCAGAAAGCAAAGAAAATCTGAACAAGACATAAACTCTCCTACTTTTTTCTTTGTTTTCTGGTTAACAAAATAATGCCGCTGCTACCACATATCATGTCAGACATAACAAGGACCTAATCGTACATCATGCCAGAGCTTAGCAATGATGGGGAGGTGGGCAAGTGTGAAGAGATACAAGTGGTCTCTGATTAGAAAAATTCCACGTTACTGGAGGAAGCATTTGTAGGGTCATCCTACTCTGACCCTAACTTCACATTCTAACCCATTACAGGAACAATAGATTCATTACTCCTTAAAAAAAAAAAAAACACTGGGCATTTGGGGTTGCTAGATGCTTAGAATGGATAAGCAGCAAGGTGCTACTGTATAGTACAGGGAAGTATATCCAATCTCCTGGGATAAACCACAATAGAGAAGAATATTTTTTTTAAATGAATATGTGTGTAAAACTGAGTCACTTTGCTGTACATGTACAGCAGAGGTTGGTACAGCATTGTAAATCAACTATACTTCAATTAAAAAAAAAAAGTAATTGGGTGACTGTGATGTCAAGCCCCAGGTACAAAAAGAAAAATTAATTTTCAACAAATGCAAATATTCTGTAACTCAACTGGAGGCAAAACTGACCTGAACTTATGAGAGGCTATATATAACTTAGCATGAATATTCATATTTTTTTTGCTACAGAGTTCAAATGTGTTCAATTATGGAATGCTGACCCAGGTTCAGCTGGAGAGGTTATATAATACTGGGCATGATATGTGGACCACATTTCTTTCTAAAATCAGAAGGATTCTTAATTATCAAACATTTTTGACCCAAACAGTTGCTGATTAGTGTTCGTGTGCCTGTACTATACATCACTTTCAAGGTTTCATGTAGAGGACGTACAGTGCGCAAAGAAGACGCCATCCTGCCCTCAGGAAGGCTTGTTTTAGAAGGACAGACAGACAATACTCAGATAAGTCAACTTTGTATTTTTAATCAATAGACTATTTTTTTTTAATGTCATCACATTTGATGGGATGTACCATTGTTGGCCTGCTTTTCCCACCTACACAGTTTCTCTTGGCCGCATTTCAGCACAGCATCGTCTTGTTTCTCCACCTTCCTTCGGGTCCTCGGCACCCCTCCCCCTTCCACTGAGGACCCACGCAGTTCTAAGCTTTGCCCACCTTCACTGACCCAGCATCTCCAGACAAGTGTTTGAATCCTGACCCCACAAATGGCCCACGTCATCCTTGATGTAAGATAAACACAACACAAAGGCAAACATTTGGTTGCTTTGTGGACTCACTCTGTTCTTACAAAAATAGTAAGCAAAGGACTTTACAGCTAGGCTGAGGCCCGTAGGTACTGACTTTACAGTCATTTAGCATCGTGAGCTCCTTGTTGCTGCTTCTTTGCAAGTGGATGGCCTCCACCCAATCAGGATGAAGGTTTTGTTGGGCTTTTGAGCGTGGAAAGGGGTAGCCAGGATGCCCAGCTTCAGATATCAGTTCACTAGGAGCTAACACTCTCCTGGGTTGGGGCCTCCCCACCAGGATGAAAATGAATCAGGCAATAATGAGAGGTCACAGGCAGTTATGGACTGAAGCCAGGAACACCTCCCAACTCTCTAGCCAAACTTGCACTTGCCAATTCCAAGATTTATTCTTCTTCCAATCATTGCTGTTGTTTGGTCACTAAGTTCTGTCAGACTCTTTGCAACTTCTGCAGCATACCAGGTTTCTTTGCCCTTCACTGTCTCCCAGAGTTTGCTCAAACTCATGCTCATCGAGTTGGTGATGCCATTCAACCATCTCATCCTCTGTTGCCCCCTTCTCTTGTCCTCAGTCTTTCCCAGCATCAGGGTCTTTTCCAATGAGTCAGGCTCTTCACATCAGGTGGCCAAAGTATTGGAGCTTCAGCTTCAGCAGCAGTCCTTCCAATGAATATTCAGGGTTGATTTCCTTTAGGATTGACTGGTGTGATCTCCTTGAAGTCTAGGGAACTCTTAAGAGTCCTGTCCAACACCACAATTTGAAAGCATAGGTTCTTTGGTGCTCAGCCTTCTTTGTAGTTCAACTCTCACATCCTGAGAGTTGAAAAACCATGCTGGAAAAACCATAGCTTTGACTATACGGACATTTGCCAGCAACATGATGTCTCTGCTTTTTAATATGCTGTCTAGATTTGTCATAGCTTTTCTTCTAAAGAGCAAGCGTATTTTAATTTCATGGCTGCGGTCACCATCCTCAGTGATTTTGGAGCCTAAGAAAATTTCCAGCCATACATACTACCGTCCCCTGAATTTATCCCAGCCTCTTTCATTCCTCTAAATACGGCTATCAGTTGACTAATAATAATTCAACCATTAAACTGGCTCTTGTCAAATTTAGGCCTTATTCCAGAGATGGGAATGTGGTATTTCCAGGGTTTAACTTCTGTTTTTAACGAATCAACACAGAAATACAGTACACTGTCAATGACTAAAAAGAAAACAGATTAAGAAAAAAATTTAAATAGAGGCCTAGGGTCATCATTGATCAGGTTGCTGGATCAGGGGTCTCCAAGGGAATACTATGTGATTGCAGACCTGTCTCCACTATCAGCTGAGAAAAGTGAGGTTTAAGGAGTGACTTGTCAAAGGTCACATTTCTAAGAACTGTGATCGTTGGACCTTGCTTCTAGTCTTTCACCAAAGCCCCAAGTTTTAAAAGTTGGGGTGGGGGTGGGAGTGGACACAGACAGGTCTACAAAGGTTCAAGTTATCTTTTATGATAAAAGGAAAGGAGACATTTCTCCTCCCTTTGTCTTCAAAAAATAATCTCTCTTAATAATTTACTGTGCTATGTTATGCTGTGCTGTGCTTAGTCACTTCAGTCGTGTCGGACTCTTTGAGACCCTATGGACTGTAGCCTGCCAGGCTCCTCTGTCCATGGGATTCTCCAGGCAAGAATACTGGAGTGGGATGCTATGCTCTCTCCAGGGGATCTTCCCAACCTAGGGATTGAACCCTTGGCTCCTGCATCTCCTGCACTGCAGGCAGTTTATTTACCTCTGAGTCACGGGAGGAAGCCCCCTATTAATTAACTACTCATGTTTAAACAGGATAGAGTTGCACTGACCCATTACAAATGATAAGAGAACTGACCATCTCTCATGGAGTCTGAAAGTGAAGTTGCTCAGTCTTGTTTGACTCTTTGAAACCCCATGGACTGTCACCTACCAGGCTCCTCCATCCATGGAATTTTCCAGGCAAGAATACTGGAGTGGGTTGCCATTCCTTTCTCTATAATTAATAGACTAGTTTCTAAAATAAGTTTAGCATTACAGAAAAATTGAGCTGGAACTCAGCTTGGTGCTTTGTGATGATCTAGATGTGTGGGATGGGGAGGGGTGGGTAGAAGGGAGGCTCAAAAAGAAGGGGATATATGTACATATGTAGCTGATTCTAGAGAAGGAAATGGCAACCCACTCCAGTATTTTTGCCTGGAAAATTCCATGGACAGAGGAGTCTAGCAGGCTACAGTCCATGGGGTCACAAAGAGTCAGCCATGACTGAGTGACTGAGCTCACATCTGATTCATTTTGTTATATAGCAGAAACCAACACAATATTGGTAACCAATTATAGTCCAAAAAAAAAAAAAAGGCAAATGCAGGAAGTTTTCATATATCCTTTCTCCCCTGCTCATAGTTTCTACTATTAACATCTTGCCCTATGTGGCACATGTGTTATAACAAATAAGCCAATGGATACAGCACTATTAACTAAAATCCATGGTGCAATAAGGCCCACTCTTTGTGTTGTAAAATTCTTTGGATTTTGGGAAATATAATATAAGATGTCTCCCCTAGAACATTATCACAGATAGTTTTTGTCCTAAAAACCTCTGTGCTCCACTGTAGCTAACTCTTAACGTTCAAATATATCACTATTTACTTATGAGAACAAAGAAGAGACTAGAAACACATATGAATATAACTGATAGATTTTGGCTAAATAGCTCCAAATATCTCAGATATCCCTTGGGCAAAAATACCTCTATAGCCTTGAACTGCTTGGTGGGAAGAAGCCTGGAACTTCCAAAGGCCCCCACATAGAAAGCATAAAGAAATCAATGATGCTAAAACAAAGCCAAAGGCTAGAGCTTCAGTGATATCCTTTGAGGTTTTAAGTCACTTCTGTCCAAAGCAAGGCTTATCCCTAAGATGGTCAGGTATGTGAGCAAATGATTGCCTTTATTTAAGCCAATCTGAGCTGAATTTTATCATCTGTAGCTAAATGACTCCTAATTGAAACTGTATTCATAGACAGTACCTGTCAATTTATTCAGCGGTTTAATTCATGTTATTGGTCTTCTTTCTATTTCCTTTTGACAATTCTCTACATGCACGTGTATGTAAAAATGCACTCAAACAGGCCCTTCAACAATGTGGTAGACAAAATCTTCTCTCTGTGGACCTAATGTTTATTTTTATGCCTCAACCTTCACCTTGTCCCTCCTATGATCAACTGCTCCCTAGAGGTCTCCTCCTTTGAACTGTGCCTTTTCTGATTTCTGGATACGAATGATAGCTTGGCAGGAAAACTATGACAAACCTACAGAGTGTATTGAAAAGTAGAGACATCATTCTGCCAACAAAGGTTCATATGGTCAAGGGTATGGTCTTCCTAGTGATCACGTATGGGTGTGAGAGCTGGGCCGTAAAGAAGGTAGAGCACCAAAAAACTGATGCCTTCAGACTGTAGTGCTGGAGAAGACTCCTGAGAGTCCCTTGGACTGCAATTAGATCAGTCAATCTTAAAGGAAATCAACCCTGAATACTCACTGGAAGGACTGATGCCGAAGCTGAAGCTCTAGTAGTTTGGTCATCTAATGCGAACAGCCGACTCAGAGGAAAAGACCCCGATGCAGGGAAAGATAGAGAGCAGAAGGAGCAGAGGGAGTCAGAGGATGAGACGGATGGATAGCATCACCGATGCGATGGGCATGAACTTGGGCAAACTTCAGGAGACTGTGAGGGGCACAGAGGCCTGGTGTCCTGCAATCCATGGGGTCACAAAGAGTCGGACATGACTGGGCAACTGAACAACAACAACAAATGGTATCAAAATTTGTTTTTCCCATGTCTTTCCCCATCACAGGACACTATTTCTTATTGGAAACCAAAAAGAAACACACACACACAACTGTATGGTAATCATTTCCTAAGTTCTAAGCTTCCAGCTAGAATTCATATACTTTAATGGTGACCTTTTGAAAAGATAATTAACCTAAAACAGTGGTAATACTCCTAATGTGCGTTTATATATTCTTTGTGCGTAGAAAGATACCCCTAGGCCAGTTAAAAATGAATACAGAACTACATTCTTCTCAGATTCTGACTAAAGAGATTTGGAAGTGGGGCACAGGTATATGCATTCAAATCATGCATCTTAGATTACTCACATGCACGAGATCTACAGTCATGAGTCACCGTTTGAAAAAGAAAAACGGAGGGAACATTAGCAATGATGGTAGGCTGCTTCAATCCCCAGGTGGCTGCTACAACTGATAAGGTGTACGATTCTCAGGTCAAATGCTGGAACTACCTCTCTTGTATGTCCTGGGTGAGTAGAGTATTTCCCATCCAAAAAGCAAATGGGAATAAATCCTTGTGTGCAATGGGAGGTGTCAATGATTATATCAGACCTGTTTTGGCACCTGATGCTTTCCTCATCATGTCTTAAGAATACTGTCATCCAGGTCTGTCCAAGCCTGTGTGTGGCTGGGAGAAACAATGCCCTTTCCCCAGTTCTAAGCCTCCCACAGCTAACACATTCTCCTTCTCAACTAAATAAACAAAAACAAAAAGCAAAAAATGTATGGCCAAAAAGTGGAGGTTGTCTTTGCTGCACTCAGTCATAATTTCACACTTTCTTAGAGACCATCTGCTTCAAGCCCTTCTGGGGTGAACTGCTGCTGTTATTAGCCCCTCAATGACACCCCAAGTTCCCCACCACCTTCCCTGACATTAAATTGCTTGAACACGGAACCCCTGCAGGCAGCACTTTCATGTTACATGCACCGCAGCTTTTCAAGGAATATTCATGAACCTTTGCACCTGTCTCTTTGGCAGCTGAAGTGCCCCATGTCTGCCTTTCCTTAAATGTTTCAGGTTTTAATTTGGCACATAGTGAATGTGTCATTATATGGAGATATATACCAGGGGGCATGAAAGGGAGTAATCTGAGAACTCTTCAAGCAAAACTGGAACAACATATTTCTAACAGGAAAGATCTACTAAATTTGAATTTCGTATGCTTCTCTTTCTGGTGTGTAGGTACTTTAGCTATTTTTCATATTGTTGCTTAGGAAACCAGGCTGTCATGTGTTCCTGATGAAGCTGAGAAGAAGAGAAAAATTAAGATTAAGTTCATGGCAGGCAGTGGGTTCCAGGCATAAGTCTTCTCAATGGGACATTGGTATTTTAATAGAAAGTTGGTAAGGAAACCCAAATCAGACTTATGTGGTACCTCCCTCACTGACTGAATCCAGAAGTCCTGCTGGAGCAGGATAAATACAACCACAATCAACTTAGGCAGAGATGAGCTGAGTTGTGGCAAAAAAAGATGCTTATGAAATCATAAGTCAACGTCTACCTTCCCTGTCTCAAAAGGTAATATCTGCCTCCTATTTAGAGACACACAGAATAATGAAAATGAGTCTCCATCACTGAGTGCATTATTAGGCCAGGCTCTGATGCAAACTGAAAAGACTCAGTAGGCCTTGTCTCACTTACCCTACAACAGCCCTACTGACAGGTCTGACACTCCTCCTCACTTGGTGATGGAGAGAGAGATGCCTGGAGATAGCCACCCTTATGAGAGGTTGCAAAACAGGGATTCATTGGTTTCTTCCTTTTAGAAGCCAGTACTCAGTAGCACCATGATATAAAGTAGAACTGCCCTCTACGTATTAACCCCCAAGAAGTAACAAAGGAGATGTTGATATGTCAAATAAGGATGGTGTCATTAAATGTGAGTGGTTTCTTATTTTTAATCCAACTCTATTTTTGAGGCGAGGAAACAAAGGTGAGGTTCAGTGGTCACACAGATACTCAGTGATGGAGTTCTAACCAGAATCTTGATTTGTTGATTATCAGTGGAATTTTTTCATAGTACCATAGGCACCCTCCAGTTTATTGTTCGGATAACAGCGGGATTAGTCTGCTTTTACCTAGAAATATAGTGGAGAAAAATGACAGAGTCATCCCTTAGGGAAGGAAGGAATCTATTTTGTCAATATTTAAGTCTTCAAACTTTGGTTCAAGAGAAAATAAGTGAAAGCCTGTTTCCTTTTAGTAGAGAACAGAAAGGATAAGCGTATTCATCATATGCTATACTTGTTACTAATTCTTTCAAATTATAAAGTAGTTCTTTGAGGGAATTACCAACATTTTGATGTAGAGAAAGGGTATTTTGTCCTAAAGTATTCTCTATAGAAAACTTAATAAAAGAGGGGATTCATAACCTTTCAAAATGACAGGCATAAAATTTACATCTAATTACTGGCCATTCTGCCTTTTCTGTGTCATTCTGTCATAAGGTAAAGTGGCATGCACGCTGATTTGGGCAAACACAAAAGCAAAAATTCTTTCTGTAAAGGGATAAATGGAAGTAAAAAATGCCATTGACTTGAATTCACAGGCTTATCAAAAGAAGGGGGAAAACACTTCTTTGGCTTTCCAAAGACAAGGTAAAAAGCTTGTCCACTAAGTTACTGGACCCTTTGAATAAGTCATCCACCTCTCTGCTTCATTTCACTGACAACTGATGCCCAAATTCCTTCCCATAGACCTGTAACCAGAGAGGTGGGTGACCATGACCTTCTCTACCTTTATAACAAAAAATACCTGTTTGCTTAAGCAATACAGCAACTAACCAGAAGCAACTGACAGAGGTACCAGATTAACACCTTTCATTCATTCAACAAATATTTCTTGAGTCCCAGCTATGAGGTAGATGATTAACATGTTGAGGATAGGCAGAGAAGTAAATCAACACACTGCCCTAAAAGAGCTCATGCTCTAGGCTGGGGAGGCAACTCACACAGCGTGTTGAAGGGTGAGTAGTGTTGGGAAGTAAACAAGAAGGGCGCAGAGTCCTGGCAGGGCACTGAGATTTTAAACAGGCCAGTGAGGCCCCTTATGGAAGATGATGTGATGCAAGATGCAGAGGAAGCGAGGAAACAAACCAGAAGGGTATTTGGGAGATAAATATTGCAAACAAAGGCAGGAGTGCCTGCACAACTCCTAAGGCCTTAGGAAGGTGCTTAGTGTAATAAGTGCTTTCCCACTTTCTCTCTCCCCCACTCCAGTTCCCTGCTCCCACACCCCTCACACACACACTCAGAGTACCTGGAGCCCCAGGGTGGAGGGAGCGGTAACAGGAGACAAGCAGGGGTGGCAGCAGCTACACCGTATCAGGCTTCCCTCTCCCATATTTCTGGCAATTCTCCAACCAACACTGTGTAAGTGAAAGTTGGTATCATTGCTCATTTTATGGACTAACAAAGTGACATTATATCCTCATTTTACAGACTAACAAAGTGAAACACAGAAAAAAAAAAAGTCCACTTGGGACCCTGGGGCATATCCTGGCACTACCATGAGGCTTTTTTTCTTTTTCTTTCTCAAAAGATGCACATGGGATTAGGAAACTGCAATTCTTGACCAATCTTCTCATGCAGAACATGCCAAAATCTGTACAATACTTATAGCACAGGAATTAAAAGCATAGGCTTCAGACAACAGTGTGGGCAGGCTAAGTCGCTTCAGTTGTGATTGTCTCTTTGGGACCCCCTGGACTGTAGCCCGCCAGGCTCCTTTGTTCTTGGGATTCTCCAGGCAAGAATAATGGAGTGAGTTGCCACGCCCTCCTCCAGGGGTTCTTCCCGACCCAGGGATAGAATTCCAGTCCACTGCATTGCAGGGAGATTCTTTGCCATCTGAGCCACCAGGGAAGCCCACAGATAACAGTACCTGGGTTCAAATTTGAGCTCTGCCTGTGGGTGACCTTGAACAAGTTGCTTGGATTCTGTGTCTCTGCTTTCTCATTTGTGAGATACTAGTGCATATGTTCAGAGAGGGCGATGGCACCCCACTCCAGTATTCTTGCCTGGAGAATCCCGTGGACAGAGGAGCCTGGTGGGCTGCAGTCCATGGGGTCGCTAAGAGTTGGACACGACTGAGTGACTTCACTTTCACTTTTCACTTTCATACATTGGAGAAGGAAATGGCAACCCACTCCAGTGTTCTTGCCTGGAGAATCCCAGGGATGGGGGAGCCTGGTGGGCTGCTGTCTATGGGGTGACACAGAGTCAGACATGACTGAAGTGACTTAGCAGCAGCAGCAGCAGCAGTACATATGTTATAGGGTTATCTGTGAGTACAAAATGCCTTAATATTTTTGAAATGCTAAGAACAATGCCTGACACTTAATGAGTCCTATACAAGGAAGGAAACACAATATGTCTACACATTTCCTACTTAAAGTCTCTGATTTGGGGTGGAGGGTGTTGGAGATACAAAGGAGAGAATCAACTCTAGTTACTTTTTAATGTTCTTGTAGATAGGAAGACATACTTTTTCCTTAGCAGTCCAGTTGAATAGCAATTTTCTGAATATATATTGCCAAGGATACACATTTTTTTTTGCCCCAAGAAAAATAATAAAGTAGATCAGCATATATTTCTCCTCTTATTCCCCCACCCCCACCTCCCAAAATTAGTAGCCTGAATGATTCAATAAGCACTCAGGTGTAAGCTGCACACAATCCATCTTTAATCTTTCCCTAGGTTTCTGAATGAATGATGTCAACATTCATGCTTAGGATACTTTTAAATCAAAGAAGGTCATCTTCAGAAAGGGCTAAAAAGAATATAAGCAATGTCTCTATTTAAGAGGAATTAAAGAAATGTGAATTCCTTTGGTTTCTATCTTTTGATGTCATGGCATTTCTATTCCAGTGACATAAAAAAGCACTATGATGTGGAACAAAAATAGGAGATACCTATTTTTGGCAGGCAATAAAACATGTCCTTCACGGAAACAGCCTATTCTTCTGCTCCCCAAATCTCTTGGATACTACAATACTTCCAGAATATGATGATATTTTATCACCTCTGTCTATTGCATGTAAGTTCTTCGAAGACAGGAATTTGAGTTGATGTGGTCTTTGTTTCCCAGACTTTATCTTTCTTTCTGGCACAGTGTAGATACCTAATCCATCTCTGATGAATGAGTTAGTGAAAGAAGGAAACAATATGGCAATCGTTATTAAGTGGTATGTAGGGGAACCAGTGTGGAATGCAAAATATCCTGATTGGTGGTCAAGTACTATTTACAACAGAACCTGCTGCTTCTTGAAGATCTTTTGAGAGAACTAGATAAGGCTTATTCCATTAAGAAAGTCAACTTTTAAATTTTCTGTGAAAATTGACTTTTCATTTGATTTTAAAATGGTGTCTTTATAAAGCCTTTTTCTAATGTCAGGGCACTCTTTAGAAGAATTCATTCCCACTCATTCATTCATCCACTCATTCATACAATGAGTGTTTTCTGAGCATGTACTCTGTTCCACATGCTGAAGATACAATAATGAACAGGGACAAATACAGTTTCTCCCTTAAATTCATTAAAAATCTATTCACTGACAAGCTTATGCTTGTAATTTAATTTTAAAAATAGACTGACAAAACAAAAACAAAAAATCTGATGTGGACAGGGCTAAGTCATCATCTAGTCCAGGAAGTAGTTCTTATCATTCTCTGACTCACAGAACACATTGAAAAGAAGATGGAAAGGAACTGATATCTACATAAACTTTTACACAAAATTTCTAGGGTTATTGGACACTCTTCCCTGAAGACAATCCATGAATTCAGGATTTAAAACCCCTGACCCATTCTGGGTCTATCATTTCATACCTCTGTGTGTGTCCACATTTAAAGACACAAAGTAAAAATGTTTCAGTTCAGTTCAGTCGCTCAGTCGTGTCCGACTCTTTGCGACCCCATGAACCGCAGTATGCCAGGCCTCCCTGTCCACCACCAACTCCCAGAGGAGTTCACTCAAACCCATGTCCATCGAGTTGGTGATGCCATCCAGCCATCTCATTTTCTGTCATCCCTTTCTCTTCCTGCCCCCAATCCCTCCCAGCATCAGAGTCTTTTCCAATGAGTCAACTCTTCGCATGAGGTGGCCAAAGTATTGGAGTTTCAGCTTTAGCATCAGTCCTTCCAAAGAAAAATGTTTAGTTCATATTAAAACCTCAAAACTAAATATTCACTATGGCTAAGTCTCTAGAGTATTTCAGAGGATTGAAAGTAGCAAAAGCGAAAATAAAATGTTTTAAGTGATAAAGGAAAGAATAATTAGGGAGAATTTGTTCTCTTTTAGTAATAAAGTTAAGAAGAACATGTATTTCAAACACTACAACTATCCTTTGAGTCTTTTGTACTCTTGAGAAATCAACAGAGAACTACTGGTTAAAGTGCTTGAAGCTAATGGTCTGAAAAAGATTGAGTGAAATAAAATTGTTTTGCCTGAGTAATAACTGCTGTCAAATGAGAAGGAACTATTCTTCACCAAACTTTTGGGATCTTGACCCAAAAGGCATCCTGAAGTAGGATTTGAGCAATTGTTAACATTTCCTCAAAGGCAATTCAGGAGTTGGCAGTTGACAGTTGAAATGCTTCTACTCTAGGCAAAATTTCCAGCATGTAACTGAGGTTATTTATAAGCCTTCCACAGATAATTACTGAAATGTGTGAAATACTTGGCCAACACACATAGGGAATTCAGTGTGCTACCAATATAGCAAAAGCTACAGGGTCATAAAACATAACCATGAAAATATATACATTTGGAGAAAATATAAATGAGACTATTTTGGTAAACTGAAAAAAGGCTAGTGATGATTTGAAGATATGATGATTACAACATAATAATTATAGCTAACCTTTATGAAGCACTTAAGATATCATGGACCACAGAACAGCAGAAAATATTTGCAAATCATACATCTGGTAAGAGGCTGGTATTCAGAATACATACAAATTCTTGTAACTTAACAATGATAAAAGAACCCAATTTTTAAAATAACCAACAAAGGATCTGAACAGACACTTCTCAGAAAAAGAAAAAAAAAGATATACAAATGGCAGATAAGCATACAAAAAGATGTTCAACATCACTCGACACTAGGGAAATAAATACCAATGAGGCACCACTTTACACCCAGTAGATATATACATAATTTTTTTAAAAAGTGTTGACAAAAATGTAGAGGCGACCTGAAGGGGAATGAAGTCGAAAAGGAAGGGGATTTATATATATATATGTGGCTTATTCATTTTGCTCTAAAGTAGAAACTGAAACACGGAGAACGCAATGGCACCCCACTCCAGTACTCTTGCCTAGAAAATCCCATGGACGGAGGAGCCTGGTGCAGTCCATGGGATCGCTAAGAGTCGGGCACGACTGAGCGACTGCACTTTCACTTTTCACTTTCATGCATTGGAAAAGGAAATGGCAACCCACTCCAGTGTTCTTGCCTGGAGAATCCCAGGGACGGGGAGCCTGGTGGGCTGCCGTCTATGGGGTCGCACAGAGTCAGACACGACTGAGCAACTTAGCAGCAGCAGCAGCAGAAACTAAAACAACATTGAAAAGCAACTATATGCCAATAAAAATTAATTTAAAAATATAGAGATATCAGAAACTTCAAATAATGATGGTGGGAATGTAAAATGGTGTGGCTGCTCTTTAAAACAGTTTGCAGTTGCTCAAAAATTAAGTGACCCAGAAATTTCACTCCTAGGTGTATATCTATATCAGAAGTCTCCCAAAGCCTCCTCAGATTCAACCATTTACCAGGAAGACTAACAGGACTCAGCATACAGTAGAAATCACAGACATGATTCTTTACATCACAGTGTAAAAAGGGATGGAGGAAAACTTGCAAAATCAGCAAAGAGAAAAGGGATACAGAGTAAAGACAAAGGGAAACCAGGGCCAAGCTTCCAATTTCCTCTTCCGAGTTGACTCACATAAGAGCAATTCATTTGGAATATACCTGTGAACTGTTATCTGTAAGGAAAATTCATTTCAGATTCAGTCCCCAGAGTTTTTATAAGGCACCAGTGATGTAAGCAGTCTCTGCATGGGTGCGTGTGTTCCTAGTCGTTCAGTCATGTCCTGTAACCCGCCAGGCTCCTCTGTCCATGGGATTTCCCTGGCAACAATATTGGAGTGGGTTGCCATTTCCTTTTCCAGGGGATCTTCCTGACCCAGCAATCAAACCCACGTCTCCTGTGTCTACTGCATTGCAGGCTGATTCTTTACCCACTGAACCACTGGGGAAACCCCATTTAAAGTAGTCTCTTCTTGGCACATATCTAATTGTCAGATTCCTAGAAACAAAGTGGATTTCAGCACAAAACCTACTGCTTGTATAAGCAGTTGAGCCATTCTTCTGTTAGCTTAGGGCAAAAACTATAAAAAATCAAGCTCCCAGATGTTATCAATGGTTAAACTTTTAAGCCATCCTTCCCAACACAATAGTCAGGCCTGTTACCTCTTTTCTGTGCAATACCCAACAGAATTGTGTTGACAGCTGTGTAAGTTTTATACTTTAAGATTATTAACATGGTGCATTCTACCTCATATTAAAAAGAAAAAACAACTTAGAGATGCTAAGAGAAGATCTTGGAGTTAAATTTAAACAATTACCTATTTGGTATATCAAAATTAATTGGTGCGTTAAAAATGTAAAGAGGACTGCTATGAATTTAACTGTGTCCCCCACAATTCATATGAAGCCATAACTCCCAGTGTGGCTATATTTGCAGTAAGGAAGTTATCAAGGTTAATAGGTCACAAGACAGAGCTGATAGAGTTGGTGCCCTTTTGAGAGGCGACAGCAGAGTCTGTTTTCTCTCTTTGCCCGGAGAAGACACAGCAACAAGGCAGCTGTCTGCAAGCTAGGAAGAAAGCTATCACCAGAAACTGAGTCAGCCAGTACCTTGACCATGAAATTCCCAGAATTCAGAATTATGGGAAAATACATCTGTGTTATTTAAACCAAGTACTGATAACTAAGACAGGGACCATGCAATGTGCCTTATGTAAAGTGTGTCACTTAATCTTTAAAACAAACTGGTGTGAGAAATTCTATTGATCTTTCCTTTTTACATAAAGTCTTTAGAAAATTAATTTACTAAAGTAATAAGGTAGGATTTAAACAAAGGTTATTTGATATGAAAAATCCGTATTCCATCATACTCTACACTCCCTCAAACTATAATGAATCTGTGAAGAGACTTCCAAATTCTAAGAATATATAATATAAAACAGACTCATGTTTTAAAATCCCCTTTGTATATATAATTTACCCCTTTATGTATGTATTTTCACCTTTTATTTTCCTTTATTGTGTTGCTTTTCAGTAACCACTTCCTTCAGAAACATCTAATTCCAAGTTGGGTACCTAAAAGCAGGGCTTAATTCTTTTATTGGAAATCACCACAAAGCAACAAGGGCGACGCAAAAAGGAAGAACAAGCCCTATCACATACAAAAAGAGAAAATATATGTGGAAAATGATTCAGGTGACCCTTGAACAACCCAGGAGTTAATCCATGTATAACTTGTAGGTGGCCCTCCATACCTGACTCCTCCACATCTGTGGATTCAACAAATAATAGACCATGTGGTGGACACACCGTGGGGTTGTGGGGAGGAGACGGTGGCACCAGCTCTAAAACAGATGCATTACCATGTGTACAGATGCCTAGTGGGAAGTTGCTGGATAGCACAAGGAGCTCAGCCTAGTACTCTGTGATGACCTGGAGGAGGGATATGGGGTTGGGGGTGAGGGGAGGTTTAGGAGGGAGCGGATACATGTGTACTTGTGGCTGATTCATGTCATTGTATGGCAGAGGCCAACACAACATGGTAAAGCAATCATCCTCCAGTTAAAAATAAAATAAATAAGAAAATAAACAACAAAAAATCCAGACTTCGTAGCACTATAGCATTTACTGCTAAGAAACATCTGAGTATAATGGACCTGCATAGTGCAAACCTGAGTTCCTCAATGCAGCAGAGGGCTGTTGAACCTACTGGAGTCACCTAGGAATTCACAAAGGTCCTGAAAGAACCTGATGATCTCAGACAAAGCAATAGAGAACAGCTCTCCAATGCAAGCTACCCAGTCAACAGTAACTTGGTTTGGAATACAATGACAGTTTTGTGGACCAAAACTCAGGATACCCTGGAACTGGTAGTGTAGAAAATCTCAAAAAACAGGGAAGGTGAGAATGAAATAAAATCACACAGAAAACATATATATGCTAAAACATATATATGCCAAAAGTCATGTTTTGGCGGCGGGAATGATTCTGCATTTTGAGTAGTACCATAGGTATTGCTCTCTGTTGGCTATAGCGATATAAAAACCTAAAAAAAATAAGACTTAAAGATAAAACCTGAGTCAAAAGGAGAATGCTTCATTGTCTATAAAGTGGTACTAGCTTTTTTACAATATTGAGTAGACCATAAAGAACTCGCCCTATTCAAAGATGTGTAATATTTTAAAAAAAAGAGAAAGAAAACAGCACAGAATATATTGAATAAATTAAAACAAAACATGAATGGAAGGGCAAAAGTAAATAGTATGTAAGTATATAAGTAAAAGCCAAAGTAAAAGGCAAACAACTAAAAATGAAGGGAAGAGAAAAGTAAAAATCAGAGAATAGAATGGCATAATGCATCTAAATTAAAGAAATTGTTAAAGACTTAAATGGTTAAACCATTTTATATAAGAAAGGAATACAAGTGGGAAAATAAAAAATGAAAAGTCACAAACATAAAGCAGAGAAAATGAAAAGAATCCTAAGAGATTATTTGTCTCAGTACTACACAAATGGAAGATCTAGAGGGAAATATTCGTGTCCAAAACTAACTCTAGAAGAAATAGAAAATCTAATTAGATCTGTTAGCTGAGTAGACAGAAAGCTGTCCAAGCACCACCAAAGAATCAGACACAGATGGATTCACAAATTCCACAGACATTTACAGTGTCCAGTGCTATTTATAAGTTCACAAGCTAATAAAGGAGATGTGCTTTCAATCTCTGGGTCGGGATGATGATCCCCTGGAGAAGGAAATGAAAACCTACACCAGTATTCTTGTCTTGGAAATCTCTTGGACAGAGGAGCCTGGTGGGCTACTGTCCAGGCAGTCAGACAGGTCTCAGTGACTAAACAACAACAACAAAGCTAATAAAATGAAGTTTCCAAATTATTATTATATATATTGAGAAATATATATATACACGCCCACACACACGCCATAATTCAACAAAAGTAGCTCGCTAGCTCTGTCTTTGTCTTTCTTCTTCCTTCTCTCTCTCCTTCCTCTCCCCATATATCAACCTCACTTTTCATATTCTACTAAATTCTAGTGTAATAAAATACATTTGCAGATAAGAAGAGTATGTATTCTACTTTCCTTAATTTCAAGGTTACCTTTGAAGTAACTTAAATTCATACCATATATGCCCTTGGGCAAAAGGGAACTTTGACCTTCCTTATTTGAAATTGTATTGTATTCAGAATGCTTCAGTTTTATACATGACGTGTTTAAAGTACTCCAGAAAATCCAGAATATAGATCTGATGAATGTCAGCATTTAGCAACGAACAGGGGTCTAAAGCACTGATTATCTTAAACTGAATTCTGTATAAGCAAAATCATGGCTCTCCAAGTCAAACTTCCATGAAATCCAATGCTTTGAAGAGGCCTGAGAAATGTTTAGCTGAATTTGATTTTTATTGCAATTGTTCCTTTTACTCTGAGGTCACAATTGTGTGATTTAAGAGCCATATCTCCTCTGTCAGGGGCCTTATAATTACTTCGTTTAGGCTGTTTTATTATGTGATACTAATTTCATCTAATTGACCAGTCACAAATTGAACAAATCAAAATTGCTCAGAACTATAGCAATTTTCTTCATGACTAAACAATTTACCGTTGTCAAAGAAAAGAAAATTAACAGGTAGATTCACAATGTTGTTTCTGCATTTTTATCTCTACTTTCTTCTACACACAAGCTAAATCTGTCACAGGGATGTAGCTACAAGAAGATGGTAAAACTCAAGAGAGAGATGGAAGAAATAACATGTATATACAGTATGATGAAGCTTAGGTGAATATTGACCTGGGATCATTTTCTAATGATATTTTATTGATTTGAACATATAAGCTTTGTCTATATGTAGGAGAAGCCTTTATGAAATCTATGAGGATTTCTCTCTAAAGTTGATGAGCACTATAATTACACCAGAATCTTTGTGTTAAAGGATGAAAGTTTGAGAGTTGGATTTTTGTGAGTGATCCCAAGGTTCCACCTCACATCATGTGATTTTGCTGAGGCACCATTTTAAACTGGGACCTTTGAGAGATCAGTAAGCAGATTCAACACTTACTCAGTATTGCCATGTGGCTACTCTAGCATGTTGTCATGCACATGAATGCTGAGACTAAACTTTATTTCTTTGTAGAAAAAAATGCCACTCCAAATAAAGTCTTGCTACCTGGTATTTGTGAATTTAGAGATTTCCATGTGTCAAAGGTCTCCTCAACCTTAATAATACATTCTAATCTTTTCATTTAAGAAGTACATTTCATAAAAGGGCATGTTTTTTCTCCCAATAATCTGAGTATTGTCTGTTTTCCTTCTATTTATACTATTTCACCTCATCGCCTCTATCAAACTTGCGACCTCAACACTGGGACTGAATATGACGCTGAGGAAGCTCTCATTGCCCCTTTGTAATTTCTCTGGTCTGCCCTCTCCATGAAGACTGAGCTCTATAATAGCTTTGTCTTTGGGGCTGGATACTTGTTTGACTTGACTTTGTCTTTGGACTATAGGTCCCATGCCTTTGGCAACATGGCCTTACTCCATGGCTACAGCTTAAAAGATGTTATGTTCCTCTCAAGCTTTCAGTTCCTTTGTGGCATAGCATCTAATTCCCTGGCAGTCGAACTAGTGATGAAATGTCTCTAGTCTTGACTCTTCCCTACTTGGCCATTCACTATATAGAGCCTAGCCATTTCCTAAGGCTACATAGATTTGTTTGTAGAGCAATGGAAATAACTCAGTTTTAGGATGATAAATGTCTAGATTTAAATCTCAGTTCCTCTAGTTGCCTCACTTTCTGTATAATAGTATTATACTACATTATATAATAATATGAAATTATATATAGTAAGATACAATAATATTATTTTTAATAATCATACACTTATCCCTTGGTGTCCTTAGGGGGTTTTTCCAGGACCACTCTCCACCCCACAGCAGCCTGTCCTGGCAAATACCAAAATCTGTGGGTATTCTTACAGTCAACCCTCCATAGTGTTGGAAGTAGAACCCATGCATGACATGGCAAACCAAATTATCAATGATGTATATGTTTTAAAAAATTGTCATGAAATTTAGAAAACAATCAAGGAAGAGTCTGAGCACTCTGCCTCATATGCAGTGGTATGACTGCCTAACAGAATTTTATCTCACTATGGCAGACTAGAGCATTACTGGACTCTAAGTAGATATACAAAAAATAATTGATTCTGGTTGCTATACATTTATTTCGTATTAAAAGTATATAGACATACATGGAAACAACCTGAATTTCCATTGACATGTGAGTGGAGAAAGAAGATGTGATACATATATACAATGGAATACTATTCAGCCATAAAAAGAATGAAAAAAAAAATGCCATTTGTAGCAACATGAATGGACCTAGAGATAATCATGCTAAGTGAATTTCAGAGAAAGAGAACGACAAATACCATACAGTATCATTGATACGTAGACTCTAAAATATGACACAAATGAAGTCATCCATGAAACAGAAACAGACTCACAGATGCAGAGAATGGATTTGTGGTTGACAAAGGATAGGGAGGTAGGGGAGGGACAGAGTAGGAGGCTGGGATTAGTAGATGCAAACTATTATATACAGAATGGATAAACAAGGTCCTACTGTGTAGGACAGGGAACTATATTTGATATTCTGTGGCAAACCATAATGGAGAGGAGTAAAAAGAATGTGTATATGAGTGTATATATATGTATATGCATGTGTGTATAACTTCACTTTGCTAACTAACACATTGTAGTTAGTTGAAAACTAACTAAAAACCTAAAAACTAACACTTTGTAGTTGGCTAAAAGCTAACAAATTGTAAATCAACTATACGTCAATAAAATAAAAATTTAAAGAAGTATATAGACATAACCATTCAAAAAAAAATAAAGTTTTTTAAATGACATATAAATCCACCTCAAATAGCTACTTTTGGTAAGCTTCTCTCCAGTTATTTTGTAATTTAACTATGATAATAGTTGTAATCACAATGTATGTGGAATTTTCTATCAAGCTTTTGTTCTGATGATGAGTACTTTCCATCATTCTTCAGAGCCTCCATAAACTGCATTCTAAATGGTTGTGTAATTCAGTAAATGCTGAGTGATTATTCACCTGTCATTAATAGCCAGAGCAGATAAACCATGAAGCCCTCCAATGAACTATGCTATGAATAACATATTTTAAAGTTCTTAATATAATGAAGGCAAATTTTTCCCTTTAAAAAAAAAAATGAAGGCAAAGTAGAAAAAAACCAAACTGGTTTAGTACTTAGATGCTTGAAAATATTTGTACCCAATGCACTTATGCTCTAACTGGCCCTAACTAGTGATAGAATTTGGGCAAGTTCTTTATTATCTTTAGTAGTCTTGAGACCCTTATTATAGAATGAGCCACAATTTATATTCTTTCAAAGGTTCTAATCAGTTTTATAATTTTATTATGATACATTTATTACGGTCTCAACTCTAACACTCAGCAGTTGCATGACTGGACCAGTATCCTGGCAGATAAAGTGTGTTTGTTAGTTGCTCAGTCATGTTCTATTCTTTGCGACCCCATGGACTGTAGCCCACCAGGCTCCTCTGTCCATGGAATTCTCCAGGCAAGAATACTGCAGTGGGTTACCATCTCCTAGGTTACCTGCCTGATCCAGAAATCAAACCCGGGTCTCCCGCATTGCAGATTCTTCACTGTTTGAGCCACAAGGGAAGCCCCATGGTAAAGAGGTAGGGCAGGCAGATGAAAAGGTGATACCAAGTGAGCAGTTTTTTTTTCTGTCATATTATTCTCTCTGTGGTCAGCATCTCTAATCCGGACAGTGGTGCTGATTTTGCTTTCTGCAAAATCAGGAACCTCATCATCCTCAACTCCCTCCAGTTCTAGATACTCTTCCTCCCTCCTCTTACAGAAAAGTTGGGGACTCTTGACTATATGAAGCCTCATGTTCCTTGCTGAAGCTGGGCCAGACATATCAACTGCAGTGCTTGTGTGGCATTTTAATTCCTTTCAAATTAGTTTCCAACATTTAAAGTAAAAGTTCAGACTTAGAGCTCCTCTGAAAAATTTGGGATCTCTTTATCACATTAGGCCAGTATTCCTTTTAGGCAGAAACTGGCTGGAACAAAACAGATGTTGATTGCTTTGGGTAGCCATGTATTCTCCCAAATCTGGGCCACAGCTTATATGACCACCCATTATCATCTACCTGGTGAGATGATATTTATTCACATTTATTCCCTTACGTGGCCTACACAGGCATCTGGATTTGTGGCCCTGTGTTAGGTGTAATACTACTTTAGCTGAAGAAATCATCAAAAACTGACAATGACTTTGAAGGCCAGAGCTTTGAACAGTTCATTTAGAAAATATCAGATCACTTCAGGCTGCCTGACCTTCCTTGAATTCAATCTCAGTTCCACTGGTTTCGTATTCTGCCATTCATTGATTAAATGCACACTATACCTGCTTGGTAAAGCTGACTTCTCTGCTTTGAAGCTTAGGGTCAAGTACATTTTCATACTCTTAAGTGAAAAAGTGAACAGGCTGACCTTCTTTGAGAGAGAGTGCCTCTCAATAGAATGTCTAGAAGGCCTTTGCCACAAGCAAAAGGTAAGATAGAGCTGTTCTGTGTGTTTACTTTGCATAAATAGTCACTCACAAAGCATTTTCCTTTGTAACAAACTTTATGAAATTATTCATCAGAGGTGGAAATGGCCTCAATTGGATAAAAGAAATGGAACATTTAATTAATTTGTGACAAACCCATGGGTGGCCAGAAAAAAATCATATTTAAAATTAGTTGAAGACAGACCACAGAATTGGATGCTTTCTCCATCTTAAAAAAATGAACACAACTGACACTTTCTAACATTTGTCCTTTATCTATCTTGTAACCAAAAAAATTAATTTCCTTAGAGCAGGAAAACAAAAGACCAGGTTACAACTACACACAGCTTTCAGGAAAAGGAAATTGTACTAGTCACGGAAACAAGAAATTCAGGGTGCAGCTGTCACTATTAAAATACAATAAAAGCCAGAATAAAACTGCCACAACAATGCACAATTAAAATTATTCCTGACTGCTTTTTCTTTTTTTTTTTTTTGCCTTTCCAATTACTTCTTGTGTCTGGCCAAGAGAAGCAATCTGGAAACTACTTTACACATACCCCATACAAGATGCATACCATAAAGATACTGTATTAGCTGGAGTTCTCTGAGATCTGCAGAATGAGTAATCAAAGTACCCAAATCAAAATCACTCTATACAGGAACCAGAAACCCAAATCCCTTCTATGTAAAATATGTGATTATGATTCATGGAAATACAAGGCATTTTTTTTTTTTTATAATAGTGTAACTTACTAACTGTGGTTTAGTAATACAATTTACTAACTTGGTTCTAACTACGCTGCTGCTACTGCTGCTAAGTCGCTTCAGTTGTGTCCGACTCTGTGCAACCCCATAGATGGCCTCCTACCAGGCTCCTCTGTCCCTGGGATTCTCCAGGCAAGAACACTGGAGTAGGTTGCCATTTCCTTCTCCAATGCATGAAAGTGAAAAGTGAAAGTGAAGTCGCTCAATCGTGTCTGACTCTTAGCGACCTCATGGACCACAGCCTCCTCCATCCATGGGATTTTCCAGGCAAGAGTACTGGAGTGGGGTACTCCATCATGGGCCAAATATTATACCTGGAGCTACCAATTTTTATCAATGATTTTTCCAGAAGAAAGGTAACAATATCTACAGTTGGTGATGTTGATGTGCTGTGCTTAATGTTTGATGCTTTGCAAACCAATAGACTGTAGCCCACCAGGCTCCTCTGTCCATGGGATTTCCCAGGCAAGAATACCAGAGTAGGTTACCATTTCCTTCCCAAGTCCAGGGATTAGACCTGCATCTCTTGTGTTTCCTGCATTGGCAGGCAAATTCTTTTAGCACTGTGCCACCTGGGAAGCTCCAACAATGTCTATGGAGTCTAAATGAGTCTACAATGTCTAAATATATTACCAAAGGGGGTTTAGCAATAACTGGGTAAACATGCATTATAGAATTTAAACAATTATTTTAAAATACTTTTAATATGTGAAATTATTCATCTAATAGAACTGGAAAGTGAGCTAGTCTAGAAATCTAGTGTAAGTCTTTGGCCTAACTACATACATTTGCTGTAATTCCCTAGGTTGAGCCTCAGCAGTTCCATCCACGTCAGCACATTACAGTAACAGGAAGCTTCACAAACTCCTGCTTCACAGGATGCACTTAACCAATCAAATCATTATATGGGGATAGGACCCAACCATCAGCATTTATTTTTTAAAGCCAATGTGTAGCCAAGGTTGCAAAATCACACCACAATGATTAGAAATCCAGGTCCCTTTTAAGATTAAACAAATAAACAGAAACTCTATGGATAGATTTTGTATTCTGAAAGGATAGTTATCTGTGTCAATAAAATTAGGCTTGTCTGTTATAAATGCAATATGCATTTTTGCTGAATTGTCATCCAATGTCAAGGCTATATTTGAGATGATTTGGCATAAAACACAGCTCCTGTGGTCTAAGAGAAGCAAAATTCTCTGGGTAGAGAGGTGGGGTCTGTGGGACACCTGAAAAAGATATGCCACCTTTTATTTTCAAGATGCCAGTAATAACAGCAATTGGATGTTTATGGAGCCTGGGATGGACATGTATGCATTGCTACATTGAAAATGGATAACCAGCAAGGACTCACTGTATAGCACATGGAACTCTGCTCAATGTTATGTGGCAGCCTGGATGGGATGGGAGTTTGGGGGAGAATGGAATCATGTATATGTACGGCTTAGTCCCTTTGCTGTCCACCTGAAACTATCACAACATTGTTAATTGGTTGCTGTTGCTGCTGCTAAGTCGCTTCAGTCGTGTCCGACTCTGTGTGACCCCACAGACGGCAGCCCACCAGGCTCCCCCGTCCCTGGGATTCTCCAGGCAAGAACACTGGAGTGGGTTGCCATTTCCTTCTCCAATGCATGAAAGTAAAAAGTGAAAGTGAAGTCGCTCAGTCGTGTCCGACTCTTAGCGACCCCATGGACTGCAGCCCACTAGACTCCTCCATCCATGGGATTTTCCAGCAAGAGTATTCACACTAAAATAAAAAATAAAAAGTTTTAAAAAAACAAAAGAAAGAATATCTACACACACTTCTGCAATGCAATATTGAGCATGAAGCCATCCATGCACAACTGGATTTACATTTAAAGTCTTATTAGAACATTTTACATGAGGGAATGGAGAGGTTATCTCTCTCTCTCTCTCTCTCACCAACAAATATATTTATTTTCCCAACTTGTTTGCCTATTATAAAATGGTAAGATTTTAACACTAGGAAAAAGTCCTATGGTTTTCTGCGGGAGTGCACAAGTGTGTGGATGTTTCTGTGCTGTCCTCATGAATACATGTGTGCACTGACTGGGAATGAGGGAATAGACTACTGTTCTAGGAGGTACGTAAAGGTCTCCTGATCTCTGCTTGTGCATATTCACAGGATGGGACTCAGGCCATGGTACTAGCATCTGGGACTCATGCCTGTAGCTCCTTTATTAAAATTTTCCACTTCTGTCACTGATGGTGCTTGCTCACATGCTAGTGCTTCAGCACAGCAGCAGAAGACAGTGTAACTGTCAAAAATCTGGAGAGTCTGCCCTCTCTGAGAATGGTCAGATTCTCCTAAGGAGTCTTTTAATGTCTCTCTTCCAACAGTTACAACCATTCCTGGTAAATACCGTTGTTGTTCAGTAGCTAGGTCATCTCCGACTTTTTTGTGGCCCCATAGACTACACCATGTCTGGCTTCCCTGCCCTATACTATCTCGTGGAATTTGCTCAAATTCATGTCCATTGAGTCAGTGATGCTATTTAACCATTTCATCTTCTACTGCCCCTTTCTCCTTTTGCCTTCAATTGGGTTGGCTAAAAAGTTTATTTGAATTTTTTCATAACATCTGAATAAACTTTTTGACCAAATCAATAGTATGGATTACTTTGTAAGTCGTATTTGGTTATAATTGATTAACTTCTGTTGGAAACTCCTTTCCTTCTTGAAAGATCCATCATGTTATCAACAAATGAAGATATTTTGTCATCATTATTTTGATTTTTAAAGTATGTAATGAAGACCAGTATGACTGTATACTTCAACTTCATGTCACTAGCTTTCATTTGTAAGTAACTATGAGACCGACTCATTGCAACTATGAAATATAAAACAATACAAGACAATCTTAAGGATAATGTAGCCATTGATCAGCACTCTAGACTGAGGCCAATTTGTTAAGTTCTCATTTTGCTTCCTCAGTTTCTAGAAGAACCAAGAGGAGAATCAGTTCATTTCAGTTCAGTCGCTCAGTCATGTCCAACTCTTTGCGACCCCATGAATGCCAGGCCTCCCTGTCCATCACCAACTCCCAGAGTTCACCCAGACTCATGTCCATTGAGTCAGTGATGCCATCCAGCCATCTCATCCTCTATCATCCCCTTCTCCTCCTGCCCCCAATCCCTCCCAGCATCAGAGTCTTTTCCAATGAGCCAACTCTTCGCATGAGGTGGCCAAAGTATTGGAGTTTCAGCTTCAGCATCATTCCTTCCAAAGAAATCCCAGGGCTGATCTCCTTCAGAATGGACTGGTTGGTTCTCCTTGCAGTCCAAGGGAATCTCAAGAGTCTTTCCAACACCACAGTTCAAAAGCATCAATTCTTTGGTGCTCAGCTTTAAGTCCAACTCTCACATCCATACATGACCACTGGAAAAACCATAGCCTTGACTAGACGGACCTTTGTTGGCAAAGTAATGTCTCTGCTTTTCAATATGCTATCTAGATTGGTCATAACTTTTCTTCCAAAGAGTAAGCGCCTTTTAATTTCATGGCTGCAGTCACCATCTGCAGTGATTTTGGAGCCCCAAAAAATAAAGTCTTTGACTGTGTGGATCACAATAAACTGTGGAAAATTCTGAGAGATGGGAATACCAGACCACCTGATCTGCCTCTTGAGAAACCTATATGCAGGTCAGGAAGCAACAGTTAGAACTGGACATGGAACAACAGACTGATTCCAAATAGGAAAACGAGTACGTCAAGGCTGTATATTGTCACCCTGCTTATTTAACTTCTATGCAGAGTACATCATGAGAAACGCTGGGCTGGAAGAAGCACAAGCTGGAATCAAGATTGCTGGGAGAAATATCAATCACCTCAGATATGCAGATGACACCACCCTTATGGCAGAAAGTGAAGAGGAACTCAAAAGCCTCTTGATGAAAGTCCAAGAGGAGAGTGAAAAAGTTGGCTTAAAGCTCAACATTCAGAAAACGAAGATCATGGCATTTGGTCCTATCACTTCATGGGAAATAGATGGGGAAACAGTGGAAACAGTGTCAGACTTAATAGGCTGGCATTATATAAAACAAACTGCCTTCTTTTTCTACCGTATTTCAAAATGTAAAGTAAGTAAAATAAAAATATTAAATTTATTGAATTATTTCCATACTTATTTGCTTAAATTATGCCTATGGTAATTAATTTTAATTTGAGCACATGAAATCCAGTCAGATTTATGAAAATTTAAACATATTATATTGTAACTTACTTAAAAGCATCAAACAATATTAAATTATAAAAGGATATAGTAACAAAAATCTATAACCTTTCTTCTCCACCACTGTAAAAGAAGAAGCTTCTGAGGTGATGGCACAGGGGTCTTTCAACTGGGAAACTTGATTCCCAGTTCTGTCCTGGCAGACCTGGTTCTGCTATTGACTAGTTGAGAATTCTTACATGTCTATTGGTGTTGTCTCTTTGGAATTAAGAGGGTTGAACTACATTATCCCTGAAGAGTTTTTGAGCTTAATTTTCTGTGATTCTAAGGAAAAAGAAAACAACATTTATCAAATGGTAGGTGAAGTTTTAGTTTATTTTATAACTAGTTACATTCACACATTCACATTATATACAATCTAGTCCTTCCCTATTTCAATGATTCTTCCAGGCGCATTGTAAATACTAACTCATTTTAATTTTATTATAACCTAATAAGTTATCTTTCACAGTTGAGGAAACTGAGGCACAAAGAGGTTAAGGGATTTGCCTAAGATAATATCAAGAGAGGTGGGATTTGAATCTAGGTAGTTTGGTTCTGGAGACAATATGGTCTTTCATTTCATCTCCCAACATTTTATGAAAAATTTCAAACATGCAGAGAAGTTGAAAGATTGTACATGGACACCCATCTACCCATCGATAGGCTATACTCACTTAGAGTATATGAGTCCTCTTTTTCGATGGCAAGTGAAATTGAATGACAACAGGTAGATCACTTGAGTGTAAACTACTGCATTTACATGTACAATGAAATCTTCCCACCCACCTCCCCAATACTACAGGAAGTGGGTGAGGCACAAGGTCTTATGTGAAGACATGAGGCCTGACCATCTTCTTTGCATAATGAACTGCAAATGTTGACTTCAGAGTCAAACAATAATAACACTATACACCAACACAATCACTTCACCAGGCTGACTTATATTTCACAAAATCATATCAATTAAATAAACATCTACAGATATCATTTCTCCTAAGAAATCACATTGTTATTCTTTCAGCAGTGACTATGGAGTATTGTTTCAGTGACAGATATCAAGACTTCACTGATCATAACAGCAGAGAGTTTATTAGCAAAAAATGATACCCACTGGGTTTCCCTATTATATAAAGCATACTTTTAAAATTGACTTCCATAGTCATTTGGCTATTTTACTAGATTAATAAATATCTCATCTCCACCAATGGAGAAGAAAATGGCAAATCATACCAGTGTTCTTGTCTAGGCAATCCCATGGACAGAGGTGCCTGGTGGGCTACAGTCCTTGGGGTCACAGAAGGGTCTGGCAGGGGTCAGACAGAAACTAGCAAATGAGCACACCTCCAACAAAGTAGATGAAAAGTTTACAATTAATGATTTATACAGCCTATATATTGCTGAAGTTGGAGTTTCTTTACAACTTAGATTTCAGGTCAGATCAGATCAGTCGCTCAGTCGTGTCCGACTCTTTGTGACCCCATGAATCGCAGCATGCCAGGCCTCCCTGTCCACCACCAACTCCTGGAGTTCACCCAGACTCAAGTCTATCGAGTCAGTGATGCCATCCAGCCATCTCATCCTCTGTCGTCCCCTTCTCCTCCTGCCCCCAATCCCTCCCAGCATCAGAGTCTTTTCCAATGAGTCAACTCTTCGCATGAGGTGGCCAAAGTACTGGAGTTTCAGCTTCAGCATCATTCCCTCCAAAGAAATCCCAGGGCTGATGTCCTTCAGAATGAACTGGTTGGATCTCCTTGCAGTCCAAGGGACTCTCAAGAGTCTTCTCCAACACCACAGTTCAAAAGCATCAATTCTTCGGCGCTCAGCTTTCTTCACAGTCCAACTCTCACATCCATACATGACCACTGGAAAAACCATAGCCTTGACTAGAGGAACCTTTGTTGGCAAAGTAATGTCTCTGCTTTTCAATATGCTACTAGGTTGGTCATAACTTTCCTTCCAAGGAGTAAGCGTCTTTTAATTTCATGGCTGCAGTCACCATCTGTAGTGATTTTGGAGCCCAGAAAAATAAAGTCTGACACTGTTTCCACTGTTTCCCCATCTACTTCCCATGAAATGGTGGGACCGGATGCCATGATCTTCATTTTCTGAATGTTGAGCTTTAATCCAACTTTTTCACTCTCCACTTTCACTTTCATCAAGAGGCTTTTGAGTTCCTCTTCACTTTCTGCCATAAGGGTGGTGTCATCTGCATATCTGAGGTGATTGATATTTCTCCCAGCAATCTTGATTCCAGTTTGTGTTTCTTCCAGTCCAGCGTTATGCCTAATCCAGTGCTCCAGTGATCTCTCATCCCATCATCACTCATATAGTCTTTATGATATGACTTGAAATGGTTTAAGGAAATGAAAAGCTACAAAGTCTTCTTAAGGCTTAAACTTCAGCTATCATAATCTATCTTCCCCACCCAAGGATCAAACCCAGATCGCCTGAATTGCAGGCAGATTCTTTACCATCTGGGCTTTCCTGATAACTCAGTTGGTAAAGAATCTCTCTGTGATGCAAGAGACCCTGGTTCGAGTCCTGGGTCAGAAAGATCCCCTGGAGAAGGGATTGGATACCCACTCTAGTATTCTTGGGCTTCCCTTGTGGATAAGATGGTAAAGAATCTGCCTGCAGTGCGGGAGACCTGGGTTTGATTCCTGGCTTGGGAAGATCCCCTGGAGAAAGGAAAGGCTACCTACTCCAGTATTCTGGCCTAGAGAATTCCATGGACTATATAGTCCATGGGGTTGCAAAGCATCAGACACAACTGAGGAGAGACTTTCACTTTCACTTTCTTTATCATCTGAGCCACCAGGGAAGCTATCTTTATCTACAGTCAAGTTTAATAAAATATAGTACATATTAAAGTCTTTCATTCAACATCTCTCATTTTGTTTTCTCTACATGTTCCTGCCTTATAAAAATACATTTTAACATCATTCTGATTGTATATAGATCCATATTTCAGCAATTTGGACATACATACAGACACAATCTAAGATCCAAACAGGAAGCTAGCTATTCATGGCTTTTCCTAGGTGTATATAATGCCCACCTCTAGAATAAAGAACAAATCTCAGACATCACTTGAATAGTGAGAGGTCTAGCCCTCTTCTCAGGGGTGAACTCTAAATACAGGGTCTCCAATATTCTAGCACAGTGGTTCTGAGTATGGTTTTGAGACCAGTAGCAGCATGCTGGGAACTTAGAAATACAAATTTTAGGACCCACCTCAGAAGTTCTGAACAGAAGTTGTGGGAATGAGGACAGTAAGCTGTATTTTAACCAAGTCTTGCAGGTGGTTCTGATGCTTACTAAAGAGAACCATTACTTTAACCTGTATGGTATGAAGTTCTTCCAGCAAAGGACACTGGTCTTGCCACTGCACTGGTAAACCAATTCCATTCACTTTTGCCATACTCATGGTCATTTATTAAGCTGTTAGAGATCACTTTGGTTCTATTTTTTTCAAATTGCTCTTAGTTTCAGAGTGTTATCCTACTTTCTATCCCATTATTTTATCTTTCCTATTCACATTTACTTTAAACGGTGTCTTAAAGTAGTAGTATATGTAAGGAGTGTGTTACAGTTAACTTCAGCCTGGAGAGAATAGCTAGTTCATTCTTTTCCATCTAGTCTCTTCCCCAATAAATGCATGAATATTTTACAAGTTCAAGTTTCCATCTTTCTATTTTCTTTACATTTCTTACCATATATATATTTTTAATTGTAGTAAAATATATAACTCTTTCATACTTATTTTTTTGGTCTAATAAACACATGTAAATGCATTTTCTGTTAATTTATATATATATTGTGTTGCCATTATCACTGGTTTATAACTGTAATTGCAATTTTGTTTTCTCCTTTAATTTAATGTTGAAATGTAATAATAACTTTGTGGTTTGTTTTTCTTTTATTTGCAACTCCTAATTTTGTGATTCTGTGTCAATATAATGCAGACTGTACAATTTTTAGATTTTTTTAGATAACAGAGTTTACTAAAGATTTCTTTGTTGCATAGTATACTATTTATAATTAAGAACTATTTGTTACAGTTGTATCAATATGGGCAAATTATACCCTTGAGATTTTATTTACAACTAAACCACTATAAAATAATAATACCCTTTAACTGAAGACATTTCTTAAAAAAAATCAAATGAGCTAATGGATATGAAAACTGTAAGCAAATTAGGAAATGCTGGATTTTTGTCCATTTCATGAAAGCTATTATATCTTAATTTGTACAAACATTGCAATATATACTCTTATATTGTACCATATATTTTTAATTATTCAACAATTTCTTCAGTCTTAGCTATGTACCACATTACTATTTCAGATATGTCTGTTGCTGCCTGCTCAGTCACGCAGTCATGTCAAACTCTTTGTGACTCCACGCGCTGTAGCCCGCCAGGCTCCCTGTCCATGAGATTTTCCTGGCAAGAATACTGGAGTGGGTTGTCATTTCCTACTCAGGGGATCTTCCTGACCCAGGGATCAAACCTGCATCTACTGTGTCTCCTGCAGTGACAGGCAGGTTATTTACCACTGAGCCACCTGGGAAGTCCCATATCAGGTATAGACGACATAAATATGAATAAGAGACTAATCCTGCCCTCAAGGAGTGTTTAGTGAAAAATAGCCATGTCAAAGAGTATGGAAAGCATTATAAAAGAGATGATCTTAAGCTATTTATTAAATATTCTCTCTGCCTCAGTTTCTTTACCTTCAGAATTAGGATAACAACTTATAGTGTTGTCACAGTGGTGTATAAACAAGATGGCCAGCCCTCCCTCGACAAAGGGGTGAGCACTGGCACATCTTTACATCAATCAGATATTGTTCTAAGGTTTTTGGATCCTAAGCAGTAAGTCAGAGAGAAGAAAATTGTAGCAAAGTTTAGATTCCACTGGCCATGTCGTCCTCGAGAAAACCTGATTGTGATGTTACCTACACCTTTCACTCAACTCTGGCTCTGGTCTTCTCCGAATCTGGAGAAGATCGCCATCATTTCTGGGAACATCTTCTAACTTTTCAATAAACCCCTTTTCTGCTTCAATATCTAGAATCATCTTCTATTACTTGTACCCTCAGTATTTTAACTAATCAAGAAATTTTGAAAAAAAAAAATGATGTTTCATTTCTACAAGGGCACAACTGTGAAAGGGGAATCACAAAATTAGGGTTGAAATCCAAGAGTGTATAATTTACTGGTAAGTTGTTAGGCTTGCTAAACCCCAGTTTCCTCATCTGTAAAAAGTGGGTGGGCCTAGGATGTTCTCTTGCATGGTTGCCAGATGGACCATTTGTCAGGCCATTATAAATGCTTTCTCTTCATTCCCTATCCCCCCACATGGCTTGAAGAGCAGATGGTTCACAATAGTCGCTTGTGATAAAACAGATAAAATGGATTTCCAGACTCTGAATTACAGCTCAAATGCCATTTTATCCATGATATTCCAGACTGAAGGTAAACATCACTGCATTTTCTTCAGCAATGCTAATGACTTTGTGTCATGTTTCCTGACTTATGTCTTCCCTTATTTCTGGCTGCACTGGAGCATAAATTACATTGAGGTACCATCCCTCTCTCATTTCTTTCTCATTTCCAAGATCTAGATTAGTGCCAATCATCAGTCCTTACTCGATAAATATCACAGAAATTTTTCAGAATGAGTTATTACTAACTATGGCTGTGCCATGGATACTGAGCGAGTGTACTGATGAGTTTTCTTATGCGCCAGTGAGAATGGAAGGATGAGTATCAAACATGACTTTAAGAGGAGGATGTGGGTAGAGCATATTATACAACTGTATCAAAACCCACCAAATCAGTGGGGAAAAGAGTGTTATAAAATTCACCTTTGTGTCTGCAAACAACTGCATTTGATCCTACATTCCAGCCACTTTGGACATACTGCACCATACTGGGACAAAAACAAAAATCAAAACAACAAAACAAATCAGAACAAAAACCAAATATTTTTATTCAGGTACACAGGTGAAAATCATCCTTATTGCATTCCATTATTAGATTCTTTGACAGAAATTGTTTGCTAAATGAAGCTTCTGTCATTTTCACCAAAATTTATGGCCAATTTGAGGGAGAATTTAATTGGACATCTCATACTATAGGGAAAACTAATAACTAAAATGAAGTGAACTGTTAGAATTTATCCATACAAATGATAAAATCATTTCTCGCTTTTTTTTTTTTCCTTTTGCTGAGAGAATTTGCTTGAACTCTATCTCAGTGAATCAGATGACAGAATAGTCTCAAACCAAGCTACAAATGAATATTTCTACAAGGCAGAAATCTACCAAGAGTCCTTCCTTCTGGGAATGTGAAAACAGAAGTAAAATAAATCCAGGAAGAGGTCAAAGAGCCTCTAACAGTCAACTTGTTTTCACTGTTGGATTAAACATTTGTTTGCAGTCCAAATCATGCATTCATTGGCCCTTCTTTATTATAACAATAACACTGTGACTCCAAAGGACAGAATTCTTGCCCCATGTCTGTCTATGTAACCTTAAGGAAGGGCCTTAACCCTTCTCTATCTTGGTTTTATCATCTCTAGGGGTGAGGAGGAATTGATGCTTTTGAACTGTAGTGTTGGAGAAGACGCTTGAGAATCCCTTGAACTACAAGATCAAATCAGTCAATCCTAAAGGAAAGTGAAAGTGAAAGTGAAGTCGCTCAGTCCTGTCTGACTCTTTGCGACCCCATGGACTGTAGCCTATCAGGATCCTCTGTCCATGGGATTTTCCAGGCAAGAGTGCTGGAGTGGATTGCCATTTCCTTCTCCAGGGGAATCTTCCTGACCCAGGAATCAAACCCAGGTCTCCTGCATTGCAGGCAGATGCTTTACCATCTGAGCCACCAAGGAAATCAGTCCTAAATAATTTGGAAGGGCTGACACTGAAGCTCTAATACTTTGGCCACTTGGTGCAAAGAGCGGATTCTTTGGAAAAAGACTCTGATGCTGGGAAAGACTGAAGGCAGAAGAGAGGGAAAACAGAGGATGAGATGGTTGGATAGCATCACTGACTCAATCGAAATGAGTCTGAACAAACTCCAGGATATAGTGAAGGACAGGGAAGCCTGGCATGCTGCAGTTCACGGGGTCACAAAGAGCTGGACACGATTTCGCGACTGAACAACAACAAGGAAGAGAGAACTGGATATAATGATTTTATAGTTCTTTAATCTCTAATTTTATCTGTATAGTCTATAAATCTCTAATTTTATCTCACCAGGGGTTTGCAATGTGATCGCTTTCACATGGGCACTACATGTCAAGTTCAAGAGTTGCACTGGCTCAAGGCTCCACCCATGTTTTACTGTGTCGCCTCCCTGTGGCCCAGCAGCACACTGGATGGAGGAGGGATGGCTGGGGTAGGCGGAAGGACAGCTCAGAGACACTCAGAGGCACAGACAGCTTGCCACTCCATCTGTCTGGTGCAACATAATGAGAGGAGGCATCATCTGCTTCATCACCTCACCCAGTGGTAGCAGCCTGTGCGGATGCTCTAGATTTGTTCAGAGATTCAGCTGTATCACCCCAACAATGTCTAAGATGCCAATAATCAACATGTTTCTGTTGAAGAATCAGGCCCACGAGGCCAAGTCATACAGTCATCAGCATCATTAGGCAAAAAACGTGATTCATTCCAAGTCCAGCAACCACCCAAGAAGCCACGTCAGTGAAATTACTATATTTGCACATTACTAATTTCCATTCCAAGTTGGCCTGAACCCAGGAAATAAGAGTGTATGAAATTCACCTGAAACATACTGGACTAGCCAAGTGGACATGGGCACCTCCATCCTCCACTTTGGAGTAAAGAGGGGACCAATTTTAAGGGCAATTAAGTTATTCTCCAAATGTCAGCTCCATATAAATACCAAAATCAAGCAAAAACGCTTAGGTGGAAATCCATTCTTAATTTACACCTGAATTTTATGAGTCCAAGTGAGCTGCGTGTGAAAATGTCAGGTAGAATTTCTTTATGAAGTTTTACATGACTTTCAGGAGCACAGATCTGCTCTGAAGTGGTATTTGACAATCCGAGTGCAACATTCAGCAAGGAGCTGAGTGAGGAACAGTTAGTACAGAGGAGACAGACTGCCAGTGTGAAACCATTGCAAAAACACACCAGAGATATCTTCTTGAAAATTTACAATGATGTAAATAAATCACCACTCCAAACCCTTCCTCAAAAGTCAGACCTTAGTAACTAAAGGTATAAGACAGAGAGTATATTTTAGGACTAGGTGATTAGATTCAGTGAGATTTGTAAAGGATTATCATCAGATTCTCCCAAGCATTAAGCATTCCCCCAGAGTATGCTAATGATTCCAGGTTCCTAAAATTATATATAAATGACTACTGCGACATGTCTTACTTTAATATCTTAATGGAATGCTCCAATGCCATGATCCATAGATATGAGACCATGAATAACTAACTTCAACTCTGTCAACATGATTTCAAACACGTGTTCAAGCTGTGCTGACTTGTAAATGTATGCAGACATCTGATTGGAAAAGCACATGACAGTCAAACTTCATTTTTTAAAAAAGTCATCACCATAGAGAGCAGCTTCCTATCTGTAAAATACAAAGTGTTAAATACTCTTTCTGTGGTCACTTCTAATTCTAGACTCTTGGAATGCTGCCTGGAAACCAGTTAATCTCTAAAACAGAAACCCTCAACATCAAGTAGTTTGCAAATTTCCATATTTAGGCTGAACAAGAGGCTTACTCAGAGCCCCAAATATACAAAGGGGGAATTTGGAAAAGGGAGCAAAAATTGAAAATTAAGTATCTCCTATGTGCTGACCTTATATGTTAGCTTATTCAAGTCCCCAGTTATGAAATATATTCCCACTTTAGAAACACAGAGAGTAATGTGCAAAATTTCTAATTTACCAAGAAGTAGTATAACCCCTTAGCAGTCTCTCCTGACTGTCTCTATCATGATGGCTTGTACCACATCTGAGCATCTATACCAGTTACTGTCTAAATAAGTCATGGTCTTTTCATTTACAAGTGTGATGGTTAGTTTTATATGTTGACTTGGCAAAACCGTGGTGCCCAATTGTTCACTCAAACATCAGTCTACATGGATGTTGCTGTGAGGTAGTTTTTAGATGTCACTGACATTATTTAAAATTTTTATTCTATTGAAGTACAGTTGCTGTACAATGTTATACACGTTACAGGTGTATAATATAATGATTCATAATTTTTAAAGGTTATATTTCATTTATAGTTATAATAAAATATTGGCTATATTTCCTGCATTGTACAATATGTCCTTGTAGCTTATTTTACACCTAATAGTTTGTTCCTCTTCTCCCCTACCCCTATTGTGTTCTTACCCCTTCCCCTCCCTGCTGGTAACCTAGTTTCTTCTCTATATCTGTGAGTCTCCTCTTTTGCTACAGTCATTAGTTTGTTGACTACAAACTATAGTCATTAGTCATTAGTTTGTAGAAAAACTAATTTTCTAGTTTCACAAATAATTGATATTTGTGAATACTGTGAATACACAGTATTCATCTTCCTTATTTCACTTAGCATAATGCCCCCTAAGTTCAACCATGCTGCAACAAATGGCAAAATTTTGTTCTTTATGTCTGAGTTGTATTCCACTGTATATACATCACATCTTCTCTATCAATTCCTCTACTGATGGATACTTAGGTTGCTTCAATATCCTGGGTGTTGTGAATAGAGCTAAATGAACATTGGGGTGCATGTGTCTTTCTGAAATAAATATCATATATTATATATACATACATATCTTTCTTTATTAGTGTTTTTATTCACACTCACAGTCTACTTGCTGAGTAGACTGTATTTTCAGTGGTAGCTGTATTTTCAGTTTTTTGAGATACTTCCACAGTGTTGTACACAGTGATGGTACCAATTTATATTCTCAACAATATATGAGAGTTCCCTTTTCTTTACATCCCCCCCCCCCCGACATTTTTTTGTGAGTGTCCTTCCTGATAGATACGCTATGTTGAGTATCATTTCATGTGCCTGTTGGTGATTTGCATTTTCTTTTTGGAAAATCTATTCAGTTCTGGCCTTTTTTTTTTTCCTGAGTTGTATGAGCTATTTACATATGTTGTATAATAACCAACATATGTAAATATCATTTGTAAATATCTTTCCCATTGAGTAGGTTATCTTTCTGTTTTATCTATGTTTCCTTTGCTAGGGAAAAGCTTTTAAGTTTAATTAGGCCCAATTTGTTTATTTTTGCTTTTATTTCCTTTACTTTAGGAGATGAATAAAAAAAAAAAAAAACTTGCTGCAATATATGTCACAGTGTTCTGCCTATTTTCCTCTATGAGTTTTATACTATTGAGTCTTACATTTAAGTCTTTAAACTATTTTGAGTTTACTTTTGTATGTGGTATTAGAGAATGTTCTAATTTCACTATGTTACATGTGGCTGTCCAGTTTTCCCAGCACTCCTTACTTACTGAAGAGACTATCCTTTCTGTTTTATGTTCTTGCCCCTTTTGTCATACGTTCATTGCTATTTCTAAGGAACTTCCACACTGTTTCCCACACTGGCTGCACCAGTTTATACTCTCACCAACAGTATATGAGAGTTCGCTCTCATATAGTCATATACATGTTGCTCAGCATATTAAAAAAAGGCATGGCTTTATTTCTGAGCTCTCAATTCCATTCCATTGATTTACGTGTCTGTTTTTGTGCCAGGACAATACTGTTTGGATGACTGTAGCTTTGCAGTATGGACTGAAGTCAGGGAGTGTGATTCCTCCAGCTCTGTGTTTCTTTCTGAAAATTGTTTTCTCTATTCTGGATCTTATGCATTTCCATATAAAATTTTAAAATAACACTTTATTTATGAATTAAAATTTACAAATAAAATTTATGAGCTTCTCTCATAGCTCAGTTGGCAAAGAACCTGCCTGCAATGCTGGAGACACAGGTTCGATTTCTGGGTTGGGAAGATCTCCTGGAGAAGGAAATGGCAAACCCACTCCAGTATTCTTGCCTGGAGAATCTCATGGACAGAGGAGCCTGGTGGGCTACAGTTCATGGGGTTGCAAGAGTTGGATATGATTTAGTGACTAAACCACCATAAATGTTTAAAGTGTTTGTTCTACTTTTGTGAAAAATAAATTTTCATCAGTGTTTTTATAAGGATTGACATTTAAATCAGTGAGCTCTGAGCAAAATAGATTATTCTTCAAAATGTGCATGAGTGTCACCAAATCATGGAAAAGGGCACTAAGAAAAAGAGACTAAGAATTCTCCCTCCAGACTATGTTCAGACTCGAGATGGCATCATCAACTCTTCACTGAGTCTCCCAGACTGAAGAATTCAGACTTGCTTGTCCTTGTAACTGCATAAGCCTGTTTCTCAAAATGTGAGATTCCTGGTTATCAAAGAGTAGAGTATTCCTTAAGCTGAAATGGTATACAGCAAAGAAGCAGTTACCTAAGGGCACATTGTGCTAATGGATGCACAGAATAAATCAAAAGAAAGCACAGATGCTCACAGACACAGTTCAAAGTCATGGTAGCCTAGTGTTGAGATGCCCAGTGGAGCTGATGAGGAAGGGGCTTGGTGGTACCCCTCTGGCTACTCTGGGTACCAAGTGCATCTACAGGCTCACTGCAAAAGAAATGCTGAACACTATTTTCACTTCTCACCTTCCCCCCAGCTGCCCCTACCCCCCAAAAAAGTAAATATCCTCTCTGGATTTCTTACAGTTAGTGAAAATAGGTACTAAGTGAGTCTTTTATAAAACTGAAGTGGCATAGACTGAACTTTCTAAAAGTGGGAGATGCCTATAAATATTTTTCTCTTTGAATGTATGTGCATATATTCCATTGGTCTCTTCTGGAGAATCCTAACAAGTCTAGGCTTTACTATCTACTTCTGTCTGTATTTGTAGGTGGGTTCCCCTTTGCAGTGATAAAGATGGTCACTGGCCACTGGGGCTTATTTTACCACCTCACATCTTATGATGTGTATGCACTTCTCCTTCCACAAAGACTCAGGAAGAGTTTGAGGAATCAGGAAGTCTTAAATCAGTCAAACCTGGGCCTCTTAAGTGTTTGGGGTATAGGGGAATGGTCAGAGGAACCCCTATGGACTAAAAACAAGTGATGTTTAATTACCCAAAGGAAAATGAAAATGCTATCAAGAAAGCAGAGAAAGTGGATAGTGGGGATGCATATTACCAATACTCCATACACAGTCCAGAGCACTTAGCCAGCACTTAATATTGCAGGCTATCTTTACATGAACACCTGATTTATCTCCTTAAGTAAATGACAATATTATGGAAAAGACCACTTCTTAACAGTTATATTTCCTCTGGTCATTAGTACTCTGAATTCTAAAATTTCCACCCTTGTTCTTGAGACAAATCTAAATGTGTAAACTCAAACGCCATTCATAGACTGTGCACAGTGATGAGTGATACATAAGATCAAGTAAGGAGCAATTTTTTTTTTTTAATTCACAAACCTCTGTTCCTAAATATTCGCAAATATTGTACGATATGACTTAATCCACTCATAGCAATTAAGTTACCTAAACCGCTATCTTAAGTTGGAAAGTACCAAATAAAGCTTGGTTGCTGGAATGCAAAAATCCAAGGGACACAACTCATCCAAAACAGATGAAAAATTTCCTCTGAAATATCAATAACATATCAAGAATCAAATCTGCTACTTTATTTAGGTAAAAGAAGCATCAATCCCAAATGGCAAACCTCCTTACTAAAGCCCTTGAAGCAACTTACTGTTGATTCATAACTATACCTTTTTACAACACATTACATAAAATTCTGCTTCACAGAAACTATTTATTACAATATTTCTGGTCACTATGATCAGGTCATTATGACCACCAGTGCTGATTCTTTATGACACCTTACCTCAGATATGCAGATGACACCACCTTTATGGCAGAAAGTGAAGAACTAAAGAGCCTCTTGATGAAAGTGAAACAGGAGAGTGAAAACGTTGGCTTAAAGCTCAACATTCAGAAAACGAAGATCATGGCATCTGGTCCCATCACTTCATGGCAAATAGATGGGGAAACAGTGGAAACAGTGGCTGACTTTATTTTTCTGGGCTCCAAAATCACTGCAGATGGTGACTGCAGCCATGAAATTAAAAGACGCTTACTCCTTGGAAGGAAAGTTATGACCAACCTATATAGCACATTAAAAAGCAGAGACATTACTTTACCAACAAAGATCTGTCTAGTCAAGGCTATGGTTTTTCCAGTGGTCATGTATGGATGTGAGAGTTGGACTGTGAAGAAAGCTGAGCGCTGAAGAATTGATGCTTTTGAACTGTGGTGTTGGAGAAGACTCTTGAGAGTCCCTTGGACTGCAAGGAGATCCAACCAGTCCATCCTAAGGGAGATCAGTCCTGGGTGTTCATTGGAAGGACTGATGCTGAAGCTGAAATTCTAGTACTTTGGCCACCTGATGCGAAGAGCTGACTCATTCAAAAAGACCCTGATGCTGGGAAAGATTGAGGGCAAGAGGAGAAGGGGACAATAGAGGATGAGATTGTTGGACGGCATCTCCGACACAATGGACATGGGTTTGGGTGATCTCCAGGAGTTGGTGATGGACAGGGAGGCCTGGTGTGCTGCGATTCATGGGGTCGCAAAGAGTCAGACACGACTGAGCGACTGAATTGAACTGAACTGAAAAGCTTATACATCGGTCATAGTCCTTGGTCATAGTGAAGGAATTCTAATTTCCAACAAGAGAATGTAGCAAAGCTTGACAATTAAAAAATCAAAATATATCTTCACACACACACATACCTCATGAGCCCTCTTTTTTATTGTAATTCACCCCTCAAAATAACAACAGTGTCTTGCACAATACCCCTGCTGTACTCATTTCTTAACCTCCAATACCTTAACTTCTGTCAATTCACTTCCTACATTTCACCTCCCAGGTAACACCTGGTCATAATTTCAGACTCAACACTAATGACATTCCTGTAAAAACACTTTCTTAAAACCAAGATTGGATTAAATTACTCTCCTAAGTATTCCCACAGTCAAATCAGATCAGATCAGTCACTCAGTAGTGTCCGACTCTTTGCGACCCCATGAATCACAGCACGCCAGGAATCCCTGTCCATCATCAACTCACGCAGCTCACTCAGACTCATGTCCATCGAGTCAGTGATGCCATCCAGCCATCTCATCCTCTATTGTCCCCTTCTCCTCCTGCCCCCAATCCCTCCCGGCATCAGAGTCTTTTCCAATGAGTCAACTCTTCGCATGAGGTGGCCAAAGTACTGGAGTTTCAGCTTTAGCATCATTCCTTCCAAAGAAATCCCAGGGCTGATCTCCTTTAGGATGGACTGGTTGGATCTCCTTGCAGTCCAAGGGACTCTCAAGAGTCTTCTCCAACACCACAGTTCAAAGGCATCAATTCTTCGGCACTCAGCCTTCTTCACAGTCCAACTCTCACATCCATACATGACCACAGGAAAGACCATAGCCTTGACTAGACGTACCTTTGTTGGCAAAGTAATGTCTCTGCTTTTGAATATGCTATCTAGGTTGGTCATAACTTTCCTTCCAAGGAGTAAGCGTCTTTTAATTTCATGGCTGCAGTCACCATCTGCAGTGATTTTGGAGCCCAGAAAAATAAAGTCAGCCACTGTTTCCACTGTTTCCCCATCCATTTCCCATGAAGTGGTGGGACCAGATGCCATGATCTTCGTTTTCTGAATGTTGAGATTTAAGCCAACTTTTTCACTCTCCACTTCCACTTTCATCAAGAGGCTTTTGAGTTCCTCTTCACTTTCTACCATAAGGGTGGTGCCATCTGCATATCTGAGGTGATTGATATTTCTCCCGGCAATCTTGATTCCAGCTTGTGTTTCTTCCAGTCCAGCGTTTCTCATGATGTACTCTGCATATAAGTTAACTAAACAGGGTGACAATATACAGCCTTGACGTACTCCTTTTCCTATTTGGAACCAGTCTGTTGTTCCATGTCCAGTTCTAACTGTTGCTTCCTGACCTGCATATAGGTTTCTCAAGAGGCAGATCAGGTGGTCTGGTATTCCCATTGCTTTCAGAATTTTCCACAGTTTATTGTGATCCACGCAGTCAAAGGCGTTGGCAAAGTCAATAAAGCAGAAATAGATGTTTTTCTGGAACTCTCTTGCTTTTTCCATGATTCAGTGGATGTTGGCAATTTGATCTCTGGTTCCTCTTCCTTTTCTAAAACCAGCTAGAACATCAGGAAGTTCACGGTTTGCATATTGTTGAAGCCTGGCTTGGAGAATTTTGAGCATTACTTTACTAGTGTGCGCTGCTGCTGCTGCTGCTAAGTCGCTTCAGTCGTGTCCGACTCTGTGTGACCCATAGACAGCAGCTCATTGGGGTACCCGGTCCCTGGGATTCTCCAGGCAAGAACACTGGAGTGGGTTGCCATTTCCTCCTCCAATGCAAGAAAGTGAAAAGTGAAAGTGAAGTCGCTCAGTCATGTCTGACTCTTAGCGAGTGCAATTGTGCAGTAGTTTGAGCATTCTTTGGCATTGCCTTTCTTTGGGATTGGAATGAAAACTGATCTTTTCCAGTCCTATGGCCACTGCTGAGTTTTCCAAATTTGCTGGCATATTGAGTGCAGCACTTTCATAGCATCATCTTTCAGGATTTGCAATAGCTCAACTGGAATTCCCTCACCTCCACTAGCTTTGTTCATAGTGATGCTTTCTAAGGCTCACTTGACTTCACATTCCAGGATGTCTGGCTCTAGGTCAGTGATCACCCCATTGTGGTTATCTGGGTCATGAAGATCTTTTTTGTATAGTTCTGTGTATTCTTGCCACCTCTTCTTAATATCTTCTGCTTCTGTTAGGTCCATACCATTTCTGTCCTTTATCAAGCCCATCTTTGCATGAAATGTTCCTTTGGTATCTCTGATTTTCTTGAAGAGATCTCCAGTCTTTTCCATTCTGTTGTTTTCCTCTATTTTTTTTTTGCACTGATCACTGAAGAAGTCTTTCTTATCTCTTCTTGCTATTCTTTGGAACTCTGCATTCAGATGTTTATATCTTTCCTTTTCTCCTTTGCTTTTCGCTTCTCTTCTTTTCACAGCTATTTGTAAGGCCTCCCCAGACAGCCATTTTGCTTTTTTGCATTTCTTTTCCATGGGGATGGTCTTGATCCCTGTCTCCTGTACAATGTCACGAACCTCATTCCATAGTTCATCAGGCACTCTATCTATCAAATCTAGGCCCTTAAATCTATTTCTCACTTCCACTGTATAATCATAAGGGATTTGATTTAGGTCATACCTGAATGGTCTGTGGTTTTCCCTACTTTCTTCAATTTAAGTCTGAATTCGGCAATAAGGAGTTCATGGTCTGAGCCACAGTCAGCTCCTGGTCTTGTTTTTGCTGACTGTATAGAGCTTCTCCATTGTTGGCTGCAAAGAATACAATCAATCTGATTTCGATGTTGACCATCTGGTGATGTCCATGTATAGAGTCTTCTCTTGTGTTGTTGGAAGAGGGTGTTTGTTATGACCAGTGCATTTTCTTTGCAAAACTCTAGTAGTCTTTGCCCTGCTTCATTCCGTATTCCAAGGCCAAATTTGCCTGTTACTCCAGGTGTTTCTTGACTTCCTACTTTTGCATTCCAGTCCCCTATAATGAAAAGGACATCTTTTTGGGGTGTTAGTTCTAAAAGGTCTTGTAGGTCTTCATAGAACCGTTCAACTTCAGCTTCTTCAGCATTACTGGTTGGGGCATAGACTTGGATTACTGTGATATTGAATGGTTTGCCTTGGAAACGAACAGAGATCATTCTGTCGTTTTTGAGATTGCATCCAAGTACTGCATTTCTGACTCTTCTGTTGACCATGATGGCTACTCCATTCTTCTGAGGGATTCCTGCCCGCAGTAGTAGCTATAATGGTCATCTGAGTTAAATTCACCCATTCCAATCCATTTCAGTTCGCTGATTCCTATAATGTCGACATTCACCCTTGCCATCTCATGTTTGACCACTTCCAATTTAACTTGATTCACGGACCTGACATTCCAGGTTCCTATGCAATATTGCTCTTTACAGCATCAGACCTTGCTTCTATCACCAGATACATTCACAGCTGGGTATTCTTTTTGCTTTGGCTCCATCCCTTCATTTTTTCTGGAGTTATTTCTCCACTGATCTCCAGTAGCATATTGGGCACCTACTGACCGGGGAGTTTCTCTTTCAGTATCTTATCATTTTGCCTTTTCATACTGTTCATGGGGTTCTAAAGGCAAGAATACTGAAGTGGTTTGCCCTTCCCTTCTCCAGTGGACCACATTCTGTCAGATCTCTCCACCATGACCCGCCCACCCCGGGCTGCCCCACGGGCATGGCTTAGTTTCATTGAGTTAGACAAGGCTGTGGTCCTAGTGTGATTAGATTGACTAGTTTTCTGTGAGTATGGCTTCAGTGTGTCTGCACTCTGATGCCCTCTTGCCACACCTACCGTCTTACTTGGGTTTCTCTCACCTTGGGTGTGGGTTATCTCTTCATGGCTCTTCCAGCAAAGCACAGCCATTGCTCCTTACCTTGGACGAGGGGTTTCTCCTCACCGCCGCCCTTCCTGACCTTCAACGTGGGATAGCTCCTCTAGGCCCTTTGCCCGCACAGCCACGGCTCCTTGGACGTGGGGTTGGTCCTCTCGGCCACCACCCCTGGCCTCGGGCGTGGGGTTGCTCCTCCTGGCGGCCAACCCTGGCCTCGGGCTTAGGGGGATGGGGTAACTCCTCTCGTCACCGCCCCTGACCTCGGATGCTGGGTATCTCCTCTCAGCCACACCCCCTGACCTCAGACGCGGGGTAGCTCCTCTCTGCCGTTCCTGCGCCGTCGCAGTCTGGCACTCTTGGCCGCTGCCCCTGACCTCGGACGTGGGGTAACTCCTCTTGGCTGCTGCCCTTCAGGCATGGGGTCCTCCCTGCTCTGCCCCTGACCTCTGACATGGGGTAGCCCTCTCGGCTGTGCTTAGCGGGCGCGGTCGCAGCCGCCTGCGCTTAGCGCGCCAGGCTTATCGCTAAAATGACCTGCAATATCACATTGAAATAATCTGACAAAATGATTGTCCCCCTGCTGCTGCAAATATAGTTTCAGACAGCAGGGTTTATGCCCTATTCATCTTCCCTACAACATCCTCTCACTTCCCACAACATTCCCCATAAGATGCCTTTCACGAACCCTGTTCAAAATAAACTGAAGAGAAGGGTTTGTGGAACTGACAACAAATCTACAAGAAACATTTATTCATTAAAAAAGAACCATACAGGTGTATTCTGAAAGTTTAGCAGTGATACTGCTGAGATATGCAATCTTGGGAAAAGTCATGTGCATGTCTGGGATTTTTGGTTCTTCATATGGGAATTCCAAGAATAAGATCAGGGATCTCTTCCACAGGGTAATTGTAGTTGCAGACACATGTTATTAGCTCCAGATGACCCACTACTTAAGATTTAAGGATCAGTTAGCATTAAAAGACTCACAGACAAGAGTCAGAAAAACTGCAAAAATGTGACATGACTAGGATATATCCATTTGATGACCATGAGAACAAAGATAATAATCTACTGGCATGACCCTAATCAAAGATAATAATTCCTATCACAGTTAAGCAGGCTCTGCTTAATGTCACTAAAATATTCAAAAGAGAAAACCAAGGCAAGGGCATTCATAAACTCAGGTTGTCAGGAAGTCTATCTTAGATGAATCTGTGAAATTCACGGATGTTTTCTCTTGGTTCTAAAGAGTTTTAAAGAAAATCTTACAAAATCAACCTTTTGATATTTTATTTAAAACTCAACTCAGAAGGGACAGGAACGAGTTTTCTGAGATATTGGTCTGTATCTTGATTGGGGTTTGTTTTACACAGGTGTGTGCCCTTGTCAAATCCCAAGAAGTGTCTACTTAAGATCTGCATACTTCATTGTATATATATTTTGGCTAAGTAGTTAGGAAGAAGTGTACAGATGTGTGTAGTTTACTTTGAAATGTATTGGAAAAAAGAACTAATGAATGAAAGGGAGATGCACAGACAGAAGGATGAAGAGGGTAAAATGTTAAAGACAGAATTTCGTTGGTGGGGATACTGGTATTCACTGTGATATAATTTCAATTTAAAGCATGTTTGAGAATTTTCATAAGAAGATGATGGAAAGATTTTCAATAAAAAATTAAAATCAGAAATGGACATTTATAGAAGTACCATGTTTGTCATTTCAAATTACCATACTTTTTAAAAAGTATTCTAACCTACTGTCAAGAAATGCAAATGAAATGCCTTTTTACTGATTTTTACACACTTTAACTCAGAATTTTTCTATAAGATATTTCCCTTTCTTGACAGTCATCACATTATTAAATAAAATGGTGTTTGTATGTGTCAGTGTGTCTATAACAAAAATAACTATGACAGTATTAAGGAAAAAACCTTCTCAGGATATATGGTGGCAGGATGTTTTAGTCAAAGAAATAAACAGGAACAGACCTCAGAGAGATAAGCTTAACCTCAAATTTTCTGTCATATTTAGAAAGAGGCAAAAGGAAAAACAGAAGGTAGCCAAGTGCCCAAAACGCTAAGGGAACTAATGTTCTCTCCCTCCTGCCACAATCCTCTAGGCTTTGCTATTCATATTAAAAATATTCACATTAAAAAAAAAAAAAAGCTACATCAAGGAGAAAGCAGATTGGCAGGAAAAGGGAAAATACTGGGACTGTTTCTGGGAGAAAAGAGGTGGTGGAGGGAAAGAACTGGGCATTGCTGGTTTTCATCACTTTTCCAAAAGGGGAATATCAAATTCTCTTAGAAGCAAAGCTGCTTCTTGCCAATCTCCTGCTATTTGCAGAAATACTTAATCAAGCGATTGCATCTTCAAATATTTGTGAATAAGCAGATAGAACTGCTAGTTGCCTAGCGAAAAACTTAATACTTCTCTTGGGTCCAAGTGTGCCACTTTAAGCATCTGAGATGTGATTTATACCACACGCTACATGAAAATGAACTGGATCACATTCTGCTGTTCAACAATAACATGGGTGCAGAATGCTGGCACTCATCACCCTTGGATACTCTGCAAAGCAGGAAGAACAAACACCATCCTCTATAACTGGTAGGTATCCATTTATATATTTTGTTGACACACAACAGTGTGCTCAGGAAGGTCACAAGTATATATGTGATTGCAAACAGCTTGAGTGCTAGCTCACTCAGAAACAAAAAAGAAAAAAAAAAAAGCTCCAATAATTGTTTATTTTAACTTGCACATTTTCACAGTACCAAGAAAGTACATCTAACCCTCTTTTGTTAGTGAGACAATTTGGTAGTCATTATACATATGTTTTAACGTATGCATATGTGCTACTGTTGTTGATAGCTATGCTAATTAATATATTCCCCAGAGGCAGTGGCTTCAGGTAAATAGCATGATGAAATATGATCTTGGAAGAACTAGACACTGCAATTAATAGCTCCTATTACTTTCCAGTGACTTCCTCATTCTCAGTACCTCAGACGAGAGAACGCCTACCTTGATTTCACCCAGCTTGAGAGCATGTGATCCTCAAGCCAGTTGTCGACATAAAAGTGCTTGGGCTATCATTGCACATTGGGAGAAAAACTGAATCATATTATTGTTTTTCTTCTCTTCTTCTCTCTCCTCCTCCACCACAACCACCACTACCTCCATCATTATCACCACCACAAACATCATAGATTATAAACACAATTATGTTTCTGCCTCTTTGTTTCTAGACCATTGTAAAAAGGGCTGGGTGGTTGACAAACTCTGAGGCCACGATGCGGGTGATAACGATTTAATGTCAAGGTCCGTGAGGCACAGAAGGAATCAACTGTGAGAAGTTATTGAGGAATGCCTCAAACAGATGGTCATACATTCTCCCAAACAGCCAAAAGTGAGATGAAACTGTAAGTCAGGATAATCGCCAATAAAGAGAGACAAGTCATGCATATGAATACCATAAAGAAATAAACAGAGATTTTGAATGCAAGACCCACATCAAAGATAGCAAGAGTAAAGGTGATTATTTGTGATGGAATTAATTCTCATGTAGTCTCCCCTATATGGTATTCTCCAGGGCAGAGGTTGACAAACATTTTCTGTAAAGGACCAGACTGTAAATATTTAAGTTTTGAGGACAAGAGTCTTTGTTACCACTTTGCGGCTTGAGTGTGAAAACATTCACATGCAATATGTGAAGGAATGAGTGTAGCTGTGTTCTAATAAAACTTTATTGAGGGGCATTGAAGTTTGAGTTTTACACAATGTTCATGTATAATGAGATATTAGTAGTATTTTTCTTTCTTTTTTTTTTTTTCAGCCATTTACAAAATTGTGAAACTCTCCTTAGCCTGTGACTTGTACAAACATAGGCAACTATCAGGATTTACCCCATTGGCCATAATCTGCTGACCCTTGCCCTAGGGGTGAGGAATTCAGGACTGGATCACTTAATGATGGTTAACATCTTTTCTTAGGTAAATGAAGAAAATATTGTTAAGGATGGTTAAAAACATAAGCACCTCTCATGGACTGAAAACTGACTATTCAACTAAACTGTGATGTTGGCAGTATTACCCCACTTGTGGATTAGAAAATAAAGCTTGGAAAGTTAAAAACCTACCCAAGACCTCCCAACTGGTATTCCACCATGCTAATTGGCTTCTCTGAGAAATAATGAACTGAACACATTTGGCACTTTCCCCAGACTACTTTGTCTCTTGGTGAGCACAGTCACTGGAGGAGGACACGTGTAACCAGAAGTAGAGCAATTCTGTTTCTCATTACCTGTCCCAGAGAATGCAATTTAAGTGAAATGGTAGTTGTAGCAAAATATTCACAAGCTATAGGACACACACTACCTGCTGACAGAATAGAAACTTTATTTTGGAAAATCTATAGCTCTAATAGCTCACCAAAGAAATTGGAGATTGTAAAGAAAAAAAGGGAAATTATTAGCTAGTCTGAACGCCACAGGCTATTGTGACTACATTTCTAAGTTTCATTGTTTAGTTTTTCCAGGAGCAACAGAAACAGAAAGTAGTAAGAAGACATATAATCTCAGTTCACTGGCAAAACACATATACACCCACCCACCCATACACAGACACACACACACACACACACACACACACCCCTCCTGGGGAATGCATGATGTTTCATAAAGAATACACATGATAGAGTGAACTGATAAGAACTTTCTGTATGTGCTGGAAGAAGGGAAGGAGGTTACTCAGTGTCTCTATAGAAACCAAAGAATATTCATAGCAGAGTATACAAGAGAGGAGGAAAAGGAAATTGGGGCCAGGGCGTTGTATTAAAAATGCAGACTTCTTACATCAGCCTCTCAACCGTTAATCCCAGAGTGGATTTCAGAGAGTTCACTCCATCCTGACCTCCTGAATCACCAACCTCTCACAGATTTAATCCTCTCTAGCAGCACCCATCCCCCTGCCTCATGTTTTCCTCCCAGAAATGGCTCCAAATATTTCTAACCTGATCCCATTAAATAAGGTGTAGAACAGAGTTTCTCAACCTCAGCAATCCTGACATTTAGGGTTGGATAACTCTTTCACTCTCCTCTTTCACTTTCAACAAGAGGTTTTTCAGTTCCTCTTCACTTTCTGCCATAAGGGTGGTGTCATCTGCATATCTGAGGTTATTGATATTTCTCCCAGAAATCTTGATTCCAGCCTGTGCTTCTTCCAGCCCAGCGTTTCTCATGATGTACTCTGCATATAAGTTAAATAAGCAGCGTGACAATATACAGCCTTGACAAACTCTTTTTCCTATTTGGAACCAGTCTGTTGTTCCATGTCCAGTTCTAACTGTTGCTTCCTGACCCGCATATAGGTTTCTCAAGAGGCAGGTCAGGTGGTCTGGTATTCCCATCTCTTAACAGGGAAACAGTGTCAGACTTTATTTTGGGGGGCTTCAAAATCACTGCAGATGGTGATTGCAGCCATGAAATTAAAAGATGCTTACTCCTTGGAAGGAAAGTTATGACCAACCTAGATAGCATATTGAAAAGCAGAGACATTACTTTGCCAACAAAGGTCCTTCTAGTCAAGGCTATGGTTTTTCCAGTGGTCATGTATGGATGTGAAAGTTGGACTGTGAAGAAAGCTGAGCGCTGAAGAATTGATGCTTTTGAACTGTGGTCTTGGAGAAAACTCTTGAGAGTCCCTTGGACTGCAAGGAGATCCAACAAGTCCATCCTAAAGGAGATCAGCCCTGGGATTTCTTTGGAAGGAATTATGCTAAAGCTGAAACTCCAGTACTTTGGCCACCTGATGGGAAGAGTTGACTCATTGGAAAAGACTCTGATGCTGGGAGGGATTGGGGGCAGGAGGAAAAGGAGACAACAGAGGATAAGATGGCTGGATGGCATCATGGACTCGATGGACATGAGTCTGAGTGAACTCCGGGAGATGGTGATGTACAGGGAGGTCTGGAGTGCTGCAATTCATGGGGTCGCAAAGAGTCGGACACGACTGAGCAACTGAACTGAACTGAACTGAACTCTTTGTTGCATGGGTACTGTTCTGTGCATTGGATGATGCTGAGCAGCAGATATAGACAAATGTCTCTTGAAGAAGGGGGAGGGGACACCTCTTCTCCTACTCCCCATCTCTCTCCATCTTCCCTAAAAACATTTAATACCTCTAAATACATCTCTTTCCTACAAGTAAAGAGCTTGTACAAAGCAGTCTCTAGCAAGATACAGACAAATGGGCTGGGGCAAGAGTCATAAACAAGAAGAAAGATGAGATCCATTTGGACTGGGGAGGGGATGCAGTTCTATGGGACTGGGACATCTGTGGCAAATCAGCCCTGCCTCTACCATCAGGTTATCTGAGATGTGCCTATGAAGCTGCTATCCAAGGTACTGATGTTATAACTCTGGTTGAGATTCTTTATTCTAGAGGCCAAGTTGTTGAGAGCCGCCACACTTCAAGGAATCACTTGGGTTTTGAGGAAGAGAGTGCCAGTGGCAATTTTAGCAGACCAGTATTTACATATCCTTCCCCATTTCCTTTGTACAACTTCAGGGGCTGGACGGGCTCCAGTAAGAATGGAAATGTAATTTTCTCACCAAACTGGCAAAGACTGGATGGAGCTTCATAGCTAGAAATAAGTTGCTTTAAAGCAAATAAAGAAATGAAGTCTTGCACTTTACTGTTACATGCTTTTGTCTGCAAGGTCCAGAAATCTATGTTGTATTAAACTTTCACTTTTAATTGTAGATGATTTAGTATAGAGTCTTCTATGATAAAGGGATTCAGATGAGCCACCCCAAAATGTGCCACCTTGGCATGTGAACTATTTTGAACTTAAGGTAATCAAGAACCAGCAGACCCAAGGAAGACTTTTATCTCTCTCTTGACTTATTAAAGGGCTTTAGATAAGGGGCCTGCTCCAGAAAGAGAGCTAAAACCAGAGATAACTTTTTATGTGAATGACCTATCTGTATGGTAGTATAAACATCTAATTACCAAACATCTGCTCCACTTACTGTCCTGAGAATTAACCTCCTTCTCTTTGGAGAAGGAAATGGCAATCCACTCCAGCACCCTTGCCTGGAAAATCCCATGGATGGAGGAGCTTGATAGGTTACAGTCCATGGGGTTGCAAAGAGTCAGACATGACTGAGCGACTTCACTCTTTGAATCCCCAGGTTCCTATCCTGATCCTCAACTCAGAGTGGCACACAATCTCAAATGCCCATCTTACCCTCCTGTCCAATATTCTTATGGAACCTGTACATATATAATTACAGTTGTTTTTCTACTGTTAACCTGTCCTCTGCTAAATTGACTATTGGATTAGTTAGAAAAAACTATAGAGAAAAAAGTGTTTCTTCTCCTACAGGTGCTATAATGAAACTCAGTAAGTGTTGTGTCTCCTCATCTAGACTCTGCTTCTTGGTTTAATGGTCCCTTGACTGTCAACTTTTTCAATGTTCTCAATGCTTAACTCTGACTAGTGGCTGGGCCATAGTCATGCTTAGCTCATAGAAAGTGAAAGTCAAGTGTTAGTCACTTAGTCAAGTCTGACTCTTTGCGAACCCAGGGACTGTAGCCCACCAGACTCCTCTGTCTATGTAATTCTCCAGGCAAGAATACTGGAGTGGGTAGCCATTCCCTTCTCCAGGGGATCTTCCCCACCTGGACTCAGCTCACTGGCCTGTGCTCAAATAATGGCTCCATATGCAGTGAGGGTTACAAAGACCTACAGAGAGAATAAGGTTGTATAAACACTTTACTAGGTAAATGTGTATTGCAGCTGGTAACTGGATGGGACTATTCATGTCTCTAAGCTTGCTGAAGGGTTAACCTTGCTAGGTGGCTCCTCATTATCAAACTGCCTACACTCATCTGCTATTTAATAAATGCAGGTTCAAGTTAAGCATATTGCTCAAAACAGAAATCACACACCACTCAGAGCAAATAACCCTGTCCTCCCACCAACAGCAGAGAGCTATGTGCGTTTGATGTATTTCTCTTTGTGTGTGTACACACATTTGCAATTATTTTAATTCCATGTATTTGGGATGATAAAATATAGCGTGGGTAATCAGTAATTGGCTGGTGTTGAGACCGGCATGACTCATACCTTTCACACCAAATGATTCCTTTGAATCTTGGGTGGAGGGTGATGGCTGTGGGCCTTTTAATTTGGCTGCATTGCAAACTGTGTTGGGAAAAAACCCAATGTGATCCAAAGGAAAATACTGAGGAAATAGCTATTTTTCTCTCAATAGGTAGAAATAAGCAGATTATTTTTTAAAGGCACTGTGCAAAGCACAACTGCAATAAGTAAATTTATAATCTCTTCAAATTCTGTACACTGTATATTCATATTTTAATAAGATACCAAATTAGTTACAGTTTTTAACTTCATTCTTAGTGTCTCTTAATTCCCATCCAGATATAAATGCAGACTTTTCTGCTCAATTAAGAACAAATATGTCAGGATATGTTAATAATTAAAGATTCCAAGTTCTAGGAACCATGTGACCACGTTTCCCATCCTTCTCACGATGTGAACTTACTGTCAACTCTAAGTAGCCTCTGCCCCTGCCTCTCTGGATCTTATATTCTTCATCTGCACAATGAATGGCCACCTAAACAAGTGCTAAGATTTCCTCTTATTGTAACATTTAATAGTTTCATCTCTCTAATGATGCAAACAACCCTACCAAAAAGCCACACTTTTAGCTCCCATTCAATTATAAAAAAAGTGTTCATTCAGGGAATGAGAGAATGAAATCAAAAGAAGAGATATGTGTTTACAACTGTCTATCAGAAATTACAAATTCAAATGTCTACAGCTGGTAGGCTTGCATATAAATGGGTGAAGCCGACCAGGAGCAAGTAGTGGGAACCTTGAGGTACCAAGGAGCACATGCTCTACCTGTCTACAGAAGGCAACTTGTCAGCTCCAGTCTACGGCTGCTGTGCAGGAATGCAAGTTGTCATATTATCAAGAGAAGTCAAAAATCCAGACTTTTCTGTTAGATCATCTGATATTTAAATGACTGAAACTTTGTGTGGACGATCTCTGGTAGGCTAAAGAAAAATCATGGTTCCTTATTAAAAAAACAAAAAACAAAAAAAACCAACCATCTTCTTCCCAGATAAGGTCACACCAACCTTGGCTTCAATTAGCCTTAAACTCTAGGCTAAGGACTACCAAACCTAAAATCTCTACTTTGGCTCTCCTTCTTAAACCTCAGGTCATATATTTAATAACCTCCAAGGCATCTCCACTTGGGTGCCATGAAATCTTAGTGGCACCAATTTACATAGTTAGTTTTCTCCCACAGCGTGTAAGGCACAACTAACCTGGGTCAAAAAGTAGATTTGGATTGATGTATGGGTTAAACCCTGCCAGAAAGTGGTCTCATTCTCAGGCTACAGACATTAAGAATATTGCTACTTCCCCAACAGCACTCATCTGCTGTTTTAATAAATGTTAAGGACCTTGTTCAATAACAGGAATCACAGAACTCTCTAGAAGAAGGATCTTTGTCCACGTACCAATAGCTGGGAAGTTAGTTTACTGTTTTTGTTTAGTCACTAAGTCATGTCCAACTCTTTGCGACCCCATGGACTGCAGCACACCAAGCTCCCTTGTCTTCCACTATCTCCAGGAGTTTGGGAACTCTCAAGTCCATTGAGTAGCTGATGTCATCCAACCATCTCATCCTTTGTCAACCCCTTCTCCTCCTGCCTTCAATCTTTCCCAGTATCAAGGTCTTTTCCAATGAATAAGCTCTTCACATCAGGTAGCCAAAGTATTGGAGCTTCAGCTTCAGTGACAGTCCTTCCAGTGAATATTCAGGACTGATTTCCTTTAGGATTGACTGGTTTGATTTCCATGCTGTCCAAGGGACTCTCAAGAGTCTTCTCCAGCACCACAATTTGAAAGCATGAATTCTCTGATGCTCAGCCTTCTTTATGGTCCAACTCTCATATCCGTATACAACTACTAGAGGAATCATAGCTATATGGACCTTTGTCGGCAAAGTGGTATCTTTGCTTTTAAATATGCTGTCTAAGTTTGTCATAGCTTTCTTTCCAAGGAGCAAGCATCTTTTCATTTCATGGCTGCAGTCACTGTTCACAGTAATTTTGGAGCCCAGGAAAATAAAATCTGTCAGTTTCCACTTTTTCCCCATCTATTTGCCATCTATATGCTGATGGGACTGGATGCCATGATCTCAGTTTTTTGAATGCTGCATTTTAATCTAGCTTTTTTACCTTCATCAGGAGGTCTTTAGTTCTTCACTTTCTGCCATTAGGGTGGTATCATCTGCATATCTGAGGTTATTGATATTTCTCTCAGAAATCTTGATTCCAACTTTTGCTTTCTCCAGCCGAGCATTTCGCATGATGTACTCTGGATAGAAGTTAGATAAGCAGGGCAATAATATACAGCCTTGACAGACTCCTTTACCAATTTTGAACCAGTCTGCTGTTCTATGCCCAGTACTAACTGTTGCTTCTTGACCTGCATACAGGTTTCTCAGGAGGCAGCTAAGATAGACTGGTATTCCCATCTTTTCCACAATTTGTTGTGATGTACAGAGTCAAAGGCTTTAACGTAGTCAATGAAGCAGAAGTATTCTGGAATTCTCCTGCTTTCTCTATAATCCAATGTGTGTTGGCAGTTTGATCTCTGGTTCCTCTGCCTTTTCTAAATCCAGCTTGTACATCTGGAAGTTCTTGGTTCATATACTGCTGATGCCTAGCTTAAAGGATTTTGAGCATTAACTTGCTAGCATATGAAATGAGTGCAGTTGGGTGGTAGTTTGAACAGTTTGGCATTATTCTTCTTTGGGAATGGAATGAAAACTGGCCTTTTCCAGTCCTGTGGCCACTGCTGAGTTTTCCAAATATGCTGACATATTGAGTGCGGCACTTTAACAGCATCATCTTTTAGGTTTTTAAATAGCTCAGCTGGAATTCCATCATCTCCACTAACTTTATAGGTGGTAGTGCTTCTTACGGCCCACTTGACTTCACTGTATAGGATGTAATTCTCTTTATATGTACTCCCACTTGAAATTATTTTAATTCCATGCACTTTGGGATTAAAATACAGTTTGGGTAGTTAGGAACTGGCTGGTGCATTTTTTCCAAACAAAAATCAGGTTACTCTGTGGTTTGGGTTTTCTTGAGTCCAAAATCACAGGGTATAATATTACCAACTGAGGTTGCTGCTGCTGCTGCTGCTAAGTCGCTTCAGTCGTGTCCGACTCCGTGTGACCCCATAGGTGGCAGCCCACAAGGCTCCGCCATCCCTGGGATTCTCCAGGCAAGAACACTGGAGTGGGTTGCCATTTCCTTCTCCAATGCATGAACGTGAAGAGTGAAAGTGAAGTCGCTCAGTCGTGTCTGACTCTAGCGACCCCATGGACTGCAGCGTACCAGGCTTCTCCGCCCATGGGATTTTCCAGGCAAGAGTACTGGAGTGGGGTGCCATTGCCTTCTCCGCCAGCTGAGGTTAGAAACTGGAGTAGAAACACAACTGTGAAGCATCAGCTGATGTAAAGCAAAACCACCACCATCTACTCTTTCTTCTAAAATGCAATTTAAATAACAAGAGGCTAAAACAGATGGAAAACAAGGCTTTAATCTAGCAAAGAAAACATAGATAAAGCCTCATACTTTAACAAAATAAACAAGCCCACAGAAAGTAGTTAGATTTTCTTCTTTAAATCACAATGTTGATCTATGAAGCTTACTTCTTGGATTCTAAACCTTGAAACTACTAAAATTGTCAAATCAGTGACATTTTTGGAAGGACCCTTCTACTTTTATATCTTGTCTTAGTATAAGACCAAATGCTACTAAGTTTAATGGAATAATATCACCTCCAAATGTGAAATAAAACTACATGAAAACATGCGATAGGGGAAGAATTGAACTATTTCTTCTGGTTTCTTCAGAGGTTTATATGCGTTCTTGTTTAAAAATTATTTTTAACATTGTTGGTATAAGTTAAAGGGGATGGAATGGGGATTAGGTCACCAAAAGTATTTGCACTCTCACTACTTCTCAAAGTGTGATGCTGAAGGTACCTCTCTTTGAACGCCTTTCTTCGGTTCTGCAGTAAGTTACTGTGCATTTTTATCCCCATTGCTTGACCTAACAAAGATGATTCATAGTGTAGACATTTTCAGGTTAAAGACCAGATGGTACATAATGTACATACAAGGGAGAAATGGCAGATTATCATCACTGACGTTTCTGTAAATTAAAATAAGCAAAGCTAACTGCTACGTAAAGAAAGAGCTAATCGCTAAATAAATGAAGTTTCCATTTCACAGGAATGTATGGCTAATCTTTCTAGTCCACAAGTTCTGTCAAGTACAAATTGTCATGCTGATCGCTGAACAAGGCCATGGTCTGGCCAATAACACTCCTAAATATATTCTCTCCTTTGTTCCTCCCAGTTCATCTTATGTGAGTATTTCTGATCCTTGCTTTATGCTTTTAATCTGTACAATATGTTCACACAGATATTAATAGTAAGAAAGTCAGAAGGATATGACTTTTTGTTAAATTATTTTGTGACCACTAAAAAGAAAAAAAGTTGAAAGTTTGCAAGTAATTTTAAAAAAACAGATTAGGGGAAATAGTACTCAAAATTGAAAACTTTTATTCTTGGAACAAAATTAGGTGATTACCATTGGACTGCAAGGAGATCCAACCAGTCCTTTTGGAAGGAATGATGCTAAAGCTGAAACTCCAGTACTTCGGCCACCTCATGCAAAGAGTTGACTCATTGGAAAAGACTCTGATGCTGGGAGGGATTGGGGGCAGGAGGAGAAGGGGATGACAGAGGATGAGATGGCTGGATGGCATCACTGACTTGATGGACGTGAGTCTGAGTGAACTCCGGGAATTGGTGATGGACAGGGAGGCCTGGAGTGCTGCAATTCATGGGGTCGCAAAGAGTCAGACACGACTGAGTGACTGATCTGATCTGATCTGACCATTGTTTGGATACATCTAGATTTAATTGTATCTGACATGTTCAGGGTCCATGCTTTGTCCCATGGTCTATATTGTGATGTCTGAACTCTGCATTATATTTTAAATACATGGGTCAGACATCAGACTCTAGACCATGCTGAGAAGGAAATAGGAAAAAATGGTACCTGGGATCCACATCTACCACCAACATATTTTAAAGCCAGATATACAACTTTTGACAATTTCTCTGTTTTGCCTTTGGCTACAGAATCCATCATTTTCACATTCCCTAACTGTCCAGGATTCTCAGCTGCACTGCTTTGGTTCTGCTGATCTATTCTGCTCCCTGCCTTCTCTCTCATTTGTTCTCATTGGGATTCATTCATCTTCCTCTCCCTTAGACGCCTTGCTGAATGATTGACTTTCAAATCTCTAAATCACACAGAGTGCTAATGGATGTTAATGGCTTCCCCAAGTATTTAAATTTTAAATGGAAACTCCTATAGGTAAGCTAGAAACCAAAAGGATAAATATTTAATAGTGTGAATTGCAGAAAAAGTAAAGACATTTTAGCACCAGCATTCTCCACTAGTCCTCATCAAATCAAAGCCCACCTTTAAGATAGATCTTATAAATTATATATAAATGCGAGTTGTCTTCAGAGTTTGGCTAGAACAACGGTTGCAGAGTCTTAAGGCAGGCTCAAGAGACCCATGCCCAGAGATTCTATTTTAATAGGTTTAAGGGAGATCCCAAGAATCTCCATTTAAACAAACAATATAAGAGATTTTACGTAAGGTGGTCCTGAGAGTATACTATAAAATACCTGCCGCCTGAAAGTCTATTGAAACATTCTTAGTCAAGGATTGAGAAGGCACTACCTAGGAGGCCATTTAGTTGCAGCTCTCAGTTACCTTTGCTCCAATAGCTAAAAGGGCCAAAAGACTCATTATTTTACTGGGTTCTTCTAAGGAATAAACAAATTAGAATTATACCATTGTTGACCATCATCATCAATGTCACTATTAACATCAATAATAATGGAAAAAACACTTGAAGTATATTCATAGGTGCTGGGCTCTGGTCTCGGTGTTTACATTTATTAAGTCATTTAATCTTCAACATATGTTTAGAGGGACTAACTGAACTCTGTTCAAGCGTGAGCAGGTAACTATACTCGTATGATGAAAAATTAATAGCAGGAAAATCACATCATCAACAAAACTCTTAATAGAAGTTGCTGCCTAGGACTGTGTGTGTGTGTGTGTGTGTGTATGCATGCACAGGCATGAGAGAGATATATGCATTTGTTCAGGGTCTATCAATCTTGTCTTTACTGTTTTTTCAAGTTAGCAGCCTTATCTTTACTTTTACTCCACTCAATCTCTTCTTGTCATTTTCCCTTTTTGTTTGAAAATAACTATACCCAAGTCTGCAAAGCATCATCTTTCTTTTCCATTTCTTGTTGTAAAAAGCTTGTGACATTCTCAGAGATGGACATGCTATCACAATAATGGTGGATTATTTTGACTTACAGGGAATCTAAGGAGAAAAAAATATCCCCACACAGGAAAGTGACAAGACAGACCTCAGTCACTCCAAAAGATGGGGTCAGTGATTGGTACAGTCTGTCCAATCTCTCCTTTGGTTTCATTGAAAGCCAAACACACACCTGGACACTGGCAGCAGAAGGAAAACCATCTTATGAAGGATAAGAGCAAAATGAACTGTTGCTAAAGCCCTAGAATGAAATTAGGAAGGCTGGGTACTTTTGTTGAATTACACAGAGTTAAGCAATGGCTAAAAGGCAGGTCCTTGAAAATAGACTCATGGTATAATATGGCACCAGGGCGCAATTTTCAGTAATTAGAGATTTGACATCCCTCCCATATCTTTCAATGTAGATCTTCTATTACCCAACTCCAGGTATTCAGAGTTACTCTTCATGTTCTATATACACTCCATGCATTTTCACCTCGGTGTTTTTATTTACTTCCATACAATTGACTTTGCCTGCTTCCAGCCTAGTACAAGACCAGATTCTAAATACTCATTAGAGCAGGAGTTTGAAAGCATCAGCTTCTCTGGTGGCTCAGATGGTAAAGAATTTGCCTGAAAAGTGGGAGACTCAAGTTTGATCCTTGGGAGGGGAATGGCTACCCACTCCAGTATTCTTGCCTGGACAACTCCATGGACAGAGGAGCCTGGTGGGTTACAGTCCATGGGGTTACATAGAGTCGGACACAACTGAGCAACACTAAGCTAAATACACATAAACTGGTTTTGAGATAATTTGTCGATTTGTTAAATTGAATTACAATGTACTTGTGAGTTTTGAAGGTGAGAAAACAATCAAATTCCTCAGATGATAAAAAAGATCTCTGACATCCTCACCAAAAAAGAGACTGCAACCAGGAGCCTAGATCATGAGTCACCTTTTCTGTAAAGATGTCCTTGATTTCTTTAGCCCACAGGTCAAGGCTAATGGTTAAGATTTTCCAAAACCAGCACCTTTATTGGCCTGAATCCTCTAAGTGACCATAAATGTTTCATGTATAAGGAATGTGGTTTATATATTCTAGAATCTCAACATCTGTGGACAATAGGGATTCATGTTCCTTAACTTGTACTTTTTATTTCTGCAACACTTCTCAATAGCTTTATACCTAGTGGAGGATTTATAAGTATGTGGGAATGGATGAAAATTCATATCAAAAGAACAAACACAAAAATATTAAGTAAACATCTAAGAAATACACCATTTGCCTAATATTTTAACTTTGCTATGATACCTTCAAAAGGGAATTTATTTGTTCTTTTAGGAATCCAGAAATTTTTTTTCTTGTTCTCTTCCAAAATATAAGGCATTTTTCAATAACAATATCATACATATTCATTCCAATAATTTAAAAAATAATTAGAGATGAAAAAAACTGGTGGCAACAAGAATGAAAATAGTAAATTCATTTAAATGAGTTTATACAATCACCTGCCATAGATTTTGAGTGATTTATGGGAAGAAAAAAACGTATATACACAACGCACACATATGCATATACAGATAATACATACACATGTACACACACATAGGTGTGTATGTATGTGTAATTAATGTTCATCATAAATGGGAGATGGTACAACTTACATAGTAAGATATTTAGGATGGGATCCTTTGGAGAAACACATTTTGAGAAAAGAAGGCTAAGGAGGAATATCTACTTATTTCTGGACTCCTAGTTGGAGGAAGTCTGGGATCTCTTTCTCCTCAACCTCCACAACTTTTCAGTCAGTGCACACACATTTATCCATCGCTCTTTGAGTCTACTGCCACGGCAGGTAACTACAGAGCCCACATGTCCTTGCACAGGTGATGGGACCACATGTACCTCAAAGGACATGGTTGGGTAAAGCAAAAGCACTTACAAATTCTATGTAATTACTCAGTAGGCTAATCTCTGATCTGAACTTCTAGGTCATAACTTATATATAACACTTTGGCAAATTTATAGTATCCTGGATCCATGGTATGGCTAGAACTATTACCTGGCATTGTTATTAATTTACTCCTTTATGTCTTGCTTCCCTGATGGCTCAGTAGGTAAAGACTGCCTGCAATGCAGGAGACACAGAGATGCTGGTTCAATCTCTGGGTCTAGAAGATTCCCTGGAGGAGGAAATGGCTACCCACTTCAGTATTCTTTCTTGGGAAATCCCAGGGACAGAGGAGTTTGGCGGGCTACCGTCCAAAGGGTTGCAAAGAGTCAGAAACGGCTAAGCATGCACACACACATGTCTTTCTTCCCTAAGCCAGATTATAAAATTTGAGTGGAGGGCCATATTATGCACTTTTCCCTATCACCTTGAATACTTAATTTAAGGCTCTAGCCGCTGCTGCTGCTGCTGCTGTGTCACTTCAGTCGTGTCCAACTCTGTGCGACCCCATAGCGGCAGCCAACCAGGCTTCCCCTCCCTGGGATTCTCCAGGCAAGAACACTGGAGTGGGTTGCCATTTCCTTCTCCAATTATGGTCTAAATAACCTTTAAAACTGTGGCCATATTTTCTAAAACTCTTCTCTGTACGTTTTATAGTTTAGCCATAACATATCATATCCAATTTCCTTTACAATATATAATTTCAAATATCTCTGTTTTCCTTGTTACAAGAGCAATATATCCACTGTAGAAAGTCTGAAAACAAATAGAATATGCAGAACAAAATGGAAGGTCTTTATAACCCCATCACCCAAAGGTAATTATGATAGCAAATTAGCATACTGATGTTATTCCCTTTTTCCCCAGAGGTCTATTTTCACCTTTACAAAACTGTTGTCCAAACTTCCATTCAAATTTTCATTATACTATATACATATTGCATTCCAATCACCTTTCCATGTAATTAAATATTCTTTAAAAACATTATTTTTTAATGGATGCATAGCTCTTCACTACAGAAATTCCATAATTTAATCATGGACTTCAATTATTTGTTTAGGCTGTTAGTATTTGTTAATTATACCATGATAAAAAATTCTCAACATAAAGAATTGCTCATATCTCTGATCCTTAAACAGATTCCTAGAAGAGGAAATATTGAGGCTTCTGATGCGTATTGCCAAATGGCTTTCTAGAAAGTGTCTACATCTTCGTAGTCCTGCCAAGAGCACAGAGAATGCCTGTCTTACTGGATCCTTGCTAGGATTTAGCACCACCATGTTTCCCAATCTCTGACAATGTGATAACATCACGTTCACATATGCATCTGATCTTTGCTCATCTTCTGACCTCTTTCCAACATGCCCTTTCCCTAGTTCCTCATTTATCTAAAATTACTTTCAAGGCAGATTTCAAATAGTCTCTGCATTTTAAAAGCCTTGTCCATCTTGGCAGATTTGCTTTCTCTGTGTTCTCATAGAGATGTTTATATCTTTTTTATAGTATGTATTATAATTTGACTTATATGATATTTAATTGTATGAGCTTTTCCTCTACCATATTATAAATCTTTGAAGGCAAGGATTAACATTTACACATCTATTCCTTGCTCCTAGAACCAAATAATACAGTAGCATTGGAAATTCCCTGCTGGCCCAATGGTTAAGACTCAGTGTTGTCACTGCCTAGGCCCAGGGTTCAATCCCCTCAGGGAAGTAAGATCTAGAAAGCTGTGGCTTGGTTCCCCACAAAATACAGTAACACCAAACATAATGGACACAACACTCAAAATATGTCAAATATCTTGCCCAGTTTCTTGGAAAAATATTTAATAGATTATTCATTAAAAAATTATTTAGTGTCTACTCTGTATAAATTATATGAAACAAATAATAAATAAATGATAAGCAAGATTAGAAATTATCTCTGCCCTTGAAGATATTTTATTTTTTGGGTGAGACAGATAATCAAATAATCAACCAGATAAATTAAAATTATAATAAGGATGAGTAGTGTCAAGGAAAGGTATATAATTTAGTGGTGGAAGGTTTCTCTGAGAAAATGATACGAGAGATAAAATCTGAGAGCACGGGAGGGGAAATGATGGCGAGAAGGACCCAAAGTCTATGGCAGGCCTTTCTTAATCTGTTCACTGGTTCTTTCCCTCCTGTAACCTGGTGACCTGCCCAGGATGACCTCAATATAATCTTCCACACACAAAAATTGGCAAACCCATTCTAACAAGTACCCAAGGACCCTTACAGAATAGCTTCACTATGACTATTATAGTTTTTAGGATCGAATTATACCTACAATCACCTCTAATCATCACACTTCTTTGCCCTTCAGAGACTATGCACAAGGCACTGAGTGACCAAAGTGCATTTGTTCACTGTCCTTTATCAACTGAGAAAAAAAAAAAAATGCTTCTTACTTCTTTGTCTGTTCAACAGGCTGAGTCTCTGTCCTATTCAGTATGAGTGGCCACATCCCAGACACAAAACAAATCGATATGCTCCACTCTCAGCCAGGGATACAAGGTATTCCAATAATTAAGCAACAATGTGTGTGCAGAAAAGGCAATATCCTCAACGATTAGTGTTAAATTTAATTAATTACCTCTAAAATAAAATGACACATAAACTTTGTAATTAAGAATAATTCTTAATTAAGGAATGTTTGACAGATAGGTAGGAAGGAGGAAAGGGATGGAAAATGGCTGATTAAGATGGGGAATTAAGCACCTCATTGAAGATGTTAGCAAGCCCTGTTGTGTGTTTATTTAATTTTCAGGGCATTTCAATGAACTGAAGTTTGAAACAGATATGGAGGACATTTTAATAAAACACATGCGCCCTTTTTCTGCTTAATTTAAAATTGTACCTTTGCAGCTAAAATGATAATTTGCACTTTTACCCTCTTGATCACTCAACTAAGGAAAGGGAACCAGTTGGTTGGGGAATTATCACATTTGTTGACTTTCTAAGGCATGAGAAAAGCCATATAGTCTAAAGATTTAACACAGACTTGCATTATAGACATGTAGTTCTTTTTCTATTACTGGCATTGGATGAAGGTTCTTAGCCATCTCATATGTCTGACATTTGGAAAGGCTGAGTTGTATATTGAACTATTCCATTTAATGCTGATAAACCAACTGTGCAAAAAATGGCCTGGGGAATCTTGGATAATAGAAGATACCGCAGAGTAAAAAAACCAGAAAGGTTATCTGCAAATATGGCCTATCTGTGCTAGGAATATTTCTTACGATTACTTCAAATATAATCCCCAGCCCTCACCCCTCTGACATCCACTGTTTCCTCTACCATAGAACAGAGATCAAACAGACAAACAAAAAAGACAACTAAAGAGAAAAGAAGTGGCATAAATCATCTTGGTTTGGTTTTTATTAAGCATCTATTGAGTAAGATAAAGTTGAACAACATGTAAAATTTCCACTGCAGAGAGAAGTTATGATCAATATTCTTAAGGTCAAAGTAAGCATAAATGTGACCAACGATAGATAAGAATGACACACACACTCATGTATTAACCCAGGGTTGAATAATAATTTCTGCACAAATTCATGGACTTCTAGACTTTGAAATGCTCAAAAATCTTAAAGAGTAATTTAAAGGATCAACTATAAACAACCATTTCTTTTCCTCCAATCGTACTAGAATAAATTAACAAGAATAGCAAGTATAGTAAGACCATTACAATCGTGCTGTAGAATAGTACTGTAGAGAAAAGTACCCTTATTTTTATTCCGCTTTAAATCATTAATAGAAAACTCAGTCTTTTAGAAGACACTTGTATTAAACTTTGTTGGAGAAAAACACATTGCTCTGCATTTCCTAGGTTATTACATAGAAAAGAGATTTGGTGACAGCTAATATTCAAGTTCTCTGCTAACAGACTCATTACCTGCTTTACACTTCCATAATGTAAAATACACATTGTTGTGCTTATTGCAAATTCTACCGTTTCTCAAGTTTTTGATCTGCACATAATAAGATGCGTTGTAGAAAATCTATTACTTTTCTAACACTCACTCCTTTTTGTTCCAAGTTTACAAATCAGCTATTTTAAAAGTTCACTTTGATTTCTCATTGACTAGAGTGACTGCCTGCTGCCACCCACCATCTGCTGGGAATTTGAAGTCAACTGCTTAAAATGCTTAAGACAAAAAACTCACAATGAACCATGCTGTTGGATGATGTTCGGCCCATCTTTATAAAGACTATTACTTCCCAGTTCTCCTAAAGAGCTATTTTTAAGATGAAACCAGTCATATGTGTGCGTGCTCACTCAGTCATGTCTGACTGCATTGGCAGGTGGGCTGTTTACCACTAGCGCCACCTGAGAAGCCCATGTACATATACGTATGTGTGTGTTTATATATGTATGAGTTTACTATGTATAATTATACATAATTATATATATTATTATTTTCATGAAATTGATGCTAAATGTGTGAGATTTAATAATTTACTATTCACAGACAATTTCTGCTCAATCCAGAAGGTATTTAAAACTCTCAGTTGAATCCAATGTGTTAATTTCTGAAACGTGATCACTTGTTACTGGATTTAAGTTGTTCAATGTGAAGGCTATGCCTCAGATACACACATAGTCTAAAAATCAGAATACTGCAGACTGATAAGTTTATGTGCATGTGACTTATAAGTCAATTTGACACCCCTGGTCCACAAGAACATCTTCCAATTAAGGACAAACACCACATACCCTGGAAGGATGTTGTCCAATTAAGGTCTTCTCTGAAAGATCTGCTCTCCAATCATTTTCTCTCTATTTTAAACTATCTTTTTAAATACATTTATCAAGATTCCAGAGAGGTTGAAAATTGTGTATAGATCATCAAGGAAGGTGTCCTCACTAAAATATTTTCTTCTGTACACTGTAAATTTTGAAAACATCTTATCAAATCCTCTTTGTACATTCAGTTTCCTTTCCCTAATATCCCAGCTTTTTGTCTGGCCAAATCTTGCTCATCCACTCCTCAAAGTGTACCTCAAATGAGATTTCTCCATGAAACCACCTCCTTCTCCTAAAGTGTCTAAATTATATCTTTGATTTTTCTTCCTTGGGTGTCTGTTGCTCAGTTTCCAAACATGAGTAAGAGCCTATCATCATTTTGGAGGGAAGAATAAAGATAGGATAATAACATAGCAATAATTTATTCATAGGAAATCATAGATCAATGTATTATATAAGAATGAGTCTCTAGGGTTAAAACTTCTGAATTTAAACCCTGTGTATCTTATCTCAGGAACAATGCAGCTGGTTACCAAGCTCTTTAATCTCTCTTAAACTTAGGATTTTTTTTTTTGCAATTGAATGAGTTAATGAGTATGCTTAGGAGAGAGTACCGCATTCAAGACATATTAACAAGCAGGAAGAACAGTAGGAGTGAGTGTTTTAGTTATTACTGCTGTTCTCTTGACCAGGTCCTCTTCTAGGTGGTTTCATACCTGTAACTGAATAATTCTTGAGAATGACTACTTCACCTATTCATTCACTGTGTATGTACTCACCAGGGACTATGCACCAGACATTGTTCTATGATCTGGACCCCTCAGGATCCATAGTTATTTCCTGATCTCATGGAGATTTCCTTCTTGGAAAGGTGGGGATATCGACCATAAGGTGTACATAAAAAAACAAGGTAATGAGAGATAGTACTAAGCACGCTGATGGAAACAAAATAGGGGGATTAAGTACTTTTTGGCCAGTTGTGGGAATGGGGCTATTTTAGGGAGTCAGAGGAGGCCTTTCTGAGATAGTGATATTTAGGTGAGAAGTGATATGTGAGGGGGAGTCAGAGAAGTGATATGTGAGGGGGAGTCAGGCATGTGAAAGTCTGGGAAAAAGAATTCAAGGAAAAGAGCAAGATGTGGAAATGCAAATTGATGCAGTTACTATGGAAGACAGCATGGAGATTCCTTAAAAAACTAGAAATGAAACCACCATATGACCCAACAATCCCACTACTGGGCATATATCCTGAGAAAACCATAATTGAAAGAGACACATGTATCCCAACGTTCATTGCAGTACAGTTTACAACAGCCAGGACACGGAAGCAACCTAGATGTCCACTGACAAATGAATGGATAGAGAAATAGTGGTAGGTATACACAATGGAATATTACTCAGCCATAAAAAGGAACACATTTGAGTCCGTTCTAATGAGGTGGATGAAACTAGAGCCTATTATGCAGCGTGAAGTAAGTCAGAAAGGGAAAAACAAATATTGTATGTTAATGGCATATATATGGAATCTAGCAAGATGGTACTGATGACCTATTTGCAGGGCAGCAGTGGAGACACAGACATGGAGAAAAGACTTGTGGACAGGGTGGGGAAAGAGAGGGTGGGATGAATGGAAAGAGTGTCATGGAAACGTATACACTACCACATGCAAAATATATAGCCAGTGGGGATTTGTTGTATGTGTGATGCAGGGTGCTCAGATCCAGTGCTCACTGACAATCTAGAGCGATGGGATAGAGTGGGAGGTGGGAGGGAGCACCAACAGGGAGGGAACATATGTATATCTATGACTGATTTGTGTTGATGTACGGCTGAAATCAACACAACATTGTAAAGCAATTATCTTCCAACTAAAAATACGTAAATTTGTCAAAGATAAGGTGTCCATATGTGTGTGGATTTATCTCTGGGCTTTCTATTTTGTTCCATTGATCTATATTTCTGTCTTTGTGCCAGTACCATACTGTCTTGATGACTGTGGCTTTGTAGTAGAGCCTGAAGTCAGGCAGGTTGATTCCTCCAGTTCCATTCTTCTTTCTCAAGATAGCTTTGGCTATTTGAGGTTTTTTGTATTTCCATACAAATTGTGAAATTATTTGTTCTAGCTCTGTGAAGAATACCGTTGGTAGCTTGATAGGGATTGCATTGAATCTATAAATTGCTTTGGGTAGTATACTCATTTTCACTGTATTGATTCTTCCAATCCATGAACATGGTATATTTCTCCATCTATTAGTGTCCTCTTTGATTTCTTTCATCAGTGTTTTATAGTTTTCTATATATAGGTCTTTAGTTTCTTTAGGTAGATATATTCCTAAGTATTTTATTCTTCTCGTTGCAATGGTGAATGGAATTGTTTCCTTAATTTCTCTTTCTATTTTCTCATTATTAGTGTATAGGAATGCAAGGGATTTCTGTGTGTTGATTTTATATCCTGCAACTGATTCATTTTGATATATGGCAAAATCAATACAATATTATAAAGTTAAATAAAATAAAATTAAAAAAAATTTTTTTTAAAAATGAAAAAAAATAAAAAATATGTTCATTAAAAAAAAAATACGTAAATTTTTAAAGAACAACAAAGATAGGGAAGTCTGAAAAGCCTTGGCATGTTCTGGGAATGTGGTTAGGATACAGAGTTAGAGAGAAGATAAGGAGATAAGGGGAAGAAAGGTGAGCAGGGCCAAAACACATGGGACCCTTTTTAAAACATGGGCTAAGGAATTTGGACTTGCAACACCAGTTTTTGTTTAAAAGGGTACTTTTTCTATTATGAGGTATATGTGATAAATACTTAACTACTGCCATGTACAATAACAAACTGCTCCCAAACTGAGAGGTTAAAACAATAATGATGTATATTATTTCTCAGGATTCTCATCTCATCTGTATTCTCATATACTTTGTTGGAGTACCAACTAGGCTGGAAGGTCTGAGGTGGCTTTACTCAATGTCTGGGAGCTGGTGATGGCAGTTGGCTGGGTCACATCAGTTCTCTTCTACATGGCCATTCATTACCAGCAGGCTACAGTGACCTTCTTCTCATGATGGTCACAAAAGAATATTCCAAGAGGGTGAAAGTAGAAGCTGCAAGGCCTCTTAGAATCCAACCTCAAAAGTGTCACTTCTTCTGGGTTCTACTGGCCAAAGTAGGTCAGAGACTAATCAGGTCCAGTCCAGAAGAATGTCCACCTCTTGAAGGGATGAGCAGAAAAGTCACATTACAAAGGAGTGAGTCCATCTGGATGATAAGAATTCATGAGCATAGGTTGCAATTTATCTTAGTATTAGTGGTCTATTGGGTTCAGGTAAGGAATAACAGTAGCTTTGACCTGTGTGTGATGTTTCAGCAAACATAGAAATAGTGTACATGACCACCTGATGGGGCCCTACTGTATGCCTAGTTTACTGTCTCTGGAATGAAGCTTGAACAGGTTAAATGACTTCCCAATGTTATGGAGTTATTGAAGCCAGGTATTTAAACTCAGGTAGTCTGACCAGGGAGTGTGAATTCTCAATTAAAATATTCCACAGCTTCCCACTGTAATATAATGATAAGAGAGAAAAAAAAATGATATTTGAAAAGAGGACACACAGATGACCAACAGACGCATCAAAAGATGCTCAATATCACTAATTATTAGAGAAATGTAAATCAAAACTATAATAAGGTAATACTTCACAATAGTCAAAATGGACTTCATTAAAAAGTCTACAAATAATAAATTCTAGATAGTGTGTAGAAAAGAGAACCCTCTTACATTGTTGGTGGGAATGCAAATTGATAGAGGTTCCTTAAAAAACTGAAAGTAGAGTTACCATATGGAGAAGGCAGTGGCACCCCACTCCAGTACTCTTGCCTGGAAAATCCCATGGATGGAGGAGCCTGGTGGGCTGCAGTTCATGGAGTCGCTAAGAGTCGGACATGACTGAGTGACTTCACTTTCACTGTTCACTTTAATGCATTGGAGAAGGAAATGGCAAGCCACTCCAGTGTTCTTGCCTGGAGAATCCCAGGGACAGGGGAGCCTGGTGGGCTGCCATCTCTGGGGTTGCACAGAGTCGGACACGACTGAAGCAACTTAGCAGCAGCAGCAGCAGAGTTACCATATAATCCTGCAACCCCATTCCTGGGCATATATCCAGAGAAAACTCTAATTTGAAAAGATATATGAAACCCAATGTTTATAGCAGCACTATCTACAATAGCCAAGGCATGGAAGTAACCTAAACATCCTTTGATAGATTAATAAATGTGGTATATATATATACCATGGAATAATACTTAGTCATGAAAAAGAATGAACTAAGACTATTTGCAGCAACATGGATGGAACTAGAGATTATCATATTTAATGAAGCCAAAGAAAGACAAATATCATATGATATTTCTTATATGTGGAATTCAAAAAAACTGACACAAATTAACTTATTTATAAAACAGAAACAGACTCACAGACATAGAAGATAAACTTATGGCTTCCAAAGGGGATAGCAGAGTCAGGGGCAAGAGAGAAATTAGAAGTTTGTGACTAATAGATATAAACTACTATATATAAAATAGATGAGCACAAGGACCTACTGTATAGCACAAGGAACTATATTCAGTATCTTATAATAATCTATAATGGAAAATAATCTGAAATATAAAATATATAAAATATATAAATACACATGCTTATATATATTAAATATATTTATATATAATACAATCACTTTGCTATACCTGAAACTAACCTAACATTGTAAGTTAACTATACTTCAATTTAAAAAAATAGTTAAAAACATCTCTGAAAGATAATATGATATTTACCATAATAGAAGTACAAAAGGTCTATGGAAGGTAGTGAGTCTGTATCTCCCATTGTAATTTGCCAATCTGTTACCACTGTTATCAAAATGCTTTGTAGCTTACTATTTGTATGTTCTTCAGGTCACTGAATTAAAGCTTCTGTGGGACAAGTAAAGACCACGTCTTCATCACTTTAGGGCCTGAAACAGTAGCTGGCTGGTTCATGGTGGACTGAGAATTATTACTAAATTTGTTACTGAATTTAAATGTTACAAAGCTAATTGAGGGTATTTTCTGTCTTGAGCAGTAGAAAATTACAGATTTAAAGATTGTTATTCCTAGGGAAAAAAATCACCTCAAGGAATATTTTTAGAGAAGAAATGGTAGCATAGATAAAATAAATCATAAATTACTTACTTTGGGAAAAATCAGTAATGATCATAAAAGAGCCACTTACTGCACTATGATCTAGAGAGAAAAATGGTTGCTCTCTGAAACTTAGGGTTTTATCATTTTAAATGTACATTTTCTTAACACTAGTTCAAAAACCAGTCTTACTTATAATGACCTATTTGCAGAATAATAAACAATGGCTCTGAAGACTTAAGCTACTCTACAAAAACAAGACTCTAACATAAATTAAAACCCCAAGGAAGTGGAAACAGTTACGCTAATACCAAAAATAGCTAGTAAGCGGAATTGAGAAATGTAAAATGGAAGAGTATTAACTGGTCTGAATAACAAGATGAACCATCACTTCTCTTCTAGGAAAAACCATGAGATAAGCCCCAGGAATCTGTTCCATTGTTAGCTACGGTGTGTTACCAGTGCAGGGTAGAGTGGTCTGACCTTTATGAGGGCCAGTTATCATCACTTGCTCATTTTTACAGGTCATATTCTAACTTTCAGGTATACCTATCTAAATGAGTAATATCCTTTACGAGGGAGATGAAATCTTTGAAGAATCAAAGCAATGTCACAAGCGACCTTTCTGAAAAGGCCAATGACAACATCCATCCTACTAGAAGTCACGTGCCATCTGTATGAGCCCAGGACAATATTACAATGATAGGATGTGGACAGAAACACGTCCTTCATACCCATCTTTAACCCTCACATGCCACGTATCTAGCTAGAGAAGAAAGTAGGAAATTATTCCCTTCTGTCCCACTGGCAGCTTCAGTCTCTACCACCATATCTACCCTCCTATTCTCTCCTGAGATATCCAGAAGGGGTCATCAAATCAGGCTCAGGCTTTGATCATCAGGATTTCCTCTATAAGAAACAAGAACTAAGACTTTCAATTTTTTCACCCAGATTATCCCAAGTGACCAGGAAACAAAAACTGCAAACTTGCATAAAAGAGGTTCAAGCTTGCTGCAAATATGCCAAGCTCCATTTCTCAATGCCAGTCTCTGGAGATATTGACTCTGAATTTCTGTTTGTAGCTTTATTACTAGATATGATCATGTTGAAAATTCAAAGAGAGTTATGTATAATTCTATTCCCTTTTCTGAAGATTTAGTCTGAGTCTGAAAATGAATTTAAGTCTTTCAAACACATCAATAGAAAAGATACTCTGTTCCCTAAACTACTAAAGCGTAAGAAAACAACTTGAAAAAAAAACAACTAACACAGCTTCAAAGACCTGAGTACCACACTAATAAGAAAGTAGAACTTGCACAAAGCTGGGTTAAGAACAGGCAATTCATAAGAATGATGCAAGACCATCTGAATTAATATTTGCAACACTAACAAATCAGATTCTTCTTTTGAAATCTAAAGGCCTGCAAAAGGGTGTCCTACATCATCAGCCTCTTGAGGAATTGTGGAAAAACACAAAATAATTATATCCCGAGAGATGAAATACAACGAGTTTTCCCCCTGAGAGAGCTCTTGTTTTGATGTTAGAATGAAGAATGGGTGTTATTGGTATTTCAAAGGAAAACCTGCCCAGAAGCAGGCTGCAATAAAAACTGACATACAAATTAAAAAGACGTTAAATATTAATGAAGCCAAACCCAATTACAAATCAAATGCTGAGGAAAAGAGACATCTTTCTTCCAGACAAACTTGATTACACTCATCACGTTCTATTACTTTAAAACAACAAATTTGTTTGGGTTATTGCTTACTAAGCACCACGTTTTGGATAACATGGACTTGACCTTTGCAGAGCAAGCTGGTTTTAAATAATGTATAACTGTGTTATTTGTGCTGTTCCAGGAAAACCTGGAGAATATCTTGGAGGAGAATTTAAATGCAAAATGACAAATGTTTTTTCTGCTCTGTTTGGCTGGGTTCAGTCTGGATCCCAGACACTGCTGAAGGTATGGTTCTAACCTCCTATCTAACCCTGGAGGATAGGAGGCTACATGTTCACAGGTACTTGCTGCATTTTCTAAGATAAATTTGACATTAATCTTTATAATAAAAGTCTTTTATTATAAACAAAACTTCCCCAACCTACTTATCATAAATCTCAGTGCTAATTTACAGACGACTTAGACTTATTTAAGAAGGAGAAAGCATGGGTGATGACTTCAGGGTCTTGAGAATATGCCCAATCACAAATACAACAGAAGTCTTTTCTACACAGAAATTTAAATTTATTTCTAGATAAAAACAAGCAAACAAAACATGACTGGTTTAGAGATCACAGAACTGTACTTTCAGAAGTTTGCTTAGAACACGATGATATTTATTGTACCCAAAGAAAGAGCAGTCCCTTCCTTTTTTTAAACGAAAGTTTTATTGAGATAAAATCCACATATCATATAGTTCACCTGTTTCAAATCTGAAATTCTCTCTTTTTTGGGGGGGGGGTGGTGGGATGGGCCAAAAAGTTCATTTGGGTTTTTAGTATTTTCTTTCTCTTTGCAATTTAATTGACTCTACATGCTTCAAGGAAACCTACATGTTGACAAGCCTCAAATCACAAGCTCTAAAGACATCTTTCCTGTACTTCAGACCCATATAGATTCTTCCCCATTTATTATCTTTCCCTCCTACTTATTAATTTTCCCAATATCTAATTAATTTAGCCAGACATCATCCAGGAGATTTTCTAGACTATCTTCTTTTCACAGTCAGTGGGTCTCCACATCACACACATTTTACCAGTTTCTTAGATTCTAGTGTTAACACTTTTTAGATTCTTTAATAACTCACTTCAATAATAAAATAAAATAAATTCCAACTTCCTCAGCGAAGCACAAAATCCTGTCTGGTCTTGTTTCTATTCCTCTAACTCACCTCACAGGACTCTTCACAGGTGTTCTCTACTTCAGTCACCGCAGACTGCCTTCTCTTTATGCCACTAGACAGTTTATTCTTTCTGCTTAGAATGTCCTTTTCTCTTCTTGTGTTGCTAATTTCCTATTGCTGGGTGAGACAGAGACTGTTTAGCTGCTTTGCAAACATTTTTCTCTTCTTGCCCCCAGAGCTAGACCATAACGGCCTGGCAGGCAGGCATGGCCATCTGAATGAATTTCAGTGTTGGCACAAGGGTTCTTTCAGACCTAGATCATAAAGGCATCATGTACAATGTTCCTCTTTCTCTTTTACTCTCCTCTGTCAAATGACTGGATGTTAATGTCCAACGACAGTGTGGAAGTCCAATGTTGAAGATGAGCCTGGGTCTCTGAATGACTACATGAGCCACAGCTATTCCTGTCACTCTGCTCCACTGAATATTACAAGTAAGAACTTAACTTCTAATATGAAAAGCCTCCGACTGCAGGGATAATCCAACTCTTGAACAGATACTCAAAAAGGCTTTGTAAATTTCTGTCTCCACAGGCCTCCTTTTGTGCACCACACTACTTGTGCACACACGCTCAGTCACTTCAGTCATGTCCAACTCTCTGTGACCCCATTGACTATATAGCCCACCAGGCTCCTCTGTGCATGAGATTCTCCAGACAAGAATACTGGAGTGGACTGCCACACCCTCCTCTAGGAAATCCTCCAGGGGTCAAGCCGGAATCTCCCGCACTGCAGGCCGATTCTTAATCCACTGAGTCAGCTGGGAAGCCCATTACTTGCCAAACTGTAAATAACTGTAATCTACAGGTTTTTCTCCTTCACCATGCAGCTTGTGCACTCCACCAGTTGTGGACTGGCATTTCCAGCATTGTCCATAACATCTGTGTGTGTGTGTGTATAAGTATTTGTAGAATGAGTTACAATTCCTCTCACACATCTTTCCCTGTGTCTATTCTACAGAAATGTTAAACAGAATTTTTAACAAAAAGTGAGGGGGGTGGAGGGGAAGATTTTGGAGTTTCTCTAAATTTGGGAAACGCTATGAAACAAAATAAAACATGCTTCTTTCTCACGGGCCTTTTCAAAACTTCTGTATACTAATGATCATCATCAAAATGATGCAGTTTGTTCCCAAAATTATTTGATCACAGGCTTTTTTTTCTCCTTACGAAACATCTTGAGAGGCGAGAGAGCCACAGAGCACATTTTGGAAAAAAAGCTGACCTTGACTAATAATATAAATACTTCAAAATCTTGCATAGAAACTCTGAAACATTTTATTTCAGTCTTGGATGCATAAATTGCACAGTCACTTTGAATAATCAAGGGTTGAAGAGTTTCTGGAGTATTTGCCCCAGAGGCCCTCTTCACTTGGGGTTGCCTAACTTGGGGATATTTTTGTGCCTTGATTGCACATGAGAAGCAATAACTAAGATGTCAGAATAAGTTAAATCCTGCCAATTATATTTCCATTGTTGTCTAAGTCTGGCTAAGAATGGTCTGGAATTACTGTAGCTATTGATTCACTCATAGAAAAATTATTTGGGAGTCAGTATGATCCAGTGGGAACTTATTTTGCTGGCCCATACCTCAGTGCACTCAGCTATAACAGTCAAAACATGTAAAGCATTTAGAAGCATGCTTGGCCTATAATGTTCTTTACTGTAGTTGCTAACAGGAAAAAGCACTGGTGGGAGCCTCCTTACGGTGACCTTAGACATGTCCACTTGCCACACTCTGGGCTTCAGAGTATCTTTCAAGAGCCAAGAGTAGGATGAAATTTGCCCCAGACTCCTAGTCTTGCTTTGACATGCTGGGCTTCAGTACTGTTTATCTTCAGTCTATTATCTGTCATTCTGCCCTTGGGCAAATCATGTTCTTGTGTTTTCCCCTTTTGAAGATGCTAAGAGAAAGCAATCAAGTCTGTTATCACTGGTGTAGACAGAGTCAGGGATAATCCCCTAAAGAAGAAAATTCAATGTCATTTTAATTTGACCTTGGAATTTCCAATGACTTTGGGGATTTAAATTCACCTTCCTAATTTGCTAGATACTGTAATTTTAATTGTCTGGGCATTTACCAACTGATGACAGGGTTAAGACAGTCTGTGCTTAGTCAGTCATGTTTGACTCTTTGCAAACCCAGGGACTGTAGCCCACCAGGCTCCTCTGTCTATGGGGATTCTCTAGGCAAGAATACTGGAGTGGGTTGCTATGACCTACTCCAGGGGATCTTATCAACCCTGGGACTGAACCCAGGTCTCCTGCATTGCAGGAAGATTCTTTACTGTTTAAGCCACCAGGGAAGCCCTGAGACAATCTGAAGCAGACCAAATACAGAAACTGTCTCATAGACAACACAGTCTTGGAGCCTTAGAAGCAGTGTGCTAGTTTGCAAGAAGCAAATGTATTCAAGGGAAAACGTCCTAGCTATCTAAGCTGAACACATGCTGTTTATTTTATATGGTTTGTGCCTTTATCTCCGCACACATGAAATACTTGATGATATAACAGTGTGGCTGAATCCAACACCTCCGACATTAGTACATCTTTCTTAAGCAAGCTCTTGTAGACTTAGAGTTTTCTTTCCTTAAAAAAAATGTTTCAAGTACACTAGTGTAGTTTTGTTGTCATTTATACACCATCTTTTAGCACTTGGAAAATCAGTAAGTGCTGTAGCTTTACAGTTTTCAGGATGTAGGATGCTTTCAGCTGAACTGAGGTCACTCCTCAGATAGATTGTTCACAGTCAGAGTAGCTTGGGTAGAAATGTAAATGTCCCTGGTTGGGAGGAAATAGACATTTGCCAACAGCCAGCGACTTTGCATCAAATTGTCATGCTATTTTAAAAGTCAATAAAAGCAAACACAAATAGGGTTTTATGTACAAAGTATAGCTGAGAAAATGAAGCTGTTCAAATAATCCTTGAGGAGGTTCCTAGTTCCATGTATCTGAACAAGAGCAACATTATAAGAAATTCACAATTTGCCAGGTTTAATACAACGTTTCAAAAAGATTATATACATTGAAGACGACTTCAAAGCATCACCCTGTCAAAGTAAAACAATAAAATAAATACTTGGGCATGTCAAACATACACCAGCTACTATGAAAACTCTTAAAGGATGAAAAAGAAAGAATAAGACCTGTCCTTAGTCTCAGACTGACCATTTTAGGAAGCCAAGACAAATGATTGTAAAGGTAAACAATAACAACTAAGGAACAGCGTGAAAATTAAATTAAAAGATGTTACAATTCACTAATAATTAGGAGGGATAAGAGAAACCTCATGTCAGGTTACAGTGATGACTGCAAGGTATTACAAAGATACTACAGGTTTACCCTCTGTTCCTATTTCTAAGGAGTTTCTTATGGAAATTTGATTTATTATTTATTTTTACTGTGCAATCAAGATGGTGGAGTAGGAGGACATGCTCTCATCTTCTCCTGCAAGAACTGGGAAATTACAACTCACTGTTGAACAACGCTGGACAGGAGAATGTTGAATCCCATCAAAAAAAGATACCCCACATCTAAGGGCAAGGGAGGGTCCCAGCAAGACGGTAGGAGGGGCGAAAGCACGTTTAGAATCAAAACCAAAAGCCGCCAGAGACACTCAAACAAGCCTTGTGCACACCAGGACCCAGAGACCCCACAGAGACTGAGCCAGAACTGTGTCTGAGTGTTTCTGGCAGAGGTATGGGTCAGCAGTGGTGGGCCACAGGGGCAGGGGCTCTGGGTGCAACAGACCTGGGTATGGCATAAACCCTCTTAGAGGAGGTCGCCATTAACCCCACCATACACCAACCAGAACTTACACAGAACTGGGGAAACAGATTGTTGAAGGGCACAAACAAAACCTTGTGTGCACCAGGATGCAGGAGAAAGGAGCAGTGACCCCAAAAGAGACTGACCCAGACTTGCCCATGAGTGTCCAGGAGTCTCTGGCAGAGGTGTGGGTCAGCAATGGCCTGCTGCAGGGTCAGGGTCACTCAGTGCAGCAGTGCACCCATGGCACCTCTGAAGGAGGTCCCATTATCTTCATTACCTCCACCACAGTTTGGCCTCAGGTCAAACAACAGGGAGGGAAAATAGCCCCATCCATCAGCAGAAAATTGGATTAAAGATTTACTGAGCATGGCCCTGCCCATCAGAACAAAACCCAGTTTTCCCCTTGGTCAGTCTCTCCCATCAGGAAGCTTCAATAAGCTTCTTATCCTTCTCCATCAGAGGGCCACAAAATGAAAACCACAATCACAGAAAACTAATCAAACTGATCACATGGACCACAGCCTTGTCTAACTCAATGAAACTATGAGCCATGCTATGCAGGGCCACCCAATATGGAAGGGTCATGGTGGAAAGTTCTGACAAAATGTGCTCCACTGGAGATGGGAATGGCAAACCACTTCAGTATTCTTGCTTTGAGAACCCATGAACAGTATGAAAAGGCAAAAAGATAGGACACTGAAAGATGAACTCCCCTGGTTGGTAGATGCCCAAATATGCTACTGGAGATCAATGGAGAAATAACTCCAGAAAGAATGGAGAGACAGAGGCAAAGCAAAAACAAAATCCAGTTATGGATGTGACTCGTGATGGTAGTAAAGTCTGATGCTGTAAAGAACAATATTGGATAGGAACCTGGAAGGTTAGGTCCATGAATCAAGGCAAATTGGAAGTGGTCAAACAGGAGACGGCAAGATTGAATGTTGACATTTTAGGAATCAGCGAACTAAAATGGACTGGAATGGGTGAATTTAACTCAGATGACCATTATATCTACTACTGTGGGCAAGAATCCCTTAGAAGAAATGGAGTAGCCATCATAGTCAACAAAAGAGTCCGAAATGCAGTACTTGGATGCAGTCTCAAAAATGACAGAATGAACTCTGTTCATTTTCAAGGTAAACCAGTCAATATCACAGTAATCCAAGTGCATGCCCCAACCAGTAATGCTGAAGAAGCTAAAGCTGAATGGTTCCTTGAAGACCTATAAGATCTTGTAGAACTAACATCCCCCAAAAGATATCCTTTTCATTATAGGGGACTAGAATGCAAAAGTAGAAAGTCAAGAGATAGCTGGACTAACAGGCAAATTTGGCCTTGGACTACAAAATAAAGCAGGTCAAAGGCTAACAGAGTTTTGCCAAGAGAAAGCACTAGTCATAGCAAAGACCCTCTTCCAACCACACAGGAGAAGACTCTACACATGGACATCACCAGAAATTCAATACCGAAATCAGATTGATTATATTCTTTGTAACCAAAGATGGAGAAGGTCTATACAGTAAGCAAAAATGAGACCAGGAGCTGACTATGGCTCAGATTATGAACTCCTTATTGCCAAAATCAGAGTTAAATTGAAGAAAGTGAGGGAAAACCATCAGACCACTCAGGTATGACCTAAATCAAATCCCTTATGATTATACAGTGGAAGTGACAAACAGATTCAAAAGATTAGATTTGATAGACAGAGTGCCTGAAGAACTATGGACGGAGGTTTGTGACATTGTACAGGAGACAGTGATCGAGACCATCTCCAGGAAAAAAAAAATGCAAAAAGGCAAAATGGCTGTCTGAGGAGGCCTTACAAATAGCTGTGAAAAGAAGAGAAGCTAAGGCAAAGGAGAAAAGGAAAGATGTACACATTTGAATGCAGAGTTCCAAAGAATAGTAAGCAGAGATAAGAAAGCGTTCCTCAGTGATCAATGCAAAGAAATAGAGGAAAACAATAGAATGCGAAAGCCTAGAGATCTCTTCAAGAAAATTAGAGATACCAAGGGAAAATTTCATGCAAAGATGGGCACAATAAAGGACAGAAATGGTATGGACCTAACAGAAGCAGAAGATATTAAGAAGAGGTGGCAAGAATACACAGAAGAACTATACAAAAAAGATCTTCATGACCCAGATAACCACAATGGTGTGATCACTCACCTAGAGTCAGACATTCTGGAATGTGAAGTGAAATGGGCCTTAGGAAACATCATTATGAACAAAGCTAGTGAAGGTGATGGAATTCCAGCTGAGCTATTTCAATTCCTAAAAGATGATGCTGTGAAAGTGCTGCACTCAATATGCCAGCAAATTTGGAAAAGTCAGCAGTGGCCACAGGACTGGAAAAGTTCAGTTTTCATTCCACTCCTAAAGAAAGACAATGCTAAAGAATGCTCAAACTACCACACAATTGCACTCATCTCACACACTACCAAACTAATGCTCAGAATTCTCTGAGGCAGGCTTCAACAGTACATGAAACGTGAACTTCCAGATGCTCAAGCTAGATTTAGAAAAGGCAGAGGAACTAGAGATCAAATTGCCAACATCCGTTGGATCATCAAAAAAGAAAGAGTTTCAGAAAAAAATCTATTTCTGCTTTATTGACTATGTCAAGCCATTGACTGTATGGATCACAACAAACTATAGAAAATTCTTAAAGAGATGGTAATACCAGACCATCTTAGCTGCCTCTTGAGAAATCTGTATGCAGGTCAAGAAGCAACAGATAGAGCAGCACATGGAATAACAGACTGCTTCCAAATTGGGAAAGGAGTAGGTCAAAGCTGTATATTGTCACCCTGCTTATTAACTTATATGCAGGGTACATCATGTGAAATGCAGGGCTGGATGAAGCACAAGCTGGAATCCAGATTGCTGGGAGAAATATCAATATCCTCAGACATGCAGATAACATCACCCTTATGGCAGAAAGTGAAGACCTAAAGATCCTGTTGATGAAAGTGAAAGAGGAGAGTAAAAAGTTGGCTTAAAACTCAACATTCAGAAAACTAAGATCATGGCATCTAGTCCCATCACTTCATGGCAAATAGATGGGGACATAATGGAAACAGTGACAGACTTCAATTTTTTGGGCTCCAAAATCACTGCAGATGGTGACTGTAGCCATGAAATCAAAAGACACTTGCTCCTTGGAAGGAAAGTTTATGACCAACCTAGACAGCATATTAAAAAGCAAAGACATTACTTTGCCAGCAAAGGTCCATCTAGTCAAAGCTATGGTTTTTCCAGTAGTCATGTGAGAGTTGGACTATAAAGAAAGCTGAGCACCAAAGAATTGATGCTTTTGAACTACGGTGTTAGAGAAGACTCTTCAGAGTCCCTTGGACAGCAAGGAGATCCAACCAGTCTATCCTAAAGGAAATAAGTCTTGAATATTCATTGGAAGGACTGATGCTGAAGCTGAAACTCCAATATTTTGGCCACCTGATGTGAAGAACATACTCACTGGAAAAGACCCTGATGTTCCAAAAGATTGAAGGCAGGAGGAGAAGGGGACAACGAAATGAGATGGTTGGATGGCATCCCTGACTTGATGGATTTGAGTTTGAGTAAGCTCCAGGAGTTGGTGATTGACAGGGAAGCCTGGCATGCTGCAGTCCATGGGGTCACAAAGAATCGGACACAACTGAGTGACTGAACTGAACAAGAGTACCAACTTTGTGTCTAATGACACAATGTATGTGTTGTTCTAATAAAGACATTCTGTCTATTACCATTATGTTTAAAACCAAATTAAGTTCATGTTGACTGCATGTACATATCTGTGTGCATGTTAACAGAACTTAATAAAAAAAATAAAATTATCAAGCAGCTCTTTAAAATCACGAACGTGGGATTTTCAGATGCTCCTCTTCTGAGTTCAAAATCTTAGAAATCTGAACATGCTCTACTGGAGAATCTATGCTTTTTTGTTTTTGTTTTTTTATATCAATGGCATGACATGTAGAATAAGTTACCACCCTGGGCAAGACATTCCACCTTTCTTAGTGTCAGTTCCCTTAGATAAATAAGTATAATGCCATTCATGTCTCAGATTAAATGAACTGATAATTGAGTGAAAATGTCTGTAAGAAGAAAAGGATGGCACAAATGCTTATTATTCTGGGTACTTAAGGGAATGGAGAAGGCAATGGCACCCCACTCCAGTACTCTTGCCTGGAAAATCCCATGGATGGAGAAGGCTGGTGGGCTGCAGTCCATGGGGTCGCTAAGAGTAGGACACGACTGAGGGACTTCACTTTCACTTTTCACTTTGCTGCATTGGAAAAGGAAATGGCAACCCACTCCAGTGTTCTTGCCTGGGGAATCCCAGGGACCCGGGAGCCTGGTGAGCTGCCATCTATGGGGTCGCACAGAGTTGGACACGACTGATGTGACTTAGCAGCAGCAAGGGAATGGAAAGGATGATACTGGTCAAATATGAACTGAGGTAACAAAGTAACAGTACAAGATAGATAGATGGAACAGACTTTACTTGTGTGCACTTCAGTAAGTTGTCCATTCTTAGAGCTTTACTTCTCCTCCCCTGTAAAATGGGAGTATCGATGGTACCTCCTTTCATAATCACCTGATTTAACCACAGTATCAAATGAGATACTTCAGATCACTCACCACAGTTGCTGGCCCCTAGTATATGATTAAGATGACCTCACTACTTACTATGATTACTCCTGCAATCATTTCCATGGCAAGTCATTCTCATGGATTCAGTTATATCTGAAGAACTCTATTCAAATGTCAATCAATATGGAACAATTTGTTAATGCTATTTACCAAGGTCATAGAGCAGCTTGATGAACTTTTAGGGTTTTTTTTTTATATTTATTCATATTTTCCCATGAAATAAATAGTCCCAAGTTACAATGAGGTTAAAAAATTTCCCTTCTAAATTTTCTTTTTTTTTGCCCTCAAACTCTTTGCATTGGAAAACTATGCCATTTTGAATCTCTCCATCCAAATCAAAGAGCCATAAACATACACATCCGATGCATGACTCACCCATCTGAGAAACCAACACCATATACGTCCTCTGCTAACTAAATATGCAGGTTTACAGGATGCATATGAACAAAAAACTAATTTACTTCCTGTGCTCCCTATAGTCCCATCTTGTTTTCATACAGCTGATCCAACTTTCAATTCACAAAAGCAAAACCTCCTTAGAACCAAAATAAATACTAATCTTAAATTCAATGTACCCTGACAGCAAATAAGTTTGCTGTGCTTACTTCAGCATGAATAAAAAGCCCGCAAGGGGACTCCTACATAACAGTATATTTACAAGTTCCATTACCCACTGCAGAGATTGATATAATAAACCTATAATAAAAAGCCTCATGTTATAGATTTCTCTAATGTTTCTTATCAAACAACCTATATTATCTTGGCTTGTCTATTCAATTTAAAATAGGTTTTCAATAAGTGCCTCAAAGCTATAGGTCATTTTCACTTTGTTTTCTGACATGCAGGAATGTTTACAGACACTTTCTGCCCCCAGAATTGGAAAAATATGCTTGTCCAGTCAAGTACCTCATGGCATTAACCTATATATTTATTTTCAGCCTTTAACCATTTTCCAAACTATAACCATTGGTTGTCCCATTATATAATTTATTTTCTTTGCCAAGGAGGAGTAAGTGAACAGGTCCAGAGCACCAGTATAGTGTTATTTTGTCAAATGTATACTAGATTTTTCAAAGAGCTTCTTCATTTGAATTTTCAAGTATCTGATAAGAACTCTCCATGAGCCATTCTCCTGATGGTGATGCAAGCCACTTATATGAAACTGGCAGTCTTTCTGTCCCAGAAAAAGGAAAATAGATGGGAAGATATGAGTAGAACACTTGAATTCCTATCCATATTTCCATCTAAACATTCACAGAGAGTCCCAGTTCCTACTATCTATTCACATTGAAAAAAGATTTTGCTACTCTAAGCTATCAGTGCATACAAATCTAAGCACTCATTAGTTAGACCAACCCTTTGAGACTTGTTCAATTTATTATCCCATTAAAATTGTCAAAATGTATTCATTCACCAGTTCATCCAGCAAATACTAACATAGCCCACATTATATTCCAGGCACTGTCCTAGCGTTTGGGATTCAAATGGAGAACAACCAGAGAGAGCTTCTCTCTTCATGGAATTTACAGCTCATCAGAGAAACTGGACATTGATCAGTCATAATAGCAAGGCCTCCATTATAACTAAGAAACATGCTATGAGGGCAGAACCACACAGGGATCTGATGATGCTTCTGGGCAACTTAACCTGGGAAGAGATCAAATTTCTTTTTCCATGGGCAGAAGTAGGACTATCCTCAGTTTTACGTTTTATCTATTTGAATTTCTCTTCAATTTTCTGGACTTAGAGTACATTTTTCTCTCTTGAGATATGATGGATATACTTAACTACTATTATCCAGGTAAATAAGACTGTATCTTCCCTTTCTTATAACAAATTATAATCTATTATAATAGCTTTTAAAATTCCATAGGATCCTTGGTTCTATTCTTCAACATTCTTGCCTGGATAATTTGGATAACTTTTGCCACAGTCCTGACATCTCCATGACAAAAAAAAAAAACACTCTCTTCTTCTCCACTCCAGAAAGTCCACAGTCCATCCTATTTTTCATATATGACAAATCATGAGAAAGTAAATCCTAATCTGAGGTAGAGCATGTCTTCAGTTTTCCGCATTTGTCCAAGTTCTGGGACTACTGCAAATAAGCTAGCCTCTTCTGTATCATGGTTCTTCAAATTTTGAAAGTTTATAACCCAGGTAGGATTACCCCAAAGGCAAAGTCAAAAGAAACTTGGTAGCACTGTAGTGATTTGCAAATTCATTTCATTAGCATCCTTTAGCAAAGAGGAATGAGGCTACTGTACCTGTCCCAAAATTCAAGTTCCATCATTTCAAATTGCTCTGGTAATGTGTAACCCTTTGTTTCAGCTCTTTAGACTCCTTTACAGAGAAGCTAGGTATCTCAATACGGTACTGTATTTTTCAAGGTGAACTGCCCTGCATGTCAGAATATGGGGGAGCAGGAATCAGAACCAGAAGGGAGACTACTGTGTGAATATGAGATAAAGCTGCAGTGCATTAAACCAAAATCAAGACTCTTAATTCAACTTTTATGAGAACAGTAGAGAAACTTGCACTATCAATCTCATTCTGAGAAAGGTGAAGGACATATAGAACCAAAGAGACAGAATGTCATTAAAAATGTTAAAAATAGAAAGTCTGGTGCACAAACTGGGTGATGCAATAGTGCGCACACATTCTTTAACAGGCAGGATTTCTCTCTGCAGTTACAGCTATGAACCTCCCAAGTCTAACATCCCTGAACTCTCTTCAGAGTTAATGGTTCAAAAGGCAATGTAAGCATCTCATTAAGATTCTGTATCACACTGGAGAGAGGAAAACTAAAACAAAGATTTTCTCAGTTCCTTCAAACCTCAGGATTTTGTATCGTTTACAGGCTGTGGCTGTTTTTGGAGAGAGAGAGCCACCTTGTGTGGCTTTGTGCTTCCGGTAGACTATAAATTTCATCAAAACCGATTATCTAGGGAAATTTTTAAAAAGCCATCTGCATTTTAGGGTGAGATACTAGTAACTTGATTCACAAAAATCCTCTAATTTCTAGAATGTAGGCTGCATGTAAGATCCAACAGGTTAAATTCGTCCCTGGCATTAACTGGGGTATGATATCCAGCACCATGGAGTCAACAATAAGAAGAAGCAAGGAAGTTATGACCAGACCTTCCAGAAAGGACTGTTGGATTCTTATTTATTTTTACAAACCTAAATCCAGGTCTTCCACCTGTACTTACTGGGGTTAGGAAGGATGGGGGAGATGAGGAGGTGACAAATGAGGCAGCCTGTAAGAAAACCACCAAATTCTTTCCAAATATTCCTTTTCTTCTGCCAAAACCCATTCTTCAAATATATACTGCAAGAAAAGGCTGAATGCTTGTAATGACTAAGCTTTGAGAAAGAATAACACCATTTTTGCTCATTCTCAGAATTACTGTCCTCAGGCTGGTCTCATGGATTCTTTTGAAAAAAGGAGATACAAGTAATTAAAAAAAAAAAAGGATGAAGGTGGGGTTTAAAAAAGAATAATGATTTACTAATTCTAAAGCATATACTTCTTTCAAATTCAAAATTTCAAACTTTATGCAAGTACCAAATAAGACACAAATGGAAGGGTCCCTAGCAATCCATTTATATACATTTTATAAAAACTTATGGAAATTATTGTATGATTAGGTACATGAAAAGAACTATATTCAAGCTATGTCTGAAATTACAATTTAAGTTTCCATAATTCTAAACAGAAGTAATATGTCCAGTTCCCTATGCACCACAGACATATTAACCCATGATAACTGATTGTAAATACAATATGAGATTAGTAGAGCCTTATCTATGCTGGGCGATTAGCTGCCCTCCAGTACTAAAAAACAAAATAGAAGATGAAGAACTCACAAGCAAAGCACATTCTGCCCTTGTATACACTCTTTTCTATTCCTACACACAGAATCTTTTATGCTTTTCATCAACAAATTCAACTTTGGGATTTAAAACAGATTGATGGAAAAAGACATTTGCAGGACATGACAACAATGTGAAAATGGCCATCTCCCTCCAACTTATGTCCTCTTAAAATAAGTACTGTGCTTCATGATACTTTCAATTGAGCATTAATACACGTGCCATAAAGCACACACTTACATCTCAAATTTTAGGTTATTCTAAATCTTCACGACCAAGATAATCACGATGGTGTAATCACCCACCTAGAGCCAGACATCCTGGAATGTGAAGTCAGTGGGCCTTAGAAAGCATCACTACGAACAAAGCTAGTGGAGGTAATGGAATTCCAGTTGAGTTATTCCAAATCCTGAAAGATGATGCTGTGAAAGTGCTGCACTCAATATGCTGGCAAATTTGGAAAATTCAGCAGTGGCCACAGGACTGGAAAAGGTCAGTTTTCATTCCAATCCCAAAGAAAGGGAATGCCAAAGAATGTTCAAACTACCGCACAATTGCACTCATCTCACACACTAGTAAAGTAATGCTTAAAGTTCTCCAAGCCAGGCTTCAGCAATGCGTGAACCATGAACTTCCAGATAGTCAAGCTGGTTTTAGAAAAGGCAGAGGAACCAGAGATCAAATTGCCAACATCCGCTGGATCATCAAAGAAGCAAGAGAGTTCCAGAAAAACATCTATTTCTGCTTTATTGACTTTGCCAACGCCTTTGACTGCGTGGATCACAATAAACTGTGGAAAATTCTGAAAGCGATGGGAATACCAGACCACCTGATCTGCCTCTTGAGAAACCTATATGCAGGTCAGGAAGCAACAGTTAGAACTGGACATGGAACAACAGACTGGTTCCAAATAGGAAAAGGAGTACGTCAAGGCTGTATATTGTCACCCTGCTTATTTAACTTCTATGCAGAGTACATTATGAGAAAAGCTGGGCTGGAAGAAGCACAAGCTGGAATCAAGATTGCCGGGAGAAATATCAATCACCTCAGATATGCAGATGACACCACCCTTAATGGCAGAAATTGAAGAGGAACTGAAAAGCCTCTTGATGAAAGTGAGAGGAGAGTGAAAAAGTTGGCTTAAAGCTCAACATTCAGAAAACGAAGATCATGGCATCTGGTCCCATCACTTCATGGGAAATAGATGGGGAAACAGTGGAAACAGTGGCTGACTTTATTTTTTGGGCTCCAAAATCACTGTAGATGGTGATTGCAGCCATGAAATTAAAAGACGCTTACTCCTTGGAAGGAAAGTTATGACCAACCTAGATAGCATATTCAAAAGCAGAGACATTACTTTGCCAACAAAGGTCCTTCTAGTCAAGGCTATGGTTTTTCCAGTGGTCATGTATGTGAGAGTTGGACTGTGAAGAAAGCTGAGCGCCGAAGAATTGATGCTTTTGAACTGTGGCGTTGGAGAAGACTCTTGAGAGTCCCTTGGACTGCAGGGAGATCCAACCAGTCCATTCTATAGGAGATCAGTCCTGGGTGTTCTTTGGAAGGAATGATGCTAAAGCTGAAACTCCAATACTTTGGTCACCTCATGCGAAGAGTTGACTCATTGGAAAAGACTCTGATGCTGGGAGGGATTGGGAGCAGGGGGAGAAGGGGATGACAGAGGATGAGATGGCTGGATGGCATCACAGACTTGATGGACATGAGTTTGGGTGAACTCTGGGAGTTGGTGATGGACAGGGAGACCTGGCGTGCTGCAGTTCATGAGATCTCAAAGAGTCAGACATGACTGAGAGACTGATCTGAACTGAACTGAACATTATGGTTACAAACAATGTAACTTTGAAAGTAGCACAATAATTTAAAGTCTTAAGATTCTTTTTATATCCTTGCAATCTGTGTACTTTGAAGAGACCTCCAACTTTAAGGGGGGTTTCTTAGGCTATGTTCTCAACAAACAACAAAGTGGTAGGCAATGGCAACAAGACGATGGTCAAAATGATGAGTTGTGTTTTGTTTTTTTTAAAGATGATGAATTCATTTTTTCAATGGTCTTTCCAGATCCAAAAGTGATTGGCAGTGGCAACAAGATGACGGTCAAAATGATGAGTTTTTTTTTTTTTAAGATGATGAATTCATTTTTTCAATGGTCTTTCCAGATCCCTCTTGAATTCTAGTAGCTCAGCTTTGGTGCAGAGGAAGTAGAAAAAGTTCATCCCCTGAACAGACACTCAGCAATTAATTGCTTTCAGGAAGGAATGCAAGGCCTTAGGGAAATTAACAAACCTACTTCTGCTTATCAGGTTAGTTTTAACTACCAAGGACAATAAAACAAAAGCAAATAAAGCAACAACAAAAGAATGGCAGAGACCAAAGCAAAACAATCTCTGCTTTTCTCTAAGTATCTATATTCTTAATCTTACTGTTTTGCAACTGCTAGTTGTCCCTTGATAGTCACTCATAACTCAATCAAAACCAAATCCTGGGTCTGGCACAGAGGAACTGGTCCCTTGGTCTTTAAGGCAGAGAAAATTACAAACAAAAGTTCATTTATCTAGTGCCCATTATATGCATGTGTATCAATTTAAACTAGTAACTGATGGGAAAAAAAGGAAATAAACAGGCAAGAAGACTATTCTTGTTATTCAAAACCTAAAATTGCTGGAAGTTATATGAGAAGTTTGGTTTAGACTAACGGAGGTTGGAGCCAGGGGTTTTGGAGAGAAAACAGAGAAAGAAGAATACTTTAGGTTTAACCACTTGACCTACAAAAATAGAAGGAGCAAAATTCAGTGGACTTAAAGTCAGGAAATTTGAATTATATTCTCCGGTTTATCAGCTACTATCCTTTTGATAACAGATAAGATACTTATTTCTCTTTTCTGAGCATCAGTTTCCTCATTGGACAATTGTCTTAAGATGTTCCTATGAGTTCAAGATATAAATATGGAAAGCAGCTCAATCTACAGGTGACTTGGTTGATACTGCCAAAGGAGCAATTTTTAAAGAAGCTAATTTAGCAGTAAAAAAAAAGGCATTTTAAAACATATGCATTGAGTATTAAAAGAATGTGTTCAATTACAATTTAATAATACAAATAAAAAATATAACCTTTTTAGAATAAATCACAATTTTCTTTTAAAAGCGTTCACATATATTTTCTCATGTGAATTTTAAACCTTTTCTTTGAAACTGCATGGAAAACTGATGTATAAGTCACAGAAGAAAATGAGCTTCATTAATTTAGTCACAATTCATTTTTTGACCAAAAATGGTGTTACCCAGCATGAACACTAATGTTTACCGTGACTTTGCTCTGATGTATTTCTAAAAATAGAGAGGTAGCTGTTGCCAAAGTGAAATCTGATTTCAAAGGACAAGGATTTACCAGCAGTTTTAAATATTCAAAGAAATAAAACACGCCAGAAAGAAAATTTAAAAACAGAAGATTCATAATAAGTGTTTTAAGTAATATCAGAAGTGTGATAATAAAGTGTATCATTTGGGAAGCATGGGGCTTCCCTTATAGCTCAGTTGGTAAAGGATCTGCCTGCAATGCAGGAGACCCCAGTTGGATTCCTGGATTGAGAAGATCTGCTGGAGAAGAGACAGGCTACTCACTCCAGTATTCTTTGGGCTTCCCCTGTGGCTCAGTTGGTAAAGAATCCATCTGCAATTCAAGAGACCTGGGTTTGATCCCTGGGTTGGGAAATCCCTTGAGGAAGGGATCCAGTATTCTGGCCTGGAGAATTCCATGGACTGTATATAGTCCATGGGGTCGCAAAGAGCCGGACACGACTGAACGACTTGCACTTCACTTCACTTCTTTGGGAAGCATACTATTTGGACGGAGAATACATTTACACATGAGAGATCGAGTCTGCCCTATTAACGAAGGCATGGATTCCACTGGGACCTGTATTCTTACTTCCTCCCTTATATGGTTGATCTAGTTTCTCTAATCCTTAGGTCCCTTTGCTAAGTCCCTTGGGTCTAGAAATAATAGAATACCATCTGGGAAATCTCTTTACTCCATCTCACATCCCACCAGTAACTGCAGGCTGGGTCGGATTTGGGTTGGATGCAATGCTTCACTGTAGCTACATTATTAGTCAGTGTTCACTTTCTGTCCAACACTTCCTGTATTTCAGGGGGTGTGTGTGTTCAGATTAGCAGATCCATGAGGGAATTGTGTGGGTTTTTTTTAGAACACATTGCCAGTAACTGGTGTGGATGAAGCAAGTCGCCTGCTGAATCAGTAAACAAAAGATGTTGCAGCCACCTAGCTATCAGCCACAACAGCTGATCATCCAACTGTGTGCCCTGAGGGGCCTCAGAGTGGAGAAAAACAGGATTTAGCTCTAAACAGCTGAAGTTGCATATCAAAGGAATGACCTTAAGTCAGCTCAGACTCTTGCTTCTTCCCATACACAGAAAAGAGATAAATTAATTAATTTGAGATATCTGATTTTTCTTTAACGGAACTCTTTGATGTCCGACTACCTGATTTTTGTTGCCTGTCTGTGTATGCTAAGTCGCTTGGATCCTGTCTGACTCTTTGCAACCCTATGGACTGTAGCCTGCCAGGCTCCTCTGTCCATGGGATTCTCCAGGCAAGAATACTGGAGTGGGTTGCCATGCCCTCCTCCAGGGGATCTTCCTGACCCATGGATTAAACCCCTGTCTCTTACATTAACTGCATTGGCAGGTGGGTTCTTTACCACTAGTGCCACTTGGGAAAAATGGCTATATATCCTGGTTTCTCCCTTGTCTCTTTGGAACAGTCCCTCGGAGCTATCCAAGACCCTGCCTCCTGGACTGAAGTCCTCAGTCTATCTGTTGAATAAAAAAATTCTCAACTTTTAGATTGTGCATTTTTTCAGTTGACAGGAGTATAGGTGCTTATTCAGTATGTGTTTTGTGAGTGAATGTGTGATATGGTGAAGTTTTTTCCCTTTGGAGATTTTGACAACACTATTCAATCAAGAGGAAGAGACAGGTTTTCATTCAACCTAATATCCAGAGTTATGCTATCATTCTTAGCAAAGTGAAAAGGGTTGTCCTATACATATCTAATAGTACTGAATAACAACCTTCATAAGGGGCTCTGGAGAAGAAATCATATTTTAGAGAAAAGGAAGGAGTAAAGGCATTAAAAAGATCCACGGATTAAAGCTACAAAGTGGTCACAGAGAGAACAAAGGAATGAAAGAGTGTTAAAAACAAAAATTTCCCCTCTATACCTAGAGAGGAAGCTCTAAGAGGTGAGAAAAAAGAGGGGAGGGTGGTTGAAGGATGGGGCTGGTCAATAGACTGCAGAGGGGACTTAGCCTTGACTCCTTATCCTGCCAGGTTAGAAGACGTGACAAAGGAAAAGACTGGAACGGTCCAGTAACAGGATTGCAAACGAGTTAGTGGTTCTATAAGATCTCTCCAACCTACAAACGACCAAGGCTTTATATTCTGATTTGTAAGAGATAGCTTATCTTCCAAACTGAAATGATGAAGAAGCTGGTAAAGTTTCTTAAACTGCTGTAGGCTGTTTGAAAGTACACTTAGGATTCAGGCATTAAAATAAAGTAAATGACGTTAAAATTGCATATAGATGGTGGTTGCAAAGGGAAAGTGGTATTTTGCAGAAAAAAATAATCTGTAACGCATTTGTTTTGCAGTTGTTATATATATACTCAATGATGACTGGGAAGGATTTGTATTTTTAAATGGGTATACGGCAGAACACAGTAATTTGCTTAAATGTCAACTGCAAATTACAGTTTTCTTAAAATCCAGAAAGAAAGATGCATCTAATTGTAAACTTATTGCTTCGGCAACGAGGTAAGTGACTTTCCTAAAGGGACCATGAAAGACATTTAGTATTAACAACTGTCAAGTAACAAAGATTGTAAAACAGGAAATGGAATTAATATCACTTTTTCAGTAGGCAGAAAGTTGGTACCTGTATAGCAATTTAGAAATTAGAAAGTTCTTTTCCCTATCTTGGCTTAGTTTACATCTTTTTGTGAGGATATGTGTTCCCTTTCACAGATAAGTAAAAGCAGGTCTCATAGAGGTGAAATGATTTGCGAGGGTTTAAGTGCTTCCCTGGTGGCTCAGCAGTAGAGAATCTGACTGTAACGCAGGAGATGTGGGTTTGATTCCTGGGTCAGGAAGATCCCCTGGAGAAAGTAATGGCAACCTACTCCAGTATTCTTGCCTGAAAACCCCATGGACAAAGGAGCCTGGCAGGCTACAGTCCATGGGGTCATAAGAGTTGGATACAACTTAGCGACTAAACCACCACCACAGCTGTATAAGTTTACTCATATAATGAAAATCTGAGATGTGAAACCAGGTCTCTGGACCATAAATGTTATCATCTTTCTATTGCATGAGTCAGACACCCATGCTAATTATCAAAGTGTGGGGGGAAATGACAACAACCATGTGTCTCTGAACAAATAACTGTAGCCACAGAAACTGGACAGAGATTTTGAGATAAGGTATAGATTACACATGCTTTTAAACACATTATGATAAAAGGTATGCTCCTTTCCTGGTATGAGTCCTGAAGACAGGGCATCAGGATAATTGCCATATGTCGGTCAAGTTCAGTCTTAGTGTTATGGGCTGACTTATGTTTCTCCCAAATTCATAGGATTGAAGCTTTTGTTATTCAGTCACTAAGTCATGTCTGACTCTTTTCAAACCCATGGACTATAAAGCACACCAGCTTCCCCGTCCTTCACCATCTCCTAGAGCTTGCTCAGATTCATGTCCAGTGAGTCACTGATGCTAATTCTCCAGGCAAGAATACTGGAGTGGGTAGCCACTCCCTTCACCAGGGGATCTTTGCAACTCAGGGATAAACCCAGGTCTCCTGCACTGTAGGCAGATTCCTTACCGTCTGAGCCACCAGGGAATCCCAAGATTGAAGCTATAACCCCCACAACCACAGATTGTGACTAACTTGGTGACAGGGCCTTTAAAGAGGTGATTAAATTAAAATGAGGCCCTAATCCAACTGTCTGATATCCTTAAAATGAGTGTACATTTGCTTAGACACAGAGGAAATATAGCAAGAAGGCAGCTTTTTGAAAGTCAAGGAGAGAGGCTTCAGGAGAAGCCAAATGAGCCTAACCTTGATCTTGCACTTTCAGCCTCCAAAAACGTGGTACAATAAATTTCTGTTATTTAAACCAGCCAGTATGTAGTACTTTGGTAGGGCAGCCCCTGGAAATGAATACACATGATAAGAGAAAAGGATGAAGACACTTTGATATGTGTGCATGTTCTTTCAAGAGGGTAACGATGATAGCAATGGTTAACTTTTACTGAGTGCTTACTTTTTGCTAGAGGATATCCCAAGGGATATGTAATGCCAAAGAATGCTCAAACTAATGCACAATTGCACTCAGCTTACATGCTAGTAAAGTAATGCTTAAAATTCTCCAAGCCAGGCTTTAGCAATATGTGAACCGTGAACTTCCAGATCTTCAAGCTGGATATAGAAAAGGGAAAGGAACCAGAGATCAAATCGCCAACATCCGATGGATCATCGAAAAAGCAAGAGAGTTCCAGAAAAACATCTATTTCTGCTTTATTGACTATGCCAAAGCCTTTGACTATGTGGATCACAATAAACTGGAAAATTCTTCAAGAGATGGGAATACCAGACCACCTGACCTGCGTCTTGAGAAACCTGTATGCAGGTCAGGAAGCAACAGTTAGAAGGGCATGGAACAACAGACTGGTTTCAAATAGGAAAAGGAGTATGTCAAGGCTGTATATTGTCACCCTGCTTATTTAACTTCTATGCAGAGTACATCATGAGAAACGCTGGGCTGGAAGAAGCACAAGCTGGAATCAAGATTGCCGGGAGAAATATCAATAACCTCGGATATGCAGATGACACCACCCTTATGGCAGAAAGTGAAGAGGAACTGAAAAGCCTCTTGATGAAAGTGAAAGAGGAGAGTGAAAAAGTTGACTTAAAGCTCAACATTCAGAAAACGAAGATCATGGCGTCTGGTCCCATCACTTCATGGGAAATAGATGGGGAAACAGTGGAAACAGTGGCTGACTTTATTTTTGGGGGCTCCAAAATCACTGCAGATGGTGATTGCAGCCATGAAATTAAAAAACGCTTACTCCGTGGAAGGAAAGTTATGACCAACCTAGATAGCATATTCAAAAGCAGAGACGTTACTTTGCCAACAAAGGTCCTTCTAGTCAAGGCTATGGTTTTTCCAGTGGTCGTGTAGGGATGTGAGAGTTGGACTGTGAAGAAAGCTGAGTGCTGAAGAATTGATGCTTTTGAACTGTGGTGTTGGAGAAGACTCTTGAGACACCCTTGGACTACAAAGAGTTCCAACCAGTCCATCCTAAAGGAAATCAGTCCTGGGTGTTCATTGGAAGGACTGCTTGTGAAGCTGAAACTCTAATACTTTGGCCATCTCATCCGAAGAGTTGACTCATTGGAAAAGACTCTAAATCTTGGAGGGATTGGGGGCAGGAGGAGAAGGGGACGGCAGAGGATGAGATGGCTGGATGGCATCACTGACTTGATGGACATGAGTTTGAGTGAACTCCAGGAGTTGATGATGGACATGGAGGCCTGGTGTGCTGCAATTCATGGGGTCGCAAAGAGTCGGACATGACTGAGCCACTGAACTGAACTGAACTGATCTTTTTACAGACCAAACATAATTGTTTACAAGCATCTTAAAAAAAAATTATTTATTTGGCTGCATAGGGTTTTTGTTGCACCACGCGGGCTTAGTTGACTCTTGGCCTATGGGATCTTATCTTACAGACTGGGGTTAAATCTGCATCCTCTGCACTGAAAAGCAAATCTTCACTACTGGACTACCAGGGAAGTCCATATAAGTATCTTCTATTGCCAGTTCCATCCGAGCAGATACCTTCATATGCTACGCCATATGAAATCACAGTAATTCTAGAAGCTACATTACATATCATACTCTTATTTTTTACAGATGAGGACACTGCTTCTCAGATAAAGTCAGTTGCGTCAAAGTCAGCAAAAACAGAAAAGAAATACTAGGCCCTGGTTTGTCTGAATCCCTGAGTCATACATTTTCTACTACAGAGATGCATCACAGAAGTTGAAATGATACAACTGAAGAATAAGTATAAATCGTTTTTGGAAGAGATGTCACTTTTGCATGTATATGTCTCTGTGTTTTTTTTTTTTTTAATTTTTAAATTTTTTTTATTTTTTTTTTGTCTCTGTGTTTAAACATACTCTGAATGTGAAAAGAGGTTAGAGGATGAAAACATCCTGTTTGTTTTGTTCCTGATCTGACTGTTCCTGGTTTTGAATAATATTGTATATTAAGGCAGGAACTGGTTTTATACTATCCATTTCTCTGCGCACTATGAACCAGGGGAAAACCTCAACTTTGTGATTTTTTGGCTAAGGGTATTTGTAACTAAAGTCTTTCACAGATCCCCAGTAGATAATGAGAGGAATGCTGGGGACCAATTTTTAAATGGAACATCTTGAACAAATCATAGCAAAGGAAGATTTGAGTCCTTGATAATTTAAGTGCTATTTTTACTACTAATGTGAATTCAACCCTGGCAAATTAAAACAGGAAGAATTAATTGGATATGCAAATGAGATTATTCAGTATATAAATCTAATTACATACCAATTTGCTTTAACAGCATGAAAAAAGAATAAATTGTTCTATGTAAATTGATTGTCTTAAATAACCACCTGTAGCCCAACAAAAATTTTCTTGGAAAAGCTATATTGTAAATGCAGACATCCAAGTTAATAACATAATATTCTTCATAGATCTTGTCACCAGAATCTCTTTACAACGATGCCTGCTTATACTCCTAATGTACAATAAGGTATTATCAGGTTTTTAGAACACAAGGAAATAATGTCACAAGTTGGCCTTACTTTTCCCCCAGAGCACAATAGATTGACAAGACACGTTGATTTCTGAAACACTTAATGCTTTCACACAGACTAGACTTGAAGTCTGAGCAATTTTCATGTCAAAAAATAAGAAAGGAAATTGGGTGAAGTGTGCCAGTTTTTGTTAATTTAGTGGTAGCTCTCAAATCTATTTAATCAAATGCTTTCAATACAATAGAACACCTCTACCACCTATCTTTAAAAGTAGTTTCTTTGCCACTTAGTTTAGGCAAATGCTTTTTGAATACTTAACTGGGAAAGGAGGCATTAATTCACGAAGCCCGTGTCTTGGGAGCAAGCAGAGTCATACCAGATGTTTGCAAAATACAAGATGACGTATTGGCTGTTTTTCTCTCAGGAAGAGGCACTGTGTCTGTCCCTTCACGTAGCATTGACATATAGCCCAAACAGAAATACCAGGCCAGTTTTCTTAAGGGTTTGCCCCACTGAGGCTGGGTCCATTTTCAATGATGTTGATCAAAGAGCTCAAAGGTCCTCGTTTCTGAGACTCTCTTACAGACAAATCATAGAGGCCATGGTGAGTTAAATTCATGGATTCATCTGGGAAATCCAATTTCACCTTCACCTTGTCTTCTCAGGTTTAGACACAAATGTTTTTCAGTACAGTGAACAAACATAGTCATGTTCTTGAATTGAGTGGTAGATAGAAGAATGAATGGACAGATGGACAAGAGACATATGGACAGACAGAATGAGCATGGCAAGATGGGTGTAATTTTCCTTTGCATTCATCCTTAACTCTAAGGACCAAGAGAGGTTCAAAAAGGAGCTCATAAGATGGTAAATATATTAGAAACCAAAATTTCTGCAGCTGGTGGTACAGAGGGCTGTGGAGCAATTTGTCCAAAGGAGACTTTTTTCCTATTGTATTATGAGGACAAGTGTCGCTGAACTCTCTTCAATCCCTACAACAAAAATCAGCAATGACAGCTTGTACTGTTGTTGAGCGTCTCTCTGCCCAAGTTCTTTTCTTTGGGGAGATAATTAGAACTCACCTTTAGGGGATTCCTTATCTACTCTTCCGTCCCTGGCAAGGAGAAACACCAACTGGGGAGCAGGGCATAGAACAGATGTCTTGGCTCTGTGTGCCTGATTATAGGCTATAGCAAATGGAATCATAAAGAGAGGTCCAAGTTAATGATAGTCTCAAGGGATGAACCTGAAATCAACGCCAGGCTGACTGTGGCCTCAAAGTGGAATGAAACGCACAACAGAGTGATCAGGTACAAGAGGAAAAGGGGTTTAAATCTGATAAGAGCAGATGAATTTGAATGAAAAGTAGGAAGCAGCTCCAAGAGAGGTTCTCTCTGCTAGAACGTAGAGCTATAGCCAATTTTATAAGATGCCTATGACCTCAGATGTGGGCAGTCAGGGGCCCTTTAAAAGAGACTCCAAAACAGAGGCTTGGTCTCACTCTAGAGCTCTGAGCATATAAACCAAAACAGTGACAGTTACATCACCTCCTTTATTTCTTTCCTGACTCTTTTCACCGTCTCACTTATGCCATTTATATTATTAATTTCTTTATTAACTGTCTTCTCCAGGTGGAAGGGAAGCAGGGGTTCCTGGCCCATGTTTTCACTCCCCACCTTCTCAGCATCTAACATAGCATCTACATTGTAGGAGCTCTACAATGCACAGAACACAAAAGATAGGCATGCATACAAGTCAGTGGACGAGAGAACACAGTTCGATAAGAGCTTTTCAGTGGTCGAGCCCTATGAGGTCACTTGAGGGGAAGAGATTAATACACAGGGATAAAAAAGGCTCCATGGAGATGATATAGCTCAGCTTGCTTTGTTTAACCACTTCCTACATGACAGGTATTGTGCACAGTGCTTTAAAGGGATTATTTTAATACAATCACATCGGCCCAGGGAGGTATGTACTATTATCATCAACCTTTTCCAGAAACAGACACAAGTTTAGAGCAGTTAGGTCACTTGCCCCAAATCACAAAGCCCATCTGTTGGTGGATTTTGCATTGGGATCCAAGCAGTCAGAATGTATTATGCCCCTTGGGTCTTGAAGTACAGGCAGAGTTTTAAAAAACAGAGATGAGTAAAGGACTAGCAGGGACAAAGACAGAAGAACAAAAATAGATAAGGTTTTTATCTTCTAACTGCCAAAGTACACATATGTGTGCTCATTGAACAGGAGGAAAGGAGTTGGGGAGAGGATGAGTGAGAGACAGAAAGGCTAAACATATTCTATTTGGCCATGACATAAATATTACGTAGAAGATGCATGAAACATACCTGCTTCTAAGTATACACACCTATATGCTGAAGGCATTGGTACTGAAGAGAACCAACACATTCTATACAATTTATGTTGTTTATATGAGGAAAGTGAGTATCTTCTTTCTCCTCATTTTCATGAAATATTTCGGGATCCACCAAATTTAAGGTGTGAAAAAGCACTGATATAATTAAATATATTATTCAACATAATAGAAATATGGCTTGCAATCTGACTGGCTTTTAAAGTTCCATCTGTCGATACAGGCTATAATGTAATCCTAGCTTCTAAGCAATTTTCCTTGCTGGCGTCAAATAAACTCTGGCAAACCAGCAAAGAACACAGTTTTAAAAATTCACCTACCGGATACCAAATTGCATTGTAATTCAGTGTTACAAATTTTGCCACAATCTGGAGGACTATTTAGAGTAACAGAAATGTAGACTAGGGCCATCCTGAAGGTGAAGTAGAAAAATATCAATTGAAAATAAAATGGGGACCAGTTTAGGGTGGGACTAATTGAGACAGTAGCACTGAAATGCACACACTACCAAGTGTAAAATAGGTGCCCAGTGAGAAGCCGCTGCATAAAACGGGGAGCTCGGCCCAGGACACTGTGAGGACCTACGGAGGTGGGATGAGGTGGGAGGCAGGAGGGATGGTCAAGAGGGAGGAGATAATATGGCTAATTCCCATTGTTGTATGACAAAAACCAACACAACATTTTAAAGCAATTATCCTTCGATAAAAAGTTAAAAAAGAATATAAGCCACTAAAACAAACCAAAACCCCAGTAAGCTTGAGAACTGTGTGGGACTAAAGTTGATGACTTTAACATTCTCCATGACAGAATTAATTTCCATTTATTTATCTGACCTATGTCAACAAAGTTTTCATCAGATATTTCCTGCAGTCATGAGGAATAAAATCAGATCAGATCAGTCGCTCAGTCGTGTCCGACTCTTTGCAACCCCATGAATTGCAGCACGCCAGGCCTCCCCGTCCATCACCATCTCCCGGAGTTCACTCAGACTCACTTCCAATGAGTCAGTAATGCCATCCAGCCATCTCATCCTCTGTCGTCCTCTTCTCCTCCTGCCCCCAATCCCTCCCAGCATCAGAGTCTTTTCCAATGAGTCAACTCTTTGCATGAGGTGGCCAAAGTACTGGAGTTTCAGCTTTAGCATCAACCTAGATATTCTAATGCAAAGGATGATTTCTGGACCATTAAAGTGTTTTTTCCTTTCACATCTCTGAAATACATGAATACTTTGTTCTCCCTGGGAATTACCAACAGAACATACACAGATCATTTCAAATCTATTTATAGACAAATTCAATAGGTTTTCTAACACTAACATGCCACAGCAGAAATACCTATCATAATTAATGGAATTATTTGGGAACAACCAAGCATTTGACAATATTTAATTTCCTCAGTCATTAAAATATGATGCATTTAAATGCATCTTTTGAAACACATACTTGGAGTTATGTATCATAAATATATAATTAATACACTAAGTTCTAGTGAACAATTTGGCAGAATATTTTTTGATCTGTGAAAAGGCAAAATTGAGAAATCAGCAGAAGTCTGCTTGACCACCCCTCAATTTTTCTGTTTTCCCTTTAATCACCCTATTCTCTTCCTTTCTTACACCCTGCCCAGCACTTTAATGCTGCCTGCAGTCACAGAAGGAAATCAGCTGACAAAGGTGACATATTTAAAAAGAGGTCTTACAATATGTAATTGGGTGTTTTAGGAGGACATACAATCCCAGGAATAGCCCCATTATTAGAAAGGACCCTCTGCTTCCAAAGTCATTCAGCAAAAAAGGAATTGGCCATCGCTATTGGAAAATTTGATACCCACAGCTGAATAGCAATGTTAGTATTTTTGATCAAGAATCTTCTTTGTATTCTTTGTATACACATACACTGTGTTTGTTATATGTATGTATGTGTGTTTTTCATATACATGTGTACACACACTCACATATCAGCTACCCTGGACATCAAAGAGCTGCTCTTGATTCTATTAATAGGTCAACCATTGTTCACTTTTGCAGTTGTTCCCAAGTAATATTGCTGCTTAGTTGCTTCAGTTGTGTCTGATTCTATGCAACTCTACAGACTGCAGCCCACCAGGCTCCTCTGTCCATAGGATTCTCTAGACAAGAATATTGGACTGGGTTGACATGCCCTCCACCAGGGGATCTTCCCGACCCAGGGATCAAACCGGGGTCTTCTGCATTGCAGGCAGATTCTTTACTGCCGAGCCACCAGGGAAGGCTCAAGGAATACTGAACATCAGCCAAAGTTCCTTCAGAACTTTATCAGGTAACCACTGGTTCTTTACTATATATGTATTTTTTTCTTCCTTCACATCCTATTCTTTCTCAAACATACCATTTCTTGATTATATATTCTCAGTCAGATATATTTGTGTACAAAAATTGCACATCACCTTTTAGTGAAAAACTTATTCCTTCCATGCTAATCAATCTATAAACAGCCGTCCAAATCTCTAAGGACAGAAAATGTTGTTTCCTAAAAAGTACAGCTCTGTTACAGAATTCAGCTTTTACTCTGCTGTTTCCACAGTAATCTCATGTATGATATGTTAGGGTTTGCTTCTGTTACTCAATTTAAACTCTTCAACCTGTCACACTTTACCATCATGTAATGAATTTTCCAAATACTGTCATTTCAGAGTTCAGAAAGCTTTAGCATGGCAAGAAAAGCAATGTCAGATCATTCTCTTTACTTGCTTATAATCCTTTAGCCCCCAGCTACATCCCCTTTAAGTCAGACAAAAACAGATTTTGTTTTACATATAAATGTTGATGATTTTCACTGTGAGTATTTTTGGTTCATTGAATTCAATTAACTAAGTTCTTAAAAAAAAAAGACAAGTGTATATTATGTGCTTTTTTGATAATTTTAGTTCTAGCAAGGGGAGATTGGGTAGAAGTCAAATAGCTTACTTTTCCCTTCCATTATTATTTTTAACAGTGTCCAAACAAGCAGTCAACTTTGGTCTACCATTCAGTCATTTGGCTTTATCTGCACAAAGGCAGATAATTGATAAGATTTTCTTTTCCCTTCTGTAGAGCAGCAGCATTCCAACCATGCATAGAAATAGCAGCAGTAACAAACCTCCCTTCTCTCCCAACAAAACATTAATGTATTAAACTTTTCCAAATCAATTTACTTCAGATAATCTCACTCATTCATCCATGTATTCATTCAGTAAGAATGTACTGAGTGCCTGCTCTGTGCTAGGCACTGTTCTGGATGTTTGTGATCCATTGGTGGATAAAACAAAGATGTCTGCCTTTGAAGAGCTTACATTCTAGCAAGAGAGAAATACAACAAGCAAATATAAAAGATAAAATATATGGTAACACACAAAATATATTTCAAAATGTATGTGGAACAAGATGAACAGACCCATGAGGGTGGAAGGAGGTAGATAGGACCACAGGTGTGGTTCAAGGTGATATGTTATAAATGTTAAGACAACTTCATCATTCTTACCCTTTAGAAAATTCCCAAGGTTTTTGGAGCCTTCTGCCAAAAATGAGGATGAAAATCATACATATGGATTTCTTATTCTAAGACAATAGAGAGATTTTAAGCACTGCCAGTTGAAGCATGTCACTAGTCATCAGACTCTAAAAGGATTTAGTCATTAGCCAGTGCTAACCTTTAATATACTCTGAAAGGAGTTCAGGGTAGAGATCTGAGGCACTCTGTACTCTGGGAAAACTGGCAGAACAGGCCTTCATATAGTTAGATATTAATATTTCCATGAGAAAATTTTATGAACCTGAATTCTTGCATCTTAACATACTTAGAAAACACTAAAACCATTAACTAGGTTATCTGTTCTTCGTGACTAGCAGCAAGCTTCTATGGAGATGTGTGCTTGGTTGCATATACTCCCTTTCTCAAAATAAAGTGTATACTGACATTCCAGCCTTCCCCTTGGGAGCAGTTCCTTGGAGCTATCTGAGAGGCTGTCTCCCAAGCTATAGTCCTCAGTAAGGTCCTAAATAAAACTGAAACTCACAACTCTCCCTTTGTTTTTATTTCAGTTAACTGCATCGACATGAAGCCATGAATCTGAAGTCAAATGCGAGTGAGAACTAAGGTAGAAACAAATGCAGGAATTTATCTAAAGAGGTAGAAGTTAAAGTCATGCTTGAGGAAAACAATGGCTACCATTTGCTGGGTTTCTACAGTATGTGTTGCATTGTGTATTGACAGTGTATACATATAACTCATTATAGACATCATTTATCACCTCAATCGCAGAGATAGAATTTGCTTGCTCAGTTGTGTCTGACTCTTTGGGACTACAGATAAGCACCTTTGGCTCTAGGTATGAATTTCAAATTCAATAATAACCAAAATGTGTGTATTCTGCCTGTCTTAGAAGTAGGGCAAAGGAAGACATCAACTTTTTAACTTTTTAAAAAAACCCTGTGTATATAAGAAAATGGAAATTATGCACTGCATTTACAAATAATTAAAAACTGACAGAGAGATGTCTATGTGGGAGTATTGTTAATTCTAAAGTAAATGCCCTTGAGATAGTTAATACTGTTTTATCGTTCAGCAGAAAATGTATCTGAATGAAGCAGAAAATAGTCTTCAAAACTTTTGATGCTTTTAAAAACCTCATGCTTGAGATTCTGAGAGGACTGTATAAACATGCTTGGATTTAACTGTTGATATGATGCGGGCGGTGGTGGGGGGGGCAGCTAAATAATGAACAGGTATGAGTTTTTTAGGTTGGGGATTTTGGAGACTGCCCTATAACAAAATACATTAAGAAATACTTATTTTATAAACCACTTCATTCCCAGGTTAACTCAGAGAACTTGAGGAAGTAAGATAATCAATTCCTGGATTTTCTTCTCTTTGAGGTGAACATAACTCTATGAGGCTATAGCTCCCTATCAGGTTGTAAGCTATAAGACTCTGGGAAAATATTATACAACCCCTAAAGGCTATCAACATTCTATCTTCTCTAATTTAAATAAGCATATTTAATATTTTTCAGCAGGAAGAGAGGAGACAAGGAGGAGAGGGGATGGAGTTCATCCTGGTGACAGTAAGTACTGAGAGCATCTGTGATTAGCTCTCTTCTTTCTGCTGATGGGTGGAAGGTACTCCCATCAAGATTATAGAATATTATGACCTCTGAATGTGATCAGAAGAAGTTGAAGTAGGAAAAGAAGAAGGCAATGCTGGGTGACCTTCAGCTTCATATCCTTTTATGGGCACTTTAAGGGGATCCCTGGTGGGAGCTTCCAAAACTACTGGAGGACAAAAGGCAGAGAATTCAGATCCATTATTCCTGGTGAAGGAGCCAGGAGAAGTGAGATTATGTATGTGCAGATGCATCAATGTATATGTAAATATATACAAACAGAACACCTTTGTTTTGTTCTTAATTATTTTCAAACTCTAGTTTAATGGGAGATGAGGCATGACTAAAATGTTGATAAAGAAAAAAGGATATGGGAACTAGAAAAATTAAGAGAGAATATATTGACTGCAAATTACATTTTGATATCTCACACATTCCCTTTTTCTAACTTGACTTTTTTCTGTGGAGATTGTCAGACTGACCCATCAAACATAACATAAGGCTATTTTTTTCAAAGACATATAGAGAGGAAGCAATTTTTAATGGTTATCCAGAGTGGTGGTGTTAAATAGGGAGGTAAGAAATGAATAGTTTTCAGTTTAAACTTAGTGCAACAGAAAAAAAAATTATCGCATGATAATTAAAAAGTTCTAGTGCAGAAGATGGAGAAGGTAATGGCACCCCATTCCAGTACTTTTGCTTGGAAAATCCCATGGACGGAGAAGCCTGGTAGACTGCAGTCCATGGGGTCGCTAGAGTCGGACACGACTGAGTGACTTCACTTTCACTTTTCACTTTGATGCACTGGAGAAGGAAATGGCAACCCACTCCAGTGTTCTTGCCTGGAGAATCCCAGGGAAGGGGAAGCCTGGTGGGCTGCTGTCTATGGGGTCGCACAGAGTTGGACACGACTGAAGCGACTTAGCAGCAGCAGCAGCAGCAGTGCAGAGGAATATATCTTACTGATAAGTATTTAGTTACAAAATAAAGTGAATCCATTCAATAATGGAATGACTCATGCCATGTTTTTCCACCAAAAAGAGTATCTTTATCTCCCAATTCTAGAATTAAAAAAAAATTCTGAATGATTAATATATGTAATCATTTACAGATTTTAAAAAATCATATCTTCTCTACACAAACCCAGCAGTGAATATTTTCTGAAACAACATTTTCTTAGGAAGGAATGCTTATTTTCTATAATAAACAAATACCACTGCATACACAAATACTCCTTGCTACTTAAGAGAGTTTTTTTTTCAAGTGCAATTCTTCAGCATTGAGACTTTAAGCAGTGTTTGCATTACAGACTAGTTCAAGTGGAGTAACTTCGAACAGAAAATGCCACAGAGTGAATGTTAATATATTTATACATAGAGGCTAATACATTTTTCATTTAACTACAGAGTGGAAGCTAATACATTTTTGTAGTGAAACTAATACATTTTTCATTACTTAAATGCATAGTAGATGGTTCCAGAGTTACTAATGAATTTACATGAGATCCTCCAAAGAACTGAGGAACAATTTAAATCATTGTCCAACCACTATGTTCCCCAGCTCATGAAAAGCAATGATTGTAAGGGGTAGATACCATTTGTACAGAGTAGGCAAGCATTTCCTTATCTACAATATCAACAACGTCTGAAATGGCACTTAGTGTAGAAAATTTGTATTTTCACTATATTGACCGAGTATTGCATTTCTTCTTTTCATTTCCTGACAAGTGATAGAATAGATATTTTTATCCCTCGTCTCCTTCCTTACAGGATTGTAGATTTTGAGGTCAAGAGCTAAAAACCAAGCACCTTTCTGTATTAATCCATGCCAGCAATGTTATAAATATAGTGCTTCTCTTTCAAAAAAGACCTTTACGGGCTGCAGACTACTGTGACTGCTTGCACGACACTTTTTATTTAGCTGTTTATATGATTACATTATCATTAACAAAAAGACAGAGATAAAAGATGTCTTCAGCAAAACTCCCACCCAATTAAAAAGTTACACTGAATTTTCACAAAGGATTGAAGTCTGAAATCAATTTTGGCTTTCTCTACAAATGTGAGAAACCAATGATGTCTTTACAGCACTAAGCCTACTAAGCTGCAATTTTCACCCTTAAAGTTGGACAAAATAAATATGTCATATTTGTTGAAATCTCTGTGTATTAAATATGTGCTGGAACAGAATTTGGAGATACAACATTGAATCTAACTAGTTAAGTGGGAGAAAGACATGTTTTGTCTGATAAAGTTAAACTCTTTTTCTAAAATTAATTTTTATTAGAGTATAGTTGCTTTACAATGTTGTGTTAATTTCTACTGTACAGCAAAGTGAATCAGCTATAGGTTTACCTGTATCTCCTCTTCTTTGGATTTCCTTTCCATTTAGGTCACCGCACTGAGTAAAGTTCCCTATTCTATGCAGTAGGTTCTCATTAGTTATCTATTTTATACATAGTCTCAATAATGTATATATGTCAATCCCAATCTCCGTCCCCTTCCCTTTCCTCTTTGATATCCATAGGTTTGTTCTCTACCTCTGTATCTCTATTTCAAGGCAGGCTCTTTTGATGAATCCAGTGACTAATGAGTGGGCCAGGGCACTGATTACTCTGCACAACTCTGCAGTGAAGTCAGGGTGAGGTTCACAAAAAAGACCATGTGCAGGATGGTAGGTGGACCACAGCTAAGGCTCACATGACTAGATTCCTATGTATAGAGGCTAATGATTTTACTACTTTGCTCTTTGGAATATGGAAACAATAAATATACAGAAGAATAATTTTAAAAAGCAAGCTGAAACAAAAGGTAGCTACTGTACAGTGTTAAATTCAATATATGTTTTATTACTAGCAGATTTTCCATGAATAGCAACACATACTAATTGAGTATTTCAGGCAATGCATCTTAGTTGGTTAAGAGTATTTGTGGTGTTTAAATGTTGGTTTTGGCACTCATTGACAGACTGAACTCTGGCAATTGACTCAACTTTTCTATCCCTCAGCTTTAACACCCCTAAAACAAAAATGATAAAATATACCTTGTTTGGTGTTGTGAGAATTTACTGCTGCAAAGGGCATACAATGTGGTTGGTCCATAGAAAAGTGTTAAAGAAACTTGTGTACAACAGCTTTGCCATCAGAGGTAAATTTATTTTACATGAATTCAGTCACATCTTATGTGCTTTTCAGGTGGTGCTAGTGGTAAAGAACCTAACCACCAATGCAGGAGACACAGGAGATGTGGGTTCAATCCCTGGGTTGGGAAGATCCTCTGGAGGAGGAAATGGCAACTCACTCCAAAATTCTTGCCTGGAAAATCCCATGGACAAAGGAGCCTGATGGGCTACAGCTCCTTTGTAGCACATCAGGGACACAACTAAAGTACTTCCAAGAGAGAGATAAGGAGCTCATGGGGGATCCTGCTTCATGACTGTGCCCTACAGTGAGCATAAGAGAGGTATAATCCTGAAACTCTTTGAATAAGTCTTGATCTCTTCATGCCACTCACAGCATATTGAGCATGATTCTAGTGTATGAAGAAGCATATTTTACATATAACATGGCCCCCGAGGATAAAAAAAGTACTTCATCTAATAGTTAACAGGAATTTGTTCAACTGTTAAGGGTAAATTCCGAAGTGCTGGATTTACTGAGAAGTAATGTAGCAATCTTCAATACAGCCCTTTCCTAAAAGGTTCTGAAAAGTGATTTTTGTCTCTGCATTGTTTCTAAAAATGAAGCTCTGAACAAGATATGATTGTACTGTCTGGGAAATGCACCTAAGTGCTTGGGGAATTAAACAATTAATAAGCACAGTCTCTGTCTTTTGTGGGATTATAGATTAGAAGAGATGGTAAATACAATGGAGTTCAACAAGAAAGAAATGATTTTTAAATAACAGCACAAATTTCGGATTCTTCTACAGTGGCTTTCCATCATATTTTACCCTAATGCATCTTAGTTAACTTGATTTCAATCTTCTCAGATAAAACAAAATAAAATCCAATTATTTATAAATTAATCCCGTAACAAAGGATCTGATACATTGTGAGAACTATGATTAAGACACAAGAACCAGCATATAAGCCAGTTGGTGGAGATGACTGACCAACATCGGGCTCTGGAAAACCAATGGGTTTTCTATAGTACAGCCTAACTTCTATGTTATTTTCTTTTCACTGAATTACGTAGTTTTTAGTGTCAAATTGGCTTCCTTTCATATAGTACATATGAACATCCCTCTAATCTCTGGGGGTTACTAAAACATTTTGTAAGGTTCACTGACAGACACATTCTGCTAACTACATTCTGCTGCTACATAATAAATGAAGTCTCTTGAAACATAGTAATCATTGCAATAACCCATCATGCAGGATGGATTTTAAGCTTAGAGTGACTATTTGCCATTTGTTCATCCCCTTAAGCTAGATTCCTGACCTAGTAACCTAGGTTTCCTGCCAGTCAGTAATGATGAATATAGAAATAAACCATTACACACTGCCTTGAAGCCATAACTCTTAGGAAACACCATCAAGACTTAATTAGTTTCTGGGGAAGAGATGGAGAACTTAGCTTGATAATACTACTACTCTCACATCAGCCAATATGGGTGATATTTGATGGGAATACACAGAAAAACCTTTTGTAACTTGGTCAACTGGTAATAAATGATAGGATTAAAGCAATACCATCTCTTAATGAAATTCAGAACTTGATCACATGCAGAGAATGATTTTGTCTTTACCCAGGCACATCTTTGTGCTAATAAGACTGTGTACTGAGAATATTTACTTGTTTTTAAGTTTTATCCATTGTTTTAAAAATGGAAGCTGTTCAATAAATTCTAGAGTTAAGATTTTATTAAACACATAGCATATATAATTACATATATAAACATTATCCTAGAGATATTTCATATAATTTCTCTCAAATTTTTCTATAATTTGAAAGAAAAGATTTGACAATATTAAGCTAGTGTTTCTCAGCATTATTTATGCTTTACATACTAATAAGTGGTAGTTGGTGTTTTAGTCACTTGGTCATGTCCAACTCTTGGGACCCCATGGACCGTAGCCACCAAGGCCCTCTGTCCATGGAATTTTCCAGACAAGAATACTGGAGCAAGTTGCCATTTCCTTCTCCAAGGGATCTTCCCAACCCAGGGGTCAATTTCGTGTCTCCTGTACTGCACGTGGATGCTTTACCACTGAGTCACCAGGGAATCGTGATTAGAGACGGGAATATATTGGGGCTATCAAGCAAAGATGTCAGTGTACAGTCAGGGATTTGCAAATTTTTTTTCCGTAACTTAAAAAAAAAACACAAACATAGACAGTGAATGTTTTAGTAGTACAGAGATGTAAAGATAGCAAATATTTCAGGTTCCTATGGTTTCTTTTGCTTTTTTGTAACATCTCAATTCTGCTATGGTACCATGATAGCAGCCCTAGATAACATATAAGCCAATGAATATGGCTTTGTCTCAATAAAACTTTATTGACAAAAATACCTGTAGGGCCAGATTTGGCCCAAAGCTCTATTTTGCCCAGCCCCTGACATAGAAAAATGATTACTTAGCAGAGGATAAAAATTATACTAAAGAGAAACATACAGAAAGTTTTCAAGTTGAGTTTAGGGGAAAGTAGAGAATGATATTAGATAAATAGGAGTTTGTAGTGTAATTTCGTTCCAGAGTATCATGGCCTCTTTAACAACCCACAAGCTCTCCCTTTAGGAACAATTAAAAAAAAAAACAAAAAACAACCAGGCATCAGGCACCATTTGAATTGAAGCAGTTCAGTCATTACAAAGTCTAACAATTTCAGGGATGACAAACCTGGAAGCATGTGTCAGGAACCCTGGAGTCCTACAGGAGGGACTACATACCCTGTCAGATCACCAAGGAGGAGTCATTATAGCCTGGGCTCTCTGCTTCCTATTAAACTTACAAAATCTGGTCAACAGCCCAAAAGACTGGAGCACCCACAATGAATACCAGAAGTTAGTCTATGATCCTGGGATGGAAAAGACTAAGGTCAAAGGTCTTTATTAGAAGACAGATTATCTTATTCATAAGTCAAACAGTGATCATTTGCCCTGGAAAAATGAGGTATTTAAAAATTTTTTGCTTTAAAATTAGATGCTGTTTTAGTCTACTGGGGCTGCCATAATAAAATGTCATAGACTGCATGACTTAAACAATAGAAATGTATTTTTTTGCAGTTCAGGAGGCTGGAAGTTCAAGATCAAGGTGTAGACAGGGCTGGTTTCTCCTCAGCTTGTAGATGACCATCCTCTCTCTGTGTCCACTCATGGTCATTCCTCTGGCCATGCCTCCCTGGCATCTCTTCCTCTCCTTATAAGGACACCTGTCCTATTGCATTAGGGCTCCACCTTTATGACTTCATTTAACGTTAATCACTTCTATAAAGTGGCAGAGGACATGGCTACCCATTCCAGTATTCTTGCCTGGAGAATCCCTATGGACAAAGGCGCCTGGTGGGCTATAGTCCATGGAGTCACGAAGAGTCAGACATGACTGAGCAACTAAGCACACTTCTATAAAGATCCTTCTCCAAATACACTTACACTAGCATTTAGGGCTTCATTATGGGAAAGATATTCCAATGTGTGAGATTCCCATTTTGGATACATTTTCTGAAGATATAATTTCCCTATAACCAATGATCATTGATCAAAGTTAAATTATTCTAAAGTCTACAGTAGCAGTAGTTGGATTATTACACTACCAATTATCCTACTCTATTTGCCACATAATTGGGCAAGTTTTTTTCAGAAAAAAATTATATTGTGAGTTAAAAAAAAAACTTGCTGGTTTTGTTCAGATTTAAACTATCACATTTAGAAAAATTATTTTGTGAGCATTTTATCACACTTTTTGGTATGTCCAGTTCTGAATTATCACCAGAAATACGACTAGATGGCTTTTAATAAAGCAGTTACTGCTCTGTACAAATCAGACATGGACAGGTTGAAGGATGTTCAACTGATTTTTCAAGACTCAGATCTGATTTCTTTCCAATTTGAGAGAATAGACAGCCCTATTCTCATTTCACTGACTCTGATAAAGGCAACTAGGTAAAAAAATCCCACTTCATCATTGCCTACTGATGGCAATCAGAGAAATTTGGAAATCTTCCCTCAATAGTCACTTAGATTGGCACAAAACTACATCAGATATCCATTGCATTCTATCTGGAGTGGAAAATAATCTCATGAATGAAACGTTTTAAAGACTTCACTTTTTGTGCTAAGAACAGAGCATTGAGGAATAGCAAAGTGGGTCTCGGGAGCCACTCTCCTTAAGGTGCCCTACTCCAACTCCCAAACATGCAGCCACAGCCTTCCATGCCTGCTTCTCTGCTCCTGACAACTACTTCTTACCTGCTGCCTCACAATTCCTGTCTTGTCCAAATTTTCTCTCCCCTATGCTATTACTTTGGAAAGCAGCTGATAAACTAATTTCTGCTAAGAGGGATCCTAATCCAACTGCCTTAATATGCTGAGCTTCCTCATGGCATTGGTGCTTAAACAGGGAGTGCTGGAGGGAACCAGGGTTAATGAACATGTGGGTGAAAACTGGTGGAGTTTAAGGTGCACACAAGGCCAATGTTAGAGATACTGCTAGCTACAGAAGCCATTTCAACCACCTCTAACTTACACTATGAAGCAAATCCCTCATCAATCTGTACACAAAAATTCTGCCATCAGGATAATTCAACAGTGGCAAAAACTTGACGACTATGACTTTTATGACTCTAAAGAGAGATGCTTAATGTTACAACAAAAACTAAATCAGTGCCTTCAATTAAAGTCTGGAAGATGTTAATGAAACTGTTAATTAATATTATAATTCACTGTAAATTCATTATAATTAGTAACCTGTGATATATTAGTGAAAATGAAAAAAAATAATACATGCTGGCTAATAGATACATCATTCCTATTGAGGCAGACTCTGCTAATAAGGAAAGTTCACGATCACTCTAAGTTCACCAGACTAAATAAAAAAGATTAAACATACATAAGAAAAATGCCAGCCTAATAAACTTATAGGCTAGAAGATAAACATGACATGTAATAAAGAATGAGTAGCATCAAATCAGAACTGAGTGCCTTCCTAGTTTAATACAAAACACATTTTTCTAAACTACTGACTATGTAGAAACACTGTGAAGAGAGTTGTACAACATCAAAAAATGCAGTATATACAGTTCTTGTCCTCAAAGGAGGGTGAGAAACTCATCCCAGCTGCTGGGAGCTTGAGTTTAGTACTGAGAGTTCTGAATCCCAAGAAACACCTCACACCCTGCAAAGTAGGATGGTCAGATCCCACCTCAACAAGTCTAAGTTTAGACTAGCAGGAAGTGAAGGCACAAACCAAATTATACTAAGCTGACGAGCAGAGTGGGGAGTGAGGACCAAGTCTAAACTGGATATAGACATCAAATGCTAAGATTATAAAGGAAACACAGATGTAATTCTATGTATCATCCTTGAATCACATCCCAAAGACATGGTAAATGTGAGAAGTGCTGTCGAGATGTAGAAGCCCAGACACACTGCTTCCTCCCTATAACAATTTTTGCATCTCTAGCATCTAGAAATTTTGAGTAAAAATGGGTAATCTAGACTCTGTAAATTAAATTAGAGGAGAACACCACAGAAACGTTAAAGTTTTATTAACCAAAGAGTCTGTCTAAATAATCTGGATAATCTCAAGCAAGTTTCTGGTTTTCAGGTACAATGTAGCCACAGATTAAAAATGTAAAAAGCTGTAAATCAATTACAATCAAATTTTTTAAAATTAAATTAAAAAATGTAAAGAAAGCCAACTCTAAGACAAAATGACTCTGTCTTCTTGCCTTGAATTATTCAGTTCAGTTCCATTCAGTCACTCAGGCATGTTCGACTCTTTGTGACCCCATGAATCATAGCATGCCAGGCCTCCCTGTCCATCACCAACTCCCGGAGTTCACTCAGACTCATGTCCATCAAGTCAGTGATTCCATCCAACCATTTCATCCTCTGTCGTTCCCTTCTCCTCCTGCCCCCAATCCCTCCCAGCATCAGAGTCTTTTCCAATGAGTCAACTCTTCGAATGAGGTGGCCAAGGTACTGGAGTTTCAGCTTTAGCATCATTCCTTCCAAAGAAATCCCAGGGCTGATCTCCTTCAGAATGGACTGGTTGGATCTCCTTGCAGTCCAAGGGACTCTCAAGAGTCTTCTTCAACACCACAGTTCAAAAGCATCAATTCTTCGGCACTCAGCCTTCTTCACAGTCCAACTCTCACATCCATACATGACCACTGGAAAAACCATAGCCTTGACTAGATGAACCTTTGTTGGCAAAGTAATGTCTCTGCTTTTGAATATGCTATCTAGGTTGGTCATAACTTTCCTTCCAAGGAGTAAGCATCTTTTAATTTCATGGCTGCAATCACCATCTGCAGTGATTTTGGAGCCCCCAAAAATAAAGTCTGACACTGTTTCCACTGTTTCCCCATCTATTTCCCATGAAGTGATGGGACCAGATGCCATGATCTTCGTTTTCTGAATGTTGAGCTTTAAGCCAACTTTTTCACTCTCCACTTTCACTTTCATCAAGAGGCTTTTCAGTTCCTCTTCACTTTCTGCCATAAGGGTGGTGTCATCTGCATATCTGAGGTGATTGATATTTCTCCCGGCAATCTTGATTCCAGCTTGTGCTTCTTCCAGCCCAGCGTTTCTCATGATGTACTCTGCATATAAGTTAAATAAGCAGGGTGACAGTATACAGCCTTGACGTACTCCTTTTCCTATTTGGAACCAGTTTGTTGTTCCATGTCCAGTTCTAACTGTTGCTTCCTGACCTGCATATAGGTTTCTCAAGAGGCAGGTCAGGTGGTCTGGTATTCCCATCTCTTGAAGAATTTTCCAGTTTATTGTGATCCACACAGTCAAAGGCTTTGGCATAGTCAATAAAGCAGAAATAGATGTTTTTCTGGAACTCTCTTGCTTTTTTGATGATCCAGCGGATGTTGGCAATTTGATCTCTGGTTCCTCTGCCTTTTTTAAAACCAGCTTGAACATCTGGAAGTTCATGGTTCACGTATTGCTGAAGCCTGGCTTCGAGAATTTTGAGCATTATTTACCACCCTGTGAGATGAGTGCAATTGTGCAGTAGTTTGAGCATTCTTTGGCACTGCCTTTCTTTGGGATTGGAAGGAAAACTGACCTTTTCCAGTCCTGTGGCCACTGCTGAGTTTTCCAAATTTGCTGGCATATTGAGTGCAGCACTTTCAAAGCATCATCTTTTAGGATTTGAAATAACTCAACTGGAATTCCATCACCTCCACTAGCTTTGATCGTAGTGATGCTTTCTAAGGCCCACTTGACTTCACATTCCAGGTTGTCTGGCTCTAGGTGAGTGATCACACCATCGTGATTATCTGGGTTGTGAAGACCTTTTTTGTATAGTTCTTCTGTGTATTCTTGCCACCTCTTCTTAATATCTTTTGCTCTGTTAGGTCCACACCATTTCTGTCCTTTATCGAGGCCATTTTTGCATGAAATGTTCCTCATAAAGATATTTTGAGGTATTTGCAATAACCATTAACACAATATAAGTAAACTGGTGATTTCTACTGGTGGTGAAGGTACAATAACTAATTGTAATTAGTTGATTATTATCCACATTCATAACTCCAAGTAAAATGCTGTATTTCAGGGAAAGGTGAATGAACACAGAATTCAATTTGCTTGGTTTTGTTTTTTCCATCTGTGGCTGCTGCTCAAGAACTCCCAGTGTACTAGATCTTAGCTTGCTTCTCCAAGCTAAGACATAGTTCTTAGCTTGATCGTTTCGACTGATCTGGTTTTCCCAGTCAGGGACAGTGCTCTCCTCTTTATAGTGTTTCATTCAGGCTGATACAGATACCATTGTTTTTCACTCTGTATCGCCAAGCCCTGTGATGAATCCAAGCTACTGTGCTATTGCTGTAGTTCCTATGCTTGCTCTTTCACCAGGGAGCAGTTCTATGATTCATCATTCCCACCACACAGCCTTCTCTCCTGATATAGGAGTTTGACAAAAGGCAGAGCACTTTGGGAACCAGCATTCATCATACTTGTTTGTAGAAACCTGATTTATGTTTACCTCCCCCCTGACCTCCCCGCCCCTCTTCTGTCTGGATTCCAGTAGGAAGCCGCACAGTAACATCTAAGTATCATCTCAAAGCCCTGGTAAAATGGTCACATGGTGGAAGAGGATTAATAGCACACTCCAGCCTAATATCTGGGCAGTGATCCATAAAACTCAGAAATGACTGTGGAGCTTCAAAATAAGGAGTTAAAATGACAAAAATACATGGACCGTGAATGGCCAAAATACCGGAGTCGAAAATCAGGAAAGAAAACATGAGAATAAAAATGAAAATAAAAGAGAATTAATCTCAAAAAAGGATTCTTCAAGAAGCTAATGTTCAGTATGTACAGACTCATGAGAATATCATCCTTGAATGAGGGATTCCTGTCATATTTGGGTAAGTTGAAAAATATCTTTCTACAGCCTTTGCATTATTTTTTAAGGTAAAAAAAAATCTGCCCTCCAAAACACAGCATAGATCTTTAATTTCACCCACTCCTGTGCAGGTAACGCTTTAGTAGCTATAGACAATTTGCTTTACTATGTATAAATACAGAATCAATTTTGTGTAAGGAAAAAAAAACAAAAACAAAAACAAAACAGATGTGTGTCTCCACTGTCCTCCTCTCACCTACTTTTCAATCTAGGAGATCCAGTCCTTAAGAGGACTGGTTTTGGAGTTAAAGTATACTGGGCTCAAATCCTAGCTTTTCCAGCTGTGTGATCTTGGCTGAGATATCAACCTCTCTGAGCTTCTGTTACTTCATCTATAAATGGATATATTAACACTCTCTGTTTTATGGTTACTGTGAAATAGCCTATCTTAAGATAATGTATATAAGGGATTTCTCAGAAGCTCTGCCACATATTCAGTAAACAATAATATTAAGTACCATTATCCCTTATAATTGCTCACATGTTCCAGGTGTTTCAGCAGTCTCCTCTACCGCAAAACATACCTGTCTTACATCTATACTTCAGAATCAGAATTGATGACTCTCCCAATATAATAAATTATACTAACTGAACATTCTTCAAAAGAAAGATAAATCTTTGAAAGTACTACCCCTCTGTGATACTCATGACCGGTCACTCAACATCTGCACAAAGACTCTTAGTTTCAGGAATTCACCTCAAAAAATCTTTATTGAGCAACTATTAATACTTTACCTGCTGCTAGTCTGGTAACTTGTGTGATATTTTTAAAAGGGTAACGTCACATTAACTGCAGCTAAGCATCTCCTGGTATCACCCTGGCAAAGTGAAGTCCTTATCTTCTGTCTAATGAGGGCTACATTAGCAGCTCAGGTTCCTATCTAGAAGTTACTCTTTTTTATCAAAAGCTTATAAATACAAGATCCCTTCCTCTTGCCACAGTGAGAACCGAAAATAGGGTAAAAAGCAGCAAGTTGAAACAGCAAAGCAAAACGCAGCTATGCACAGCAAAATCAGAGTTAGAGAAAGGGCTATTTTCTAACATTTAGGATAGAAATGAAACAAAGTGCCTCAGCAGTCTCTGTGACAAAGAATCCCTTAATGTTAATTCCATGCACTTAAACAGGCAAGTGAGGCTGTGATTTTTACAGAGCACGACAGGAGCCTGGAAATTCAGATGTGATATGACAGCACGCAATGGTCTGGACAAGTCCCATGCAGGGCACAGAAAGGGAACCAGAGAGGACATTGCCCTTCTGGAGAAGTCTAAAATGAAGCTGAATAGGGTTCATTTTTGTGACCTTACCTGCTTAAGGTCGTCACTGATATTTTTGTGAAAGAAAATGGATCATAATGCAGTGAAAAAAATTCCTTACAACTATACAAGCTAAATGTATGTAAACTGTATTTGGCTTTCATTCCATGAGATTTACTAAGTCTTTTTCCACTTAATTTTTTTGTGTTATAATAAAATACAAGTTAAGAAGAATCCAGATTTTTTCATAGATCATTACTGAAATAGGGTAACTAACAGATATCTGAGAATTACAACCAAAATTCTGGTCAAAATTCAGCACATAATATTCCCTTCTAGAATGTTCTTAGACTGACTCACTCCAGTCCCTATTCCTCAAGTTGTACTTTTATATACATTGAAGATGATGAGCAGGAGTAGAAGAGATAGGCACTGCTGACATTTACTGACAATGTTTTACGTGTCCAACAAGATGCCAAGATTTTTACAGGAGTTTTCTCATGTAATCTTTCCAACAACCTTATATGTTGCTGTTGCTCAGCTGCTAAGTTGTGTCTGACTCTTTGTGACCCCATTGATTGTAGCACACAAGTATCCTCTGCCCTTCATTATCTTCCAGAGTTTGCTCAAACTCATGTCCATTGAGTTGGTGATACCATCCAGCCATCTCAGCCTCTGTCACCCCCTTATCCTCCTTTCATGGCAGACACAATTTTTATTATTTCATTTGTAAAGACGGAAATTATGATTCAGAGAGGTCCACTACTGACAAAGTTTAAATATATCCTTTCTAGAGCCAGATACCAAGTCTTTCTTATTTTATGTTTAGGTTCATTTCTCATAAAACATACGGATTTATTTTGTTAAACACCCAGGAAAGAGGTCTAAAAGATAATCATGCTCAATCAAGCAATTCTTAATAGAGGTGTTTTGGAGTTTGAGCGTCTTGATTCAAAGGAGGGATGTTATTATAGAGTCTAATGTTAGGTCTATTTTGTCCATAAGTGAGGGTTTCAGATTTCCTAAAATCCTATTAATTCTATGCACAAGGACATTCTTCTGTAAATAGATTTTCCACTTAAATCCAAGCATTTAAAAGTATTAAATCCAACTTGTAGCGACATTCACTGAGTCTTTTATGAAAATAAAGGTATAGGGTCATTATTTTATCCCACAAGTCCTATAACTTAGATTTTCATGTACTCTTGATAAATTAATACATGTCTTAAATTCAAAACCACTTTCTGCATCACTAGATTAGCTCAGATAGAGCTGCATTAAGCAAAAAGTAAATATGATGTTATACAGTACAGTCTTGCACTGCTTTCAATTACTCAGTCTTAGTACAACCATATGAATGGCCAGCTAACTGACAATTCTCAAAGCTCTCCAGGGATTGGGGATGATAAATCATTGCTTGCGTGTCCTGGCTACTGTAAATAGTGTTGCAGTGAACACTGGGGTACATATATATATATATATATATTTTTTTTTTTTAATTATGCTTTTCTCCAAGTATATGCCCAGGAGTGGGATTTCTGGGTCATATGGTAGTTCTATTTTTAGTTTTTCAAGGAACCTCCATAGTGTTCTTCATAGTGGTTGAATCAGTTTACATTCCTACCAATAGTGTAAGAGTGTTCCCTTTTCTCCACATCCTCTTCAGCATTTATTGTTTGTAGATTTTTTGATGATGGCCATTCTGACCAGTATGAGGTGGCACCTCATTGTAGATTTGATTTGCGTTTCTCTAGTGATCAGTGACGGAGAAGGCGATGGCACCCCACTCCAGTACTCTTGCCTGGAAAATCCCATGGATGGAGGAGCCTGGTAGGCTGCAGTCCATGGGGTGGGTCGCTAGGAGTCGGACACGACTGAGTGACTTCACTTTCATTTTTCACTTTCATGCATTGGAGAAGGAAATGGCAACCCACTCCAGTGTTCTTGCCTGGAGAATCCCAGGGACAGGGTAGCCTGGTAGGCTGCCGTCTATGGGGTCACACAGAGTCAGATACGACTGAAGTGACTTAGCAGCAGCAGCAGCAGTGATCAGTGATGTTGAGCATCTTTTCATGTGCTTACTGGCCATCTGTATGTCTTCTTTGGAAAAATGTTTATTTAGGACTTCTGACCATTTTTTGATCGGGTTCTGTATTTTTTTGGTGGGGGGCATGTGTGCTCAGTCGTGTCCTGCTCTTCATTACTCCATGAACTGCAGCCCACCAGGCTCCTCTGTCCATAGAGTTTTTAAGCCAAGAGTGGGAGGCCATATCCTACTCTAGAGGATCTTCTTGATCCAGGGATCAAACCTGCATCCTTTGTGTCTCCTGCACTGTAGGAGTGTTCTTTACCACTGCACCACCTGGGAAGCACTGATTGGGTTCTACTATGCATAAAATAGACAACCAATGAGACCTACTGTACAGCACAAGGAGTGGGGGGGGTTGCAAATATATTTTTAGGACTTATATCAAGTTAACCTTAAAAATGCATTCCAAATACATTAGGTATAGACAAATACTGTTTGATTCCACTTACATGATGTATCTGCTGCTGTTGCTGCTGCTAAGTCACTTCAGTGGTGTCCGACTCTGTGTGATCCCAGGGACAGCAGCCCAGCAGGCTCCCCCGTCCCTGGGATTCTCCAGGCAAGAACATTGGAATGGGTTGCCATTTTCTTCTCCAATGCATGAAAGTTAAAAGTGAAAGTGAAGTCACTCAGTTGTGTCCTACTCTTAGCGACCCCATGGACTGCAGCCCACCAGGCTCCTCCGTCCAGAATAGTCAAATTCATAGAGTTAAAAATACACTGGTGGATGCTAGGGGCTGTGGGGAGAAGGGAGGGGCAATGGGAGTTAGTATTTAATGGGGACAGTGTTTTGATTTAGGAAGGTGAAAAATATGAGAGACAGATGATGGTGAGAATTGCATAGCAATGTAAATGTACTTGGTGCCACTGAACTGTACAGTGAAGTATGGTTAAAATGATATGCTTTATATTATATGACTTTTACCACAATAAAAAACCAGGTCACTGCCTGAGTACACATTTGGAGTGAAGTGATGCTCTTAAGCTAGCGGGGAGGGGGGAGGGGCAGATACTCATTCATACTAGAAGGGGAAAAAAAAAAACCACACCAGGTACAGAAACAGGAGCATATTTTCTATCAAAGAACAAGAGATTATAAAATTGAAAGGGTTAAAGCCATCAGCTCTGAGTACTTCTGAGAAAATTAAAGCCTAACAAATGCTCTGTATTGTCTTGTGGCCAGAAAAGCTGTAGGCAGTCACAGCCCTGGGAGACTGTCTATGTTATGTTATTAACATGTCTGATCAATACAAAAAACATTTCAAGGAAAAAGTGCTTGTTCCCTCATATTCTTCATCAGCACATAAAAAGCCTTCTCTGTAAGGATATAAAAATAGTCATGGAATGAGCTGCGTGATCCTTAGAACTAGATTCAGTGGGACTTGCCCTTTCTCATTACTAAACCAAATGGTTCTTCCCATGTCAATCACTTTACAACTGTGACCCAGTGACCACACTTGGTGTCTGATAAACAATTTGAAAGACTTTAAGAGAGAACAAAAACAGAAAATTAAGGTAGACATAGATGCCACACGTGTTTTCCCCCTAGGTGCAGAGTGGAATGTTCTCTCTCTATTTCTCAAGCTATTTGTTTGAAAAATATTTGCACCCCGTGTGGTTCCTATGTTGCGTCTGTGCCTATGAATCAATCTATACTGTTACTAGGGGAAGCCCCATATTGGTGTTTTTTAGTCAACTACAGCTGGGAGCAAGAGCCCAAGAATAGCATGTCACTTATATGACCACATTTGATCTTGATGACAGCTCTTCGGGGGAAATATAATATTATTTCTTTCTTTATACTTTACCTTTGCACATATTGAATATGTACTTCTGAGGTGACAGAAAATATGCTCAGTGCTACTGATGATACAAAGACAAAAAGATGTGGTCCCTATCATTAAGGTTGCTATTATTACAGAAAGACAGTGAACTGGATAGACACTCCAGGCAATGTGATGAGGCTACCATCTTGCTATCATGAAGACCTAAAAGAGAGGCACCAGGACACCTTCTCTGTATTACTGACAACACGTTCAAAGAACCTAAGTAATTTCCCAAGTTCACACAACTATGTTAGAGGAATTATCATTTCTAACTCACATCTACAGATTTCAAGATTACTATTCTTTATACAATACTAGGTGGCCAAAGTGTCTGAAAATATCTCCCAATTTTAAAAGAACTGTTTCAGAGCAAACTCTGATAATTATTATCAGATTGGGACTATCAGATGAAAACTTGTTAGGTCTTACTGATATCAAACCATTGAAACCATATTATATGAGCAATGGTGATAATAGAAATTTCCAGTAGGAAATGAGCAAATGATTTAATTTCTCTGTGCCTTAGGTTCCTAGTTTGTGGAATGGGGCCAATATGAGTGCCTATTCAATAGGCTGTTGTAAATATTAGGTGAAGAAAAACCTATCTATAGCTTAAAAAGGTTTCTGAAGCACAGAAAGTGATGGCTGGGAACATGGTTTTTCTTTGCTACTATTATTTGGCAAACCACAACCTATATCTTGAAAATTTCAAATAATTTCATGTAAATGTCTTATATGACACATTTTTGATATGCACACTTATCTAAATTCCTATTATAGATGTTTGTACGTTTCCTAAGCAGATCTTTGAAAATGACATCATCTAAGCAAAGAGATTATAACTGAGAAGAAAGAAGAACATTATCATTATGAAAGAACATTTGCATTACTGGGATTAACTACGACAGAATGATGCCTAAAAAGAAATAAGGGCATCATGAAAAACTAAGATTTTTAATTTTTGCCAAAAAATTTAATCACAGAAGATCTGTGTTACTTAAATACTATGTAAGGAATAATTAACCTCAATCCTTGATGCATTCTGTCTACAATCCTGTTTCCAATGTTAGTTTTAGCCAATTTACGGAAATATTTTAAGACTAGAAAAATAGGTATTCTAATCCTTTTATAAGTCAGTCCTAAAGATCAGGTGTGTCCCAGCTTTCCCTGCAAGCTAAACTCAACACACTATGGATACACTTGTCCAAAGTTTAAATTTTAATTTATTCTAAATGTATTTTGGTGATGATTGCACCACCCTGTACATATACTAACAAATAAAACTTACACTTAAAAAAGTGCATTTAATGGTATGTAAATCATGCTTCAAAAGGGGTACTTTACAGATTCACTTATTTTTTTCAGCAGATTTTTTAAAAATTATTTTTTGTAAGTGGAATTTAGTCAAATTCTAAGTATATTATGTTTGGGGTGAAATCGTTCAGGAACTTCATTCTGCTGTCTTAATCCAAGAGAAACCTCAACAATTTAGTTTTAAAAGGGGCTTTTAAAAATGCAAAGTGACTTAAGACATAAATCCCTTTACCTCCTTCAAAATAGATAGAGGACTTAAAGATGTACAGATGTGAAAATGATCTGGTGGAATTTAGACACAAACAGATTACAGATTCTTTCATATCATCACTGACACCTGCAAGGTTTAATTAAGCTGAAAGTCACCAATTTCTGCTCAAAATGCTGACTAGTGGCTTGTTAATTAGTTGCTTTTCTCATTGATTAGCAACTTATGCAATACCCTGTTATAAATGGCTGTAATGCTTGCCTTGTTTCAGAGCTTAATTAATACAATATAGACTATTTAACAATTGTGTCCTTGTTTGATTTATGAAGCAAAAGCAGAGAATTTTATTGCTAACACCAGTGATGAACAAAGAAATATTTTCAAAGCAAGTGAAAGCTGATACAATAAAACTTCCTTTGTCTTTTTGGGAAAGTTTGATGAAAAAGCCATCACTGCTTGTCATGATCAATCAATTAATTTCTCAGAAATCGTGCTGTCAACAAATTTTCAAGACAAGTGTTTCAATAAATAAGTACCCGTCAATTTTTAGTCGTCCAAATTATAGTTTGGAATGCACTGTGGAATTAATTAAAATAACTGTATGAGCACTTCTGTGCTTTTCTATATGCAGATGACTCTCAAATCTCTATCTCCAGACCTAGTTTCTTCCTGGAACTCCAGGCTATTGTACCCAACTGCTTCCTTGGTATCTCTACCGGGAATTTCAACAGGCACCTCTGACTTAATAGGCCCAAAAGAGAATGCTGGATTCTGACCATCGTCTTTCCTGGACTCCACTTCCTACCCATCTCAGTAGAAAACAATTCCTCTCTCCACTCTGTAGCTTAAGCCAAACATCTGGAGAATTATCCTTTCTCTCATTTCCCTACTTCCCATGACACCAGAAACCTATACATATTTTGCATTTTTCACTGCTACTACCTTGGTCTTATCCACTGTCATCTGTCATCTATCACCTGGGCAACAACTGAACATTACAAAAAGTTCAAGTATAGTTGATGTACAGCATTATATAAGTTACAGGTGAACACTACAGTGATTCACAATTAAAGGTTCTATTCCATTTACAATTATTATAAAATATTGGCTACACTACCTGTGTTGTACAATATATCCTTTAGCTTACTTTATATATAATAGCCTGTACCTCTTAATCCTCTAACTGTACTTTGCCTCCCTATGATACTATGCCATACCATCCAGTATACGATCTTGTCACTTCTCAACATGGAACTTTGCAATGGCTTCCCAATGTGCCTGGAATAAATATCTATCCTTTTACATTTGATTACACAATCCCCCATGATCTAGGCCCTGTGGGCCTCTCTGACCTCATCTCTCTCTCTCCCTTTGTTCCCTGCATTCTTACCGCAAGGTCTTGGCCTGAGCTATTCCTAATATTTAGCCAGCAGATCCTCAGATTTTCACACACAGGCTCCTTACTTTCATTTTCTTTTCAATAAGATTTCAGCTTAAGCGTTACTTCCTCAGAGAGAACTTCCCTGACATCCTAAAATAGCCACCTATTTATTTGTTTTCAGAGTACTTTTCAGTATTTTGCTTTTTACTGTTTTTCTTTTTTTCTAGTTAACATGTTGGCTTGTTTTTTATTTCCTCAATTGAACGTAATCTCTATAAGAACAGGAAACTTAACCATCTCACTCTATGTTCTACCCACAATACTTAGAATAGTGGCAAGCATATAGATGGAATAGTATTTTTTCCTTCTTGTTGTTGAACAGTGAGATGTCTGGATAGATTTGATGAGGTTTATTCAGTACAGAGTGACTCTACACTGGTTTTCTTTCCAAAAGAAAAACAAACACCTAAGCTGATGGCCAAAATTTTTTTCTTTTTAAAAGCAAACTTGGTTCTGTATTTATCTTTAAAGAGAACACTTATGACATACTCAGGAAGGATAAATGGGAAACTTAAGCAGATCTTGATATTAAAACTGAATCTCACCTTATGTATGAGATTAACATCAACCTTAAGGCAAAAGTCAGAGTCACAATTATCCCCACAAAATGCCTCTTTATTGCCCTGAAGTATGCTATATATATTCTTAGGTATTTTTGTTGTTGTTTAGTTGTGTCCAACTCTTTTGTGACCCCATAGACTGTAGCCTGCCTGGCTTCTCTGTCCATAGGATTTCCCAGGCAAGAATACTGGAGTGGGTTCTTGGGTAGATCACTTATAAAGTACTGTGAATGTAAAAATGCAAACTACACATCAGTGCTTTATAACACATTAGTGAATAAATACATTGTATAACCTATCTGCCTACCTGACCGCTGATTACTCCCTTTCCTCTTGTCTAATAGAATCTAATACTTTCCTGTGATTGGCCCGGCCCTAGGCATCGGTGAATAAGGCCCATTCCCAGGCCTGTGGTTGAATTATGGCTGATCTAATGAATCATCATGGTACCGTTTTTCTTGCCAGGTTTGGGTGTGTGATTCTGGCCAAGAAATGAAGAGAAACAGTCTGGGATAGTGTCTGGGGAAAGGAATCATCACTGACAAAATATATGAGAAGAACAGAACTGTTTCCACTGGACTTGGCTTCTCCATCAGAGTTTCAAACTATGGCAGCAATCTTAAGAGCAACTAAGTGGTGGTTCTCAGAATGATAGAGCAAATTAACAGGGGAGAAAAACAAAACATTATGCCATTGCACTAGCAATTTGCAGGTTCTGGCTTCTGTTATAACGTGCAACATACACTTCTGTTGTTGTTCAGTCTCTAAGTCTTGTCCAACTCTGTGACCCCATGGACTGTAGCATACTAGGCTTCCCGATTCTTCACTATTTTCCCAGAGTTTGCTCAAACTCATGTCCACTGAGTCAATGATGCCATCCAACCATCTCATCCTCTGTTGCCCCCCTTCTTCTCATGCTCTCAATCTTTCTGTATCTATAAATATATGCTCATGGACAGCACCCTAAGATGCTTCCTGTTGTCACTCATGAAATGAAATAGGATCTACAGAGTCACAAGCAGATTCACTTCTCCCACCTCAAGGTCACTCGGGTTAGTACCCTCTGGGTCAAACAGTGTGAGAAACTGCTCATGCTATTTAAATTGTTATTTCTTCCATATTTCCTTTCATTTTAAGTTTGCATAGCTGAATGTGACTGAATCAAATGCCTATATCTTGAGATATTACTCTGCTTCCATCTGTAATACAGATATCATAAAGTACATGATTTCTTTAAAGAGTTAAGAGAAGAAATGCAATTTGTCACATGAATTTCCCAATTAAAATAACCCAGAAAATATCTTTTATCTACATCACTCTCCCTGGCTGAAAGCCACATCTTTCTAACTATATTCCCTTAGCATTAATAACGTTCTCTACTGTGTGAAACCAGTATTAATATATGTCATATCTTGACTTCAAAACTGCTGCAAAAGCACCTGCTTATGCTCCAATTTCAAAAGCATACATATGCTTTGGTTACATTAAGTTTAACAGCAGACTTTCAGTGGAAAACACTACAGTGTTTCCAGCCATTAATATGTTATTATCAAGGCATACGGAATAGAATCTTTGTGGACACAGCTTTAGAATATTCCAATCCCTATGCATCCAGAATAAAGCCAGACCACCTAGTAGTACACATCACTATAGATTTGGTGCACTTAAAAGCAAAGCTCACCTGACTTTAGAAATATTATTAAAAATTGTAGAGTCATCTGTATAAGTGATGCCACAGGGGCAGTCTGTTACACTACAGAGAGCCAAGCATCATAGCCAGTCTCCCTCCCAAATGTATTTCCTAAGTGTTTAAGACGCCTCTTTAAAAATGTGTTCTCCCAGCTCCATCCTCTGTCCCGTCCCCGTTTGCCCTTCCTTTCTGCCTCTAGATTCTTTCTTTCATGAGAACCTTCTTTCCATTTAAAAATAAAAGTCAATTTAACATTCCTAGGATCCTTTTTGTTCTATATTCCATCCATTCATGGGTGTTAAAAATGAAGTCCAAGCCAGGTGGGCACCAGGTGGCCCAGGAAAGATGAGACTGAGACATTGTGCAAGTATCTAAGTCATCTTCCTATTTGGACCCACGGAGTGGATTCATGAACAGCTGTCCCACCTGGAGAGTACCACCCATCCTGCAGATGGGAAAATCAGACTCAGAACAGTCCCCTAGGCCTCATAACTAGTTACCTTGCTAGTTGTGTTTCCATTCATAACATTACATTCACATCAATACACACTGAATCAGGAATAGTGATGATTGAAGGGGCACAGAAAAAAACAGAATGTACCATGGTTCTCTCCAAACTTGGGTCTCCTATTGCGCTTGTAGGATCTTCTCACTACTGGACCTGGGCAGGGTCAGGTTCATCCATGCCTCTCAGAGGAGCACCGTTTTCCTGAAAAAGCCAACAATCCAGATACCTGGCTCTTCCTTGAGCTCTTGGAGATGAAGCTGGGGAGATGTTACCAAGCTCATGGGCTGCTGCTCTCTTATACCTGTATTCACCTCTGTCTCACAGCTATCCCCATTCTTGAGAGGGTCTTATCTATAATAGACATATTTTTAACAAGTTTCATTCTTTCTCTTAGGTGCTGGGAGGACTTTTGCTTCTAAACCCCTCCTGCATGAGCTGCAAAGCTGCACACAGAGCATATGGAATATGATTGTTTAATGAGTATTTTAAAAATAGGTTAAGCATATGAACTATCACATTCCATCAATGTGACACATCTTCACATTTCTAACCTTTGCTGACAAGATCTGTAAAAAAGGGATAACAACAATATCTAAAAAGATTATCACATGGAATAAATGAGATAATACATATAAAGAATGTTAGAGATAAACAATTTTGGCGAGAACAACTCTATTTGGAGAAAAAAAATTATTCAGTTATGTTTACACAACCAAAACAAATTTAACCACCCATTCCAGGTCAAATGACTTCCTGCATCATATACTTGAAAATGTATTTTCCCCAAGTTATTAACGGAACACAGTGTCAATTTCTTTTTGCCAATGGAAAACACAAGTATATTCTCAGATAAAACACTCTACAATGTTCATAACAGTTGTTCTTCCACTTGGCTGCATGTTTATGATTTTTAAATGCTCTGATATTAGTCTTATACCATTAAATTTCTTAGAAAAACAAACTAATAAAAATATCTTTTGTGTTTTCTTCTCCACCTAAGGTTTGTATTACATCAAGATTTTGTACACTTACAGCACATTGGTCCACCCCTATAATAACAAAATGCACAAAGTAGAAGGTTTTACTAGATGACAAGTTGTCATGAGTTTCTGCAAGTGCTGAAACATGACTCAGTGGAAACAGTTGCAAAAAAGGGTGAGGAGAGCAAATACACACGCATACAAAGCTGTGCTGCTGAAAAGAGATGTTAGAATGGATTAAGTGAATCATCTCTGAAGGCCACAGCCTTAAACTTTATCATGTATAGCAACAGTAATTTAAAAATAGTCACAGGTTTCTGAAGACTTAGAAAAAAGTGCCTTTAGGATGGCAACCCAAGAAATAAAATTATCTCATTATGCAAATAAGGGCTAAGGTATCAGAGATGCTCTTTAACATTGTAGGTGTTTTTCTTTAGTAACAGAAGATTACAATCACAAGAGTAGAAGGGAGAAAACTGGGCTAGACCCTAGGTTATTAGGCAAAAGGCAGTCCATTTCCTAAAGGTCTGGTAGAAGCAAAATGATGCACTTCTACATTTGGAAATGGCATCCTTGACAAGAAGAGATGAAGTGAATCCATAATTTTCTTATAGGAAATGCTCAAAAAACTTAATTCCATATTAAAATCCCGGAAGAAGAAAATTAAAGGAGAACTCCTATTCTTTGCGTTTCCTTTAACAGTCTACTTTAGACTTATTGCAAACCAGTATTTATTCCTTGATAAACAACGTGTAATACATTTGTTATGTGATACACTTTGTACAGCAGTCGGGACAGTAAAATCCCCATCTTCTCAGAGTGTGTACATAGAACATTTATATGGAGAGAGACAGACAAAAGCCAACAAGTAAAGGCGTAGACATATTAGTAAGGACTATAGAGAAAACGTACTTTTGCCTAGAAACTCCCATGGACGGAGGAGCCTGGTAGGCTGCAGTCCATGGGGTTGCTAGAGTCGGACATGACTGAGCGACTTCACTTTCACTTTTCACTTTCATGCATTGGAGGAGGAAATGGCAACCCACTCCAGTGTTCTTGCCTGGAGAATCCCAGGGACGGGGAAGCCTGGTAGGCTGCCATCTATGGGGTCACACAGAGTCGGACACGACTGAAGTGACTTAGCAGTAGCAGCAGCATAGAGAAAACGTAGAACAGGAGTGGCACACAAGATAGCAAGTGTAACCTGTAAGACACGGTCTTCTATATTTACTTATATTAATACTGTGGATGTTGCTTTACCCAGTCAATTAGACACTTCAGTATCTAACATGTGCCAGGCACTGGGCAGGTCTAGGGATAGAGAAATCAATTAGAAATAAAAAAGGACAAAGATAAGTATTTTTGTTTGGGTGAACATGTTCAAAATTAAGGTGAAGAAAATAAGTTTGGGGTGTATGAAACCAGTGCTGACATTTGTTTAATGAAACAAAATGATGCTAAATGTAAGGCTATGCAAATCTAGAAATATCATTTTATTTCTAGTAAGGGAGAGAATGCATTTAAAAATTGAAAACATAGAAGAGGTTTTAAAAGGGAAAATATAGTATTTCAGTATAAATCTACTTTATAATATGGGGCTTCCCAGGTGGTGCAGTAGTAAAGAATCCGTGTGCCAGTGCTGAAGATGCAGGTTTGATCCCTGGGTCAAGAAGATCCCCTGGAGGAAGAAATGACAACCCACTCCAGTATTCTTGCGTGGAGAATCCCATGGACAGAGGAGCCTGGAGGGCTGAGTCCATAGGGTCACATAGAGTTGGACACAACTGATGCAACTTGGCACTTATGCCTATGTGTATATAATATAGAAATATGCATATAAGAAATGTTTAGCATTTAATTTTTCAAGCCCCAAAGATTTACTTTCTTTAGAAAGTACACTGTAAAGAAACATTTGTCATCTTTAATTTTTTTCCACATCCTCTTCCTTTTATTGAAGTACAGTTGATTTATAATATCGTGCCAATCTGTGCCATACAGCAAAGTGACTCAGTCATACACACATATACATCCTTTTTTTAAATTCTTTCTCATTATGTTTTATCACAGGAGATTAGATATAGCTCCCTGTGCTGTACAGTAGGATCTTGTTGTTTATCCATTCTAAATGGAATAGTTGCATCTACCTACTCCAAATTCCCAGTCCATCTCTTCCCCCTAACCCCTTAGCAACCACAAGTCTGGTAATCCTTAATTTTTAATTAACTTATTTAGAGTTAAGAGAGTTATCTGACTGAACTTACTGCTCTTGAGAACTATCTCTACTTTATAGACACAAATAGCTATTTCATTGTTCTGAATTCTGTATTAACCTGTCAGTGCATGAAGCATACATAGTTATTTTCCAAGAAAGCCTAGTAGAAAGATCAGGATTTCCATAGAACGGCTCACTATGATCTGTCTAAAGTACTAGAGGGTTCCTTAAACCTGTCTTATTGATTATTTTATCTCAGAAGATGATGAAAGGGAAGGAAGACGAGACTGTTTACAGGATGTCAGCATCCCCAGGCACTCCCATGTCTAGAGAGATGTCCCCAAATGTGGAACCACAGGGAATCAGAGAGTTCCAGCCACTATTTCCTTGCCATTCATCGCACTCAAACAAGTGAGTCTTTTAAAAAGTCTATTACTAATAAGGCTCAAATCAGATGGTTTATGTGGTGGGCTAGGGCAAATGCTTACAACTCCTTTTCTCTGCCTGAAATTTCTTCAGCTCACAGCACAAATGCTCACCTGATGTTGACATCAAAACTGCATCATCATCGCATGTGGCTATTAAATAGTTGAAACAACACCTAACATTTTGCTACAGTCAAGTTATTTCAAACCCTTGGTTAGAAGGGGAAACAGTGGAAACAGTGGCTGACTTTATTTCTGGGGCTCCAAAATCACTGCAGATGGTGACTGCAGCCATGAAATTAAAAGACGCTTACTCCTTGGAAGGAAAGTTATGACCAACCTAGACAGCATATTAAAATCAGAGAGGATAAAAGAAAAACGAATTAAAAGAAATGAGGACAATCTCAGAGACCTCCAGGACAATATTAAACGCTACAACATTCGAATCATAGGGGTTCCAGAAGAACAAGACAAAAAGAAAGACCATGAGAAAATACTTGAGGAGATAATAGTTGAAAACTTCCTAAATGGGAAGGAAATAATCACCCAAGTTCAAGAAACTCAGAGAGTCCCAAACAGGATAAACCCAAGGAGAAACACCCCAAGACACATATTAATCAAATTAACAAGATCAAACACAAAGAACAAATATTAAAAGCAGCAAGGAAAACAACAAATAACACACAAGGGAATTCCATAATGATAACTGCTGATTTTTCAATAGAAACTCTTCAAGCCAGAGGAATGGCAAGACATACTTAAAATGATGAAAGAAAATAACCTACAGCCCAGATTATTGTACCCAGCAAGGATCTCATTCAAGTATGAAGGAGAAATCAAAGCTTTTCAGACAAGCAAAAGCTGAGAGAATTCTGCACCACCAAACCAGCTCTCAACAAATACTAAAGGATATTCTAGACAGGAAACATAAAATGGTGTATAAACTCGAACCCAAACAATAAAGTAAATGGCAACGGGATCATACTTATCAGTAATTACCTTAAACGTAAATGGGTTGAATGCCTCACCAAAAGACAAAGACTGGCTGAATGGATACAAAACAAGACCCCTACATATGTTGTCTACAAGAGACCCACCTCAAAACAGGGACACATACAGACTGAAAGTGAAGGACTGGAAAAAGATTTTCCATGCAAATTGGGACCAAAAGAAAGCAGGAGTCACAATACTCGTATCAGATAAATTAGACTTTAAAACAAAGGCTGTGAAAAGAGACAAAGAAGGTCACTACATAATGATCAAAGGATCAATCCAAGAAGAAGATATAACAATTATAAATATATATCCACCCATAAGAGCATCTTTGGAGAAGGAGGTGGCAGCCCACTCAGTATTCTTGCCTGAGAAATACATGGATGCAGGAGCCTGGTGGACTGCAGTCCATGGAGTCACAAAGAGTCAGGCATGATTTAGTGACTAAATGATGATGACAAAGAGTATCTTTAAAGGGATAAAACATGAGAAAGGTGAATATCTTAGATTTGTGGACTTACTGAAAGCTGGTATTGAAATGAGGGTTCTTCCATGAATAACACTTGTATTATTTTCCTTATATTCACTAATTAAAAGTAAGGTTCAAACGCCAAAAAAAAATAAATAAATAAATAAACTTAAATTTTCATCCTAAAAAAAAAAAAAAAAGACGCTTACTCCTTGGAAGGAAAGTTATGACCAACCTAGACAGCATATTAAAATCAGAGATATTATTTTGCCAACAAAGGTCCTTCTAGTCAAGGCTATGGTTTTTCCAGTAGTCATGTATGGATGTGAGAGTTGGATTATAAAGAAAACTGAGCACCGAAGAGTTGATGTTTTTGAACTGTGGTATTGGAGAAGACTCTTAAGAGTCCCTTGAACTGCAAGGAGATCCAACCAGTTCATCCTAAAGAAGATCAGTCCTGGGTGTTCATTGGAAGGACCGATGTTGAAGCTGAAACTCCAATACTTTGGCCACCTCATGTGAAGAGCTGACTCATTCGAAAAGACCCTGATGCTGGGAAAGACTGAGAGCAGAAGGAGAAGAGGACAATAGAGGATGAGATGGTTGGATGGCATCACAGACTCAATGGACATGAGTTTGGGTAAACTCCAGGAGTTAGTGATGGACAGGGAAGCCTGGCGTGCTGCGGTCCTTGGGGTTGCAAACAGTCAGACGTGACTTAGTGACTGAACTGAATGGAACTGAACTGGTTAGATCTTACAATAAATTCTGTGATTGTATTGAAGAGTCAAACTAAACATTAAAGTAGAGCATCAGATCTAAAAATGATTTAGTCATTCACACCAAAAAAGATTATATTATGTGTTTGAACAGTATCAGATCAGATCAGATCAGTCCCTCAGTCGTGTCTGACTCTTTGCGACCACATGAATCTCAGCACGCCAGGCCTCCCTGTCCATCACCAACTCCTGGAGTTCACTGAGACTCACGTCCATAGAGTCAGTGATGCCATTCAGCTATCTCATTCTCTGTTGTCCCCTTCTCCTCCTGCCCCCAATCCCTCCAAGCATCAGGGCCTTTTCCAATGAGTCAACTCTTCTCATGAGGTGGCCAAAGTATGTGAGTTTCAGCTTCAGCATCAGTCCTTCCAAAGAAATCCCAGGGTTGATCTCCTTCAGAATGGACTGGAATGGTATAAAGTACAGGAAAAAAAATATTGAAGTGATCAAGATACGGCTTGTGAGAAAAGTAACTTTAAAAAAACAATTTTTTATTTTTTAATATGTTCAATTATTGAATATTTCTATTTCATAGTAATGGCCATAAATTATTATGACACCAATGAACTCAAAAGTTAGATTTAACACGATAACATTTGCTTTGCCATCTGATGCGAAGAGCTGACTCATTTGAAAAGACCCTGATGCTGGGAAAGATTGAGGGCAGGAGGAGAAGGGGATGCCAGAGGATGAGATGGTTAGATGGCATCACCGACTCAATGGACATGGGTTTGGGTACACTCTGGGAGTTGGTGATGGACAGGGAGGCCTGGAATGCTGCGGTTCATGGGGTCGCAATGAGTCGGACACGACTGAGTGACTGAACTGAACTGAACATTTACAGATTAGTTTAAAATATATCCACCTCTTTTTTAACATGGCATTTAAAAATGACAGGTTCAGCTAAGGCCTTCACTATCTACCCTACCTGCTTTTATTCCCAGAAGTTTTCTGAGATGTGTATGAATCATTACCATGCGTGTTTTTAGACTTCTATTAGTCATGTATTGGTATGTGTATAAATTTATGTACACACACACATATAAAATTACATACATACACACATATAAATTCATGCTTTTGAACTATGGTATTGGAGAAGACTCTTGAGAGTCCCTTGGACTACAAGGAGATCAAACCAGTCAATCCTAAAGAAAATCAACCCTGAATATTCGTTGGAAGGGCTGATGCTAAAGCTGAAGCCCCAGTGGTTCACCCACCTGATGAGAAGGGATGACTCACTAGAAAAGACCGTGTTGCTGGGAAAGATTGAAGGCAGGAGGAAAAGGGGACAACAGAGGACAAGATGGTTGAATGGCATCACTGACTCAACAGACATGAGTTTGAGCAAGCTCCAGAAGATGGTGAAGGACAGAGAAGCCTGGCATGCTGCAGTCCATGGGTCTCAAAGAGTTGGATGCAATCGAGTGACTGAATGACGGCAACCATATAATTTTATATTTCTAAATGTTTATAAACAGCACTGTATTTCTATATTATTTTGAAATTTTCTATTTACACACAATATTACATTTTTGCAGGTATTCCCATTAATATAAGCAGTTCTAACTTAGTTATTTATTATGTAGTATTCTGTTATGTGAATTTGAAATTATTTATTCATTCCCTTTCTGATGGACAGTTAGGTTGCTTCTGTCTCTTTACTATTAACACAGCACTATGATGAACACTGGGTACCTGTGTTCTTACGTACATGCTCATGTTCCTCTCAAGCAGAAACCTAGAACCATTATTGCTGGATTGTACATATGTCCATAATCAACTTCAGTGGACATTCCTCTACAAGAGATATGTAAACAACTTGTACTCTATTCCTCACTCACATGGCAGTTTTTAGCAAAAAAGCAATAGGTTAAGTCAGATACCAAGTCCTTAGATGAATGCCAGTCCTTAGAAGGATATATAATTTACTCAACAAAGTCCATATACTTTACTTGGCAAGAGAGGCAGCATGCAGTCAGAAGAGGAGCTTAAAATCACTGATCAAAGCTTGCTAAGGGAGCTTGTGGAGGGCTGAAAAAACTGAAGCACAATAAGTAACAGCCAGCAGCCCTGGACAAAGCAGAGGACACAGCTATAAAACTCCCTGGTCTGGAGATCTGAAGAGTCTCTGAGGTCATCACTTTTCATCAATCTATTAACACAGGTGAGGCAGAGGAAAAGATGTGGAGTATTGCTCTCCTCCATTTAAAATGGTAAGTAAGTGTTAAATATTCAGGAAAAATTTCATTTGAATGAAATACAATTTGTTAAAGATGCAGAGCTTACAAAGAAAGGGCAACCCATAGCTATTTGTTAGTCTATTTCTAAGGATCATTTCATTTGTTAAGAATGCTGAATGGGGTGGGCTTAGAGGGGCAAATATTTATTTCACTTTAAAAACAAAATGTACAAAAAAATAAATAAAAACAAAATGTACATAAAATAAAATAATAAAAAAATAAAAACAAAATGTACAGCAATTGGTTGTGCAAAGATAAGAAAAGAATGTGAAATTGGTCATAGGACAACAGGCTCCAAAATGGTCTCAAGGCTAAAGTCCATTCTTCAGCAATCAGGGTAAATTTTTACTTAAAGGGTAAATTGGGCCATAAACTCAGTTTGAAAGCTTAAAATGACTTTTTATGGCTACAGAATCACAATAATCTAAATTCCTTGATGTGACATGCTCGTGTGCTCAGTCACGTCTGACTCTTTGTGATCCATGGACTATGGCCTGCCAGGCTCTGTCCATGGGATTTCCCAGGCAAGAAAACTGGAGTGGTTTGCCATTTCCTCCTCCAGGAGATCTTCCCGACCCAGGATTCTAACCCATGTCACTTGTGTCTCCTGCACTGCAGGCAGATTCTTTACCATTAAGCCATTGAGAAAACCCGATTGACTTCTTACCCTAGCATAAGAGCCCGGTGTGACCTGGCCTTTGTGGGCTTCCTATCAATGCTGAAACACCCTCTCCCTTCACTTGAGGCAGGAGATAGATGGCCCTCCACACTCCCTGGGGAAATACTTGGAGTTTGTTCCCTGCCTATGAATACTGATATTCCAAGATGAAAAGGCAGGACAACTGAGAGAGGAGGTTGGGACCTTCCCAGATAAAAGACAAGAGACTTCATATTTCTCATTCTCAGAATTAAGGAGACCTTCCTGACTAGAAAACTCCTTGGAGGTGAAATGAGGAGTGATGCCAAGGCTACCCATAGTCCTCTTTGCTGGAAACCACCTTGGCTGAGAGATGCATACACAACCATGGGAGGATCCTGAGATAGACCAAATAGAGACTCAGAACCAGGAAAATCAAAATGACTGGCCAAAGGAAACCAGGAAGAAGTGCCCCATATAAGTGATTCAAACTCCACAAGTGCAACTCTCAGAGCCCGTTTGTCTGTTCCACCTATCCCTTTTTCAGGGGATCTTCCCAACCCAGGCAGATTCTTTACCAGCCCACAAAGATGGAAAGTAGTGAAATAAGTGAAATGTTTCTTAGGAGGAAAAGAGTACAGTATATGTGGATAGAGGGCTTCCCTCATAGCTCAGATGGTAAAGAATCCAACTGCAATGCAGGAGACCCTGGTTTGATTCCTGGGTTGGGAAGATCCCTTGGAAAAAGGATAGGCTACCCACTCCAGTTCTCACAGGCTTCCCTGGTGGCTCAGGTGGTAAAGAATCTGCCTGCAATGTGGGAGACCTGGATTCAATCCCTAGGTTGGGAAGATCCCCTGGAGGAAGGCATGGCAACCCACTCCAGTATTCTTGCCTGGAGAATCCCCATGGACAGAGTAGCATGGCAGACTACAGTCCATGGAATTGCAGAAAATTGGACATGACTAAGCACAACACAGGGAGTACTTTTTTGTAAAGCCAAAGGGCAGGGCCTTGTCACTGGCCACCGGTCTAGTGACTAAGATCTGGCACTGTCACCACTGTGACAGGACCTCAATCTCTGGCTGGGAACCAAAACTCTTCTTCAAACTATTGCAATCTGAGGCCACTCGAGATCACACTTGAGCTTTGTGTTTTTTTTTAAAGTGTAAAACATTCTTTATTCTTAAAATTAAAGAGAAAAAAATCCTACTAACTAAAAGAATTTCATTGGTCCAGTTTTCTTGTCTCCTTTCATTTCCTCTTCCCATCCTTAACTTTAAACTAGAGAGGCCATAACCTTGCCATCACTGGCTAAGCCTATGGATCCTTGCACCACATGTCTGCTTGAGGGCTCCCCTCCCATTTCTCTAATCTTGTGATGTCTGCCTTCTCTTTGCTTAGGCTTCAGTTCTCCCAGGCTTGCTGGACACGTGTCCGATATAGTTATTTAAGTCACTCAAGTTCCATCTTCAAATTTTCTTTCTACTACTAACTATTGTCTATTTTCTCACTAATAATCTTTCAACTTTCTTCACTGTTTGTCTCCCTTGATTAGAATTAATCCCTATGAAAATTAAATGTCTGCAATCCCATATCTTGGAACTGTACCAGCCTGCACAGGTTGTCTATTAGTTTCATAGCTACATCTGCAGCATCTACATAGTAATAACTACCATAGTCATCTCACATCCCCCCACACAATCCATTAACAAATCTGAAGGCACATCCAGAATCCGTTGGTGAAACAATGCTATCACTCCCATTCCGGTCTAAGCCTACATCATCTAACAGGGATGACTACAGGGGGTACCCAGTGATGCTCCTTGCTTCCTTATTGCTGTCCTATGGGATTTTTTCCACAGAGAAGCCAGAGAAAGTCATGTCATGCCATGACACCCCTCTGCTCAAAGCCCTCATCTTCTCTCAGAATAAAGCTCAAATTTCTTACTATGAGTACAGGGCTCCTCAAGACCTGACACCCTGCTGTGTCTCTCATTAAGTCCCCCACTTCCTCCCAGGGTCCTTACTGCACTCCAGATGCTCTAGGATCTGTCTGGTCCTCTTATTTCCCCAGGAGCATCCAGCGTTAGGGCTCTGTATTCACTCTTCGATTTTTCAGAAGGCTTCTCCTACTGGAGTCTGCATGTTTATTCCTATTAGAGAAGTTTACTTTGAAAAAAATCAACCCTGCTTTATTCTTCTTACTAGAACTTTCTACCTCCTGAAGTACCACACCGTTACTTGTGATATAAGATCCCTGAGGTCAAATATTTTGTCTGTTTCTGCTTTCTGTGATTTCTCCAAAGTTTAGCCAGCGTCTGACACATAGGAATTTAAAAAAGAAAAGCTAAATGAATGGGGAAGAAAGATTTATTCTGGTTTCCAGGTTATACAAGGTCAGAGGATGGTTGCAGAAACAGCGGTCAAATCAGGTGAATCCTCTACATTTTTTTAAACAGACCAGTGGAGCTCAGATGTACCAAGATTTATACAAAATCACACGGCATAGTTGCCATGAGTAACATCTTGCTGGGCACATGGTAGGATTCTATTTTCTCTGCCCTTGACCACGTGATGCACACTGGCAGATGAAACGTGACAGAGTTATGTGTCACTTCCAGGTAGAAATGTGAGTAATCTCAATTATTTACATTTCCCTTCCTCCTGTCGATGGTGTTTAAAACAGGTGTTAAGAGGAATCCTCCAACAGCCGAGGTCCTTGAATAAACTAATAGTAGAGACCCCTTGGTGACGAACACCTTGGAAGACATCGTGTGAGGGAAATACAAGTATTTGCAGTGTTGTGTCACTGAAATCTTTTTATTGTGGCACAAGCTACACTGTGTCGCTGATCTCAAATGATGCACACAACTCCTAAGTGAAGAGGTAGGATACATATCCATGTCTCGTCACTATCTTCCTAAACTGCTCGTGATGAGAGACAGAGCTTTGGTAAAGAAGGAATAATACATGTGCCCATAAAGGGCTATTTTTATTTGACTGGAGCTCTCATATACAACTTAGTTTTCTTTCAAGCACAGGAAATGAAGAAAAAAGTCTTTAATCAAAAGCTTCTGAATTCAATATTTAGAAACTACTATCTCTACTATTTACATGTTTATTTTTTCTGTTTACCTAATCCATTTTATTCAGACACTTAAATCAGCAGAACACCAGAATTAATTTCCATAGGATTTTGTTTCTTTAGAGATTTGATTATCTGCTTCTTGCACCACGGAAAAATCTATGAACTGGCACGTGCATAACACTACAAGAGACCGATAATTTCTAAAGATTTTTCCATCTTAGGAAATCACAAAGTACCTTCTCAATCAAAGAAGTTTATGTCATATATTTTCCACATAAAGAAGACACCGGGCTTATAATTTCATTAGTCTTCAATGTTTGGCATATAGGGAAAGGTAAATTACTATTTAATTAACCCTAAATATTATTCCCTATTCATGTGGAGTAAAAAGTTTGTTCCATCGTGAATGAAAAATACAATTCCTGGCAATTATAATTGGGTAGAGAAGTGAGAGGTATAGAATCATGGAAAGGGACTCAAGAATTCCAGAAGCCATTTTAAACAGCAAATTACAGTCAGGTAAGTGAAGAAACAATTTTTCCCCATATTCATATTCACTCAGTCACCTAAACCACCCTAGGATTTAAACGTTCAGTTTAGTAGGTTGCCTTAATACGACAGGACATACTCCCACGTGTGCTCACTGAAACCCTGTTTACTTAAGCTTTCTTTTCCCCCAAAGCCAAAATGTGGGACAGCACACTCAGAGGGCAGATTTGTGCTTCATAAAGAAAGTAACCAGTACAGCAGTCTTCTCTCTTGTCTCTGTTATATTCGTACCACATAACACTTGTAATCTGTGGGTGACATGCTATCTATTACTAAGAATTCTATAACTAAAACAGGGATGGGTAGAGTCCCCTAATCAAGGTTCTGAATTTTTTAGCAATTGAGAAACAAGTGCTCCAAATTTCACTGAAGAAGATATTTTAGACTCTTCCTAACGACTAGGGCCTCAGGCAATGAGAACCTCATCCAACTCACCTGGTGCCTCTTTCTCTATTTAATCCCTCAGGAATTGGATCTCTGCTAGAGAAGTGAGAAAGGCACTCTCTAATGCAATAATGTATAATGCTGATGTAACTCCCTCCAAGGACTTATTTTTCTGTGACTGATGAGTCAAGGATTCTCTGGTGATACAAACTGTTAACCAAAAGAAGTTTGATGAATGCTATGAACCAGGCTACAAAAGATGGCTGTAATACAGAAAGTGCTGCAGACAAAGCTGTTGAGTCATTAGATGGGGTTTCTGAGTGTCTTCTGACACTATTGGTCTAGTGACTCACCATCATCATCATAGTTACAAACAGAGTTTATTTTAAAGTAACCAAAAGGATGGAGAAAATAGCATCCGAATAAAAGTCCACAAATTTGGGACCTAAGGAAAGCAGATTACCAGAGAACTAAAAGTGGCCAAGAGTGCATGGTGGTTAACTGCTCAGAGATCCTGGGTTCAGAAAGACTAGTTTTGTGTTAGTTCTTCACCACTATCATCACTATGATCCTGAAAAAGCATTTACATTCTTTATGTCTTGGCTTCATCAGCTGTAAAACTGGGATAAAGTGGAACCTGTAATCAGTATCAGGGGCTTCCCTGGTGGCTCAGTGGTAAAGAATCCCATTGCCAAAGCAGGAGACACGGTTTGATCCCTGGTTCAGGAAGATAACCTGAAGAAGGAAATGACAACCTACTTCAGTATTCTTGAATACTCTGGTATTCTTGCCTGGCAAATCCCATGGACAGAGGAGCCTGGTGGGCTGCCGTCCATGGCGTGGCAAACACTTGGATAGGACTTAACGACAAAACAACCAAACAACCACAACAACAGTTAGTAGCAGTGCCAAGGAGTAGGGTAGAAGGGCTTCAGCCAAAATCCACAACTATAACCCCCACATGTGGATACCTCTTAATCTCTGAAACGAATGATAGACATTTTCCTAGTCTTATGTACAGTGTGACTAAAGGTACTTTTAAGTTAAATTATATTGATCCAAAATATATACACCAAGTAAAATAAAGTGCTTAAAATGGATACTCATCCTCAAAATAAGTCTACAATTCAGTCTACTACAAATCTAGATTACCATCACTGATTCCTTAGCAAAGAGAACATCTGCAATTGCCACTGACTAATCCACTGAAAATGAAAATGGGACACTGTACGTGAAACCCTTAACATAATGCTGGATACACAGCAAATGTTCAATAAAGACCAGCAGTTATTGTTAATAATGTATTCTGTTGTATATTTCTAAGTATATTATTTTTAGATTAAAAATTACTTTGAAAGCCCAGGAGATAAAAAATAACCTTGCTGTACCATTTGAAGATGCCCTTTAAATGGGAAAAGTTATTACCATTAGTAACAGCTTGAGGAAATTTGTTCAGCTACAAAGCCAAGGAACTGTATCTTTATCTCTCCATTTATGTATATATGTTGGGACAACATTTCTACAAATGTCATGGCTGTACATGTACAAATAAATACATCAACTAATTGAATTGATTTGTAGGGCCTTAGCTGCTGGGAGCTATTTATATTTATTTTCCTTTAATGTCTAACTTCACTGAATGTCTATTAAAGCTACATACGTTTCTTGATATTTTTGAATTATAGAGTTAAAGGGATACACATGCAAAATAAAGGAAAGGGTGCTGGTTTCACTGTAGCTCAAATACCATAATAAAATACTTAGGTGTGTGTATATATTACCTACACACACATGTACACACACCCTAAATTCAATGTTAACTAGAATAAAATGGAAATTGGTTCCTGAAAATTCTAATCATTGGTGATTAGAATGTTGAGAGGCAGACAGAGTTTAGTTTGATTTTTTTTTTTCTCTTTTCTCTCTAAAGCATTTTCTCCCACAAAATAAGCACGAAGATTTCCTGTACAATACGGTTTGGGTGGTTGCTGCTGCTGCTGCTGCTAAGTCACTTCAGTCGTGTCCGACTCTGCACAACCCCATAGACGGCAGCCCACCAGGCTCCCCTGTCCCTGGGATTCTCCAGGCAAGAACACTGGAGTGGGTTGGGTGGTTGGGAAAGTGCAATTGTACTTGCTAATACCACTGCAGTTTACAGAGTGTGGAACCACTCAGACCTCCTCACACTGCCAACTGGGCTCAGTGATAAGACTAACAAGGTTGTTCGGTGACACAGCAAGGAAAAATTAAAATCAAAGGAGCAATCACGTTTGATACTGGGAATCACTAAAGGGAGCCGGAAGAGAGGCAATAAGATGCTGCCAGGCTTGAAGCACCTGCTGAATTCAGAGTATGTTGCAACCTCAAAATAGCCCAGTAAGGGAAGGTCATAAAAGAGAATTACAAAAATCAATTCCTGAGGCAACTAAAGCATGAACAAAAATTTGAGCAGCTGCCTGGTTAGAATAGATGGATGCAAAATAGTTCAATAGGGAGGGGGAGGAAGAAGAAAACTGACAAAGTGTAATTCCTCTTCCCACAGGAATTACACAAAGTGTAATTACTCTTCCTACAGGTAGGTTGTTCAAATGTTCAAAAGTTCAGAAGAACTTCCACAGTACTTTTCTTGTACTTTCAAGTCACAGGATTAGTTGGAGGGGTAAACACTGTTTTAAGGGACTGGTGAACACTGTTACGTCATCTCTGACAACTCAGACTTGATAAAGTCTGATTTCCCCATCTGTGGACTCTTGATCCATGAGCATCTTCACACGGTGGCAGGTGGGGGGTTGGTGGGGGCAGTTTGGATTGAGCCTGTGCTCCTCTGCATTGCTGGTGTCATAGACACACAGCAGTGCTTCTCAGCTGCTGCCTTTCATGGCTTCAGGCTGCTGATTATTTCTTTTGCACGTTTCTGGGGAACAGCTGGGGTGCTGTCAGTCACCAGATGTACCATGTGGCTATAGCTCTGTGCTGAAGTTGCTCAGAATTATGATTCACGGGCCCTAAGTCAGGACAGACATGCTTTGGCATTTTCATGAACTTTTGTGCAGGTTCTCTCCTTCAAGTATAAGATATTCCCTGCCAAAGACCTTTGAAAGCTCTTAAAACTTCATTTAACATGTTAATGCTGAAGTTGGAAGAGACATACCAAATTCAGAAGAGGCACTGTACCTGTGGGGCTTTCCTGGTGGCTTGGACAGTAAAGAATCTGCCTGCAATGCGAGAGACCTGAGTTTGATGCCTGGGTCAGGAAGATCCCCTGGAGAAAGGAAATGGCAACCCAGTCCAGTATTCTTGCCTGGACAATTCCATGGACAGAGGAGCCTAGTGATCTACAGTCCATGGGGTCGCAGAGTCGGGTACACACACACATTGTCCCTTCCCTTTGCCGGCCCATGTTGTGGTCTTTATTAAATTTACAACAAAGGACTGACCTTGCTATAATTTTCATGATAGTCTCTGAAAAAAAGATGAGGAGAGTAGTAGTAGCTGCAAAAGAATGTAGGTTGCTTTGCAGATGCCTTGGAAATAATAGTGGCTGCCAAATGTGGTCACCAAGGTATTTGCAAACTATGCTTTTTGGTGACCTGGTCTCTATCCCTTTCCTACTTCAAAGTTCAAGCCATTTTGTTCAGTGATCTCCCAAAATAATCGGTTTCTGAGTTCATATTTATTATTAATACATGTGGAAGTCAGATAACCTCAAAGAAGATATTATCAAGAATGTTTCCTTTAATATTTAACTATGTCCTGTACACAGTACCAAAACAGGCATGATCAGTTATGAGATATGAAACCAATTCACTATCCAATTCAATAAATTCAATATCCAATCTTAAAAGAAAAAAAAAAAACTCAGCAGATAACATTCATGAATTAAAATTATATCTACAGGATGGTCTTACAACTTGTGGACAGGAGGCAGTGTTGAATAGTGGTAACAAGCATGGGCTCTTAGAGTCAAACCACCTCGATTCAAATCCTGCTTCTGCTTGCAGAGAGACCAAAGGCAAATGATGGGATTTTCTAATTATGTTTCCCTATCCGAAAAATAGACCTATAAAAGAATCTACCTCCCAGGGATGGTGCATGGATTAAATATATACACACATGTGTAAATACGTATTTGGCTCAGTTCTTTATTACCGCCAGAGTAAACATCCCATAGCTTATTGCTCTTACTATGGATCAAATTAGGATTATCATTGTCAACATTACCATTTTTACCCAAATTAAAATACAGGCAAAACCAATACAATATTGTGAAGTTAAAAAAAAATTTTTTTTTAAACTCAAAAAAAAATAAATAAATAAAATAAAATACAGGAAGAATTTGGAAGACAAGAAATGTCCATTTTATTAGTCTCTTAAAATGAAATAAATATGCTCAATGGATTGCCTATAATTTGTTTAGTAAATTAATTTGCATGTAAATCAATGTAGGGGTTGTGCATAATTCAATATGCTTCTCACCTGCTGCTCCCCAAAGAAATATGTAAATCAGGGTGGTTATGAAATCTATTCTAAACATTTAATACTACCTACACTCAAACCACAGGACCTTTAAAACATAATCAATAAGTTTAACATATCTATATAGGTGTTTATTTATTGTTTTTAATTAAATTCCATGTGAAGGCACAGACTTTAGTGCTATTTTTATTTTAAAAGTTTAGATTCTAAGAATGATGTCATTTCATAAACTCATAAAAGAGAAAAACTATTAGAACTTCATTTGTTTTAGCCAGTATTAGAGCAATTCCACTCACCTAGGACAGAGGATGATAAATAATTCTCATGGCTATTATAGTGAAACTTCCACTAAAGAATGACTCTAGGAGGTGACCTGCCTCGACAAAATATTATACCTGTGTGCTTAAAGATCATGAAAATCTACTGATATGGTTTGAAAGAGCAGGAGTGTCTGGAAATAAACACAGAAGCTCACTTGGTGTTCACGGGCAACATGACAAATAGGATAGGGATGCCCTGCTCTCTCCCAGAAGAAGAGGTTGCACCCAAGCTCATGCTCCATACAAGGGAAAACTATACCATCCACACGGCTTGAGGGTCTCTGAGAACTCAGACCCAGGTAGAGTTCCTACAGATCATCTGCCTGGGGCCCAAGCAGCCTGATCCTTTACTGACAAGGTAGATGACTGGAGCAAAGAGGCTCTTGACAGGAACACAGACCCACACTTCAGGCTCAAGGAAGTCAGGTTCTGACTTATCTTTTGGTTGGCTATAGAGGATTAGGGGATTTCTGGCTTTTCTCTGTGCTAACTCCTGACCTATATGAGTTTCCCAATAAATCCCGTTCTCTTGTTCACAATGTGTGACATTGTGGAATATGTCCTATAATCTATGGGAGAGATGTAGACTCAAATGGGACCTGCTGTAGCAAGCATGAACAATATCATCTTTAAAATGCCCTAAACAAATCTTTTTACTATAAAACTTATTGCCATTTGATAATAATAGAAAGAATGCATCACAGAAATACTTAATAAATTATGTGATATTGGCCAGTGTTTTGAAGAAGTTAACAAAAATATGCCATGAAATCATAAGACAAGCAAAGAAAGTATCAGATCAGATCAGTCGCTCAGTCGTGTACGACTCTTTGTGACCCCATGAATCGCAGCACGCCAGGCCTCCCTGTCCATCACCAACTCCCGGAGTTTACTCAGACTCACGTTCATCGAATCAGTGATGCCATCCAGCCATCTCATCCTCTGTCGTCCCTTTCTCCTCCTGCCCCCAATCCCTCCCAGCATCAGAGTCTTTTCCAATGAGTCAACTCTTCGCATGAGGTGGCCAAAGTACTGGAGTTTCAGCTTCAGCATCATTCCTTCCAAAGAAATCCCAGGGCTGATCTTCTTCAGAATGGACTGGTTGGATCTCCTTGCAGTCCAAGGGACTCTCAAGAGTCTTCTCCAACACCACAGTTCAAAAGCATCAATTCTTCGGCACTCAGCCTTCTTCACAGTCCAACTCTCACATCCATACATGACCACAGGAAAAACCATAGCCTTCACTAGACGAACCTTTGTTGGCAAAGTAATGTCTCTGCTTTTGAATATGCTATCTAGGTTGGTCATAAAGAAAGTATAGTCACCATCAAAGGATGCACTATTGTCTCTAAAGTACAACTTAAATCACATGTCAGAGTCTGTAGTTTACTTGGTTAAAAATTGGTCACATACTCAATATGATATGAAACTATGTCTAGTATGACAAATATTACTTCTTCAAGAAGTTTACAATTTTTCCAAATATAGTCAGATCTTGAGGTGTTTCCACTAATAGGCTGAGATCAGAGGCAAGAAATATGCAAAATTCATCACATTTTTCTTTGAAAAAGAGCAAGAAAAAAACTAACTACACATGTAATACACATACACAATTATATAGAAAGACACATAGACCCTTACGCACACACTTTTCTTTTGATCTGATATTAATAATAGCAAACTCACCAAGCTCCACCCTATTATATTGCAGGATCAACCAGGGAAGTCATCCTTTACCAGATTATCTACTTAAGAAGAGCAAAGAATTTGCATATTTCATGGAATCAATGGATAAGTAAATATCTTGCACAGAGAATGGGCCTAAGAGATCTTGATAGGTAATGTTTCAGATTTTCAAAAGACAACAGATTCTCAGGAGTCCTATTCAACATTACTCCAACAGAATGTAGCTCTCCAATAAAATACCTGTCTGAAAGCCATTAACTAGGTAAGCAAAGTGATGCATTATATTCCCAAAGTCATCTCCCACTTTTGAAAATTTATCTTGAATATGTGCCAAAAGATTTTCAGGCAGCCCAATTTGCATGCCATTCCTAAATGAGTCAAGGTCTTTAAGGCACAGTACTCTTGAAATACAAAAATAATGAGATTGCCTGAAAACACCCATTTGTGTAAAAATAATGTGATTCTTGCTAGACTGCAGGATATATTGAAATATATGATTTTATTTAAATACAAGCATAACCATTCAGAACTGACTGGGACATCACAGATAATCAATATATGTGACTACCTCAGAGGGTGATGCTGCTGCTGATGACTTATTGTCTTCCTAATGTTAACTGGTTCAATTTTTATCATATACTGTTAGCTACAAGGCAAAACTGGCTTTAATCATTCAGTTTAGGAGCAGATGAAAGAAATCCATCAACCCACATGCAGGTTGTCTTGATACCTTCAACACATCTAGAGCTTAGCCAAGGCAGAACATTCTTATGGAATCTCTATCTGTCCTAAAATATAACCTATTCTTTTTTTTTTTTGCTATCAAAAATAACCAATCTAGATTCTAGGGTGAAATAAAAATGTGTCATCATACAGACTTAAAAATCAATAAACATTGCCTGATGATTTCAGAGGCTACACATTCAAGTTTCAATTCAATTCTACAACTTACAAGCTATGGTATTATGGGCAAGTTCTACCTAAGCCACAGTTTTCTTATTTGTTAAGTAGGGTTGATCTCAGAATATCTACCTACCGGGTCAACTGTGAAGATCAATGCAGATAGATACATTCAGCTGAGGTTTTGTCATCCTGTATGTGCTGAACGAATCCACAGCACAGACTCCTGAAAGTTACATAGTCAAGAACTACTTGAATGTGCGTGGCATTGCACTGTCATGTTAATTGCCTGTAATTTTCTATGCTATTAGTCAACAACCACAAAAACATTAAGTCAAAGAGAGTTGTAGATTCTGTTGTGCTTGGTTTATCAAATGGATGTTTTAATGCATTTAAAAAGAATACAACCCACAGATGTGTTGTTCTTCTTACTGTGCATATTAAAATTGTATAGGAATGTGTGAGTTCAGAAAATGTTGAATGACTGCCATATATGCTTAACTTAGGAATTGTAGAGGAAAGAAATCTGCTTAAATATACCCAAATTCAAATTCAGACCCTGTAATTCTGACATTGCTTCTCTCCCCAATATACAGTGGCCTCATTACAACTCACTATAATATATGAATACCAAAATAAATGTGAACAAAGCATCTGTTTTGTCATGTACAAATATATTTCCTAACATCTGTGTAAAGATTTCTAAGTCTTCAAAAATCTTAAAAATAAACAATTTGCTACCAACCCAGAATGGGCCACTCCAGAAAATGGTTAAACTAATCTTCCCTTTAAGAGAAATTCAAACATATTTTGAGTGATATTTGTATTTTCCTAACTTTGCTTCCTTAAGAATGATGGAAAACATGTATAGACAGATAAATGTGTCTTCTCATTTACTAGTGTCGTATTAACTACATTTAAATAAAGCCAAGACGATGAAAAGTCGGGGTCAGGCTAAACAACTTCAATGATTCCTTCTCTTTCTATTCTGAAATAACAACAGGCTACTATAGATGGCATTCAATGCTCACTTTTCTTAACCTACCTTACATGGCAGCCCAATAGGGTCTTGTTTTTCTTTGTTTATTTGTAATGCATACGTAGCATCTCATTCTCTTTTTCATATTTAGAAGGCTTTCACCTAATTTGTTAAAATTCATAAACTACTCATATGCAAAGAGCAGCTATAACAGCATCAATCCCTACATTCCTAAGTGAATCTTAATCTCCTTGACACTACCAGCTGCCTGACTTAGCACCAGAACACTTAACTCTGTCTCTTTAAAGGCAGTTAATAGTATGCACAATCAAATATTTATTCAAAAAATTATCCAAAAGGGAAGGGATATATGTATACCTAAGGCTGATTCATGTTGAGGTTCGACAGAAAACAAAATTCTATAAAGCAATTATACTTCAATTAAAACATAAATTAAAAAAAAGAAAAAAAATGCAACATCTACAACGTATAAGGTGATGTGATTACTGAGATACAGCACTGAACTCTACATATATATTTTCTTTTTATGTGAAACTTGAGTTTTTTCAAGATTTGTAATTGTAGAGACAAAGTTACTACAGACTGAAATAAAGGCAAAACTGATTGTAAACTGTAATACCTACTGGAATGATTAACCAGCATTTTAACTCAAGACCCAATGAAAAATGCTCTTTAGGACAAGTCATGAGGAAAATCTGGGGGTGACATTTTGATTGTTTTACTTGTGATGATACTTTTACAGCTGTTTTCATATGCCAAAATATATGAAGTTGAACATTTTTGAAATGGTGAGTTTGTAAAATGTCAAATATACTTCAATAAAGTTTTTCTTTTCTTTTTAAAGAAAAGAGAGAACAGCGGAAAGGTGGTACTCTAATTTCATCCTGGAAAGCTCTTTAGTTTCAAAGGGGAAACTTTCTCAGATGGAGAAGGATTTAAGTGGAAAGTCAAAGACTAAAGCTAGTCACAGAAAATCAAGGGGAAAGACCAAGACAGAGTGAGCAGCCAATGTGAAGGCCCTGAATCAGGGAGAGACTGACTTGTCTGAGTCATGGGGAGGTTAGAATTCCTCAGGAGCACAGGGAAGAGCTGCATGAAAAGAGGTGATATGTAGGACATCAGTTCAGTTCAATTGCTCAGTTGTGTCCAATACTTTGTGACCACATGGACTGCAGCATGCCAGGCTTCCCTGTCATTCACCAACTCCTGGAGCTTACTCAAACTGAAGTCCATCGAGTCTGTGATGCCATCCAACAATCTCATCATTTGCTGTCCCCTTCTCTTCCTGCCTTCAATCGTTCTCAGCATTAGGGTCTTTTCAAATGACTCAACTCTTCGCATCAGGTGGCCTAAGTATTGGAGTTTCAACTTCAGCATCAGTTCTTCCAATGAATATTCAGGACTGATTTCCTTTAGGATGGACTGGTTGGAGCTCCTTGCTATCCAAGGGACTCTCAAGAGTCTTCTCCACACCACAGTTCAAAAGAATCAATTCTTTGGCACTCGGCTTTCTTTATAATCCAACTCTCACATCCATATATGACTACTGGAAAAACCATAGCTTTGACTAGACAGATCTTTGTTGGCCAAGTAATGTCTCTGCTTTTTAATATGCTGTCTAGGTTGGTCATAGCTCTCCTTCCAAGGAACAAGCATCTTTTAATTTCATGGCTGCAGTCACCAATTGCAGTGATTTTGGAGCCCCCCAAAAATAAAGTCATCCATTGTTCCCACTGTTTCCCTATCTATTTGCCATGAAGTGATGGGACCAGATGCCATGATCTTCGTTTTCTGAATGTTGAGTTTTAAGCCAACTTTTTCATTCTCCTCTTGCACTTTTATCAAGAGGCTCTTTAGGTCTTCTTTGCTTTCTGCCATAAGGGTGGTGTCATCTGCATATCTGAGGTTATTGATATTTCTCCTGGCAATCTTGATTCCAGCTTGTGCTTCATCCATCCCAGCATTTCTCATGATGTACTCTTCATATAAGTTAAAAAAAGCAGGGTGACAATATACACCTTTGACATACTCCTTTCCCAATTTGGAACCAGTGTGTTGTTCCATGTCCAGTTCTAAATGTTGCTTCTTGACTTGCATACAGATTTCTCAGGGGGCAGATCAGGTGGCCTGGTATTCCCATCTCTTTCAGAATTTTCCACAGTTTATTGTGATCCACACAGTCCAAGGCTTTGGCATAGTCAATAAAGCAGAAATAGGTGTTTTTCTGGAACTCTCTTAATTTTTCCATGACCCAACATGGAAAATGTTGGCGATTTGATCTCTGGTTCCTCTGCCTTTTCTAAATCCAGCTTGAACATCTGGAAGTTTATGGTTCACGTACTGCTGAAGCCTGGCTTGGAGAATTTTGAGCATTATGTTGCTAGCATGTGAGATGAGTCCAATTGTGCAGTAGTTTGAGCATTCTTTGGCATTGCCTTTCTTTGGGACTGGAGTGAAAACTGACCATTTCCTGTGGCTAATGCTGAGCTTTCCAAATTTGCTGGCATATTGAGTGCAGCACTTTCACAGCATCTTCTTTTAGGATTTGAAATAGCTCAACTGGAATTCCATCACCTCCACTAGCTTTGTTCATAGTGATGTTTCCTAAGGTCCACTTGACTTCACATTCCAGGATGTCTGGCTCTAGGTGAGTGATCACATCATTGTGGTTATCTGGGTCATGAAGATCTTTTTGTACAGTTCTTCTGTGTATCCTTGCCACCTCTTCTTACTATCTTCTACTTCCATAGGTCCACACCATTTCTGTCCTTTATTGTCCCCATCTTTGCATGAAATGTTCCGTTGATATTTCTAATTTTCTTGAAGAGATCTCTAGTCTTTCCCATTCTGTTGTTTTCCTCTATTTCTTTGCATTGATTGCTGAGGAAGGCTTTCGTATCCCTCCTTGCTATTCTTTGGAACTCTGTATTCAAATGGGTACATCTTTCCTTTTCTCCTTTGCCTTTCATGTCTTTTCTTTTCTCATCTATTTCTAAGGCCTCCTCAGATAACCATTTTGACTTTTTGCATTTCTTTTTCTTGGGTATGGTCTTGATCACTGCCTCCTGTACAATGTTATTAACCTCCATCCATAATTCTTCAGGCACTCTGTCTATCAGATCTAAATCCCATGAATCTATTTCTCACTTGTACTATGTAATCATAAGGGATTTGATTTAGGTCATACTTCAACGGTCTAGTGGTTTTCCCTACTTTCTTCAACTTCAGTCTGAATTTGACAATAATGAGTTCATGAACTGAGCCACAGTCAGCTCCTGGTCTTATTTCTGTTGACTGTATAGAACTTCTCCATCTTTGGCTGCAAAGAATATAATCAATCTGATTCTGGTATTGACCATCTGGTGATGTCCCTGTGTAGTCTTCTCTTGTGAAGAGGGTGTTTGTTATGACCAGTGCTCATCACGGAGTGTGAAAAGGGCTCTGTATTTTATTCCAAGCGCAATAATAAGCCACTCAAAGTTAAGAACTGGGAGATGATAGATTTATATTTTTAAATGATCACTTTGGCTGCTACATGGATAACAGAATAGAAATGGAGAAGAACTGAAAAAGAGTGAGCATAAGAAGACCAGTTGGAACTGTCTGTGTCACTGCAGTAAGAAGTGATAAAGAGTCTGGCCTGTTATGGGGCACAAGAGATGAAGAAAAGTGGATTGTGGTGGTTTTAAATCCTTTGACATTTTTCCTTCTGAAAGACAGAGCCTAGTGCCTTGTCCTCTAGTCTGGGCAGAACACAGCAACTCATTTGAACATACAGAATATGGAGGAAATGGCCTTCTACCACAACATCCTATGCAAGGCACTGTGGCTTCCTTTTGTTTTCTCTCTGTGCCATTTGCTCTTGGAGGAAACCAAGGGCTATGCCATGAGGCTGCACAACAGCCATGGAGGAGCTGAGTGGAGGGACAGAGGCCTCCTTCCACCTACCAGCATCAACTTGCCAGGCCTCCATGTGACTGAGCCAACCTGGAAGTGGAAACTCGAGTCCTAGTGAAGCATCCAGAAACTGAAGCCCCAGGTGACATCTGACTGCCACTTCCTGAGGGACCCTGAGTCGGAAGCCGTTTTCCAACTCCTGACAAAAAACAAAATCAAAAGAAAACCTGCTTGAGACAATAACTATTCATTGCAATTTTAAAAAGTGAGAGAGGTAAGTTGAGAATGATCCTAGCATTCTTCTAATGCATCCATTATCCAGATATTATCTTTGTGGGAATGGGGCAGGGGGAATGAATGGCTTAGATAGTCCTGCCTAGGGAGAAATTATACCAGAAGACACACGTTTAAAACATTGGGCTTATTATGATAACAGCAGTGGATGGCTAAAAATGGAAACAAGATTGCACTTTCACAGATCTTTGAACTGAAAGGCCCTTCAAAGAATGTTAAAAATAAGGCACTGAAACCAAAGAAACTCACAAGTCCTGCTTTTAAGAAGCAACTAGACTCCCTAAAACTTTTAAGAATGGTTTCTGTGTTAAATCTTGCACAACTAATGCCACAACCACTCAGCACTCTGTCAAAACATCATGTGCTTAAAGGGCCACTATCAGTGCCAGGTAGCCTGTTTGAGGGCTCCATTCAGAGGTTAGCCTGGCCCCTTTATGTCACTCGGGCTTCCCTGATTGCTCAGTTGGTGAAGAATCTGCATGCATTGCTGGAGACCCCAATTCGATTCCTGGGTCGGGAAGATCCATTGGAGAAGGGAAAGGTTAACAACTCCAGTATTCTGGCCTGGAGAATTCCATGGACTGTATAGTCCATGGGGTCGCAAAGAGTCAGAACACTGAGAGACTTTGACCTTCACTTTATGTCGCTCATTGTTTGATATTCTGCATAGGCAGAGGTAAGTAAGAAGATGGGCTATATTCTTACTTACAAAGCCCTTGAGCGTCATGAAATAGAGTTATAAAGCCAGTACAACAGTACCGTTACTTATCAAAATCAAAATGGGTTTATATTAACTTTTGCATAGTATATGGGGTCAAAAATACAATTACTTTCACATATGAAAAGTAATTCATAATGAGAACATGATATCACACAAAAATATATTGACCTGAATCAATTCTGCCAGAGTGTATCCAATACATCATGTTCGGGTATTACATCTATTTGGGGACCAGAAAATATCAACTTTTTATATTAGCATTTCCCAAACTGTGGGCTGTGCAAGCACTGGTATGACAGATAACTTTTAGACTGTACAGAGACACAGCACTAAATAATATTATCCACTCGAGAATAAATTCATACCTTCTTCCATTAATTCTCTTTGAGTCCTGATTAAGAAGAAAGTCTGAGCTGATGTCATAAAAACCTAACATTTGACAGTTTTAGTTTTGTGGAGAAATAACAGGAGTCAGAATCAGAATAATGTAAGAAAAGCCAGGATTTCATACATTTATTTCTGTAGTATTTACTTTTATGGCTATTTTTCTTTTACTTGTAAAAAATGTTACTCCTATGATGAAGTTCTTTTGCTAAAAATAGAGTTAATAAAAACTGAAATAAATATTTTATAATGGTCTATAATAGAAAAGAACCTGAAAGCATATATATGTATATAAATACATATATTATGTATATATGTGTGTGTATATATATATATATACATACATATATGCATCGCTTTGCTGTACATCTGAAACCAACACAACATTGCCAATGAACTATACTTCAATTTAAATAAATAAGTTAATAAATAAATTAAAAGAATGCCAGCTAAAAAATTTTGGAGTAAATAATAATACTTCTATATACAGAAGTAGATGATCACTGAATTGTGGGTAACGCTGGCCTAGAAAGCTCATTTTGGTTCCATTCCATTATTCACTTATGTAGAATCTCAGGTCTTAAGTGGTCAAGAGATTGACTTAAAGTCATAAAGCTATGAAGTAGCAAATATTGTTCTAGACTCCTCGAATTTCTATTACGTTAACATAATAAAAAGGTAAAGAACAAAATTCAAGAGTAATTTCTTCTGTGAGTGTCTCTATTTTAAGTTTTTGATGTTAGTAATAGTGCTTCTTTTTCCCTCAGTCTACTGCAATATAGTTGACCTACAACATGTATTATTCATAGTTTAAGGTATCTAACATAATGATTTAATATATCATGACATGACTATCATAATAAGTGGCAATTACTTTCATTCATTACTACAGATAGTTGCATTGTTTTTCAAAAGTGATTCCAAATCACTGAACAAAACATTTATTCATTTATTTATTTACTAAATTGAGGATTTGTTTAGATAATATGAAATCATAAACAATTATGAAGTGTAATAGATTGATAATCTTTTTCCCTTTTCTCATCTTGAATGCAGCTGAACAGAACAAGTCTAAGAAATCATAAGGGACACACAAGGAATCCAGAGCAACTTCAAACTTGACTCTATTTCCAGTCAGATAAACATTATATTAAAACCAAGTTTTTGTGCAAATATCACACCACTGGGGAGACAAACGTTCCCAAAGAGGGCATCCAAGAACTCTGCCTAAGAGAAAAAATAGGAGGGGAAAATTCATTTTCACTTGACAGTTTTTAGCTGACAAAGATCACTTGTGTGCAACCCTTACTTTCCAGTCTTATCAGAAGTTCATAGCTTTTCAGAGAAATTCTACAGAGAGTATCATATCAAGTTCTGGCAAAATATATTGACCCAGACAAATACTGCTGCACTTTTATTATTTATTCTTCTGCTCAAAGATGAGAATTTATTGGGGTTTTGCTTTGTTCCTTGAATTATCACAATTCCGACAGTCGAGGCAGTAGTTTAGTCTATGGACAAGACTTTGTTAGAGAATTTCACCCTTTCCTTTAAAGGAAGCATAGAAGATACCTTGTACAAAGTGTATTGTTGTTTTAGTTGCTAAATCGTGTCCAGCTCTTTGTGACCCTATGAACTGTTGCCGGCCAGGCTCCTCTGTCCATGGTATTTTTCAGGCAAGAATAGTGCAGTGTGTTGCCACGCCCTCTTCTAGGGGATCTCCCTGACCCAGGGATGGAACTGTGCCTCTTCTGTCTCCTGTGTTGGCAGGTGGATTCTCTACCACTGCGCCACCTAGGAAGCCCACTCAAAGTGTATACTGTATTTGAGTATATGAATACATTAGCCTAGTAAGTTTTAACTAAATAAATTAAAACTTCACTCATTTCAACTCAGAGGGAGGTGAACAGTTGGAGTTTGAAGGAGTGTTTAAAGACAATTTCATTAGCTTTACATCTGTATTCTAAGCTAAGATATAATTAGACTGAGAAAGCAAAGGAAGATAGGAGGGAGGGAGAAAACATACCAGGAGTAAGCCAGAGGAAGAGATAATGACTACTACCCCAGGGGGTGGAAAGAAAACAGTGACATTCAAAGGGATATAAAATGTTGGGAGTTGGCGAAAGATACCCCCTTGGAGAGAAAGCAGGATCATTACACTGTGACTACATACAAAAAAATTAAGCTATTTTGGGACATAACAATCTACTCAGTTTAATTTGATTTTCTCCAGAGTAATGGGTTAACTAGTAACTAAGGAGGAAGATGATGAAGGGTAAAGCTGACAGGCACTGTGGAAGGATAGAAAGTTGAGTTCCTGCTCAGGAGATGATCTACAAAAATAAGAGTGCTGCTCAGGAAGGTCCCTGGTAAGGTCTGAGGCTGGTGTGGACCAGGTGAGAGAGGCAGAATGAAGCTGGTGTTGGTGAAGCCATTCCTGCATGATTTTCACCCACTATGATGTAGTTGCCCTCCCCTATGATGCAGATGTGATGATATTAGCCATCTTAGGGCTACTCTGAACCTGATATAATTTATATAATGTATTTAAGCATTTAGGTCAGATAGAGGTAGACAGTAATTAATGCTGTTATTATTAGTATTGTTATTATCATCATCATTATCAATAATGAATACCTTGCCCAAGACTGTAATGTTTCAATAGTAAGAAAAGTGAAAAATCAGGTAAAATAATAATTAACAGTAAAATATTAGATGGATGATAAAATGTTTCTATTTTGAATATTCTCTAATTCAAATATAAAGCATATGGCTCAAGATACAGGGTAAATATACAGTAATAAAATGCTTATAAACATTTGTATCTATACAGCTATAGAGTGAAAGTGAAAGCCACTCAGTCGTGTCTGACTCTTTGCGACCCCATGGACTATAGAGTCCATGAAGAAATTCTCCAGGCCAGAATAGTAAAGTGGGTAGCTGTTCCCTTCTCCAGGGGATCTTCTCAACCCAGGGATCAAACCCAGGTCTCCCTGCATTGCAGGTGGATTCTTTACCAGCTGAGCCACTAGAGAAGCCCAAGAATACTGGAGTGCATAGCCTATCCCTTCTCCAGCAGATCTTCCGGACCCAGGAATCGAACTGGGATCTCCTGCATTGCTGGTGGATTCTTTACCAACTGAGCTATAAATAAGATACAATTTATTCTCAGAATAATATAATTACATAGGAGAAACAGTCATCAATCTTGCCTTCTTTTCCTTTCCTACCTATGAAGGAGGTTAAGAGCTGCCCCCTTCCTAGTCAGCTTCACAACGAACTCAAACATCCTCATTTTTGACATTTCCTACACAGAAGTGTTCACGACAGACCAGATTTTTGCATGTTATCCTCTCTCACTCTCACTGTTTTCTTCCCTCTTTATTTATACAATGTCATGCAGAAGCCACTGACATCTATGAAGTAGATGGAAATATATTGCTTGCATTGGGACTCACTGGTAAATGGGGAGAAGGTCATGATCTTTATTATCGATAAATGAATGCAATGGACATTGTTATCACACCCTAATCATAGCTCAGTCATTGTGCTAAGTATTTCATATCTAATTTCTCAGAGAATTAGGCTATTTCTTCAAATTCATACACTTAGTAGGTACACTGAAAAAAAGGTTTTCAACCCAGATTTATCTCACCCCAGGATCATGGTCTTCTCCACTGTAGGTTGTACCAAGGAAATAGGTTCCAATATTTCAACATTATGGTTCATTGAGAAGAATACTGTATTTTGTCTATATTTCTCACTTAAATCTGGATTTAAGTTCAAGATCTAAAATCAAGATTATAAATTCCTTAAATCCCTGGACTAAACCACAAATAACTATGTATACCCAACATCTATCACTATGTAGAATGTAATAGATGCTTAGTAAATAACCAAATAAGTGAATAAATTAATAAAAAGTGTGTAAGTATTTTTAAAGAAATAAAAAAGTTCTAACTTTAAGAAAGTAATCTCTTCTCCTAATTGCTTTGCTACTGTATAAAAAGTCTATAGGGAATTATTACAACCTACTAAAAATCATCTCCAGTTGGAAAACAGATGACAAAGGCAATCAAAAACTTTTGTCCTCAACACTTGTAATAATAAAATTCAATATCCATTTACATAAACAGAGTTAAGACATGCTATGATGTAATAAGAAAACAATTATGAAGTCCAAATCAGGAAGGGTTATTATTATCGAGAGAAAAGGAAAGCAAACCTTACCAATTTAATCCTTCCCCTGAAAGCCTCTAGCCATGTGAGCTCGGGCAAACAAACCCATTCTTTTGCTCACTGGTTTTCAAATCTGCCCAAAGAAAGACTGGATGAGAGCACAGCTTTGACAGCTGTAAATCTCTGACTGTGGAAGTAACTATTTCCTGCAAGGAACCGATACGTTAACCACTTCAAAGTTCCTTAGAAGAGAGTAACACTTCCTTTCCTTTCTCCAGTTGCTTGTCTGGAGGCTAGTTTCCACATCAACAAGCAGAATGTATCTCAAACTGTGTTAATTTCTTTCTGGTGTAGATGTCACCTATGTGGAAGCACTGTAGCTGGAATGAGGGAGTTTATATTGATTTTTTATTTCTTTTACTTAAGTAGTTCAAGCAACATATGCATTGCTGCTTTCATATCTTTTCAATAATATACACGGCATCACACTTCCCTCAGGCACTCTTTATCCAGGACATCACCTTCTCTTTGCATCAAAAGTATTTTTAAGACTTTGACCTGGGACATAACCCTCTGATGTGGTTTGGGGGGTGGGGGGGAGGTGTGGTTTAATCACAGATTCAATTCGTATTTTTAAAATATTTACGTATTCATTTTGACTACATCAGGTCTTAGTCGCAGCACACAAAATCTTTGCTGTTATGTGGGAACTTCCCTTGTGGCACAAGGACTCTGGAGCACAGGCTCAGTTACTCTACAGCATGTGGGAATCTTAGTTCTCCAAATAGGGATCGAACCCACATTCCCTGCATTGCAAAGTGGATCTGTAGCCACTGGACTACCAGGGAAGTCCCAATATGTGTTCTTAGTTTTGGCCACCAAGGGGTTTGGTATAGACAGACAGATAATGAAAAGATGTCTATTTCCTACAGATACCCACCTGAGACAGAATTGAAAACTGGTGAAGTCAATGCACTTTCTGACTCTTCAGGACCACTCTCATAGCACAGAGCTCTCCTTCCACCTCTCTCTCTTCCCCAGGAATTCAATATGACACCTTGGGTGAGTTAAACTCAGAGAGTTCATGCTCCCAGAAAGGTTTATCTCTCATTCTTTTCCACTTATTGCAGTAGCTGCCCTTTGGAAGTGGAAGAGAGACTGGGACTGCAGTGAGTGCGCTGAGTGCATTGAGAAACTTGTACTCAGATTATGCCACCAATTTTTCTGAGTGTCCCTGGTCAACCCAGTCAACTTGCCTATAAGATAAAAACAACCAGATAGGATTACAGTCCCCTGGATCACGTCTGAGGGCAGTTGGCTCTAGTAACCGTGGCTTCCTGACAGCAAGACAGACTCTCTCTGGAGGGAGTAATGCTTGTGTTAGTTTTGCTTCTCAGAAGGTTTATTTTTTGCTGAGATATAATTCATACAGCATGTAACTCACCCTCTTAACATGAAGTGTTGCTCTGGTCTGAATGGAGAACTCCATGGACATAGGAGACTGGCAGGCTGCAGTCCATGAGGTCATAAAGAATCTGCATACGCACACAGGCAGTGTGTATGCATGCAGGCACTGCGTATGCACACAGGCACTGGTCTGAATGATCATGTCCCTCTAAATTCCTGTGTTGAGAATGCATGCCCTGTGTGATGCGATGAGCTGCTATTAGGAGGTGGGGTCTTCGGGAGGTGATTTGGTCCTGAGGGCAGAGCCCATGTGAAAGGGATTAGCACCTTCACAGAACAGACTGCAGAGACTCTTGCCTCTTTCTCCATATAAGGACACAGAGAGAAGTGGACAGTCTGTCATTTGGGAGAGGTCTCTGATCAGAACCTCACTGACATTATATCTTGATCTTGAACTTCCAGCCTCCAGAACTGTGAACAATAAATTTCTATGGTTTCTGAGCCACCCAGTCTGTGATATTTTGTTATAGCAGCTTGAACAAACTAAGATAAGTGGGTTTTAGTATTATATATCCATAAGGGATGAGATGGCTGGATGGCATCACTGACTCGATGGACGTGAGTCTGAGTGAACTCCGGGAGTTGGTGATGAACAGGGAGGCCTCGCGTGCTGCGATTCATGGGGTCGCAAAGAGTCGGACACGACTGAGCGACTGAACTGAACCGAACTGAAGGTTGTTCAACCATCATTAGATTAATTATAGAATATCATTCTTTTTTTTTTTAAATATTCTATTCTTTTATTTTGCTGTTCCATTATACTGTTTCTAGTAGCGTTTTTATTCTTTTTTTTTTAATTTTATTTTATTTTTAAACTTTACATAATTGTATTAGTTTTGCCAAATATCAAAATGAATCCACCACAGGTATATTAAGAGAAACCACATATCCAATAGCAATCACATCCTGTACCCTCCTAAGTGCTGTTATGGTTCACTAATAAACTTTCTATCTATGGATTTACCTATTTTGAACATCTCGTGTAAATAGATTCATCTAGTATGTGGCTTTTTGTGAGTAGCTTCATATAAAATTTTCAAGGTTTATCCATGTTAGGATATCAGTATTCCTTTCTATGGCTGGATAGTATTCCACTGCATGCACACAAGGCATTTTGTTTATTTATTCATCAATTAATGGAAATCTGGGTTGTTCCAATTTCTGGCTATTGTGACAAATAATGCTATAAATATTGTTGCTGTTCAGTCACTAAGTCATGTTTGACTCTTTGCAACTCCAGGACTGTAGCATGCCAGGCTCCTCTGTCCATGGGAGTTTTCCAGGCAAGACTACTGGAGTGGGTTGCCATTTCCTTCTCCAGTCGATCTTCCTGGATCAGAGATCAAAACAAATATCCCTGCCTGTGTCTCCTACATTGTCAGGTGGATTCTTAACCACTGAGCCACTGAGGAGGCCTGAGGCTATGAATATTTGTGTATAAATTACTTCTTTTTTGGATGATACAATTTGAAAGTTCTCCAGAAGTACTTAAAAAAAAATCCTCTGGTCTTCCCTGCTTCACTGTTTTTGCTGGATATAAGATTATGAACCATTTCCTCTCTGAAGGCATCTTAGAGGGCCTGTGATAGAAAAGAGCATAGTACTTGGAGTATGAAGATGTAGATGTCAATATTAGCTCTGTCAATCACTAGATGTTTCACTCTGAATGAATTCCATAGCCTATTATAGTCTAATTTCCAAGACTATAATTTTATAGAGGATTAGTGATGCCTGATCTCTAGGGTTGTTAAGAAGATTCAAAAAGAAGGGAATGTAGAAGCACCTAATAGAGCCACAAAAGATGTTATATTTATTCTGTCATTTACATAGTATTTATTGACGGCTTGCTCTCTGTCATGTACTATCCCATGTGCCTCTTAAAACCAGTGAATAAAACAAATATCCCTAACTTTACGAAGTTTAAAATCTTCAAGGAGACTCATTCACCCTATTCTTTGAGTTAGGGACTTTGCAAATTTACATTTTGTACCTTTCCCATCTACACTTTTCCTGAACCAACTCCCCTTCAGGTCTACCAACCAGAGTTTCTACCCCTACAAAGAAAAGAAAAGGAGGTGATTATTGTCAGCTACATTTATAGGTTAAGAATTAGTAGGTGAGTTGCTTTATCTATTATGACATTGCTTTCTAATAGAAATATAATGTGAGGCACATACGTAATTAAATTTTTCTAGTACCTACATTGTGTGTGTGTGTGTGTGTGTGTCTGTGTGTGTGTCTGTGTGTGTGTGTACACGCGCACTCAATCATGTCTGACTCTTTTGTGACCCCATGGACCATAGCCGCCAGTCACCTCTGTCCATGGGACTTTCCAGGCAAGAATGCTGGAGCGGGTTGCCAATTCCTTCTTCAGGGAATCTTCCTGACCCAGGGATCGAACACACATCTCTTGTGTCTCCCGCATTGGCAGGTGGATTCTTTACCATTAGCGCCACCTGGGAAGCCCAGTACCCACATTAAGAGAAAGTAAAAACAAACTGGTAAAATGAATATGTTTTATTTAACCCAACATACTCATTTCAACATAATTGACATAAAAATAACCAACAAGGTATTTTACACTCATTCTTTTCATTTTTACTGTGTCACACAGCTTGCAAGATGTTAGTTTCCAGACTGGGGATTGAACCTGGGCTCTGGCAGTGAAAGTGCTAAGTATGAATCGCTAGACTGTCAAGGAATTCCCTATATTCCTTTTTTTTTTTCAGGAGATTTCCCACGTCCAAGGCTGCCCTGCAGATGCAAAAAAGATGACGTGAAGTTGGACACGGAGATAAGACTGATATATCTACAAGCCAATTGTCACCAAGGATTCTGCCACAGCCTGAAGGTAAAACGGAGCAAGGAATGATTCTTCCTTAGAGCCTTCTGTGGGAGAACAACCCTGCCAACATCTTGATTTCAGACTTTTAGCCCAAGAATTGTGAGAGAATACATTTCTGTTGTTTTAACCCACTTGAGCTAGCAGTAATCTGTTACAACAGCCCTAGGAAAGTATTACAGATTCTGGTAATTCAGTTTGGACTGGCCATATTTCAAGTGTGCAACAGCCACATGTGGCTAATTTGAATGTAATTTTAAAGCCTTTAGAGGAAAAGTCCTACATGGTCATTTTCCAAAACTTTGCTTTAGAAATGAGAACCTTTGAGATAGGTCTTAATTGAGAACTGAGGGGGTGGGCCCTCTGCCTTAGAATCATTTCTTTCTTTAACAAAATAATCTGTTACTTTTCTTAAGGGAAAGAATCCTTGATTACTTTGAGAAGACAAAACATCCCAGCAATCCACTAGGGGTTTTGCAAAATATGAAAGCTATTTTTCTTTTATCACTCCAAGCACAGAACTCACACCTAACAACATGTACCTTATTGTTTACCAAAATGATCAGTAATCGTACTCTAGCTGTAGGCTCAGGAGACATTCTCCTTTGTTTTCTACTCTCCAAAGATTGTGTAACATAGTTCTATCTTTATTTAAAATTATGGAATAATATCTCTTTTTTTGCATTTATTGCATCAAAAAACGGAGAAAGAGTGCAGACCAATACCACACTGTTAGTGGTTCACTGGCCAGGAAAAAAGGCCCAGCAGAAAAATTAAATGATTTCAATACTCAGGACACCTCTTCAACGTAAAAAGCCCTTCCTTTGTATCATCAAGTATTCAATAAGTTGCCCTGAAAGCTAGGCTGACCTGAGTAAAAAGGCAGCATATACACTAGGGGGAAAAATAAACCACTAGATTATGAATCAGAAAGTCTAGATTTCAGCTGTGCCATTGATGTCAGGCATATAACCTTGAGCGGGTCCCTGACCACTCGGGTTCTCATATGTAAAATTGGGATAATGACAATTTCTGCTCTACTTGCCTCTCAAGAGCATTTACTATGACTCTCAGGCTTTTGTGAGCATCACAGTTGCCTGGAGGAGGAACATGAACTCACCTCCAGAGGTTATGATTCTATAGGTCTGGCCTGGGGCCCAGGAACCTGCATTTCTGATAAGTTATCAGGAGTTGCCGATACTGCTCATCCACAGACTACATTTTTGAGGCCCACTGGCTTATAATACTTTATAAGATGGCAAGCCCCATGATAACAGGTACTATGTGTCAATGGATATTACAGCAAAACAGTTAGAGGTCCTGGCTTTTGAACTTGATGGACCCAGATTCAAACACTGCCTTGGACCCGTAAGAGCTCTGATTCCTTGGGCAGGGCACATAGCCCCTCATCTAGGAACGGGTTGTTCTGAGGTTCAATGGTATCCTGTACTCAAGAATGCCATACTACATCTGGCACAGAAATGTTCAATAAATGTTTACTCTTGACATTATTATTGTAGTGGTCTCTAGCCTCCAATGAGTTTGTGAAACAGATCGTTCAGCAAATATTTTATAGACTAACAAGTGCTAAACAAATTAAGGGGATTATTATGGTGGTATGGGGCTACATTGTTAACTAACTCTGTTCTTTGTACAGGTGAAATACCTGGTTGACAACACCAACGGGAGTTTTTCAGAGGAGAGAAGAATGGAAGGGTATGGTCCACTAGGGAGTCCATTCCAGCCCTTTCCACCACATGCATTAGGGACTTCTATGTGCTCCTTTATTTATCTTAATTTTTAAAACTCATTTTAAAAATCTTTTTTTTTTCCTGTCATTTTGAACTACCAGATCCTTCTCGTTTTAGAACCCTTAATCTGCAACTTGCTAGGAGTTCTGTCATAGATATCTCTACAGTGCATTTACAGTGCCAGACCCCCAGATAAACGGCTCCAGCTGTCAGGGGCCTTGCTGCCAGGAGGCAGATCCTCGAAGGTGTGGCTGCTAAACATGTATATGGACGCCCACTGGCTTGTTGCTGCTGGTAATGAAAATGACAGTGATATTAATAGCAATTAACACATGTTACTAAGTGAAAATTTCTTCCTAAGTGCTCTACACATATGAGTTTAATCAACGAGGTATTTATTTTTCAGAGAAGCTTATCATATTTCTACTTTATGGATGAGGTCAAACAGCAAAAAGGTGGGGGAAAGGCAACAAATGTGCTATAAACTCTGTTATCCAACCTTCAATCACTAAAGGGTGGGATACTTGTGTGCTAAGAAGCTGACTGGTGGCATCAGCAGCAGCATCAGGGCAAAGAGGACAGGACCAATCCTTCACTTAGAGCTAAATTACATTCTTAGAGAGCACCACAATCCTAGCACTGGTGGGTCCTCAAATACAGGCTAATGACTCAGTGAACGACAAACCACAGTCACTGGTGCTTGCTCGAATCAGACACTGCACTAAGTACAAAGAACATATACATGACCTCAACTCTCACAGACAACCCAATAAACATGTATTCTGTCTATTTTATTTTATAAAAAATAAAAAGCAACTCAAGTCTTGGGGAGATAAAATAGCTTGACCACACAGCTGATAAGTGACAGGTTTCTCTCTTTCATTTCAAAGCCCATGCTTTTGGGTGGTGTTCTTGGCATGGTAGGAGACTCCACAGCTGTTCCTTCACCCATCCTCAAGTTCTGAGGAATCCTATATTTAACCAGGCATCATCACACAAGCTGATATTAAATGCATACAACATTTGGATTTTTCATCCATCTGCTTTTCTCCTTTCTTCCTAGTGTGTTTCATTCATCAGATCATTTTTTTAAGATACAACATGTCCTAGACTCTATCAGTACGAGAGTTTTATTTATAGTGAAGGCATCCGAGGCGTCCAGGCTAGCTGAGCATATCTAATGAAGCCATTAATGATTTTGCTTCAGGAGAGATCTTAAATTGAACATTTCTAATAACTTTTGGTTTGTATCACTGCTACTATCTGTCCATGCTGGTGGGGACATAAAACTGCTGCCAGTTTCTCTATTTACCTCAACATCTTCATGATTGATTAATATTTTTCAACTGAGAAATGTTTTTAAGGACTTAAATTGATATTCAAAAGGAGTTTTCTGTTTGCTGTTTATTATTTTCTGGGTATACTTCTCCCTATTCTTTTCCTAAAGTTTCTTCACTGGACCCACTGCTTTTTAATCTAGCTATTAACTTTCTTCTTGCTAAATCTTTCTACTACCTTGGCTTCATTTCATGGCCATGGTTCTAAGACAGCACAGAGGAAATAGGAAATCCATTCTTTGGCTGCAGTCAGCATGGCTGGCTACACTGGCCAGACAGTTTCTTAGAAAGAGAAACAATAAAATAAGAGTTCAGTGCAAAACTAGGCTTTGCAGTAGCTGTATGAAAACTGACATTTACTCAACTCTGTTTTGATCTTAATTGAATGCCTGTTACTTTTGCAAAAACAGAGGCAGTACTGGGTTTAATATCTGTCTAGAATTGGGAATTATTTGAAAGTTGTCTCTTCTTCTGTTTACTCTGGGGAAAATACAAGAGTTTGAGAACTGAAATACTGCTGCTGGCTATGTTGTGAGGCCAACTTTGAAACTCACTTCTGTATGCTCTGCATCCTAGTGGGGCTATATGGGCATGATAGTGATGGGGTGCTGGGATCTTTAGGGTAGATCCTGAGCTTTGCAGGAATGTGTGATTAAGGGAAAATTTGATAAGATTGTGCTTATCGAGTTCTACTACCAATGCCAACAAATACTGGGGGTTCCTACTGTGCATATATGTTCCCAGACCCTAGAAGAATAGAAAAGCATCCGTAGTCTAGGAGCTTCCCTGGTGACTCAGATGGTAGAGAATCTGCCTGCAATGCAGGAGACCCAAGTTTAACCCCTGGTTCATAATCCCCTGGAGAAGGGAATGGCTACCCATTCCAGTATTCTTGCCTGGAAAATCCCATGGATAGAGGAGCCTGGAGGGCTACAGTCCATGGGTCACAAACAGTAGGACACGACTTAGTGACTAACACACACACACACACACCCATAATATACTTCAGTTTAACATATAAGACACATCTTGAGCCTAAAATGCCTTCTGAGGACCACTGGACATTGCCTCCATATACTCTAATTGCACCCTGGTTTGTGTTTCTTGGGTTTCCCTGGTGGCTCAGAGGGTAAAGAGTCTGCCTGCAATCTGGGTTCGGTCCCAGGGTTGGGAAGATCCCCTGGAGAAGGAAATGGCAACCCACTCCAGTATTCAAATTTCATGGATGGAGGAGCCTAGCAGGCTACAGTCTATGGGGTTGCAAAGAGTCAGACATGACTGAGACACTTTACTTTTGCATTTCTTACTGTCACAGATTCAAGCTACAACCCTGTGATTAAGTATTCAACCAGGGCCTCCTCCTTGCTCCAATTACGAGAATGTTTGCTAATCCCAGAATATGCCTCTTGAAATAAACAGGACCCTTTCTCCACTGCCTGTCCCAGATGCAGTGGTAACAGCAGCAGGCAGCTTGTGAACAGACAACAAAATACTTGCATTTGCAGAGGATGCACTTTCTCAAAAAGAAATCATTGCTGAATTTGGTCAACTGCATTATAGAGGTGGGAATATATTTAGCCTCTCTCAAACCAAGGCCAAATGAGAATACATCAACCATACTTTTTTTCACCCATTTACAGAGGACTTTTAAATGTCTTCACACCTCTTCCTCCATATGAACATATGAACCAGTCATTTTATTCTTTTTCTCAAATCTGCCAATATGAACAGAATCAGTAACACACAGAAAAAACACACAGGACCTATGTGAAATTTCATATTAGATGAATAAAATTTCAAGCTTAGCTCTGACCCTTCAGCATATATATCTGCCTTTCAAACCATGTGTTTAGTTAGAACTATGGTGCTAGTGGTAAAAAAACAAACAAACAAACAAAAAAACCTGCCTGCCAATGCAGGAGACATAAGAGATGAGGGTTTGATCCCTGGATCAGGAAGATCTCCTGGAGGAGGGCATGGCAACCCACTTCAGTATTCTTGCCTGGAAAATCCCATGGACAGAGGAGCCTGGTAGGCTATCGTCCATGGGGTCACAAAGAGTCAGACATGATTGAAGCAACTTAGCAGGCAGCAGACAATATTCTTAGAGTTAGAAAGGACTCTAGGGGAGTATCTGTTCAATATCCTCATTATACAGTGGTGTAAACTGAATCACAGAGAGGCAAAAATGACTTGTCCATCAGTTGGCTAATAATAAAACTAGTAAATAGTAAAACAAGTAAAAAATTAAAACTATCTATTTGCAGGACCTGGATAATACTTCCAGGCATATTTATGTAGAGGCATGCATGCAGGTTATTGTTGTCGTTGAGTCCCTAAGTCGAGTCCAACTCTTGGCGACCCCATGAACTGCAGCACACTAGGCTCCCCTGTCCTCCACTATCTCCCAGAGTTTGCTCAAATTTATGCCCCTTGAGTTGGTGATGCGTGCAGGTACTCACATGCATATATGCAAACAGATCAATATCACAGTTAACACTTCAATAACCTCTGCCAAAATCATGTTTTCTGTCTGGTTTTGTCCTAATTACTGATGTGACCAATAATGGGCTTCTCCTCTGCTACTAATTGGTGTGTGCGTGTTTTTGGTCTGGATTCCCCCAGAAGCAGAGCCTGAAAGAAGGACCTGAAAACAGTTTATTTGGAAGATGACTCCAGGAAGTCCAGTGAGAAGGAGAAGACAGGGAGTGTATTATGGGCAACAGGGCTTCTGTCTTGCTGGGGACCTCAAAGGAACTCTGAGGAACATGCCTAGGCTTATCTTTCTGAATGACAGGCCCTGAGGCTTTTATCTGCTGAATCTCATGCCCCATGGTTTGTGGACCACACTGAAGAAGGGAGTTACTTTCTCGAAGCTCCTCCTGCTTGTGACTTTAGAGGAAGACTCAAGGCAGAAAAATACAGAGTGGGAACAGTCTCTTTCTTGATGTAGCACCCCCTTTTCAAAAGCAGATATTGACAAGGGGGTGCTACACCAAGAGATAGAGTTCAAGGCACACCAACAAATTTTAATACTGCATATGTTATATCTAATTTTAAAAACACATTTATATGAATCAGCCTTAGAGGTGGCTGGTTCACTGCCTTAACATGAAGGAGATGGCATGCCTTGGATCCAGTGCACAGGTGGGAATTGGAGATCGGCTTTCTCTTACTCATGTCTGGTCAGTACTCAGCATTTGTTCATTTGACATATGGTTATTTATTCAGTGACTGGCACTATGTACCATGCAGTTTGGAGATGCTGGGCATACAGCCGTGACCTAAAAAGATGCAAAAGGTCTGCCTTAACAAAGCTTCAGTCTGGTAGGGAAAGGTATTCGGCATAAAGACAAATAAAACACATAGCTATTCATATACTGGTAAGACCTCTGAAGAAAACGAAAGAAGAGGGGTATACAATATTGGTGAAAGGAATTACTGCTATTTTAATTTACTTTTATTTATCTGCTGTGGTCAAGAAAAGTCTTATTGATTAGGTGGCATTTGAGCACAGATTCAAAGAAGGCCAGAGGGCAACAGATAGGGACATTCAAGGGAAGAGCATTATTAGGTAAAGGAAGAATTAGTAGAGACCCTAAGGTCTACTTATTTGGTACTGTGTCTCACAACAGAAACTAAGTGCTTGAAACAGACTTTGCAACCTGGTGAACTAGGAACAGCATCTTGCCGGAAGGCCATTCTGATTTGCTTCATACAGCCTTTTATTTATTTAAAGATGTTTCAAAAATGTGGATAATTTCTTAAAAGTCTTTATGGAATTTATTACAGTCTTGTTTCTGTTTTATGTTTCTTGGTATTTGGCCGCAAGTCATGTGGGATCTTAGCTTCCCAACCAGGGATGGAACCTGCAACCCCCTTCATTGGAAGATGAAGTCTTAACCACTGAACCACCAAGAAGGTCCTCATACAGTCTTACAATTTTTATTTTAAAATTAATTTGAGTTGATTGGCAACAATAATTAGATTTATTCATAAAAGCTAAAAACTGGGAGACCTGGCATATAGGAGCAGAGTGGGGCACCAGTTGGCACGTTAATAGGACAAGTTTTGTCCAGTTTCTCAAAGTCACCTATACTGCCTGTTGTCAGGAGTCAGTGTGACCTTAAGAATGCTTCATTCATTTACTAGCTTCCTTGTTCTTCTAAGTAGTAGGGTTATGAGCTCCCTGTTTAAATTAAGAGGGAGAAAAATAAAACTCAATTTTGTAGAGACTGAATTTTCAGACTACTAAGCATCAATAGTCACATTTTGTTTTAAATTGTTGTGAGAGACTGAGTCTAGCTTTGTAAGAGAGAACACTGTCCTTGTACCATAAATTACTAATCAATTCCTTAAATAATTAGCAGACCTTTTAAGGTGCATCTCGTGTAGGAGAAACCTGTGTATTTATTTGGATCTTCTACCTTGTTTAGGAAAAAAGATCACACAAAAAAAGCATATTTGAGATTCACTAATTATGATAAACATAATTGACAAACTGTTTTCCTTGCCAAAAATTAATCAAGAAATACACAACTAAGAAAGTTAGAAAAGGAAAAGAAAGAGCAGTTAAAGAAATCTGTTCAGAATTCAGTGTTGAGTACTATGTAAATTCATGAAATCAAGACAAATAGCAAGAAAACAAAAACATTAATTAATGTTTGACTTTACCTACACTGAAGAAGGCATATGGTAAGGGAATATTAATGCCATGTAAACCAGTTCACAAAAGACTCACCTCAAAAAATCAATATAATGATTTCCTGCAAAAGGTTAAGTGCATAAAAAAGATACAGGTACACATCTTGGGTGAGAATTTCTAGTTTTTCTAAAACACCACTGAAGAGATTAATGGCTTCACTGGTTTTTAACCCTTTGATTTCTTGTTATCTACTGTGTACAGTGGGTTAATTTGACCACAGATTGCTATAATCAAATACTGAGACACTGATTCATGATCTTGTACTTTAAAGTAGACGTTTATCTTAGAGTCAGGAGAAGTTAGAGACAGATTGTCCCAGTTGAGGACTTTCAGGAGGATCAAGGCCCATGAAAAGACTGGAGAAAGGAAGTGAGGCACAGAACCTGAGGCATCTGCTGTGTGGTGGACATTTAGCTCCTGAGCAGATGAGGGTGAGAAGTAATATTTCTAAAAGAGACAGCTAGATGCCAACAGGACCATAAGCAGGGAATGGTGAGGATGCTGTAAACCTAACTAAGGAAAGAAGCTCAGGCTTTGAAGCTAGGGTTTTCTAAAGTTTCTAAGTGGATGGTGGTTCACATTTAGAAAAACCTAGGAAGAATGATAAGCCTAATATTATATGCCACAGCTGGAGAAGGCACTGGCAACCCACTCCAGTACTCTTGCCTGGAGACTCCCATGGATGGAGGAGCCTGGTAGGCTGCAGTCCATGGGGTCACGAAGAGTCGGACACGACTGAGCAACTTCATTTTCACTTTTCACTTTCATGCATTGAAGAAGGAAATGGCAACCCACTCCAGTGTTCTTGCCTGGAGAATCCCAGGGATGGGGGAGCCTGGTGGGCTGCCGTCTATGGGGTCGCACAGAGTTGGACATGACTGATGTGACTTAGCAGCAGCAGCAGCAGGAAGAATGAAAGCCAAAATTTAAAGAGTAATTTACAATCATACACTGAAGAAATCAATGAGAAAGCTACAAGACTGAATAACATGTTGGTCAAAACTATGGAATGTGGAGTTAGTCAGCTCTGAGACTGAACCTTATTAGCTCTACCATCTCCTAGCATGGTGACCTTGGGTGAGTTTCTTAAGTTTTTAATGGTTTAGTAATAATATTAATAATAACAGTGATAAAAATAGAGTAAATACTTCTTAGTGATCATGAGATAATGAAATAAAGTACACTGAGTGCTTAGTGCAGTGTCTGGCATGCATAAGAGATCCACATACAGGAGTACTACCATTACTACCTTTAATTACACAGTAATCGCGGTAATTTACCGTAATCCATGGATGGAGGAGCCTGGTGGGCTGCAGTCCATGGGGTTGCGAAGGGTCGGACACGACTGAGCGACTTCACTTTCACTTCTCACTTTCATGCATTGGAGAAGGAAATGGCAACCCACTCCAGTGTTCTGGCCTGGAGAATCCCAGGGACAGGGGAGCCTGGTGGGCTGCCGTCTATGGGGTCACACAGAGTCGGACACGACTGAAGTGACTTAGCAGGAGCAGCAGCAGCTGTAAGTCAGTATGGCTCTAGAACTCAGCTAATAGACTTCTGTGTCTTTCTTGCATAGGAGCATATCCACAGATGTTAACACTGTTCTGTTTCTCTGTAAGGTACTCAGTAACATTATTTGAATGAATGCATGAATCAAGTGATGACTAAAAAAGTCTCTTTTATTTTATGGTATAAAAACATAAATATATTCCAGGTATCTATCTTGGACTTGACACTCTGAATAACAAAACAGATCAACTAGTTTTATTTCAAAAAGACATGGAAAGATTCCCACCATCCCAACCTGGAAACCAACTCTCAGTGCATACTGGACATAGGCCGCATCAGCACTGAGTTCTGTATGTCAGCTAGCAGGCTCCTATCTTCCAGAGATCCAAGAAGGTAATAAACAGCATGTCTGAACTTCTCAAAGCCCTTGCCTAGCAGCTGGCCATGAAAGTATGGTAAAAGCCTCATGTCTATGCTTATGGCTCCTGCTAAACCATAGGTGTACTCAAATGAAAACAAAGGTATGAAAGGATGGTGTGACATCAACAAAAACATTGAAAGCGTCATCCAGATAAAGTTCCATCCACTGACATCAAAGTAGGCAATACACGAGACTAAGCAGCTTTATTGCCCAATATCTCTGTACAGTTGAGTGCTGGAATGAGCAAAAATAACAACTTTCAAACCAAATAATAGTTCAAACAACTCTAAAAGGACCAGACAGACAGGCGAAACATCAGTGTCTAGCTCTGGATACAACACCATGAAAAGAGGCGCTAAAAGACCATCAGGAGAGTACATTCAGTGGTGTCGGCAAACGCTATGTCATAGTAGCGTGTACTCTTACTATTTTATCATTGCCATCTAAAGTGAAGGCCCACTTTTGAATTAGTGTGAAATACAGTGGCATTTTTAAATCAAAAAGTTTTCAAATGACACTCTACCTGCAAGGCACAACATGAAGGATTGCAGTACCAGCAGTTCCCATGGCAACCTCATCTTCAGTTTCCGAGGTCAAAGGAGTTTCAAGTCCAATAACAAGTGAATAGAATGGCTGCTTCTTTAAAGTTGTGTTCAACCTTTAATCTGTGGAGGAGAAGAGACATGACAATGAGATCTGGGAATACTTCTCCTTGTGGTCTCTGCAAATTTACTGAATATGAATAAAAGTGACTTTTGGAAAACTACTACTGAAAAAGAGAACGCATGTTAAATTTTGAATATGAAGCAAATAAGCCTCTTTTCCTTCTTCCCAATGATACTGGGGTAGAGACTGGGGCTGATAGATCCCTGTGGCTACTGAGTGAAGGTAAGAACAGCTTCTGATTAGAAGAGAACCAACCCGAAGGCAGGGGACTGAATTACGTTTTATAAGTTCCTTTCCAGTCCCTTAATATCCAGGTGCTGTGCTTTTTATTTTCCAATTAATAATATACCCAAAATAGTGAATACAGAAGAAATGTCATTGAACAGAATAGGACCTGATGGACCTTAAGGAGAAATTCTGAAGTCTTAGAATGGAATTAAATGTGTGAAAAATAAATAACCACCCCATGATTTCAAGTATTTTTCCCCCAATACTCTATGTTTCATCCCTAAAACACAACAGAAATGTGCAGCTCCAGTGCCTACAGACAAAAATCCTACCAACTATGAGTAGCTATCTACTAGGTTCTTTTGGACAAATCCAGGGCATGAGTGAGAACAGCAATTCTTCTGTTAGCCAGGAATCTTAGAACAGGAAAACTCCATGGTGAAGAGAGGCTACTTGTTCTGTGTACAATCTACATAGCAGGAAAGTGGATGGGCTAAGCAGGAGGCACTCATGAGCCCTCAGAAGGGCACAGGCTTGTTCTGTTTGAAGGGGCAGGTACCCCTCAGCTCGTGCTGATGGCCAACATGAGGGGTACAAACCCAGGGTTGCAGGGGCATTTACAACTTATCAAAGAACAGTTGAAAATACTAGTATTTATTTTGAAAATCTCCCAAGTTTTAAATGTAGGAAATCAGTTCACAGTATTTTTTAAAATGCCGAGGGAATCAAACAAAGCTGAGCTGCCTTTAGGTACCAAAGTTTTGCAACATGACCTCAATAAAACAGAATCCACACTGTGCTTGGCTTGTTCTCATTCACTCATCTCTTCTCCCGTCCATCCTGCGAGCCAGTCATGGATTTATGCATCTGTGGAGTGCCTTTTGCTTGCCAGACACTAGTGAGGCATGGGACCTGCTAAAACAGAGTTCCCAGCTCTAGCTCTAGGGATCTCCTACTCCAATGGGGTACAAGCTCCCTACAGTTTCATAAAACTGCAACACGACATGCCATTGTGAAGGAAAGGAGGGACATTTCTGGACTTCATAAAAAAGATGAGCTCCCACTGGGATTTGAAAGATGAGCAGAATCCTTCTTCCTATTCATCATTTAATCGAATAAACGAGAAATTTAAGGAACTATGAGACACATTCTCTTTACAGCTTAGGTTATAACAAGTCACAGGGTCCTGGGTATATATCCCACTCAACCTCCCTCCCAAGCTTGTTTCAAAGGACTCTTCTTAGTTAAGTAAACGAAACCTCTTTGAAAACCACACAGCACCATACAAATGCTAGATGTGATTACTACTGTATCCCTGAAATTTTTTTTTTTAAGCTGATGATAACCTGAGGCTTCTCATCTCACTGCCACTTATCAGGAAAAACACAGACGGAACACAGGTTTACATGAGAACATGGACCAACACAAGCTCGTTAATCAAGCGCTCTTAGCATTAATTGATACCATGTGATCACTTAGAAGCCTTTATGTTTACCAGGAAGCTTATAGAAAGTGAAGAACCATCATTAGAGAACTCTCCTGTCCTTTGTGCCCTTAAATAGCTCAGTTTCTGATAAAACCAGACTAGATATGTTGTGAAGACAAAAGGGACTCTTAACTTCTGATCTGCTGATGTGGCTGAAAAGCAGGTTGTGTCTCTAATTGGATATGTTGAAATACTCTTCTGACATGCATGGTGATTAGGCCATTTTAGATAAACAGGATGTGCTGATCAATGAAAACTATTAATGTTTTTAGCAAATGATCAGGGTATTAATAATTAATTTTGTGAGGGAAATGTCATCTCAGACCTGGGGATTGATCTACAATGTTAAGCAGTTTCTTGAAGCAATTAAAATTAATTTAGAAAATGTATCCAATTATACCATAAAGATTTGATTCATGATAGGATGCTGTTTACAGTGCACGTTCTGTTAAGAGCTGTAGATTTTTAAGGATGAAGGATTTCAAGAACCTGATTGGCATTTATTTACCTCTCAGTAGGTAAGGCTCACCTTCACTAATCAGAAATAATGGGGCAGTTGACAGTAATTTGTCTGGTGGGCAGTCTTAACTAGAGAACTGGGTTTTCTGAAGGGAGGTGAAGATTCATGAATCTCATGTGGGGCTGTGGTGCAGGATACAAAGTTTTGTAATTTCGGTTTTCTGCCAGAACCAGAAAGCAAGCTGTGGGATGAGGCGAGAGTTATGGCAGTCATAGATCTCCCCTGCAGCTGAGAGCTCTCTCTGGTTTATCCTAAGGTGGTTGTAGCAAAAGGTAGTGTACTCAGCACTAACGGTGGGACCTTGACCAAGAATTAGACTCGTAAATCCTGGGGAGGAGGCCACACAATGAAACAGGACTGGAGAGCTTTTGCTGGCAGAGCCAGAAGGAGATGAATAATTGAGAATTCCACAGTGTATCTCTACACAGAACTCCACAGAGCAAAACTCCTCTAGCCTCCAACTCTTCAAACAATTCATATTCCAACAGTCATGCTGAAGAACTCAGTATATAGTGTTTAAGACAAATCATGATTCAGTTCTTCCTTACATGTCCTGGTTCTACATATAGGGTTTAATCACATAAAGATTAGTTTTAGCACTCTACTAAATTAAAAATCTGCTGGTATCCAAATAGTTCTATTTCAGCTCTATGAATAAGCAGATGTGCTAACTAGGGGGCAGAGGCAGGGCTAGGGGTTGTATGTGCAGAGAGGTAAGAGCCCTGCCCTCAAGGAGCTCACTGTTAACTTGGCAAAAAAGGCGTTTAAACCAGTCATTGTATTTCAGTGTGATTCACATGATAGATCTATGAAGGACAAGGTGCTAAGGATGCAAAGGAACATCATCTACCTGAGCCAGGGGATGGGGTAGGGCAGGGGCTTCAAGAATGTTCTCCAGGGACTTCCCTGGTGGACTAGTGTTAAAAATTCACCTTGCAATTCAGGGGACATGGGTTTGATCCCTGACTGGGGAACTAAGATCCTACATACCTTGGGGCAACTAAACCCACATGCTTCACAGCCACAACTAGAGTCCCTGCACTGCAACGAAAGCTCCTGCATGACACAACTAAGAACCAACACAGCCAAATAAACAACAAATAAATACAAAAAAAAAAAAAAAAGTTCTCCAAAGGGGCTAATAGTTTGAGCTGAGTCTTAAAGGATAAATAAGAGGGAGGAAGGAAATGCCAAGTCAAGTGACATGGACATGGAAAATGAAAATTTAGAGAGTGTTCAAGTTACTGCAAAGCAAGATAATGGAAGGAGCAAAGTGGACAGAATCACATCTGATGCTACGCTTGAATCTACATTCTCTAGCAGTGTGGCTCATCTGTAATGACAATAATACCCATGTTGCTGTTCAGTTGCTAAATGATGTCTGACTCTTTGCAATCCCATGGACTGCAGCACACCAGGCCTCCCTGTCCTCCAACTATCTCCTGGAGCTTGCTTAAGTTCATGTCCAAAATACCCATAATGCAGGCTTATTGTGTAGTCTAAAGAGAAAGTATGGAAGGCACTGAGGACAGGACCTTGACACTTAGTAATCTCCCTTGTTAAAGATAGTACACCACCACCTAAGCCACGGGCCTGATCCCCAAAGGATGTTGACTATATATTAAAGAGTGTGGAGAATTCTCTAGTGATCCATTGGTTAAGAATCTGCCTTTCAATGCAGGCGAGGCAGGTCTGATCTCTAGTTGGGAAACTAAGATCCCATATGCTATGGGGCAACCAAGCCCATGCGCCACAACTACTGAGCCCATGAGCTCTGGAGCCCACATGCCACAATTACGGAGAAGCCTGGGCAGACAAAGAGGAGCCCTCATGCAGATCTCACGTGCCACAACTGAGACCCTATGCAGTTCTCCACCCTCACCTTCCCTGGCCAGAGAAAAGAGTTGAATATGAAGATTAGGAGGAGGATGGGGATGATTTTAAACAGGGGAAAGTTTTGATTATATTTGGTTTCCCTGTATGGGGATCTGCTTTACATGTAACCCCCAGAATCACAGAATATCTAGTCCTGCCCTTTGCCTGTCTCCTCTGGTCAACAGGGGATCTGCGTCTCTAAATACTAAGTATGTTATTTTTCACAACCTCATGTATAAAAACACTAGATTGGAATTAAGTTCTTTCTTCCAGGTTTTGCCACTAGTTATCAATTTTGGAAAGTCACTTAATCTTTGTAAACAGACTTGCTTGTCTACAGTTTGGGACTCAAACCATGAACCCTGTCTTTTGCACACATGTGTTGTAAACTTTACCCAATTTATGTTTTAAAAGTAAATCTCCATTATTATTATTATTATAAGTTCAAATTTCCTCTCAGATTGTAAACTTCATAAAGGTAGGAATATTTGTCTTAATCATTGGTATTTAAGAGGCTCATGGGATAGTACATGGCACAGAGCAGGAAATCAATAAACAGTGTCAGAGAAAGAATAAATTTAGCTAACATCTTTCATGTGTCTACCATGTGCTTTGATATTCCCTTTTCATTTAACCTTCATAGCAACACTTCGGGGTCAGATGTCACTATCCTCTATAAAACTATAATACTGGAAATTAGACTATGAGAGTCTACGGAACTTGTTCAAGGTCAAACATCTCTAAATCAACAGAGCCAGTGTTCAAATCTATGTCTTCCTACTTCATACTTCTCTTTTCTAACACATTGACAGAAATGTAAGTAAAGTGATGTGTCTTTCATATAATGACATAAAGTTCTGATGCTGCCTCTTTTCTAACTCTGCTTTTCATGCTGTTCTGCAGAAACAGAAGCCAGCATCACTGATCAGAGGTACACAATCTGTGTGATATTCATAATATAAAGTGGAGCATGGGTTTTAGAGCTGAGACTTTGTTAGAAGACCATATTTCACTAGTGTCAATTCATAATTCTTCTTGTCAAGAACACAACTGTGAAGTTTTTCTCCCTTTAAGTGTAAAAACAACAAGAATGATTATTTTCTGGCTAATTACTATTTAGAATGCAGCCATTCTTAAGGCAAGAATGTTAAAAATGATCATCCACAGTTCCCAGTGTATAGCTGAGCATTTTCTAATTCTAAAATTAACTAATAAGGGGTGCAGTCAATCATAATGGCAAGAAAGCAGTGAGCAGAACTGAAAGCAAGACAGAAATTCAGCTTCCTCAGAAAGCCAGATGTCAATCATTTCAAGGGAAGATGGTATGTAGTCAAATCTTAATATTCAATCAGTCAACACATATATTTGAGTGCTCATTATTCACATGGCTATATGCAGAATGCAGAGTCAAGGTCAAGGTCTATATCCACAAAGGCATGGCAATTCAGCTGGGTAGAAAAGATTACTGATTATATAACTTAGTTTGTATACCAGCTTAGTGGTATAGATACTCTATACTGTGTATCCTACGGTATCTGGTCTACAGGTTTTTCTTGGACAGTGAAAATTAATATCAATCAAATTAGCTTAATACATTGTCTCCTTGCACCAGATTTTTACTCTATATTCTACAAGAAACATATTTCCACAACTGTTTCTTTGAGATCGTCCCTGCTTCAGTGGACAGTGCAATAAGCAGTCTGCCAGGAAGGTGAGAAAATGTGTCTTGCTTGGTTTCTCTTTGAATAGCGTGTCCCAAGCATCTTAAAATATGAAGAGAATAGTGTAAAGAAGATATAAAATGTTTGAATAATACATTTGGAAAACTGCATCAATTAACCAACAGGTAGGCATACATGAGATGTACCATCTTATATAGATGGTACTCACCTACTCAATAGCTGATTGGGACTATTTCCATCATAAGATCATATTACAGAGGACTTTGAGGAACTACAGAGGATCAGCTAAGGTAGACAATTACCCCTATTTTTAAAGGCTTTCTAGACCATGTGGTGTCTGCCACTTGTGGCAATTTTAACCAGAAATATAATGATTATATTAATATTCACTCTGGCATAAAAGCAGAGTCAACATCTTATCAATTCAGTCATTGAAGGACATCTTTTACACATTTTGAGTGCCAAAAGATTCTACACACTAATTTTGAAAAATCTCTTATTAAAGTTTCTTAGAGTATATATGCACTATTACTTTTTCAACACACTTTCTCCTTATAAAACCTTACTCTACATTGATGTTAGACCTTTACACTTTGCTACTCAGGAGACCATCTTAAAAAAAAATAAAAGTAATTCCAATAATCACTGTGCCATTTCAAAAGATCACAGGATTGAGATTCAGAACAACGTGGTTCCTAGGTCAGTCCTGTTATTTACTTGTTGGGCACGTTTCTTTACCAATAAAAGGAAGATCTAGATCAGGTTGCTTCTAAGAATCACTGAAGCCCTGATGCATCATATGTCAGAGAAAGGGTGTGCATTCAAAGGATTTAATCTGTCAAATGAACAGTGGTCAGTATGTCTTTGCCATAACCAATTAGACATCTCACAATTCCTCAGATGACACCATCTTCTCACACATCAAAGTTGTTTGAGATACTGATACATTGCTTTTAAGTTCTGTGTATGGTTCCATTACTGCAATTTAATACCCAGCCATAAATACATATCTACTATTCATAGTCTCCACCAGGTAATCACTTACTGTACAACTTTCCAAAGTTGTATTTACTTTTTACTTTTATTAAAGTGATTCATAAACATAGCTTAAACACTTCTACTCCCTGACAGAACTTCTTCCCAAGGAAAACAAGTTGCCTTTCTGGCAAGTATCTTAATCTTCATAAAAATGCTTATACTACTATTTCTCGATTTGGGGATATTATATATATTAGTTTCTTTTATAAATGATGACAATTCAATTTACTTTTATAATCACTCCCAATGAGAGATGCACATACATAAACATACACACAAGTACCTGGTTCCACTTTCTTCCAAATTTAGCTACATAATTTAATTTGGTTAATGAATTTTCAACTAAGGCCCAGAGTATACTAATATTTTCCTTTTTGTAATAGTTAGATTTTTAAAGACTTAAGAATTTTCTATTTATTTGCTTAGTTTTCTAAGTATATATCACAAATTCACCCTAAACATCTTACCATGTATAATGTTTGCATTATGTTCAAATACACATTGCAATCCCTCGGTTTGAATAAATATTTATTTAGGAACATGTACATACTGAACACTTTTAAAATTCAATTGAAAAATGAACAGATATACTTTGTGGTGTTCTAGCATCATTTAGATAAAAATAGAAAAGCCTTGTATTCAAAGATTCAATTATATATATTATGTATACTATGCAATTATCCATATATGAAAGATCTATTTGTGAAAGTTTCCAGCTCAATATATGTAATTTATAAGCAAAATAAAAGAATGTGTGATTAAGCTATTAAACAATTCTGGAGGCAATGCCATGGTAGAATGTAATATGAAATAACTAAGGAAATGACAAATAGACATCACAAAGCACATATTGCATGGTAGTCACTTCCTAAGTATTAACTCATATAATCTTTAAAACAACTCTTTAAGGGAGAAAACAATATTATATTTAAGGGGTAAGTACATTGTCTTTAGTTAGAGCTGATAAGTAATGGAGACAGGACATAAACTCTGAGTATTTTTCCCCACAAGTTTACTGAAGTATATTTCACATATACGAGTATGTATTCTTCTTAGTATAAAGGTTATTGAGATTTCCAAAATTTATGCAGTCACGGGAACTTCCCTGGTAGTCAGCGGTTAAGACTCCATCCTCCTAATGCAGGGGCCCAGGTTTAGTCCCTGGCCGGGAACTAAGCCTCCACTTGCTGCAACGAAAGACTCTGCACGCCACAATCAAGACCCAGTGCAGACAAATAAATAAACAAAAATTAAATTATGCAGTATATCACCCCTACCACCAACAAGATATAGAATATTTCCATCATAGTAGAAAGCAACCCTGAAAATTGAACTTCATAGTATAGATGTTTATCCACACTACTGAATTCTCCTAAATACTGAATACTATAATACAGGCTTATTAGAAAAACAGGCAATTGTAATGTAAAAGATACACGGCACTTCCCTCTTATTTAGTCTGCTTCTCAGTTACTTTATTTTTGCTTTAGAATGTATACTCTCAGTACAAAAAAAGGACAACAGAAGTAGATCATAACAGAAGACAGAAAAAGACTCGACACCTCCATGATTCACTTCCCAGGCCTGGGGAAGACAATGCTAACAGAGTATGGTACTTTCTCCTGCTTAGCCCAGGGGCAGTCCCAGAATCCTTTCCAGACAGCATTTCAAATAGACATGACAAAATCAACATGGTTTAAAAAAAAAAAAAAAATCAACATGGTTTGCAAATTAACACAAACGAGGTTTTAAATCCCATATCTACCATTAGTTGTTGACCTTGGGCAAGTCATTTAACCTCGGTTAGCCTTACTTTTCTCTTTGGTGGGCTTCCCTGGTGACTCCTGGCAATGCAGGAGACGGGGGTTTGATCCCTGGTTCGGAAAGATCCCCTGGAAAAGGGAATGACTACTCACTCTAGTATTCTTGCCTGGGAAATCCCATGGACAGAGGAGCCTGGAGAGCCACAGTCCATAGGGTCACAAAGAGTCAGACATGACTGAAAGACTGAAACACTTTCTCTTCAGCAAAGTGCAGTGATGATTCAGCATTGTTGAAAGCAATGTAAGAGAAAATCTCTTTAGCGGGATTCTACTAAAAAAGTTGAGCATAACTTTGAGAAGGCAAACTTTTTGGGAAATGAAGATGGACAAGCAGTGGAAGAATGTGGCTTTAGGAGAGACATGGATGCAGGAAGCTCACTGTGCCAAAGAGGAACAACTCATAACCCATAAGATTCCCTCTTGAGCATCAGAGGAGAATGCATGGAGGAACTTGGGTGGCTTGGGGGAGCTGATCCTGCCCAGAGACTGGGTATTGGGTAGTAAACTTTGCAAATTTTCTTAAGGCTCCTACCAACAGAACAGGAAAGAAGGGTTTTTAGCAACCATCTCACGTTTGTTTTCCTTCTGCCCACTGGTGTGCTGCAGAGTGCCAATTCTGCTTAAACTCCCAAATAAATCACTGTTAATGAAGCATGTTGCACATACAGACAGCAACAGGCATTTTTTAATCACCTAAACCAAAGAAGAGCTAAAGGTAAGCACAAAACACTCTAATACCTAATATATTAGGTGTCAGATTTTAAGTGGCAAGAATCGTACGACTTTCAGTGCTTTTACTTGGATGCACTTAGTGGGGAAGTAAAGCTACCAGTATATTCATCATTATGCACAGCTTGCCAATTGCTTGGACAGCCAAATCAGATAACTGGGAGCCTAAAAGAAGAGTCTGTACCTACTTAATCAGAAGTAGAAATAAGTGGGCAAACATACACGCACACATTATGACAGGCTATACAAACAAACAGGCTAAAATAATTTACACTCTGTCCTTCACTCCCAAGTCATTAACTAAATTTCTACTAATTGACATGCCACATAATACAGAAATGAATGTGACAGGTACAGTCTGCCCTCATGGAGCTTGCTTTATTCTACTGGCTGGGTAAAGCGCTCTAGAGTTTTGGAACAGTGGACAGCCAGTAAAGTGTGCCAGTGTGACCCAAGACTGTATATGACCTTTGGAAACAGACTAGGTTCAAATACTGGTTTTCTGTATCAAATGCACAAAATGTTTTGTTAAAGCTATTTGGATGTTTCAATTTTTTCATCTATATGACAGATTCACTGCTGCCTATATTAGAAGTACATAGGGAAGTATGTGAACAAATGCACATAAAATGGTTAGCACCATAAAATCTTAGCATGGACTTTGTCTCACTTAGGGGAAACTTAGAAGTCTCCTTTCTTATCGTGGAGTATGGGGACATGAAACTACCTTTCAGGGAAATGGTAAAACAGGATTTCTATCCATAGCTTGCCAGCTCATATGATGGTAAACAAACTGTACATTCCAGATCCTGTGCTATTAATTTATAGAAATATATAGCAATATTCATCTAAATAATCTTTGTTGAATAAATGCAATATGTCAGGCATGGTGCTAGGCACTGGATGTCACAGTAAAGTAGATCCTGTCATCATGGAACTTGCCTTCTAGTCCACTTTCCAGTTTATTTTCCCATGGAGATCATTTTCTTGAAGAAAAAGCTAAATTCCTGTAAACATACCTCGGTATCATTGTCTTTTAGACAAGGTCTGCAAGCAGATGTTAGGCGATTTCCAGATGATTTGACAAACTCTTTTGAATTCTTCTTTGGCATAGCACAGTTTTCCAGAAATGCGCTGCATATTATATAAAACTATTTAAGCAAGTGCTCACCTCCTTACTTTTTTTTTTTTTTGCACTCAGATCTATCTGTATCTTGGGCTTCCCTGGTGGCTCAGATGGTAAAGAATCAGCCTGCAATGTGGGAGACCTGGGTTCTATCCCTGGGTTGGGAAGATCTCCTGGGGAAGGGCATGGTAACTCATTCCAGTATTCTTGCCTGGAAAATCCCTATGGACAGAGGAGCCTGGGCAGGCTATAGTTCATAGGGTCACAAAGAGTCAGACACGACTGAGCGACTAAGCAGAGTACTATCCATCAGTATGCAAGATGGTAGAGAAAGGTAGACAAAACGAGGTTTTTTTTTGTTGTTCTTTTTTCTTGAGGACTTACTATGTCTGTTACTATCCAAAGATGTTACATGAACTATCTAATCCTCACAATAACTTAAGGAGAGAAGTATATGATTATTCTCATTTGTCAAATAAGAAAGTGAAGCTTGGGGAGGCAAGTAAGTCAGATACTTTTTTGGTATTCCTTCCACTGCTTTCGGCTAGACCTGTAAGTGCCCAATTTCCCCTTAGCATATTGTGTCAGGCCCAACAATAGGGACATTCCAAAAGGAAAATAGAGGAGACAGCTGATAAACCTCTGTGCAAAGGCTGCCTTTCTCTGCATTGGTGGGGATTCTTCATCATCAGACACAAACTGATGAAGCTGATTTATTGCATAAGGATTCAGAATCGTTGGCATGCCAAGGTACAGTTTCCTCCCTTACAAGAACAGCAGAAATGTCAAATGTGACAGTTTTTAAAAAGTATTTTGTTGCCCTGATCAATGAGTGGTTATTCGTGGGTTAGTTCTATGGCCAAAATAGATAGAATGTGATCGACGTGCTCTTTGTTTCATCAGGCTGGCTTCGGCCAAATTGAACAAACACTAGTTGGTTCTCAGAGAACCAGATTTCAGGCCTGGCCTGTCACATATATAACAGATGTCCCTCTAGTTCTGGGTGTGAAGTGAGCACATGCTGCCAATCTACTTTTAACCATTCTATTTATGTTCTTATTTAAAATGCAATAGAGTGATCATTTCCAGTTATAAAGTGGCCTTTATCTGAGAACCTCCAAAGGACAGAGTTATTAACTTTACACTGGGATGAGGGTAAGGTTCCAGTATTATAATTCTCAGGCAGAAAAACTGAGGCATAAAAGAGTATAGTGAATATACAAAATTTAGTAAATGTAAAAGAAATACATGTGTCTTTGTCTAAAGCTAAGACTGTACAGAAAAGCCGAGAAGGCAATGGCATCCCACTCCAGTACTCTTGCCTGGAAAATCCCATGGATGGAGGAGCCTGGTAGGCTGCAGTCCATGGGGTCTCTAAGAGTCGGACACGACTGAGCGACTTCCCTTTCACTTTTCACTTTCATGCATTGGAGAAGGAAATGGCAGCCCACTCCAGTGTTCTTGCCTGGAGAGTCCCAGGGACGGGGGAGCCTGGTGGGCTGCCGTCTGTGGGGTCACACAGAGTCAGACACGACTGAAGTGACTTAGCAGTAGCAGTAGAGAAAAGAGTAATTTTACATGAGGAAAATTAGCTGACCCCCTCTTAACCAAGTGGGTCAAGGCTGACATCATCAGAGCCAGGTCATGCTGGCCTGGAGCCTCCTTGGCCACACAGCACTGCGGGGGACACAGTATTCATGTGTGGTCTAAGTGACAACTTGACAGTGATGTGGAAGCGCAGGGTGATCATGAGAAAAAGTTGAGTAAGATGCTGCAATATAACTGACCAGGAGTCTTCAAAAGTGTTAAGATCATCAGTGGCAAGGAAGGACTAAGGAACTGTCATGAATAGTGTGGACAAATGAATATGATAAACAAGGTGAGATTTCTGGATTAGATCTTACAAGAGAAAGAGGACATTTGTTAAAACAAAACAAAACAGAATACTGGTGAATGTTAAATCAGGCCTGTTGTTTAGTTAACTGAATGGCACCAATATCACTTTCCTGCTTTTGACCACTATATTATGGCTATGCACTATAGCTTCCCTGGTGGCTCAGAAGTCAAGAAGCCACCTGCCATTGCAGGAGACGTGAGTTCGATCCCTGGGTAGTGAAGATCCCCCGGAGTAAGAAATGGCAACTCACTCAAGTTCTCTTGCCTGGGAAATCCCATGGATAGAGGAGCCTGGCAGGCTACAGTTCATAGGGTAGCAAAGAGTCAGATACGACTTAGTGACTAAGCAACAACAACAACAAGATGTTAGCATTAGGAGAAGTGGCATGAAGGGGAACTCTGTACCCTTTTTTGTAACCTTCCTGTAAGTCTTTAATTATTTCGAGATAAAGCTGATGCTGCATCAATTCCTATTCTGAGAGTAAGACTGAAAAACAATCCTGTTCTGGCTGTAGCCACAGTGGACCTATCCTCCTTGAAAGATACGTGCACATGTGCTGCCAGCGCGGATGTGTATCTATGGCATGCCACCGTGTTTCCAGGAAAGTTCAGTGATCATGAGAGTGCGCTCTGAGGAGACACACTGGTCAGAGGAAATATTATGCAGAAAAAAAAAAAAAAAGGATTGCATCCTGGATGCCCAGACTGCAATCCACATGGACAATGTTGTTATTTTGCTCTAACTTAACTAAAATTAGATTGTTGAATAGACAAGTTAAGGTATGGGAAAAAAAATAAGTTTATCCTGCTTTTCTTAATGAAGAAAAAAAAAGCCAGAATTCTGTATTTCTTGTATGCTAAAAATATAACACCCAGGTTTTCCCTAAATTTCTCATTTATTATCACCATGAGCTCTTTGCAAAAAAAATGTGAGACCTACGTAAGACAGCAGAAAAACATGAAAGTGGGAATAGATGTAATAGTAGATAATCGTATTTTCTCATGACATCAAATTTCCTCCATAAGTTAGCAGTCTGGGCCTGCTGTTGGTAAAATAAAGTGTAGAAAGCCTAGCTATCTAAGGAAACTAAGAAATAGTTGAATTACCTACAGAAATATTTTTGATAAAAGAACTCTAATAAGTGATAACAAACTTTGAAGCTATTTCAGAGATGCGGCAACCAACCAACCAAAGTTCTAAATAGTTGTAGTTATTTCAAGAAGATTTAATTCCATGACTTCTGTTAAAGTATATTTCTACTCACAGTTTAAGTTTTTATTTTATTGCCTCACAGCACTCACTTACTACACCTTGGCTGCAAGTTTCAGGAAAATATTTTCAAGTGTAGAAAAAATATGATGAAATATGTCCCCCTGCTGCCTATGTTTCTATAACTGTAAATATACATAAGCTCTCATCTGACTCTTGCTAGCATCGTTGCAGGCTCAGACTGTATCTCAAGTTACCTTATGGAAGCTCTACTAGAGGAAAACCAAAGCTACTTGGGAACCACTAATCTTGATGGATGAGAAAGAATAACCTGCGTACAGTTAAGGGATACATGTATATATACAACTGATTCACTTTTGTGCAGCAGACACTAACACAATATTGTAAAGTAATTGTACTCCAATTAAAAAGTAAATTTAATTTTACTTTTTAAAAGTAAAATTGCATACTTTTAAAAAGTAAATTTGCCTGCATAAATACAGTAAAATACTGTTCCAAATAGTCTTCCTCACTCCAAGCTGAATGCATGAAGGCAGATTTTTCATCAACAGAAATCATTTTTTTAAAAATGATCTTTAACTGTATTTCTAGCTCATAATAAGCCTTCAAGTGGGGCAGTCACAATGGTAGTGGAAATGCTTCAGACTCTAGTGACAGACTTGTGCTACTTCAAAGCTCTGGCACCATTTCCTCCAATAGATGCTACTTTCTCCTGAATTCACACAACTGAGGAATGAGTCTGGTAGCCACAATGAGCATACTCAAAGAAACTAGGAAAATGTTCAGAGAAGAAATGTATTGCTTCTGCTTTGTTGATATTAACCGGAGCTCCAAGGAAGCTCCTCTTTGATCTAATTCCCCAAAAGCTTAACCCATGGCTTTGTCCCACTGCCTTTTAATCCCTGATCCTCTATCACAACCACAAAAGTCCACATACTCTTCAGTTTTTACATTATAAGTTACATGTCTCAGCATGTTAACTAGTCAGAATAAACTATAGAAACAGTATATAAAATCATGTATATTACATATACATATGCCTTCCCTGGTGGCTCAGTTCATTAAACAATCTGACTGCAGTGCAGGAGACCCAGGTTTGATCCCTGGGTTGGGAAGATGCCCTGGAGGAGGATATGGCAACCCACTCCAGTATTCTTGCCTGGGAAAGCCCATGGACAGAAGTGCCTGGGGTCACAAAGAGTTGGACATGACTTAGCAACTAAACCACCACCAATCATCACATCAGATCAGATCAGATCAGATCAGTCGCTCAGTCATGTCCGACTCCTTGCGACCCCATGAATCGCAGCACGCCAGGCCTCCCTGTCCATCACCGACTCCTGGAGTTCACTGAGATTCACGTCCCTCAAGTCAGTGATGCCATCCAGCCATCTCATCCTCTGTTGTCCCCTTTTCCTCTTGACCTCAATCCCTCCTAGCATCAGAGTCTTTTCCAATGAGTCAACTCTTCACATGAGGTGGCCAAAGTACTGGAGTTTCAGCTTTAGCATCATTCCTTCCAAAGAAATCCCAAGGCTGATCTCCTTCAGAATATACATATAAATGTGTATATATGTTTTTGTGAATATATATGATTGTGATATATACATTTATGTCTACACACAAACATATACACACATATGTGTGTGTATATTCACACACACAGAGAGAGACACACACAGACACACACACACATGATATTCCAGGGTCCAGCTGCTGATAGAGAGTAATTTGTACTATATAAGAAAAGAATTAAAAAAAAAAAAAACCTTCACATCTTTGTAAATGCCTCACTGTGCTAAGTAGACATATTTCATACACTGTTATTCAGCAAATACAACATTACGCTACATTCTAATTAAGAATAAATTCCAGAAATAACTCATGCGTTTGTAAATGAACAGTGCAGGTGAACAGGGACACAAAGGGTCTGTAATTACACCTGTGTCTATTTGTATGCCCACCAGTTCTGTTGTCTAAAACAGACCTAAAGGAAAGCTCTTCCAGGTTAATTGCTGTTGCTGAGGAAACGGCCCAGGTTTGCCTTCACAGTCCATGATTTCCTTCAGGTGCAGCAGTCAGGCTGGCCTCAGGGTGTCAACTTTTGTCTAAAGGCAAATATGTAGTAAAGTCTCCTTTGAATTTTCTAAAAATATTTATTTTTTCAGTCTTTTGAATTTTTCAGTATCTTCAAATAGAGTTTAATGTTAAAGCAGATGGCTGTAGGGAAAAAAATATTACCTGACTCCTGGTTTCTCAACAGAACATAGGAAGCTGGGTGGCATGTTGCTTGTCTGAGGAACGATCTGAGTAATGGGTCATCAGTGGTAGATGTCCTGGGAAAATTATAGAGTAACTGAAGAAAAGTCCCATTACTAAGCAGCATAGCACCCTCTGATCCATCCTCCTCATTTCCGCTACAGCTACATGATTAGCATACTAACATGATCAAGCTTCTCTCTCCAACTTTCCACTTATCTTCACTAACTTTAGAGAATCAGGAAAGACCTGCTTAATTTAAACCCCCACGCATCTCTGAGGCAGACATCTAGAACTGATGTCAGCTTAATAGGTCTGGCAATCTTGCTTCCTTATCTCTGTTCCTGCTGCTTCTCCACTTCTCTGTAGCTAGCTTGAAAATTATACATAGATGGGCTTCCTTTGAAAGTCTTTTCTGACCTCTTAATTATGATTTAGTACTTCTCATATGCAAAATAGCTGTCTGAGGAGGCCTTACAAATAGCTAAGAAAAGAAGAGAAGCTAAAGGCAAAGGAGAAAATGAAAGCTATACCCATTTCAATGCAGAGTTCCAAAGAATAGCTAGGAGAGATAAGAAAGCCTTCCTCAGGGATCAATGCAAAGAAATAGAGGAAAAAACAGAATGGGAAAGACTAGAGATCGCATCAAGAAAATTAGAGATACCAACAGAATATTTCATGCAAAGATGGGCTCAATAAAGGACAGAAATGGTATGAACCTAACAGAAGCAGAAGATATTAGGAAGAGGTGGCAAGAATACACAGAAGAACTGTACAAAAAGGATCTTCACGACCCAGATCATCACAATGGTGTGATCACTCACCTAGAGCCAGACATCCTGGAATGCAAAGTCAAGTGGACATTAGGAAGCATCACTACGAACAAAGCTAGTGGAGGTGATGGAATTGCAGTGGAGCTATTTCAAATCCTTACAGATGATGCTGTGAAAGAGCTGCACTCAATATGCCAGCAAATTTGGAAAGCTCAGCAGTAGCCACAGGACTCGAAAAGGTCAGTTTTCAAGCCAATCCCAAAGAAAGGCAATGCCAAAAAAATGTTCAAACTACCACACAAGTGCACTCATCTCACAAGCTAGCAAGGTAATACTCAAAATTCTCCAAGCCATACTTCAACAGTACATGAACCATGAACTCTCAGATGTTCAAGCTGGATTTAGAAATCTCTGGCTGAGGAACCAGAGATCAAATTGCCAATATCTCATGGAGCATAGAAAAAGCAAGAGAGTTCCAAAAAACATCTACTTCTGCTTACTGACTACACCAAAGCCTTTGCCTGTGTGGATCACAACAAACTGTGGAAAATTCTTCAAGAGATGGAAATACCAGACCACCTGACCTGCCTCCTGAGAAATCTGTATGCAGGTCAAGAAGCAACAGTTAGAACCAGACATGGAACAACAGACTGATCCCAAATCGGGAAAGGAGTAAGTCAAGGCTTTGTATTGTCACCCTGCTTATTTAACTTATATGCAGAGTACATCAGGAGAAATGCCGGGCTGGATGAAGCACTGGCTAGAATCTAGACTACCAGGAGAAATATCAACAACCTCAGAAATGCAGATGACACCACCCTTATGGTAGAAAGCGAAGAAGAACTAAAGAGCCTCTTGATGAAAGTGAAAGTAGACAGCGAAAAAGCTGGCTTAAAACTCAACATTCAGAAAACTAAGATCATAGCATCTGGTCCTATCACTCCATAGCAAATAGATGGGGAAACAATGGAAACAGTGACAGTCTTTATTTTGGGGGGCTCCAAAATCACTGCAGATGGTGACTGAAACCATGAAATTAAAAGACGCATGCTTCTTGGAAGAAAAGCTATCACCAACCTAGACAGTGTATTAAAATGCAGAGACTACTTTTCCAACAAAGGTCCATCTAGTCAAAGCTATGATTTTTCCTGTAGTCATGTACGGATGTGAGAGTTGGACTATGAAGAACGCTGAGCACCGAAAAATTGATGCTTTTGAACTGTGGTGTTGGAGAAGACTCTTGAGAGTCCCTTGACTGCAATAGCAAACCAGTCAATCCTAAAGGAAATCAGCCCTGAATATTCATTGGAGGGACTGATGCTGAAGCTGAAACTCCAATACTTTGGCTACCTGATGAGAAGAGCTGACTCATTTGAAAAGACCCTGATGCTGGGAAAGATTGAAAGCAGGAGGAGAAGGAGACAACAGAGGATCTAATGGTTGGATGGCATCACCAACTTGATGGACATGAGTTTGAGTAAGCTCTGGGAGTTGGTGATGGACAGTGAAGCCTGGCCTGCTGCAGTCTATGGGGTCGCAGAGAGTTGGACATGACTGAGTGACTGAACTGAACTGAACTGACTTCTCATCTGTGTGTTTTTTTTTTTAAATTTTATTTTATTTTTAAACTTTACAATATTGTGTTAGTTTTGCCAAATATCGAAATGAATCCACCACAGGTTTAACAACATTCAGAATTTCTCTTACTAGAGCTCTTATCATATAGTATTATAACATTCATCATTATACTTCTTTGGTATTATAAATACCCAGAAGGGAGAGAGAAAGTTTGTCTCATTCATCCATTTATTGAGAAAGTGAGCACAAAGGAAATATATCTTGAGTCCACTTAAACTGTAATGCATTTGACTATTTAGGAAAAGGCAGAATAAGTTTAATAGCTCAAGAAGTTAAGAAGGTTGGGACTTTAGCCTGGATACTTTTGTGGAGGAGTTTATGAGTTGACTGGGAATCTAAAAAAAGTTTGAATAAAGATATATGTATGATAACCTGTATAATTAGTTAAATTATAGACTTGTAAACTTGCTTCTAAATAATGGATTCTAAAATATGTTTAAGAGTTAATACGATAAAAATAATTCCAAGTCTCTGTTTAAAAGAAGTGAGCTAATCAAAGTGGAAGGCTCATTTTATTAAAAGACATCTCATAATCTTCAATAAGATGACAGAATTTATATAAAAGAAGGAAGTGGCATTTCAAGTGGCACTGCCCAGAGTTACTTGACCAGAAGTTCCTTTTCATCTATGACCATCTCATGAGACAAAAGTTCCTCAGAACTCACTTTGGGATATGCCTGTCATCTATAGTAATGACTGGCAATCTAAGGTTGCTACCAGTCCAATTCTTGTTTCTATAAACAAATTTTTATATGAACAAAGCCAGACTTGCTCATAAATGCATTGTATGTGGCTGTTTTTGTGATATAATGGCAGGGCTGTATAGTTGTGACAGCAATCATTTGACCTGGAAATTAAAAAATGATAGTACTTGATACCTAGTTATTTATAGAAAATGCTTGCTAATTCCCAGCTTATAGTAATATTTTGTTCTTTCTTAAGCTTCACTATAAAAGTATCCTCTGGGTATAACTAGCGTTCACTACAATCAGCTGGACCCACGGCTGATGTGTCACACAGAACTGTTGCACAAATGCAGGACGAAATGATCCACAAAACTGGAGCGCATCACGTTTTCCTTAAACACTGAGCTGACCAGCAGTATTTTCTAAATTGAAAGGTGAACTCAGCAAAATATCTTTGGTTTTTCTGCTTTAAATTTTAATTAGAAACTAGTCAATACATATACTACCATATTAAAGTTTACAAATATAGACACATTTGTCATAAAGAAGTTTGAAACAAATACACTAAAATACCTTGAAAGAAAGTGAAGTCGCTCAGTCGCGTCTGACTCTGCGACCCCACGGACTGTAGCCTATCAGGTTCCTCTGCCCATGGGATTTCCCAGGCAAGGCTGCTGGAGTGGATTGCCATTTCCTTCTCCAGGGGATCTTCCCGACCCAGGAATCGAACCCAGGTCTCCCGCATTGCAGGCAGACGCTTTACCGTCTGAGCCACCAGGGAAGCACTGACAAACTGGAAATTTTACCAATGAAACTAAACTTTTATTTGATAATTTGAAGAAATCATACTCACATCCCAAAATACATTATAATGATTTATTTTGGTCACATAAGACTAGAGTTGAAAAAGATTTGTGATCTAGAGTTTATCTAAATGAAATATAAATTCATGTACAGTACATGGAATATTCAGATGATTTGATTTTTTAATTCCAATTTAGCAGTTAAAGAAAATGCATAGCTTTAATTCCTAATAGTAATGAGGATTCCTTTTTCTTCCATTGTTAACCCATATGATTGAAGTCAAATATTGAGCTGGTTCAGAACACATTCAACATTATTTTATAAATTGTTAGAATCAACCTGTTTGGTCATTAGTTTAAAAGAAAGACATTTGCAGAAATACAAGTTTTCTCTATTTCTATAATTAAGCAGAATTAGTCTGAAATTGTATTTTCATTTGTTTTTCTCCTTATCTCTCATCCTCCATCTCCACCAAAACATCTGACAGATACTGCATTGGGTTTTGGCTCTGCTCTCTTTCTCCCTGAGTGTTGAAAACCATCACATTTGGAAACTTGATTCCCCTGGAGAAACTGTTAAATGCCTTTAGGCTTATTTTAGAAGCCAAAGTCGGCATTTTTTTTTCCTCTTGTGGCAAGAACACATACAAGTTTTGATAGTTATTTCAAGGCAGCCCTTTGACTAGATTTTCAAAATAAAGAACTTTGACTTCCATATTTCTATTCTTCTTGGGAAAGAGGCCCAAGCTGATCATACATAACAAATAAATTCAACTAAATGTGCTGTGAAAAAGAAGAAAAGCAAACCCACACAACATACGTACAGAGATACACTATTATAAACAGCTCATGTCCCAGCATGAGTGTTAACTGGGATATACAACGCAATTCACTATTCTCATGGGAGTTTTCAGTTTACAATTATTTCTCATATTGTGAGCATTCCATCAGGGTGAGTACAATTCTTCCATTTATAGATCCAAAAGCTTTATAAAATATGATTCCTGAACATAAGCCAACTGTTTCATCTGGCATTCAACCATTAACTTGGTCATCTACCCCAAACCTAGAATAAAAACACTCTGTATAGAATCACTGTGAGTGACAAACTACTTTCCAACCAGGTGCCATAATCGTCCAGGCTGAAGCACCCATCCCTGGGAGGTCAAATGATTCACAAGAACACTGGGTAAGAGAGGCGCAGGGATAAGACTAGAATGCTAGTCTCCAGACTCCCACTCCCTGCTCCTCTGGTGCATCACAGAGCTTTCCCTTCTTTAGAAGACCACGTCCAGTCAAAATCAAACTGGCTTTTTCAACCATATGCCTTACCCTCCCTGGCATGCAACTGTGCTTCAGTCAAATTGGGTTTTCCATGCATGAGTTTGCTGCACATTATACAGGCTGTATACTTTGACTGTTTTCTCCATTCCTCCACACTGTAAAATAAAATTCCTTCAACTATCACCTTCCAAACAGGTTAAGTCATCCAAATTCCCACAGGTCAAAGTTATCATTTTTGTTTTGAATACTGAAGCACCTTTTCTTTATCTTTACTGTGCTGCTTATTAAATTCAAACTGGTATTATAATTGCATGTTAATTCCTTTATTAGGATGTAAAGTCCATTGAGGTTATAGAGTCCAGAATTTGGTAAGATTTTACAGGCTCAGAACCCTGTGTTACATACCAGAGGTACTGAACTCAGGCCCAATAATTTACAAGAACAGATAAACCTGTCTCATCACTAGCAAATAAATAAAACAAAACAAAAATAACAAAAACCTGACATCTTTACTTTCTAAAATTTATTCTTAAACTATTTTAAAAAGTCAGAACAACTGGAATTGTTCTATCAGCACTCTGGAATTCTCCCTGAGAGTCAGCATTCCCAAAATACTATTCTAAGTGGTTTCCACAAAAACACTTCAAAGTGCTTGCTTTCTGTTTTATTTTTGTAACAGTTCCATGAGTTTTAATCCACTGGATTTAGATACATGAATTCACTTAAGTGGGGCTTGGTCCACTGAGTGGACAGCAAAGACAGTTTGTTTTCTCAGTCAGAAAGGAAGGGTATCTTGTATTAAGTACTGAATCAAGCAGCAAAAAATTCTGATGATCCATTTTATCCCATTTTCATTTCCTCTTTGATGCTTTACTGTTTCTCTAAATAAAACAAAGACAATATTTAGGATGCAAACATGGTCTTCTATTAATAATTAAAGAACATAAATTTAAAGTGCCAGTGATTCCAGCTAAACTTGGTTACTCACAATACTTGTACAAAACCTTCTAAGAGAAACCGAGAGCTAAAGGTTTACAGAAGCGTTGATGATCAACATGTATATCTGTACATCTCTACTAGGAAAGAAGTTTACTTCTTTTCCTGCTTTATTTGAAACCCTCACGTTCCTCACAAACTCATGTTCATGTTCTACGGAATGCATCCTGATGTTACTAATGAAGAGTACAGCTAGTTCTTTTCCATTTTAAATGTTACCGTGATTATCTCAAAGTAATATTGGTGATGTAGATACTTTTTTCCCACTTTTGTTCTAACATAAGTTACATATTGGTTTATATATTTTTGGCCATTAAAAGGTTTCCTTTTCCATTACCATGTTGGTGTGATAATAAAGGAGAAGACTTCATGGTGTGTTTGTGTGTGTATGAGGCTTCACACTCAAGCACATACACACACATAGAGTCAAACACTTTCCTTCTCTTGGCATCCACAGACATTTTGTATTCTCCAGTTGAAGTCCTTCTCTAATAAAAATACAATATCAGAGGTCAAAAACCACATTACTTGATTAACAGCTCTCCATTGATGCCTTTCTCTGCTTTGTAAGGAATCAACACAAAACCTGATAACATGCTCTATTATCCACTGGAATAAAAACGAAGCTCCCAATTTTGCTTGCTCTACACCTAGCACTGTCCTTTTACACTCAATTTTTTGTGGTCTCTGCTGCTGTTGCCACTGCTGCTAAGTCACTTCAGTCGTGTCTGACTCTGTGTGACCCCATTGACGGCAGCCCACTAGGCTCCTCTGTCCCTGGGATTCTCCAGGTGTCCTTAATCTGCATGTCCCTGTTGAAAATTAATTTCTACCAGGTGGATCTGTGGACCTTTGAGCAGTGTCACGAGAAACTTGTTTTCTAATAAGTTATCTTTACCTGAGAAAAATGAAATCCCACTTTGTTTCACTGCCCTCCAGATGTAAAACATCTCTAAGAAAAGTCCACAGCCCTAGGCTTCCACACCCACTCTGGTGACTTCAGCTACTCACTTGGGCAGACAACACTTAATTCTGTTTCTTTAATTCAGTCTCCCTGGAATTCTAACTGCTTAGAGGATTATCCTCCTTGGAATACCTTATTTCAATTCACTAAAAATCACCTCGTAAACAACTTGTGTTTTCTTTCCCATGAACCAGATCTTTCAAGAAACATCAATTTCAGTTAAAGCTACACATTCTTTGTGATCTCTCCCAATGTTTATCTTCCACATTCCGTATACCTCTATTACCTACATCTAATCAGTGACTAAATCCTTTGATTTGCATGACTTAAATTTATCTTATATGTTGTAATGAAGATTAATCAATATTATACGGAGGCTGTTAAGTATTCAATAAAAAGCTGACTTGTTATCATTAAAATTATCCTGCTTTCACATTCATTCACTTTATAATACTTTTTGTGCTTTGAACTAAATGTTTAAGTCCTAACAATACTTTATAATTCTACTCAGATTCATTTTCTTCTATTTGCTTTGGGGGTCAAGGATGGTACATGGCCACATTCCTTTCTTCTAGTCTCCTAAGAGTATTTATTATTTTCATGATTCTTTCAGTCAAGTGTTGCTTCATGACATCATCTCTACTTAACTGAATAGCTCTTTATCTCTTGTATTGGCACTTTGCTCACACTCATATTTCTTTTCTTTCCCCAATTATATTGTGATTTCATGAAGGATGGTCTATATGCTCATATTTTGTGTATCCCACTCAAATGTCTGGCAACGTATATTTTTTAAGATGTTTAAAATCTTTTGTTGATTCTTGGATGACTGGTAATATCCTGTTCAACTGTTTTTGGTGGGATCAACCTTGTATAAAAATATGCTTGGGTGGTCACAGTTCACTTACGACTGCATGAGAATAATCTTTTTTCCAACTTCTCCAATGAAGAGTAAGGCATTGAAAAATATAATATGTTCCCACCATTTACCAAATATACTTAAGTCCACTCTATGTGTGTGTGCTCAGTTATGTCCAACTCTTTTCGACCCTATAGAATGTAGTCCACCAGGCTCCTCTGTTCATGAGATTTTCCAGGCAAGAAACTAGAGTGGGTTGCCATTTCCTACTCCACGATATCTTTCCAACCCAGAGTTCGAAAATGCGTCTCTTGTGTCTCCTGTATTGGCAGGCAAATCCTGTACCACTGCATCACCTGGGAAGCATGTCCACTCTACAAATACTTCTAAAAAAGGGGACCATGGAGCACTCATGAACCCAGGTATGCGGAGTCTCAGAATTATATTTAATTTGATTACTATTAGGATTATAATATTATGCTTATGATTAATGAATCTGATTTGTTAAAAAAGTATAACTGCTATATGGAGAAAATATTCTGCATTTATAATTCAATACATTAGCTATAAGAGTTCTATTATGTGTCCTCAGAGGAAAAACAGGACACATACATCAGAAATATGCAAGGTTGGATGCTTAGCAGAGAGAGGCTTGTCCCTTTCCCGCCTCCATATCGAGCTGGCTTTTCATCAAAATAGAAAAACACAAGTCCACAGTGTAGATACCAATAAGATGTTTCTTTCTTAATGTCATAAGTAAAGCAACATGTATTAATTTAAAAAAAAGAAACACTGCATAAAGGTTCCTCTCTATAGAAAAAGGATGTTTTAATTAATGGACAGAGCACCATTCTGTTTCTTAAAGCAACCTAAACCATGAGTGAACACAGCAAAGGACTTCTCATAGTCTGCCCCGTTAGCTTTCTACATGCCTAAATTCACAGAGACAGATGCAGTTTAACCAATGGAACTGTATTATGTGGACTTCCTAGTATCCCTTCAATAGCCAAATCGATAAAAACTCTTAAGTCAATCAGTGCCAAGTGGCCCCTAATATCTCCACATAGTAAACTGTCAAGCTAAGCCCTTCTTTATTGTTATCCCTGCTCAGAACCCAAATGCCAGGTGACCTAGGACTCCTACTAAATGGAATCCAATACTAAGAAGAGAACACTTGATTGTACACAGATTGCCTCCCTTATTATTTTCTTATTAAATAGTTCTCTACTGGGTTTTATTTTAAAAGGTTGCTTCTGAATATGTGTACTTTGAGAACAGTGCTTGCTGTCTTCACACCATGCCTTTTTCCCCAACAACAGGTTAGGTACTTAGCTCTTTAGTTTCAATAGGATCAAACTTCTACCTCTTTCAGGTCAAAATACATCATCTCTTATTTTTCAAACTAATGGTAGTCAGTGAACCATATATTTTCTGTAACTGGCAAAAAATAGGTTTCCCAGAGCAATTGAGACTAAAATGAATTGTACGGATTTACCGTGGCATGTCCGACAGTATGTTCACATGCACAATCTGGCTGTGACCTTTCATAAGATCAACCTGTGTTAATAACAACGATCTCCATTCCAGCTCTCTTAATGCACACTCGCTGCAGTGATAACAGAATGGGTGGGAATGTTTCTTTCTGAGGCCATCATTGGTAGAACATGGATGTGGTCAGCTGTTTTCTGATTGTCCAGTTTCACAGAGAACAATAAATCCTTCTTTCATTCTGACCATCCAGCTCAGAAAACATGCCACTCACTCCCCAGGACATCTAACAAGACTACTTTTTGACTTCTCCCATTTGCCTCAAGAAGCAATTTTGCCACTTCATTTATGAGAGAAGAAAAACTTCCATGAAGCATCTCTATGATGGCAGAGACCTCATGCTGGGAGTTGATCTTGCCACCCTGAAACTAATCTGGAAATATTTGTACCTTAATCTCCTGCAGAAATAAACCTTCTGGAGCTCTCAATCTGACATACACTGAAATTTGTACTATATCAGCTGTCACTGTGCACACTGCTAGGAATAAAAAGAAAATGCAGAAGCTTAAGTCCTGTGCTTGGAAGATTATTTCTTGTTTACGTTCTCCCTTTGCAGAAGATTTTCTGTTGCTCATTCATTACAGAGATTTTGTCTCCCTTCCTGAACTAGTCTCCCTTTGCTACCTCTCTTCATTTAGCATTAAATCGTATCACACAACCAAATCTTTTAACCTGGGTCTGCAAAGGCCTGTTTTGCTTATCTGACTGTTAGAGATTCTAAATGTAATTGCAGGCTTCTTACTCATCCAGGAGATAAGGCTGGTGGTCAAGAGGCCAGTTCGCTGCTGCTATTTCTCCCCAGTCTACTTCTAGCATCCTTGCTGATCTTATCAAAAAGAACTACTCCTTACATCATTTAACCTGCTGGTATGTGCAGGCTAAAAATAACAAATGATGTTGCTCAAGTGGTAGTAGATGGCAGGGAGCATGGTGCAACTGATCCCAAAGTAGGTTACTCCCTACAAGGAATGTGTCCTGCCCCGGTCACCATATACACTGATAGTTAGTTTTAATGGCATACCTGTGGTCCCCACATTTCTGTTTTCTTAAAGAAAAAACTTGGAAACACCTGTGCAGTGCTCTTTTGTGTCACAACTCAATTCTACAGAGATAAATATTAGAGTTGCCAAGGTCAGTGACCCTGCCTAATGGCATCATGGACAGCCAATCAAGAGCATGTCTCTGCTCACTGCAGGCTAATTAAGAGTTGAAGGAAGCCAGCAACACAGTGGCACTCGCATGGCCTCCCTCAGCACAGATTTTTGCCCTTGGCATTCTGAGAACAACTTGACATGTACTCTGGTAGATGCTAGTGTGCTTGCTTCAGCAAGTTTAAGTGAGTCTACCCTCTGTCATTGACTGCCAATTAATTTTAAACCAAATGGCTGGGAGAGGTAATATCAGGTATCCGGAGAAAATTACATGTGACAAATGTAGGATAAATAGTGTCATGAACACTGACTAGTCTTAAACTTCCAAAGTTTACCTTCTATTGTACTTGTTTCAGGGAGAGGAAAGTGATGCTAAGTGCTTTGGGGATTCTATATCAACCCTGCTTACCTTGTCCAATTACTTCTTATAGAAAGCAAGCATTTTTTTGACTTGTTTGCAAAAAGAGGCTAATGATATTACATTGAGAAGTTTTGTTGCCATAGGAAAGTGATTCATATATAAGTGACAGGGTGGTTTAATAGTATATACCCTAATTTCACTGCAGAAAATTAAGTATACAAATAATTTGCCAAACACCTTGACTCTGGTGCAGAGTCCCAGAAAATAGTTGTAGAAAGCTAGAAGGATTGTATATGATAATACAAAGATGTGAGATCAAGATTTAAAAAAAATTGCCTCAGTTTCCTCATTTGCATATTAGATGCTTCATAATCTTAATTTATGGTTTGAATACTTCTGTACTCCCAAATAAATTATGAGTACAATCATTAATTGACAGGATAACTATAACCCGTCTTCCCATTTTATCCTTTTATCTATATCCAAGATGCTAATGTACAAAGAGATCTTCACGATCCAGATAATCACTATCGTATGACCACTCACCTAGAGCCAGACATCCTGGAATGTGAAGTCAAGTAGGCCTTAGGAATCATCATTACGAATAAAGCTAGTGGAGGTGATGGAATTTAGGCTGAGCTATTTCAAATCCTAAAAGATGATGCTGTGAAAGTGCTACACTCAATATGCCAGCAAACTGGAAAACTCAGCAGTGGCCACAGGACTGGAAAAGGTCAGTTTTCATTCCAATTCCTAAGAAAGGCAATGCCAAAGAATGTTCAAACTACCGCACAATTGCACTCATCTCACATGCTAGTAAAGTAGCGTTCAAAGCCAGGCTTCAGCAATACGTGAACCATGAACTTCCAGATGATCAAGCTGGTTTTAGAAAAGGCAGAGAAACCAGAGAGCAAATCGCCAATATTTGCTGGATCATCAAAAAAGCTAGAGAGTTCCAGAAAAACATCTATTTCTGATTTATTGACTATGCCAAAGCCTTTGCGTGGATCACAGTAAACTGTGGAAAATTCTGAAAGAGATGGGAATACCAGACCATCTTACCTGCTTCCTGAGAAACCTGTATGCAGGTCAGGAAGCAACAACAGACTGGTTCCAAATAGGAAAAGGAGTATGTCAAGGCTGTATACTGTCACCCTGCTTATTTAACTTATATGCAGAGTACATCATGAAAATGCTGGGGTGGAAGAAACACAAGGTGGAATCAAGATTGCTGGGAGAAATATCAATAACTTCAGATATGCAGATGACAACACCCTTAATGCAGAAAGTGAAGAAGAACTAAAGGGCCTCTTGATGAAAGTGAAAGAGGAGAGTGAAAAAGTTGGCTTAAAACTCAACATTCAGAAGACTAAGATCATGGCATCTGGTCCCATCACTTCATAGCAAATAGATAGGGAAACAGTGGAAACAGTGGCTGACTTTATTTTTAGGGGCTCCAAAATCATTGCAGATGGTGACTGCAGCCATGAAATTAAAAGATGCTTACTCCTTGGAAGGAAAGTTATGACCAACCTAGACAGTACATTAAAAAGCAGAGACATTACTTTGACAACAAAGGTCCATCTAGTCAAGGCTATGGTTTTTCCAGTAGTCATGTATGGATGTGAGAGTTGGACTGTGAAGAAAGCTGAGCACCGAAGAATTGATGGTTTTGAACTGTGGTCTTGGAGAAGACTCTTGAGAGTCCCTTGGACTGCAAGGAGATCCAACCAGTCCATCCTAAAGGAGATCAGTCCTGGGTGTTCATTGGAAGGACTGATGTTGAAGCTGAAACTCCAATACTTTGGCCACCTGATACGAAGAGCTGACTCATTTGAAAAGACCCTCATGCTGGGAAAGATTGAGGGCAGGAGGAGAAGGGGACAACAGAGGATGAGATGGTTGGATGGCACCACCAAGTCAATGGATATGAGTTTGGGTGAACTCCATGAGTTGGTGATGTACAGCGAGGCCTGGTGTGCTGTGGTTCATGGGGTCGCAAAGAGTTGGACACGACTGAGTGACTGAACTGAATGGGGAAATAAAGTTAAGGAACAACAGTGGAAGGAAAGCTATGACAAACCTAAGCAGTTGGTTAAAAAGCAGAGACACTGCTGACAGAGGTCCATATAGTCAAGGTTATGGTCTTCTCAGTGGTCAAATATGGTTGTGAGAGTTGGACTGTAAAGAAGGCAGAATGCCAAAGAATTGATGCCTTTGAATTGTGGTGTTGAAGAAGACTGCTGAGAGTCCCCTGGACAGCAAGGGGATCAAACTAGTCAATCTTAAGGGAAGTCAATCATGAATATTCATTGGAAGGACTGATGCTTAAGCTGAAGCTCCAATATTTTGGTCACCTGATTCAAATAGAGGACTCACTGGAAAAGTCCCTGATGCTGGGAAAGATTGACAGCAGAAGGATATAGGGCATCAGAATGTGAGATGACTGGATGGCATCACCAATGCAATAGACATGAACTTGGGCAAAATTTCTGAGATGGTGACGGACAGGGAGGTCTGGCGTGCTGCACTCCATGGTGTCACAAAGAGTTGCACATGACTGGGTGACTGAACAACAACCACAGAGTCTGTATTACTTATACAAAGCTTGGATTAAGAACGATAAGCTACATTGTTAAAAAATTCTATTTTTTCTTATAATAGGTCTTGACTATTTTTTGACCTGCTATCACTTTCTGGACAATAATGTTCATGGAATTGGCTACTGTATTAAATATATTATTATATTTTGTCTGAAAAAAATATTCCCATTTAGAATTTCTACAGATGGTGGGCATATCATACTGAAACATTTGCCATGTTTTAACAAGACCAGTGAACAGTGAACAACAGCAGTAAGTAGGATCCTGTGACATCCAGTACCTGGAGCAGAAGCCCAACAAATACAGTTTTACCCCTCACTTTCTTTCCTCCTCTCTGCTCTACAACCACACACCTCTACTCTCTCAGTTGACTGCTTTCTATTTTGTTACAAGAGGAATTGAGACTCAGTACCCATGAGACACATGGTCCTAAGCTAACTGGTAACCCAAATGAGTGGTACCAAACAACATGATGCAACTCCAGGTAATCAGCCTTTGATATGGTACATTTAAAAATGTAGCTTATTTACACAGCAGAAATAGAGACGCAGAAGTAGAGAACAGAGCTATGGATATCTTAAGGGGAAAAGAGGAGGATAGGATGAATTGGGAGATTGGGATTGACATACACACACACTACTAATATTATGTATAAAATAGATAACTAATGAGAACCTGCCGTATAACACAGGAAACTCTACTCAGTGCTCTGTGGTGACCTAAACGGGAAAGAAATACAAAAAAGAGGGGGTATATGTACACATATAGCTGATTCATTTTGCTGTATAGTAGAAACGAATGCAACATCCTAAAGCAACTAAATGTCAATACTTTTTTAAAATAAAAATACCCGCCTTTACCCTTAGTTTATTACTAGTCATAAAATAAATAAATTTCCAAAAGGAGGCAATAAACTGGATGGCTGATAATTTATGTTGGCTTCTTTGGATGTCTCTTACAGCTCTCAATTTTTAACCATCTCTTAGTTAGCTCAAAACTTATTCACTGATACACTGATGATGCAGACTACGGCATATTATCTCTTCCTCTACCACTTCAATTGTAATAGATGATCTGTTTGTTTAATGACATTTCCTCAGTAAAGTTATTGGATCTACAAGGAAAAATTTTAGAATAACTCCAAGTTCCCTCCTAGCTTTAAGCTGCAAGTGATGAGTGATTGGTGGGAATTTATAGTATGCAAAAGTAGCATTTCTTGATGCAAACTTCTTCCATTAACTCTTATCAGCTTATCAGAAGGAAAAAAAAATCCACATTATTTTATCTCAAAGATTCTACATCATCTTTGATGTAGATGCTCAACATCAGAAAGAAAAGCTTGGGAATCTGTTTACTTATAACATTAATTTCAACATGTTTTTCTTTATTGTAAAGATAAAAAGAAATCACATTTGTGAAACTAGGGCGTTTTATTGATTTTTGCATTAGGTTTATGTGGTAAAGGACTAAAGCCAAAGTTTGTTTTTTAAGTGTAAATAACATGGACTTCTTATTTTGAATTTCTTTTGGGATTTATACGTAGGGCATTTCCAAATATTTTTGTTCTCAAGATTATTATCTCAGGTGGAGATTAAGGTAAAAATAATGAAGCTGTTGAACTAGGAAAAATGTACTTTTGGTTCAAGACACATATCTGAAAAGAAGTTAGTGTCAATTGACAAGGATTCAGACAAATAACACAAGGCAAGCTGAGGAGCATTCAAATGACAAAGTACACAATATATTCAGAAAATTAGAATGCTTATGATTGAAATTTAACATTAGAATTAAATCTTATCCCTATATTACTGTTTTCTATCCTACTGGTTTATGCTAATTTTAAGACTAAATTGCCATATGAAATTAGTCAATTTCACTGCCATTTTGCTTATAAATAGTCCTTAAGGAAATAATTACTAGAAATCAACAAAATGTCATAACCTTTAATCTATTCTTCAAATACATATTTGTCTTTATTCAGAATAGTCAAGGGTACTGCAACATTACTTCCAAAAGAGTAAAGCTATAAAGAAACGTTCAATAATGGAGAATTTTTCATCAATAATACTTAGAATATACAAATTTTATTTTATATATTATTATATGGTAGTTCAAATATTTCATAAAGGTAATATTAAAATAGGATATGCTTTAATAGATTAAATAATCAATTATAGAACACTGTATATATGTATGTCAGAATTAGAAATATATAAAATAAATATGCATGTAGGTAAAAACTGGGTGTGAATACACAAAAAAGAACTGCCATTAGGGGTTATATTTTAATTTTTGTTAAATTATTCAGTCATGTTTTTAAAAGTTAGCTTAGTTGAGAATTTAAGTATAACATAAGCTGGTGTTATGAAAATTAACAAGAGTAACAGCCTCGAATTTAAACCAGGTTATAAAGTCAGTCTGCAAAATTCAAACTTTGACGTAAGCTAGAGACAACTTATTACGCTAAACTATATTTTTGTGAACTGATTAATATTTTAAAAATATTTTATATTTAACATTGTATTGCAATACAGTATATACATTATATATTATATAATACATATAATGATATATGTATTAATATACTATAACTATCAGAAATAACAAAGACACAGAAAAACATCTAAAATGTATTGCCAAGTAGATGCAGAATAGAAACACGCAATGCTGGAGAGAGAGATTAATTTCATTCATTACTGTAATAGTTTGCTAGGACTGCCTTAAAAAAGTATCACACTGAGTTGGTTAAAAAAAAAGGAAGAAAAAAGAAAAAGTGTGGGCTCATGGTTCTGGATGCCAGAAGTCTGAGATCAAAGGGCCACATGCCTTCTAAAGGCACTAGGGAGGGTCTGCTCAGGCTTCCCCTGGAGCTTCTAGTACTTCCTTGGCTGTGGCAGGATCCCTCCCCATTTCACATGGTGTTCTCCCTGTGTGCCTATTTGCATTCAAATTTCCCCTTTGTATACAGGCCCAGTCTACTCCAGTGTGACATCAGCTTAAGTAATTACAGACTCAACAGTCCTATTTTCAAACAAAGTCAGGTCCTGATGTATCCAGGGTTAGAATTTCCACATACAAATTTTGACAGGACACAAATCAGCCTGAGCATTTACTACCAGAGTGAGAAGGAAGGAAGCTTCTAGCTCAGCTGGTAAAGAATCTGTCTGCGATGTGAGAGAGACCTGGGTTCCATCCACGGGTTGGGAAGATCCCCTGGAGAAAGTCTACCCACTCCAGTATTCTGGCCTGGAGAATTCCACGGACTGCATAGTTCATAGAGAGTCAGACAGGACTGAGAAACTTTCACTTTGAGAAGGAAGGGGAGAAAGGGACTTCCATCCTGCTGCCATGGGAAGAGCTTTTGGAGATGCACATGCAGCTTCTTTTGGCTCTGCTTTTTCACATCTGTAGGAAGAGATGTACCTTAGCTAAAGAGTGAACTCAGGGAGAAAACATTAAGCTCACCCTTTTAAACTCCTTCTGTCAATTTGCCTGTTTTCAAGTCCTTTGGGTTTTTCCTTCAGAGGTAAAAATATGACGTGAATAAATGAATGAATGAATGGAAACAAATAGGCAAAAAAATCCCAAGTGGTAAAATAAATGCCAAAACATTAACTATGTTTAATATGGGTGGTAGCAATCCCTGTGATTATATATTTTTATTTTTATTATTTGTACAATTTTAAATTAGAAAGCAAGATATATACGTACCATAGGTACACATATATGTGTGTACCATACATATGTATGTACCATAGGCAGTAATTATAATTAATAGCTACTGAATACTTAATGTGTGCCACACAGTACTGTAAGTGATTTATATGCAATAGTATTTATGATGGGTGGATATACGGATTAAAAAATAAATAAGTGGATGGACGGATGGCAATTACAATTCATCTTTCTAAGCATTCTCAAGATCTTAGTTCTTGACACCTAGGGACTTTTAGGGGGCGGCTAATATTAAGGACAGTTACTCCTTGGAAGGAAAGTTATGACCAACCTAGATAGCATATTCAAAAGCAGAGACATTACTTTGCCAACAAAGGTCCGTCTAGTCAAGGCTATGGTTTTTCCTGTGGTCATGTATGGATGTGAGAGTTGGACTGTGAAGAAGGCTGAGTGCCAAAGAATTGATGCTTCTGAACTGTGGTGTTGGAGAAAACTCTTGAGAGTCCCTTGGACTGCAAGGAGATCCAACCAGTCCATTCTGAAGGAGATCAGCCCTGGGATTTCTTTGGAAGGAATGATGCTAAAGCTGAAACTCCAGTACTTTGGCCACCTCATGAGAAGACTTGACTCATTGGGAAAGACTCTGATGCTGGGAGGGATTGGGGGCAGGAGGAGAAGGGGACGACAGAGGATTAGATGGCTGGATGGCATCACTGGCTCAATGGACGTGAGTGTGAGTGAACTCCGGGAGTTGGTGATAGACAGGGAGGCCTGGTGTGCTGCGATTCATGGGGTCGCAGAGAGTCAGACATGACTGAGCAACTGAACTGAACTGAATGTTAAGGACCCAACGTCCGAGGTCAGGGGCAGAGGCTGATAGGAGCTACCCCATGTCCAAGGTCAGGGGCTGTGGCGGAGAGGAGCAACCCCATGTCCAAGGTCAGGAGGAGTGACCTCCTCCAAGGTAAGGAGCAGCGGCTGCGCTTTGCTGGAGCAGCCATGAAGAGACACCCCACGTCCAAGGTAGGAGAAACACAAATAAGACGGTAGGTATTGCGAGAGCACATCAGAGGGAAGATACACTGAAACCATAATCACAGAAAAAGAGCTAAATCTGATCACACAGACCACAGCCTTGTCTAACTCAGTGAAACTAAGGCATGCTGTGTGGGGCCACCCAAGACGGGTGGGTCATTGTGGACAGGTCTGACAGAATGTGGTCCACTGGAGAAGGGAATGGCAAACCACTTTAGTATTCTTGCCTTGAGAACCCCATGAACAGTATGAAAAGGCAAAATGATATGATACTGAAAGAGGAACTCCCCAGGTTGGTAGGTGCCCAATATGCTACTGGAGATCAGTGGAGAAAGAACTCCAGAAAGAATGAAGGGATGGAGCCAAAGCAAAAACAATACCCAGCTGTGGATGTGACTGGTAATAGAAGCAAGGTCCGATGCTGTAAAGAGCAATATTGCATAGGAACCTGGAATGTTAGGTCCATGAATCAAGGCAAATTGGAAGTGGTCAAACAGGAGATGGCAATAGTGAACATCAACGTTATAGGAATCAGCAAACTAAAACAGACTGGAATGGGTGAATTTAACTCAGATGACCATTATATCTACTACTGTGGGCAGGAATCAGTACTTGGATGCAATCTCAAAAACGACAGAATGATCTCTGTTCATTTCCAAGGTAAACCATTCAATATCATGGTAATCCAAGCCTATGCCCCAACCAGTAATGCTGAAGAAGCTGAAGTTGAACGGTTCTATGAAGACCCACAAGACCTTTTGGAACTAACACCCAAAAAATATGTCCTTTTCATTATAGGGGACTGGAATGCAAAAGTAGGAAGTCAAGAAACACCTGGAGTAACAGGCAAATTTGGCCTTGGAGTACAGAACGAAGCAGGGCAAAGGCTAATAGAGTTTTGCCAAGAAATACACTGGTCAGAGCAAACACCCTCTTCCAACAACACAAGAGAAGACTCTACACATGGACATCACACAGGGTCAACACCGAAATCAGTCTGATTATATTCTTTGCAGCCAAAGATGGAGAAGCTCTACACAGTCAGCAAAAACAAAACTGGGAGCTGACTGTGGCTCAGATCATGAACTCCTTATTGCCAAATTCAGACTTAAATTGAAGAAAGTAGGGAAAACCACTAGACCATTCAGGTATGACCTAAATCAAATCCCTTATGACTATACAGTGGAAATGAGAAATAGATTTAAAGGACTAGATCTGATACACAGAGTGTGTCTGATGAACTACGGACAGAGGTTCGTGACACTGTACGGGAGACAGGGGTCAGGACCATCCCCATGGAAAAGAAATGCAAAAAAGCAAAATGGCTGTCTGAGGAGGCCTTACAAATAGCTGTGAAAAGAAGAGAAGCAAAAAGCAAAGGAGAAATGGAAAGACATAAGCATCTGAATGCAGAGTTCCAAAGAATAGCAAGAAGAGATAAGAAAGCCTTCCTCAGCGATCAATGCAAAGAAATAGAGGAAAACAACAGAATGGGAAAGACTAGAGATCTCTTCAAGAAAATTAGAGATACCAAGGGAACATTTCATGCAAAGATGGGCTCGATTAAGGATAGAAATGCTATGGACCTAATAGAAGCAGAGATATTAAAAAGAGGTGGCAAGAATACACAGAGGAACTGTACAAAAAAGATCTTCACGATCAAGATAATCATGATGGTGTGATCACTCACCTAGAGTCAGATATCCTGTAATGTGAAGTCAAGTGGGTCTTAGAAAGCATCACTATGAACAAAGCTATTGGAGGTGATGGAATTCCAGTGGAGCTATTTCAAATCCTGAAAGATGATGCTGTGAAAGTGCTGCACTCAATATGCCAGCAAATTTGGAAAACTCAGCAGTGGCCACAGGACTGGAAAAGGTCAGTTTTCATTCCAATCCCAAAGAAAGGGAATGCCAAAGAATGCTCAAACTACCGCACAATTGCACTCACATCACACGCTAGTAAAGTAATGCTCAAAATTCTCCAAGCCAGGCTTCAGCAATACATGAACTGTGAACTTCCAGATGTCCAAGCTCGTTTCAGAAAAGGCAGAGGAACCAGAGATCAAATTGCCAACATCTGCTGGATCATTGAAAAAGGAAGAGAGTTCCAGAAAAACATCTATTTCTGCTTTACTGGCTATGCCAAAGACTTTGACTGTGTGGATCACAATAAACTGTGGAAAATTTTGAAAGAGATGGCCATACCAGACCACCTGACCTGCCTCTTCAGAAACCTGTATGCAGGTCAGGAAGCAACAGTTATAACTGGACATGGAACAAGAGACTGGTTCCAAATTAGAAAAGCAGTATGTCAAGGCTGTATATTGTCACCCTGCTTATTTAAATTATATGCAGAGTACATCATGAGAAACGCTTGGCTGGAAGAAGCACAAGCTAGAATCCAGATTGCCAGGAGAAATATCAATTACCTTGGATATGCAGATGACACCACCCTTATGGCAGAAAGTGAAGAGGAACTAAAAAGCCTCTTGATGAAAGTGAAAGAGGAGAGTGAAAAAGTTGGCTTAAAGCTTTCAGAAAACAAAGATCATGGCATTGGGTCCCATCACTTCATGGCAAATAAATGGGGAAACAGTGGAAACAGTGTCAGACTTTATTTTTGGGGGCTCCAAAATCACTGCAGATGGTGACTGCAGCCATGAAATTAAAAGACGCTTAATCCTTGGAAGGAAAGTTATGACCAACCTAGATAGCATATTCAAAAGCAGAGACATTACTTTGCCAACAAAGGTCCGTCTAGTCAAGGCTATGGTTTTTCCAGTGGTCGTGTATAGATGTGAGAGTTGGACTGTGAAGAAAGCTGAGCATTGAAGAATTGATGCTTTTGAACTGTGGTCTTGGAGAAAACTCTTGAGAGTCCCTTGGACTGCAAGGAGATCCAACCAGTCCATCCTAAAGGAGATCAGTCCTGGGTGTTCATTGGAAGGACTGATGCTGAAGCTGATACTCCGATACTTTGGCCACCTCATGCAAGGAGTTGACTCATTGGAAAAGACCCTTATGCTGGGAGAGATTGGGGGCAGGAGGAGAAGGGGACGACAGAGGATGAGATGGCTGGAAGGCATCACCGAGTCGATGGACATGAGTTTGGATAATCTCCGGGAGCTGGTGATGAACAGGGAGGCCTGGCGTGCTGCGATTCATGAGGTCACAAAGAGTCGGACACATCTGAGCAACTGAAGTGAACTGAATGTTTAGGATGAATATAATATTTGGGTCCTGAGAAATCATAGTCCCCAGAAACGTGTCTTAGTCTGCTTGAAACCAACATCCTTGCTGAATAATTTGGACAGAAAACACTTTTCATCAGATCTAACATTTATAACCAGACAGAAATATGAGGCAAGATTGAGGTGAACAAGCAGATTTTAATAATTACCATTTAAAAAGCAGTAAAAAAATGTGCATGCTGGTCATTAATGGTGAAATTACAGACATAGGTCAATCAATGTCTAATTATAGACAAGTGTAAAGACTCTGAGTTCTATATCCTGATATTACTTTCTAGAATTCTTTCCTAGTATCTCAGATCTACCAACTCTAGTCATTATCTCCTATCCTAATGGACTCACAAAACCTCTCTGGCTCAAGCAATTATACGTCTTTTTGACAGTATTCTTGTTGTCTATGTAGCCTCGATATCACTACCAACATAGTACATGGAAATACACAATGAACCATTTCCTAAATTTCCCCTACAGAATGCATGTGTGTAAAACACAAATTCTCCCCTCAAATTGAAAAATCCATGGCATTTTTACATACACGACAGTAGCATGCACTACAGAATCCAGTTGGCTGATGGGATTTCATTTTGTTCTACTTAATGTACATAAAATTCCGACATGGTAAATATTGTTTTTTACTTATTTCTATACAGGAGACAACTGAGCGTGAGATGGGCTTCCCAGGTGGTGCTAGTGGTAAAGAACCCACCTGCCAATGCAGGTAGACGTAAGAGACAGGGGTTTGATCCCTGGGTCAGGAAGATCCCTGGAGGAGGACATGGCAACCCACTCCAATATTCTTCCCTGGAGAATGCCTTGGAAAGAGGAGCCTGGTGAGCTAGGGCTCAGAGGGTCACAAAGCGTCAGACATGACTAAAGTGACTTAGCATGCATGGACCAAAGGGAGACAGATTATGCAAATTTCTCACAGTCACATTGGGCACACACTGTGGCCAAGATCTGAAGTTTGTAGTAGGAATCTAGAATCCTGGCTCTTCAACATGATATTCTATAATATCTACTTACATATCAAATGTTTCACTTCTGATATAAAGAAAGAAAAGAACTATTTCCACTGTCCTAGAAAAATCGCTGGCTTTGATATCTTAAAAATGTATTCATTTAAAATTTTTCTATGATCAAACTCAGTGTATTACTTTGATATGGCCTTGCCTCTATGAGGTCAACTGCTTTTATGATACGTATTTGAGAATGCTAATTTAATATTTTCAACATAGGACATTGATTTTCAGGTCAAGCTCTTTAAAAACAGTGAATTAAATAAAAATTGGCCTCGGCTTATGAAATCAAATATCATGACCAGTCGTCAGGGAAGAACAGTAATGATTTTAGCTCTATGAATCTGAGTCAGCCTAAAAGCAATAGGATTAGGCTTAAAAGCAGGCATGACAGAGTACAGTTGAGTAAACTTTCAACCAGTCATACTTTTGTAGATTTGAAATTTACCCATAGATCTAGATGGTTTCTGAAAGATTCCCTGATATATATAAATGTCACCTTTGAGTGATACGGTGGTAGATGCAGGTCTGATCTGCTTCACCCTTAAATCCCTGCTTATGTGAGAGTCCTCCAGACAGTTCTCTGAAGGAAATGAAGTTGCAAGTGCAAGTTGCTGGCACTCACATCTTTTGTCCCCTGCCTTCCCGTGTGACACAGAAAGTCTACTCATTGTTCTTGTCTGCCAATAAGAGCAGAATAGTGAGCTTGCTCTCTGAAGAAGAGTCTTCAAAAATACAGCTTCAAGAAAGTGGAAGATTTTTTTCTGTGTCACTGGGCTGTCCAGCAGTGGTGAGATTAGCCCTTTCTTAGATCAGTATCGTAAATGCTGAAATATGTTAATAAAGGGCATATTTTTAATTCAACCTATTTTGAGAGTCTCTTAACCACACATGGACATACACACATTTTCATATCTCATTTAAATGTTTGGAAACATAAAATAAGAAATGACATCAAAATATAAAATAGTCAAAAAAAATATAAAATAGTCAAACCTTAGAGGCTTCTTTCTGAATTCTAAAACAAAGAATTAGGACTCCTGTTAATAATAGCACTGAGTGGCAGATGAGAACGTAGTAATCCCTGGAGTGAAAGGGGGAAGTCTAATCAACATCTGAACTGAAATGTGATTAATTACTAAGTACTGTGAACAAGCAACTATCTGGAGCAACTATCCGGAGAGACTATCTGGAGAGATGACTATCTGGAGAGACAAGGGGATGTTCCTGACTTTACATGAAAGTGTTCTTAGCAATGGGTGAGAAGAATGAAAACTTGAAAGTGTACAGCTGGTTTTAGAAAGAGCAGAGAAAAAAGCCTAAGATCAAATAAAAGATTGTTCAAACGCAAAACCTAAAAATAAGAGGAGATAACAGAAAGACACACCTATTTAGAAAGAGAGGCAAAGCAGGAATCCTTCCATCAAAAAGAGATATTAATAGTTTGGGAAAACACTGGAGACAGATACAAAAGGGGAAGACAAAGTATTCAACTATAAGGGAAGACATGCCATCAGGAAAACCAATAAAGTTCTTTTTCTTAATGAAGTTCAAAAGAAAAGGCATCAACTGGCTCTTAGAAAGGCACAGTTCTCTTTAAAAAAACTGGGCAGGTATTTTTATTTAAAGCAGTCCTCAAGAAGAGAGTGGGAAGGGACATAAGAAATACTCAGATCCAATTCTTATCACTATATAGACAGGGTATTTTTACAGACAAGGCAAGGCTGGCGAGTTTGCATTACTTGCAAAGATAGAACAGGTTCAAGCATGGATTCCCATGCCCCCAGCACTGATTTTCATTTCAAATACCTAAATCCTTATCCTTGCACATATCTACACCATGACCCAATCCTACACTCATCAATTCTAAATCTATTCCTCAAAGGAGACAACAACAACAAATGAAAACAAAAAGGAAGTTTTTCCTCATTTGCTATCAGTCCCAAAGAGTCAAACTGAAGCTTTAAACAAACATTTCTAAGGTGACGGGACATGAAGCAAAAAAGGAGGCCACTGCAACCAATTAAACTTCAGAGTAAATTTAGATAAAAATTTGAAATGAGACTGAGGCTCTCAGGTCATGGCCCTCAGCTGTAGAACAGTGCCAAGCGACTTGTGATGACCACAAGGAATTCAGAGTTCACATCAACAATGCACAGCCAAGATCTCTGTCCAACAGTTTCTTAGAAAAAGCACCAATGTCTAGTATACCCACCCTGCAGCTGGAAACAATCTGATTCTAAAGGAATGCTAGAGCTCAGACAATCTTCAGTTCAGTTCAGTTCAGTTCAGTCACTCAGTCGTGTCCAACTCTCTGCAACCCCGTGAATCGCAGCACACCAGGCCTCCCTGTCCATCACCAACTCCCGGAGTTCACTCAGACTCACGTCCATCGAGTCAGTGATGCCATCCAGCCATCTCATCCTCTGTCATCCCCTTCTCCTCCTGCCCTCAATCCCTCCCAGCATCAGAGTCTTTCCCAATGAGTCAACTCTTCGCATGAGGTGGCCAAAGTACTGGAGTTTCAGCTTTAGCATCATTCCTTCCAAAGAAATCCCAGGGCTGATCTCCTTCAGAATGGACTGGTTGGATCTCCTTGCAGTCCAAGGGACTCTCAAGAGTCTTCTCCAACACCACAGTTCAAAGGCATCAATTCTTCGGCGCTCAGCCTTCTTCACAGTCCAACTTTCACATCCATACATGACCACAGGAAAAACCATAGCCTTCACTAGACGGACCTTTAAATTCTTTATTTTCTGAGAACAAAGCCCTGTCCAAAAGAGTTACTGTCATATGGCTCAGGTCACAAAGGAAGTCAACAATGAAAACAGGTCTCAAAACCCACAGGTCTGTCATGGTGACTATACAAACCAAGTGATCACTGGTACAATTACAGGACTGATTTCACAAATACTACCCAGTTAGTACCTTCAGCACCACTGAGATCCATCTTTCTTTTCAGAACAATATCATCTCCTTTCCCATAGTCCTCCAAAACTGATGATGTGCATATGTATATTTATGTAAGTATTAAAGAAAACAAACTTCATGGTGAGATAAAACTTTTTCTATCAAAATAGAAAGAAATAATAAAATAGGAGAGTATGAAGACCACCATAGCCACTCTTTCAAAGAAGTAAACACACCATTTTACATTGAATAATAGCTCTGATTTACACTTACATTAAAGTAAATCAAATAATGTAAGTGAACAATATTTATGCTTCGATTCCTTTTCTCCCAGTTACCTAAGTACAAAGCAAGAAGTTTTAAAATTACAGCTGACCCTTGAATTACACTGGTGTGAACTTGGCAGGTCTACTCATATATGGATTTTTTTCTTAAAAGTGAATACTACAGTACTATATAGTCCATGGTTGTTTGAATCTACAGATACACAACAGAGATCTGTGAATATGGAGAAACCAACTCTATGAAGGGCTGACTCACAGTTATAGCTATGGATTTTCAACTGTGTAGGGTCAGTGTCCAAACCCTTGTATGTGTTGTTTAATGGTCAATTGTAGTTACTTTTATAAAACTGCATTTCCTTCATCAGTCAAGATTCTCTTTTAAGTTTCTGGCCATACCCTGCAGCATTTAGGATCTCAGTTCCCCGACTAGGGATCGCACCTGCATCCTCTGCATCAGAAGATGGAGTCTCAACCACTGTACCATGAATGAAGTCCCCATAAGTCAACTTCTAATTGATGGCTTTGATTTTAAAAATACAGAGGCTAAAACATCTCCTACCTTATATTTTTATTTAGTAGAAACATTTTGGACAAATGAAAGAATTTGTTCTTTTACCTTGACAGAATACCTAGGTGAAACTGACAAAATGGAGAGATGGCAGCCTCTTTTACTTCTCTTAATGATAAATATATAATCTTCCAACAGTAGGGCGATTCACAGTATGGGTAATCAAACTGGCACCAAGAACATAGGGTGTTGAAACTGAAGATGTAAAGACGTCCACTGGGAGTTAACAAGTCAATTACTCTCAAAACACGGCTTCTGGCACATACAGAAACAGGGCACTAAAATCTCATTCCCTAGCGCTCCAATGCTAGTTCAGTTTTAATTCTTCAACTCGCATAAAGCTGAGATTGTCTCTTACAAGATCAAGTGTGAGAGCAAACACTGCCATGGGTTATTTCTGGTAGAAGTCAGGGAAATCACATGAATCTCATTAGGAATATCAAGACAGATTTTTACTTGAGTCTGAATTTGTAAAATTGCATGTACTATCCTTGCAAGGACATTCCTGACCGCTAATAATGGGGGAGATAATTCTACTCATCAGATTGAATTCTTACTTCTAGAGATAATACAAAAGAGATCAAATAAGGTCAGAAACCTCAGGAGAAGAGTCAGGGAAGAGTCAATATTTCCTTTTTAATTGAATAAGTGCATTAAGGGCTGAAAGGATAAATGAAAACTCACATTCAACAGTTGAGTCACTATTCTATCCTCACATTTGGGACTGCAAACAGAGAAAGGGTATCACATTATTTAGGTATTGTGGTAGTTAACTGAAAACAAACTATGGGTAACAACTTGGATCCCTAAGAACTTACTGCTTCCCACATTGGAGGGATGGAGATTCAGTGCAGATGGAAAATGCATCCCATTTGTTCCTCCACCCTTCCTCTGGACTAAGTTGCTGCTAATGAATTCCTGACTATTCCTAGGCAAAACTTAGCAAATCATGCCTCGTTCATGCTCCCTTCCTCACCTGAGCTCTTTCTCTTGCTTTCTGACTCTGGTCATGCAGAAAGACCCAAGGTGACAGGAGAACACACTGGGAGCAACAATTTTTCCCCTTTACTTCAACAAAGGAACGGGTAGATTCTCAAGCCTGCTGGTGTCCCCAGCTGACAAGTGACAATACTAAAAGATGAAAGCCTTTGGTTTAATGTTATTAACCATATCTTCACTCCTGTGGTGTTGGAGAAGACTCTTGAGAGTCCCTTGGACTGCAAGGAGATCCAACCAGTCCATTCTGAACGAGATCAGCCCTGGGATTTCTTTGGAAGGAATGATGCTAAAGCTGAAACTCCAGTACTTTGGCCACCTCATGCGAAGAGTTGACTCATTGGAAAGGATTCTGATGCTGGGAGGGATTGGGGGCAGGAGGAGAAGGGGACGACAGAGATGAGATGGCTGGATGGCATCACTGACTCAATGGACGTGAGTCTGAGTGAACTCTGGGAGTTGGTGATGGACAGGGAGGCCTGGCGTGCTGCAATTCATGGGGTCGCAAAGAGTCGGACATGACTGAGCGACTGATCTGATCTGATCTGATCACTCCTTGGAAAATTCATTTTCCTAGATTTAAGAGTCATTTTTATATGTCTCCGATCACTTCTGTTAGTAAAGATAATCCTTTACCATATGAGTCATCCATGGGGATTATACACTTTTGTAAATTTCCATAGTAAAATAACCTAAAACATTGCTTAAAAAACAAGGAAATCTCTAACACATGGTCTAAACAACTAAAAACATCAGGATGGCTTATTTCCTTTTATTCCCAAATTTTATAGAGGATTATTCCCAAATTATTTCAGAAGGTAAAATATGGAGTAACTCCTTGACTAGACCACATTTCTCAGATCATAGGATATAATATTTTAAGAATATTTTCTCAAGGGAAAAAGTCTGTGTAAATAATCATCTCTAAATAACAAAAGAAAAATGTAAATAGCACCTACATGATAATGCCAATATATAAGAACTAAATCATTAGAATGAAGCCCAGTCCCAATCAGTGTAGTTTTAAAAAGGAAACTGAATATGTCAATGAAATGACAAAATACATTGACAATGGATTACACTTCGCAGGCCGTGATGGAATAGGATTTTATTTACTTATTTGGGATGAACTCTAAGCCAATGCATATTGTGATGAAAATGGTGAAGCAGCAACAAACTTGGATTAAAAGACCCCTGCTGCTCTTCTATCAGTGGATTTAATACAAGCTTTCTGAAAATCTACCCTGGCAGTAGCAAAAGGTAATGATTCCATTGGCAGGGAAGAAGTATCATGACACAGCTAGACAAGGACATGAGGGAAATCTAAAGCATAGCATCTCCACTTTTCACAGTTCACGGATGAAAATCTATCAACTGTAAATTGGTCTTCCAGTCTTCCACGGTAATATGGCCGAGAAAGAAGCATCCTAACTGAAATAAAAATAGGAGCTGTTAAAAGACTAGGCTATCAAGATATTTTGGTATGGCATTTTGCCAATGATCCATCATGGTGACCCATGGCACGACATTCATGGGATGGTCACCATCACCAAGTTACTCTAACAAGAGTCAAGACAATTGATCCAGCTCAATAGGGTAAACCAATTTGGCTCATGAAATGATCAACATACCCTGTGCAAGAAGGCAGATCCCTTTAAGGTCTTTTATAGCCTAGGAGAGGTGAATATCTGACAAAAAAATAGCTTCAAGGAAGGGATTGGCAACCTGCAGCACAGAGGGTCCATGAGTGCAGTCCTGGGAATTTTTTCCTTGTCTTTCTATGTACTTAATACACCTGTGATGTTTTATCACTATGTACCCTGGGAAGTGTCATGTTTTTTAGTTTTGTTTTAATAAATCTTAATTTTAATAAGATCTTCAAGACACACATTTATTTGCTATTGAAAATTAAAATAAATATAATTTTTTTTTATTACAAGTCAAAGTTTTGAAAACCAGAAAACTGAGCTGATATGCCTTGTTCTAATCACATTCTATCCAAGCCACCCAATGTTTAAAATATCTCCTGTCATTTTAATTACTTGCAAGAAAGGTTATGTCATTTTATGGTACTTGTTGACTGTATGTAGTAGGCACTCTATCTATTATAGTACAAAATCTAGTTATATTATGTATTTTCTGCTCTATGTAAATATCAAATCAATAAATAACTTATTATACTCGAGGTAGGAATAACTTATTATAGGTTAACTATAGATTCAGGGATTTTCTTAAAGGTTAATACTGTAATATTAAGTATTCAATATTTAATTCTACCAGAGAGGTGACAATATTTACCCAAGAATCACAGTCACTTCACCACCACTTAGGTTTTTCAATAATCTACCAGACTACTGTCCTCATAGAAGTGTTTTGGGAAAATTATGTTTGAAATAAGTTAGTAAGGTATGACAATTTCACACAAATCAGTTTTGGATCCTGAGGCTGAATTATACTCATGTCATAGCCTTGCTATATTAATATCAGTGCTGTCCATATGTTTGTTTTAATGGGAGTGATTTGATCTCCAATGTACATTAAGTTTGTTTTATAGGTTGATGGAGCAAGTGGGGGCTTGCCAGGAGGTACAGTGGTAGAGAAGAGGAGGAGATGTGAGTTTGATCCCTGGGTTGGAAAGATCTCCTGGAGGAGGAAACGGCAAGTATTCCAGTATTCTGCCTGGAGAATCCATGGACAGAGGAGCTGGTGGGCCACAGTCCTTGGGGTTGCAATGAATAGAACACGACTGAGCAGCTCACACAGCAAGCGGCCACCAATGTAGCGTAATATGGATGACAAGCTGGTTTTTGCAGGTGGGCCTGACAATTGATAAGTGAAAACAGAAAACAAAAGCTTGAAAGTGCATATACTGATTAGAAAGAGCACAAAAAAACCCCTCTGTATTCAAATAGAAGTTAAAACTGAAAACTTGGAGCTGGGGAAACACCAGGAAAAACCAGGAAGAGACCCATTTCAAAGAAGAGGGTTTCTTGCATCAGAAGGAGCTGTAGAAGGAACTGGGGGCGGAATACAGAGGGGAAGACACAGTGTACAACTGTAAGGGAAGATAAGCCATCAGGAATTCTAACAAAGCTCTTCTTTTGTGTTAAATTTCAAGAAGTAAAAGCATCTCTTCGGCAACCAGTTCTTAGGAAGATACATCAATAAAATCTACATTTGTAAATTTGACAGTTATTCCTATTTGGAAAAAAAAAAAAGTATCAGAAAGAGCCATAGAGGATAGAAGAAAAACCCAAATCTTTTTTATTTATATAGACAAGGTATTTTACAGATAGGGTAAAGGGAGTTCACATTACTTGCAAAGATAAAATAAGGTCAAGTATGAATCCCTATGTCCTCAACACTGATTTTCATTTCAGATACCTGAAACTTTATTTATACACTTGTCCACATGACGATCTAACTCCCACTAACTTTGAATGAGTTTCTAAAAGGAGACAAAAAAAATTTTTTTTTCCTTACTTAGTATCAGTTCCAAAGGGTCAAACTGCAGCTCTTTACAGACATTTCTAAGGTAACAGGACAAGGAGCAAAAAGGAGGCCACTGTAGCCAATTAAAACTTTAAAGAATATTTAGAAAAAAAATGTTGAAATGAGGCTGAGGCTCTCAGGTCAAGGCCCTCAGCTGTACAACAGTGCCAAGGGACTTATAATGACCACAAGAAATCCAGAGCTCACGTCAGGAATGCTAAGATCTCTGTTCAACGGTTTCTTAGAAAAAGCACCATATCCTAGTATACCCATGCTGCAGCTGCAAGCAACCTCATTCCAAAGGAATGCCACAGCTGTTAAGTCTTTCAAACTTCTCTGTTTTCTGAGAAAGAAACCAAGGTCCAGAAGAGTTAATGTCACATGACCTGAGTCACAGGGAAGTTAACAGTGGAAAAGGTTTGTTACAGTGATTATACAAACTGATTATTAATTATACCAATTGATGTTTGGTACCGTACTGACTTTAGAGATTCTGCCCTGTTAGTATCTTCAGTACCCTTCAAACATCCTAACTCTCACCTTTTTATCAGAGCAATATGGTCACCTTTTCTATCTATAGTCTTCCTCCCTGCTTATGGGTACGTGCATGTTTATGTAAATAGTTATAAAGAAAAACTTTAGGATGATATGAATTATCTCTCCCAAAATAGAAAGATATAATTGATAAGTATAATACAAAAAGAATACAAACATTGTTGTTATTCTTTTAGTAAAGTGAACGCATCTTGTTTTATAATAAAAAATTATGCTGACTTCCACTTAGGTTTTGGAAAATCAAATTTATTAAAGAAAGAAACACAGTTATGCTTGAATTCCTTTTCTCTCAGTTACCTATGAATAGGGTATGAAGTTTTAAAATAAGTTGCTTTTATAAAACTGCATTTCCTCTCATAGTCAATTTCTACTTGAGACAACTTTGAATTTAAAGGAATAAAGATACTAGGAATGGCTCTGACTTTGATATAATGTTTCCAAGTATGAAAATTTTAGCCATATAAAGGATTTGTCCCTTAAACTTGCCAAAAGACCCAGGAGAAACTATTTGACATATTATAGAAATACCAACTTCTTTTACTCCTCCAAACTCTAAGAATGATAAGAACTACTAGAATAGAGTATTCTCAGTCTGTCTAAGAGTGTGTTTTGATACAGAATGAAGAAGTAGGAGAGAAAGGAGAGTGTTGGGAGGGGAAAAGGGTGTGAGTGCTGAGTAATAGAGAGAACCATATTGTCAAGGCGAAGGTGAGAGTATAAATGAAAAATTCACTAAAATAAACAATGTATACTGCACAGTTTTGTCTTGTGCTGGCTCTGATTCTTAACATGTACTTAATTTATTGCAAGTTACATTATAAGAAACCTGTTTTAAGACCACTACTTGGAGTAGCAAAACAATAATATCCAGTGTTGGGTGGGATATAATGTTAATTTGTATTTCCATATGACATTTACATATATTCTATCACTGCTAAAAATAGAACTGGATGATATCACTAAATAATTTCCTTTACTCAGTATATATATAATACCTTTAAATGAATATTTTTCAATCCTTTTAAAAAGTAGATACTCTATGCTGATACTGTTCCAAGATTCAGTTCAGTTCACTTCAGTCGCTTAGTCATGTCTGACTTTGTGACCCCTTAGACTGCAGAAACACAAGCTGGAATCAAGATTGCCAGGAGACACATCAATAACCTCAGATATGCAGATGACACCACCCCCTTATGGCAGAAAGTGAAGAGGGACTAAAAAGCCTCTTGATGAAAGTGAAAGTGGAAAGTGAAAAAGTTGGCTTAAAGCTCAACATTCAGAAAACGGAGATCATGGCATCCAGTCCCATCACTTCATGGGAAATAGATGGGGAAACAGTGGAAACAATTCAGACTTTATTTTTCTGGGCTCCAAAATCACTGCAGATGGTGACTGCAGCCATGAAATTAAAAGACACTTATTCCTTGGAAGGAAAGTTATGACCAACCTAGACAGCATATTCAAAAGCAGAGACATTACTTTGCCAACCAAGGTTCGTCTAGTCACGGCTATGGTTTTTCCTGTGGTCATGTATGGATGTGAGAGTTGGACTGTGAAGAAGGCTGAGTGCCGAAGAATTGATGCTTTTGAACTGTGGTGTTGGAGAAGACTCTTGAGAGTCCCTTGGACTGCAAGGAGATCCAACCAGTCCATTCTGAACGAGATCAGCCCTTGGATTTCTTTGGAAGGAATGATGCTGAAGCTGAAACTCCAGTACTTTGGCCACCTCATGCGAAGAGTTGACTCATTGGAAAAGACTCTGATGCTGGGAGGGATTGGGGGCAAGAGGAGAAGGGGACGACAGAGGATGAGATGGCTGGATGGCATCACTGACTAGATGGATGTGAGTCTGAGTGAACTCCGGGAGTTGGTGATAGACAGGAAGGCCTGGCGTGCTGCGATTCATGGGGTCGCAAAGAGTCGGACACGACTTAGCGACTGATTTCATCTGAGACTGCAGCACGCCAGGCCTCCCTGTCCATCTTAGTAATGATACTTACTAAATGGAAAACCCTGGCCTCCCCAAAATGAAAAGCAAGTAAAACATCAGTGACAAGAGTGGCAAAATACAAATCAATGTATATTTGTGCTTGGTGTTAAACAACGTTAAATAAATAATGTACAATAAAGATATGTCAGTAACTTGTATTTTAAGTAAAATATTCACATGTTTGATTTTGGACCACATTGAATGAAGACACACATCATGTCTTCTACAGACATATATAAATTTCAAAATGTCTTTGATTAAACATTTACTGACAATGTTTAAGTTACTAAATACTATTTAGTCAGTGTTGAGTTTTGTTTTTTTTTTTTTGGTGCCATCTTTCATGATTCATGTCAAGAAAGATAATTTTTGTGGCAGTAGAAGTATCTTATCTTTCTTTTTTCCTTTCAGAATGCTAACATGTTTATATCCTTCCTCTAACCTATTTTCAATTGGAAAAAGCAAAAGCAGTCCCAGTAGAATACTTGCAAAACATCAAATACACAGGAGTAGTAATCAAATGCAATCCAAACAGTCTCCCAAGGTGCACACTGCATGAATAACATCACTCTCCCCAGTGCATTCATTCAGCCTCCTTTCAAAAAGGTGTTCTGATACTGCTCGTCATACTCAATGACAGACAGTAGAGATCTATTTCACATGGGCGTGCTTTACAGTTTTGACTGGAGCTTCCTGGGATGAGAAAGTACAAGCTTGACACCCCGTTTGCATCTATAGCTTTTGGATTTTACAGACTGGTTGACAAAATGCACCCACAATTTTCTTCATTGCTATGCAAATATCTTAAGTCTCCAAAAGGCTTATCTGGGATTCAGTAAGATTTTTGTCCCCTGATATACTAACTAAACTTGTTTGTAAATATCTCATACCCAAATTGCATGTGTTTTGCTCTTAATAAGTGGAAAGGACATACTCTTTGTTTCGCTTTTTATAGACAATTTAACTTCTTGTCCTATATTCAAATCCTTCATCATTGAATGGTGCACCATTATTCAATGTGGAGAAAGACTGAAGGTTTAGGAGATACTTATTTTCTGGAGAGTAAAAAAATGAAGATGTACTTTAATGAGTAAAATGATTCATTAAGAAACATTTTTACTATGTAGCTTTTAACATATTACCTTAAAAAATTCACTATATTTCAGATTTGATGAAGCTTAAACACATTAGTTAAAAATCTTCTGTTTGAACCCCAAAATGACACTTTGATGGATAAATAAGATATGGTATATCCATACAATGGAATATTATTGGATAATAAAAAGAATGAAGTGCTGACATTTGGTAAAACATGGATAAATCTTTAAATCATGATGCAAAGTGAAAGAAGTTAGAGAAGTTTGTGATCAAAAATTTACATACTGTGTAATTCCTTACATATGAAATATCTAGGCTAAGCAAATCCATAAAGACAGAAAGTAGATAAAGTATTTTCCAAGGGCTTGGAGAGGGTTCAGGAGAAATGAGGCATGACTGCTAACAGGTATGGGGTTTCTTTATGGAATGATGAATATACACTTGACCCTTAAGCAAGATGGGTTTGAACTGTGTGGGTCCACTTATACTTGGATTTTTTTCAATAGTAGTACTACAACACTATACCATACATTGCTGGTTGAACCCACGGATATATTCTTGGATGCAAAGAACCAACTACAAGTTATAGGCAAATTTTGACCTGCAGGATGGTTAGCATCCCAGCCCTCACATTGTTCATGGGCCAATTGTGTTCAAACATAGATTCTGGTGATCACTGAACAACTCTTTGAATATACAGGAAACACTGAATTACATTTCTAAAATGTGTTAATTATATGGATCATGATCTAACCACTTAGTAAAGCTCTTTAATAAATATCTGGCTGAGAATTTATCCTTTCTTAAGTTTTACAATCTTTTCAACAAAGCAATACCTTCACAGTGGGTTTTTTAAATTTATAAAATGAGAATAGTTTTGATGAAAATTGAAAAAGGCAGTTATTCATATTGATATCTATGCACTCAGATGACTACCTACATATCCACCCACTACGTGAAAATTCTGGGTAGAACAAGGCTTAGAAGACCTACACTGGCCATGACATTTGCACCTCTTGGAAACAATCTCCATGCTGTTGTTTACTCTGTTGCCTTCCTGATCTGAAAACCTCTTCATATGACTCTAGATTTTATTACAGGGGTAACCTTTTGTAAGTTCAAAGCCAAGGTCATGTCCCTTCAGCTCAAATCCAGTCCCGAGGCATAAATCTTTCAGAAAAGATCCTTTCACACTTGCATCACAAAGACTCTGACACATGTCACAGGGAAGCAACTTTCATTATGTTGCAGCAATGAACGTCCCTTCATTTGATGGACTCTGAAAAATTGCTCTATCTTTCCCCATTCCCATGACAGCTGTCACCATATCACAAATGGAGAAGAGTTTAAAAAAGAAAGGCCTCTTGCTTTCCCAACAGTTGTCACCACTAGCAGCCACATAATATACAATGTTACCAAGGGGAAATAAACACTGTGTAAGAATCTAGAGAATGCCTATATTGGAAAAGCCCACATTCTACTTTCTTAAATTGTAGGATTAAAGAGAAACAAACGATAGTACCATTTATAAAGTTCAGAATATTTCACATGGAGTCTATCTGTACTGTCTCCAATATATCTCTCAACTCCTATGATTCTGGAGAGAGCATCTATCCAGGCTGAAACATTCAAAATATTTCACTTCACATGTCTTTAAATAACTAACCACAAGACTCGAATGTCGGGAAAGATGTACCAGATCAATCTAGGGCAGAAGGAAAAGATATAGGCTGTAAATCAGTGTAATATAAAATGAGGCAAGAGCTTTTAACTCAACAGGCTGATAGACTTGTTGATCTAACACACTTTCTTTTCTGATTTCAAGTAATAATACAGTGAGAAAAATATGCCCAAGAAAGAATACCTTATATATAAAATTCAGTGTGGACAGAAGGAGGAGTTCAAACTGGCCTTTACTGTTATTACTCAAATGCAATGCAGACCTCCCTCCCACAACAACAAAGACATTAGCCGGGAACTGTCTATCAATTCAGAATTTCAAGTCTCATTCCAGTCCTGCTAAATCAGAACCTGCATTTTCCCACATTGATGTTTGATAAGCATTGTCCATACCACTTTTCCACTAGTGTCACTGTCCAATGTTTGGACTCTCAGGCCACTGAAATAATTTGTTTCTCATTAGTAACAGCTATTAAGTAATATTGATGTGAGAAAAGAAATACAATGTAATACAATACGTACCATACTGTTAAATTAATTAAAAACATCAGATTTGTCATGTGATTGCCATGCTAAAGCCTCAATATTGATGGAAGGTTAAGAGGTATTCAAAGGAACTGATAATTAAGACTAAATCATTTGTTAGTCTCTGTGAAAATGAAACAACCTTGTTAAAACTGAGTACAGAACTTTATGACATCAGTTTGATGCTGAGGCAAATTGAGGCTGATGCATATGTAAATATCTTTGCCTTAGAAGGTGGTATTCCTAGATGATGAAAAGGAAGGGCAGGTAATGTAATTCACTTTGAACTGGCCAGTGATGGATTTCATGTTTATAATAACTGCTTAGGCAGGCCACATGCATACCCTATTCTATTATGTCAGCAGAGGATTTACCTGCTTGGTAACAGTGAAATACACCCTTCAGTGCTCTGTGTTTAATTAAGGAAGCGGAGTTGGAAAACCATTGAGCCTGTAAGCTCTAAACACTATCAGGCACCCTTCTTATCACTTCCTAGGATCACACAGGTCAGGACCACTCTGTCAAAGCTCAAAGCCAACTTTCTAGGTGACTGAAGCACCAAGTACTTCTGTGCCTCTGAAAAAAAAAAATGACATTGGATGCCAATACAATTAATCACTTCAGAGTACTCAGCCCTCAGAATTAAAGACAAAGCTGTCACCTACTCAGTAAACCCCTCTAACTGGCTACTTCAAAACTTAGGTAAGCTCCCAGATCACCAAAGGGAAGTTATAAGGGAGAGAAAAGTCAATAGCCTTGGGGAAAGAATTGATAAGGCAGTCAGGCACTATACATTCTAGTACTTATTTTCATTTTACACACTGAAATGAAATAGTGCACTAAGAGCCCCTGTTCACTTAGCTGGTATAATATTTACTTCCAAATTGTTATCTTTAATACTAACAGCACTTTGCAGTTATAAAAACATCTTGATCCAAAAAGCTCAAAATGTTTCCCTACATATCAATTCAACTCTGCTTAAGACCATATGTCAGGGAGGGATGGCTGTACCAAGGGTATAAATCCGATTTAAAAAGGTTTCAAAACTAGTCAATATGATCAACTCAATTGTTCAAGGCAGGTGGAAAGGAAAACACCTAAGAAATGAGGGACTTGTTGGGCTGACAGAAGTCCAGCTCTATTCACAGAAGTGAAAAGAGGTGGAGGCCTGCCTTTGGTAATTAGGTGGCCTAATTACAAAAAGCTACTCTCAAACAAGAAGTCCGCTTCAATGATTCAGCTATTCTAGGCCAACATAATTTCGAGTTCACAAAAACATCTGGGAAATTATTGTTCGTTTATTTCATATGGAATGTATAGGAACAATTTAAATACCACAGAAGTATTTTTAGCTGGAGAAATGAGCCAACAGAGCAAAAGGAGGCACTGAAGATTCTAGAAAAGCCACCAAGGTCCCCAGCGTAGCCTATGGAACCTATGATTCCCCCTTCTTCACAGATATTGCCCAATAAAAATGGGCATTATTTGGTAAGAGCAGAGATTTTCTGCATGTTTTATTCATCATCATATCCCTACACCCTACAACAGCATGAGGTAAATAGTAGATGTTTAATAAATAATTTTAAAATGAATAAATGAACACAGGCTGGCAATCCTGAAGATGAGCCCACCTGCTGATTCTGTCAGCTGCACGGCATGCAAGAAAAATGTGAATGCCTAAACATCAAAGCACTGTGTTCCTTTATCAGATACAACTTGTAAAACGTCTGCTGTAAGACTAAATAGCACATAGGCTATGTCCTTGAGGTTAAAAACAACTGGAAATTAGGCCATCTTTTCTGATGTGATAAGACATGTCTAATCTCACATAACACAGATGTGAGAGAAACATCTGTAGGTACTCTCTACCTGCCTGACTAGATACATCCTCTGTGACTGTCTAAGGAAAGTTAAATTTTTAAACAAGGAAATAATCAATGTATCCCTTTCAATAGTTGTATAAATCATACTTAGCAAATTTACTGCCAAGTTTAAATGCAAAAAAGTTACATGTTAGTAAAACCAGTAACTACAATTTTAGTCCATAAAACCAAACAGCTCAGATATGTGTGTGTGTTGGTTGCTCAGTTGAATCCAGCTCTTTATGACCCCATGTACCACAGCCCACCAGGCTCCTCTGACCATGGGACTCTCGAGGCAAGAATACTGGAGTGGGATGCCACGGTCCTTTCCAGGGGATCTTCCCAACCCAGGGATTAAACCCGGGACTTCTGAACTCCAGGCAGATTCTTTGTCATCTGAGCCACCTGGGAAGCCCTAGCAGACATATTTATTTATTGAATTCTGTGTGACTAATAACATCATAGTTGCATCTGTAAAACAAAGAGTTCTTAAATATAACCCCTACACAACAACAATTTGGAGACATATTAGGATCTCAACAAGCTTTGTAGGAATCCAAAAGTGCTTTGTTCTAGTCTCCCCTTAAGTTCCCGTCTACCAGTGTAGATTGTTTGTCCACGTTTCATCTTTAGGTATAAATATGCCAACTCATCGTGGAAAACCCATGTTTTCTCTCCTAGCTGTGAGAGGTCCTTCAAATAACATACTTGAGGACGTAAAGGGTTCAGTCCCTGGATCAGGAAGATCCCATTGAGAAGGGAATGTCGACCACACTGCAGTATTCTTGCCAGGAAATCCCATGGACAGAGGACCCTGGTGGGCTCTATAGTCCATGAGGTCACAAAGAGTCGGACATGACTGAGCAACTAAGTAGTAACAGCAGCAGAGGACGTACACTATATGAGTATGAATTTGACCTTTTCATACTGTTCGTAGGGCTCTCAGATCATGAAATCCTTATTGCCAAATTCAGACTTAAATTGAAGACACTAGAGAAAATCACTAGACCATTCAGGTATGACCTAAGCAAATCCCTTACGATTATACAGTGGAATTGACAAATAGATTCAAGAGATTAGATCTGATAGACAGAATGCCTGGAGAAGATTGGATTTTCATGGCATTGTACAGGAGGCAATGATTAAGATCATTCTCAAGAAAAAGAAATGCAAAAAGGCAAAATGGTTGTCTGAGGAGGTCTTACAAATAACTGAGAAAAGAAGAGAAACTAACAGCAAAGGAGAAAAGGAAAAATATATCAATTTGAATGCAGAACTCCAAAGAATAACAAGGAGAGATAAGAAAGCCTTCCTCAGTGATCAGTGCAAAGAAATAGAGGAAAACAATAGAATGGGAAAGACTAGAGATCCCTTCAAGGAAATTAGAGATACCAAGGGAACATTTCATGCAAAGATGGGCACAATAAAGGACAGAAATGGTATGGACCTAACAGAAGCAGAAGATATTAAGAAGTGGCAAGAGTACACAGGAGAACTATACAAAAAAGACTTTAATGACCCAGATAACCATCATGGTGTGATTACTCATCTAGAGCCAGATATCCTGGAATGTGAAGTCAAGAGGGCCTTAGGAAGCATCACTACAAACAAAGCTAGTGGAGGTGATGGAATTCCAGTTGAGCTATTTCAAATCCTAAAAGATGAATCTGTGAAAGTGCTGCACTCAATATACCAGCAAATTTGTAAAGCTCAGCAGTGGCCACAGGACTGGAAAAGGTCATTTTTCAAGCCAATGCCAAAGAAAGGCAATGCCAAAGAATGCTCAAACTATGGCATAACTGCACCCATCTCACACACCAGCAAAGTAATGCTCAAAATTCTCCAAGCGAGGCTTCAACAGTACATGAACCATGAAATTCCAGATGTTCAAGCTGGTTTTAGAAAAGGCAGAGGAACAAGAGATCAAATTGCCAACATCTGCTGGGTCATCAAAAAAGCGAGAGAGCTCCAGAAAAATATATACTTCTTCTTTACTGACTATGCCAAAGCCTTTGACTGTGTGGATCACAACAAACTGTGGAAAATTCTTCAAGATATGGGAGTATCAGACCACCTGATCTGTCTTCTGAGAAATCTGTATGCAGGTCAAGAAGTAACAGTTAGAACTGGATATGGAACAACAGACTGGTTCCAAATCAGGAAAGGAGTAACTCAAGGTTGTGTATTGTCACCCTGCTTATTTAACTTATATGAAGAGTACATCATGAGAAATGCTGGACTGGATAAAGCACAGGCTGGAATCAAGATTGCCAGGAGAAATATCAATAACCTCAGATATGCAGATGACACCACCCCCTTATGGCAGAAAGCGAAGAAGAACTAAGGAGTCTCTTGATGAAAGTACAAGAGGAGAGTGAAAAGTTGGCTTAAAACTCAACATTCAGAAAACTAAGATCTTGGCATCTGGTCCCATCACTTCATGGCAAATAGATGGGAAAACAATGGAAACAGTGGCTGACTTTATTTTTCTGGTGCTCCAAAATCACTGCAGATGGTGACTGCAAAAGATGCTTGCTCCTTGGAAGGAAAGTTATGCCAACTTAGACAGCATATTAAAAAGCAGAGACATTAGTTTGCCAACAAAGGTCCATCTAGTCAAGGCTATGGTTTTTCCAGTAGTCATGTATGGATGTGAGAGTTGGACTATAAAGAAACTGAGCGCTGAAAAATTGATGCTTTTGAACTGTGGTGTTGGAGAAGATTCTTGAGAGTCCCTTGGACTGCAAGGAGATCCAACCAGTCCATCCTAAAGGAAATCAATCCTGAATATTCATTGGAAGGACTGATGCTGAAGCTGAAACTCCAATACTTTGGCCACCTGATGCGAAGAACTGACTCATTGGAAAAGATTCTGATGCTGCGAAAGATTAAAAGCAGGAGAAGGGGATAACAGAGGATGAGATAGTTGGATGGTATCACTGACTCAATGGACATGAGTTTGAGAAAGCTCTGGGAGTTGGCAATGATAGTGAAGCCTGGCATGCTGCAGTCCATGGAGTTGCAAAGAGTAGGACATGACTGAGCCACTGAACTGAACTGATGTATTTGACGTCCATCTCCGGTTTTGAAACAGCAAGGAAATAGAAATTTAATATTTGTGATAGGTAGCAACACTGTGACCATAATCAAGTCTGTGGATTCTCTATTTTGGGACATCTGGTCTACCTCACTCATTTATGTTTTCAGGCTGATATCTACAGACCCCTTTGTTGGGTTTTCAGGCTCTCAGTAGCATTCTAGTATTGTGGCATGAGCACAGAATCTAGAGAGCAATTCAAGAGTTACCTTCTCACGAGAGATAGAGCACCACAGGTTTTGGAAATTCCATTCTCAATTCAAATCACACTACTTACCATTTTCAATAAGCCCCCAGCCCTAGTGGAGGAAAGTCAGATTAGACAATATATAGATCATTTCCAAACTTAATATTCCCTTGTTTCATGTGGCTGTTTGTCCATTTACTAGGGTGGCCATCCTTGAAATCACAGGAAATAACCTATGACAGGGTCACCTGCATGTCCCCATGACAAATTCTGCTATAACTGTTAACCAAAAATATTTTTTAGAAAAGAGTTTATCACTGTAGTTTTGTCCTAAGCAGTTATATCTGTAAAATAATGTATTTTACTTACTACTTATTTTTTTCTTGTCCTTTAACAAATCATCAGAGGTGTCTATCTGTACCCTAAAGGTATCAAACATTCCATTAGTGGTACTTGCTTCACACTCTAGGAAAAATTCCTTTATGGAGCAAACATTTTCTAAAATAGGTATTTTAAAGGAATTACCAGAGCTTTATCCAGACTTTCAAACAGGTTAATAACTCTGCCTTTCATATAATTTTGATATCGAAAAACATCACATACAAACTCAAGGATGTTTTCCAAGGGAAATATTTTATTCCACCACTTTACATTAATATCTTGAATATTATTTACATGTTATGAAAACAATTTCATAAAAATGCCACTGTAACCAATGTATCATTCAGTCATGAAGATTGCTAAACATAAAAGATTTGCAAATATTTTAGCTTCAATGTATATATATATATATACACACAGGCATATGCATATGTGTCACTTAGCTGACAAACTTTTTCTCCTAATAATTTAGGTAAGAATGTTAAAAGTCATCTTTAAAGCTCTCACATCTCTTAGATGTACTTGCATGTCACAAAAAAGGTACTTCCAATAAGAAATATAATACTACAAGGGAGGTTAACAACAGCAATCAACTGAATTCCCTGGTGGATTCCTGAAGGTAAAGCTGAGGGGGAACACCAGGGAAGGATTATGTCAGTCTAAATGTGCTGGTTTTTATTTGCCCTCAGCACACAGCCAGACAGCTGGATGGGAGGAAGAGTAATACACCTTAAATTACCTGATTCACAGTTAACACACACATCATAAAGATGCCAGGGACCATGTGTGAACACATGATTTATTCTCTTCAGGGAGATGGTGCTTGTTCCCCACCCTGGGGTCGAGCATCATGACTGTGTATGAGTAACTCTACCAACCTGAAAGGTGCCACGAATGCATTGAATTCTAAGCAGCTTGGAGGCAAAGTTCTTGCAAGTGACCATGTATAATTACTGATGTAACTCATTTAGAGGCTCCTGTCCTATAGACAAGGGCATTCATCTGACTATTCCAGAGACCTAACCATACTGCTCTGGATATGATGCTTCATAGAGAAAATGTGAAGTGAAATGATTTCTAGAAGTCCTTGCATCAGTTCAGTTCAGTCACTCAGTCCTGTCCAGCTCCCCACGACCCCATGGACTGCAGCACGCCAGGCCTCCCTGTCCATCACCAACTCCCGGAGTTTACTAAAACTCATGTCCATTGAGTTGGTGATGCCATCCAACCATCTCATCCTCTGTCATCCCATTCTCCTCCTGCCTTCAATCTTTGTGCATCATACCCCACAATAGGAACTTTAAATTTACTTCTCAGCAATGGAAGTGATTTAATAAAAGCAAAATCCTGAGACCCTCCTAGTTGCCTCTCCTGGGACTCTGGAGTAATACAGATAAATGGTGTGTGGATGTGTGTTGGGGGATCAGAAACTCAAAAATTAATAGAAGTATGAAGACAATCCACTAGTAGCCTTTATGGACAGTTACACAATTTTTATGAATACCTGTCTACCAAAACCTACCACAGGAAACATGATACACATATACCCTATTCCAGAAGTCCTCACTAAATAAGACAACACACCACTGATGTGAAGATACACACTTCATTTAAGGGAATTACATTTTTATAATTTGTTTGAGCAGTGAAAAACCAAAGGCGTTCCCTTTTATCTGTATCGCCTCTTTAATTTAAATTTCTTCATTGTTTTCACAGTCCCTAAGCAATACCTATGACAATTACTGGATTTAGTCCCAGTGCCTGGACATTTAGTATTTTTCATTCACTCATACAGTTTCCCTTTTGTAGCATGAAGCTGCACCACTTTCAACCACAATACCTTTGTTCCTCTACTTACTTGTTTACTTTTTTTTTTTTCAGGGCACTCAGATTTCTATTCTTTGATATAGGATTTCCTTCTGGCGAACCTTAAATCTGCCTCCTCGAGTCCCTTTTGCCAAATGCCTGGCACAGTCCTCTTCTCTAAAATCTGTCATAACCTCAGAATCTATAGCTCTACATTTTATATCTAACCATAGAAATACTTTATTACCATGCAGCTCCTTCTGATGAGCTCCTTTCAGTATTAAATCATCCTGGTCCTTCCTTGAAACAACTGAGAAATTTCATGCTAATATGCAGAAGGACTCTCATTTCTATACTGGAATACAGACGAATATGGGAAACCATGAACAAAACATTCCGCCACGTCCGAGACTGATTTACAGCTTTACCTTTTTAACTACACTACGTAAAACAGTCTGATAAACTACTGGAGCTATTACTAAGTGATATTGAATTGAACATCTCAAGTCATCAGATCCACTGGTTTAAAACCCAAAGTGGTGACCCCAAAGCTGCCTGGTAACTTTATAATCAGGGGTTTGAGAGCCACAAATTATCAGACATATTTGTCACCATAATAGTTGTTGCATAGAAATAGTACTGAAGTACAAAATCATTTTGGTCATGGAAGGATGCAACTATAAAACTGAGGAATTATTCCACATTACTGATTCTAATGACTACAGGGCCTGCTGCCTAAAAAGTCGGGATATCTACCCAATTTTATGAGATTTGGAAAATTAATTTTATATTCTGCATGGATCACATCAAATATAGTCTACAAGTTCAATAAGGAATAATATTAATATTCAAAATAAGCCACATAGATAGATTTCCTAAAAGTTAACATTCCAATTTGCATTTAAAAGCCGTCATAACACTACCCTGCTCAGGCATCAGCAGTAAAGCCCATCCAGGCTATTAATGTCATCAAATGGACACTTATCATCCATCTCAGAGTATACACACTGGATGTTAAAAATATATATAAATGCTGTCAACTGTTAAGTAGAATATTAGCCTGCAATTATTTTGTGCCATTCCAGCTAATAAGTCAATGTGCATTTTTATTTCACTTAAAAGTGACAGAAACAAAAAGCACTACTATTCTTGTATTATAAATATCAATTCTGAAATTAATTTTGTTTCTACCAGGACATGTAGTGAAGATACTTAAAACACAATTCACTCACAATTTGGTTTGAGTACATCGAGAAGTCCCAGAGTCATTAGTAGTGGGTTCAATAAATTCATCATTTGTCATTTTTAACTTAGAGTCTTATCTACTAATGAACAGTCTGAGATTACAATAAACATAGAATGAATAAAATTTTTCCATGCTGTTTTTTTTCTTTTAACTCTCTTGGGTGTCATAAAGTTGCTTGCATGATGATGCTGTCAAGTATATATTTCTTAATAAAATCATTTCTGGTTTTCATTTCCTGTACTGTCTAAAAAGACTATCATTTCCTATGGAAAAAGAAAATCCTTGGGTGAACTTCTTTTCCTTCTTAAAAGTCAAGTTCTTTAATATCCTCCAAACCTGAAGCTGATTCTCTGTTGTGACATTTTGTTTTTATTTTTAAATTAAATGTTGTCAGCTGAATAAATCAGGATGAATCTGCTTAGTTACCTTCAATTTAGAAAATAAGATAAACTATTCTCTCACTTTAAAAATTAATAAGGACAATCTACACACACACATATGAATATCCATAACTTTCACTGTGCTTTTTCCACACATATGCCTAGGACTAAATAAACACAATATACAACAGAGAACTGTATCAGTGTATCATTTATATCTAAATGACCTCTCATAAGAAAAGGTGACAGACAAACAGGTTATACAAAAAAACAGACAATCCTAACTCTGTTTCTGTTTGACTTTAGAATAACTCACTAATGAAAAAATGGAGTGAGGCAGGGAAAAAGGGAGGCGGGGTAAAAGGGAACCAGGGATAGGGCAGAAAGAGAGATAGTAAAAAGAAGGAAGGAAGGAAGGGAAGAAAGAAGGAAGGGAGGGTGGGAAGAACAAAAGAAGAAAGGAAGCGGAAGGGGAGAAAAGGAAGAAGAAAAAAAGAATCCAACTTGTTTTGAATGACAATTATATTGCATTTTGCCCAGTCCTGAGGTAATCTGAACAGCTATCAGGAGTCAGTAAGAGGCTAGGATGAGATGTCATGAGATCACAGATTTTTCTCATCTAGAAAGTATCTAAAAAATCAGACCACTTTACAGGGGATACTGAATCACAGAGAGATGAAGCAGCCTGTTAGTTTGCACAGCAACTTAAAAAGGGTTCACATAAGCTTCCACTGGCCCAGGTGATACCCTATAGAATGGACACTCTGATAATGCAGAGTTGAGGGTTAACATTTAAAATCCAAAACCCCAAATCCTAAAACCCAAATTTTTAGGTTTTAAAATTCATAGTTTTCCATTCAACCATATTCACTTTTGAATGTCTGGGGGAAAAGTTTACAGAACTTCCTGCCCCAATTCACATTTCTGGGCACAATCCATCAAGCAGGGCTGGGCTGCAGTTTGTGTGTGAAGAGGACCTACTGACAAACGCTACTGAGGGCTACGTGCTTAGTCCAGCAGCTTCGGGACAGATATGACAGTGAGGCAAGGGCCCCAAGCACAGATGCCAGGAGGCTTCTCTCCCTGATGCTGTGCCCCTTCCCACAGGATTCTTTACTTTGTTCAATCCCAGCACCTTCTGGAGGCTGAGGGAGTCCTGAACTGCGAGCAGCACAGAAACCGTCTACAGGGCTTATTGGGTGGATCTGGATGCATGCTTGCAACACATAAAGACATATGCTACTTTTACATACAAAATGCAAGATGTTTATCTTTTATACCATTTAAAATTTATATTGAAGGCCAATCAAATCACCATGACTTTAAAAGTTCCTCTTACTGGTATAAGAGGGACTTATACCAGGTATATGTAACACCCATCTGGTCTTCCCATCTGTCAAATGACCAGACCCTAAACTAACCCCTGAAGCATCCAATCACCTTTTCTACAGATTAAGCACAACTTGGGGGTGTCCCAATTTTTAGTAAATAGTAAAAAATATTTCTAAAGTATTAGGAGCACACTGTAAATCTAGCAAATGTCTCTTGGCTCTTTGAGGTGACCAGCCTCCAAAAAAAAAATTAACATCACAGGAGTTGAAATTTCTAAATGTTTGAATAGAAAAATAGAAGTCAAACTTCACTACTTCAGAAAAGTACTTCCCTACAAAAGGTAAAAGTTACATACATATGTACATACATATATATTAATATGTATGTTTATATACACACACATACACCACATGCTCACACACACACACACACACATACATATAAGAATTCAAGAGTCACACACACAAAACCAAAATTCAAAGGAAAACACGTACTAAATTATTTAGGCTAAAAAAGCAACTACAAAAATCATTGGACCTTAACTACCTCTATTTCTGTGTCTGTCATCATTTTAAATAAGTACATACCTTCAAGAGATTATGTACTTGCACCAGTTAGAGTAACATAAACTATTATTAAAAATATAGCTGAGGCTTCCCCAGGAACCATCACTTGCAGAAGTCATCAGTTCAGTTTGGGAAGAAGGCATGAGGCTGATCTTTTGTTTAGCAGAAATATAACCATCAAATTCACCTGCCATTATTTCAGGTTTCCGTATTTCAGACCCTTAAACACACTTACTTTTTCTCAGAGAACAGACTTCTCCTTGAGCACAACCCTGGGACTGCTGGCTACCCAGAGGCACCACGGCTTTTCTCCTCCTGCTTCGTCTTGCCAGATGGTAAGTGTTCATTACTGGTTTGTTACCTTTTCCTCTCCAAACCTCAGGCTCTGAAAATGCCAGCGTTCATGTACACAACCAGCTATTTTGAGTCTTCTCTCCCCTTGCATCATTCCCCTCAACCAAATCTAATGAGAAGATCCTCTGTCCTTACCAGTGAGACACTTTCATACTTCACAGCCTGTGGTTTCTCTCTACTTTGAGACTTACTGCCTATTCAGAAAAAGTGTGTTTGCACTCCGGAAACTGCGGGAACCTCTGGCTGCATGGACTCAAGCTCAGTGAGGGCATTTCAATTCCCCTTTGCAGGTAGGAATGATTTGAAGTTCACTTTGGTCCATCTCAGCTCTGGCAATTGGTTCAAGTGGTTAAAGCCTCTTACATTCAAATTCTATTCTTACAGCAGCTCGATTGTTCTACCTTTAACCCAGGAAAAAGAATGTGGTTTATATTTAGGTTAGGGGAAATCCAGACAAGAAATCCATATATCCTTTTCCATAGTGATAACAATCTTTAATTTCACTAAGGCATTGATCATCTGAAAGACATCATGCAAACATTATTAACAATACTAATTTCTAATATCATTTTTATGATCAATTCAATCTTGCATGGATAACAAGTGCTAATCTGATAGACTGCATTTGGAGACATATGAAGGATAAATGAACCTGGAGCTGAACTGGTATTTTTTGCTTTTTAAAATTCACGTCTCTTCATAAAAAGTAGTGTATTCAAAAGCAAAAATGGGCTAGACAAACTTATTTTTAAACACCTTCCCACAGAATGAAAAATGGAGATACATAGCTCATATTTGCAAATATTCCTACTCGTCACTCCCATCTCTGGCAAAGTTTCTAAAAAGCATGCAACTGAAAAACAAGAGAAACTTTCCTGTTTCTGCATTCCTTAGTGGCAGCAGAGAGCCACAAAATAAACTATCTTACATAAATTCTGGAAATACAGACACATGCTTCTTTTACACAGACACCCAAGTAAGATGATCTCTTTACATATAGACACGACTTCTACTTACATTTTTCTCACAATGGCCAGAGATACAGAAGAAGATAAATATATGCTTGAAGCATCCTGAGCACCACAGAAAATATGCCCATGCTTCCTAATTCCAAACAAAGCCAATAATTTTTAACTTCTATGAAAGCATTCTGAAAGGTCTCTTATTTCCTCATATGAATCAATTACAAAAGAGATCTGAAAGAAACAGCAAGCTCTAAACAGATTACACTCTGCCTCACCAGCTTGATTCAACAAAGAGCGATGGAACAGAAAATCAAATGCAGCTTGCAAAGTCACATTCACATGGAGCTATAGAGAGGAAGAGGGGAAAAAAAAAAAAACCTTGGTACTTACAGACTGCGAAGTAAAATGTCCCAGTTTCGCTTTACACGTTACAGCAAATCAAACAGAGATTTCAGCTCTCAGCAAGTCCCTGCTTCCACTACACTGATCATCCACGCAGAACAGGGCCTTATGGATTGCTTAGGCAGCTGGGAGATAATGGGACCATATTCTCAGCTGGGACTAGAGATGCTGAACCGCTCTCCGCTGCGCGCTGCATGGCTCTCGGCCAGCATTAATCAAGGAGGACCCAGCTTCGTGGCTGTGTTCCCCAAAGGATCGACATAATTAGCGCATGAATCAAAGACGCACACTGGGAGAATCACGCACATTTCTAGCTGGCTCTGCTCACATCGAACCTGATTAGGAAATCAACTTGGTTCCCCGATCAAATGTGTTCAACCTTTCGAGGATACACAGCTGTTTATAGATTTCAAGGGAGGGGCAGCAGAGATTAAGGCTTCCTTCCCAATGGGAAATTTATGTAATTCCTCATCTACAGAATATAATGACACTGGTTATTTGGTACATATGGTGGGTTTGCCCTGTGATGTGGTTTGTCTGTTTGGGTTTTTTTTTTTTTTTTACAATTCTCAGGAAACTGCATCATTTCCCCTCTGGATCTTATGGGACACGCGTGTGTATATTCTTTGCAGATCTAGACTTTGGGGAGACTGACTGGACTAAAGATAGTCCGGGGACATTTTCTGTCTGCAAATACATGATTCTTCTCACACCTGGAAGTCCAGGGCTTTCAAAGCAGAGGGTTTGGCATAGAACTTAGGACCTCAAATAATCAAAAAGGAAGTGGTGATGCTGATTCCGCTTGTGTGTCTGGAATAATAGTCTTCTTTACTCTGTCTGCATGGTGATGCAGTTCGGAGTTGCGAACTAGTAGCCTATGGACACGCTTGGTTTGGCAAGAGAGAGATTTTAGAATTTGAATGTGAACATTTTTAAACAGAACATGTGTTCTGCACTTTACCAAGAGGGTGCCAACTCCTGCTTTTGCTCATATACGCTACCTGCCAGGCCCCGAAGACATTTGCTTATGTAAATTTGACCTTACTTAAGCAAGCATGGGTTAGGGATGTAAAATATTCTCTTTCAGAGAAAGGAGACTTGGCTTTTGTGTCACTCATCAAAGGCTGTGATTAAGGCACCTATGTTATAATTTAAGATTCCAACATACACAAATAGGCCTATGTGATAAAAGGCGGGGCAGAAATTAGGCAGAAAGAAAATCTGAGTTCTAATGCTCACAGTGCTACAAAAATGAGATGATCTACAATATTACTATACATCTCTGAGCCCTGTTTTTCTTATCTGTACAATAGGGCCTTGGTCCAGATCTCTGAGGACTCTCACAGATCAGACAGTCTACTATTGTTCTGAGAGCTAGAAAGTAGGTCTCTGTTAGAAAAGTGCTTACATTTCATAGCAGTGACTTGAGTAATGGGAAGAGAATGTAAGTGTGATGCCTTTTTCTTTTTTGGTCACATTACACTTCAGTGGGATCCTAGTTCCGCCACCAGGAATCGAACCCATGCCCCCTTCATTGAAAGTGTGAAGTCTTAACCACTGGATACCCAGGGAAGTCCCAGCTATGCTTTTTTTAAAAAAAGCTGTCCTAAATTGGGAGGTCTTGTTACCTTTGAGGGTCCCATGAGAAAATGGCTAATATGCAGCTGTTTAAAGAACTGGAAGCAGCATCATTGATCAGTAAATGTGAGTAAATTATAAATGTATAAAAGGAAAAATAAAAGGTTGGCCAGAAGATGGTTTTGGCTATTTCTATACAAACTCTGTCTGCCTGAGAGTAAAACATCTGGATGAAGAGCCACAAGTCTGGTCAAAATTTTCTTTCATCACTACTTTGATTTGTGGGGAAAGAGACTTCTTCGATTTAAACGAGATTGTTCTATCCTACTTTTTTACACTCCTACTATCCAAAGTAAATAAAGAAAGAGCTTCTCTTCATGTTGTCAGTCATGTCATCTATGTGGAAAAATGTGTATCATCAAGGTCAAGACAATTCATGCTGCCCTAGGGTTTTTGATATTGACATCAGGGAATCACAGAAAAATGGATCTATACTTTTATGATGCTTTACTGAATAACTAGAAAAATAACTCACCCAAGGAGTTTCCTAGGTGGCTCAGTGGTAAAGAATCCACCTGCCAATGCAAGAGGTACAGGAGCAGCTGGTTTGATCCCTGGGTCAGGAAGATTCCCTGGAGGAAGAAATGGCAACCCACTCCAGCATTCTTGCCTGAAGAGTACCATGGACAGAGGATCCTGGTGGGCTATAGTCCATGGGATTGCAGAGAGTTGTATACACCTGAGTGACTGAGCACTCACGCATGCAATTCACCCAAAGAATACTTGATTTTGCAAAAGATGCATCTACCAGATATTTCTATATCCATTTCCAACTCACTTATTCCAAAGTAGATACAAGGCCTCAAGTAGACATACTATCAATAATTAATAGTAACAATATACACACTGAGGGATGATGAAACAGTATTAAACTTAAGAAAGTTCACTAAACTTTTGAGTAGTTTTATATTGGTTCAATACATTTGTTTCTGTGACTATTGTCAATCCAGTTTCTTTAAAGTAACTATTTTTTAAACATTCCCATGGGTATTTTTGCGATTTGGCATAACTCCTAAAATGACTGGCACAAATCTCATGTTTGTTATTTTTATCTGGCTCATCATTATTGAGACTTTAGCACATCTACTTCATGCAGCTCATGTGAGGTGCTGACAAAAGTAGGTTAATTAAATAGCAATTGTGCATCTCAGTTATATTAACAAACATATTGCTGAAGCAAATGAAAAGAGGAGCAAATTAAAATACTAACATGTTTATTCAGTGGTACAGTCGAAATAGTTTAATTGGTTTTAAGTTCTATTCAGTCCCTCTTTGCCTGGTAATTACTTTGATTCATCTTTGATTATGGTATGCAATAGATTCACTTTGACATCATGTGATTTGCACTTGTTTCTAATGGTAGGTGATAATTACTAACTAAAAATTTCTAACTTCCATCAATTCTTCATACATTTCTCCCCTGAGACATACCATTTAAAATATGAAGTGGTTTATAGTAAAAACCTAAATTTGGGTAATGTTTTTTTTTTTTCTTTTAAGGTCAAATCCAACATTAATGTCAAATAAATATAGCAATAGAAGGAGAAAAAGACCAAAGTGTTTAGTAACTATAAACAGAAGAGACTATCTTCATAAATACAGTAGGACCTGATATATTAACCCAGAATATATTTTGGAAGCCAAAAACATACAATGATTGTTTTACACTTTAGGTGGAAATTATTTAAAAAGTGCATCTCTCTGGAACTATCTACATTTTTAAAAACACTCTTGGCAAGGCTAATAAGAACCTAGGGAATGGGGCTCCTGAGGTCTCTTTCTGGTCACAACACAAGATTCAGCAAGTTAAATACAGTTCTGAGCTTCAGAAAATCTAGGGGAAAAATGAAAGTTATGGCAGTAATTTTCCAACAAGTTGAGGCTTAATCAATATTTTGTAATGCTTTGGAATCTTCAGCAGTAAGTCACTTGATGTGCATATAGCTACTCACCACTTCTTTTAGAAAGTATTCATACTTCCTATTCCTTGCCTCTCTCACTAAAAGAGCCAAAAGTTGAGATAACTGTGACATTTTTCCAGCTGAGAACAAAATTTCAAAGGAATGGATGGTTCAGAAATCACTGCCCAGGGCACCCACTGCAGTGCTAATCTAAGCAGCCTGACTGGACTTTCTTTTCTAACTGAAAGAGAAGGAGCCAGTAAGAAATTAATCAAGAAACAAGCCTCAAGTATGGATCCACACAAGAAAGTGTGTGGCCATATTCATTTTTCCAGAAAGTCATCAGACTGTTGTAACAAGGACACGCCAAGACTGGGATCACAAACTTCAAACAATCTGCAGAGAAAATCGCCCGTTTTTAAAGCTATGTCACAATGACATCAAGTTCACCTACAAGTTAGATAAATAAAGCAGTATGCCTCAATATTTATCTACCACTAGCTACTCAGACAGAGAAGGCAATGGCACCCTACTCCAGTACTCTTGCCTGGAAAATCCCATGGATGGAGGAGCCTGGTAGGCTGTAGTCCATGGGGTTGCGAAGAGTCGGACACGACTGAGCGACTTCACTTTCACTTTTTACTTTCATGCATTGGAAAAGGAAATGGCAACCCACTCCAGTCTTCTTGCCTGGATAATCCCAGGGTCGCGGGAGCCCGATGGGCTGCCGTCTATGGGGTCGCGAAGAGTCGGACACGACTGAAGTGACTTAGCAGCAGCAGCAGCAGCAGCTACTCAGAAATTTGGAGCTATCGTTAACAAAAATTATCTATTAATTTAAAGTGTGCATGCATGTGCCTGTGTGTCTACATGTGTGTGAAGAGAGAGAGAAGGAAAAGAAGAGAGACAAATTGTAGACAAATGGTTTTGCAAATGGTATTTCTTATCTAAATGCTTTTGCCAATGGTATTTCTCATTTGCTTTTAAGGGCAGACTTGATTCATCGTTATTACACTGGCCAAAGAATACATGTCAATTTTATTACCATCTGAGAACAAAAGTTCTTTCCCTCAGAAGATTCCGATTTTTCTTCCAACAAAAAAACAGTAAGTTTTAAAAGATTAGTTTTTGACTGTCACACCTCGGGGCGGGGGTGGGGGGAGAGGCGGTGAGGCACAAGTGGGATCTGACGGATAGAGGCCAGGGATACTGCTAAATAGGCTGCAATGCCCAGGACAGTCCCTCCTTCAAAATTATCTGTCCCCATCTGTCAACAGTGCCACATCTGTGAAATGCTGACCCAAAGGAATCTTGATGAAGTCCTCATACTTAGGAATTGAGAGCTAAGATTAAAAACTGACGAAGTTTAACTGGTGGTGGTCTAAATATAGCAGCAGTAGCAAATGGACTGCTTTGCCTTGAAAGTTACTTTAGACTTTACAGTATGCTTTCACAAAAATTACAAGATTCAGTCCAACAAGTAAGTCCAAAAGCTGAGAAAATACTGTAATTCCAAGCCTGTTAGTGCAAACAAATGTGGGCCTTAGAACAAATGGCTGGTGGCAGAATGACTACGTAAAAAAGTCAAGTCAGAACAAGTACCAAATCTGGCCCTCTGCTCCCTCCTCCTCCTTCTCTCAAAACCAAACAGAACTGAGAACAAACCTCAGTCCAGCTCCGTACCTTCTCCCAGTCCACCAGCATGGAAACCAATGAACGCATGTCGAAGGCAAACGGATGGCCGTGTAATCCCATGTATATTTTTTTCTTTATAATTTTCCCTAAACAGATGGATATCCTTTCTTATGTTCTCATTTCAGGAATGTGATCTTACTCCTGAAATAGATACAGTTTTAATAGACAGTTGGGATTAAAAGTCTTCCTGGTGGCTCAGACAGTAAAGAATCTGCCTGCAATGTGGGAAGACCTGGGTTTGATCCCTGGGTCGGGAAGATCTCCTAGAGGAGGAAATGCAATCAACTCCAGTATTCTTGCCTGGGAAAACCCACGGACAGAGAAGCCTCACAGGCTACAGTCCATGGGGGTTGCAAAGAGTTGGACACAACTGAGCAACAAACATGGCACCCCACTCCAGCACTCTTGCCTGGAAAATCCCATGGACGGAGGAGCCTGGTGGGCTGCAGTCCATGGGGTCACTAAGAGTCGGACACGACTGAGCGACTTCACTTTCACTTTTCACTTTCATGCATTGGAGAAGGAAATGGCAACCCATTCCAGTGTTCTTGCCTGGAGAATCCCAGGGATGGGGGACCCTGGTGGGCTGCCGTCTCTGGGGTCGCACAGAGTCGGACACGACTGAAGCGACTTAGCAGCAGCAGCAGCAGCGGAGCAACAAACATTATTTCATTTGGGATTAAATACAGATATGTTTCAATGCATGGACTTCCCTTAGGAATTCAGTTGTTAGACCTCTTTTGTTTACTCATTCAACAACACTTTATTATGCACCTACTAAGTCCACTGTCCATTTAAATTATGGGGGAGAAAAATCGTCTCTTTCAGTATCTGCTTTCCTTACAAACTCCATGTATTTATAGTGTATATCCTACATCATCCCAGCTGGCTCAGAAAAAGTTTACTGCACTTCTCATCATCCACTAAGGTCATTATTATTTATAATCAGCTTTATCACTAATGTAGTGCCCTGTGGACTCCAGATCTACTTCTGAGCTCTTTGGTCGGCTCCAGGGAGAGTAGGCGCTAGGGAGATGGCAGGAGCTTTTCATTTCACTCTTTGGCATCCCTTCTATCAACTGCAAAAAGCCTTGTTCAGGCTTTCACATGAGGGGAGTCACAGCTCACCTTTGTTTCTTAAACAGAAACTGTCTCCCCCTAGATCTGATGCAGATGAAACAAGACGAGCAAAGGGTACCCAGAGGATGGAAACTGAGAGAAACAGAACAAAATCCAGAAAGGCCTATACATGGTTAGATTACCAGTGTTACTTTAGGAAAGAAGTGAGTGTCTGATTAGAATGGGCTAAAATTTTCTTATATTTTATGGATCAAAAAAGAGGAATACGATGCCTGGTTTCTTTCCTACCTGCATTGAGAAAATGGATTAAAGTTTTTATTTGTTTTTCCAAAATGGACTGATTCCAGATAGAGAGGAACAGACAATTGTAGAATACATGGAAATCAAAGATTAAGGCAGAGTTCAAGATTCTCTTGAGCGATTTTAAAAGCTCTTTTCAGAGAAACCTCTGTCTAAATTTATACCCTCCTATGCTCTGCATCTATATGATGTAGAAACACTACTAGCAAATGACAAATGTAGGGAAATCAACCTTTAATTCTAGAAATCTAAAGTTTATATAATCTACATGATACAGTCACATAATCATATATAACTCTAAAGTATACACCTGTTCTATTCTAAGTGGTATATTTGAGACTTTTAAAATTTAAGACAGTTTTTAATTTATTTTTTTAGGGGAGATTTATTTGGAGCACTGAATAATACAGCAGAAGGATGACTTCTGTCCAGAGACACTTTAAGTTTTCTGCCATGGACCATCATAATTTTGAGTGTTTGTCAGAAACTGCTATGCAATTTACATGAATTGTTTACTCTTCATCACAACCCTATGAGTTAGGTGTCTTTACCATTCCTGTTTCATAGATGAAGACACTGAGAACCAGAGATATGAGCAAGCTGTCCAAGAGCCCTAGCTCACAAATGGCAGATACGGGTTTTTCTTAAACTTTATTATGCAGAACATTTATTTTTCACTGTTGACAATTTCTTTTCCTTTTCTGATCATGTTCATAATGAAAAATGTTCTTAAGTTTGTTTGTCTACAATAAGCCAGTGGTTCTAAAGTTTGAAATTTTAAAAGAAGTTGATACAAAATAAAGGAAATGTATTAAATCTTAAAATTGATGGGTAGGGTTGATCTAAAATAACATATAACCTGTAATAACTTTCGATAAGATAATGGAGCACTAATTTCAACTTGATCATCTGGACTTCCTTCTCCTCCTCCCCTTTTTTTGAATAATTTCAGACTTAGAAGAAAGTTGGAAGAATGATACATTGAATACCCATATATTTTTGACTTAGAACTAAGGTGAACATTTTCATGACTGCTTTATGCTTTTACTCTTTCTTCTCTCTCCTTTCCTTCTTCCTTCTCTCTGTTATATTCATTTCTCTCTGAGTCATTTGAAAGTAGCAGACATCCTAAAACTTAACCCTTATGCCACTTTAAGAAATCACCACATATTTTTCTGAAGCTTTACTAGTTACTGTTGACTTTAAAAACATAAAATATTTAATGTATATAATATCATGTTTTTGTTGTTCAGTTGCTAAGTTGTGTCTGTCTCTGTGACCCCTGGACTGTAGCATGCCAGGCTCCTCTGTCCATGGGAATTTTCCAGGTAAGAATACCAGAGTGGGCTGCCATTTCCTTCTCCAGATCTTCCCAACCCAGGGATCGAACCTGCATCTCCTGCACTGGCAGGCAGGCTCTTTATCACTGAGCGACCTGGGAAAGTAGGTGATACTGATTTCTATTTCTCAGTGCGCTGCATTTGGAGGGAGGGATTGTCAGTTTACCCTGTTATTGGTGGCATTAAGCTTGATCACCAGATTTCTCTATTATAAATGTAAAGGTATCATTTTACTTTTGTAATTAGTAAGTAACATTTGGAAAATACTTTGAGACTTTATGTCATTTTCTCTAAAAGTTTTTCACCTACTTATTTTGGCAAACCTTGATAAATCTTCACTGAATCAATTTTTGTAATCATGGTTACAGAAGACGTGGATTCTCCAACCTCAATAATTTCCCATCTCTGGTCTTAGAAGATCGCAACCTACTCAGTCTACGCTCTCACATACATCAGAGTGGTGGCAACAAATGCCATTCAGAAGCACCAAGTCTCTGTAGTTTTCTCAGAAACAGAGGCCAATGATAATCATCAAGTTCCTCATGAAAATTTGTTAGCAGCTCCAGAACAGCAAAGGTTGGAAGAAAAATATAAAATTAACCATTTGGGGGGACTTCACTGGTGATCCAGTGTCTAAGACTGCACTCCCAATGCAGGGGCCCAGGTTTGGTCCCTGGTCAGGGAACGAGATCCCACGTGCTGCAACTCAAAGATCCCACATGCCACAACGGAGATCAAAGATCCTGCATGCTGCAACCAAGACCAGGCCCAGCCAAATAAAGAAATAAATACTTTTAAAAATAAAACTAACCATTTTTTTCAAGGGGAAGATGGAACTTTTCAGGATAAACCTGCTATAATTCCTCAAAGTGATGTCTTAGGTTGAATAATGAGACATTCCCCTTCATATCTATAAATGCTAAAAATATCAATGCTACACTTATCAGATTAGGGTCACTTTCAGCTTCTGCAGAAGGCACTCTATATTAAGAAGCCAAAGAGTTCCTTTCAGACATTTTAAATTGTGCCATTTATTGATCTCTAAACCGTTCTGTTTTGCTGTAGCGTTTTTCACTTGGAAATGAATAAGAAATGAAAAGCCCTGGTTGAAATCCATTCTCCACAGTGAAGTCAGAATGCCCTTTCCAAAAGAGAAAATTAAACATTATCCTCCTGCCTATAATCCTTCAAAGGTTCCTATCAATTACCTGATCAAATCTAAAAACCAATTCAAATCCAGTTACCACCCCAAGGACCTCCCTCCCTCACTGATTTGTACTTTCTATTCCATTTGTCAACCAGGATTTTTTCCTCTTCCTTCCTTGAAAACATCATGCTACCCCTCCCCTCCATTGCAACTGTATCCTATTTTTACAATGCTTCTTAACCCAAAACGTTCCATCAGGAGATATGTCCAACCTTTTAGAGGTAGGTCTCACTGTCAAAGTACAAAGGAGCATACTCTGGAGTTGGGCAGCCTGGTATCCTAGATTCTCCATCTTACTGTGTGAGCTTGAACAAGTTACTTAACTTCTCTGTGCTTCACTTTCTATAAAATGGTGATAATGATAGCAATTTTCTTTATCATATTAGTATACATCTATTTATCCCTCTATAATATGCTTCCATTAATCCAAAAAGGACTATTTTAAGATGAAGCATTTCAAACACATTCTTTATTCTCCCACACCAGTCATCCCCATACCCCCAGGATAGCATCACTGATGTCTTTGTGTTCACATGATCCTCAGGCACACGGCTTTGTAATTATCTGGTTATGCAACTATTTGTCTACTAGAATAGGACCTCCTCAAAGGAGCTATGATATCCTGTGCAATTTTGCTACCCTAATATCTAGCTCAGTGGTGTAGCTCAATAAAGGCTTACAGAATACTTTTGAACATGTGTGTAGCTATAAAGCCATGCAACAATATGGCTTTCATCAGGTACCTGTATAATTTGACAATTCAGTTTTGAGTACTAAAATGATAGGATTAATAATAACAAAACCATGGTTATTAAACTTTATGAAAGAACCTTCACATTTGATTCAGGCACTAACATTCTATCTTCACTTGGTAAATTAGTAGTCAAGTATCCTCAAGTAAGCCAGTTCACTTTTTGGGAGTTTTTTTTTTTTTTAAATCTGTAAAATTAAAGTGAAGTTCTAAAAACACAGTGAGCTAAAACATTTCCTTTAAAAGTCATAAAAATGCTAGTTAAAAAAATAAGAGAAATGTAACAAAATTACACGCATGCACATGTAGAAGTATAGCTGAACTCGAGAGGAAAAAAAAATGCCAAGAGAGAGGAGATGGTTAAGCTGATGAATGAGGGCCTACGAACCCTAAGGGCTGGGGAGACCAGCTACACATCTGCAGGTGCGGTTCACATAGGCTATCAAGTGAATGGACTTCTGGAAACTGTGCAAGAAAGCATCTCTGGGGGCTAGAGAATGAGCTGTAGTACCTGACAGGGACAGGAGAAGCATAAAACTGAAACTTCACTGCAAAAACAATACAATCACTGTTTACTTAAGCACCTTAGAATTCCATGTATAGGTCTTCACAAGCATTTGTGATTGTGTGTGTATATATATATATAAAGAAATAACATGGAACTCAGGCATCCCAGGTGGCATAGCAGTAAAGAATACACCTGCTAGTGTAGGTGACACAGGATGTGAAGGTTCGATCCCAGGGTTGGGAAGATGCCCTGGAGTAGGAAATGGCAACCTACTCCAATATTCTTGCCTGGAAAAATTCCATGGACAGAGGAGTCTTGTGGGCTACAGTCCATGGGACTATAAAGAGCCAGACTCAACCGAGCAACTGAGCACACCCATTAAGATGTAAATATTCAGTGAACTGGCCACATATTAGGATCTCATGATATAAATACATATATATTTTTTACTAATATTGACTTACTATATTTCAACAGGACATTTAAAATGATTTTGTCTGTTTCTAATTCAAGGAATAAGTGGTTTTGGTGGGATAAAGAGAGGGAGAGAGAACAAGTAACTTAAGTGAGTAAGTGAGATGATTCACTCAACTTACTATCCATTGGGTGCTAAGCAGTGTACTGGTTATCTCTGAGCCACACAAATGAATGGTAACAATTATGGAATTTATGTTCTGGGGAGCAAGACAGACAGCACATAAGCAATCAATAAGTAAATTAAATAATAAGAGATTCTGTTAACAACACTGCAAAAAAATTTTTAAAAGAGTCCTAAGATAGAGAATAACAAATTTTGGTTCTTCAGTATTCATCAGATTTGAAAAGATCATAATCACTAAAAAGCTATATTAATAGAAAATGTATGAAATTTTTATATTCCACAATGCTGGCCTAACTTTACCCAGGTTTTGAGAGAATAACTACACTCAACCTCCCAAATCTCTTCTTAATAAAATGACTTAGGTTTCTACATGTGTGCACTCATGGACAAAGAACATTACAGTGTTCACTGCACGTGTCACTGGCAAAATCACTGACCGTGGATGTGAAATGTATCAAATTCTGGATTTTCCAAAGATAAGCTAAGGAGCTAAGTCATTTGGAAGTTGAAACGTTAGGGTGATGGAAACTGTGGGGCACAGACTTTAGATACTGTGAGGCTAGTTCACAGGGATTATGTGTGTCAAGTTAAGGATTTAACATATGATTTAATCAGGGTTGAGTGTTTATTAAAGTTTTTTGAAAATTATTTGGAAGAAAATGATGATGTGAAACAGTATTAGAGGAACACAATGAAATATTTCTGGAGAAGGAAATGGCAACCCACTCCAGTATCGTTGCCTGGGAAATCCCATGGACAGAGGAGCCTTACAGGCTACAGTTCAAGGGGTCGCAAAAGAGTCAGACATGACTTAGTAACTAAACCATCATTATCACTTGGGAACTAAGATCACAAATGCCACATGGTGTGGCCAAATTAAAAAAAAAAAAATTGAAGAAGAGAATTATTCTTAAGCCTACAAAAATCCTCAAAAAAACAGGTCTTTTCTTCCTAGAATGTCTAAGAATATTCAGTACCCCAGGAAAAATCAAGTAAGATGATTAAAAGCAACTGAGTAGATTTAAACCAAAATTTCCTATAAACACATCAGATGTCATCAAGAATAAATGTCTTTCTTACTGGTAGAATTTTGCAGTGCCAATATGTTCTCAAATGACACGAAACAATTGTATCTAAAGGAAATGTTTAACTTTTCTTTGTTTAACTACTGCACTGAAAGTATAGCATGCTAACAATAGAAAATTGTGGAATATAAAAATTTCATACATTTTCTATAAACAGGCTATCTCCTAGGTAAAGAGTTGTTTGTATTAACATCTTTTTAAACAAATTTTCTGAGCAAGCACAAACACAAACACAAACCTAACTTCTATTGTCATGTGGATGGCTAGGTACGGCAGACCAGTGACAAGAATTCGCCTGCCAATGCAGGAGATGGAGAAGACATGGGTTCAGTCCCTAGGTTGGGAAAATCCCTTGGAGAAGGAAATGGCAACCCACTCCAGTGTTCTTGCCTGGGAAATCCCATGGACAGAGGAGCCTGGCGGGTTACAGTTCATGGGGTCTCAAAGAGTTGGACATGACTCAGAAACTAAACATCAACAACTACACTTAATAGTTGCTTTCCAGGAATTTGAAGCCTAGTAGAGAAGTATCCCACTCCAGTGTTCTTGCCTGGAGAATCCCAGGGATGGGGGAGCCTGGTGGGCTGCCGTCTATGGGGTCGCACAGAGTCGGACACGACTGAAGTGACTTAGCAGCAGCAGCAGCAGAGAAGTATAAAACACATAGATATGTATTTTAAGAGAGTGTTTATTACATTTCTATGGGATTTTAGAAAAGAGAAAGTTTATTTCCAAAATGCTTTGGGGAGGAAGTGGTGTTAGAAATGAAAACTTGGAGAACCTGTCAGTTTTAGCCATTTGGAGATGATTACTAAGTGGTGATTATGATGCTGAAGGTAGAATTTCAAATCATCTTTTTAAACTGCTCTTTTTCTAGATAAATATTATCTTCCCATTTTGGATGCTCTCTTTGATATCTAGACTCTGTTGAGAATTTAAAGTACCTTCTCCCTAGAAAAAAATGCATCCACAATTACAATTTTCCATAAAAATGTCAAGGAATTTACAGACTTTCAGTTAAGAAATCTTGCTTTAGGTCAAGAGAATATTATTAATGGAATGCATATAAATAGCATTTTACACTTTCTCGAGAACTTTTACATTACCACAATAGGAAGAAGTAATAAGGACTATTATCATTGCTCTATTTTTCATAGAATAAAAACTGAAATATGGAGAAATTAAGCAGCTCTTCCAATATTATGAATTTCTTTGGGAGTTACTGACATTATGCCAGTGTTTACTAAAACACCTCCCTACTCTCTGGAATTCCACTTCTCTAAGCATCATTCCGGAGAAGGCAATGGCACCCCACTCCAGTACTCTTGCCTGGAGACTCCCATGGATGGAGGAGCCTGGTAGGCTGCAGTCCATGGGGTCGTGAAGAGTCGGACAGGACGGAGCGACTTCACTTTCACTATTCACTTTCATGCATTGGAGAAGAAAATGGCAACCCACTCCAGTGTTCTTGCCTGGAGAATCCCAGGGTCGCAGGAGCCTGATGGGCTGCCGTCTATGGGGTCGCACAGAGTCGGACATGACTGAAGCAACTTAGCAGCAGCAGCAGCAGCAGCAGCAGCAAGCATCATTCATTTGAAACTTCACTCTAGCCAAATTGGTGCAATTACATGTGGGAGGAAAATCAAAATAATAATAGCTCTGATGGAAGGGAATTTCTCACTCAAAGTCATCAATTAAGGACACAGGCTTCTTCTCTAATTTTCCTTCAGTACTCTAGCTTATTACTTTAGTCAAGATCACCAGTTGGTCCATGGTAATTACTAGAGCTCCAACCATCAAGTTTGCTTTCCAACCATTAGAATGAAGGAAGCGGGATACAGGACAAGAAATCTGAATTTCAAGCTAAAACCTTTCCTCTTGAAGAGACCTCTCAGAAGTCCTCCCAAATATTTCTGCTTGTATATAATTGGACAACATTTTGGTATTTGTGATAAAAATTATAATATTTCATCTGGGCACACTGATGTTCTAAATAATATTTCTGTTCTGTTATTAAAGAACAAAGGAAGAATGGATATTGGCTAGCAACCAGAGATCTCTTCCATAATTGTTGTTATGGTAAGCTATGTCCAACTCTTTTGCAACCCATGGACTGTAGCCCAACCAGGCTCCTCTGTCCATGGGATTTTCCAGGCAAGAATACTGGAGTGGGTTGCCATTTCCTATTCCAGAGGATCTTCCTGACCCAGGGATTGGACCCGTGTCTCCAACATTGCAGGTGGATTCTTTACCACTGAGCCCCTGGGAAAGCCCTAACACCAAACACTTGCACCAACAATAAAACTTTTGTGTCCGAAATCAGTGAATGAGGATTCTGAAGATGGAATTTCCTGGTGATGAGAAGACATCAGTTAGATCCCTGTGAGGTCTGTGTCTCCTGATATGTAAAATGAGGCAGGCTAGAGACTACCATCTCTCTCATATATCCTCCAGTTTGAGATTTTAGGAAGCCTAAAATGTTACCTCATTACCTTACTACCAAAGGAATGGCAATTTCTGATATGGAAACTATTTGCACATCTGTGAATAGTCCAACTTAGATTCTATTCGAGTAGCAAAATATTAGAATAGTCTATTAGAATATTAGAATAGTCCCACTATTCTATTAGTGGGACTAATAGAATTAGTCACTATTAGAATAGTCCCACTGAATTATTAGCCCCACTCAATTATTTTACAGAGATCTTTTTTTAAAAGAAGGAGAAAAAAGAAAAAGAAGAGAACAAGGGAAGTTTTCTTTGACGTTGAGCAAGAATGGCAAATTTATCATTTTGGTACCAAGAGAACACCCTGTATATGATCTTGATATTTGGGGTGGGGGATGGAAATTCACAATTAAAATGAAACATTCACGCTTACAATTTAAGAACTGTAAGATACTAAGCAAAATGTGCAGCTGTTTATAAGAACTACCATTTATGCAACCAAAATATTCAATCAGTAAAAACAGTTCTTAATGCCTCTAGGATAATTATTTTTTATGTGGATAGAATTAAACTTGTATAACAATATAACCATCAAGTCTTTGTACAATCTTCCTATAAAATATGAAAAGAGTATAGACAATACTGTTTGGACTATAAACTGCCACCACACTTCAGATTTGTTAATTAGGGTACCAGCATGAGGTTCTTTCTAAGCATTATCAAGGAAGCCAGCTAATCTAAGTTTATTTGCCTTATTCCTCTCCTTCATTTATTGCAGTTTCTTAAATGGAAGGATCCAGAGTGTCATAAAAATGAATTAAATAGAAAACTAAATAGAAAATGTAATAATAAGCTAAATGAATAAGATTCTTCCTTTTAACTATATTACCAAAGAGGGAGAATATCTATTAAGGGCAATATGGTCACGTATGTAACTATAAAATATGGGAAAGTAGAACAGAAGAAAATGGCTAATCCCATCACCACAATCTTTGAAACAAATATACCTGGAAGAAGTAACTGCTCTCACTTTCTGCCACCTTGAAGCAGAGAACAAGAGTCCTTGTTCTCAACTGGGTGTGGCATCTCACTTCAGTGTCTTCAGGTTGCTTCTGAACACATGAGATAAGATTCCAAGTCCAAGTCCAGCCACCAGGCCCACTATCTTAGCCTATAATCTCTAAGATTTGGGATGCATCCAAAAGGAAGGACTCAAAGATGCTATAAAAGAAGTACTATAATTGCAAAAGCGTGTAAAATATATGCAAAGCCATCCCTTGCATCAATGTCAAACAGTATTTATTAAGCATCTATTATATACAAGGCACCATCCTAGAAACCCAGAAGGCAACATTCCCTGACTTCAGGGAGCTTTCAATCAAATTGTTGTTGAGTAAAATTACAATGCCTAAAGATTTATGTTTAAATCAATAAAAACCAAAACAACCTATTAAGAGTCTAAACTGCCACAATTTTCTGATTCCCAGGTAGGAAATAAGGTACTGCAAACTTAAAAACACTCTTGTCTGAGAAGCTTACAGTATAGATTTGTGAGACAAATAAAAACGCATGAATGACTCGTAGATAATCACAGAAAGGATTCCAGTGTAAAGCACTGGAGTGCAATAAAACCACAACAGGCAGGCTGCTCCATGATGGAAAATTCACCTCCTCATTCTTTACGACAGAGTACATTTCCAGTCCTACCAAAGGGACTGGGATCCGGGGGAATACGTATGTGTTTTGAGGGATTTCCATCATACCACATCAGAGGCCATAGATATTAAACCTGTAATTAGAGGGATTTTAAACACATAGGAAAAGATAGGATGTATGAGATACTTCAAACTAAATGATGCAAAGTTTAAAAATTGTTATAGCCTATGAGAGTCCATAACAATATGAGATAACAGTCTGTCATTTGCTACATATCCCAATATTTTATTGTGAAAATGCTTACACATTACAACATTTTATGGGGATGGAGGTGGAAGGGGGGTTCAGGATTGGGAACACATGTACACCCGTGGCAGATTCATGTTGATGTATGGCAAAACCAATACAATATTGTAAAGTAATTAGCCTCTAATTAAAATAAATAAATTTAAATCTAAATTTTTTAAAAAAAGGACAGTAATTGCCAATATACTCACTATCTAGATCCAACAACAGTTAACATTTTACCACATGTGTGTATACACATATATTTTTCTTTTCATTTGGTGACCCATTGGGAAGTAGGGGACCTGGTAGAGGACCTGCTGGTAACAAGATTTTGGAATCTGATACTTTTCTAATTGAGTTCTTCAATTTTTAGAGCTAGCTTTATTTTTCAGAGAAGGCAATGGCACCCCACTCCAGTTCTCTTGCCTGGAAAATCCATGGACGGAGGAACCTGGTAGGCTGCAGTCCATGGGGTCGCTAGGAGTCGGACATGACTGAGTGACTTCACTTTCACTTTTCACTTTCATGCACTGGAGAAGGAAATGGCAACCCACTCCAGTGTTCTTGCCTGGAGAATCCCAGGGACGGGGGAGCCTGGTGGGCTGCTGTCTCTGGGGTCGCACAGAGTTGGACAGGACTGAAGCGACTTAAGCAGCAGCTTTATTTTTATTGGTAATAGTAATGGACGCATGTAGTATACATTTGTTGCTATAACAGTAAGTTGTTTCCTGTGGATCTTTTCTGAATATCTACCATTTACCAGGTGGCACTGAGGGTAGAAGAGATATCCTGGACACAATCACTATCCTTACCTGTCTACTTTTATTGATTCTCCAGAAACAACTGACTGATTAGCAATTGATTCATCAAGGCTCTGGAAAAGTTTATATCTTGCTTCATGTGTAAGAATCTGCCTGCAATGCAGGAGACCTGGGTTCAGCTCCTGGATTGGGAAGATCCCTTGGAGGAGGGGTATGGCAACACACTCTCGTATTCTTGCCTAGAGAATTCCATGGACAGAGGAGCCTGGCAGGTTATAGTCCATGGGGTCGCAAACAGTCAGACATGACTGAGCAACAAATACTTTCACTTTCATGTGTAAAATACTACTCTTCCAGAAGCACTGAATTTTTGTCATTAATATTTAATAGGAAGTTTGTATATACTAAGGTGGGTAAAGTCCTGGTATCTGGATCAATGGGGTGAAAGTTGATTTTATCCTTAACTCATGCCCATGTTTTAACATGAGATTTTTCCTCCTGAATACCATTTTCACTAACTAAACACACAAAGTAGATACAATGACTTGTAACTGCAACATATTCCAGGTTTTAAGATGCTAAAGCTGAAACTCCAGTACTTTGGCCACCTTATGCGAAGAATTGACTCATTGGAAAAGACTCTGATGTTGGGAGGGATTGGGGGCAGGAGGAGAAGGGGACGACAGAGGATGAGATGGCTGGATGGCATCACTGACTCGATGGCCGTGAGTCTGGGTGAACTCCGGGAGTTGGTGATGGACAGGGAGGCCTGGTGTGCTCCGATTCGTGGGGTCGCAAAAAGTTGGAAACGACTAAGCGACTGAACTGAACTGAACTGATACGTTTGAATAAGCAATATTGCTGGTACACAAATACAAAACTGTACACAAGTTCTGAGTTAGGGTGAAGGAAGATAAAGCAGGCATTTCCACATCCCACAACAGACGTGTTTTGGAAAGACCTCACTCTTTGTAAAATTATGCACTAAAAATAAGGCTTATGGGAAAAATAAATTTTATGTAGACCACTGAAATCCTATGCAAGTACATAAGCAACACATTAACAAAGACGATTAATGGCACCTCCCTTAGAAACCACCCTAGACAACCTAGGCAAGCAGCTGAGCATGATCAGAGACTGGCTAGGTGATAATGAAAAATACACGAAACCATAAGAGGGGGCATCAGGGTTTCTTGTGCTGAGACAAAGCAGAAAGCCAAAGGTTTAGGATGAGCAGCCCTGTTTACCAGTTGAGCCTGGAAGGAAGTGCATCCTGCCGCAAGCACAAAGTCATCCTCGGGTGCATATGTACCTTTCAAGTGAAAAAGACCTTAGTACAGATGATTAACGATTAACACTCCCCTGCCCCCCGCTTTTCTTTTCTGTAGAGAATGCTCTTGTCTTAGCACCTGTTAGCTGAGAGATTTTTTTTCCCCTCTCCTGGTGAAGAAATAATTCTAACTCTGCTACTTCAGCAACCTTTGCCTAGGAAAATATTATATGATCAGTTATGACTTCCATGTTCCCCTACTTACTTTTTCCCTATTCCTGTTTAGAGACACAAGTAACATGGCGGGAAAGTTTGTGAAGATAACAAACATACACACACATGTATGTTCTACTTACAACAAAGGTCAAATAAGCAAGATGGGTGGGACCAATATTGTTCAGAGTATTCCTTGATCCTTAGAGGATTTTCCCTAATATTTCTTAGAGAAAATGAAGAAAACAAATGTAGAAGGCTGGAAGAAAGGAAAAGAAGGGGGAGGGAGAAAAAGATGAAATTTCATCATTTTCTAAACAGCTGAGTATGTGGCTTTTTCTAGGCAAAAACATTATACTCTATATAAATAGCTTTAAAACTTAGCAACATGTAGAAAAGGCCTTCTTCAGACGAACTGATACAACCAGTATTATTTTAGAGTGTGGAGGCTCTAAAACCTGTATGGAATGGACATATGAAATTACTCTTCAAACGCCTCAGAACAGAGTACTTTGGAAACTAAAAAGTAACTTCTGTGTTTCTGTCCATTTCAGCTGTTGTTGTTGTTCAGTCTCTTAAGTTTAGTCGCTCAGTCGTGTCTGACTCTGTCTACATGAATTGTAGACTATCAGGCTCCTCTGTCCATGGGATTTTCCAGGCAAGAGTACTGGAGTGGGTTGCCATTTTCTTCTCCAGAGGATCTTCCCGACTCAGGGATCAAACCCAGGTCTCCCACATTGTAGGCAGACACTTTACCGTCTGAGCCACCAGGGAAGTCAGTCTCTTAAGTCCTGTCCAATTCTGCAGCCCCATAGACTGCAACACACCAGGCTTCCCTGTCCTTCACCATCTCCCAGAGTTCACTCAAATGCATGTCCATTGAGTCAATGATGCCATTCAGCCATCTCATCCTCTGTCGTCCCCTTCTCCTCTTGCCCTCAATCTTACTCAGAATCAAGGTCTTTCCCAGTGAGTCCGCTCTTTGCATCTGGTGGCCAAAGTACTGGAGCCTCAGTTTTAGCATCAGTCCTTCCAGTGATTATATAGGGTTGATTTTCTTTCCAGACGACTAGTTTGATCTCTTGTTGTCCATGGGACTCTCAAGAGTCTTCTCCAGCACCACAATTTGAAAGCATCAGTTCTTTGGCACTCAGCCTTCTCTATGGTCCAACTCTCGCATCCATACATGATTACTGGAAAAACCGTATCTTTGACCATATGGACCTTTGTAGGCAAAGTGAAGTCTCCGCTTTTTAACACACTGCCTAGGTTTGTCATGGCTTTTCTTCCAAGGAGCAGGCATCTTTTAATTTCATGGCTTCAGTCACCATTCACTGTGATTTTGGAGCCCAAGAAAATAAAGTCTGTCACCATTTCCATTGTTTCCTCATCTGGGAAATGGGAAATTTCATCCGGCAGGCAAAACAAGGTTTAGCTTACCAGGATGGAAAAATAAATAGGGAGTAGGGGCTTCCTTCCTTCAGATGTCCTCTCCTCCTCAACTTATTTCAAGTGAGGAAAACTAGCTAAATGATGCAACTTTACTGTTTTGTTACTCAAATCTTGGTGGGGCTTGAGAACAGCTATAATCACTACAACGACTTCCATTAGATTCAATATATTAATTCTAGAATGCCAAAACATTTAATGCTTTTTGTTGAGAGGGCAAAAATAATTCTTAACAAGTTTCTTATCCTCTCAAGATTAGCAAAAGCTCCAAGCTGATCTGTTAAACTGAGATATTTCAGTATTTCACCAAAAAGGAAAATGAGTCTATCCATGCTAATGTGGAAAATATTTCAACATAAAAACTCACTGGAAAAAAAAAAAAAACCTGCAAAAACAAAGCAAGGCTGGATGCCAGGAATATATTTGATGGAAATCAGCATGTCTCTGCAGAGCTATGCAAAGATGAATGATTTGGATTCTATTGTATTATTTATCATTCCTTTTTATCTATGATTCCAGACTATCTATTATTAAAAATGGAGCCTACATTCAATTTAAATAACATTATGTTAGTTGCTTTTCTCACTTGTAAGCATCCATTTCAACTAAAGGGAATGGCAATGCACTAATGCAAGGAGAAGTCTACACAAGCTCTGAAAGTTCAGACTTGTTTTGTGCATTTTCCTAGCAAATATGAACTTAGATTGTTAATTGCTAAGCCTTTGAATCTAAACGTCTTAGATAATTACCAATGGTTGTGCTTGGAGGGGAAGTGATTGTAAAATGTGCAGTTTGGCTAATGCCCAAGAAAATAAATCTGTATTAGGGATAATTATAGATATTTTAATTGCTTTGGGGTGTTAATTGGTAAGCTACAGACAAGGAGGGAAAAAGAAACTATAGGTGTCTTTTATCTATACTGACCAACAGGTATGCTAAACCTTCTCTCAATGTGCAGTCTTAAAATGTACTGAGTCATAATTTAACTTTACAAATTTATGTTCATGAACAAATATAAGCTACTGGTACATTTGCTTTTGCAAAAATTAATTTACTGCCAAATGCTGATATTGTTTCTTCCCACCTCTCTGTATGTGGCAAATCCCATAGCATATTAGAAACTGAAAATAAAGAATAAAAGCCAGTTTCTCATATATTCTTAAATTACAAAGACAAAGGAGAAAAGAGATCAATATCAATGAAACATCTAGCCAAAGGCTTTTAAACTTTCTTGAAGTCACAGAATCCATTGTACGAAAAAAGAGGGAAACCTTTCCTCAAATGCTAACAAAGTTTTTGAGTGATTATATGCATCTGCATTATAATTATACACAGATACACATTTTATTTTAGTTTGAAGGAAGTCATCTAAAGAGTACCTGAAAATGCTGATATATCTGAGGCAATGATTTTGATTGTGAGCTCCTTAAAGACAAGGATTCTGTATCTTCATCTCTAAATTCCCTGGCAACCAATAGTTGTAGAGTAGATGGATGCAGGGATGGGTTCTTGTAGGTTGGTTGGATGATGGAAAGAAGAGAAGAAGGAATTTAGTTTCTTTACAAAGTTGTAACTTGCCTTATTACTTTTTCAGGTTAACTTTAAACAATACCCTACCCTGAACCTCAGTGGCAGTACTTGTAAAAGTCAGTACATTGGAGTACAGATAAACATACTTCCAAACAAGCTGAGAAAGGAGTTAGGTTCAGAAACGAAATGCTTAAATAAACTAAAACTATTTTTAGAAATAGAGACTTCCCCAACAAAAAAATCACCAGGTGGACTTCCAAAAAGAAGAAAGTGGGAAGAAGATAGCAGATATTTGGTAGTCACCATTTCAAAAAGGCTACAAATTTTTATCTAATTTATAAGAATAAATGATCTTATAACCTGATTGAAAAAACAACGATCTAAAGATGTTATTTTATATAATCTTGGAGAATAGTTTGGAAAAAACAAGGGCCCTAACTTTAGGTTCAGCCACCCTTCAAATGGCCAATTGTACCCATTCTGGTAAGATGGTTAAATGATCAAAAGTTTACCAATGATCAGAAATCAAAGTTAATCCATTCTTTTATAGCTGTATCCAAATGATATAAAATTAAAAAAAAAAAAAAAAAACTTGGGACAACATCAACAAAACAGTCAACCAAACTAGCATTCAGACAAAGCAAATATTTAACAGATATAAATTTTCATTTTTTTTAAGTTGAGTTTCTGGTGCTTTATAATTTTTTTTATTAAGTATCTGACATTGATCTGGGGGTAAAACTGGAGACCTAAATATATATTTTATTTGTCTACAAGAATTAAATTAGGTTCTATGCTCAACGTATTAGTGATTCTTTTTTTTTTCTCTCTTTTTTTTTCCTTTTTTTATTTTATTTTTTAACTTTACAATATTGTATTGGTTTTGCCATATATCAACATGAATCTGCCACAGGTATATATGTGTTCCCCATCCTGAACCCTCCTCCCTCCTCCCTCCCCATACCCTCCCTCTGGGTCGTCCCAGTGCACCAGCCCCAGGCATCCAGTATCATGCATCGAACCCGGACTGGCGACTCGTTTCATACATGATATTATACATGTTTCAATGTCATTCTCCCAAATCATCCCACTCTCTCCCTCTCCCAAAGAGTCCAAAAGACTGTTCTATACATCAGTGTCTCTTTTGCTGTCTAGTATACAGGGTTATTAGTGAAGTGCACAACTGCTTTTTACCATACCATCAAATCAATCAAAAATCCAAACATTTCTCTAACATGGTAATAATGTTCTTATCAGGTGTTTAATACCTGCCAGAGGTTCCTCCTAGAGTCAACTAAATGTAAGACTCATAAGACTATTAAAGGCTACATCCACTATCTTATACATAGCACAGCCTGTCAGCAGAGCTTGCTTCTGTGAACAGCCTTGCAATGGTTCACATGGTTGCTTCTGGAAGCTGTCTGTCCTCTAGAGATGGTTTTAAGTGAAGGAGACAAGAATCACACCGAGCAAGGGATGTGTAGTCCTGATCTAGAAGCACCACATGAGTGCATGCTAAGTTGCTTCTGTCGTGTCTGACTCTGTGTGACCCTATGGACTGTAGCCCAAAAGGCTCCTCTGTCCACAGGATTCTCCAGGCAAGAATACTGGAGTGGGTTGCCATTTCCTCTTCTTCCCAACCCAGAGATTGAACCAGCATCTCTTATATCTCCTGCATTGGCAAGAGGGGTTTTTTTTTAACACTAGGGGCACCTGAGAGCCAGCATGGTGGTGGTGGTTTAGTCACTAAGCCGTGTCCGACTCTTGCGATCCTAGGCTACAGTTAATGGGATTCTCCAGGTAAGAATACTGGAGTGGGTTGCCATTTCCTTCTCCAGGGGATCTTCCCAACCTAGGAATCAAACCCAGGTCTCCTGCATTGCAGGCAGATTCTTTACCAACTGAGTTAGAGAGTAAGCCCTGGGAGCAAGCATCTCTTTCAACAATTCCCTGGGAATATTTCCCAGGCTCCCCACAAGGGATAACTTGTAACAAGAGTCACTGCATTCTAGGCGAACACAAAGATTTACATGCCAATCTAGTACCAGAGGCCATTTAATGCAGACATAATTTATAAACTACAACTTACTTGTACTCAAAAGACTTCTATCTAGTGATAGAATTGTATTTATTGTCACAGGTTAGCAAGTTAACAGAGCTAGAGTAATGGAAAATGAAATTAAAATGTCAAAGGGAAAAGGATTTTGTTATATACCCATATGAGTGTCTTGATAGCAGTCACTTCAAATATGCTCTTCTATAGGTTAAGAATTTAGAGGCAGTAAGGCAATGGCACCCCACTCTAGTACTCTTGCCTGGAAAATCCCATGGACAGAGGAGCCTTGTAGGCTGCAGTCCATGGGGTCGATAGGAGTCAGACACGACTGAGCGACTTCAGTTTCACTTTTCACTTTCATGCATTGGAGAAGGAAATGGCAACCCACTCCAGTACTCTTGCCTGGAGAATCCCAGGGACGGGGGAGCTTGGTGGGCTGCCGTCTGTGGGGTCACACAGAGTCAGACACGACTGAAGCGACTTAGCAGCAGCAGCAGCAGCAACCTGAATGTGGACAGCTACCATCATCAAATGTTATACTACAAAAGAGAGATTTTTAGAAATTCCATTTCCCCATTCTATTAATGTCCATTACACAGTAGGAAAACTTACCCAAATCCAAATTATCCCAAACCATTATGAGACAGATTATTGCAGATATGTTACTAGTTGCTTGTTACTAAAAAGAACTGCAAATACTCTTCTTACACTAATGGATTTTTACAAGCACGTGCTGCAAGCTAAAATCTTGTGTGCAAGCACACAGTTGGTTTTACCTACACTTAGTCTGTGTTAACAGGAACCAGCCAATGTGAAATTTTAAAAGTGTTAATTTATCGAATTAAGTGGGAAAGGCTTAAAATTAACTTGTTTCAAAGCAAAGGAAATGGCAATGATAGGCAACAGTATCTGAATACTAACTTTAATCTTTTCAAGAAGAAAATAGAAATGTATGTTCTTTTGGACATTTAAAGGGAGAGACAAAATAAATATGCTGAAATGGCTGGGACTTTATACTCACAGTCTGTTGCCAAACTGACATGAAGACAGAAAGACGATCTAGGATTCTGTTCCTGCCGGGAAGTGGGGGAAACTGAAGGAGAACTTACATAGTTAATATGACCTTCTGTTGGTGGGGCTTCCCTGGTAGCTCAGCTGGTAAGGAATCCATCTACAATGCAGGAGACCTGGGTTTGATCCCTGGGTTGGGAAGATCCCTTGGAGAAGGGAAGAGCTACCCACTCCAGTATTCTGGCCTGGAACATTCCATGGACTCTATAGTTCATGGGATCGCAAAGAGTTGGACACAACAGAGCGCCTCTCACTTTCATTTTCCACTTTCTGTTAGTGGTATGGAGGGGGAAAATTACAGCCACTTGAAAAAGCTGTGATCATGATTTTATTTAGTAAAAATGAATGATTAAGTGGAATTAAGGGCTAAATAAGAAGAGACATCTGCATATCAGTGAACTTCAAATTTTAATTCATTAGTTTTTTTAAAAAATAAAACAATTTGAGAGTCATTGGCAATGCATGTGTACAATCTGTGACAGAACTGAAAGGTGGACTTCTAACCCTCTGATCTCCAGATCTACATGGCATCTCAGACTGAGATCACCTGTGTGTATCACACTCTGAAATAAAAAAACACCAAGTATGTACCTTTCTGACTTGGTGCCAATGCAATTCCCTTCTTCTTTATAATAAAAGGGTTTCAAGTCAGCACTTCATCTTTTATGTTTTTCATAAACACACAATGACCTTCCCCCCTCCTCAGATTACTGAATATAAACCAGGAAGCACTATCTGAAAGCAAACTTCCCAGTTAGTGTACTTTCTATTCAAACATCCTCTTCTCTATCAATACCCAAGCAATGATTTTAAACTAATTTAAAAACAGATTCTAAAAAAAAATAAAAAATAAAAACAGATTCTATGTTTCAGCAACATCTCCTGTTTGTTTTCCAGCCTACTAATAGCCTTTTATTAAGCCGCTGTTCCTACTGAGTGTACTCTCTTCTTGCTGGAATGGCCATAGCCCGTGACACCCCAGCCCTTTCACACAGTTCATTAGACGGAGCATTGTTCAGAACACAGTGATGGGAATAAGTCCCTCCCAGAGGATTAGAACTAAAATAAGCCAGTCCTACTATTGGACAAAACATCAGTGATTTCTCCCCAAAAGGCATAAGCTATGGATCTCTTTGCTTCTGCCTTTTTACTTTATAGGGTTTAAGAATTATATTCTGTTTATAAGGAATTCTAATGGCAAATCAGGCAGAGTTTAATGCTGAAAGCATGGGCCTTGAATTAGGACTGCTTCATAAGTTACAATTTAACTTAGGCTCAGGAAGACTCCTGTCTGCACATACAAATGGGATAAAAATACTCTGTAGGGTTGTTACAAGTATTAAATGAGATAACATACATAGAGCACTTTACACAAGCTACTGACATTGTAAGCACTGGATCTTACCATTTTGTATAATATCATTATAAATATAATCATTACTATAATCATTATTATTATCATCATGTGAACAAAAAGCATGGATTCTCCAGATGGGACTCTACTACAAACCTAATGTTCCATTTATACTTGAAGCCTCCCTTTTGGCCTGAATCTTCTAGATTTTCTGAGACTCTTAACAGGCAAACACATTTTTATAAGGCTAATAGCAACTTTAGAAGCCAGCTGCTTATATCTCGTTGACTGCCTGAGGAAGCTAGCTTGTGCCAGACTTTACATTTATTTTTGTTAAATTTCATCTTACTGGTACTAGCCCAGCTTTTCAGACTGTCAAAACAATTCCAAATCTTGGTTCTGGCTTCTATTCTATTAGTTATCCCTCCTAGCTGTGTCATTCACAAATGTGAAAGCATGTCTTCACCCAAAACAGTTGATAAAATACAGATGGAGCCCAGCCAAGTACAGGGTCCTACGGAATATTCCCAGAATCTTTCACTTTAGGTAAGATGGAAAATAAAGAGTATTAAAAATAATTTAATAATGAAAAGGTATTAACAATCATTGACTATGCTAAATGCTATTTTTAGGGTTTTTTAAAAAATGTATTGAAGTACAATTTAAACATAAAATTCATCTGCTTTAAGTGTACAATTCAACCATTTTTAGCACACTTACAGAACTGCATGATTACCAACAAGTTATTTCTAGAAAATTTCCATCACCCCAAAGAGATCCTGCTGGAATTAAGATTGCCGGGAGAAACATCAATAACCTCAGATATGCAGATGACACCACCCTTATGGCAGAAAGTGAAGAGGAACTAAAGAGCCTCTTGATGAAAGTGAAAGAGGAGAGTGAAAAAGTTGGCTTAAAGCTCAACATTCAGAAAACTAAGATCATGGTATCTGGTCCCATCATTTCATGGGAAATAGATGAGGAAACAGTGGAAACAGTGTCAGACTTTATTTTGGGGGCTCCAAAATCACTGCAGATGGTGACTGCAGCCATGAAATTAAAAGATACTTACTCCTTGGAAGAAAAGTTATGACCAACCTAGATAGCATATTGAAAAGCAGAGACATTACTTTGCCAACAAAGGTCTGTCTAGTCAAGGCTATGGTTTTTCCAGTAGTCATGTATGGATGTGAGAGTTGGACTGTGAAGAAAGCTGAGTGCCGAAGAATTGATGCTTTTGAACTGTGGTGTTGGAGAAGACTCTTGAGAGTCCCTTGGACTGCAAGGAGATCCAACCAGTCCATTCAGAAGGAGATCAGCCCTGGGTGTTCTTTGGAAGGAATGATGCTAAAGCTGAAACTCCAGTACTTTGGCCACCTCATGCAAAGAGTTGACTCATTGGAAAAGACTCTGATGCTGGAAGGGGTTGGGGGCAGGAGGAGAAGGGACGACAGAGGATGAGATGGCTGGATGTCATCACCGACTCGATGGATGTGTGTTTGAGTGAACTCCGGGAGTTGGTGATGGACAGGGAGGCCTGGTGTGCTACAATTCATGGGGTCACAAAGAGTCAGACTGAACTGAACTGAACTGAAAGAAATCCTTTATGTCCATGTCCATCTTCAGTCCCAGGCAACAAACAGTATAATTCCTGTCTCCCTATATTGGCCTTTATTGCACAGACCATTTAAATTGAATCAAAATACATCTGAATCCTTTCACTTAGCATAATATTTTTGAGGTTCGTCCATGTTGTAGGATGTATTAGTAATCTGTAACTTTTTATTGCAGAGTGGTATACCATCTTAGGGATTTACTATGCGAACACTGTACACAGTAATCTATTTTAACCCTTAGAGCAATTGTAGGAGGTAGATGCCACACACCGGCATCCTTAACTGAGGATTGGAGAAACAAAGAAATTTACTTAAAGACTAAGTGTGCTGTGGAAAAGCCAAACTCTGAAGCCAGACAGGCAGGCTCCACTCCAATATACTTAACCTACTCTGCCTCTAGTTTCATGAGAATTATCAAGCATTTGAGAAAGCACATGCTCACAGTATCAGCTAGAAATAATCATCCGCATTTTCCCCAAGGATACCATTCACTCTGCTGCCCCACATCTTGCTGAATGCCAGGTGTCCCGACCAAAAGCCGTCCTTTAGTATACCAGTCATGAATAGAAGGGAGATTAATTTTGTGTGACTTACTTGGAATAAATCCAGACTGATTCTCAAGCCATTTAATACCTGTGCATTCCGAACAGAGATTTTGAAAGGATTTGGGGAGTATTCTAAAAATTCAATCATAAATTACGTATTTTTTATTGAGGTATAGTTGATGTGCAATACTATACCAGTTTCAGGTGTACATCATGGTTACTTATAATTTTTAAAGGTTATAATCCATCTCTAGTTCTAATAAACTATTGGCTATCTTCCCTGTGTTGTACACTGTATCTCTATAGTTTATTTATTTTATACGTGAGAGTTTGTACATTTTAATCCCTTAACCCTATCTTGTCCCTCTGCCCACTGGTAACTACTAGTTTGTTCTCTATACATGTGAGTCTTTTTCGTTACATTCACTAGTTCATTTTGTTTTCAGATTTCACATGTAAGTGATATCATACAGTGTTTGTCTTCCTCTGGCTCATTTCACTTAGCATAATGCCCTCCAAGTTTGTCCATGTTGCTGCAAATGACAAAAGCTCAAATTAGTACTAAAGAGCACCTTTAATACATTTTACAGCCAATGTTTCAGAATTTCACAGGTAACTAGTTGAAATATTTTTTTAAAAATAGACTTGCTCCATTTTGCATAGCATGCAAGTTAAGGACAGGAAACCCAGATAAACAGACTGTAGATTTAAATGTTAGTGCAATTTTGGACAAGTTACTTAACCTCTCTTTTGACTCAGTCTTCCAATATTTGCAACGGAGATTAAAAAGAGTACCTACATCATAGTGTTGCTTTGAGGATTAAAAACATTAATACCTGCAAAGCACTTAGAGTGGTACTCGGCACATACTACATAGTCAATAAATTTAGGTCTTTTTACTATTTACTTTTGCTAATTTCATATTATTATTGTTATTATGAAGCAGAAAAATATATCCTAAACTGCAAAAAGCAGTAACCATGCCAGTTAAATAAACAAAAATAGGTATTAATACAAAAAGAACTGATATGGGAGACTGAGGGAAGGGAGTATATACAAAAGATAGTATTAATACACATCTGTGGGACATCTTTGTCATGTTTTGAAGTAAAACAAAATATAAAAATGTCCCAAGAGACAAAAGAAAAGTAAATTGCTTCCATCAAAGCTAAACTGTGAATACGTACTTCACTTGTGCTCCTGAGCTCACTAGACCCGACTGCACACGGAGTGACAGGATATTAATGTCATATCTTTAACCCCTTGAGCAGGAATACCTCAAATTTATAAAGGGGATATTAACTACAGTGTACAAAAGAATAGTTATTTAGTTTAAACGACAGAATAAAATGAATGGCATCTTTTTTGTTTCTCTTGAAATTTCTTTTTTGTCAACACAATAGTGGCGATAGAAAATAACACTATAGTTTTCAATAAAAAGTAATTATTTCCCACATATACTCATTTTTTAAAAAAAATCTTTTTTGATCCATTTTGTCCTACTACACTTAAAAAAAAAAAAGAATTAAATATGATGACAATATCCCCAAACTCATAGGAAAATATTTGGCAAAAGCTTTCAAATCCCATTAATTTTATAGATTTTTACACTTAAGCAATTTAGCCTAAGGTAAAATATCTCTCTGAATAAGAAGATCTGCTTGCATGAAAATATTCAGTGCTATGTAAAATAGAAAACACTGAAAAAAACCTAATACCCAGAAAGTAATGGGTGAATTTCAAAGTAAATTATGTTGTCATTACTAGATAGTGTATAGTGCAGCCATTAAAAATAATTATACTGTCCATGGTGGATATCTATGATGAAATATTAATGTTGAAGCTAAAAATAGAAACTATCTGAGCTAGGGAAGCAATTGTCAAATTATGCATTCATGTAGTCAAGTGTTGGAAGGCAACACAGAAAAATGAAAATAGTTGATTTGTTCTAATTATAATAGATTCTGGGCTTCTCACATGGGCTGGCATAAGCAGACTTGTGTTAAATGTAGTTTATTTCTCCTTCACTGGATGTGAGGCTTATGGTTATGTTTCCTTAGATTTCCTGTTATGATGATGATGATGATGATAATGAAAACCACATCATCATCAGCATCATTACTGTACAGCTTAGGGTTAAATGGGTTTAACATTAAGTAACAGATTCTTAAGGATAAGTTTCTTAAGACCAATCTCTAAGAAAATTAATTTCTACTTTTATAACAGTCAAATTTAAAAAGCTTCAATTCACGGAAAATCATAAATATATTTATTCTAATAAGTGTGCCTATTTCAAATAAAATAAACATTTAAATGAGTCCATTATAAATCAAAAGTTGATGGAGTTCTTGCAAAGTGCCAGGCATCAACTGCATACCCGAACGTGAGACTGAGCCAGAAACATGGATTTAGTATCTGATAGGGGTAGAGACAAGTACACATACAATTACAGTATCTGTGATGGAACATTATGCTAAGGGAAGCCCTAGGTACGAAGTACAGCACACAGAAGGAACCTAATCAATACTGGCAAGTTGGGAAGGGAAAGAAGATACCCTACGCTGAAGCCACAGAGAAAGGAACCTCAGCATGTGAAACCAGGAGGAGTTAAGTAATTAAGTGGGGCTTGGAAAATGAAACCTCAGTTAGCCAGTAACCTGCAGGTTGGTGAGAAAGACCAAAGGCAAGGAAGGGTACTTACCTCTGTAGCACTAGTATCCAACTAAACTTTTTCTAATGATGTAACTGTTCTAAAATCTGTGCTGTCCAATATGGTAGCTATCAGCCACAGGTGACCAATGGGCATCTGAAATAAGGGTAGGGCGATTCAGGCACTGAAATTTTCATTTCACTTGATTTTAATTAACTTGAATAGTAACAGGTGGCTAGCAGCTATATTATTGGAGAGCATAGCTTTCAGGTAACTAAAATATGTTCACTACGGCCAGGGCAAATGGTATAGGATAGTAAAGAGGGAGGGAGGTGAAAGGAGGCAAGGCGGGTGGAGTCTAGACTAGGTGGGGATGTGTGCACCCTGTTATGTGGCGTGTGCCATCACAGTCATGCTGTAAGGGGAAACTATGTACATGAGTGTAAGCAGTTGTCCATGGATCCCAGACAAGACACTTACAGACAGAGACACCCAGCTCCCCTCCTCCTATTAACAAACACCCTGAATTCTGCGTACTGACACAAGCAAAGCTGACCTACTTAACACACAAAAGTGTGGGGATTCATGGTGGACCTGGAAGGGAGGAAAAGAAGGGCATTTTATTTGTGTTTTTTTGTTTGATTATTTTTTGGGTTTATACATTTCCTAGAATTATACACAGTTGGGATCTTTTATTTCTCTTCTACCAATGTCCAAAACCAAAAGAGAATTCACTGCTTTGAAAAGTCTGGTTTCCTGGATCATTTCTATTATGTAATGGCAACCTATGACCAAGAATAATACAGTGATTTCATAATCAAGTCTGCACTTCAGAACCATTTTCTTTGAAAATGAAGAAGCCAGATTAAAGGCAAGGAGACCAATTAGTATGCTATCATAGTAAATTAGGAGAGAAATACTGAAGTTTTAACAAGGTAGCAATACACTATAGACCCCCTGTATTTGCAGGTCTGGCATCCTCAAATTCAACCAACCATGGATGATGTATCAATACTGTGTTTATAACCTATTGTTGGTTGAATGTGCTGATGCAGACTCTGCAGATTCTGAGGTCTGACAACTGGACTTGAGCATTCGTGGATTTGGTACCTGTGACAGGTCCTGGAACCAATAAACCACAGATACCAAGGAAGCATCATGAAAGGGATGAACCAGACAGCTACAGTCAACAATTTGACAGGAGATGTGACAGACTGGAGATTGACTGCATGTGAGCCGAGAGGTACAGGGAACACTCAACAGTGATACTGTGTTCCAGCTTGACCAGAGTGGATGGTGGTGCCACTGGTGGAGATGGAGAATTTCGGAAATGCAGTAGGTTAGGACGTAGTTCTAACATTAGTGCACCCTGACTGTGCTACTTCCTAAGTGAGTGACTTACACATCATGTCACTTAACTTCTTAGGGCTCATTCCTCAATAAGTTCACAGGAAATGGCTGATGAGATCTGTTCTACCTGATTTTAGGGTTATATTTCTAAAGATACTTTTTATCAAACACTTCTATCAAAGACAACTTGTTTTCAAAAATACCTGTCAATAAATAATAATATTATGTGCCATGTCTCTTCACTTGATCTCCATTTTGACTGTGGATGGGGCTCCATGTATTCCATTTGTTGGTAATCAATATGCTGAATTATATACTTAAGCTACAGACATACACATATGTTCTAGAGTACATTTTTATGTGCAGCAATAAATAACATCATGTTATACAATAAATATTAAAGAGAGTCAGAAATGAGAAATTACAAAGCACATTTTATTGTCAAAGTCTCCTCTTGCTGATAATGTTTTTTATCAAATTCTGTATTTATTCTTTCTTGTTTTTCTTTAAGTAGTGATAATCGTTTTTAATTTTGTTAGAATATATTCAAATCAAATAGAATTGTCTCAAATCAGTCTTTACACAGATATTTGTGAGTCCCAGGTATTCAGAAGATGGCTACTTTCAGATTCGATCTGCGCCATATCCTTCATCATTTATCTTGAGAGAGCAAGTTTCAGGAACGAAATTGTGGAAGTAGGAAACACACACACACACAGAGATGTGCACAAGGAAGGGTTGATCTGTTCTTTAAGCCAGATAGGTCAGAATGACTGTGGAGGGGTTAATACTTCTTGTTTATAGAAACTTTCTAACTTGACCTCCCAAGGTTTGCAACTCTGCAGTGGAGCTGTTCAGTATGAGTCCTTCAGTAATAGACACCGCAACGATGAAGGAATCCATGCCTTCCCCCTGACCCCGCCATCAGGATGTCAAGCCAGATGACTGATTAAGCACAAGGATATACAATAGAACTGTCACAGCTCTCTCAATGAAGCCCTCCAGAATTGGAATTCCCAACTAATACCATTTACTGATGGTCACTCTTGGGCCAACTGCTTACCTTGTTAAAGTCTCATCCTTCTCATCTGTAAGTGGGAATGAGCAGAATCCATCATATCACATTGTTGTTGTAAACACTATCTACCTAAGGATCTATCTACAATGCTATTTATGGACTAATAAGTTTTGTTACATATTTAATATTTTTCAATCAATCACAGTCATTACTTATTAATACTCAAATTATCCCATTTTAGGCCATTGGGGAGCCCTGCAAGTTGAATCTGTGTCCTCTGTTATTATCCCATTTGCCTTTAATGGCTTCCTTATTTTCTGGTTTGGCAAGAGGCCTGGGTAATTTTGCATGTTTCTAGAAGTCAGTAATATTCATTTATTTTGTTCACTGATACATCCAAGGTACCTAAAGATGTTCTCATTAAACATTTTTGAATGAATTAAATATACATTTTTCAAAAAAGTTACTTATTTTTATTTGTCATGCTATTACAAAAATTTCTGTCTCAAGAACCTTAGGGAAGCAATTTTCAATTCAATTTAGTTTAGTCACTTACTAAAGACTTACTGTGGGTGCCCATCCCTCACCCCACATACAAATGTTTAGGCTGGTATGAAGAATATAAATACTGTTAACAAGCACAACATAATAACTATATTGCAAGATAGATGAAAGGAACATGGAAAGATTAAAAGAGGCAACTTTAAACTTTTACTGCATCTAAACAATTCTTTAGTTCTTTCCATACTATCTTCCTTATATTAGAATTGAAACTTAAAGTGAAAGTCGCTCAGCCATGTTTGACTCTTTGCAACCCCATGAACTATAGAGTACTCCACAGAATTCTCCAGGCCAGAATACTGTTGTGGGTAGCCTTTCCCTTCTCCAGGGGATCTTCCCAATCCAGAGATCAAACCCAAGTCTCCCGCATTTCAGGTGAATTCTTTACCAACTGATCTATAAGGGAATCCCAAGAATACTGGAGTGGGTAGCTTATCACTTCTCCAGTGGATCGTCCTGACCCAGGAATTAAACTGGGGTCTCCAACATTGCAGGCAGATTCTTTACCAACTGAGCTATCAGGGAAGCGCATATTAGAATTAGGGGATTCTAATCCCCTAATTCTGGGGTAAATATATTTCTGGGTAAATCTTAACATTTCTTCTGCAATAGAAGAAATTTGTTTTAATCTGCATTTCAAATTCTACATTTGCTTTCATTGCCAAAGCCCTATATTGTCTTTGACTTCCTTTCTTTCTCAACATTTTCTCAATGGTAATTTAGCTTTAATCACAACCACCTTTTCTTCATTCTACCATTTTCAAAATAATTTTGTTTAACATTTAAGTAAAACTTGCCCTTAATTTATCTGCTGGAATGCTGAGAATAAACTTTTAAACTCAGGTTCTTTTTCCTTATTCAAATTTAAAAAATCTAAAGAAATACTTCACATCTGTAACATACCAAAATTACGCAACAAAATTTTGTCCCACATCTGAGCTTTTAAAGTAGACTTTCAAATATGAAATTTGAAAATTTGAAAATTGAGAAAATGTTGAGAAAGAAAGGAAGTCAAAGACAATATAGGGCTTTGGCAATGAAAGCAAATGTAGAATTTGAAATGCAGATTAAAACAAATTTCTTCTATTGCAGAAGAAATGTTTTGATTGTATCCAGTTTTACCTAAAATGAGGCATTATAAATGTTCTCAGAAGGTAAAATCCAAACCTCTAATACAAGATGCAGGTAAGGTTAATGAAAAGTTCACTGGCAGACAATTTTGACACCATGTCCTGCTAATACTTAGAACACTCAGATGAGAAATTTCTTAATTTGTCATGCTGGCACATGCCATCATCACCTCATTCTGGAATACTGTGAACCAACACACCTTTGGAGGGACAGATGGCTTCTAATTCAACAAAGACTGATGATTTACAAGTTGAACATTTATGAAGGATAATCACAAGATGAAGGGAGTATTATTCCTAGAATTAACTATTTCAGAAGGGAAATGCTAATTTTTCCTCATTAAAAAGAGAGAACACAGATGCCACTCACTTCCATGAAAAAAAAAATTACCATAGCTCTAGAGCATGCCATCCTTTTAGGGAACATAAAGTGAGAAGTGGGAAGCATAAAGCTAGCCACTTGCCATCTTCCCTTTCTCATGATAGACTGATGTACATTTTTCTCCAAATGTTATCTGGCTAATTAACACATTCATGTTCTGCATGCCCTCCTACCTCAGTTTAGGACTGGCTTTCATTTCTTCCTGATAGTTTCTAGGAACAAGTCCTGGTTCTGTCAATAACAAAAGTGTAGCTCTTTGAAAACCATCATGACTCTCTGGGACTGAGTTGGAGATTTCCCTCATTTATCTATAAGATGAGGGGATTGGATAATCTCCTCAATATTCCTTGACTTTTTTGTCTCTGGCATCCAATGGTCTGCACCTCTTATGAATACCTACCACTCTAGATACTGGTGCCACATTCATTAAACACAAACAAACAACAACAAAAAATAATTCATCCAATACTCCACAGAGAGTCCTACAGGGCAAGTTAACTTTCAAATACACATGCTATCCTTTCTGGGCATCCCTGGTGGCTCAGACAGTAAAGAATCTGCCTGCAATGCAGGAGACTCAGGTTGGGAAAATCCCCAACCCAGGAGGAGGGCATAGCATCCTACTTCAGTATTCCTGCCTGGAGAATTCCATGGACAGAGGAGCCTGGTGGGCTATCATCCATGGAGTCGCAGAGTTGGACATGACTGAGCAGCTAACGTATATAGCCTTTCCCTCACAAAAGTGGCAGTGCCTTAAGGGCAAAGACTGTATTGTATCTTCCATGAAGTTTTGCAAAGCATCTAACTCTAAACCTTACATTTATTAGATGCTTGCTACATACCTGTGCATTGATTTGCTTATGGATTATCACTAAACTTCTTTAGTTTTACTTGGAAGGCTGAACAAATAAATAGACAGGACTCTAAATGTGCTACACTCCTAAGAAGAGAGCCATAACAGGTCTGTTTATAACCCAATATCAAGTGGGCAATAAGTCACTTCTTTTTTTTTCCCATGGGTAAAGTTGTTAGTGTAGAGTCCTTCAAAAGAACATGACAGGGAGAAATAAGTTATGGGGCTTCAAAGTCTGTTGGCCTTTCATTGTAGCAGAACAAGTGTGCTGGGAAGAAGCCATAATATTAAGACAGGATCAGAAATGAGAGTAGATGTGAAGTTAAGAGTAGCATTTACAACCCACTCCAGAATGAACAAGAGTTCAGAGAAGAAGTAAGAAGCAAAAAGGAATAAGCTGTATAATTTTATTTATGGACAAAATACATTGTTGGAAAATGAAAAAGTACCCAATAATCATGATTTCTTAAACATAAGCAATATATAACTAAACATAAAGGGAATTACAAAGTACTTTGAAAAGTAATGCCACTCCCATGCAATACATTTATGCTAGTAAAGAGTTATATAGAAATACTGCTCTCAAAATCTTCAGTCAAAAATGTTTTGTCACATATAAACACAAATACATCTTGTATTTTTTTCCACTAGGTGGGTGAGCATGCTTAAGAAGAGAAACTCAGACACTGAAAACATATTTAATTTTCCCACTAAGACATAAACTTGAAGATTTTCCCATGGATCAGGAATTTAAACATTTGAATTTTCTACTGGTTTGGTAAGCCAACAGATATGAAACAATGGGTCAGGAGAATAAACGCCTATTTCTGCATTTACTCAAAACAAACATCTAAGTTCTACAAACCAACTGAGTAACTGGTTGAAAAATGGCATCACATCCAAACAACAGATTGCATGTTCTGATTACAATACACAATTCTACCCAAATGAGGTTCCAACCTGACCCAGTATTAGAAGATTCCTCTCCAGATCTTCATAAGAAAAGCAAAAGACTTGAATTATCTGCTGTATTTTTCCTGTTCAAGGGTTAATCACTTAGTCGTGTCCGACTCTTTGCGACCCCATGGACTGTAGCCGGCCAGGCTGCTCTGTCCATGGAATTTTCCAGGCAAGACTGCTGGAGTGGGTTGCCATTTCCTACTCCAGGGGATTCTCCCAACCCAGGGATAGAATTTGGGTCTCCTGCATTGCAGGGAGATTCTTTAATGTCTGAGCCGCCAGGAGAAAGTTATTCAAAAAGTGTTAGACTGTAAAAAAATGCATGAGTGAGTGAAACTCACTCAGTCATGTCCAACTCCTTGCAACCCCATGGACTATACAGTCCATGGAATTCTCCAGGCCAGAATACTGGAGTGGGTAACCGTTCTCTTCTCCAGGGGATCTTCCCAACTCAGGGATCAAACCCAGGTCTCATGCATTGCAGGCAGATTCTTTACCATCTGAGCCAACAAGGAAACTGGTGAAGCACCAGGGAAGCAGCAAGTAAAAGATGCATAATCCATACAATTGGGAGTAGATTAAGTAAGAATAAGAATTAAAACTATGTTTGGTTATGACCGCTATTAGAATTAAGATGGGACAGAATGAGGACCTGCCAGAAAATCAGACAATCACTTGCAGGCTTTCCCTGACTATGTCAGTTAATAAATAAATAAATACTAAATACTTCTTGATAAAGGTGAAAGAGGAGAGTGAAAAGGCTGGCTTAAAACTCAACATTCAAAATACTAAGATCATGGCATCCAGTCCCATTACTTCATGGCAAATAGATGGGGAAACAATAGAAACAGTAACAGACTTTATTCTCTTGGGCTCCAAAATCACTGCAGTCATGAAATTAAAAGACACTTGTTCTTTGGAAGATAAGCTATGACAAACCTAGGCAGCATATGCAAAAGCAGAGACATTACTTTGCTGACAAAGATCCTTATAGTCAAAGCTATGGTTTCTCCAGTAGTCATGTATGGGTATGAGAGTTGGACCATAAAGAAGCCTAAGCACCAAAGAACTGATGCTTTTGAACTGTGGTGGTGGAGAAGAGTCTTGAGAGTCCCTTGGACAGCAAGGAGATCAAACCAGTCAATCTTAAAGGAAATCAACCATGAATATTCATTGGAAGGATTGAGGCTGAAGTTGAAGCTCTGATACTTTGACCACCTGATGAGGAGAGCCAACTCATTAGAAAAGACCCTGTTGCTGGGAAAGATTGAGGGCAGGAGGAAAAGGGGACAACAGAGGACGAGATGGTTGGGTGGCATCACCGACTTGATGGACATGAGTTTGAGCAAGCTCTGGGAGATGGTGAAGGACAGGCATGCTGCGGGCCATAGGGTCACAAAGAGTCAGACACATGACTAAGAAACTGAACAACAATAAATACTTCATAAAATCACTCATTGTTTTCTTGATTAGACTAGTTCAAATTTTAAAAGTGGAATATTGGAAATAATTGCAATATGTAAGAGGCTAAGTCAATGGTTATTACTTTACACACTGGAAGAGTTTTAAGAAGGACACAGCATTTCTCCATTTGATTTAAAAAAAGTAAAACTTGGGTTAACTTATCAAGATTTGTGGAAAGTTATCACAATAAAGACAGACCAGGGTGCAATACCTCCACGGTCAGGTATTCTACCCAGAACTTTACAGATATTATTACATATATTATTTTATATTACCGATCATATATCACAACCCACATTTGAGGAAGTAGTGGCTCAGAGACAATGTCTCAATATCTCAAACACAACCCAGTCCTACAATGGAAATCATTCTCTTGATATAATGTGAAAATTCATCTTGCAAATAGAATTCAATTTTACTAGGACCTAGCTAAAAAGTATGCTGGAGATGCCTGGAGAGTGAAGTTGTAGTTGTCCAGTGGAAAACACAATTAACATTCACAGTTTCCTAGGCCTCATTGAGAGATTAAGCTAAAGCAAGGGCCGGGCCCATGCAGATGTTAGTCTGCAACAAAACTTAGGATTCAGAGGTAAATGTATTACTAAAACAGTGACAATTTAAGAATTTTATCAATATTCATACTCTTGGTATTTCTGGTAGTCAGGGTCTGACCACGATTTTTTTTCCTCAAAAAAATAGCTATCCAGTGGAAAACATGTATTAGTAATATTCTAAGACTGTTTAAATGAGGTAAAGTTGGCATATACCCATATGTGAATATTAAAATTAGATCAGTGACTGAGAGCTTTGGCAGCTGGAAATGGAATAAGAACTTTTTAAGCAAGAAATGAAGATTTAGGGCTTTGGGAAAAGAACAAATAGACCTCTACTTCCTCCCATGATGAACATAACAGCTGGAATGAAAATAGTTAACCCTGCCTGCCATTAAAACAATTAATATATAAGCACCATTTTGTTCAAATAATATGCTTATTTTTGGTAGAGTCTTGCATTAGGTAAATAATAAATTTTGAGACAGGGTGCATGTCAAATCAATCCAGTTTTAACATGGAAGCAAGCAAAATGCCCGTGTAAAATGATCACTTACAGTTGTGACCAGCAATGTCAAAAGCAGTGTTCAGAGATACCATAGCAACAAGAGCCTTTCCGCTATAGCAGAGGACTCAGAACACTAGTGAAAGAAGGAATCATTGTAGATATTTGAAATTTTTACCTTAAAAAGTACTGCCATCCTCTCCCTTCCACAAAAATTTCATCATTCATTTTGAATTCTCAATTTCATTACTTAACACCTTGAAGGGTTCTTCATGGTACATAAGATGCACAGATCTTGGTAAAAGATAAAAATAAAAGAGAGCAGCACAGAGCCTGTAGGCTTGGTTTCACATGTACATACTTTTGTTCCAAGAAAACAGCCTTAGGTGTTTGTGATTTTCAGAATCTACGTGTTTCACACGCATTTTATCTTTTGTTACAAGTATTCAAAGTGAAATTCCCTTATAATCCTCTCTAATGGCTTTAATATCTCAACAGAATGATGCGTCCTAATATAGATTCTCATTTTCAACGATCAGGATACACCTGCAGTAATCACCACAGTGAGATTAGCGAGGCCGTCCTATGCTCTGACGGCTTCACATGGTGTTGGTTTCGTGCACTGAAGCACGCATAATAGATTGAACTCCCTGTTATATCCTACAGACAGCCTTTTACAAAGTACTTGCACACTTGATACTTTTGACCTTGCTCATAACACAGTCTGAACACATGCATCAAGTCACTTTCAAATAATAGCAATGACATCCTCTTCCACAAACTTACCCGTTAGGAATTGCATACTCAGTATGTTAGGTGAAATACTTCATAACAAAATGTTAAATAAATTACATAAGTAAACTATAGACCTATGGAATTTTACATCAGAGAAGAACCCAGACACTCACTGGTCCATTCCAGAAACTGAGAGTCTTCAGGTTTCAAGAAATAAGATATTTCAAGTTTAAGACCTGCATTGCTATCCTATTAATTTTTATGAAATGAAAGCAAACATCATTAAAATTTTTCACCTCTTTGCTCACACTAAAATGAAAGGAAATAAAAAAGTTATTTTTTCTAAACTAGTGAACAGTGAATCTTTGTGGATGTCTTTGCACTGAAGTTCTCATTAAGAATCATGCCAAGAGATTACTAAAATAATCCCCAAAGTAGCAGATGGTAAGTAAATAAACTTTTTGTTGTAATATATAGGTATAGTGGCAAAATATACGTTACATAAAATGTACCTTTCAACCAACTTGAACAGAAAATTCAGAGGCATTTGAGACACATTGTTGTGCAAACATCACCATCATTCACTTCTGGGAATTTTTCATTATCCCAAACAGAAACTCTGTGCCCATTATATAGCACTTATTTTTTTAAGGAACACAGGTAAGAAAAAAAATTCTTTCATTCTTATGTGCTCCAGAATCTAAATTACAGGATTTACATGGTTATCAATGGGGACTGTCAATGGGTTACCATGGACTTCAATGGGGAAGTCATTTCCAGGAGGTTTAGATGCCCGGGAGAGAGAATGAGTAAGTGCAGTTGCCACAAACAGCCATCTGTCTTGGGATTCTCTGCTGCCTTGAGAAGGAATCGAAAATGGAACACAGGATCCTTCCTTCTCCTCTAGAGCAGAGTTTCTCAAGTATTTTGGGATCCTCGATAAAATGCAGTTTCCCAGTTTCAACTTGAGACTCAGTGGCTCAAAGCATCCTTGTGATGTATGTATGTAGAATACCGAGATACTGTTATTTTCCTTGGTCCTCAGGAGACTGCAATCCATAGAACAGTTTGATACACTCTGCTTGTCTACCTGAAACTCTCTCTCTAATCAGCCTTTGTTTCTCCCTCTGCCCTTCCCTCCAACTACCTCCACTCACACACAATACCTTTTTATGTCTTCCCTTTATTCCCAAGGATTCTTTTAGGTTCCTTTCTGCTGAGAGAGGTGGTGGTTCAAGTAAAGGGAATTACTAGAAAGTTTCAGTCTTAATACAAATCCCAAAGACTAGATCCTCAGCAAAAGTCCCCACAATAACATTTAGAAATAATTTATCAAAGAAAGAAGTAGCTATGCATTCTCTTCCTTGCCAAGCTGACAATCATGACCAGAAAATAATAGGGCATGTATATTAAACAGTTTTCTCAAGTGGAGAGTTCTGTTTAGTATAATTCACACATAATCAACTGAATGAAGTTTACAGAGAAGTAAGATTTTTGACTTCCTGAACATCTCTCAAAGTAAACTTTGAAATTATCAAGTATAGAACTTTATGACTATGCTATATTGTCCCAATAATCTATGGGTTGAAAACCTTAGAGTTTTCATTAGGAAATGTACCTCCAGAATATTATAATATCCCATATATGTTTTTATGCACAATCAGAATCTCCTTTGCCTGTGATCTTGCTAAAATTCATGTTGCATTTTCCTTATTAGACTATAAGCTATCAGGAGGCTATGTGCTATGTATCTTTCACAGTCTTTGGGGAAAAAAAAAATCACACTTGATGATGAAAAAAGAAAAGCACTAAGATCTGTGACAAGACTTCTTGTTAAATGGTACTCAAGCCCATAACTTGAACCTCACTTTAACCAACTCAGCCATAAGACAAAATAAGGCAGAAACCACTGTAAAATCACAAATACCAAGTCATCACTGTTAGCAGCGACACTTGATTCTAAACCTGCTCATTTTCCCAAATCCAGAGAAACAGTGCTTACTCAATTGCTTTATTTATTTTTAATAAAAGACATATATTTTTCTTTGGAATTTTAAGGCTTTATTCCTATGTTGACTTCATCTAAAGTTGAAGGGTATTATAAAAGAATGTTAGTAGTATAAAATTGCCTTTTATAGGAGGAAGAAGAATGGATAAAAATACTGCACAAATTCATTTTTTCAAGATATTAATATATATATGTTTGTAGGTGCATCTTATTAATAGATAAAAGTTCCAATTACAAAATGCCTTTATTTAATAAAAGTGTTTGAAGTTAGTAAAACTAAACAAAACATATAGAACAACACATCCTTTAGTTTTGGCCTTCACTGGAGATCTTTCATTTTCTTTCTCACATTAGACTAGTTACTTAATAATAGAAGCTATTTCAGGAATAATTAAGAGCTCCCCTTTCAGAAGCAGCAAAATAGTTTATGTGGTCACCTGTAGAAGGTTATAACTTGAATGTATTATTTCTTCGATGGTTAACCTTTTGGGTAAGCAAGAAAAAAATGATGGTTTCCATTTCATTTATGACTATCCAATAGAACCCACTATTTATTAAATGCCAAGAAAGAGTATATGTGTCTTTTCCAGTTACAGAAGATGGGTTATCCAAGTCCTCAGTCCAGCTTACCATTTGGAAATTTATACTGAGTGTACAGCAGTGGGTTGGTTCCTGAATGTGAGTTCTAAAAAATAATAGGGCATTTCTTAAAAACAGCAATATAGTGGGGCAGTTAACAAGTTTACGATCTAAAGGACAATAATGAAACTGACATACCCACAGCTTGAGTGCACTACACAGGATGGTTAGAGCAACATACTGATGAAACAGTCCTAAGTGGCACAGTATAAGCTAGAGACAGTTACCTTCGTGTTGAAATCAAACTTGTGTAATGGTCTGAGAAACACAAAACAGCTGCCTACAGTTAGGGGTGCAGACACAGTTTTATAGAACGTGGGATGGGAGAATGAGCAGTTCAAGACATTGCATTGTGAGGCTTGGAAAATGAAGCCTAACAGGTGTTTCTCCTGTTCTAGGTTATAAAAGTCAGCTTCACACATAAAGGAACTGTGCTCTTCTACCCATGGGCATGGCATCTCATACCTTAGTGTCAGACACCCAGAAGCAGGGTTAATCAAAGAGCAGTTAATTGCTATTTTACAAGTATCTTTCATATAAATCAAACAGTATAATTTTATATAAAGAAAAGTTGTTCCACCTGCTAAAAGATTATCCTGTACCCTAAGGAGGAGAAGGCAATGGCACTCCACTCCAGTACTCTTGCCTGGAAAATCCCATGGATGGAGGAGTCTGGTGGGCTACAGTCCATGGGGTCACAAAGAGTTGGACACGACTGAGTGACTTTACTTTCACTTTTCACTTTCATGCATTGGAGAAGGAAATGGCAACCCAGTCCAGTGTTCTTGCCTGGAGAATCCCAGGGACGGGGGAGCCTGGTGGGCTGCCGTCTATGGGGTCACACAGAGTTGGACACGACTGAAGTGACTTAGCAGCAACAGCAGCAGTACCCTAAGGATGGTTTGTATTCCTCTAAGTTTAATAATATAAACTGGTAGGTCCTTACACAAGTTTTTATTTCAGCTAAAGCACACAAGAGCTGAAGCTTGGTTTTGTTTTCTATGATGTGTTTTCATTTCACAGCCACAGTCTCACTTTAAAGTTTTATCAGTTGCCTTAAAGTCAAGTGTTACTAAAAAACTGTCACCCTGTTTAACAGACATAACCTTCTGTTCCTCCAGTCCCATCTTTGTCTTCTGCCTGTGTACATTTATATTTGGACAGAATGCTTTATTTGTCATCATCTCTGACTACAATTAAGCTTGCAAAGCCAAGTGGGGCTAGCGACTGTATTTCTTAAGAAAGTAAGGAAATGCTTTCCAAACATAGCTGAGTCTCAGAAACAGCGATGTGGCTAATAAAAACTGAGATGTTCTGTAAAGTGTAAGATGCATGTTGTTCAATCACTAAGTTATGTCTGACTGTTTCCAACTCCATGGGCTGCAGCACACCAGGCTCCCCTGTCCTCCACTATCTCCCGGAGTTTGTTCAAACTCATGTCTATTGAGTCAGTGATGTTATCTAACTATCTCATCCTCTGCCATCCCCTTCACCTTTTGCCTTCAATCTTTCCCAGCATCAGTATCTTTTCCCATGAGTTGGCTCTTCGCATCAGGTGGCCAAATGATGTGCAAACCAGATTTCAAATAGTAAATTTGGGAGAAAAGTGTGAAATATCTCATTAATAATTTTTATACTGCTTCCATATTGAAATGATACTTTTTGGATATACAGGTTAAAATAGATTACTAAAATTAATTTTACTGCTTATTTTTGTTTTCTAATGTGGTCACTACAGTATTTAAAATTGGGTATGTCGTATATGTGGTATTATAACTCTATTGGCCAGCACTGCTATAGATAGTGATAAAGACGTGTAAGAGAACATGGGTCTGGCTAAGTACAGAGGCACATGAGTGAATTTAGATCTATACTGCATTGCCTCAAAGCTGTGAGACAATAGCAGCAGTAATAGCTGATACGTAAATGTGCTAAGTGTTTTCCATTTGATAATCAGAGCAAGTCTATTATCCTCATTTTACAAATGAGAAAGCTGAGAAATGAAATAATATCCCTTAAGTAACAGCTGTATATGGTACAACCAGGAGTCAAATGCAGTTCTGTCTAACTCTAGAACCTGGGCTCTTACTCATAAAATAAAATCTCAATCAACAAAGCCAATTTCTGCTATTGCTACATAATGCCTTTGGGTTCTAGCACACTGTTCTCTCCACCTAACATAATTTCGGGCTTCCTACATGGCGCTAGTGGTAAAGAACCCACTTGCCAATGCAGGAGACATAGAGATGGAAGTTCAATCCCTGGGTCGGGAGGAGGGCATAGCAACCCACTCCAGTATTCTTGCCTGGAGAGTCCCATGGACAGAGGAGCCTGGCGGCTTACAGTCCATGGGATTGCAAAGAGTCAGACACAACTACAGCAACTTAACATGCACGCATCTACCTTATCTGTAAAGATGCAGCTCTTATTCACAGAAGTCTGCCATTCTCTGAAATTTCTATAATCAGTAACACCAGACTAAGGGTTCATGGATTTTTATTTGTGCCAGGTATGTTGATTCTGTCTGACTTAACAGTTTCATGAAGGCAGAGACTGCATCTCATTTCTTTTGCAGTCTCCACAAAAGCTAGCACATAGAAATAGACCAAAGTAGCTATTGAAGGAAAACACATGAAAGGAGTTGGGGGTAAGAGGGAGGGTGGAGAGGCAGGTAAGTTAGGCAGGAAGTTCTGTGTTTGATTACCTGGATGATAATAAAAAATAAAACCTTAGTAGGAATAATAAGGAAATTTCTTTTTGCTTGGAATGCATGTCCTAGCCCCTTTAAACAACTTATACACTGGATTTATGCCCAATCCTGATTAGCCAGCAACAAAATATAAGATTTGCACAGTTGAAGATTTTGGATTAAATTCATGGGTAATTACACTTGGAAACTCTTCTAAGAAATGTACAACGTAGGTATAAAAATATTTTTATTTCTCTTTTTATTTTTGTCCAAACTTGTTGCCTAAACTGTAATTGAGCTGCAGGACCAAATAAAGGCATACTAAATCTGAAAAATAGGTTTGTTTTAATGAAAGGAAAATGTCTGAAACATCATATTTTTTCCTTTCCACAATAACACGTTGAGTAACAATGTGGTTACTATTTTTACTAAAGCCCAAATCACCACTACTCATCAGAGTGCTTTTAACTATCTTTTCCAAGTGCTTTGCCATTAACACACCAACTTGTGTCTCCATTGTAATAATTGATAACCTGCTTCACGGGTTAGTAATTGTGTTAACCTGACTGAACACAAGGCTGTTTTGTATCCTTATGAGTTACCCAATCTACTGTAATAATTTTGGTCATGATAACAGACACATGGTACTAAGCATGCACACTGGAAGCTATGTCCTGTCTTCCTAATTTGGGAGGGTGTATTATATACTGTATGGGCTTGCCAAGTGTCTCAGTGGTAAAGAATCCACCTGTCAAGCAGGAGATGAGGCTTAGACACAGGTTTGGGAAGATCCCCTGGAGAAGGAAATGTGACAACGCTCCTTTATTCTTGCCTGGGAAATCCCATGGGCAGAGGAGCCTGGCAGGCTACAATCCATAGGGTAGCAAAGACTTGGACACAACTGACTGAATAAACAGGGGCATTATATTGTATGCTTCTTTGCAGACCATGTGGGTGGCAAAGAAACAGTATAGTCTAGAAACTAGAACAGCAATTATAACACTATCAATATTTTAGAGCAAATAATTCTCTGTTTGGAGGGGCTGGCTTATGTACCATAGGATGTACAGCAGCATCCCTGGCCTCTACCCACAAGATTCCAGCAGCATCCTCCAGGTTATGACAACCTTGCAGGCACTGCACACATCTCTAGAGAGGGAGGGGAAACCCTCTCTTCATTGAGAACCACTGGGTTACACCACAAACTCCAGAACCAAACAAGCTGGGTTAGAATCCCAGCTCCTTACCTTTGCAGCAGTGTGACCTTAAGCAATCAAGTGAGTCTCAGAATGCATGTTTCCTGATGAGTAAAATGAGGATAATAATAGTACTTTCCTCAAGGCAGTTGCAGTAATTACCTAAATGAGCCTAAATAAAGCATTAGGAGAGTGCCTACAATGTCGTAATAAGCACAAAGAAAGATTTAGTTGCTGCTGTTGCTGTGTTGTTGTTATTATTAGTATGTTTAAATGAAGACACAAGATTCAGTCTTAAATCTGCACTAAATTGTATGTCCATTGACAAGTCACTTAACAACCTGGGTTTCTATTTTCTTGTGAATAAACTAGAGGGTAGACCAAATGTGATTCGTTGCACAGAGCAGTACAGTGGCTAATAGTTCAGGATCTAGAATCAGACTGCACAGGAGTCCTGGATTCATAACTTAATACTCTGTGACCATAGGAAGACCACTGAATATGCCTAAACGTGCTCTGAGTCCATGAAACTTGGATAATAAAACCCCAATCCCACAGCGTTCAGGTGAGAATTACCTGAGATGATGTAGATACAAATCTTAGCAGAATATTCAGTAATACTACAAACCTTCAATATATGGTAACAACTGTTAACACTTATTAGTCTTTCTGGCTTTTGAAGTACATATAACTATAAAAGTGAGGGAAAGTAATTTGGAAGAGTGGTCTCCCTGGAGTATTCAGAAAGGAAAAATGAGACCAATTCACCTGAATTTACATAACTTTGGTTTCTATTGTGTCTAGAGTGCCCTAGGATAAATACAGAAGCCATTTTACCTGGAAACTTCAAAAGGCAAGGGATAATGACCTTTGAACAGGGACTTTGAGAATCCTCAGAATATGTCTAAGGTGGGCTACTATCCTTTTAGGATAGACAATCACAAGACTATACAGATGAATTCCACTCATCACCTAGAAGGGCACAGCTCACTAAATTAGACAAAGATATTCTCTGAACATAACAACCAGGAATCGGAGTTATCAGCCTACTGCCTACCTATTTTACAACTGGAAGCTACATAGAGGCTCTCTTCCTCTCTCCCACCACTGTAACTAGCACCATGCCAGACACAGAGTGCTCACACTGTAATATTTACTGACTGATGATTTTGTAACCATACAGGACTCTATGAGGCCTTCCCTGGGACAGGCCTTTCCCCATACCTCCACTTTTGCTCCTCTCTGGAATACCTAAATAATAGTGTTTGATGCAAATTTTATGAATTGTTTTGTAGATATGAAAACACCCCACCAGATGGAAGATGTTTAACTACTTCATGACCATGAGAACGTAGCCCCAGACCTCCCAGAGCCTAAGGGCTAATTAAAGTTAAACCCTGTGACACCACCCAGTTCCTTCATCATCAGGGTATCAGAGAACTGAGCACCATCTGATCACATACCCTGAGACCCTCATCTGTCTTTTTAAAATGCTTTGCAAACTTCAGGGAGCTAGAGACATTTTCGGGCATGAGCCACCTGTGTCCTTGCAAGGCCTTGCCATAAGCCTTTCTCTGCTCCAAACTCCGATGCTTGTTTGGCCTCACTCTATGTTGGGCACACAAACTTGCATTAACAATTTCAGAACCAGTGTTCCCACCCCTGCCTTAATCCCTGGTAGAGACACTAAACATATGGAGCAATCTAATCTATAGGAAAAGGTTTCCCATAAGCCCTATTTAGGGGGACTATCCTTATCTGTAATCTTTAGAGGCTAGTTAACTCTTTCTGCTCCTCAGAGCCCATAGCTAACCATGCATCCTTTTTCACTTATGATGGGCAAAACCATCATTTTCACCAATGACAACGCCAAGGAACATCAAGAAAATGAAGACAATTCAGTGGTCACATGCAACAGAGATCTTCCTCCTTAATATCTGAGTCACAAAGGGGTTGCATTCATAGCTAAGTTCCAGATTTAACTCTACTGATAGTGGTACCAAACTAGATATGACTGCCCAGGAGTTTCAGAACACATGCATTCATGTCTCAGGAAGTGATGGGAGATTTTCAAAGTGGCAACTGACAGAACAGCACAGGAAATGATTTTTGGAACGTCTCTTAGAAGATGATATTAAACTTGAGGAACAATGAGAGAGTTAATGTTGAGCTGGGAAAAGATCTTATTGAGTGACTGTGGCAGTAAGCTCTACAGTGAATAAGAAGTCCAGGGTACTTCTATTGTCAGGGTGACTGACTTACCAGAAACAGTGAGAGATCTTTGACTCTACACTTGACATATTAAAAATCTGTTAGAGAAAAACGTGGCCATACTCAGCATAGATCTGGAAGGCCAGACCAGTTACATCTCATGGGACAACTCTGAACCCATAACAGTGGCTTTCTCAAGGACTACTGAATGCAGAGTTCCAAGAATAGCAAGGAGAGAGAAGAAAGCCTTCCTCAGCGATCAATGCAAAGAAATAGAGGAAAACAACAGAATGGGAAAGACTAGAGATCTCTTCAAGAAAACTAGAGATATCAAGGGAACATTTCATGCAAAGATGGGCTCAATAAAGGACAGAAATGGTATGGACCTAACAGAAGCAGAAGATATTAAGAAGAGGTGGCAAGAACACAGAAGAACTGTACAAAAAAGATCTTCACGACCCAGATAATCACGATGGTATGATCACTGACCTAGAGCCAGACATCCTGGAATATGAAGTCAAGTGGGCCTTAGAAAGCATCACTATGAACAAAGCTAGTGGAGGTGATGGAATTCCAGCGGAGCTATTTCAAATCCTGGAAGATGATGCTGTGAAAGTGCTGCACTCAATATACCATAAAATTTGGAAAACTCAGCAGTGGCCACAGGAATGGAAAAGGTCAGTTTTCATTCCAATCCCAAAGAAAGGCAATGCCAAAGAATGCTCAAACTACTGCACAATTGCACTCATCTCATACGCTAGTACAGTAATGCTCAAAATTCTCCAAGCCAGGCTTCAGCAATATGTGAACTGTGAACTTCCAGAAGTTCAAGCTGGTTTTAGAAAAGGCAGAGGAACCAGAGATCAAACTGCCAACATCCGCTGGATCATGGAAAAAGGAAGAGAGTTCCAGAAAAACATCTATTTCTGCTTTATTGACTATGCCAAAGCCTTTGACTGTGTGGATCACAATAAATTGATCACAATAAACTGTGGAAAATTCTGAAAGAGATGGCCATACCAGACCACCTGACCTGCCTCTTGAGAAACCTGTATGCAGGTCAGGAAGCAACAGTTAGAACTGGACATGGAACAAGAGATTGGTTCCATAGGAAAAGGAGTACGTCAAGGCTGTATATTGCCACCCTGCCTATTTAACTTATACTCAGAGTACATCATGAGAAATGCTGGGCTGGAAGAAGAAGATTGCCAGGAGAAGCTGGAATCAAGATTGCCCAGGAGAAATATCAATAACCTCAGATATGCAGATGACACCACCCTTATGGCAGAAAGTGAAGTGGGACTAAAGAGCCTCTTGATGAAAGTGAAAGTGGAGAGTGAAAAAGTTGGCTTAAAGCTCAACATTCAGAAAACGAAGATCATGGCATCTGGTCCCATCACTTTATGGCAAACAGATAGGGAAACAGTGGAAACAGTGTCAGATTTTATTTTTGGGGCTCCAAAATCACTGCAGATGATGATTGCAGCCATGAAATTAAAAGACGCTTACTCCTTGGAAGAAAAGTTATGACCAACCTAGATAGCATATTCAAAAGCAGAGACATTACTTTGCCAACTAAGGTCCGTCTAGTCAAGACTATGATTTTTCCAGTGGTCATGTATGGATGTGAGAGTTGGACTGTGAAGAAAGCTGAGTGCCGAAGAATTGATGCTTTTGAACTGTGGTGTTGGAGAAGACTCTTGAGATTCCCTTGGATTGCAAGGAGATCCCACCAGTCCATTCTGAAGGAGATCAGCTCTGGGTGTTCTTTGGAAGGACTGATGCTAAAACTGAAACTTCAGTACTTTGGCCACCTCATGTGAAGGGCTGACTCATTGGAAAAGACTCTGATGCTGGGAGGGATTGGGGGCAGGAGGAGAAGGGGATGACAGAGGATGAGATGGCTGGATGGCATCACCGACTCAATGGACGTGAGTTTGAGTGAACTCTGGGAGTTGGTGATGGACAGGGAGGCCTGGCGTGCAGCAATTCATGGGGTCGCAAAGAGTCAGACACGACTGAGTGACTGAACTGAACTGAACTGATGTTGAGAAATATTATGAAGCCATAAATGGGTTTAGCAAATTAGTAATGACTGCTAGAAATACAGGGCAGAGAGGTGATAACAAACTACTACTTTTTTTTTTTTTTTTTTCCTCAGATAGTGAAGCAAGCTAAAAAAAAAAAAAATCAGATCACCTCCTTACAGTCATCTGTTGCCCTCTGGACCTAATACTTAGGGCTATTCAGCCAGAAAGGACATGAACCCAGCTAGCCTTTTTTAGCAGCCAAAGTGGTCTAATCAAAGACTTATGCTTTTAGAGCTCTGAGCTGTTTTTAGTACCTTCTCTGGAAGGCAACTCCTTTTCTCTCTGCGTGCCACTCTGCCACCGCATCCACAAAGTAATCTTAAAGGGCAAGACCAGGATGAAAAGCCTGATTGGCCAAACCTTGAGAGGAGCTCTGCATCTAGAAGATTTTATTGTATAATTTGAAATACCACTGAAAAACTGCTCAAAATATATCTTGCTTTGGAGATGCATTGCAGATGGAATACTGATGGGAGGGCCAACACAGTATAAAGGGTAGAGGCAACTTTGAGAAATTCCCATATCATCTGTGCATTTTTCCTGGTTTCTGGTTCTTTTGAAATCTTTAGCGGTTTCATGGCATATGTCTAGAGCTGGATAATCCTAAATTAATGTTTCTTTTAAAAAATGGATATAACATAAAATTAGTGGGGAAAAAAGGTTGAAAAGTATAGTAGTGCATTCAAATATACAAGGGAACAGTCCTCATCTATGACTGCTCCTAGGAAAGCGTTAACACTGCTTTTGGTATCAACAAAGGGGCAGATCATCATTTAGGCATTTGCTGAGACTACAAGATTAATACAGGTATTAAGTATATGTGATTTTCATAACCACAGGGTATCCATTTATCAGATTTGAAATGTATAGAGGAAATCTGATTGCTGATGCTTCTCAGCTTGAGCTGAGAATGAATGCTATGTATACACACACATATTAATACATACACATGTTGAAGGTTATATGTGAGGCACACTAAGTAGTAAGGAAAAATTAAACAGTCTGAAGTATGGAATGAAAGATCCGATAATATAACTAACTCAGTAACACAATGAAAACGTGCTTAGGAATGTCTGAGAGCAAGGCCAATACCCTGCATCATAGTCAAGAGGCCAAAAATTGATGAAGATTACTGTTACTTCATTTGCATGTTCTTCCTATCACAAAGTCTGTTTAAAAAGGAAGTCAAAAAGAGTATCTACCTATATGAAATAATCATAATACAGACAAGACCATTCCCTTGGCTTGCCTTTATCCCTATAGAAAGAAATCACAGATATTTATGGGCTGTGACTTAGTGGTGAAAAAAGAAAACATTTTTTAAAAGCTCATTAGTAAATTAAATAGTTTTAAAAATCATGTCCACCCATAGAATGATTGCTATCAACATCTAAGAGGGAATAAATAGATGATGCCTAAATTAGTACTTTTAGTCTTAGGACATCAAAACTCAAGTATATACACCTGATAATAAGGGGTTTCTATTCTAATACAAAGTTTATTAAAAAAGATAAAGCTTAGCTTGACTTACACTATAGGTCTGTTATACATAAGAAAGACATGTATCTCAGAGTTAGACAAAACACGTTTCATTTTTTAAAAACACATTTAATTTTTATCTCATAATAACTTACACTGTTATAAAAATGAAGCCATCCACTACAACTCTACCATTTGGTTTAATTCATAGCAGCTTAGTGAGATTAAAATGTGGTCAAATGCTATTAATGTAGGCACATCCCTCAGATAATAAATTATACTGAGCAAGAGACTGTGCAATTCAATACTCAAACTGAGAATTGCATAGGACCTCTGGTTTCAAATGCTACCATTAAATTTGATAAATGTCTGTCCACCTTTCCATGTTGCATCTTTGCAAATGAAGCTCTTGTTTTACAACTGGAACCTTGCTACCCTGCATAACACTATGGCTAGTGGGAGATGCTTGAGCAGGAATCTTTCAGAAATAACTGCAAAGCAGATGTACTTCTATAGCTTAGGTGGTGAAAATCTCCCAGTTGACAGTGTTAAATACACCCAATAAATAAATGAAAAATTCTCAGGATGGGCAAGTGGCTGAGCTTTTCTTTTTTTCATTTTCCAAACCTAGAGTGAGTATGAACAAACTGGTTATTAGACTTGGACTGTAAAGTTATCTTAAGAAAATGGCATTGGGCCAGAACATGCTAAGTTAATTACACAGAGATACGGAAAGTTCTATAGTTAGGTTAAGAAAATCAACTGCATAAACCAGCACAGCAGAAGGGAGCTCCAACTTGGCAACAGATCCTAAGAAAAGTGCCTGAGAGTTTAGTCCACTCCAAACTCAGGAGTAGTTTCTCTACATCTACATTCTCATACATCTCTAAATGAGCTACAAGAGAACCCTGAGGAAATAATGAGACTCTGAAAATTGACACTGTCAGAACATACCTGAAATGTGTATTTGGAAATTTATACAATCTTTATCCAGAACAGTTCAGTTCAGTTCAGTCGCTCAGTAGTGTCTGACTCTTTGCGACCCCTTGAATCGCAACACGCCAGGCCTCCCTGTCCCTCAGCAACTCCCGGAATTCACCCAGACTCATGTCCATCGAGTCAGTGATGCCATCCAGCCATCTCATCCTCTGTCATCCCCTTCTCCTCCTGCCCCTAATCCCTCCCAGCATCAGAGTCTTCTCCAATGAGTCAACTCTTCACATGAGGTGGCCAAAGTACTGGAGTTTCAGCTTTAGCATCATTCCTTCCAAGGAAATCCCAGGGCTGATCTCGTTCAGAATGGACTGGTTGGATCTCCTTGCAGTCCAAGGGACTCTCAAGAGTCTTCTCCAACACCACACTTCAAAAGCATCAATTCTTCGGTGCTCAGCTTTCTTCACAGTCCAACTCTCACATCCATACATGACCACTGGAAAAACCATAGTCTTGACTAGACGAACCTTTGTTGGCAAAATAATGTCTCTAAAATTTTGTATATTTCTTTGCTATTTGGATTTTCAACATGCATATGTACTGTGACTTTATTGCTTAATGGCAACAGAGTGATTCTGTGCTATGAAGCTTGGGGCTTGTTTCTTAATATGTTATTTATTATATAATTTTTATTATTAATGAACAAAATTAATAAAAATAATGTTTAAAGACTAATATCTAATAATATTTCAAATACAACCAAAATATCAATAATGGTAGTGATGATGATGAGTTGCCAAGGTGGTTTGGTGGTAAAGAATCTGCCTGCAATGCAGGAGACCCAAATTTGATCCCTAGGTAGAAAGATCCCCTGGAGAAGGAAATGGAAACCCATTCCAGTATTCTTGACTGGGAAATCCCATGGACAGATAAGCCTGGTGGGCTATAGTCCACAGAGTTGCAAAGAGTTGGACATGACTTAGCAACTAGACAACAGTGATGATGGTAACAGTAAAAATAAATTACCCTCTGTAATATTATTATCCAATATTGGATTCTGCACTTTAAGAGGAAACTTGGCAAACCAGAATATGCCCAGGGGAGACAGGAAAGGGTGGTATTAGGGAAAGGAACACCAGAAGCAGTTGTAGGTGTTATGTCTGAAGGTGATCAGATACAAGAGAGAAAAACACAGTGTATAGTCTCAGCACTAGTAATCAATGCAGGGCATGCTAACCTCTCTGTAACTTAGTTTCCTCAACTACAAGCCAGGTATAATAATAGTATTTCCCTCACAGGGTTCTGAGAATTCAGAGAATTCCTATATATAAGACACTCAGTTCGGCAACTAGCACAGAGTAAATGCTCCAAGGAATGAAGCTCCCAAAGAATCAAAAACAGTGACTCAAAGACTTGTACACGAACAGTCATAGCAGCACTACTCAGTGGCCCAAAAGTAGAAATATCCCAAATGTCTATCACCTGGTGAATGGACAAATCAATTGTGGTCAATAGAATATTATTCAGTCAAAAAAAGGAATGAAGTGCCACTACAAGCTATGATAGGGATGAATCTCCAAAACATGATATTGAGTGAAAGAAGTCAGACACAAATGACTGTATGATTCCATATATATGAGATAGCTTATGCATAACAGGTAAATCCAAAGAGACAGAAAGCAGATTGATAGGGGTAGGTATGAGGAAAGAATGGGGATTAATTGTTTAATAGGTACTTGATTTTAAGGTGATGAACATATTTTAGAACTATATAGAGGTAATCATTATACAACACTGTAAATGTATTAAATGTATTAAATGCTGCAAATTGTAATACTAAGTCATGTGAATTTTGCCTTGGTATATATTTAGATAAATATTAGATAAATATTTATAATATTAGATAAACATAGTATTTATCTAATATAATATTAGATAAATATATATAATCTAATATATATCTAATATAATATTAGATAAATATTAGATAATTAGATATATTAAATATTTAGATACATATTGGTAAATATTTAGATAAATATTTAAATAGGTAAATATTTAGATAAATAGGTACATATTTAGATAACATTCATAATAATAACACAGTAAATTGCTGATATATTACTTCTTCTCCCCCTCCTCCTCCTCTTCTTCCTCCATGGATGGGTAACTCATTCTCTCATAAGGTAACCAATTCCATTTCAGGGATGTTTGATGTAGTCAAAGATCTATGGGCTTACTGAATTTAAGCTCATTTCTCACTTCTATCTGCAGCTGTACAGAGTCGACAAGTTACCTAGTCTTTTTTGTAAAATAGGAAAGCAAGTGTCCAAGGAATCATTGTACAGTGTGCATTCAAGTAACCTACACTGTATCTAGTACAATGGCCAGCATGTAGTGGGTGCTTACCACTGACAAATGGAATCTGAACTTAACAGATTTGAGTTACACTGATTTGGAGTGAGGTGTATTGTAGGAGAGAAAGAAGAGGGGCAAGTTTAGAAGCTCTGAAGTCTCTAGTGGCTAAGCTGTCACTAGTTAACTATTCACCGTTAATAGTTAGTCCTCCTAACCAGTGCACTAATGGCCCTCTCCCAAAACTTGATTCCAGTCCTGTCTCTGGGCACACAGTAATGCAAAACTCACCCAAAGGACACCCTTCAACAATGACTATTTGAACAGACAAGAAACACAGATGCACCTGGCTAGGCACACAATTCATTAAATCACTGAGCTTAATTTTCCATACTTTTGGGAGTTGTCCTCCTTCCATCACTGACAAAACAGTAAAACCTTACCAGTAAAAATATCCTCCTCTTGTTTCCTACTATTAGAGCAGTTAAATATTACTGAAGAGATTTCTGGTTATGCAAAGTTATGCAAGAGTGTCTCTCCTTAAAAAACAGACCAAGGAAGGAATCATGGTCCCATTGCTCACTGTTCTGCCTCTCTTCTTTGCATGTCCTTTCAGCATTTCAACCATCTATACTGCCCTCTTTGGATAGCGATCATTTTGGAGGGCTGACATTGACCCCGAGAGGCTGTAGCAGTTCATTACACATGCTGTCTTAGCCTAGAGAACAATCGATAGCCCCAGATGAAGAATAATGGTTGATGAAGCTTCCTTACTAATGTTACACTTGCTTACTGCTTCCTGAAGAGTCATCTGCCATAGCCCCTGCTGCATTCGAATGCACCCTTTTCCTTGAACCTCCATATCCATATGATCTTTATGTGGGTCTCATGCATATCCTCTTGTGAGCAATCCAGCCACAATTAGTTACTTCCACACCATACTGACTGGTTTTATTTTTGTTTCTAAGATAAATTACACTTGTAATTTAGTCATTGCTTCTAGTTATTCATCATTAAATACACTCAAGACTCTCCTCTATATTTCTGAAAAGTTTAGAACATTTCTTAATGACTGGTCTACCATTCACACTCCTGAGAGTAAAAGCTGTATTTTAAACTCACTCTAGGATAAAGGTCATCCAAAAACTTTTAAAAAATGTTCACACATTCAACAATGAAATGTTTACTGAATAACAAATTAATATCAAATTTAACATGGAGTAGAGATAATATCATTAAAGGAGTAGAAAACAAATATATTGACTTTGGAATTAGAAATTACTATGTTAAAAAAAATACTATTTCATTGCAGCACTGTTTACAATAGCCAGGTCATGGAAACAACCTAAATGTCCACTGACAGAAGAATGGATAGAGAAGACGTGATGCATATATACAATGGAATGCTGCTGCTGCTGCTGCTGCTAAGTTGCTTCAGTCGTGTCCGACTCTGCGACCCCATAGATGGCAACCCACCAGGCTTCCCCGTCCCTGGGATTCTCCAGGCAAGAACACTGGACTGGGTTGCCATTTCCTTCTCCAATGCATGAAAGTGAAAAGTGAAAGTAAAGTTGCTCAGTCGTTTCCGACTCTTAGCGACCCCATGGACTGCAGCCTACCAGGCTCCTCTGTCCATGGATTTTCCAGGCAAGAGTACTGGAGTGGGGTGCCATTGCCTTCTCCGAATGGAATACTATTCAATCATAAAAAGCAATGGAATTAGGTCAGGTGTAGAGATGTGGATGGACCTAGAGTCTGTCATATAAAGTGAAGTATGTTAGAAAAAGAAAAACAAGTATCATATATTAACACCTATGTGGAACCTAGAAACATAGTATGGATGAATCTATTTCTAGGACAGGAATAGAGACGCAGACGTAGAGAAGAGATGTGCGGACGTGGGGGTGGGAAAAACTGGGAGATTAGGCTTGACATAAATACACTCCCATGTGTAAAATAGCTAGCTAGTGGGAATGTGCCGTATAGCACAGGGAGGTCAGCTCAGTGCTCTGTGATGACCTGGAGGGGTGGGATGCGGGGTGGGGCAGGAGGGAGGGGATATATATATATATATATATATGATGTATTTTAAATATATACACACACATATAGCTGATTCTTCATTGTAAAACAGAAAGTAACACAACATTGAAAAGCAATTATATTTCAATTTTAAAAATTGTGGTCAAATCACAAGCCAATTCTTTTGAGGACAAACCTTTCTTTTTTAAAACTTTTTATTTTGTATTGGTGTATAGCTGATTAACGGGAGAAGGCAATGGCACCCCACTCCAGTACTGTTGCCCAGAAAATCCTATGGACGGAGGAGCCTGGTGGGCTGAAGTCCATGGGGTCGCTAAGAGTCAGACACAACTGAGCGACTTCACTTTCACTTTCCACTTTCATGCACTGGAGAAGGAAATGGCAACCCACTCCAGTGTTCTTGCCTGGAGAATCCCATGGACGGAGAAGCCTGGTAGGCTGCAGTCCATGGGGTCGCACAGAGTCGGACACGACTGAAGCGACTTAGCAGCAGCAGCAGCAGCATAGCTGATTAATAATGTTGTGGTAGTTTCAGGTGAACAGTGAAGGATTCAGCCACACATATACATGTCTCTATTATCTCCCAAACTCCCTTGTGACTTCAGTGATATCAGAGCTTGATCCTTCTGTCCAATTACAATATTCTCAACTTGATTATTTCTCTTTGGGTAGTTAGTTTTATTTTTACTTAGGGGAGAAGGCTAATTTTTTTTAAAAATTGTGGTGAAAAACAAAAACAAACAAAAAAAACCTAGAGTTGAACTCTGCTCCTGCTATTCACTTGACATGTGACAATAGAGAAATTAACTTCTTTGAGCCTCAGGTTTATCATAAAGAGCTATGATATTGACTTCCTCACAATGTTATAGGATATAGAAATACATGCACATAAATCACTTAAATGTTTTCTGTATTTTCTATATTCATGCCTATTAAATATGATTTTCCCAAGTAACTTCTAGATTTCAATTAGGTTTATAAATATATTTTCATATAATTTTTTTGCCTAGTCAAATCATCCTAATGATTTTGCATATTAACCAAACTACAACTCACCTTTGTTATAGTTTTGGCTATTTTGCAATACTAACCTTCAAGTCACACATACTTATCTATTTCTCTCAGGCATTATGAGTCTGAATTTATTTCTTTGTTCAAATCATAATCCACCAAATGTCCTAAAATCCTTTCACATGTCTTAGATTTTTTACACTTATTTTCTTATTAGTAGAATGATAATAACATGAAATGTACAAAATTTTTCCTACCTCTGCCTCTAAAAAACTATGTGATCAAGAAACGGTCTTTAAAATGAACTTCAATTTCCTCATCTTTAAAATGTAATTGATTGTACTTTGCCTTACTACTTCATTTATTTCTTTTATAATGAGGTATTACATGTGAAAGTGTTTTATAATCACCAAAACCAACAAAAAGCAGCTATCAATCCTTAAATTGAAATTTCTGCTATTTTTTCTTGATTAGTCTTTTGAATTTTAGTGGCAAATAAATGAACACCTTTTCCCCAATATAGTTTTAAATTGAAAGGTATTCAGAGTTGACACCCAAGTTCACTATAGGTAACAAATTAATTTGGAAAGCTCCAGACATTTTTTTTATTCTATAACTTGATGCTTCTAACTTTAATCATTTCCCTTTTCTTGGCAAGTTAATCACATAATTACAAACTAGCAGATTATTTTATGCAAGAAGATTCCACAAATTAGGTCACTGTCATTTATCATTACCATTTCTTTTCAAAACATATCAAATCTTACAATCTGTTAACTTCAGTGTATATCATTTTATATCCCTTAAATGAACATTGTGAATAATTGCAAAGATGTAATCAGGAAAATAATTAAAATTTATTGTATGGTACAATCATGAATATCTGCAATGATCAAGGCCAGTATAAGAATAACAACAACAACACAATGGTAATGTTTTAGAACTCCTAGAGAAGAGGAAAACAGACTTATTTGGGGTTATGCCCCTTTTACAGGCTGGGGCTTCACAGGAGGAAGAAATAAACTGATTCGAGACTGCTTTTTATACACTCCTCTATGCAGGACCATTACCCGCTCCCAACTTCATCAAGTGCATAAACACACATGATTGATTCTGAAAGAACAGAAGCCTGGCATTCACAAAAGATAAATACCAATTTGGTAACAAAATAAGATGGAAATACTGATACTTTGAAGTTTTAAAGACCTCTGTCTAAACCCCTTTTTGCCTAAAAAAAAAAAATGTTATGAGCTAGAGGAAAATGAATCACAAGCTCATACTGCAATTATAGATGAGGGCAAATTGGTACTTTGTAATTTCTAGGCTAAAACCATGCCAGAACAAAATCCTTTCCCAAACAGAATCTCTACTGGAAAGCCACCGGAAGCCATATATGGACAAAACTATTCCAGCAGAAGGCGGATGCTCAGAGCCTGGGTGAATTTACAGGACACACGCACAGGGTAAGGAACCCTCCAACAACAATTTACTTTGTACAGTGCCAGAGATCAATGTGACCCCAAGAACATCTGCACAACCATCTCATTCTACACAGAAGAACACTCAGACCAGGGCAATTAAAATGACTTGTCCTGCTCAAACAGCTAACACACAACAGAGCCTATTCAGAAGCTTCTGGCTCCCATTCTCTTTGCTCTCTCCACAGCCCTGCTGCTCCATGTCAACGCTGGATAGGTTTTTCTTTCCCAATCTCATGAATGTCTCCGAATAATGTACCTGATTTGCGGGCCCTAAAATAAAGAAATTGATTCATGATAACTAAGTTAACCCAGCTAAGAATCAATAGTATGTCTCTTCCTTTATAAGCAAGTCTTACATTAAACAAAGTTGTAGTTTTTGTCCAGAATTCCTGTTTTGTGCCTGGAAAGGAAGGAGATAAACTGATTAATCACGAAAGTATCTGGCACATTGCCATGGTGACTGTAAAAAAGGCTGAACAGATTTTTCTATTAATTTAAAGGATTTACTGGAGCTGGGAAGGCATGCTACATATAAAATCAGAATACAATAATTAAAGGACCAGAAATGGAAACTTCCGTAACAAAAATGCTCAGGAAAATATGTACACTAAAGAATATATGCATAAAATGCTTACTTTAAAATTATTATAGAATATATACAATTATGGTTTTAGTCAACTAATAATTATGATAAAATTAACATTGTAGAAGTAAGAACAACAGGAATTAGTATATAATACATATATATATGATTGATAATAAATATAAATAACCTGGTATTTAAAAAATACTGATTTTAACCCTCTGGGTTTAATTTTTAATAAAGATCCTAAAATCATACTGTTTTAGTATGCAAAATACCTCATTTCTGCTTACTTCAAATCATAATGAAAATAAAGCATATGAAGCTTACTGGTGATGCCCCAGATTGTATAATCCTACAAAAGACATTAACACAAGCTCTAAAAATCTAATTAAATTTTAGAGTGCTAGTAATGTCGCCATAAGGCCCATGTAAGCTATTATCTACATTAATAAAAATTAAATTCAGACTATATTCCTACATGAATAATAATATCCTTGTTTTCAAGGTCATTCTTATTTCCTTATTTAAGGGCATTTCTTCTCTAGTCTCATAAATAAAACTGATTAATCATGAACATGAAAACCAAATCCCTTCTCATCTATCTTCACATTCTTCTCTTAGGTCACTTGCAAGGGACTGAACATCCTTCTCACTTTGGCGGACACAATTCTCACCTTGGCTCCTCTCTACTCTTCCTGACTTGCTGCTCCCAAGAAAGTAAGGGCTCTGTCATCTCTGTCTTGTGTTCCCTAACAACCTGAGAACAAGCTGAGCCGAGCTTGGTTTCAGCTGCCTTCCACCAGCAGTGACGACAGTCTCCCACATGTGAACCCAGTTTGGTCTTCTCTCTCTATGCTTCAGCATCAGTGCCTGCAACTGTTTCAGCTGAGTCGAGGTAGACTCTTCCTGGGACAGGTTATCTTTCATTCAAAGCTGGGAAAGGGAGGACGTTGGTCCAGGCCAAATTCATTTGTTCCATTTTAGCAAAGAGCCTGCACACTGGGAGTGATTCAGTCTCCATTAATGTAACCTTGAGGGGTACTTGGCTTCTTAGGTTCTCTTTCAACTGGGAAGAGCTGGGACGGGAGGCAGGACACAGTTAACAAGCCCTTCACCCCTTCAAGAAATCTCACTGTGAAATTACCATATTGCATTTGCCAGAAAAATACCACAGTAATGCATATATCAAGAATCAACATTGCCTTCATAACTTTAAAAAACCCAAACATATCTATTCTCTCTCAACCCCTCATACACACACTTGATTGATAGCTTAACATACAAAGAAAATATATATTATTTTAAATGAATTATAGAGGAGCTTCCTGGAAACAAATCAGCTTTTTCTAACTCATTCTCTAAGAATTCATGTGTTTTCTTTTTCTCCCATGTTTATTGACTACATATCATGGTCTGATATCCTATTATTTATCATTATCATAAATTTATCACTTATCATAGGTCTTAGGGTATATTTTTCTTCCATCTGCTTGTTCTCTGGGCTTACTGATGGGGTCTCTCAAGCCATTCCTGTAGGCTTATTCCCTGACTGTTGCTTACTATAGACTGATTTGCCTCTTCTTGTTCAATAAAATCATTTTCAAATAATGATCCTGAAAGTGACAATGTTTTTCTCAATATTTTTTCCATCTTTGAATCCAGCATGTCCCAAACATCACCCTAGCTTGGGAAAACATGCAAAGGCTAAAGGTTTTCCTTAGCTCTCAGCATGACCCTTTGACCAGAGACATAGAGGTAACACGTGCTCTCTCAAAACTGTGATCTTTCGTTTGGAAGTGAAAATAAGAGTGATAATTGGAAAAAACAAAACATTAATTTGAGTTAGACTGAAATTTTAAATCATCTTGCAATACAAAGGCAAATGATGATAAAATAGCAACTCATAGCTACATGGTACTTCATCATTCACATACTGCCCTCATATACATACTCATCTAATCTGCATACCAACACAAATTAGATTTGATCATCGTCACTTAATAGATGAGGACATCTGGGCTGTTGGACAGCCAGAGCAGACTTAACAGAGAAAGTGATATATTCTATGTCCTGTCAGAGTTGGTGCTCAGAAATATTTGCTGAGTGGGTGTGATACAGCTGCCACCTCAGACAATCGTGCATGTTGTTTGCCTGAGATCCACTCAGAGAGCTCTCTCTTCTATCTCTGAGTGACTCTGGGAGAGGAGAGATTATCAATGTGGAAGTTCTGGCATATGATCCAGAGTTGCTAGTACTCCATGTCCTGCTCAGAACTTCAGATATCTTTTGTTCTTTAATTTAGATACTGGAGGGGAAAAAGGGTAATCCTCAAATGCATTCAAGCTGTGTTTCTATAACCTGCAACTGCAAAGTCCGATTGTTGCACAATTCTCTTTATCACTCCAAATGGGAAAGATTGGTGTCCTAAATTTCTACCTGTCAACTCATTTGTTCTCTGCTCCTGAGAGAGGAATATATTTACCCAGTGCTCTGGTTCAGGGTTCCCTGGTTACTTGAACTTTGATTAGTGATGTTTCTATTGTTCCCCACATTACCCACACTGTACTTGTAACTAATTCCTCTTGCGTGCCCCTGAACTATTCTCTCACCAGCAGTCTTTGCTGCCTGCTCTGAGCTTGGCTTTACTCTCATCATCCTAGAGGACCATATGTCCCCTTGATGATCTTACTGTTAGTACCTATGATCCCACCCCATGCGCCATAATTTTTCCTGAATTTTCATGCAAAACTTTATTTCAGGCAATTATTTTAAGGGAAGTATATTGCAGGGCTGAAAGCACATTTGCTTTTGTTTCAAATAGGCCTGGACCTAGGTATTGATTCTATCCTTTATGAGCTAAATACCCTACAGTAAGACACTTACCTAGTCCGAATCTGTATTTCTTCATTCTTAAAATTAAGATAATAATACTATCTACCCTTAATTTGGATTTTGAGGGATTGAAAAAAAAATTCATTTTAAGTACATATTACAAATCCCAACACATAATAAGGCTTAATAATTTAAAGGTATGTATTGAGTATACAAACTATGTATATGTGATAATCATATATGTACGATTATATATCTCAAGATAGAGATCATATATATCTCAAGATATAGATATACAGATATAGATGTATATATTTTGATGTATATATATATATTTTGAAATATCTATATACATACATATACATATATATAAAATTACCATATATATGACAGTAAAGTATATCTCCTATATTCTGCTGAGTCTTGAGATACAGATAAACAGAATAAAAATGTTATTGTGGACATTATAATAGTACAGACAGATAAATAAGCACACAAAAGGATGTCTAATATAAATACAACAAATTTAAATATGAGAAGCTAAACATAAACACTGATTTTTAGGCTATTTAAGGAGTTACTACTTCCACTCTACTGATTTGGACTAAATCATTGATAGAAAAATAATCATTATATCTTTATTACAACACTAACTCTTAAGGAGACTAGATGATTAGAATATGACACATTTTATGATTGGTGAGCAATATTTCAACCCACTAGGCATGTGATTAGAATCTAGTATATTCAGGGCAATTTGCTCGGGCTCTTTGGATGGGAGAGGAAGGGCTGTAAAGGCAAATTACACCTAAGAACAACTAATAAGGAAATAAATGTTAAGTAGAGGAACATGTAATATGATGACTGGGGAAAAAAATAAGAGTCATTTTTATAGAAATCTTTCCATTAAGGAAAGAATCACAACAAGAATACAAACCCTCACCAATATTTTCTTAAACTAAAATTATGACCTGCTTTGTACTGTATCATCAAAAGTACAAAACTGGGCTTCATGATGAACCAATGAAGACTTATGGACAAAATCAGTCTGTGTTACAAAAAGGACTTGATATGGGAAATAAACTTGATGAGCAAGAGATTAAAGGCAGGAAGAATAATTAGGAGGTGACAACAAAAATCCTGGAGATAAATGACAAGAGTCTGAAACTCAGAGAGTGACAGTAGTGATACAGAAAAATAAAATGAAGGGACAATGTTTTTGCAAATTTAAGCTTAAAAGATTTTTACATTGTTGGTTTATGTGAACAAACAGTGCTTTTATTTTTAAAAAATACATCACTGTAATAAATCAAAATATAAAATAACATAAAGCAATTATTTTGAGAGGCATAAGTACCTAATGTCCTTATATAAATTTGGATAACCACACACATGTATTTAAACACGCTGCTGCTACTGCTGCTAAGTCGCTTCAGTCATGTCTGACTCTGTGCGACCTGATAGACAGCAGCCCAAAAGACTCCCCCGTCCCTGGGATTCTCCAGGCAAGAACACTGGAGCAGGTTGCCATTTCCTTCTCCAATGCATAAAAGTGAAAAGTGAAAGTGAAGTTGCTCAGTAGTGTCCAACTCTTCGCGACCCCGTGGACTGCAGCCTACTAGGCTTCTCTGTCCATGGTATTTCCCAGGCAAGAGTACTGGAGTGGGGTGCCATTATACACAGGTAAAATACACACACACACACACACACACACATATTTCTACATATTGAATAGATAGCATGGTTCTAATCACCATTTTTCAAACATTATTGCCCTGACTTAGAAAGATAAGTGATTCTCAGAGCAGTAGTTATTTTCTCCTGCACATTGACTAACAGACACATAATACACACAGTGGTATTTCTTCAGTAGTTTGACTATTTGTGAAAGTGAAAGTCGCTCTGCTGCTGCTAAGTCACTTCAGTCGTGCCCGACTCTGTGCGACCCCATAGACGGCAGCCCACCAGGCTCCCCCGTCCCTGGGATTCTCCAGGCAAGAACACTGGAGTGGGTTGCCATTTCCTTCTCCAATGCATGAAAGGGAAAAGTGAAAGTGAAGTTGCTCAGTCATGTCTGACTCTTAGCGACCAGTCACGTCCAACTCTTTGTGGCCCCATGGACGAATACTGGAGTGGGCAGCCTTTCCCTTCTCCAGGGTATCTTCTCAATCCAGGGATCAAATCCAGGTCTTCCACATTGCAGGTGGATTCTTTACCAGTTGAGCCACAAGGGAAGCCCAAGAATACCACAGTGGATAGCCTATCCTTCTCCAGTGATCTTCCTGACCCAGGAATCGAACCAGGGTCTCCTGAATTGCAGGCGGATTCTTTACGAATAGAGCGCATTAGGGAAGCCCTATGACTCTGTCATAGATTCCTGGATCACCGTGTATTTTAGTAAAGCTGCCGTGTGTTCTTTTACTGTTACTGGCCCTTGAAAGAAAAATAACATTCTGGATACAGCAGAAGCTGCCCATGATTAATCAAAACATGTAATCATTTAACTACACTGGCCATAATTTTGGGTATCTTATGCCTGTACTTACAAATGAAAATACTAGTAGTAACTTGCTCATATTATGTGTAAGTGCCCCTGTAGCAAAAAAAATACACTAGGATTCTAGGTAACTTGAGCCAGACAACTTGAAGTTGAATTCTAGTTCCATCTCCTACGGAAGTAAGTCATCCTGGGAAAGTTAACAAAATTTCTCATTAAATTTTCTCTTTCATCAAAGTAAATAAATGTTTATAAGTATATATAATATATATATGATAATTATATGTTGAGTGTGCATACAAATATGTTAAAATATACAATATACATATAAAGAGAGGAGAATATATAAAATCTTAGAATAATTCTTATTATAATTTAAGCACTAAATAATTATGTTACTATTTTCTTTGTTATTACTACTGCTGCTGCTGCTATTATAGCTTCCTGTGTGATTTTAGGCAAGTTGAAGATAATATGATAACCTGTTATTTGCAAGAAACATGTCAAGATTCTAGGTTTGGGGTGAGTCTCTTTCATGAAAGATTTTTTTCCAGGGTACTAGACAAAGCTTGGTGACACAGCATTAACAATAATTAGAGATGTAAGGGCTATCAAAACAATCTTGATACGACCAAGTCTCTGCTTTCCAGAGACATAGAAGAGAAAAGACAAATTCCTCTAATAAGAACTATATAGTATTTTATTCTTTTATATGTCTGAGTAGTATTCCATTGTGTGTGTGTGTGTGTGTGTGTGTGTGTGAGAGAGAGAGAGAGAGAGAGAGAGAGAGAGAGAGAGACAGTGAGCATGTGCCTATGAAAGCACATATATTTCTCACATCTTTATCCATTATCTATTGATGGAAATTTAGGTTGCTTCTATGTCTTGGCTATTATAAATAGTGCTGCCATGTGCATTGGATGTACATCATTTGCAGCAACATGGACAGATCTAGAGATTATCATTCTAAGTGAAGTAAGTCAGAGAAAGACAAATATACAATATCACTTAGGTGTAGAATCTTAAAAATATGATACAAAAGAACCTATTTACAAAACAGAAACAGATGTGAAACAACAGAAAGAAATCTTACACTTTAAGTCTATTTGATGGATCACTTTTGAAAATGTTGCAAAGAATGAAGCCCACTTGCTCTCCCCCTACCCCAGGAAAGGATCTGCAAATGTTAGCAAAATTGCTAAGAATGGCTTTTCTTCAGATTTACTCCTGGAGAGTCCAATCCATGCCTAAACTATGAGTAAATGGAGAACTTAGACCATCTTGAGTCAAATGATGGAGACTCAATAGGGCTGATGCTCTGGATTCAGAGACTGGGAGCCTGCATCCTAATTCCAATTCTATTCCTTGTTTGCTTTGTGAGTACAGTTAAGTCATTCACTTTTCTGAGGTTCAATTGTACATCTGTAAAAGAGGATGTAACCACTTTTGTTGGTGATGCTGTTCTCCCTTTGACTATTCTCTGCTTATTTATGATGCAACACTTTACTAATCTACGGCCTTTAAAAGTAAAGGAAATTAGAATGAAAGAAAGATGATGCTTCTTCCATTAGACCACTGGGCTACATTAAACTTGGGTCTCCCCCACCATTGCAATGAGAGTTTCTTCAACCTGCTTTAGCCCCTCAAGACATATTTAGCACTGTCAATTTGAAAGCAAAAAATGATGAGAGCTGAAACTACAAGATACTGATAGCATGAAGCAAAACATATGCTGATGTGACTCATCTAAGTATCAACCCTAAGTAAACTCAGTGTGTTTATTTATAGCTGAGGTATTTTACACTCAGAGAAACAAGCCCCAAATCAGATTCTGAATTCAGTTCAAGGAGCGAGGGTGCAGGTATGAATGAGCCGCAGAATGATGTACTGGAAAATGAGAGTTTACTGAATTTGAGTGAAAGGAATCAGGGAGAGAATGAGAAAATAATTGGGATGCATAAAGCCAGCCCTTTAAGAAAGATGCCAGTTAAATGGGATGGTGACAAAAAATTCTTTAAAGCTCTGGAGGCTATGAGAGAGAAAAGCAGATTCTGCATTCAAGTCATATTAACATCACATTTGTTTATCTTTGTACCAGTGTGGCATGGCTCACTGTAGCATATATACAGCAGTCTAACTTGGTATGATAATAAAAGCAGGAGTGTGTGCAGCAGAAAAGGGGGCTTATTCTTCCCATAAGGGGTGAAAATGCACAGGAAAAAAGACTCTACTGAAAAAAATATCTCCCTCTTTTCTGGCTTATGCTACTCTTCCCTATGGTCTCTTCAAGCTGACAGGACATTTTGAGATTTGAATCTCCAGATCTCCAGGAAAATTAGAGAATTATATAATCTAAGAACTCAACCAAAATAAAAATGGGAATAGAATTTTCATTCAGTTATCTATCTAGGCAGTCTGGTCAGTGAGCAACTAGTTCAGTATGTTCTACATAGTGTGTGTGTGTGTGTGTGCACGCGCCCAATCATATCTGACTCTTTGAGATCCCATGGACTGTAGCCCACCAGGCTCCTCTGAACATGGTATTTTCCAGCCAAGATTACTGGAATGCATTCCTATTTCCTATTCCAGGGGATCTTCCTGACCCAGGGATTGAACCCACATCTCAAGCACTGACAGGCAGATTCTTTAACAATGAGTCACCTGGGAGGCCCTAGTAGGGTCTCTGCTGGGTTCTAAAGGAGAGAGTAAAAGGACCTACATGTAGTCACTTGCTTCAAGAACTGCACAAGCAGATAAGGGAGAGACATGCAAACAGTGTGGGTAACCCTGAGTTCTGTGCAAAGCCTTAAATTTATCTGGAACATGACCTGAGTGTGAACAGAGAAGAAGTGGTAGAAGCGATGGGATTTTAGAACTCTACTCAAAGTCATGCCTAGAAAATACCAGGAAAAAGGTGCTAGCTTTAAGAGGAAAAGGATCAAGGAACAGAAATTAAGTGTTTTGAATTAATTTATTTTGAATCATGCAAAAATAAATGCAAATAAAAATTAGTCTATTATTATTACTACTACTACTATTGTTATTCATGAAGAATCTAGCCACAATCTCCAAGTCTTTCTTTGAGCTTATATTTGAAAACTCTATGATGATTTTTAGAGGTAATTCAAGGAGAATAAGGGGAGTTATAAAACTTAAGAAAACACCTCCTACTGAGCTAATAAAAGGAAACACTTCAGGCATCAAAACACTGATTTCTTCCGACAAAAAATAATCTTCAAAGAAGGGTTATTTAGATAAAATGTGCTATGTTTTACAACCACATTATTTTATGCTTGAGCATATTAGCATATATATGGACCCATTACATAATTTGGTCATAACTCATATTTCTTAAATCTAAATTTAGTGTCTTTAAATCACATATATTTTCAAGATATTTCAGCGTTACTAATTCAACATTTCTGGGAACTTAGAAGCTACACTTTTTGATTTTTTTAAAATCTCAGTTTCCCAGATATAGACAACCATAGCAAAGATTTTTACAGTTATACTCTTATATGTCCTTCATTTTACTCTTTTCCAGGCTGATCAAAAAACACAAATGGCTGTCACATTTACACTTCCAAGTAGCAGCACCTGGATTTGATGGGACCCTGTGTTAGAGAGGATCTGCAAGGATGCTCAGGTCTCCTCTGTCCAGCAAAGAGGCTATCACCAAGCCCACAAGGACCTACTGGGCTCCAGGGCCATGCTGAAGGGGGATTAACCAGGTTATGATCATTCTGTCTGTCCCATCCCACTGTTTTAGGAGAGTTCACGTCTGATCCTCTGACTTTTGAGCTGAGGAATCTGGCTTAACACTATCGTTCAGAATTAGTTATTGGATGGAAATACAAGTAAGTTTACATAGACAGTCACATTCAAGATGTCAAGCCAATTGATTTTCTTAACCCAAGGACAGGAAGAGGAAAATGGCATAACTGTCAAGGCATGAGGCATGGGGAATCCTACTCATCTAGCTGTCAAAAGAAACAAAAGCAACACCAACTATCCACATGTGTAACTCTGATATTAGAAAAGCAAAGCAAAACCCACAAGCAAACAGCAGGGCTGTAGGGCCACTAATCCATTTGTCTCACCATGCAGGCATGTATCCATCCAATATTTACTAAGTGACTGACTGACTGATGCTCATATTGCAGGGCATGGTCTAACTAATGAGATATGATGTAAAAAAATACCACCATGATTTTTCACAGAACTTAAAAAACAAAACATGAACATCAGTCAGCCAACAAGATCGAAGTGATCTGTTCCCTGCCAGTCTCTGTGGTCTCCGTTTCTACCACTTTCCTTCATTCACCAAGCCCAGTGTCACTGCTCCTCTTTCTCTTCCTCCAGGAAAACAGCTAAGCCCCCTTCAGAGTTCCCCCTTCTGACTGGAGAATTCCTCCCTGGACCTCCAGGATGGGCAGCTCCTTGTTAGTCAGTCTTTGGCTTGGCCTCATCTGCTCAGAGAGGCCTTTCCTAATCAGAGAACCTAATCTTGCCACCACCTCTCCTACCAGGTAATGCTCCATTTTTATCCTGCTTTATGTTATCTTCATAGCGTTTTTCATTACTGAACATATTAATACATGTTGATTAAATCTGTGCCTTTCTTACTAGAACATAAGCTTCACAAGGCATAATTTTTATCCATTTTATTCACAAAGGATATTTACTTAACAGTACCTGTTATAAAGTAATCATTTGAAAAATACTTGATTAAAAAAAGAACCCACAAATATATATAAAATTATGATGCCATGTAGGAAAGATAAATGGTTCTATTGGCGTATATAATAAGGTGATTAGAGATATCCTGGAAGAGACTAAAAAGAGCTTCCTGAGGAAATGATACTCAAACTTAATCACATGTTTGTCAGATAAATTATGTAAATCGATTTGGTCCTTCATTGCCTAAAACCTAGAAGGAAATAAGATAAACTACAAATGAATTAACTTATATGTAAATTAAACTGGTTATGAAAATAAAACTGATTGCTTAACTAAATGAAGAAGAAGAAAAAAAAAAAAACCAGGAAACCACAACCCAGAATCACTGCTCTTTGCCCCTTCTACAGAACTAATCTGGAAAGCTGGTCTTTAAGTACAGCACAGGTCCTCCAGCAAATCAGAGATCCAGTTTCAGTGAATTGAATAGGTAAATATGGCGGCTTAGATGGTAAAGAAATCACCTGTGATGTGGGAGACCTGGGTTCTACTCCCAGGTCAGGAAGATCCCTGGAAAAGGGCATGGCTACCCACTCCAGTATTCTTGCCTGCAGAATCCCATGGACAGAGGAGCCTGGTGGGCTATAGTCCATGGGGTCACAAAGAGTTGGGCATGAATGAGCAACTAACACTTTCACTTTAACACAGATTCAAAACTGAGCTCGGTGATACATGTCCGAGATTCCTTCAGAATGACCTCAAAATGATGGGACTACTCTCTCACTGAAATATTGCGATTTTTGATGACTTGTCTTCTTTGCTATAGAAGGCCAATACAAGTTTTAAAAGAGGTTGCCAACCTTTAAGAATGAAGGCTGAGATGCTACCAGAAGGGCAGTCACCCAAGTGATGTAATGGGAAAGAAAACCCACTAACAGAGAGAAGGATGAATGGGGAAGTGTGAGAAAAGAAGGGAAAGAAACTCAGTTGTCCTGCAAGAAACTCAAGGCCCTGCCTGACAAATGCGTCCAAACCATTCATTTTCTACATCACTTCCTACTCAGCGGGGGGTGGGGGGGGGCAGCTACATGTGTCATCAGGAACCAGAAAGAAACCAACTCATCAATTCTACTGAAGAGACACTTGTCAGAAGCATCTCTCTGATGAAATAAAATATCTTCCTTTAAAACCATTCAACTCTTAGAGAATTCTAAGTAAATTATTCTTCCAAAGGTAAGCTCCTACTAGTGTATAAATTACTTCTCCTAAGTATATTATTAAAAAGACTCAGAAGTGTTTCCTCCCCTCCAGGGTATATTTCTTCAAAGTACAGAAATCTCATTGGGAACTAAACTTGGAAAAAAAAGAAACAGTGCACCCTCCCTAACCATTTCAAAACAGGTAATTTAAGAATCTTGTCAGTCACACTGTGATGGTTTTGAGGTACCAATTTGACTGGAATAAAGCATGCCCAGGTAGCTGGTAAAACATTATTTCTTGGTGTGTCTGTGAGGGTGTTCATGGAAGAAAGACATTAACATTTGAACTGGTGAACTGAGTAACGAAGATCTCCCTCACCACTGTGGGTGAGCTTCATTCATTCTATCAAAGGCCTGGATAGAACAAAAAAGAGAGAAAAAGGAGGAAGTTACCACTCCTGGTTCCTTCTGGTCTCACCGCTTTAGTGAGGTCATTGCATCTCATCTCCTCCAGCCCTTGGACTGTCATTTAAACCATCAGCTCCTCTGGTCCTCAGGCTTTCCAACTTGAACTGCATAATACCACTGGCTTTCCTGCAAGTCCATGTTCCAGAGAACAGAATATGGGACTTCTCAGCCTTCAAAATCAATCTCTCTCTCCCTGTATGTGTGTATATATGTACGTGTGTGTGTGTATATATATATATATATTTTTTTTTTTCTTACAGGCTTTGTTTCTCCTAACACACACACCTAGAAGTAAACTTCTAAATCTTACCTATCAGAGAAATAGGAGTAGTGGATAAATCATTATTCAAATGGCACTATTTAAAGTACCCAACCAGTTTAAGGTCCATGTAATAGAATAAAACTAACCAGGCTGGATATTATCAAGGTCCTAAATTAAAATGCCTTTTCTGTAGGGTCTAATTCACAAAGCTTCTAAAATAAACTATCCAAATGTGTTGAGTGGAGTTAAATGACAAGTTTATGGCACGTCAATATTTAAGAGATAGGAGATAAAAGAAATAGAGAAAAATAAGGGTTAAAATTCTGCTACTGTTCAAAAAATGTCTTGAAATTCGCAAGAAACTTTGTAGTTAGCAAGACAATCCTCAATTTTAACTAAAACCTGGATTTTCTTCATTTTATACTCAGAAACAATCTATTTTAGCTCGTGGGTTGTATTTGTTTAAATCTTTATGGTCCATAAGCTACTGTCTATTTTTGTTGTTGTTATCATTGTTAGGGTTCAGTTCCAGATGATTGTAAAAAGGCAACAACTTGATGAATTCCATTCTGGATCTTGAATTAGATTTAACAAAATTATAACAGAGAAGGCAAAAACAACAATTATAATAATAAAAAATGACACAGGGGGAAGAACAAGATGGTGGAGGAGTAGGTGGATGTGGAGTACATATCTCTCCACAGATACATCAGGAATAAACCTTCAGACACAGAAGTGCAAACAGAACACCAGCTGAGAACAGACAGGAATACGTGACCAGAGGAAAAAAATATATTGACCCACACAAAATTAGGGGGTAAAACAGGAGTGTTAGTAGGACTGGACCTGCCCTTGGTGGGTGGGGAAACTGAAGCAGGGATCCAATCCCCACATCCGGGCAACTGTCTGAGTCAGAGGAGAAACATTTAAGGCTGAGAGTGAAACAGCTGATTTGTGGCAGCCTAAGCTGGGCTGGAAGAAGCACAAGCTGGAATCAAGATTGCTGGGAGAAATATCAGTAACCTCAGATATGCAGATGACACCACCCTTATGGCAGAAAGTGAAGAGGAACTAAAAAGCCTCTTGATGAAAGTGAAAGAGGAGAGTGAAAAAGTTGGCTTAAAGCTCAACATTCAGAAAACGAAGATCATGGCATCTGGTCCCATCACTTCATGGCAAATAGATGGGGAAACAGTGGAAACAATGTCAGACTTTATTTTTTTGGGCTCCAAAATCACTGCAGATGGTTATTGCAGCCATGAAATTAAAAGACGCTTAATCCTTGGAAGAAAAGTTATGACCAACCTAGATAGCATATTCAAAAGCAGAGACGTTACTTTGCCAACAAAGTCCGTCTAGTCAAGGCTATGGTTTTTCCAGTGGTCATGTATGGATGTGAGAGTTGGACTGTGAAGAAAGCTGAGTGCTGAAGAATTGATGCTTTTGAACTGTGGTGTTGGAGAAAACTCTTGAGAGTCCCTTGGACTGCAAGGAGATCCAACCAGTCCATTCCAAAGGAGATCAGTCCTGGATGTTCATTGGAAGGAATGATGCTAAAGCTGAAACTCCAGTTCTTTGGCCACCTCACGCGAAGAGTTGACTCATTGGGACAGACTCTGATGCTGGGAGGGATTGGAGGCAGGAAGAGAAGGGGATGACAGAGGATGAGATGGCTGGATGGCATCACTGACTCGATGGACATGAGTCTGAGTGAACTCCGGGAGTTGGTGATTGACAGGGAGGCCTGGCGTGCTGCGATTCATGGGGGTGCAAAGAGTCAGACATGACTGAGCGACTGAACTGAACTGAACTGAACTGAAGTGGAATGAGAATCAGACAGTCCTTGTCGCAGCCATATATACCCCAGATGGTTCAGCAGCTGGGAGCTGGAGTTCAGGGATTGTGGGGCAATCCCTGGGCGAGGGCTGCTGTTGACTACAGAGAGACAAATCGAGGGGATGTGAGGGAGGAGAATGTGGTGAGAAATGCCTGTGGAGGAAAGCCGGGCAGCCATGGAAGCAAGGTAATAGTGCCGAGTCACACATTGGGGGTGCAGCCATCAACATAGCCTCTCTCCCCCCACACACGATCATTGGCAGCTGAACAACAGAAAGGCTGGCCCATGAAACGCACCGTACTACAGAGTAGAGCCCTACCTAAGGTGTTCCTTTTAGTGACTGATGCACCAAACTACAGAGTAGGACCCCGCCCAGGGTGCCCTTGTAAGTGCTTGACTTGCCAATCTACAGTGTGGGACCCCAGCCAGGGGGCCCCCGCTATGTGCCTGATGCACCAAACAACAGAGAAAGACTCCAGGAAGGCAGCCCTCTAAGTGTCTGAACGGGCGCAGCTACAGAACAAGACCAACCAAAGAGGCCTTCTGATTGCCAGCTACAAGAGGCTCAAAAAAGACTCTGATAGGGCCATAACTCCTGCAGTGGAGGCAGTCCATGTCCTTGCATACTTGGCACCGCCAAGGTCCCTGCAAGCCGAACAGCTGCACCACCTTCATGCTCAACTCTCACTGGGGCAGAGCTGCCACAGGCAATGAAAGTCTTGTGTCTATGCGCACAGGGTCACTTCACTGGTGTCCATCGTTTTGCGACCCTGTAGACTGTGGCCTGCCAGGTTTCTCTGTCAGGGAGAGAGGTTCTCTAGGCAAGAATACTGGAGCGTATTGGCCAATACTGGTTACCCTTCTAGAGCACTATATTTCCTGCTGCCCTAGTCGCCAACTCCCCTGAGAACCTGGTGCTGCCAGAACCCCTGCAACCCAAGCAGCTGCTCCACCTCCACATCTGGCCCTCAGAGAGGCAAACCCAAGCCCTCCAGGGCAGCCTCAGGAGCAAACCCCAGTGGACAATCCACATGCAGAGGTGGAAATAAAACCACAACTGAAACCCAGGGGAGTGTGGCTAAGGAAGAAGACCCAAAACCTTCCCACCAGCTGTACATGCTGCAGGTTAAATCCACACTATCAACTAGGCAGACTCTGTGTCTATGGAATATATAAAAGGTCATTGAGAGCTCCCACAGAAGAAAACGCACTAGTTCTGATAGCTGTGGACACTGGAGGCAAGAACATACAGGAGTAGGATCAGATGGGAATCTGAGCTGCCCCCACAGCAGATTCAGAGATCAGCAGTGTTAGAGGGCATCCGAGCAGGGGATGAGGTGAATGGTGACTCCCAGTGAGAGAAAGGACTCTGACAGCAGTGACTCAAGAAAAATATTTATTATTCTTATGTTTGACTTGTTCTGTAGATTTGTTTGGATTTTTTTTTTCCTTTCTTTTTTCCTTTCTGCCGCCTCTGTTGTAGTTGACGATTTTATTGGCACTATGAAATCTAATTAAGATTTTGAGCTTTTCTTTTCTTTTCTTTCTCAGTCACATTTTTCGTTGTTGTTATAAACCTCTGCCTCTATGTTGGGATTTTGCAGTTCTGGGGAGTTTTCCTTTTTTTTTTTTTTCTATTCTCTCTTTTTTTTTAATTTTAATTTTTAATATCTTAACCCTATAGTTATTTTTTCTACATTTATTCCTTTGTTTGCCTTTCCTACAGTCCCTTTCCCCTTGCAATTAATCTTTAATATATGTAAATCTTCCTTATCTACCTCTATTTAACTTTGCATATCTATTCTTTCTTTTCTTTCTTTCCTTTCCTTTCAACATATATGGTACTTTTATTTTAATTGCTTTACTCCCCAATTGGCACCTTGCTTTAGTTTTCTTTTCCAGTTTGTGCTTTAGTTAGTTTTGTTCTGGTAGACATAATTTTTGGTTTCCTTTGTTCACTGGGTCAATCTATTATACTTATTTTTAATGGACTGTTATGATTTTGCCTACAGGTGTATATGTATATCTGTATATTCAGTCACACTTTTTGGTGTTGTTATAAACTTCTGCGTGTACATTGGGCTTTTGCAGTTCTGAGGAGTTTTCCTTTTTTTTTTTCCATTTTTATTTCTCCTTTTTTTTCTCTTTTTTATAACTTTAACTTTTTTAAACCTATTATATTTTTTCTACATTTATTCCTTTGTCTGCCTTTCCTACTGCTCTTTTCCCTTTGAACCTAATCTTTAATGTACATAAATCTTTTTCATGTACCTCTATTTAACTTTGCATATCTTTTCTTTCTTTTTTTGTTTTCTTTCCTTTGCTCTCAACATATTTGTTAGTTTTGTTTTCATTGCTTTATTCCCCACTTGACATCTTGTTTTATTTTTGATTTCCAGCTTGTGCTTGAGATAGTTTTGTTCTTAACTGGTAAATATAATTTTTTTATTTACTTTGATTGCTGGGTAAATCTGCTGTACTTTGCATTTGTTGGGCTGTTTTGACTTTGCTTATGAATATATACATATATGTGTATATTCCATTATTTTAATTATTATTTGCCTGATTTTGTAACTGCCATTTGTCTGGGGTTCATCTTTGGTCTCTCATTTTGGGATATTTGTTTTATCTCACTTAATGCCATAACAAACCACTTGTGGAATCTTCACTCCTGACCAGAGATCAAGCCCTGAGCCTTTGGAGTGGGAACACTGACCCCAAGACGCTAGACTATCAGAGAACTAACCCTAGGGAGCATCAAATAGTGAGAACTCACACAAAGAAAACCACTTGAATACAAGACCTGGCATCACCCAACCACTAATAGCAACCTGTGCAGGACACCTCATCTAAATGACAAACATAACAAAAATACACACCCAATCATGAGCATACAGGATTACCACCTCACTCAGCCTTGCCCATCAGAGGAAAAACAAACAAAAACTCAGCACAAATCTCACTCTATATGAAGCCTACACAAACCACTGAACCAACCTCAGGAGGACAGAAACCAAAAGGAAGAAAGAATTCAACCTTCAGGCCTGGGAAGAGAAGAACGCAAACATAGTATGTTAAAAAAAAAAAAACAAAAGGCAGAGAAATACTGCACAAATGAAGGAACAAACTAGAAACACAGAAGTCCAAATAAATGAAGAGGAAATAGGCAAACTACCTGAAAAAGAATTCAGAATAATGATAATAAAGATGACCAAAAACCTTGAAAACAAAATGGAGAACACGCAAGAATCAATTAACAAAGACCTTGAAGAATTAAAGAATAAACACACAGAAACAAACAAGACAATTACTGTAGTTAAAAATACTCTGAAAGGAATCAATAGAATATCTGAAGCAGAAGAATGAATCAGTGAGCTGGAAGATAAAATGGTGAAAATAACTTCTGAAGAGTAGAATGAAGTAAAAAGAATGAAAAGAACTGAGGATAGTCTCAGAGATCTCTAGGACAATATGAAACGCACCAACATTCAAATTATAGGGGTCCCAGAAGAAGAAGAGAAAAAGAAAGGGTATGAGAAAAATTTTGAAGAGATTTTAGTTGAAAATTTCCCCAACATGGAAAAGGAAATTGTCAATCAAGTCCAAGAGGCACAAAGAGTCCCACACAGGATAAACCCAAGGAGAAACATGCCAAGACACATACTAATCAAACTAACAAAGACTAAACATAAAGAAAGAATATTAAAAGCAGTAAGGGAGAAGCAACAAGTAATATACAACAGAAACCCCATATGCTTAACAGCTGATCTTTCAGCAGAAACTCTGAAGGCCAAAGGGGAATGGCAGGATATATTTAAAGTACTGAAAAGGAAAAATTTACAACCAAGATTACTGTACCCGGCAAGGAGCTCATTCAAAATTAATGGAGAAATAAAAAGCTTTTCAGACAAGCAAAAGTTAAGAGAATTCGGTGCCACCAAATCAGCTTAACAACAAATGTTAAATGGACTTTCATAGTCAAGAAATAAAACAGAAGAAAAAAGATCTCAAAATCAACCCCAAACAATTAAGAAAATGGCAATAGGAACATATATATCAATAATTACTTTAAATGTAAATGGATTAAATGCTCCAACCAAAAGACACAGACTGGCTAAATGGATACAAAAACAAGACCCATATATAAACTATCTACAAGAAACACACTTCAGATCTAAAGACACATACAGACTTAAAGTGAGAGGATGGAAAAATACGTTCTATGCAAATGGGAAGTAAAAGAAAGCTGGAGTAGGAATCCTCACATCAGACAAAATAGACCTTAAAATAAAGAAGATTACAAGAGATAAGGAAGGACACTACATAATGATCAAGGGATCAATCCAAGAGGAAGACATAACAATTGTAAATATCTGTGTACCCAACACAGGATCACCTCATTACATAACACAAAAACGAAGAGACATAAAACAGAGAAGGCAATGGCACCCCACTCCAGTACTCTTGCTTGGAAAATCCCATGGATGGAGGAGCCTGGTGGGCTGCGGTCCATGGGGTTGCGAAGAGTTGGACACGACTGAGCGACTTCGCTTTCACTTTTCACTTTCACACGTTGGAGAAGGAAATGGCAACTCACTCCAGTGTTCTTGCCTGGAGAATCCCAGGGACGACAGAGCCTGGTGGGCTACCGTCTATGGGGTCGCACAGAGTCGGACATGACTGAAGCGACTTAGCAAGAGACATAAAAGGAGAAATTTCCAGTAATACAATAATAGTAGGAGACTTTAACACTCCACTAACACCAATGAACAGATCATCAAAACAGAAATTAATAAGGAAACACAAGTCTTAAATGATACATTAGATGAGATGGATCTCAGTGATATCTTCAGGACATTCCATCCAAATACAGAAGAATACACCCTTCTTCTCAAGTGCACATGGAAAATTCTCTAGGATAGACCACATCTTGGGTCACAAATCAAATATCATAAATTTAAGAAAATTGAAATCATATCAAGCATCTTCTCTGACCACAATGCTATTAGACTAGATATCAATTATGAGAAAAATCTATAAGAAACACAGACGCATGGAGATTAAACAACACATTTCTAAACAACCAAAAGGTTACTGAAGAAATCAAAAGGGAAATAAAAAACTTTCCAGAAACAAATGACAATGAAAACAAGACAGCTGAAAACCTACGGGATGAAGCAAAAGCATTCCTAAGAGGGAAGTTTATAGCAATACAATCCTACCTCAAGAAACAAGAAAAATATAGAATAGATAACCTAACTTTACACCTAAAACAGCTGGAAAAAGAAAAAAAAAAAACAAATTAGTAGAAGCAAACAAATCATGAAGATCCAAGCAGAAATAAATGAAAAAGAAATGAAAGAAACAATAGGAAATATTAACAAAACTAAAAGCTGGTTCTTTGAGAAGATAAATAAAATTGACAAGCCTTTAGCCAGATGCATCAAGAAAAAAAGAGAAAAGAATCACATCAATAAAATTAGAAATGAAAAAGGTGAGTTTACAACAGACAATGCTGAAATACAAAGGATCATAAGAGATTATTATGAACAATGATATAGCAATAAAATGGATAACCTGGAGGAAATGGACAGATTCTTAGAAAAGTTCAATTCTCCAAGACTGAACCAGGAAGAAATAAAAAGTATGAACAACCCAGTTATGACCACTGAAATTGAAGCTGTGATCAAAAATCTCCCAAAAAATAAAAGCCCAAGAACAGATGGCTTCACATGAGAATTCTATCAAACATTTAGAGAAGAGCTAATGCCTATCCTTCCAAAAATTTCAAAGGAAGGAACCCTTCCAATGAGGCCACCATCACCCTGAAACCAAAACCAAAGATAACACAAAAAAGAAAACTACAGGGCAATAGCACTGATGAACATAGATGCAAAAATCCTCAACAAAATTTTAACAAACAGGATTGAGAAATATATTAAAAAGCTCATACACCATGATCAAGTTGGGTTTATTCCAGGGATACAAGGATTCTTCAATATACGGAAATCAATCACTGTGATACATCATATTAACAAATTGAAAGATAAAAACCATATGATAATCTCAATAGGTGCAGGAAAAGCCTTTGACAAAACAGCACCCTTTTATGATTAAAGCTCTTCAAAAAATGGGCAAAGAAGGAACCTACCTCAACATAGTAAAGGCCATATATGATAAGCCCACAGCAAACATTATTCTCAATGGTGAAAAACTGAAAGCATTCCCCCCAAGATCAGGAACAAGACAAGGGTGTCCACTTTTACTACTATTATTCAACATATTTTTGGAAGTCCTAGCTATAGCAATCAGAGAAATAAAGAAGTAAAAGGAATGCAGATTGGAAAAGAAGAAGTAAAGCTCTCCCTGTTTGCAGATGACATGATACTGTACATAGAAAACCATAAAGATAGTATAAGAAAATTACTAGAGCTAATTAACGAATTTAGCAAAGTTGCAGGATACAAAATCTATACACAGAAATCACTTGCATTTCTATATGCTAACAATGAAAAATCAGAAAGAGAAATGAAGTAATCAATCCCATTCATCACTTCAACAAAAAGAATTAAATATCTAGGAATAAACTTACCTAAGATGATAAAAGAACTATACACAGAAAATTATAAGACACTAATGAAAGAAATCAAAGATAACATAAACAGATGGAGAGATATTCCATGTCCCTGAGGAGGAAGAATCAATATTGTGAAAATGACTATACTACCAAATGCAATTTACAGATTCAATGTGATCCCTAACAAATTACCAATGGCATTTTTCACAGAACTGGAACAGAAAATTTCACAATTCATATGGAAACTCAAAAGAGCCCGAATAGTCAAAGCAGCCTTAAAAAGAAGCATGGAGTTGGAGGAATCAACCTTTCTGACTTCAGATTATACTACAAAGCTATAGTCATCAAGACAGTATGGTACTGGCAGAAAAACAGAAATATAGACCAATGGAACAAGATAAAACCCATGCACATATGGGTACCTTATTTTTGACAAAGGAGGCAAGAATATACAATGGGGGCAAAAACAGCCTCTCAATAAATGGTGCTGGGAAAACTGGACAGCTGCATGTAAAAGAATGAAATTAGAACACTTCCTAACACCATACACAAAGATAAAATGGATTAAAGACCTAAATGGAAGATCAGAAACTATAAAACTCTTAGAAGAAAACACAGGCAGAACAGTCGACGACATAAATCAAAGCAAGATCCTCTATGACCTGTCTCCTAGAGTAATGGAAATAAAAACAAAAATAAACAAGTGGCACCTGATTAGACTTAAAAGCTTTTGCACAGCAAAGGAAACTATAAGCAAGGTGAAGAGACAATCCTCAGAATGGAAGAAAATAATAGAAAACGAAAAAACTGATAAAGGATTAATTTCCAAAATATACAAGCAGCTCATACAACTTAATGCAAGAAAAACAAACAACCCAATCAAAAAATAGGAAGAAGACCTAAAGAGACATTTCTCCAAAGACGATATACAGATGACTAACAAAGATATGAAAAGATGCTCAAATTACTCATTATTAGAGAAATGAAAATCAAAACCACAATGAGATATCACCTCACACCAGTCAGAATGGGCATCATCAAAAAGTCTACAAACAATAAATGCTGTAGAAGATGTGGAGAAACGGGAACGCTCTCGCACTGTTGGTGGGAATGTAAATTCATACAGCCACTATGGAAGCCAATATGGAGATTCCTTAAAAATCTAGGAATAAAACCACCTTATGACCCAGCAATCCCATTCCTAGGCATATACCCTAAGGAAACAAAAATTGAAAAAGACACATGTATTCCTTGGTTCACTGCAGCACTATTTACAATAGCTAGAACATGAAAGCAACCTAGATGTCCATCAACAAATGAATGGATAAAGAAGTTGTGGTACATATACACAATGGAATATTACTCAGCCATAAAAAGGAATGCATTTGAGTCAGTTCTGATGAGGTGGATGAACCTAGAACCTATTATACAGAGTGAAGTGAGTCAGAAAGAGAAACATAAATATTGTATTCTGACACACATATACAGAATATAGAAAAATGGTACCGAAGAATTTATTTTCTGGGCAGCAATGGAGAAATAGACATAGAGAATAGACTTATGGACATGGGGAGAGGGGGAGGAGAGGGTGAGATGTATGAAAAGAGTAACACGAAAACTTATATTACCATATGTAAAATAGGTAGCCAAAGGGAATTTGCCGTATGGCTCAAGAAACTCAAATAGGGGCTCTGTATCAACCTAGAGGGGTGAGATGGGGAGAGTGATGGGAGGGAGGTTCAAAAGGGAGGGGATATATGTACACCTATGGCTTATTCATGTTGAGGTTTGACAGAAAACAACAAAATTGTCTAAAACAATTATCCTTCAACAAAAAAAGTAAATTAAAAAAAAATGACAAATGAACTCTACACTTTTACAAGATTGCAGAAAGATCTGATTTAACTATATACCAAATTTCTATCTTTTAAAACTTACTCCAACATGTAATTTCCTGTAAACATATTTTTCTTTTCATATGTAGGCAAATCACCTAATATTTCTTTAGAAGCCATATTCAATACTAGTTCATAGCACAAAGTAGCAGGAAGCTAGAGTTGAAATGGGAAAGTACTATATTTGTAAGAGCCAATTGCACATAAAGGTTAATCAGGAATGAAAATAATGCATTATTTAAAAGAGCATGTTTTCACAGTTTTCTATTTGTATAAAGGTTCACTTTACACAAAGCTTATTTTAAAAAGTGAGACCACCTGTTTTATATATTGGATGCTTGCTAATAATTTCCCAGTGGCTCTCCTGTGCCCTGCTGCTGTCCTGGGTTGCAAAGGCCCTTGCACAAAATATGATGGGGAGGCTCTGGAGATAAGCTTCTCCAACTCCTTTCCTGTAGGCAATTACTGGCAATTAGTCATGCGGCATTGCTAAATAACTCACTATCTCTATACCTCCAAAAGTGATGTTTGAATGCCACAGTTGAATCCACTGCAGGACTCAATTAAATTTCAACTGAAAATCTAATACTTTATTTATTACCTGCTACTCATAGGAATAGGATATGTGGAAGAAGAGGCCTCCAAAGATAATATTTTATCTTCAATTTGTTAGAATATTTCTCTGGAAAAAAAAATATTTATCTGGGAATAAGAGTGCCTTTATGGACACTTCTATAGAAACATAGCTGCATTTCTCATGGGCCCTATTGTAAGCAATGCTAATCCAATCAGATCACACAGATTTGTGAGGTCTAAATAAGATACCTTTCCTTCCTGAAAATGTTACTTCTGAACCACATATATTCATACATGCTTATTAGTGGATATCATATTCTACTCAATAATGGGCTTCTTCTGGAACTCCTTTGTATTTATTCAAATGTATTATTTATTAAGTTATTGAATGTATAACAATTCATTTTGACTTCAATGATAACATTTTATAAATGAATTCAAGACCATATAAGTGAATGCTGCTTGGAATATATAATAGACCCACTTTAGCACAAAGTACCGGTTCCAATCCTGAATTAACTAGTTGCTTAACCACATGCTGTACCTGTTCATTGGAAAAATGAAGTAAAAGAAAAGGTTTCAGAATGTTTGGCTTTGTCATACACTGATACCCAATTATTCAAAGAGACACTCTATATTCAAACACAATCATATACATGCATCACTTGGTTCCTTTAGCATAACTGGTTCTGACTTACTTGGACATATTAAAAGTAAACTCAGGAAATAAAATTCTTAAGAACTATGGGTGGTTCACAAATGATCTGTCCACAGTATTTATCGAATTTGTATTTAATTAAACAATGGTACACAAAGCCATAAAATCTCATGCACTGAAATTTGAAGATACTTAAGTCAATTGCATTAGTTACTGTATCTGAGGTCTGCGTGACTTAATTCTTTAGCAAGTACATTTGCCAAGAGGAAACTAAAAAATGAGCCATACCATCAACAAATATGACAATGCCAAGTATGTCTCTGCAAATATAACATCTGCAGTAAGAAAAGAAGATTGCTTTTCTGATTTGGAGAATTTCTGTGCACTCCTCTTAGGTTTGGTTTATTAATCTCATTTATTTATTGCCAGAGGCTTTTGCTAACGCTAGTTTTGACACTACTGAAAGCTAAAGCTGAAAAATTTACTTCTAAAGAATTTTCTTCAAAAGCAACTTCTTTTAAAATAGTCAGACTATTGTGCTAAAGAGCAGGTGAACTTGAGGTCTCAGTGCCTGCGTCAGAGTTGAGTGCCTGAGGCACTGGCGATGGAGCAAAACAACCAAGCCCTCTGAGAGGAACCACGCTTCCCTATGAGTCCCTGATTTACTGTTCTTCTCTTATGCATAATCTTATCCACTCCTTTTCCTTAGGTCTGCGATTCAAACTTATCATCTTCCTCTATTTTAGAATATCACACACACATACAGATACTCCAAAACTTTCATCGAAGGAAAGTCAGATGATTACAAAACAGACTGACTGCTCCCTTTCCTGGTGTCCCACTCAGTAGGTCTATGGTAGGGTCTGGGGAGCTGCACTTCTCACAAGTTGTCAGACGGTGAGGGTGTTGCTGGTATGGGGAGGGGGTCACACCTCAAGAGCCATTGAACTCCCAGTTCATCCTACCCCCACTTGACATATATACACTAATATGTATAAAATAGATAACTAGTGAGAACTGTGTGTATAGCACAGAGAACTCTACGTTATGCTCTGTCGTGACCTAAATGGGAAGGAAATCCAGAAAAGAAATTGTGTATACCACACACACACACACACACACACACATAGCTGATTCACTTCACGGTACAGCAGAAATTAACCAAACATTGTAAGCCAATTAAAAAATAAAGAAGAACCACTGCACTGAATTTTCCCATGGAATTTTCATGTTGGGAATGGACTCTGAGTACTGAGAGACTATAAGGACTTCAGAGATCTCATTGTATGCTGATTTGTTTCCAGGATGCAGAGCGCCACCAGTAGATTAAACATGCCATTAACACCAGATATTTATACTAACTAAATTCTAACTCGCCCCATCACCTTCTCCATGGCTAAGAGATTTTTCACAAATCTTCAAAGGTAGAAGTGATTAAACTTCATGCTCCAAAGTTCCTCCAAGGGTGTGCTAGAAGCCACCTGCATCATAATCATTCAGGATTTCCATCTTTCAAAAATTGTTTCAGATTGCAAGGCAAGGTTTTAGAATCAGAATGTTTGGGAATGAGCCAGAATACCTACTTCTTAACCAATATAGAGGCGATCCATATACACATTGTTTTTAAAACTTCCTCTGCTAGGACCTTCTTTCTTTTCTTATACTGCTTTAAAGTGGATGGACCTCTAGAATAAAAGGGTAAATGGATTCAGAAATTGGGTGTGATTGTCAGCAATGATATGTATTAAATTTTATAATACAAAGAGTATTACATAAAATATACACTGAAGGCAGTGAAAAATTAATTCACCAAGTTGTGAAAAAAGAATTCAAGTAATTAGATCTTTAATAGATATTATTTAATTTTATAGCATTTTATTTTCAGGAACATTAATAGAGTATTTTTTTCTTCTAAAATGTTCAGCATTTATTTATTTGTATCCAGTTTTTCTTATACTCAAATGAGTTCCAAGAGGAAGAAAACTTTGAAATTGTCAATTAAACAGATTTAATTATCAGAGTCTCTTTTCCTCACTAGAATTGTGACTGGGGAATGCAACACTCTTAAATATGTCTGAGGACGTTGCTAATTAACAGGTTCCATTCATATGACAAGAGGTAGAAATCAGAGAAAAAGTTAAATATGAAAAAATATTTAACATCATGTATCTCAAGAGATCTACACAAGAAGCAAACATTCTACGTAACCCAATTTGAAGGTTCACATAGAATCACCGTCCTCCATTGAAGGTTTAAAGTTGGTGAAAATTAAACTGAGCAACACTTTATTCTCTTTCTTGATGAAAATGTAATTTAGCATCAAGACCTGTAAACTTTTATCATTTTATACTTCAAAGATATCAATCTTACAAATCACTTAGCCAGTTCCAGTGAGAAAGAAAGTATAGTTCTAAAGAATGCTCTCAGTTTAATGAACACAGTTTGTTCACAAAATGCCAATTTATGGCCATATCTATTAACCAAATGGAAAGCTGTTTAAAATAAAATGTATATATATAATACACCGAACTATACAGTGGAATGAAAAGCAACACTGAGTACATGTGTGTGAGCGATATACCCAGCTCGGTCACAGCAGTTGAAGGCACTGTAGTTTGCAGTTATCAGTACCACCAAGCTCTGAGATCTGATTCTTTTTCAATACCGTGTGCCCAAATTCAGCCACCAGAGGCCAATAGAAAATGATGCTAGAAAAATTCAATAAGGTAATAAAAAGCTCAGAAAACACTTAAGAGTAAATACTAAACTGACATGTTGCCTGCTGCACAGAAATGCTGCTGGCTGTCTTGTCTGATGAGAAATGCCATCATAGTTAAGCACTTGCAGGATGTCATCTCCTCCAGGTTGCCATCTGCAATCCCATCCACCAATCTTCCCATCTTATTTACCTGTCCCTGTGAGAGCTCCCTGGATCTCTCTACTGGTACTACTTTTCACATTCTCTTCCTCTGTTCACTGTGAGAAATTACAAACTAAAGACTATGTTTATTTTAAACCTGTGAATTTTATGTTTATTTTAAACCTGAACTGAATTTCAGACTGCCTCATAATAGGTAGCATTCAATAAAATGTTGGTCAAATGAATAATTGTTGAAATACTCAACTGAAAACACTGGCCAAAGGATGAAGTAATAATTGGCTCCAGCTCCAGCTCTCTCAAGGCAATTCAATTCAATTCGAACTAATTTAATTCAACTTCACTCAGCAGGCATTTAGGAAGGGTCTAGCCTTTGCCTGTAATAGAGATATAAATGGTTTTTTGACCTGCATTATCTCTTCAATTGCTGTAATGCTTTCCTTTGCCTATAAAGGCACAGTTTAGCTTCACAACCAGAAATTAATGGCAAAGGCGGTGAACATCATATTAGAACTCCAAGTTTTGTGGGAAGAGAACAAGAGAAAACAGATATAAAATGCATCCTTTAAAATTATGTATATACTGTACATAAGCATATATTCATGCATACATCTTTTCAATAACCTACCAGTTTTTCTTAGGTGGTCTTGAAAGAGAAAGATCTATTGCAAGTAGTGAAGTATCTTTCCTCCTATGCAACTAGAATAGTACTAGAAACACCAATACTTCTTGGGAGAAATGACAAAATTGTCACTTGAATAATTTCCTGTGTTTTGCGGTTGCACCTAACCCTAGTAAAGGCAGTCTGACAGTCTATTACAGATAGCATGTAGATGTGTATCTGTATAATTTTTCATAACTTACTTCACTGAATTGGTAATTACTTGATGAAATTAATGGTGTCTAGCAGTCTACACAACCATGGGGATAATTCAGGAGATTCACTTTACTATTAAGTTCTTTGATTTGAATCATTTAGATTTTGGCTTAACTCTCCACATCATGTGTTTTGGACATCACTATAACAGATTCCAGGAAAATAAAACTGTTGGGAAAGCTCCTTCTTTGAGATGGTTTAAGAGAGGGTCATTCTCCTTTGGCTCAGGATTTAAGAGAGCTCCACATAAAAGAATGACTGCTTTCATGTTTCCAACTAATGAGATTCTGTGGCTGTAGAGAGGACTTTCTATCAGGAGACCCACGGCACAAACTAAAAGTATATAGAAGTACATAGGTGAAAACAGTGATGGTGCTGCAAATGAATTCAGGATCACCTTTCTGCAGGAAAACAGTAATAGGGATTGAGTCAATCACAAACCTGGCTCAGAGGAAAAAAATAAACCTGTGCTGTTGATGGAGACCTTCAGCTGTTCAGACCTCCAGTACAAATAGCATTCAGCTAGGAAATAATTTGATTAGGTCGCCTTTAGAGTTTCTGCCACGCCATAAGATTCAATGATTGCAAGATAAAGAATGCCATTCTTAGAAATTACAAAACAGACCATTATCTTTCACTGTCTCAGGAAGGGCTGGGCTCTCAGTACTTCTGGGTAGTATTTCTTCCCAGGTTATGCACACAGCTGGGGCTCAGATCCTTGTTCAGTTTCACCTTGTTTCAGTCCCTGAAACATTCCAAATTTTTACCTAGCTTAGACTTTTACACACGCCTCTCCCTTACTCTTCCATAAATGACTCTTAACACTGAGGTCTCAGTTTAGTGCCACTTCTTCAGAAAGCCTTTCTCTGAATATATCAAGTAGATACTCTATACTCCACTAATTTCATTCACAACACCAGTCTCTATTTGTGATTTCTTATTCAGTTCAGTTCAGTCGCTCAGTCGTGTCTCTGTCCATCACCAACTCCCGGAGTTCACCCAGACTCACGTCCATCGAGTCGGTGATGCCATCCAGCCATCTCATCCTCTGTTGTCCCCTTCTCCTCCTGCCCCCAATCCCTCCCAGCATCAGACTCTTTTCCAATTAATCAACTCTTCGCATGAGGTGGCCAAAGGACTGGAGTTTCAGCTTTAGCATCATTCCTTCCAAAGAAATCCCAGGGCTGATCTTCTTCAGAATGGACTGGTTGGATCTCCTTGCAGTCCAAGGGACTCTCAAGAATCTTCCCTAACACCACAGTTCAAAAGCATCAATTCTTCGGCGCTCAGCCTTCTTCACAGTCCAACTCTCACATCCATACATGACCACTGGAAAAACCATAGCCTTGACTAGATGGACCTTAGTTGCAAAGTAATATCTCTACTTTTGAATATGCTATCTAGGTTGGTCATAACTTTCCTTCCAAGGAGTAAGCGTCTTTTAATTTCATGGCTGCAGTCACCAGCTGCAGTGATTTTGGAGCCCCCCAAAATAAAGTCTGACACTGTTTCCACTGTTTCCCCATCTATTTCCCATGAAGTGATGGGGTTCTTCATTTCACTTCAATTCTTCCAATAGAATTGGAATTTATAGAGAAAGGACCATATTTGTTTTTCCTGATATCCAGCACATATAGTTTGCTCCATATATATTTATTAGATACAAGAATGCAAGAGCACATAGATGGAGAGAGGAAAAGAGAGTTTAAGTGACATCTGGGTATTGCCTGGGCAATGATAGACATTCAGTTACACAAATAATTCCAAAAAAAAAAAGAGCTCAAGATCAATCGGACTACGACTCCTGAGTACATAAAAAATGAACACATGAAGATGTACTAACTTCGGTAAAACCTGGCTCATTGCTTGTGCAGTGAAACTTACTTGATTTTTCTGGATGGTTTGCTATTTGCAAAGTATTACAGATTAACCACAGCCAACCAGATAGACTGGATTATCTGGCTTATTTCTTAAGACATAACTTACTCTATACCTTTTTATTCACCTGACTTTTATTGTTTATACTGCTTTGATGTCATAAATAGCCTTCTTGCTTTGTCAGGCCTGATTCAAGCTTCAGATATTGACACAAAAATTCCTTCCTCAGGAAATATTCATTGAGCATATAATCATACACGTTTCTAACTCCCTGTACTTTACGTAGATAATAATAAATGTGTACATTATTGTATTTATCAATTTCTCTGTCCCTTAGCTCAGGACCAGTGTGTCTCATTGTTGTCCATTGTATTACTATTGGCGACTGTAGAAACTTGTACATAGAATGAGTACCATTAACATTTGTTGAATAGATTAACTGGATAATTATGACTCCATATACTTTTTTCATGGATTTTCTTCTTTTAAAAAATCAATTATAGACAATAACAGAAAAATTGGTTTCATGCATGATTTTTGTAGAATAAAGGAAAGTAGAGATGTGTGTATCAAAATTTGCTTTTTAACTCTCCACATTCTGTTCTCCTCCACAGAAGAAGAGAATTCTCTTTCAAAACTTATTCTTTGCATCTATATACATATACACATAGATGGACATGCTTTTCTTTTTACTTGTTAAATAAAGAGCATCCTCATGTGCATATTATTCTAATGCTGCTTTTCTCATAGACCTGCATTTCTCTTCATACCATACTGATCTGCCTTATAATTTTTATAGGATAATACTGTTGCACTGTAGGTGTGGACAATAACTTTCAGGACTCTTCCCCTATTCATAGATAGACCATTTACAATTTTCGTATATGACAAAGCTGTCAATGCTTTCATATATGACAATGCTCCATAATATAGTTCATTATATACATGTTTATTAGCACTTTTGGATGATAGGGTTTTTAGTTCAGTCGTTTACTTGTATTTGACTCTTTGCAACCCTATGAATCACAGCACGCCAGGCTGTCCTGTTCATCATCAACTCCCGGAGTTCACTCTAACTCATCTCCATCGAGCCGGTGATGCCATCCAGTCATTTCATCCTCTGTCGTCCTCTTCTCCTCCTGCCCCCAATCCCTCCCAGCATAAGGGTCTTTTCCAGTGAGTCAACTCTTCACGTGAGGTGGCCAAAGTATTGGAGTTTCAGCTTCAGCATCAGTACTTCCAAAGAAAACCCAGGACTGATCTCCTTTAGAATGGACTGGTTGGACCTCCTTGCAGTCCAAGGGACTCTCAAGAGTCTTCTCCAACACTACAGTCCAAAAGCATCAATTCTTTGGCGCTCAGCTTTCTTCACAGTCCAACTCTCACATCCATACATGACCACTGGAAAAACCATAGCCTTGACTAGATGGACCTTTGTTGGTAAAGTAATGTCTCTGCTTTTGAATATGCTATCTAGGTTGGTCATAACTTTCCTTCCAAGGAGTAAGCATCTTTTAATTTCATGGCTGCAGTCACCAGCTGCAGTGATTTTGGAGCCCCCCAAAATAAAGTCTGACACTGTTTCCACTGTTTCCCCATCTATTTCCCATGAAGTGATGGGACCAGATGCCATGATCTTCATTTTCTGAATGTTGAGCTTTAAGCCAACTTTTTCACTCTCCTCTTTCACTTTCATCAAGAGGCTCTCTAGTTCCTCTTCACTTTCTGCCATAAGGGTGGTGTCATCTGCATATCTGAGCTTATTGATATTTCTCCCGGCAATCTTGATTCCAGCTTGTGCTTCTTCCAGTCCAGCGTTTCTCATGATGTACTCTACATATAAGTTAAATAAGCAGGGTGATAATATACAGCCTTGACGTACTCCTTTTCCTATTTGGAACCAGTCTGTTGTTCCATGTCCAGTTCTAACTGTTGCTTCCTGACCAGCATACAGGTTTCTGAAGAGGCAGATCAGGTGGTCTGGTATGGCCATCTCTTTCAGAATTTTCCACAGTTTATTGTGATCCACACAGTCAAAGGCTTTGGCATAGTCAATAAAGCACAAATAGATGTTTTTCTGGAATTCTCTTCCTTTTTCCATGATCCAGCGGATGTTGGCAATTTGATCTCTGGTTCCTCTGCCTTTTCTAAAACCAGCTTGAACATCTGTAAGTTCATGGTTCATGTACTGCTGAAGCCTGGCTTGGAGAATTTTGAGCATTACTTTACTAGCGTGTGAGATGAGTGCAATTGTGCAGTAGTTTGAGCATTCTTTAGCATTGCCTTTCTTTGGGATTGGAATGAAAACCGACCTTTTCCATTCCTGTGGCCACTGCTGAGTTTTCCAAATTTGCTGGCATATTGAGTGTAGGACTTCCACAGCATCATCTTTCAGGATTTGAAATAGCTCAACTGGAATTCCATCACCTCCACTAGCCTTGTTCATTGTGATGCTTTCTAAGGCCCAGTTGACTTCACATTCCAGGATGTCTGGCTCTAGGTCAGTGATCACACCATCGTGATTATCTGGGTCGTGAAGATCTTTTTTGTACAGTCTTCTGTGTATTCTTGCCACTCTTCTTAATATCTTCTGCTTCTGTTAGGTCCATACCATCTCTGTCCTTTATCAAATCCATCTTCGCATGAAATGTTCCCTTGGTATCTCTAATATTCTTGAAGAGATCTCTAGTCTTTCCCATTCTGTTTTTTTCCTCTATTTCTTTGCATTGATCGCTGAGGAAGGCTTTCTTATCTCTTCTTGCTATTCTTTGGAACTCTACATTCAGATGCTTATATCTTTCCTTTTCTCCTTTGCTTTTTGCTTCTCTTCTTTTCATAGCTATTTGTAAGGCCTCCTGAGATAGCCATTTTGCTTTTTTACATTTCTTTCCTATGGGGATGGTCCTGATCCCTGTCTCCTGTACAATGTCACAAACCTCCGTCCATAGTTCATCAGGCACTCTGTCTATCAGATCTAGTCCCTTACATCTATTTCTCACTTCCACTCTATAATCATAAGGGATTTGATTTAGGTCATACCTGAATGGTCTAGTGGTTTTCCCCTGTCTCAATGTAAGTCTGAATTTGGCAATAAGGAATTCATGATCTGAGCCAACAGTCTTAGACCAAAAAAAAAAAAAAAGTTGTCAGGTTAATAAATTTATTCTAAAGGTATACTATATTCTGGATGGGATGCTCCATTTATTTCACAGGATTATCAAAATCTAAAAGTTGGATATGTGAAGTGCTTGGAATCATGATTCAATTCTAATTTTCATCAGCAACTTGGAAACCCCACAAGTTGTTTAGATGAGTCTGTATAATAGTTTGAGCACATCTGTCTTGTTCAGCTATTTTGTACCCCAGGGTGATGGAAGAAAGCTCAGTCAAATGAAATACACTCCTTGAAATAAGAAAACATGTAGAATAATGTAAATGTACTTAGTCCTTTCCAAAGCCTGATGAGGATTATCTCCTGACCCAGGAGTTACGAGTAAATCATTTCTAAATATAGAGTACCCTAAGCTGAGACAAACTAACTAAACATATTTTAAAAATCTGTGTCCAATAACAACTGAATAACAAAATATCATTCATAAAAGTGATGTATTCCAATCGTAAGAACCTAAACTATTATTTTGTGATATTTTTTGACAGGATGCAAAAATCAAATGGTAAGAAAAATAATGTATTTTTCTCACGCTAATGTAGGACAATGAATCTGGCACCAATCGAACAGTGTACTCAATGCAGTCAAAGAGTGATAAAACTACCCAGTAGCAAATTTTATAACAGAATATCTTAAAAAGAAGAAAAAAAGTGACATTTGGTACAAATAAAACTGCAAAACTTGAAACATCCATAGAGGAATCTAATGACAAAGTCATTAAAATTTCAATTTTTAAGTAGAAAAATACTGGATTTATATCAGCAAAACCAGAATAAATTTTAATTAATATATTTTCTCTTTTGTAGCAAAATTAAAGGTACATTTTAGTCAAATTTGTTGGTTTATTTTTGGCAAGAAGCACTTCGCAGAGGCAGGCTGCAAGAAAACCAAAATTCCTACCACACCTTTTAGACATGACTGAGTTGTCTGCAGCATGGAGAAATTTGTCTGAATGAGCATGATCAATGTTCATTAAATGAACTAAACTGACAGGTACACAAAATGGCACCACATGATTGCGCATCTGAGCTTTCTATAATGAATAAATGGAGCGTGTGATCCCAAAGGCAGCTGCACCAGCCATAACTTTGTATTTGACACTTGACTGCCCTTTGGAGTTTGTTTGTCAAAAATTGTCCATTTGGAAAAAAAAAAAAAAAGTAAAGAAAGGCAAAAACTTCTGAGGCTTTCTAGAAGGCAGTTACACACAAGCTTCCCAGGAACACCACTTCTAGAAGTCAGATTGCTCTGAGGTGAATCACTTATTTGTTGTATTGGTTATTGGTTTATTACTTTTGGAGCTCATTCAAAGTTCATTTCACTAAAAATAATGGCATCACCTTCCACGCTGAAATCCAAAATTGATGTGCAAAAGAGGGCAACGCTACTTTTCCAGTTTGGCATGGAAATTCAGATTCAGAACTAGAAATTCAGGACAGGTAGTAGAAAAGGGTAAAACAAAGTTAGCTCCCGGACAACACAGTGCTCACTGAAGTGTAGGAAACCTCCTATCTCATGACCTGATGGTCCTTCCATCCCTGCAAATGATACAGAATACCTTTGAAGCCATGTCACTTTCAGACACTAGAAAAAACAGGATGTTAATGGATATTCCTTGACATCAAAACTCTCCACACTGTAACAATGAGATGAAGTCATTCCTCCAAAACTGTGAATTATTTTGAGGCTATAAGATGCTTCTAAAATGCTAAAGTAAATTCCTGTACCCCATTTTAGAACAGAAGTATCAACAATCTATAGGGAAGACCTTGTAGTGGAAACTACCTTGCAGAACAATGGCTTTAGATTTGATGCAAATCTTTATTTTTCTGACTCTCAGGAATCAAAATAGAGATCACTATCAGAATACATTTAGAATTTGCTGTTGAGAAGATGTCTCTTTTTGAGGGACACTGAAGAACACCACATCTGTGTGGGTGAAAGAGGGAACTATCAAATCCAGATGCCCTCCCATTATGTAAAAAGGTGCAGAATGAGCAGAACCAAAACCAACAGCCCTGGGTTATCACTTTCTTCTATGGAGAAGTTTGGAAAAGGAAGTGTCTAAAGATAACAGGGTTAGGCACTCAGGATCAAGGGCAACAAGACCAAGGGCTAACTCAAATTAGCATGAAAATCTGGTCTGCATTCCTCTCTTTTGTTCCATTGGAAAGCTTTCCTCCTCTGCAATACCCCTCCCCAAGTCTGTGTAACTTTATCTCAGCTGAGAATCTCCTGCTGCTGCTGCTGCGTCGCTTTAGTCGTGTCCGACTCTGTGAGACCCCAGAGACAGCAGCCCACTCCAGGCAAGAACACTGGAGTGGGTTGCCATTTCCTTCTCCAATGCATGAAAGTGAAAAGTGAAAGTGAAGTCGCTCAGCTGTGTCTGACTCTTAGCGACCCCATGGACTGCAGCCAACCAGGCTCCTCCATCCATGGGGTTTCCCAGGCAAGAGTACTGGACTGGGGTGCCATTGCCTTCTCCAGAGAATCTCCTAGTGACTGCTTTTTCATTGCATTGTCAGAGAACAGAAACAAAGTTATCCACAACAGTTAGTTACAGATGTCAGACTAGATAGAAACACAAAATCAGGCAAGTACGCCAGTGTACAGATGTCAATATTCTAAACAATGTCTAAAAACACAAATGCTCTTCCAGTCTCTTCCTTGCTAGGAACTTTCTTTAAGGTCCTTCCTAGCAAGGAAATTCCTTGCTAGGAACTAGGAAGACCTCATTGTTAGTATGTTAAGCAAATTACATAATACCCTCTTTGTGACTAAGGTTTCTGTTGGTAAAATGGGAACAACAGTTCTATCTCAAAAGATAGCCATGACTGTGGTGTCAATAATGATTATAAAGTGCTTAGCATTCTATCAAGTAAGAGTTCCATAATAAGTAGTTATATTGTAAATGAGTTTGGCTTCAGCCCCATCTCTGATGTACAAATGTTAAACTTCAGTGAGGACACACACCATTCAAGAGAATACTGAATAAGTATGTGAAGAGGGGCTTCAAGCACGGACTGTCTAACGTTTCCCATTACAAACAGCAGAGAAAGGAAATCAAGATACGCATATGAAACTCTCTTATGGACACCCTAAAGCTCACTCCCTACTGCCTCTTTAAAACAAGGCATTGATTGTTATAGGAGGTTGATTATTAGGGTGATGGGTGTCAACTACAAATTGACACTTGCCATGGGCACTTGCCATCTTCAAGGATCAAACCAGGTGATACTGTAGCTGCTAATTTTCAACACCCCCTGAAAGGAGTTATGGGCTGAGAACAGAAATGAGGTACCCTGTGCTCTGGGAAAAACTGGCAGAGCAGGTCTTCAGATAGGTAGATATTTTTAGGAGGTGATTTTATGAGTTCACTTCTTGAATATCCTCATATCTAGAAAAGCACTAAAATCCTTCATGGTGACAACTGCTCCTAATGACTAGGAGAAATCTTTTGGAAAATATATTTGCTTGACGGTGACTCCCTTCACCAAAATCACATATATACTGACCTTCCCCCCTATCTCTTTGGAGCAGTTTCTCCGAGCGATCTAAGATTGCGTCTCCCAGGCTTTAGTCCTCATTTTGCCCCAAATAAAACATGACTACAACTCTCATGTCATGATTTTTTTTTTTAAGTCAACATGGGAGATGGCTGAGCTGAGATTGGAATATGAAATGTATGGTGAAATAAAAGCTGGTTCTATAAGACCTTTCAAGATGGCCTGCTCTTGTCAACTGGGGACAATATGTGTCTTAGTCTGTGTTTTTCCAAAAGCTGTCTCTAAGATAAGGATTAGGATAAAATGAGTTTATTTAGGAAATGCAGGTGATGCTAGGAAGAAAGTGAGAAAATATTATACAGGAGTAAAAACATCCAAAAAGTAATATTTTCTTAAAGCCACTAACACAGTGGGCAGTCCTCCAGAGAAACTCAGCCAAGTGGTGTAAAACACATCTTGCAGGGTGGTTCTGCTTAAGGGGTAGGGGAGCAAGGCTATTTAAATTGCACCTGCACCAAGAGTCACCAGTGGAGAGCCACTTCCAAGGGATGGTAATTCTCAGCATTTACAGCTCAGTCATACCTTATGAGCAGTGCAATTTCCCACAGTTTCCGGAAAAGAGAATTTAGAAAAAAGGGCTGTAGGTAATAGGGACTGGAGGTCTTCAAGAACACAATTAAAGGTCTAAGGTATACAGGCAGGGTGCTGACTGCACCAGATACAGGAAATCATAACATCTACTTATACTACGCCACCACAAACAGGTGCAATCAGGAACAGACTCCCCCAAATGCCATAAGACATGTGAGAGTGTCATCCAGAAACCACGTTGCCCAGTGACCACAATTTTCAGCAAAATCAACATCTCAGAACTATTCAATCTGTAACTAAAAATTATAGTCATGCAGTGCAGTGATTACAAACATTTAATGTTCTGAGACCATAAGGGAAATAAATATTTGAGCTGATGTATATGCTTATATTTGTGTATATGTATGAGGGACAAAGGACCAGACAGATCCCTGAAACTACTCACATTTGGATACAGATAATTACTCCTTTAAAGATGGGGAAATGCATTTAATACAAGAAGGCATGGTTATCTGTAAACTTCCTTAACATACCCTTTGCCCCTCATCATCTTCTGCATGACAACTGATTATGCTTGTTAGTAGAAGTTTTAAAAATTGGTTCAAAATCATTTTACATTTATTCACACAATGTTATATGACATATAAATGCTTTATCTTTTAGTTGCAGACTTTTCTATTTACTGTGTTATATTGTGTAATCCACAAAACATTTCACTAAAATGCCAGCATTTTTAAAATCATTGAACTGACATGGACTTAAGGAGATCAGTTCATTGTGTCTCCTACATATGAACAAATAAATGTTGGACACACCCTGAACACACGATGGCCACTATAAATACTTCACTACCACCCTAAAATTTATAAAATCTTAATAAAATTGAAAATCTTAAGGTATAGAAAGTTGTATTACACTGAAATGTAGACGATAACCTACACCAAGCTTTTCAGCCAATGGGGATTTGGGGTACCTAATCCAAGTTAGAAGGTTACTTATTATATGATTAATTACTTGCGATAATGGACTATTCACTATTATTCAAAGCAGCTTATTTTTTTCCCATTGTTGGGAAGATCCAGTTTTATAAATCCTTTTAGAAACTTGAACCATGTGTCAATTTACCTTCTACCTGTTGATCCTAGTCCTGAATCCTAGAGCAAACAAATTTACTTTCATAACAAAATCTTAGGAAAGCCCTTTATTTTTTGGACCTGTTGGAGAAGACTCTTGAGAGTCCCTTGGACTGCAAGGAGATCCAACCAGTCCATTCTAAAGGAGATCAGTCCTGGGTGTTCTTTGGAAGGAATGATGCTAAAGCTGACACTTCAGTACTTTGGCCACCTCATGCAAAGAGTTGACTCATTGGAAAAGACTCTGATGCTGGAAGGGATTCGGGGCAGGAGGAGAAAGGGACGACAGAGGATGAGATGGCTGGATGGCATCACTGACTCGATGGACATGAGTCTGAGTGAACTCCGGGAGTTGGTGATGGACAGGGAGGCCTGATGTGCTGCAATTCATGGGGTAACAAAGAGTCGGACACGACTGAGTGACTGAACTGAACTGATCCTTGTCCTACATTAAGATTCATCCTTTTTCACCCTATGGATCTAAGGCTTCTTTCATTTTTGGGGGATCCTCTAAACTCTAATACAAACATCATGCTCTGTAGATCATTCCCTTCTTTCACAATGCAAGCCAACACTGATTAAAAATGACATTGATTACTTTTTTCAATTCAGTGTTCCAGACATCATTTTATGTGTTATTTCTTAATATAGTAAGTACATCCTGCCCTCTATATATCAGAAATGCTGAATGACTTCATCTTGCTTAAGCCCTGGATGTGTATTACAAAAGTGGAATCATTTTACCGAGTCTGTATTTCTGCTTTATCAACATTATTAAACACACAAATGCAATTGCCAAATTACAGCTTTATGCTGACACTGGATCATGTTAAATAGCATATAACAGGACAGGAAGTAAACGCTTGCTACTGGAGGTAATACTATTGTAGCTAATGGTTTAGCAGTAATTTTAGTACCTGGGTCATAAGCAGTATTGTGTTGCAAACTGATTGTCTTAGTTAGCATTTGTAAATGCCCTCTATATATTATTTTCAAGAGGTTCCTCTAATCTCATTTTATTAGTTCGTTTTCTTTTTTACAATCACTTCCCAAGGGGTCTGTTGGCAAGTTATTAATATGAGGGATGGGAAAGGAGCTGTGCTCAAAATCCCATCGTAGAGCATCAGATAGTTCAGGGCAAACTCAGTAGTTCTGAATTTGAAGCTTAATTCAGATTATGGACTGAGGTTACTGCTTTTAAAATCAGCTCAAAATGTGACTGTCAATGTCCTTGGTTGTTTCACGATGGATAGTGAACTCTACTAAAGAAACTGGATTCTGCTTCTGAAGTTGCCATCAACTGTCTACTTTTTGTTCAGTCGTCCAGTTGTGTCCGACTCTTTGCGACCCCCATGGACTGCAGCACACCAGGTCTCCCTGTCCCTAATCTACTTGACCAGGGACCAAATAACTCATGGCCTGAAACAGCTCTGACAAGATCACCCATACTCACTATTCCTTCTAGTGAGCTTATCCTCATCCAAGCACAGACTTATCTTTGCTTTGTTTATGTACAACATGCTTATTTGGAACACTTTAAAAACAAACAAACTGCAGTGCAATTACTTTACGATGCTGTATTAGTCTCTGCTGTACAATGAAGTGAATCAGCTATACATATATCCTCTCACCCTTGAGTGTCCCTCCCACTTACCCCGCACCCCACCTGCCCCCCACCCCACCCTCTAGGTCACCACAGAGCACCGAGTTGAGCTCCCTGTGCTTTAAAGCAGCTTCCCACTAGCCACCTATTTTCTACATGATAGTGCATATACGTCAATCCCAGTCTCCCATTTGTCTCGCCAGCCCCTCCCGTAGAGTCCACACGTCCGTTCTCTACATCTGTGTCTCTATTCCTGCCCTGGAAATAGGTTCATCTGTACCATTTTTCTAGATTCCACGTATTTGCATTAATATACTGTACTTGTTTTTCTCTTTCTGACTCATTTTACTACATATGACAGACTCTAAGTCCATCCACATCTCTACAAATGACACAGGATAAGAGAAGAAATAGAGAATAAGTTTTGTGGAAACCAAATGGACCTGTGCCTGCTCCAGGGCAGATAAAGACCCCAGGGAAGGAGGAAACAGGACAGAGTGCCTAGGAGGCAGCTGGAGCCATTATAACCTGTCTTCCAGCCCGCAGTTGAGAAGGGTGGTCATCAAACAGTGAGGCTTCTGACAAAAGAAGCAAATCTGATGCAGGAGTCAGGACACCAGACAGACCCTTGGTTCTTTTATAATACAAGTTACACAGACTTTTCAGAATTAACGGTGGTAACTGGAAACTCAAATAAGGAAGCAGGAAAGACTTCCCCAATGTAAAGAGCATGAGTAGAGCAGTCCAGTCCCACCATGAGCACACGAGATGGTTGGACTACCTACCAACTATCATTTAAGTACATCTATGCACAAAGGTAACCTCACAAATACCATGTAAGGCATATATTCCTATTATCATCATTTCAAAGATGCAAACTCTGATGGCAAAGCTAAATGAAGTAAATTTCTCTAGGTCACAAAGTCAGTACATGGCAGAGTCAGAATATAAAGCAACATCACCTATAAAGTCTGAAACTTAAAGATTTTATTCTTTCTGGAGGACACATGTGGTCCATGATATGGAATAACCTTAGGAAGGAATCAGATTCTAACTTACAGATAAGCTCTCTTTTGTTATATAAAATAAGTATCTGCTAAATATGATTTTAATTTCTCTCTCCACTAGATTCATTTTGTAAGGACAGAATACTATACATGTAACTTAATGCTTATACAATAGCTGTTTATTGACTAAATAATTCTCACTTTCAAATCACCTTGTATTTGAAATTCACTCAGTAGTTAAGGAAATTACAGTAGTATGAACATAACTTATAACTTGGGTTGTTAAGCTTCCAGAGTTGGGAGTGAAGGAGGAGAAGGTAGTGCAATCTAGAGATCTAAGGAGACAAAGCAAACATCAATTTTTAAAATATTTAAAGAAGGGGTAAAAATAAACAAGGCTAACAGCAATAGCAGCAACAAATGAATGAAGTATCAGAGTTTTAGGAATTTTACGAATTTATTATGTTATTAACACAGGATAAAAGAAAAAATATGATGGAAAAAGGAAAATGCAAAGGAATTTAGTGCATGGATCATCAAAGCAAAATGCTGGCTAGATGGAAAAGAATAGTAAGCAAAACAAACCTCCCTTCTTACACTTACTATTGGACTAAAAATAATGTGATGTTTAATCCATTTCTTCTCTCTTACGAAATGATCCATCAAATCCCTGTCCTTGAAAATGTTATGGCTTTATAAAAGCACTGAACAATTTCCCACACCTGGTTAAGCCCAATGAAACACTGTACTATTACAAAGCTGATCCATAAACTGCAATTCTATAAAATTCATATAGATTACCAGGAGGCTTGTGCTATTATGGTTCTCTCATTCAGAGAGTGCAGGTTTGATGTGGGCAAAACATTATGAGGCTTTTACAAGCCAACACCATCAATACCTTTACAAAATACACTTGCTTCTGGAATGGTCATTCATGCTGAGAAAGGAAAAGATAGGGGCTACACGATAGTAGAGTCTCTTAGGATGAATGCATTTAACACTATGGTGTTGATTATGTGGCACTCATGTTAAAAGAGAAGTCAGAATACCTCATCCACCAGATAAAACTAGAAATGCTTTTAAATGAGTCATCAACATAGAAAGAGGTTAAACCTACAGTTGCATTATATTTACTATATTAGACATAAAGATTTAGATAAAGAGAAAACTACTTCCTGATTTTGAGATACTGGAAGAGTTTTCCAACAAAATTCACTCAACATTTATTATCTTCCTCTCTTTATGTGTTTTTCTTTCAATGTATGAAAAAATCACTGCTGGTTTTAAAACAGAATTGTAAGAAAGGAGCATTGATGTGTGTATACTATCAGGGGTAAAATAGCTAGTGGGAAGATGCTGCATACCACATAAGCCCAGCCCAATGCTCTGTGAAGACCTAGAGGAGTGGGATGGGAGGCAGTAGGGAGGCTCCACAGGGAGGGAATAGATATATCAGTTCAGTTCTCTTGCTCAGTCGTGTCCGACTCTTTGCGACGCCATGAACCGCAGCACACCAGGCCTCCCTGTCCACCACCAACTCCCGGAGTCCACCCAAATGAATGTCCATTGTGTCGGTGATGCCATCCAACCATCTCATCCTCTGTCGTCCCCTTCTCCTCCTGCCCTCGATCTTTCCCGGCATCAGGGTCTTTTCCAATGAGTCAGCTCTTCACATCAGGTGGCCAAAGTATTGGAGCTTCAGCTTCAACATCAGTCCTTCCAACAAACACCCAGGACCTATCTCCTTTAGGATGGACTGGGTGGATCTCCTTGCAGTCCAAGGGACTCTCAAGAGTCTTCTCCAAAGCCACAGTTCAAAAGCGTCAGTTCTTTGGTGCTCAGATTTCTTCACAGTCCAAATCTCACATCCATACATAACTACTGGAAAAATCACAGCCTTGACTAGACGGACCTTTGTTGGCAAAGTAATGTCTCTGCTTTTTAATATGCTGTCTAGGTTGGTCATAACTTTCCTTCCAAGGAGTAAGCCTCTTTTAATTTCATGGCTGCAGTCAACATTAGCAGTGATTTAGGAGCCCAGAAAAATAGTCAGCCACTGTTTCCACTCTTTCCCCATCTATTTCCCATGAAGTGATTGGACCAGATGCCATTATCTTCGTTTTCTGAATGTTGAGCTTTAAACCAACTTTTTCACTCTCCTCTTTCACTTTCATCAAGAGGCTTTTGAGTTCCTCTTAACTTTCTGCCATAAGGGTGGTGTCATCTGCATATCTGAGGTGATTGATATTTCTCCCGGCAATCTTGATTCCAGCTTGTGCTTCTTCCAGCCCAGTGTTTCTCATGATGTACTCTGCACATAAATTAAATAAGTAGGGTGACAATATACAGCCTTGACGTACTCCTTTTCCTATTTGGAACCAGTCTCTTGTTTCATGTCCAGTTCTAACTGTTGCTTCCTGACCTGTATATAGGTTTCTCAAGAGGCAGGTCAGGTGGTCTGGTATGGCCATTCTTTCAGAATTTTCCACAGTTTATTGTGATCCACAGTCAAAGGCTTTGGCATAGTCAATAAAGCAGAAATAGATGTTTTTCTGGAACTCTCTTGCTTTTTCCATGATCCAGCAGATGTTGGCAATCTGATCTCTGGTTCCTCTGCCTTTTCTAAATCCAGCTTGAACATCTGGAAGTTCACGGTTCATGTATTGCTGAAGCCTGGCTTCAAGAATTTTGAGCATTACTTTGGTAGTGTGTGAGATGAGTGCAATTGTGAGGTAGTTTGAGCATTCTTTGGCATTGCCTTACTTTGGGATTGGAATGAAAACTGACCTTTTCCAGTCCTGTGGCCACTGCTGAGTTTTCCAAATTTGCTGGCATATTGAGTGCAGCACTTTCACAGCATCATCTTTCAGGATTTGGAATAGCTCAGCTGGAATTCCATCACCTCCAGTAGCTTTGTTTGTAGTGATGCTTCCTAAGGCCCACTTAACTTCACATTCCAGAATGTCTGACTCTAGGTATACATATATATATGTGTATATATATATATATATGTGTGTGTGTGTATATATATATATATATGTATATATATATAAAATTATGACTCACTCATGGTGATGTACACAAGAGACCAACACATTACAAAGCAATTATGATTCAACAAAAATTAAATATTTAAAATAATAAAAAATATTATCAATTTCCAACTGATAATATTTGTGAAATAGGATTAGACCCTCTCTCTGACTGGTATACTACTATATTATTACATTATATCAATATTTTAATAGCAATAGTAATAACAATAAAATGCATGTTTATGCACCTTACTATATCTTAATGCACTTTAAAAAAAACTGATATAATTAAAGTCTACACAGCAATGTGAAAGGACTTCATGACATTGAATTATACCATCAAAAATGGTTACAACAGTTAGTTTTATGTTATGTATATTTTGCCACAACAAAAATTTTTAAAAATACAATGGTTGAACTCATATTACTAAGTCTACCTGATCTGAAGTGTTCTTTTGTTGAGTTATTTTTGTCAGGTGTTTGGATTCATGCAATAATTTGGTAAAATAATTTAAAAAATTGCTTTCCCCATATGTTTCAGTTCAGTTGAGTTCAGTTCAGTTGCTCAGTTGTGTCCGACTCTTTGCGACCCCTTGTATCGCAGCACACCAGGTCTCCCTGTCCATCATCAAATCCTGGAGTTCACTCAGAGTCACGTCCATCGAGTCGGTGATGCCATCCAGCCATCTCATCCTCTGTCGTCCCCTTCTCCTCCTGCCCCCAATCCCTCCCGCATCAGAATCTTTTCCAAAGAGTCAACACTTCACATGAGGTGACCACAGTACTGGAGTTTCAGCTTTAGCATCAGTCCTTCCAATAAATGAAATTAAAAGACGCTTACTCCTTGGAAGGAAAGTTATGACCAACCTAGATAGCATATTCAAAAGCAGAGACATTACTTTGCCAGCAAAGGTTCGTCTAGTCAAGGCCATGGTTTTTCCTGTGCTCATGTATGGATGTGAGAGTTGGACTGTGAAGAAGGCTGAGCACCGAAGAATTGATGCTTTTGAACTGTGGTGTTGGAGAAGACTCCTGAGAGTCCCTTGGACTGCAAGGAGATCCAACCAGTCCATTCTGAAGGAGATCAGCCCTGGGATTTCTTTGGAAGGAATGATGCTAAAGCTGAAACTCCAGTACTTTGGCCACCTCATGCGAAGAGTTGACTCATTGGAAAAGACTCTGATGCTGGGAGGGATTGGGGGCAGGAGGAGAAGGGGACAACAGAGGATGAGATGGCTGGATAGCATCGCTGACTCGATGGACATGAGTCTGAGTGAACTCCGGGAGTTGGTGATGGACAGGGAGGCCTGGCGTGCTGCGATTCATGGGTCACAAAGAGTTGGACACGACTGAGCGACTGATCTGATCTGATCTTCCAATAAATACCCAGGAATGATCTCCTTTAGAATGGACTGGTTGGATCTCTTCGCAGTCCAAGGGACTCTCAAGAGTCTTCTCCAACACCACAGTTCAAAAGCATCAATTCTTCGGCGCTCAGCCTTCTTCACAGTCCAACTCTCACATCCATACATGACCACTGGAAAAACCATACCCTTGACTAGACAGACCTTTGTTGGCAAAGTAATGTCTCTGCTTTTCAATATGCTATCTCGGTTGGTCATAACTTTCCTTCCAAGGAGTAAGCCTCTTTTAATTTCATGGCTGCAGTCACCATCTGCAGTGATTTTAGAGCCCAAGAGAATAAAGTCTGTCACTCTTTCCATTGTTACCCCTTCTATTTGCCATGAAGTGATGGGACCAGATGCCAAGATCTCAATTTTCTGAATGATGAACTTTAAGCCAACTTTTTCACTCTCCTCTTTCATTTTCATCAAGAGGCTCTTTAGTTCCTCTTCACTTTCTGCCATAAGGATGGTGTCATCTGCATATCTGAGGTGATTGATATTTCTCCTGACAATCTTGATTTCAGCTGGTGCTTCCTCCAGCCCAGTGTTTCTCATGATGTACTCTGCGTAAAAGTTAAATAAGCAGTGTGACAATATACAGCCTTGACGTACTCCTTTTCCTATTTGGAACCAGTCTGTTGTTCCATGTCCAGTTCTAACTGTTGCTTCCTGACCTGCATATAGGTTTCTCAAGAGGCAGGTCAGGTGGTCTGGTATTTCCATCTCTTTCAAATTGCCAACATCCACCAGATCATGGAAAAAGCAAGAGAGTTCCAGAAAACTACCTATTTTTGATTTATTGATTATGCCAAAGCCTTGACTGTGTGGATCACAATAAACTGTGGAAAATTCTGAAAGAGATGGGAATATCAGACCACCCCATATGCTTACAGAAATTAAATTTAAAAAATATGTTCTGTGAAGGATCATGCAGGATAATTTCTTGAGATGTAGTTGAAAATATCACTGATTTCTTCTGTAATGGTTTGCTCAGGTTTTCTTTTAGAATCTACTATATGTATATTCTTTTATTTCTGATTATATAAATAAAGTATAATCAGTATAAAAATGAAATAATAACAAAGAAATGTTTTAACTACTTGAATTTCCAGCTAAAGATAACTGCCCATTAATATTTCAGTGAGAATTATTTTATATATTTTTACACATATAGGCATTTTTGCTGTCATATTCTTTTAAAGTAGTCTTTGTATTTCACTGTCCTTTGAAAATCTTATAAGCTTGTTTCATTTATCTAGAAATATTTATGTGGGGGATAAGTTCAAGCCCTTCTGCTAAGTAATACAGAAAGAAACAAATTAACCCCTAAAATGTGCTCCCCAAAGATGTTACATCCTCATATGCTGTGCTGTACTTAGTTACTCAGTCTGACTTTTTGCAACTCCATGGACTCTAGCCAGCCAGGCTCCTCTGTCCATGGGGATTCTCCAGGCGAGAATACTGGAGTGGATTGCCATGCCCTCCTCCAGGGGATCTACCCAACCCAGAGAGCGAATCCAGGTCTCTGGCATTATAGGTGGATTCTTTATTGTCTGAGCCAACAAAGAAGCCCAAGAATACTGGAGTGGGTTGCCTAACCCTTCTCCAGAGGAACTTTCTGACCCAGGAATTGAACCAGAGTCTCCTGCATTGCAGGCAGATTCTTTACCAGTTGAGCTACCAGGGAAGCCCTACATTAGTGGGATGAAATGCCTACATAAACAAGAAGCATTTCTGGTACCTCAAAGGCATGGACCTTTGGAAGCCACCAGGCATCTTACAATATTAGGAAAATCTGAAACCCCACAGGCCAGGAAAGTCTTACATCTTCCATCTTCCAGTCATACGTCTATGCTATCATCTATCATTCATATGCTGGAGGCACCATCCCCTGTGTCCACAGTGAGGGGGAGATTTAAGTCTCTGTCATCTTTGCTGCCCAGTCAGAACCACCAATATAGAGTTTGGATGTCAATGTCAAGGCTAGGCTAAGCACCGAGTTGTTAGCACCAAAAATATGACATGTTTGATGAAAAAATCCACAACTGTAGTCGCCAATAGTAGGTACTCAAAGACATTTAACATATATTATATACTCAAGGCTTTACACAGAAATCTTTATAGAATGAGAAAAATTTAAATTAATTTTCAAAGGTAAATAATTTAGGATGACACACTTTTGTGTTCAACAAATTTGATGTTTATCTTTTTTCCCCACACCTAAAATAGTCCCCCAATATCAAAAGGCTTAGTGATTCAAAAAGAGAGGTTTGAATTTTCTTTTGTTATTCTTAGAACTACTGTCTGGATTCTCAAACTATGCAGTTGAGAATGATTCAATCAAGACCATTGTTGAAGTAATTTAAACTGGAGTGTCTCATTATTTGTAGTCAAGAAGCAATTTCTCTATGGCTGTTATCATTCATTTTGATTCACCTAAAGTAGAGATACAAGAGCCAGACTGAACACAAATATTTAGTTTTTGCCAATTTTGGCTACAGAAAATAGCTGACAGGTTAATTCACATACTGCACTTTTACTATGTGAAGGTATACAAGGTCATATGGAATCTTATATATATTTTTAAATAAAAATGACCTGCCTACTTGGAACAGTGGAAATAATAGCTAACACATGTGAAGTGCTTATTATCTACTCTGAAGGTACAGTCTAGCTCAATCATCATAACAGGTTTATGAGGTAAGTTCCAATACCATTGCTTTTACAAATGAATAAAGATCCAGTGAGTTTAAGTAAATTGCTTCAAGTCACACAATAGCAAGCCGTATATCTATAACTTGAATTCAGGCAGTTTAATTTAAAGCTTTCTATCTTAACTGCTCTGCAATTCCACCTTGTTTTAAGTTACAGGAGTATATACATACGATGCATAAATGTAACAAAACATATTATCAAAAGCATCATAATTATTTAATAACTCAGTTAAACTGTATCAATTATTGCTACATACTATGAGAGAGTCCAATGTTCTCATTAAAACACAAAAGGCCTATGACCCAGACAATGGAGTATTGGAGTCTCATTTCTTGGCATTTAAAGAAAAAAAAATACATATATATACGCACACACATAAGTATACATACACACACATGTATATATACATATACATACAGAGAAAAAAATGAGTAACCTACCTACAATTAAATAAATAAAATGTATAATAGTAAAAATATAATAAGCAAATAGTAAAAAATTTAAAATAAGGGTAAATGCATAAATTAATATGTGAAAGAGAAGACTAAGGACAGAAAGATCTAAAGTTGAAACAATGTGTCCATATAATGAAAAGATTATCTGTGTTTTAAGGTATGGAAATGAACACAGATGTTATAAATGCACTGACTGTCTACGAAGGGTCTCTGATTAACTGCATTGAGTATTTGGTAAATGCTCATGCTCTCTCTAAACTTGAATACAGGAAAAACTTCAAGATGTCATCTGTACTTGAACAGATGAACTATTCTACGTCAAAGTTCAAGTTAAAGGCCAAACAAACATTACCTCTCCCATCTCAGTTCACTAAGAACAGTGTCTTAAAACTTAGAGTTTATGAACATAAGCCGAAGTACTTGCCTTTTTCAGAGGTTACAGAGTTTGATTCTCTGTATATGAAGTTCAAGAACAGGCAAACCTAGTCTATAGTGACAGAAGTCAGAAGGCCAATTGTTTCAAGTTAGGGAGACATTGACTGTAAAGAGGTAAGAGAGGTAAGAGAGAACTCTTCCAAGGTAATGAAAATATTCTCTGTCTTGATAGGAGTGTGGGTTACAGGTACCTATATTGATCTATACACTTAAAATTTAAGATTCTTACATTAAATGAAGCATATCTAAATTTAAAAGGAGAAAATATGCTTCAAAATGCAACAACCATTCAATCAAAGGCAAAGAGGCATAAAACAATGAAATTTACATGACATATAGAGAACAAGGAATTCAGTATCTTTTCCCAGGGACTAATTTTTCCATAATAAAGAGGAAGGAGACAGATGGAAAAGGGGGAGACAGGGAAGGAGAATAAAGAATAAAGGAAAGAAAGTAATAGTCCAGTGAATGAACTTTCAGTTTGAAAAATAAAACTTCCTTTTGAAAAGCCATTCCATAAAACCAAACAGGGCAATCATTTAAGGCTGCAGTTTCCAAATTTTTCATGTTAATGGTTTACTTTCTCCTCAACAAATGTATTTAATTAGAATTCTATTTATCAGATTTTTAACACTTTTACAGGTTCTATTGAATAAATAGCTCAATACTTCTGAGGAAACAAGTATGTGTCAGGCACGCATGCCAGTTTTCAAGATGACTGAGTAATAAACAAGGGAGAGATTCACTGCACTAATATCGTCATTTTAAATGTAAAGCCTGGTTGAAATACAGACGTTGCACTATGGTGGGCTGGTGCTCACTCTGAACAAGTGAGATTCCAAAGCACTGCAAATCTAACAAAGGGCTTAAGGAATAGTTCTCACATTTTGCTAATATCACACATGAGTAAAAATAACATTTGTCTTATCTTCGCTTGCCCAAGTCACCATAGTCAGGCTGACCGTGCTGGACTGTTGCTGTTGTGCTCAATCCTGTCAGACTCTTTTGCAGCCCTATGGACTGCAGACTGCCAGCCTCCTCTGTACATGGGATTTTCCAGGTGAGAATACTGGAGTGGGTTGCCATTTCCTCCTTCAGGGGAACTTCCCAACTCAGGGATCAAAACCACATCTCCTGCATTGATAGTCAGATTTTTTTAGCGCTGAGCCACCAGGGAAGCCAACATACAAAAGTAGAGGGAGCTGATTTATCCCTAAGCTTATTCACATTAAAGCTAATCTAGTCTTTCATTTTTGATATCTCAGTTAAGGATTCATATTCTAATGCAGTAACACTAAAAATATACCTGGTCTTGATTTTCAGTGTTAATACATTCTTCAAAACCCTAGTAACCTAGCCCTGACTTTCAACAGCAGTTCTATTTTGGCCACCAGCAATGAAACTGACTATATAATATATGAGGTGATGAGACAGAATATTAAAATAGGAGAATAAAAAAGTTATCTTCAGATATCTTTTGAGAGGATAAAAATGGAGGATTACCATTGTACAACTGTCAAGAGAAAGGATTAATTTTTAAATCATTTTCTATTTCTACTGCCTGATGTGGTAAAGTTGGATGAATAAAAGGCCATTGTCTTTATTCATTAATTTCAAGAGATTGTTGGAAGATGGAAATCTTTTGTAATGATTATGCCTTTGTAACAATCTTTATGTAAAAACTATGACTCTTAGAGAATACTCTGTTCTCTTCTAACTGTAAATGTTGTCAGAAGGATGAATTAGAGAGCAGCAGTCAACACAGATTTTCAGTGTCTGCCTCACAAAGTTCATTTGAGGGTTTTTTTGGCTTCTTACACTTGCCAAGATACCATCTTATCAAAAGAACTTGATTGTGATCATTTCTCAGTACATACAAATACCAGATCATTATGCTGTATGCCTGAAACTAATAAAACATTATATGTCAATTATGTGGCTTCTCAGGTGACACAGTGGTAAAGAATCCTCCTGCCAATGCAGGAGACAGAAGAGGTGCAGATTAGATCCCTGGGTTGGGAAGGAAATGGCAATCCACTCCAGTACTCTTGCCTGGGAAATTCCACGGACAGAGGAGCCTGATAGGCTACAGTTCATGGGGGTGCAAAGACTTGGACACAACAGCACATACATGCAATGCATGTCAATTATATTTCTTCTTTTTTTTTTTTTTTCTGGCTGTGTCAAGATCTTGACACACAGGATCTTATTTCCTACAACAGGGAACAAATCCACGTCCCCTGCATTGCAAGCATGGAGTCTTTACTACTGGACAGCCAGGGAAGTACCTATACCTCAATTTTTAAAAAAATAACTTGTTTTAAATTAGATAAAGGAGAAATGTTTAAATGTACATCATTGTTCTAATAAGCCAACATGGGTTAGAGGAATGGCAGTAAATAGAGCTAAAAATGACCAAACTATGAAAAGTTAACCTTCCCAAATACCTAAATCTTTATCAGTGATCCAATGGATTCCCTTCATGGTGTGGTGACAGCTACGTACCAACAAAGCCATTTCTGCTTTCTGCAGAAACTATCAGTTCATATGTCAAAACAGAAAAAGATAGTGTCTGTATAGGAATGTATGAATATATATATATGTTTAAAATTAGATTAAAACATTTAAAAAATAAGTAAAAATATGAAATAGTAATTTAAAATACATACTGTAAACATAAATATATATAATTCTATTAAATATACAGTTGAAATTTGAACATGGGTGTGAATTGTATGCCATTTTTCAGTAAACAAACCGAAAACATTTCTGGAGATTTTCAATATTCAGAAAAATATTGCTGACAAACCATGTAGCCCAGAAATACTGAAAAGATTAAGAAAAAGGTATGGCATGAAAGTGTAGAGCAGATGTAGATACATATATACTGTAACATACATATATGTGCTGATCAACTGTTTATGTTATTGGTAAGGCTTCCAGTCAACAGTATTCTATTAGTAGTTAAGTTTTAAGGGGATCGAAAGTTCTATGATTTTCAACAGCAGTTGGGAGGGTACTGGTGCCCCCACCCCATGCTGCTCAGGAGTCAACTGTATAAATGTATAATGTATAATATATATACAGATAATCTATGTGCATGTTTCTTTCAAATAGAGACTAGATATCATCATACATGCTTGACTATATCTTTATATTAAATTAAATAGGGCCTAACCATTTTTTTATAGAAATGAAACAAAACACATTGAAGTGGGATCTGGAAATAAACAACCATACAATTATTATTGATTCTTAGATATTTGACATTATTTTATGCAGCCATTTTCATTATTGAAAAGAATATTATAAAGGTACAAATGTTTCTATTAAATAAAACCTCTAAGATAAGTATGCTTTAATTCCCTAGGATTCATGACATGTTAGAAGATGATCCGAAACCTGTGATTTTGTTCCTCTTAAGTACCAGGTGTATAAACACAACTATGGTTCATTTTCCTTTAATGATACAGATGTGAAAGATATTCTTATTGACATGCAGACCTAATCTGACTGATTAGCTGAAGAGCAGAATTCTGCCTCACAAAATCAACTGTATATGTACAAAAATAAATTGCAAAGCCCTGCAAGTAACCTCCAAAGCTTAATATTTTGAAAGTTATGTGACCTTGGGTAAGTCATCAGTAGGTACATCTTCAATTTAACCACCTCTGCAATGAGAAGATTGTTCTAAAATAGCCTCTTTTAGAGGGTGTGCAGAAAACACAAGCCTTCTACTCTGTTGGTGGGAATGTAAATTGGTGCAGTCACTATGGAAAACAATTCCTTAGTAAAGTTAAAAATAGAACTATCATAGGATCCAGCAATCCCACTTCTAGACATATATGTTAGAGAAAACTTTAACCCCAAAAGATATATGCACCCCAGTGTTCACAGCAGCACTGTTGACAACAGCCAAGACATGAAAGCAACCTATCATCAACATCATCAACAGAGGAATGGATAAAGCTTTGTGCGTGCACGAATATTACTCAGCCATAAAAATTGAAATAACGTCACTTGCAGCAACATGGATGAACCTAGAGATCATCATACTAAGTGCAGCAAGCCATTTAGACAAAGACAAATATACAACACTCCTTATGTGTGGAATCTAAAGTGATAAAATAAACTTATTTACAAAACAGAAAGAGACTTAGAGACAGAGAAAACAAACTTACAGTTACCAAAGGGTAAAGGGCGGGGGGGATGTCTGGAGTATGGGATTAGCAGATGCAGACTACTATATATAAAATAGATAAAAAATAAAGTCTTACAGTATAGAACAGGGAACTGTATTCAATATTGTGTAAAAAACTATAATGGAAAAGAATCTGAAAAGTATATATATATTAATACATATCTGCACACATAAACACACACACATATATATATATATTTAGGTGAATTACTTTTCTGTACACCAGAAACTAATACAACATTGTAAATCAACTATACTTCAACTAAAAAGTTTGAAAATAAAATAGCCTCTAGTATACTTTCTACTTTAATTCCATGAAGACTTTGACTATCACACTCCATTCTGTGATGAAGTTATATTTACTTACTATTGATAAGCATATTTTTGTCCTACAGAGGAATTATAACACAAATGATATGTCAAGCTTATTATTTATTATTTCTCACTTTCCAAGTGGTCTTCCGAAGGAAGCACTGGGATCTTCTCTTTTCCCAATTTATTAAAATGAACCACATATCCAAAATACACACTGAAGACTCTCTTCATCCACTTTCTCTATTTATCATATATTAATACATAAACCACAACCATGTTTCCAAGAGTGGCTCTCAGTGCTCTTCTATTAGCAAATAGCTGGCCTGACTCCCTAAATGAGAATTATAAACTATACCTCTTACTATTTTTTTTTCCTAAAACACATTTTCCTAATATTTAATTTATAAATCATTTCCCAGATGTATCAGTAATAAATGGTTGTAGGCGGCAGACAGGTCTCCAACAAGAAAGTATCATGCTTGCTGTTTACTTGGAGGCCTCATTAAAAAGGCATCAAGAGAAAGCAAAATATAAACAACCCTGTGAGCCTTTGTAATTGGTCTCAAGGGACACGAAACTCTGAGGATATCAATAAGGAAATGCCCTAGTCCAAACTCCCTCTTAGGTTGTACAAAAAATACTTACTTGCTGATAAAAAAGTTTGTGCAAGATAGCTGCTTATGATCAAAGTGAGAACAAAGCAAAAAATAAGTGCTCCATGATTTCAGATATTTTCTCCATAAAGCATATTTTAAGAAAATGACCAAGGTAATCCTTTTCTTTAATTGCCATGCTGCTCATAAATGAAGTAATTTTAAACAAATATGTCACAGATGTTTATCATGTAGAAGTGCAGGGATATATATATATATATATATATATATACATTATATACATAACATATACACATATTTAAGTGGTATGGTCAACACATTAGTTTACAATTTAGATGTTAAAAAATTAGACATGTCCCAAATGGATTATTTTGTGAAGGTTAATCCTTTAAATTACCAATTTTTGAACTAAGGGTTTTCCTAAAGTAAGACATTCTTTTGTAAAGATGGGGACAACTGTTCATGACTGCATTTTATCTTCATATTTATCAGACCTCAAATTTGATGTTTTGACTGATTTCAATTATCATTTTCAGCATATCACCCTTTTTCACCTTTTCATGACTCAAAGGGGGAGTGTCATCCCATATAATAGATGAAGTAGGTCCAGTAAATGTGGCCAAATAACACATGAAGCTAAGATTACTGAAAAACATGTGTGTGTGTGTGTGAGCGCGCATGCACGCACGCGTGCTCAGTTGCTCAGCCATGTCCGACTCTGCAATGCCATGGACTGCAGCCCTCCAGGCTCCTCTGTCTATGGGATTTTTCAGGCAAGAATACTGGTGTGGGTTGCCATTTTCTCCTCCAGGAGATCTCCCCAACCCAGGGACTGAACCCACATCTCCTGTGTATCCTGTATTGGAAGGTCGATTCTTTACCCCTGAGCCATCTAGGAAGCTCCTGAAATACAGATGCACCACCAAAATCCACTATAGTGTTCTTCATATTCATTTTATTTTATGCCTTTTCTTTGTTTAAAGGAATCCTTCCATATAGCGAGATAGATTCATGGCAGTTATGTTGCAAAAGTTATCAGATGTTGCTTGATTTATAGATCAAATGGTGTATAAAATGGATTTGCAGAGAAATAATAAAGAAAATGCCAAAAGTATGTCAAATCTCACCATGATTCTTTAGATATATTTGTATTTCTTGACAACTGATTCATCTCATGCTTTCCTCTTTGTTTCAAACTAAACAAGTTACAAGTAAAAACAACTCCCTTTTTTATGGACCTTCTCTCCAGATTAAACTGTGACTGTTCTTGTATAAATCAAACCTACTTATTACTCTTAGCTTCAACAATAACTCAAACTAAAATTATTTTAGATGCTTAGTTGTTAGTATCTGTTTGTGCAAAACATCTAATGTGATATATTGGAATCCAGAGCACTGGATTCAATTTTTTCCCCATTCTTTTTTTTTATTTATTTTTATTATTGAAGGATAATTGCTTTATAGAATTTTGTTTTCTGTCAAAACTCAACATGAATCAGCCATAGATATACATATATCCCCTCCCTATTGAACCTCCTTCCTGTCTCCTGCCCTATCCCACCCCTCTAGATCGATACAGAGCCCCTTTTTGAGTTTCCTGAGCCAAACAGCAAATTCCTGCTGGCTATCTATCTTACATACAGTAATGTAAGTTTCCATGTTACTTTTTCCATACATCTCACCCTTTCCTCCCCTCTCCCCATGTCCATAAGTTTATTCTCTATGTCTTGTTTCTCTTGTCTCATTCTTGGTTTACCTCCTGGCATAAGCATTCACAGCTTTATTTGTTCATTCATAAGTAAATTATGGACACAAAGCATCACCAGTAATAATCTGGGTAGCAGTATGAACATTTATATTGCATACTGTGATAAACAGTATATATAAATTTCTCTTATAAAAACAGTAAATGTTTAAAACAATGAATATGTAAAATAAAACAAAAAATAAAATTTATCTGTTATTCCACTATCCAGAAATCACCAGGGAGCATTTTTTTTATAATCCCTACCAGTTTTAATTTAATTGTTCACCTGATATTAGATGTTTAGGTAACTCTTTTGCTATAATTAATGACACTGTGGTGAACATTTTCACACATAATTTCCTGGACAGATATTCGTTCATCTGCTTTTTTTATTAACACATTAACAAAATATTTACCTGACCATTCAGCTCATGCATGTATAGAAAATAGCATTTAGAGAAATAGATGCTGAGCTGAGATTCAAGTAAAAAGCTTCACTGAACAGAAACAACAGGCAAAAGGACAAACATTATATGATTCTACTTACAAAAAAATATCTAGATTGGGTAATTCATAGAGACACAAAACAGACCAGAGGTTACCAGGAGCTGGGGATGAGAAGGAATGAAAAGTTGTTGCTTATTGGTTTTAGGGATTTCCTTTGGGAGGTAAGGAATAAATTTGAAAATAAATACTGGAGACTGCTATATAAAACTAGGAACATAATTGATGCTACAAGAATGGTTAAGATGACAAATTTTATGTTAAATATATTTTACCACATTTTCTAGTTTCATTGAAGTCGATATATAATAATTAAAATCTATCCAATTCACTGAAAGTTTAAATATAAGTTGAGTATATACTATGTCAAAGTCTCTGATAAGTGACTGTATCTTATTTAAGACCCACAGTAAGCCTATCGTTACTAACAACAGGGAAACCAAGTCTTAATGAACTTAGGTAGTTGTGCAGTCTCACCAGAATCAGACTTTTACCACGTTTGTATGACTTCAAAGCCATTGCTTTTAATTATTATGCTGTCTAAATTATATCTCTCATGCTTCATCTGTTACAGCCTCTGAATGGTTAAGCCTACTCTGTTCTTGTTACTCTTCAACCACTAAGTCCATGGACTCCAGCACTCCAGGATCCTCTGTCCTCCACTATCTCCCAGGGTTTGCTCAAATTCACACTGAGTTGGTGATGTCATCTAAACATGTTATCCTCTGCCACTGTCTCCTCCTTTTGCCTTCCATCTTTCTCAGCATCAGGGTCTTTTCCAAAGAGTTGGCTCTTTGCATCAGGGGCTTCCCAGGTGGTGCACTGGTAAAGAATCTGTCTGTCAATGAAAGGGACGCAGTTTCAATCTCTGGGTAGGGAGGATTCCTTGGAGCAGGAAATAGCAACGCGCTCCAGTATTCTTGCCTGGAAGATTCCACGAACAGAGAAGCCTGGCAGGCTACAGTCCATGTGGTTGCAAACAGTGAGACATGACTGAGCATTCACACATGGTTTAGGACACACACATGTTTAAAGCCACAACATTCCTAAGTCTATTTCACAGAAAAGTAAAGTGAAGCTCAGTGAGGTTACATGAGTTAATTCAACATTACAGAGCTAGTTTATGGAAGAACTAGACTTAAAAAATGTATATTTTAGACTACAAAATGGCCAAATCAGTACAGAGAATTCCCATATACTCTTCATTCATCCTCCGCACTATTTACCTATCTAAACACAGTGCCATGATCAAAACAAGAAACAAACTACAAACTTTACTCAGATTTTACTAGCATTATCACTTACATATTTTTCTTTTTCCATGATCTAATGATGCAGCAAACAGTACTGTCAAAATGTTTTGTAAACTGTCCCTCAATTTAGGTTTGTCTGATATTTTCTCATGGTTAGACAGTGGTTACGTATTTTTCACAAGAACTTTGAGAAAATAAAAAAGTTTTCTTTTCCTCAAACTTTTATCCACTGTTTTTAGCATCCATCAGATGTTCTTTCCTAAAACAGTTATTACCGAGGTTTTTTTAATGATGATGTCCCATCTTTTTTGTTCCATCTTCTTTATTCCTTCTATATTTACTAACTGAAATTCTTCCATAAGGAGAAACTGTGTCTGCTCTCACTCTCCTTCTTACTATCTATTTCAGTATGGGCTTATAATTATTTATTTTATCTGGATAATCGAAAAAGCCAGAGAGTTACAGAAAAACATCTATTTCTGCTTTATTGACTATGCCAAAGCTTTGGACCATGTGGATCACAATAAACTGTGGAAAATTCTGAAAGGGATGGGAATACCAGACCACCTGACCTGCCTCTTGAGAAACCTGTAAGCAGGTCAGGAACCAACACTTAGAACTGGACATGGTTCCAAATCAGGAACAACAGACTGGTTCCAAATCAGGAAAGGAGTACATCAAGGCTGTATATTGTCACCCTGCTTATTTAACTTATATGCAGAGTACATCATGAGAAACGCTGGGCTGGATGAAGCACAAGCTGGAATCAAGATTGTCAGGAGAAATGTCAATAACCTCAGATACACAGATGACACCACCCTATGGCAGAAAGTGAAGAAGAACTAAAGAGCCTCTTGATGAAAATGAAAGAGGAGAGAGAAAAAGTTGGCTTAAAGCTCAACATTCAGAAAACGAAGATCATGGCATCTGGTCCCATCACTTCATGGGAAATAGATGGGGAAACAGTGGCAGACTTTATTTTTCTGGGCTCCAAAATCACTGTAGATGGTGACTGCAGCCATGAAATTAAAAGACACTTACTCCTTGGAAGGAAAATTATGACCAACCTAGATAGCATATTAAAGAGCAGAAACATTACTTTGGCAACAAAGGTCCATCTACTCAAGGCTATGGTTTTTCCAGTAGTCATGTATGGATGTGAGAGTTGGACTGTGAAGAAATCTGAGCACCGAAGAATCAATGCTTTTGAACTGTGGTGTTAGAGAAGACTCTTGAGAGTCCCTTGGACTGCAAGGAGATCCAACCAGTCCATTCTAAAGGAGATCAGTCCTGGGTGTTCTTTGGAAGGAATGATGCTAAAGCTGAAACTCCAGTACTTTGGCCACCTCATGCGAAGAGCTGACTCATTGGAAAAGACCCTGATGCTGGGAGGGATTGGGGGCAGGAGGAGAAGGGGACGACAGAGGATGAGATGGCTGGATGGCATCACCAACTCGATGAGTCTGAGTAAACTTCGGGAGTTGGTGATGGACAGGAAGGCCTGGTGTGCTGCGATTCATGGGGTTGCAAAGAGTTGGACACAACTGAGCAACTGAAATGAACTGAACTGATTGGTTACAACTTAATCTTAGAGTTATTTACTGGGTTGTTCTAATTCTCCAGCATTGGTGATTGAGAGCCCTTTCAGGTTAACCCCTGTGTCTTTTGATATGACCCCATCCTTTTAGAGGACTCTCTTGCTTTTGGTGCTAAGGATACTCTAAGCTCATCTTATACTCTGTCTTATAGTCCCCAGCCCTGCAATCAGCCACTTCTTCAAGGAGCCTATAGACAATGGGATTTAAATACCAAGATCTTGTGTGCTCATAGCTACTAGAGTGTTACTGCTTCCAAACTCTCTCAGTAAACAAAGCTTGAAAATATATGTATTGTACTGACAAAGAGTCAGGCATTTAATCCAGGAGTTTTTACTCTCCCTAATAATCTCCCCTGTCTTGAAATTAGTTTTTAATTTGGTAGGATTCAGAAAGGTATAAGGAAATAATAGTGTCAACTATATAAATAATTAGAATGAATGCAATAAAGGCTTGGTTCTCTTTATTAAGTTAAGGACTAGTAGATACTCTTTACTGAGAGGAATTCTAATATACTGTAAACTACAGGTCTCCTGCATCTGAGAAAATCTATGAAGTTCGCTGTTGTGTTTCCTTATCTATGAAATGAGGATGACGTCCTCCACAGACGTTATAAAAATACATTCTATTACAATAAATGTGAAGGTACTTTTTATACTCAAAAGCACATGATTTGTGGGCATATTGCTGTTCAATATGAAAATGTTTAATACAAAAAATTACTAGGATATGATAGGTAGATTTCTATATATGTTTCTCCAAGATTTCCATTTCTTAGTTATTCCATCAAAGATAAATCCAGGTACTGCTTTGAAGGTACTTTGCTAATGGAATCGTGGTTACCTAACAGCTGACTTTAACATAGGGAGGTTATCCTAGGTCCACTGTAATAATATTAGCTCTTTAGAGCAGAGGGAGGAGACAGGAAAGTCTATCTAATGTACCTGAATAAGAAAGTGAGGGCTGAAAAATGAGGATGAAGGGGAGGGTCAAGAGAGGTGTGAGAACTTGACCCACCATCTCTGGCTTTGAACATGGTCGTAAGTCAGGGTATGTATCAACAGGTGGATTCTGCTGCTACTGCTGCTGCTAAGTTGCTTCAGTCGTGTCCGACTCTGTGTGACCCCATAAAAAGCAGCCCACCAGGCTCTTCTGTCCCTGGGATTCTCCAGGCAAGAATACTGGAGTGGGTGGCCATTTCCTTCTCCAATGCATGCATGCATGCTAAGTCACTTCAGTCATGTCTGACTCTGTGCGACCCCATGGAGAGCAACCCACCAGGCTCCTCTGTCCACAGAATTCTCCAGGCAAGAGTACTGGAGTGGGTTGACATTTCCTCCTCCAAGGTGGACTCTAGGAGCTCAGAAAGACTCTAGGACAAATAGCAAAGAAACAGGGAGCGAGTCTATAATCACATGGAATTAAATCCTGCTAACAGTTTGAATGATCCTGGAAAAAGATTTTCCCCTTCAGTTCAGGAAAAACAAAAACAAAATAAAAAAAAACATGTTGATCCCTTGCTTTCAACCTTACAAGACCCTTAGCAGAGATTCATGCTGTGCTTATACTTCTGACACAGAAAACCTGTGAGCTAATGAATGGGTATTATTTTAAGTCACTGAATGTGTGATAATTGCTAGTACAACAATAAAAATAAACATGTTTCAGGAGGAAAAAAATGATTTAGACAAATAAAATGATTCTTTTCATTATCTATATCAACCATAGAGCCTCATACATAATAACTACTGTTGATTGATAACAGGAATAAGAAAGATCTGATTTAAGGAAATTGAGAAAGCATTATATGGACAATCTATACTTACAGGATCCACTGTATAATTCAATCAGTCTGTTTGAGACCCATATGCATCACAAACCTACCCTCATCAATTTTCTAAAGAGTAACACGATAATGAGAGCAGAAAGAATTCAAGATTTGGACTGGAAATCAAATATAATCCAGGCCGTGTCTAACTCAATCATTAGTCAAGGAACTTCTGATATTTCATCCCCTCTTAAACTGAATTTTCTTATCTTTAATGTGGGTATATATTGTGCTATCTTGGCTTAAGATCAGTTCAGTTGCTCAGTCATGTCCGACTCTTTGCGACCCCATGGACTGCAGCACGTCAGGCTTCCCTGTCCATCACCAGCTCCTGGAACCTACTCAAACTCATGTCCATTGAGTTGGTGATGCCATCCAACCATCTCATCCTCTGTCCTCCCCTTATTCTTCTGCCTTCAGTCTTTCCCAGCATCAGAGTCTTTCCCAGTGAGTCAGTTCTTCACATTATGTGGCCAAAGTATTAAAGTTTCAGCTTCAGCATCAGTTAACATCAACTTAAGTTAGATAACATAAATTAAAATTCTCATTGGGTTGGGTACATTATTTGCTGATTCTCAGAAACTGACTAAAATAATTGTTAGTGGTCAAATTAGTCTAGACTGTTAATTTACTAAGATTGATTCACAATTACTTACTATAATGCTTCTCTCTGAATATTCTTTTACTTTGAGATTATAAGTTTAATATGTTAGGAGGTGGTTTATTGTTTATAGTTAATAAAGAATAGGAATGGAGGAACAAACAGCAGGATGAAAAATGACATTATGGTAATCCTAAAGTTTTCAATCAACAGAAAGAATACTAAGAAAGTTTTTAAATTGCCCATGTTCTTTGTTGTGGGTTTCAATTGTGCCCCATCCCCCAATTCTTAGGTTGAACTCCTATCTCCCAGTGTGCTTCAAGATACGACCTGTATGGAAAGATGGGCATTGCAAATGTAATTAGGAAAGATGAGTTCATATTCAGCTGGACCCCTAATCCTTTATGAGTAATATCTTTTTAAAAGAAAACTTTGGACACTGACAGCTACATAAATAGAACACCATGTGAAGATTAAAGTTAAAATCAGGGTGAAGCCTCTGTATGTCAAGGAACAGTGAAGACCTGTAGCAAACCACCAGTAATTAGAGAAAGCCTAGAGGGGCTTCTCCCTTATAACACTCAGAGGGAACCAACCTGCAGAAACTTTGATCTCTGACTTCTAACCATCAGGTCTGGGAAACAAATATTACTGCTGTTGAAGCTACACAGTTCGTAGTATTTCATTATGAAAGCCCGAGTAATCGAATGCAGTCCTCTATTCAAGAGAAAATACAAAAGGTATTACTGCAATTATAATGATCCAACAAAGGGTATGAGCCACTTAAAAAAAATAACTGTCAAATAGCTTAAGTCCATTTAATTATTCTAAAAAAACAAATCTTGAACCATAAAGAAGATGGAAATCATTATATTCTATAAGAAACCAGTGGATATAATGCAAGATAGTTTGAGAAGCTTGCTTAAAATTAGAGATGATGGAGGAAACACTTGCATCTGAAACTTTCAACTTTGAATCCAGAGCTCCTTTCTCTATGCCATTTAATTAATTTTCATTTGGCTCAATTGCTCATCAGTTCAGTTCAGTCGCTCAGTCATGTCTGACTCTTTGCGACCCCATGAATCGCAGCACACCAGGCCTCCCTGTCCATCACCAACTCCCGGAGTTAACTCAGACTCACATCCATCGAGTCAGTGATGCCATCCAGCCATCTCATCCTCTGTCGTCCCCTTCTCCTCTTGCCCCCAATCCCTCCCAGCATCAGAGTCTTTTCCAATGAGTCAACTCTTTGCATGAGGGAGCCAAAGTCCTGGAGTTTCAGCTTTAGCATCATTCCTTCCAAAGAAATCCCAGGGCTGATCTCCTTCAAAATGGACTGGTTGGATCTCCTTGCAGTCCAAGGGCCTCTCAAGAGTCTTCTCCAAAGCCACAGTTCAAAAGCATCAATTCTTTAGCGCTCAGCCTTCTTCACAGTCCAACTCTCACATCCATACGTGACCACTGGAAAAACCATAGCCTTGACTAGACGGGCCTTTGTTGGCAAAGTAATGTCTCTGCTACTCCTAAATTCAAATGGAAGAAACTATCAGACAAAAATGGTCAAGAAGCTCAGCACTTAGACTGTATGTTTAGGACACAATAAAATCCCATTAAACTTGGATGCAAGAGGAGTAGGAGGAGGAAGGCTGCAGGAAGGATCTAGCTGCCCTGGTGAGGCCACCTCCACAAGTCCATTGTCTTGATCTGTCTGTCAATGCAAAAATGCTTGAGCTGTTGGTGAGGAGTTTAGCGGAGCTTATGTCACAGACCTCACTTTTGTTCGATTCTGTTTTATTAGATTACCATCCAGCAGCTGTTCTTTGTCCCAAGAGGAATTCTAAGGTATTTTAAATTCCCAGCCAAGCTCCTCTGAGAAATACTCAAAATCCAGGTACCCTTTTGCCAGTTAACAAAATTGCTTCTGTAGGATTAAGCTGTTCAATTTTTGAGCTCTTAGTTAAAGTTCAGCTGGCAATGCAGTGTGGTGAACAAACAGCTACACTTGTGTGGTGCAAGCTTTAACCTCTGCAAAGTGCGCAGCCTTGCTGAAGAGCAAACTGTTATCAGCTATAAAAACAATGGGTTTGGGATCTCTAAAGAAAACATCAAATAGGTGTACTGTTCCTTTTGAATAAGAATGAAATAATTCTTTTTCTTGTTTGCTTCCCTTCCCTTGAATTACATGAATTATCTCTATCCCTCATCCCATTTGAGAAAACAAACAAAAAATATATCAGAAAGCTACTATTTTGCAGGAAAAAAGATCCAAGTTGTGAAATAATTTACATATGAAAGCATATTCAAGTGCAACCTATCTTGTATTATCTTAACTTCTGGATTGATACTCCAAAATAGCCACAGTGTTACATTATCCACAAATATCTGAGAGATGTCTGAATGTCACCAGGGAACAGTTTATCGATCTGACTCAGAGGAAATAAGGTGCACTAAAGCGGATATTATACAATAAGTCAGGAGACCCGATTTCTTTATCTGGCTCCATAACTCCACTACTAACGGGCTCGATGACCTTGAGAGGCCTTTTGGGAACTAAGCTCCCATTTGAGTAATGGGCTGCATGATCTCCGAGGTCCATTTCTAATCTAAAATTACGAGATCCAAATAATGTAACTACCTCCCCACAACCTATTAAAAAGTAATTCTTAATTGTGATTTTAACCTATTTGGAGAATAACTCTAAACAGGTCGATCAACATGGGAATAGCAAGATCATCTTTATCTCAATATTTGGTATATATTCTAAAGCAGGAAAGAGTATCACAACTTAAAGTGAAATGATTATTTAGCATGTACTATGGAGCCTGGCAGGCTACAGTCCATGTGGTCGTAAAAAGCCAGGCACGACTGAGAGACTAAGCACACACACATACATGTTCTATATTAGTTTCTCTATGCATTAACCTCTATATTTTAAGAATCCCATAAGTGAACTATAAGTTTGCTCCTCCAAGGGGGTAATTTTAAACTAGGGGAGGAAAAAGGGAAGGTGGTATATCTATCAGTTAGGACCTGAGAATTGGGGCATCAAGTAGTGTTTCTCCTATTATGAAGAGCATAATCCAAACTAATGCAAAGTAGTTGTTGGAAAACCTGGAATAAAAGCTGTCAGAAAGTTATTTTCTTTGCTTATGGGTGGAAAATATCACCAAATATTTTATTTTAAAAGTGATAATAGGTGTGATGTTTTTTGTACCATCATTTAGATAGTCATGTAGGAAACATTAATATTTTACTGATATTTTAGAAATATCTAATTGTTAATAAACCTACATTTTATATCTCATTGATTTATTGAACTAGTGTTTAGAAGCTGAACTCTATTACTTACTTCTCAACTTATCCACAGAAACACAGTGTTTGTGACAGAGGAAAGTTTGATGTCAACACATGATTCCAAAACTTTGGAATAAAATCTCGGGGAAAAAGAAAAAGATATTATGGGGGAAAAGCAGAGAAAATTTCAAAATAATACAGGAAAAGGTTTCTGGTTTTGTACAGTATAAATGTTTAAAATAAGAAAACTATTATTTCATGGTGGTGTTTATCAGGAAAGTTCTATGAAGAAGATAGGTCTTAAAGGAGAAAAGGTTCCATATTACTGAAGGCAGAAAACCTGGAAATCATAACAGGATTGATTTTCAACCTATAGAAGTCACTTATATAAATAAAGTAACCCCATAATTAGTCTCAGTTTGTCTACCCACATTAAATTATATTACTGATGTACACAGTTATATTTCTCCTTGATATATTTCATAACTAATAAAATCACTCACATCTATTGATTTTATTTGAAGAAAAATGGGGAGGTTAGTCTTTATAAGATTCAAGATTCCCACCACAGCATGATTATGTGGTGAGTTGGTAATGACAGAAACCATTTGATTTTTTACTCTCATTAAAAATAAATATAGATTTAAATAAGATTCATGGCTACTCTACTCAGAATCCATATACCAGATCAAACCCATTACCACCCAAAACTAGAATTAATTGTAGAGATTCTTTTTTTTTTTTTTGAAAAGCAGAAGCCCTCCTGATATAACAGATGAATGTAGTAATAGATTTACTGAACATTTAATATAAGAAAGACAAAAACTAAGTATTTTACATGCATTCTCTCATTGGATTCTCTCAATCATCTAATGAATGAGATAATTTTATCTTCAATTACAAATAGGGAAAGCAGAGCCTCAGAGAGATCACACAGTATGCAAAGGCTAGAAAGCAGCATCACTTGTTTTCAAAAACAACTCTAGTCTAATCCAGTCTGAAATCAAAGCTGGATCCTAAGACATCATGAAAAAAGTCCACTATATGAACACAGTCTTGAAACTGTGGTCACAGAAGTGACCATGGCTCAAACCTTACCTGAGTATATAAAAGATTAAAAGAAGACACCAGACAGAGTGTAGCAAATGAGTTACAAGCTTAAATACTTCTCCTGGCTTAACATGGTCAGCAGTGAGAAATTTCAAGACTAAACCTAGAGACTAACCGAGGGCAAAAACAATTCAAAACAGAAAGTGATCACAGATACAGAGCAAAAACAGAAGTTTAACCTTTTTTTCCACCTTCAATGGCTTTCTTACCATACACCTGCTCAAGCCTGAGGATGTTCTTTGCTTATTTTTTTTTCCCCCAAATGCTTCCTAACTCCTAAGTCCTTATGGATTTTTAACTTACCATCTTTCATTGGGCATTTTTACAATTTAACATTAAGCTAACAAATCAACCTCTGAGACAGCCTGAATCTTAGACTCTATGGTTTCATTAAAACTCAAATACACAATCCAAATCTCTGGGCAATGAAAAGTAGGGAACCAAATTGGGTTAGCAAAACAGAACGGAGAATGAGCCTATCATTAGTGATCAAATGTCATTTCCAAGAGTTTCAGGGAACTCTAAATATGCTGTCCAACACTGATGGGCCAGAAACTGGATCTTGGAAATGCTTTGGTTTTAAAGAGATTTGTTTTAATATTGAACCAAAGCATAGTCTGCTCAGTACAATCGTACTAAACTGCCAGTAGTAAACCTACATCTATTCATTTTTCCCCTAATATATATTTAATGGGGAAACATCTCATACAGAAAATACAGTCAGGAAAATATTACCTTAAAAAAAAGTGTTAGCTGTTGGCTAGTAGTGGAAATGGGTCTAAACTGTGTACAATATTAGTAGTACTGTATTATCAATGAAACAATTTCCTATAATTGTCATTCTGATGCATATTTGCCCCTAATTTTGCATCCACAAAACAATTTATTTAAAACATAAAATGATTATTTCACCTGAAAGGAGAAATGTTATTTTTTGTTCTTATTTTAATGCATCCTACAATTACGTGGCATTTCTTTCATTCAGAAAACTCTGTGGAAATGTATGCTATTGTTCAAGGCTACTTAAAATTACAGGCATTTTCATAATTTTTGATGAACTGTGATTTATATTTGAAGTACTACATGTCATATCCTGGCCCCTCTGGCCTAACCAGGAAAAATCATCGCTATTTTTAACACTTTTAACATCACATGCGTCCACACAAAATGTTAACTTGTCATTATGTTAAACACTGACTAACAAAAGTAACAGTGCAATCAAGGTGCTTTCATCTCACAGGTCATCTTCACAGTTAGCTGTTTTTATAGAATGAACTCACTATTTTCCTGTACCAAATTTAACCTCATAAAATTATTTGTTAAAACTGTAATCTGTTTTAATGTAAGTCAAACAGGACTAGCATCACTGCAGTGTACTCAAAATATTAAAGCTACTAAATTTCCTATTAGTAGTATGAAAGTTTGCACAGATTTAACCAATCATTTCTAAAACAGTGTCTTAGACTGGCTAAGCAACATAAACATAACACATTTATTTTAGCATAGCTAGCCATAACATGTATTTCTACATTATTAAAATATTAATAAAGCCACCAATTTATAATCATTGGCTAGGTCAGAGCATTGGTATAATTTCCTTCTTTAAATTTTGGTGTTGAACAGTTGTGGCATTTGTAATATCAGGTAAGACTGATGTTGTCTGAATCTGACAGAATCAATTGTGTGTATACTTGGAAAGCACAGTTCTGAAATATTCAGAAATTGCTGATAAAAGAAAAAGACAACTCTGCACATGAGACTAATCTTATGTTTGCAAAAAAAGAATAGAGTTAAGCTCATTGAGAAATGAACTCAAACCTCATTTCTTCAGGAGGTTTTTTAAAATAAAACAGCATTATATATTAAAGAGATAACCAAAAGAGTCTGGGAGGCTTCATCAAGTATTAAAGCTAAGTATCCCAGAAAAAAAACAAAAAGGATCACGCATTCTTAGTTCTTGCTTCTTTGAAGAGCTATAATTCATATATGAAAAACAACGTACTTACTAGATCAGATGTCTGCTTTCAACAAATACTTATCTTTAGCATAACTTCAATCCTTGGTGCATTATTTATTTCCTCCTTAGCAGCAGCAGAGATGCAAGATGTTCCAAAGCTTTGCTTTCAGACAGTTTTCTTCAACCACAGTCTTTTACATGTCCTGTTATTTGCTTCAGCATCTATGAAACAACTCCATCCTTCATGATAATCAAAACCCTTGAAGCAATCCACATCTGCTTCCTTATACTGAATTTCAAATCTATTTGCAAAGAAAAAAAAAAAATCCTCTTCCTTGCTTCCTTGTATTTTATTTCAGAAAGTTTCATGGATTGAATATTCCAACTCCCTTTAACATACCACAGAGCACTAAATGGAAAGAATTACATTACTGCAGCTCCTTAGATTATAACTGATAAGGTGAGCCTTTTACATTTATATTAGGTTCTGAGGAGCTGATGCCATACCGGTTTAATAATTAATAATTCATGGAGCCAAATTACAGCCTTAGAAGGAAACAGCCTCTTTGACTAGTTCTTTCATAATCCTCTGATTTATGTATGACAGCAGAGAAGAGTTCTAGGAGAGGTTAATAATAATAATAAAAAAAAATCCCAGACATGACTCTTGAGTTTTTAAAATTACTCCTACCTTTGCACAAGCTGAGTTTGTTGTAGCATCATGGGAGTTCTACCTCTCTGAGCACAGTCAATTAATTCAAAGGGATAACAGTATCATTTTAAATAAGCATCTGTCTAGTGAGGATGTCCAGGGGAAAGTAAGGGATGTAGGGGGTTGAGGGAGCAGGTAGTAATTAAATTTGAGAGGCATTTTGGACCAAAACGGAGAGGATTTCACTCGTTATTCCTAAAAAGTAACCTTTAATAGGATTGCTGAGAAGACACTTCAGGTTCACATGTACCCTCTTTCTCATTATCCTTCAGATCTGAAAACTGACCCTGGGCTGGGTTACCCATAATCTGTGAAAGTTGCTCAGTTGTGTCTGACTCTTTGTGACCCAGTGGACTATATATAGTCCATGGAATTCTTCAGGCCAGAAAACTGCAGTGGCTAGCCTTTCCCAACCCAGGGATTGAACTCATGTCTCCCACATTGTAAGCACATTCTTTACCAGCTGAGCCACCAGGGAAGCCCAAGAATACTGGAATGGGTAGCCTATCCCTTCTCCAGGAGATCTTCCTGACCCAGGAATCAAACCAGGGTCTCCTGCATTGCAGGTGGATTCTTTACCAACTGAGCTATCAGGGAAGCCCATAATCTGCAAGGCTTAGTAATTTGAAAGAACATATATAAAGAGGTATAATTTACATATATTAAATTATACTGATTGGAAGTGTACAGTTCAATCTGTAGTCCTATGAAGATACAGAATATTTTCATCACTCCAGAAGTTCCTTTATATTTTCTCCAGTCAATATTCTGCCCTAAAAGGAACTGACCTCTTTCACGAGAGATGTTACCTATTCAAATGTTCTACATAAATGGAAATGTACACTATATATATTAATATTTTGTTGTATCTGGACTCTTTCACTCATCTTGTTTTCAGATGCATTCATGTTACTACTTGTTATTGCTCTATAGTACTCCACTGTCTGAATATACTACTTCTTCTTCTATTGACAGACACCTAAGCTGCCCTCAGTTTATTTTTATGATTATAAATAAAGCTGCTATGAACATTCTAATATTAGGCTCTTTGTAGACACATTTTCATTTCTCTTGGCTACATTTCTTTGCATATAAATGTAATTATTAGGTCATAAAGTATAATTCTTTTTAAATTTTTATGAAACTGTTAAAATAATCCAAGATAACGGCCTCATGTCACATTCTCATCTACAATGTAGCAAAGTGTTAGTTGTTCCTCACCCTCACTGATATTTGTGGCTGTCAATTTCCTTCATTCTAGTCATTTAATTGAGTATTTAGTGGCCATATGGTCTCATTTTTCTGACAATTTACGATGTTGAGCACTTTTTTTCATATGCTTACTGGCAATAGGTTCAATCTTCACTAATTGTTAACAAACTGGGTTTTCAGTTAGTGATAGATCAACAAGAGACTTTGCACACAGGCCCAAGTCTCAATTGTCTCTGAAAAGGGCACCTAATGAAATGCATCTTTCCATTTGTCTAGAACTAACCCCTGACCCTGTGAGCAGATACTGTTCCTGTTAACACGGAAACCCTAAACTCTACATACTCATTATACACTGCTCCTTTTATTCTAATTTGATGATGTTATGCCTTTGGTCATTTCTTTCATTCTCAATATTTAAAAATAAGTTCCTTTGTTTATAAAGTGACATTCTTTTTAAACTTATGCCCATTCACATATCTATAAGTTTAGCTTCCATTGATGGATGTTGGACTAAGACCATTATTTGAACATCCATAGGCAACTATGCAGAGAAGGCAATGGCACCCCATTCCAGTACTCTTGCCTGGAAAATCCCATGGATGGAGGAGCCTGGTGGGCTGCAGTCCATGGGGTCGCTAAGACTCAGACACAACTGAGCAACTTCTCTTTCACTTTTCACTTTCATGCATTGGAGAAGGAAATGGCATCCCACTCCAGTGTTCTTGCCTGGAGAATGCCAGGGACGGGGAGCCTGGTGGGCTGCATCTATGGGGTCACACAGAGTCGGACATGACTGAAGCGACTTAGCAGCAGCAGCAGGCAACTATGAGGGTCCCCAGGTGGCTCAGTTGTGGGTTTGATCCCTGTGTTGGAAAGATCCCCTGGAGAAGGAAGTGACAACCCCCTGCAGTATTCTTACCTGAAAAAAAAAAAAAAAATCCCATGGACAGAGGAGCCTGGCAGATTACAGTCCACGATGTCATAAAGAGTCAGAAAAACCTGAGCATGCATGCACACATATGTAACTATGACCAAAACTCACATCTTGATTTTCTTTCTTATTTGCAAAATGCAAACAATAGCTTTCTCTTAGAGGAATCAAAAGGATTAAAATGAACAATTGGTACATGACATATCAGGACCCTTTGATTGCAGCAGTGTTGAGGAAGTAATAGCAGTTATGACACCTACTACCCAATCTACAGGGAACCTCAATTCACACTGAATTCTTTCAAGTAAATTAGTGGATTTATGATGATTCTTCCCTATATTTCACTTGATCTCTTCAAGCATATAATTTATTATCCACAAGTTTCAGTGATGATGATGATAACACTTAACAATTATTTACAGTTTATAAAGATAATAGAAAAAGAAGGTAATGTGATTTGAAATGTTCAATATTATTGCACCTGATATAATTTCACAGAGTAAGTCAGATCCATATACAAAAGTCCTGGTTATTTTATTAGGTGCATATTTGCAGACAGAATAAGATAACTATATTTATCTATCATCTATAAGTGTAATGAAATAGACAAAAAGAAGTATAATCCATATAATTCTATGAAAAAAAGTATGCCAAAATGAATGACTGATTCATATTTTTCCGTACACTATCACCAGGATGAAAGAGAGCCCCAAGAGTTTATGGGAAAATGACACAGGTTATAGGGTTGAATTGTGCCCTCAAACCCCACGCACCCTCCACCAATTAATCTGCAGAAGTCCTAACTCCCAGAATCTCAGAATGTGCCTTATTTGGATACAAAGTTGTTTCAGATGTAATTACTTGAATTAAGATAATTTCTTTAGGCTGAGCCTTAATCCAATATGATTGGTGAAAAGGGGACATTTAGAGAGAGACAAGCATGAAGACAGTCATTGTGAAAATAAAGGCAGAGATCTGCACCCAACAGCTCCACAGACTACCAGCCAATCACCAGAAGGAAGAAGTATGATACTAAAGAGGTTCATTCACAGCGCTCAGGAAGAGCCGGTCCTGCCAGCACCGTGATCTAAGCTTTCCAGACCTGAGAAACATGAGACAATACATTTATGTGTTTCAAGCCACCCAGTTGCAGCACTTTGTTACAGCAGCGCTGGCCCCACTAATACGACGGGCAAGTTAAGAGTTGCAGAATGAAAACCTGTGGGAGAATCAATCTCAGGTCTCCTAGGTCATGAAGTCTTTGCATTTTGTTTCTCATCTGTCCCCAGGTCAGTAGGTGCCCAATATACTACTGGAGATCAGTGGAGAAATAACTCCAGAAAGAATGAAGGGATGGAGCCAAAGCAAAAACAATACCCAGCTGTGGATGTGACTGGTGATAGAAGCAAGGTCCAATGCTGTAAAGAGCAATATTGCATAGGAACCTGGAATGTCGGGTCCATAGATCAAGGCAAATTGGAAGTGGTCAAACGAGAGATGGCAAGAGTGAATGTCGACATTCTAGGAATCAGCGAACTCAAATGGACTGGAATGGGTGAATTTAACTCAGGTGACCATTATATCTACGATTACGGGCAGGAATCCCTCAGAAGAAATGGAGTAGCCATCATGGTCAACAAAAGAGTCCGAAATGCAGTACTTGGATGCAATCTCAAAAACGACAGAATGATCTCTGTTCGTTTCCAAGGCAAACCATTTAATATCACAGTAATCCAAGTCTATGCCCCAACCAGTAACGCTGAAGAAGCTGAAGTTGAACAGTTCTATGAAGACCTACAAGACCTTTTAGAACTAACACCCAAAAAAGATGTCCTTTTCATTATAGGGGACTGGAATGCAAAAGTAGGAAGTCAAGAAACACCTGGAGTAACAGGTAAATTTGGCCTTAGAATATGGAATGAAGCAGGGCAAACACTAATAGAGTTTTGTCAAGAAAATGCACTGGTCATAACAAACACTCTCTTCCAACAGCACAAGAGAAGACTCTATACATGGACATCACCAGATGGTCAACACCAAAATCAGATTGATTATATTCTTTGCAGCCAAAGATGGAGAAGCTCGATACAGTCAGCAAAAACAAGACCAGGAGCTGACTGTGGCTCAGACCATGAACTCCTTATTGCCAAATTCAGACTGAAATTGAAGAAAGTAGGGAAAACCACTAGACTATTCAGGTATGGCCTAAATCAAATCCCTTATGATTACACAGTGGAAGTGAGAAATAGATTTAAGGGCCTATATCTGATAGATAGAGTGCCTGATGAACTATGGAATGAGATTCGTGACATTGTACAGGAGACAGAGATCAAGACCATCCCCATGGAAAAGAAATGCAAAAAAGCAAAATGGCTGTCTGGGGAGGCCTTACAAATAGCTGTGAAAAGAAGAGAAGCGAAAAACAAAGGAGGAAAGGAAAGATATAAGCATCTGAATGCAGAGTTCCAAAGAATAGCAAGAAGAGATAAGAAAGCCTTCTTCAGCGATCAATGCAAAGAAATAGAGGAAAACAATAGAATGGGAAAGACTAGAGATCTCTTCAAGAAAATTAGAGATACCAAGGAAACATTTCATACAAAGATGGGCTCGATAAAGGACAGAAATGGTATGGACCTAACAGAAGCAGAAGATATTAAGAAGAGATGGCAAGAATACACAGAAGAACTGAACAAAAAAGAGCTTCACGACCCAGATAATCACGATGGTGTGATCGTGTGATCGTGATAGAGCCAGACATCCTGGAATGTGAAGTCAAGTGGACCTTGGGAAGCATCACTACGAACAAAGCTAGTGGAGGTGATGGAATTCCAGCTGAGCTATTCCAAATCCTGAAAGATGATGCTGTGAAAGTGCTGCACTCAATATGCCAGCAAATTTGGAAAACTCAGCAGTGGCCACAGACTGGAGAAAGTCAGTTTTCATTCCAATACCAAAGAAAGACAATGCCAAAGAATGCTCAAACTACCACACAATTGCACTCATCTCACACGCTAGTAAAGTAATGCTCAAAATTCTCCAAGCCAGGCTTCAGCAATATGTGAACCGTGAACTTCCTCATGTTCAAGCTAGTTTTAGAAAAGGCAGAGGAACCAGAGACCAAATTGCCAACATCTGGTGGATCATGGAAAAAGCAAGAGAGTTCCAGAAAAACATCTATTTGTGCTTTATTGACTATGCCAAAGCCTTTGACTGTGTGGATCACAATAAACTGTGGAAAATTCTGAAAGAGATGGGAATACCAGACCTCCTGATCTGCCTCTTGAGAAATTTGTATGCAGGTCAGGAAGCAACAGTTAGAACTGGACATGGAACAACAGACTGGTTTCAAATAGGAAAAGGAGTGTGTCAAGGCTGTATATTGTCACACTGCGTATTTAACTATATGCAGAGTACATCATGAGAAACGCTGGACTGGAAGAAGCACAAGCTGGAATCAAGACTGCGGGAGAAATGTTGATAACCTCAGATATGCAGATAACATCACCCTTATGGCAGAAAGTGAAGAGGAACTAAAAAGCCTCTTGATGAAAGTGCAAGAGGAGAGTGAAAAAGTTGGCTTAAAGCTCAACATTCAGAAAACAAAGATCATGCATCCGGTCCCATTACTTCATGGGAAATAGATGGGGAAACAGTGGAAACAGTGTAAGATTTTATTTTTAGGGGCTTGAAAATCACTGCAGATGGTGACTACAGCCATGAAATTGAAAGACGCTTACTCCTTGGAAGGAAAGTTATGACCAACCTAGATAGCATATTCAAAAGCAGAGACATTACTTTGCCAGCAAAGGTTCGTCTAGTCAAGGCTATGGTTTTTCCAGTGGTCATGTGTGGATGTGAGAGTTGGACTGTGAAGAAGGCTGAGCGCTGTGGAATTGATGCTTTTGAACTGTGGTGTTGGAGAAGACTCTTGAGAGGCCCTTGGACTGCAAGGAGATCCAACCAGTCCATTCAGAAGGAGATCAGCCCTGGGATTTCTTTGGAAGGAATGATGCTAAAGCTGAAACTCCAGTACTTTGGCCACCTCATGCAAAGAGTTGACTCATTGGAAAAGACTCTGATTCTAGGATGGATTGGGGTAGGAGGAGAAGGGGACGACAGAGGATGAGATGGCTGGATAGCATCACTGACTCTATGGACGTGAGTCTGAGTTAACTCCGGGAGTTGGTTATGGACAGGGAGGCCTGGCGTGCTGCGATTTATGGTGTCACAAAGAGTCAGACACGACTGAGCGACTGAACTGAACTGAACTGATGATAATAGGCATATTAACTAGAAATTCAATAAGAGATACTTACTGATTAGGACCTGATGGATATGAAGGTGCAGAGTAGGGTTTCCAAAGGAGTTGTTGGAGGTTATAAAAAAGGAGGAGGAGGAACTAAGCCATATGAAATCACCAAATCTCTACCTGGATAGAGTTGTTCATGGATTTCCTAAAGAGAAATCCTCACATCCAGATGAGGTGACAAATGCTTTTATTTCTTTGACACTAACTTGTCCTTTGATAAGGTGGGCAAATGTATCTGGGAAGGCTGAGAAACAGTCCAGTAAAATTCCATTTAGCATTCTGATCTAGGGTCATGAAGCAGTGTTTTTCTTGGCTGAGCCTGGCAGTCTGGAGGAGGTTCAGTCCTGTTCTGAGCTCCATTAGAACAGCCACAATGACTCTAACATCTTGACTGAAACAAGCTGAATAAAACCTCACACCAACTACTTAATGTTGTTGTCTTTACTTGATCCACTGAACCAATAGACTGAGAACACCTACATAAGAGGCTTTACTCCACTTTTCCAAAACTGGTGGGTCATTCTAGTTCTTACAGTAAGCTCTCATGGGTCACAAACTCAAAAAAAAAAAAAAAAAAAAGCAACCAGTAAAGTTTTTATGGCCAGAAAGGATATTTGATCCCAACTATTGGTTTATGGGAGAAGCAGTTCCAAGCTCAAAGTCCTTGCTGAGGTCGTCTGCATGACGAATACATACAGTGTTGTGTATCCAGTTATCTTTATCAAAATATGAAGGCATTGCATGCAAATGTCCTCTGCTCCAGCCTTCGCTTATGCATGATAGTATCCAAAATAAGACTCAATGGTCTCTGAAATGCATATTTTTGGAGGGGCCATGTTGGTAATTTCTGAGGTGTAGAAAAGGAACAGAGGTTAGAAAGCTGAGTTTATCTTGTTTTTGCTTTCCTCTTATTCTCTCACGCTGTCCAGTTACTTCATTGTATCCTTCAGTTAACACCACAGCTTACCCACTTTTCTTAAAAAGTTTGTCATGACTTCATCTATTGAATTTCATAATGACTCTCAGCCATGTAGGGCTGAGATAATGCAATTGTAAAAATGGTCATAAAAGAGGCTAGCATGGATTTAATCAGGAAACAAGGAGTCAAATGAGCTTAAAATAAGAACACACTAAATGACTCTAACACACTCTTATTATGTACTCTGTTTCACTTTTCTGCTCCAGTAATTTTGGATTGGATGCTGGTTATTATATGTGAAGATATGGAAGGTATCCAACCCCATCAACAAAGGTACTCCTTGGATGCTAGCCATTTTGTCATGTTATCATGATGCCCACAGATTGTGCAGCAGGCAAGGTCAATATCAAGGCCATTACAAAATAAACCTGGCTCCTGTGTTACAGTCTTGCCATTCAGAATCTGTATGAAACACCTGCTATTAGAATTATAAGCCAGATAATAACCATTATGAATTCTGTTTTGCATCTTTTATTTTATAACCTAAAAAATGTAACGAACAATCTATATTCTGGAAGAAGGAAATCCCTTTTCAGAGTCTGTACTATTTAAAAATGAAAAAAAAGAATGAAGTTGCTCAGTCATGTCTGACTCTTTGTAACCCCATGGACTGTAGCCTACCATGCTCCTCCATCCATGGGATTTTCCAGGCAAGAGTACTGGAGTGGGTTGTACTATTTAGAAGGCATTCAAATAAAAGCTTGAGTTTAGCAACTCTCTGAGCAAAGATACCTATGGGTACCTTATTTTTGACAAAGGAGGCAAAAATGTACAATGGGGCAAAGACAGCCTCTTCAATAAATGGTACTGGGAGAACTGGACAGCTACATGTAGAAGAATGAAATTAGAACACTTCCTAACGCCATACATAAAGATAGATTCAAAATGGATTAAAGACCTAAATGTAAGACCAGAAACTGTAAAACTCTTAGAGAATGACATAGGCAGATCACTTGATGACATAAATCAAAGTAAGATCCTCTATGACCCATATCCTAGAGTAACAGAAATAAAAACAAAAGTAAACAAGTGGGACCTGATTAAATTAAAAGCTTTTGTACAGCAAAGGAAACTATCAGCAAGGTGAAAAGAAAACTCTCAGAATAGGAAAAAATAATAGCAAATGAAACAACTGACAAAGAGTTAATTTCCAAAATATACTAGCAGCTTATACAACTCAATGTCAGAAAAACAAACAACCCAATCAAAAAGTGGGAAAAAGATCTAAACAGACATTTTTCCAAAGAAGACATACAGATGGCTAACAAACACATGAAAAGATGCTCAACATCACTCATTATTAGAGAAATGAAAATCAAAACTACAATGAAATATCACCTGCCACTGGTCAGAATCAGTTCAGTTTAGTTCAGTTCAGTCGCTCAGTCGCCATCATCAAAAAGTCTACCAACAATAAATGCTAGAGAGAATGTGGAGAAAAGGGAACACTTTTGCACTGTTCATGGGAATGTAAAGTGATACAGTCACTATGGAAGATGGTATGGAGATTTCGTAAAAAACTAAGAATAAAACCACCATATGACACAGCAATCCCACTCCTAGGCATATACCCTGAGGAAACCAAAATGGAAAGAGATACATGCATCCCATTGTTCATTACAGCACTGTTTACAATAACTAGAACATGGAAGCAACCTAGATATCCATCAACAGATGAATGGATAAAGAAATTGTGGTACATATATACAATGGAATATTACTCAGTGATAAAAAAAGGAATGCATTTGAGTCAGTTCTGATGAGGCGGATGAAACTAGAGCCTATTATACAGAGTGAAGTGAGTCAAAAAGAGAAACATAAGCATTATAGTCTAATGCATAATACAAAATCTAGGAAAAAGGTACTGAAGAATTTATTTACAGGGCAGCAGTGGAGAAACAGACATAGAGAACAGACTTTTGGACACGGGAAGACAGGTGGACAGGGTGAGGTGTATGGAAAGAGTAACATGGAAACTTAAATTACCATATGTGAAATAGATAGCCAACGGGAATTTGCTGTATGGCACAGGAAACTCAAACAGGAGCTCTGTATCAATCTAGAGGGGTGGGTGGAGCGGGAGATGGGAGGGAGGTTTAAAAGGGAGAGGATATATGTATACCTATGGCTGATTCATGTTGAGGTTTGACAGAAAACAACACAATTCTGTAAAGCAATTGTCCTTCAATAAAAAAATAAAAAGAATGTGAAATCAATTTGGTTCACACTGTTCTTGGAAAGATGAGCTCTTTGTTTTCCATCTTCTGATTATACTCATAGTTCAGGTAAAATGAGTGGAACATAAGAAGTAATGAGTAGCCCTTAAAATTAATATCACAGGAATATCTTAATATCTTACAGGAAAAACAACAAAACAAGAAAAATCCTGCAAACTGGCTTTTTGGGTAAGAGCTTAGAGATAAAAGTAAAAGTGAAATTCATCCAGGTAGCTAATTTAGGTTTATGATAATTAAATTTCTTATAACTTTTATAATTTTCAGTTTCTTCTTCTAAATAGTCTTTCATGTTATTAATCAAGTAATAATATAATTAAAATTCTTATTCAATATAAAGCAACCACTTAAAATGGAAGAGGGTAACTTTATTATTTATTTATTCACTTATTTATTTTTACATTGTAGTCAAAATAAAACACAAAAATTATATTTCCTTTGATAAAAAATAAGTTCACTGCAGCATCATAACTCTTGGCTAACTTTATTCTTAAATGTTTTTTTTTCACTATTAATAAATATTTGCCTGGTAGAAATAACTCATCAGGTTAACACATTATAAACATGATTTGCAAAAAGTGTATGAAGACATTTTTTTCACTGACTGGTAGAACCACAGTCCTTGAATTATCAAGAGCATTTTAAATAGACAACAAAACAACGGACTGGGTCACATTTATTATATAATTTAATATATATATTTAATTATAATTTATTATAATTCTTATTTTTAAAGTATTTAGTTCACTTATTGTTAATTTAACATAAGGATAGGTTTTATAACTTTGAATAAATCAAGATGACATGTAAAGTGAACATTTATTTGTTACCATAGAAGAATGTAATGACTGACAGTGGAAGTCACTTCATAACATAGCGTCAGCAAGTTCAAAACTAAATGCTATTCCCTCCCTTGTACACAGCTCTCCTGAAATACAGATCCAAAGCCAGGAGATAGAGATAAAAGCAAAAGGCAAATTCATCGATTTGCTACATATATGGCTTCCATAAATTTTAACCTTCTCCTTTACCTGTAAATAAGTAATTTTTTAAGTTAAATGCTCAGCTGTAGGTATGGCTTACCTCAGTTTCTTGTGGTAATGATGCCTATGCTCGAAAGTGAAAGTGTTAGTTACTCAGTCGTGTCCAACTCTTTACAACCCATGGACTGCAGCCCACTAGGCTCCTATGTCCATGGAATGCTCCAGGCAAGAATACCTATGCTCAAAGTCATTTTAAAATTATCAATTTATCTTTATCCTATTCATGTTTTTAGTTCTATCCCACTGCAAATAATAAGATAAGCTCCCATTTTGTTTCTAAAGAGGAAAACAAGCCCTTAGCTATCAGGCTTTTTCTAGCTAAAAGTTATAAATAGAACTATATTTGCAATTTTCATATATCTCCTTAGAAACATTCCAGCTTTGAGTATGTGAAATGTTTATGTTCTTTCATAAAGTTTTCCAAAAATTATTGCCCAGAATGGAAACATCTTTTCCAATAAATATTTTAAATGCAACATAAATGTACTTCACAAACAATGATTTAATTCTATAGTGTTGTGGGATATTACTGGGTATGTGAGCTGGCCCCTGATGGTCAAAGCATTCTTTACTGTCTGAAGTAGTGACAGAACAATAGCCACACAGAAAGACTGATTTGTGCATCTCAGTGTTACAGCCTGGCTGCTCTGTTGCCACCACACAAAGATTAAGCAGACAGCACAGTAATTTGGGGGGAACTAAGGGAAATAATCCACTTAGAATGTAAGCAAAAACTTATGTAAACATTTGTTCTTTCCGTTCAGGTAGCATGCTAGGCAATGAGATATGAATATGAATAGTACATAAGCCTTTCCTTGAGTAATTCATGATTATATAATCGTAAAAATATAAGAATAAATGTAGTGTGACAGGCCAATTAAGAAATAACATGTGCAAAGTATAGCAATACATAATTACTGTTATGGAAGTGGGGTGATTACCTCTCTTTTGAATGTAAGAGAAAGTTTCTCAGAAGTGGTGGCTGAGCACATGGGGATTTATTCATCCTTTTATCAAATAGTCATGGAGCACTGTCATGGTTTAATTTGTGTTCCCCAAAGAGATGTTAATGTCTGAACTCCTGGTATCTATGAATGTGACCTATTTAGAAATAAGATCTTTACAGACACAATCAGGTTAAGATGAGGTCATTATTGTGAGTCATAATCCACTGTGAGAAAAGGAAAATTAGGACATACATACAGAGGGAATACGGTCTAGTGAATACAGAGATTGATTGGAGTTCTGCTCCCATAAGTCACTGAATGCCTGGAGCCACCAGAAGCAACAGCCAAGGATGGATCACCTACCAGAGGTTTGAAAAGGGACCTGGTCCTGTCGACATCCTGACTTTAGATTTCTAGCCTCCAAACTGTGAAAGTAGATTTCTGTTGTTTAAGCATTCAACTCAGGATGTAGGGGCTTGTTATAACAGCCCTAGGAAACTAATACAAGCATCTACTACAGACAACACAAAAAGAATATTACTCAGGAGACACTGCTAGAGATTATCATAGTAAGTAAAAGTAAGTCAGAAAGAGAAAAACAAACACCATATGATGTCATTTACATGTAGAACCTAAAATAGGGCACAAATGAACCTATCTACAGAAGAGAAACAGATTCATAGAGAATAGACTTGCAGTTGCCAAGGGGGTGTGGGAGCAGAGGGATGGACCGGGAGTTCGGGGTTCGTAGATGCAAATTACTACCTTTAGAATGGATAAACAACAAGGTCCAAATGTACAGCACAGGAAGCTCTATTCAATATACTGTGATAAACCATAATGGAAAATAATATTTTTTAAAAAGAATGTAAAAAAGTATATCATTCAGGAAACAGTAGTGAAAATAACAAAGACTCAAGATGCTCGTAGGTTGTCATGGGCAATGAGAATAATATAAAGCAAACAGAACTTATGAAGGAGTGTTGTTGGGTGGGAGCATTGGAAATGATTTGATCTCAGCATAGAAAAAAGTGGGGTGATGAGGCTGGTGAGGAAGGCAGGACCAGACCATAAAAACTCTTCTATGTATTTATGAAGAGTTTGGAGTTAATCTATTTTTAACAACAGTATGGTTTAAGTTAGGGAATTAGTGATGTGTTTATACTTTAAGTAGGTCTCTCTGATGGCAAGGTAATCTATTTGCTCTGGGCAGTAACAGAGGAAAGAGACCAGTTTGGAAGCTACAGGAATAGGCCTGGAAAGAGAAAATGAGGATCTCAGTGGTGGTCGTAACAAGGAGTTTCAAGTCAAATTGATTCCAAACTTAGAACAATATAAAATAGGTTGTGGGGAACTCATTTTCTTTATTATCTTCTCAAATATTGTTTAAGGCAATGTGTTAATAAAAAAACAACATCCTCAAAAATAGATAAAATGTTAAGTAAAGTTTAGTCCTTCCATTTAGAAATCAATAATGTAGAGATGACATAGATACACACATACATAAACATGTTGCGTCCCTCTCAGTGTGGGAGTCAAAGACAAATCTGCTGCTTGAAATGCTGGACTAAGATCTGGCAGATGTCAGCATCCTATGTGAGTCTCAAAGCAGAAAGAGAGACTTCACAAAGGGACCGTCCTTAAATCCTGGTTCATCTGGGCATTTGCAGTTCACTCTGACTTAGGGTTTGGTTTTGACAAACTTACAATCTTCCAAAGCTGTTGTGTTTTTTAAAAAAACATTAAAATAGGCATAAGCAACAAATCTCTCCTTGGCATTTTCTCACATTAAATCTAAACAGTAAGAAAATTCCTCTTGCTTTATTTTCCCTCCATAATCGGAAAAGTGAGTGTTAGTCTCTCACTCATGTCCAACTCTTTGCGACCCCTTGGACTGTAGCTTAAAGGCTGCTTTGTGCATGGAATTCTCCAGGCAAGAATACTGAAGTGGGTAGCCATTCCCTTTTCTGCTATGTAATCTAACAGATGGATGGATTTATGTGCACGTGACTTTGGAAGAGGCAAGAAAAGAACTTTGATGGAAGCAAACTTCCACTGGACTACAGCAACTGGACTCTGGGTTCACAGTGCTTACCCTCCCCTTGGTCAGAATAACTGAACCTACTTAACAGTCAGTCAGTACATGGAGGTTAAGAGCTATGCTCAGACCCATCTTGTTCAACAATAATGCTAACAATAATGATAATGGCTAATGAATATTGAGCCCTTATCATATGCCAGGATCCATGCTATAAACTCAATGCATTATCTTATTTGATCTACTCAGGAAACCAATAAGTAGGCTGTAAACTTATTCTCATTCTACTGATAAAGAAATCATACCTCAGGGAAGATAAACAATTTTTCCAAGTGGTGAATTGAGGATTTCAATGTATTTTTAATTATTAAGCTATTACAGTCAATCATAGGTACCAAATGTCTATGATATATGTGTGTATGTATATGTGTTTGTGTGTGTGTGTGTGTGTGTGTGTGTGTGTGTGTGGAGTAGGGGAGAGAAAGAGAAGAGGGGAGGAAGTGAGGAAGGAGAGAAAGAGAAAATAAATTAATGGGCTTGTGGCAAGATTTTGCAGGGACAAAATTCAAATTCAGCTCCATCTCTGCTATGCTACCTGGGACAATTTACCTCATCTCCATTGACTTCAGGGTTTCCCTGATGGTTCAGTGGTTAAGATTCTGTCTGCTAATGCAGGAGTTGTGGGTTTGATCCTTGATCCAGGAAGATCTCTTGGAGAAGGAAATGGCAACCCACTCCAGTATCCTTGCCTGGGAAAATCCCATGGACAGAGGAGCCTGGAAGTCTACAGTCCATGGGGTCACAAAAGGGTCAGATATGACTTAGTGACTAAACAACAATAGACCTCAGAATGCAAAATGGAGAAAATAAGTAGTATCTCCTTTGAATGGAGATGGAAAAATTAAGAGTTACTTTAGGAAACTGCACAGAAAGCAGGGAGAGAGCACTATGGAGCTAGTGTCATCATTTTCTTCAATTTTATCATCATCATTCTAAGCAGTTACTCATCACTCTAGATATTTAAATCAGAGTTGAACAAATACACAGCAGGGTATTATAAAAAAGGATTCACAACCTGGATAGGTAATTGGGTAAGATAACCATTATCCTGTGAGTTACAATCTGTGATCATATCAGTCCGGGAAATGCTACATAACATATTCCCTTCTTGAAATTTCAAAATGTTTACATTATGTTGCTCCCCAAATTTTCCCGACCTGCATAAGAGACTTAAAAGAAAAGGGTCAACCATATCTGATTCCCAAGTCGAGCCAAGAAACATACTATACTAAGTCAAATATTGGGGACCCTCTTTCCCTAAAAAGGAAAAAGAAGACCACAGTTTAAAAATTCTGAAATAACTGGTACCCATGACACTAGAACACAACAGCATTGAATTGAGAAAAGAGGGGACACATACAAAAGACATGGAACCAGGTCCATTATAAATCAGCAATCCAGAATGACAAAATTCCTAACATTCTTTGAAGATATAAAGAAATGTCTATCTAGTCTGCCTTCTGTCTTTCAGGGTTTCCCATTTTTCAGATAGGGCTATTACACTGTACAGAGTAATTTATTTAGTCTAATGTCAATAGGATAAAAAGAGTTAAAAAAAAAAAGAAAGAAATGATAGAGCACACATGATCAGTATTGAAATCAGGGCATGCTTAATTTGGTAATAATCCACGCTGTTAGCAAATGACTCCTCAGACTGGCCATTTCACTAGATGTCCACGGGTGTGAAGTGAGAATATTTACTTAGCTCACAGAAGTGATACCCAAATAAACTAATTAAAGTTTGCAAACTATTCTGAAATGTCGTATGCTCCAAGAGTGGTAAGTATCATTACTATTCAAATTAATATCAAATCTCACCTGTTCACAAAGCTATATAAATGTAAAATAGACTCATTTCATTTTCTTCATCTATTTTCTGCTTCCAATCTTCAACATCTGATCCTAGGGCTCTTTAATATTTTATCCAAATGTCTTAAAGAATCAAAGGAGAAAAAACAGATCCCTGAAGGGGACAAACACCAATGCAACCCCTAACGTCATCACCAAGGCTGAGATAAGGCAATATCCAAATTTCACATAAAAAAATGAAGGGGTGCTTTGGAATAATTTGACTCTATTTTCTCTAACACTTTTTTTGGTCTCTTTCATCTTTCTTTAAAAAAAAAAAAAAAACATTGTTGGAGTATAGCTGATTTACAATGTTGTATTAGTTTCTGCCATATAGCAATGAAACACTTATACATAAACATATATGACTCTTTTTAGAATCTTTTCCCATATAGGCTATTACAGAATATTGAGTAGAGTTCCCTGTGCCATACAGCAGGTCCTTATTTGTCATCTACTTCATATATAAAACGTCACGTGTATATGTCAACCCCAATCTCCCAATTTACCCACCCCCCCACCTGCTGGTAACCATAAATTTCGTTTTCTATTGATACATCTATAACTCTGTTTCTGTTTTAGAGACAAGTTCATTTATACCCTTTTTTTTTCTTTACATTCTGCATATAAGTGATTATTCCTCTTTCTCTGTCCAACTTACTTCACCCAGTACTTCTATAAAAACACAACAGACTGAAGAAAGGGAATGATAATTTTATTTAAATTGATGTTATGAGACAGATAATGCCACTAAATCCTCACTAAACCCCATGGAGCTGATACTCTTATAATTCACCAGCCAATGAGAAAACCGTACCTCAGAGAGGTTATACACTGTTCCCAAGGTCATGTAGCTAAATCAGTTCTGCTCAGTTCACTTGCTCAGCTGTGTCTGACTCTTTGCGACCTCATGGACTGCAGCATGCCAGGCTTCCCTGTCCATCACCAACTCCTGGAGCTTACTCAAACTCAATCCATTGAGTCAGTGATGCCATCCAACCATCTCATTCTCTGTTGTCCCCTTCTCCTCCTGCCTTCAATCTTTCCCAGCATCAGGGTCTTTTCCAAGAAGTCAGTTCTTCGCATCAGGTGGCCAAAGTATTGGAGTTTCAGTTTCAGCATCAATACTTCCAATGAATATTCGGACTGACTTCTTTTAGGATTGACTGGTTGGATCTCCTTACAGTCCAAGGGACTCTCAAGAGTTTTCTCCAACACCATAGTTCAAAAGCATCAATTTTTCAGTGCTCAGCTTTCTTTATAGTCCAACTCTCACATCCATACATGACTACTGGATAAACTATAGTTTTGACTAGATGGACCATTGTTGGCAAAGTAATGTCTTTGCTTTTTAATATGCTGTCTAGGTTGGTCATAAATTTTCTTTCAAGGAGCAAGCATCTTTTAATTTCATGGCTGTGGTTACCATCTGCAGTGATTTTGTAGCCCAAGAAAATAAAGCCTGCCACTGTTTCCATTGCTATTCCATTCCATCTATTCACCATGAAGTGATGGGACTGGATGACAAGATCTTAGTTTTTTGAATATTGAGTTTTAAGCCAACTTCTTCACTCTCCTCTTTCACTTTCATCAAGAGGCTCTTCAGTTCTTTGCTTTCTGCCATAAGAGTGGTGTCATCTGCATATCTGAGGTTGTTGATATTTCTCCAGGCAATCTTGATTCCACCTTGTACTTCATCCAGCCTGGCATTTCACATGATGTACTCTGCATAGAAGTTAAATAAGCAGGGTGACAGTATACAGCATTGACCTACTCCTTTCCCAATTTGGAACCAGTGTGATGTTCCATGTCCAGTTCTAACTATTGCTTCTGCATACAGATTTCTCAGGAAGCAGGTAAGGTGGTCTGGTATTCCCATCCCTTGAAGAGTTTTCCACAGTTTGTTGTGATCTACACAGTCAAAGACTTTGGCATAATCAATAAAACTAAATCAAGTGGTGACAAAAGGTTTAAATCCCAATAGTCTAATTTCAAAGGTAAGATTTTAACCAGTAATAAATGCCCCCTCTGCTGAACCTACCCGTAGGCCGCAGGTGTAAGGCCTTGCACCAAGACTACAGAAGCAGAGCCCAGAACCAAGGTCACCCCTAAGGATGACTGAGTGCCTTTGTAATCATTGCCAAAGGTACCCTTCATCATCACTGATCAGGCTTCCTGACCCCAAATGAGGCAAAAGGACCCACCCTGGCACTCACCCTATAGCATGCTAACCAATCACCTAAACAACCTTCCAGCAGGAGTCTGCTTTCTTTTCAGGCTCTAAAAATTGGCTACTAACCCATGAAAAGCATCGACTCTCCCTTGTCTGTTAGGAGGTCAGCTCACTGCACTGACAGTGTCCACATTGTCTCTGCTCTTGCTTCTTAGTAAACTCATTCCCTTCTGAAATGCTGTGTTTGGAAATTCTTTTCCAACCTGTGCTTGGACTGCCTCAACACCCTCCACAATATTTCACTTTATAAACATCTGCCTCATGGCCTTAACCAATAATTTACACCAATACAGTAATTAGGTAGCAAAACTAAAAGAGGCCTGTCACACTCTGGCTACAATGCTCTCCTTTTTCAGATAAGGATGCTGAGGTCAACCACATTAATAAAATTCACTATCCAAAGTGCTATCAGAAGTTAGTAGCAAAAGTGGCAACAGAATCCAGAACTTGTAAACTTACGATGTTTCCCCCTACAGTAGGCAGAGCTGCCCATTTCTTGAAGAATTTAACCCATAATAAAAACCATTTGGAGAGAAGGAAGGAAGGGAGGGAGGGAAGGAGGGAAGAAAGGAGGGTAGAAAAGAAGGAAAGGAAAGAAAGAAAGAGAAGTAAAAAAAAAATGGGCTATATAATCTGATTATTAGAAAAAACTGCCTGAATCTTTTATGTTGCTTGGGCTATTATTATTATGATTCCATTTGTATGATCATATATCATACTTTTGTTGTATAAGAAAATACACTTGTCCCTATATGGAGGGTAAGTACAAGAAGCTCAAGAAATTCATCTGCCCTCATTTAATTATGACAGTGGAAAGAAAAACTGTTCATGTGTGGAGAGTGATGGTCATTGAATAAAGTGCCTTATATTGAAAAGTTGATGGAACTGTAGTGTAACATTTCCATTCCCCTACTATCAATAATAAAGGGTGGCACTCTTACAAAACACCAATAAAAATAATGCAAATTCTCCTCTTACTAAGACAGATACAAGAGGCAGGAAAGGAGGAAATAATGCCACTACTGAAATTATTTGTAATTCTTTACTTCCAAAAAGGAAAAAGAAGCTGAACCTAAACTCTTAAGTTTCCACCTGCCTTATCTGAATATTTAGCCTCATTTCTCTTATATAAGACATAAATTAGCTGTTTTATCTGATACACCATGCAGAAGGCCAATGGGCAGAAGAACTGATAAGCATACTCTCTTGCCCAATGCCTAGCACACAGGTTGCTCCCAAAACATTCTGAATGTGAGAATAAACGAGTGTAGCAAAGATTGCTGCCTGTCCACCAAGATCCATTTAGCTTTTTTCCAGGATACTATTCTAGATGCTATTTCTCAGCTTCCCATACACAGCCAAAGAAGGCCATGTGACTGAAATCCAAACAAGGTGAACAAAAGAAACTATAAAGCCTCTCTCTAGCTGCTCGATGCTCTTTCGTTCACCTTACTGACGGGAAATGTGAGGCCCAGAAATATCCTAAAGGCAGGCACATATGAAAGAGGCCGTGTCCTCATCTGCCTCAATCCCTGAACAACTATGTAGATAGGATGACCACCAATCTCTCTAAGTCCTGGACATGGAACCACCCTGGATTTCTACAAACTTGAGAACTAAAACTCTGTTACTGAGTCAACGCGTTTTGAGTCCATTTGTTGCACATCTTTATTCTGTTTAAAGAAATACAATGTATAGTCACAGAATCCAAGCCCCAATCACACTGTGGTATCTAGGTTTCACACTATACATTTGTGATAACAAAACACAAATAACGAAAGAGCTCACAACTGCTCCCTTTTGCACAGATGACGCAAAAAGCCATGTTGCTGTTGTCTGATCGCCAAGTCAAGTCTGACTCTTTGAGACCCTATGGACTGTAGACCACCAGGCTCCTCTGTCCATGGGATTTCTAAGGCAAGAAACTGGAGTGGGTTGCCATTTCCTTCTCCAGGTTTCCTGACTGAAGGATTGAACTTGTGTCTCTTGTACTGGCAGGCAGAGTCTTTACTGCTGAGGTACCTGGGAAGCACAATAGCTGGTGGGAGCTCACTTTTCTACTAACACTTTCCTTTAGAAAAAGACCTTTGTGTTGGCATTTTTTTTTATTATTAAAAATATTTTAAAATTTTTATGCAGATGTATGTACTATAAATATTCTAGGGAGCTTCTGTTTTACGGTCTTCTTAGCTGTAATGCAGGTCTTTCTTCAAAAAGATCAACTCAAACCTAAAATTAGTGTGCTGGTGGACAAAGACAATGAAACCTGCCTGACCTTTCCTGTGAAAGTATTATGTTCCCAGAGAGGAAAGCTTTACCAGTGTACAGGGACAACATATCTCTCGGTGACTTAACAACCTGTGTGTGGGTGAAGGAGATAGAGAGAAAGAGTGTGCCTTGCAGGTACGACCCATCATTCTATTAATACTCTGTATAATAAAAAACAGTTCAAGGTGGCATTTATATTAAAGTCAGTGTGCTCCGCATGCCATTTGCATCTTCTCTGATAGTGGAGGTATCAGAAACACTAATAATGCCTTACTGTTAAAAAAATACAGAAAGATTGGATATTATATTTTGAAACTGACATGAGAAGAGCTGTTGGTCATTTTCTGTGTTAATACAGCAGGTGTCTTGACACCATCTCAGACCCACAGACTGATAAGAAGTCCATGCACGGTCAGCATACAACCAAAGTTGACGCAGAAAGCAGACACTAGCAGCTGAAATGTTACGGTGCATTAAATGTTAGCCATATATCTTTTTTTTTTTTTTTTACATACAAATGCCTCCTTCCACTTTATAGAACTATAGAACTTTATAGAAACTTAGAAAACACAAAACTGAGCGATAAGGATTCTCAAAGTTGCTGTTACTGTTTAGTGGCTAAGTTGTGTGCGCCTCTTTGTGACCCCATGGACAGCAAGAATATTGGTGTTGGTTCCCATTTCCTTCTGCAGGGAATCTGATCAACCCAGGGATCGAACCCACATCGCCTGCATTGCAGGCTGATTCTTTACCACAGAGCCACCAGGGTTCCTTACCATTCTCAAGGTAAAAAGACCTAAAAACAGTGTGGACTGTGGACTGTGCTTCATCCATCCCAAATACCTATTTTTATCTCAAAGAATGCCTAGTGATATACAAGTACCTACACTTAAAAGCCCACTTCAAATATCACCACCTCTTTGAAGTCTTCCCTGACTTTCTCCTGTCTTTCCCTGTCCAAAGAAGAAAGGTAATCTGCCTTTCATGTGCTCCTATCAAAAAATAAATCACCAGTGTTCATCATCATCATCACCATCATTAACATGAAATGCAAAATTACTAGGAACATAAAATAGGCAAATGTTCTTATCTGGATGAGAGAATGTATAATTAGAATTATTCTATTTGCATTAAATAGTTCAATAGAAACAGTTAGAAGAACACTGTGAAACAGGATATCAATTTCCATCTGATGCATGGATTACTAGCATCTTCAAACTTAAGAGTGGAGCCCCTCAACACAGTCCTGGGACTCCAAGACTTCCTGTCACTCTGGAACAGAAGAATAAGTGGTTATCTCACATTTTCTTAGCTTTCATGAGATGTAGAATATAGCTTTCGTAGAAAGTGGGCTACCCTTACATGCTTCAATAAACAGCAAAGTAAGAAGAAAAAGGAAAATACACCCAGTATTAACCTGAAAGTGAACAGCAGAGGTTTTGCAAAACCAGCTGTTCTTTTTCTTTCTTTTTCAATTGATGTATGTCAGGCTGGTGTAAAAGGGGCGAGTTGAACATCTGGACCAAAACCAAGGCGTTTAACATTTTCAAGCAATTCACAGGCATGGATGATTTACGATGCTATTCTGAGATTTTATCATGTGTCCTCTCAACTTTATGAAATGTGGACGGGCACATAGACCTGGTGACACTTCATGACATAAAACAGCGGTTGGAGACTGATAAAGGAGAAGAAAAAGAAGAGTCATTTTTGTTTGGACATGTTACAAACAGAGCAGGCCCCCGGGAAGATGAGTTGAATTCTGCTCCAGCCACAGCGCATTTCAGCCCTGGACAGGAGCTTTGTGCTTTAGCAATCATGGGCTTTTTCTATCTCCAGAAAAAGTGGAAAAGGATCTGTGGCTTAACTGATGTACCACTGTGGCCTTTTTCACTAGAGAACCTGAGCAGTAATATTACTGAGCACTGAAAAGCCTTAAAGAAAATAAGGCCTCTGTGATAAACATTTTATCTACAAAATGACCCATCTAATTCAGTTTTGACAAAAAAGAAAAAAAAAACAGTAAAAAAGAAAAAAGAAAGCAAAAACAAAGACGTGAAGATGGGGAAGGTAGGATGGCTTTTTGACATATCAAGGAAAATAAAAACAGCATGACAGTTTGCCAAAGATTAAGCTTGTTTATAAATCATTTGTCTAACAGGCATTCCCTGTAAGAAGATAATGCCCCTAGGTAGCAATTTCTATTTTGTGGCAACAATATGCCATATATTTAGAAATACTAGAAACTGTCTACTGTCATCAACTTGTTGATTAGTTTCAGACAATATGCAGACTCATTAAACCTTTTATAACTGGAACAGATTTGCACCATGACTGTTTAAGATAACACATTCTATGTATACTGTCAGATGGATTTTTATTTCTTAAAGTGTATCACTTCATTTAACCATAATCACTATATTTTGAATTTGCTCAAATAAGCAATAGGCCTTGGCATAAAATGTTATCCTATGTTTATATACAGGTCTAGTATTTTAGACAAGTTATTTGTCTTCTCATTTATTTTATCAATATTTCAACTGGTGACACTTGATTAGTATCAGAGCACAAAGAATATGATATTTTATTTCATCATTAGATAAAAATTGAAACATTCATTTATATTTTCTGTATTTATGAGAGTTTTGGCATTCAGACTTTTTAATTTCCTCATGGTCAATCATGTTTAATGACTAAAGCATAAATATTTTATTGCTTCTAGTAATTACCTCTCATTAGGAACATAGGCTTCTTCTTTTTTTTTTTTTTTGCAAAGAAACCCTGGACTTTAGAATGGTCCATCAGGAATATGTGATGTTCTTCTTTACACAGAGATATGAGACAAGGGCACGAGATTTCTAGTTATGTGGCAGTGCAACAGGCTCCACTGTACCTACTCTGTAAATAATATTGGGTAATTAAATATTCACTAGCAACATTTTTAAGTTAAACTCTTTAACATCAATAACTGATATGACCTCAAAAGAGAAAAGAACAACTCTTCTTTCTAGATTGTTGCTCAGTTGCTCCATCATGTTCAACTCTTTGCAACCCCATGCACTGTATCCCACCAGGCTCCTCGGTCTATGGGATTTCCCAGGCAAGAATACTGGAGTGTTGCCATTTCCTTTTTTGGGGGTTTTCTCAACCCATGTCTCCTGCACTGGCAGGCAGATTCTTCACCACCGAGTCACCAGGGAAGTCCTTTCTAAATACTAGAGCTAAACTGCCTCAAGAAACATGGAAGTCAACCTTGTATATGTATAAGGATTTTAAGGGAGCTGAGTGACATTCTAGGCAGAGCCTAGCTCCATCTAGAAGCCAGGGATGGGAATCCTGGATGTCCCTCCCAGGCCAATCTACCTTGTGACCTATAGACTGAAGACTGTAAATGACAGTCTTTGAGTATCACCCTCGGCCTCAGGAATCCATCTTCCTTTGCTGAATTAGACACTTAGCCTACACAAGAACCCTTTCCCTCAGGGCTTCTAAAATAGAGCTGCTTAATTATGTGTGCCACACAGCCCAGAGAACAAAAGTCCTAATCATAGCAAAGAAATCATTATTATTGATTAAAATGTCATTTCAGTCAGAGATCAGGAACCCCCCAAAATCATTTTTTGCTTTCCAAATTAAACATAAAAAGTTTAAACTGTAAGTAAAATGCCATTCTGGGCTATTGCAACGAATTTCCAATAATAGTATCTGCTTTGCAGTGGTTCAAAAACACTGTCTTAATTAGGGTGACCTTTAAAGAGCTTTTCTACAACTGAAATCCTTTAAAATTCTTCTGCATATCTGATCTGATCTGATCTGATACTACATTCACATGCTATCTGCCCAAATATAATTATAAAAGCTTTAAAATCACAACTTAATATTTGTTTTAGATGCCAATTACTATTTTGTCCTTCTGTCAAACATTCAGTTCAGTCACTCAGTCGCTGTCCAGCTCTTTGCGACCCCGATTGGGGGCAGGAGAAGAAGGGGACGACAGAGGATGAGATGGCTGGATGGCATCACTGACTCGATGGACATGAGTCTGAGTGAACTCCGGGAGTTGGTGATGGACAGGGAGGCCTGGTGTGCTGCAATTCATGGGGTCGCAAAGAGTCGGACCTTTGTTGGCAAAGTAATGTCTCTACTTTTTAATATGCTATCTAGGTTGGTCATAACTTTCCTTCCAAGGAGTAAGCGTCTTTTAATTTCATGGCTGAAGTCACCATCTGCAGTGATTTTGGAGCCCCCCAAAATAAAGTCTGACACTGTTTCCACTGTTTCCCCATCTATTTCCCATAAAGTAATGGGACCAGATGCCATGATCTTCATTTTCTGAATGTCGAGCCTTAAGCCAACTTTTTCACTCTCCTCTTTCACTTTCATCAAGAGGCTTTTTAGTTCCTCTTCACTTTCTGCCATAAGAGTGGTGTCACCTGCATATCTAAGGTTATTGATATTTCTCCCAGCAATCTTGATTCCAGTTTGTGCTTCTTCCAGCTCAGCGTTTCTCATGATGTACTCTGCATAGACGTTAAATAAGCAGGGTGACAATGTACAGCCTTGACGTACTGTTTTTCCTATTTGGAACCAGTCTGTTGTTCTATGTCCAGTTCTAACTGTTGCTTCCTGAACTGCATATAGGTTTCTCAAGAGGCAGGTCCTGTTCAAGCTGGTTTTAGAAAAGGCAGAGGAACCAGAGATCAAATTGCCAACAACCGCTGGATCATTGAAAAAGCAAGAGAGTTCCAGAACAACATCTATTTCTGCTTTATTGACTATGTCAAAGCCCTTGAGTGTGTGGATCACAGTAAACTGTACAAAATTCTGAAAGAGATGGGAATACCAGACCATCTGACTTGTTAAACATTAGATTTCTTTTTAGGAGCCATCAAAAGATACAACATTTTAATACATCCTTATACTAGGTTTGAATTAGACTAACTGCTAAAAATTGTGCTCTTGGAGTAAGGGTGGAGTATACAAAATGCAGAACTTGCTTCAAGATACCAAGCAAATATTAAGCAGTATATCTGTTTGGAAGTGTTTAGCAGATATGGCATATACAATTATCTAATTCTTACTTTGGTTTCCAGTGTTAATAAAACACTTCTACATACTTTAATTCACTTGGAAATTACAGCATTCCTGGGAAGAACAAAAACAGTCTTCTATTTTAGGGATGAGGACATAGGTTCATGTAAAGAAACCTGGTTCATCTCTAAGTCTTTATTTCATCAGCAAATATCCTCAAGGTATAAGACTCTGCCTGAGCCACGTAGGGCCTAAGTCACAGCACGTCTGATGTTCACTAAAGATCAACATTACTTCCTTGTCTGTAATCACTGGATGAACCTTTGAGATTAAGTCCTCTAACCTCAGTGCTTTCCTATCTTAAAAAATTGGGGGTTGGGAAGGATTAGAAATAAAGTGATTTTTCCAAGATCAAACAATTTTTTAGCACCTACCTGACACTAGACCCCAGATCTTTCAACTCCCATTCAACTGTTCTTCCTATCATCTTCTGCCTGTTTTGTCCTCAAGAAATGAATACCTAAAAACTTTCTGGTCAGACTCTAAATGCCAGCAAGCTAGTCCTGAAAGACATTGGAACTGTCTTTAGGAACTTTTTTTTTTTTTCTTTCTAAATACATTTTTTTAGAAGATACTAATGATTGGAACCTGATGTCTAATTTCAGCTATGTCTCTCATTTCGAGTTTTTGAAGGATGGATCAGATCAGATCAGATCAGATCAGTCGCTCAGTCATGTCCGACTCTTTGTGACTCCATGAATCGCAGCATGCCAGGCCTCCCTGTCCATCACCAACTCCTGGAGTTCACTCAGACTCACGTCCATCGAGTCAGTGATGCCATCCAGCCATCTCATCCTCTGTCGTCCCCTTCTCCTCTTGCCCCCAATCCCTCCCAGAATCAGAGTCTTTTCCAATGAAGGATAATACACTTCCTCTATGGACCCATCAGCATAGCATATGTCACATTTTTAATAAATAAGCAAGATTATCCAAGTTAGCTATACTGTTACTGTACTCTAGATTCTGTATCCAGTCACATACTTCCAGGCACAAGGTTGTATCAATCTTTGTACTTATTAATCACATAAAACCATTATTTTCAAAATTCATCACACAATGATTGTATTTTTGTGCACTCTGCAGGAGTTAAAAATCATTTATGCTTCAGTCTTGTAAGTTTTAAGCCTCTGAAGCATATGTCCTCAATAAAAGTAAACAGATAAGGCTACTCCAAGTACTTGTCATTACACCACCAAGTGTTTAACAAAAGATTATAATGAGAATGGTCATGTCATGTAACTTTCTTACTCTAGATGGAAGCACAAACTTTTATTACTGTATTATTGTTTATACAAAGAACATGACTGTTTATTTTAGTGAGATGAAATTGTTCTCCTCTAAACCAAACAGCACAAACTAATCAGATGCTGCATTTAATCTGGTTTTAATTCCACCACCAAAACATATTTGTATACTTAGAGGGTTTGGCCAACTGCTGTATTATAAATATTACAACTACAAGCACTTGATTATTTAGTCTGTTTCCCAATCATCACCTGTCAAAGGAAATTATTTAATGGAAATCAGCATCGCATTAGCTTTGAGCATTCTAAGGACTTTAGGGGAAAATTTAATAGATGTGAGCACTAAAATTTTTCCAATTTTTGTTTTTTTTTTTTGTTAATGCATTCATTCATTCAAATGTACACATTACATGACTACCATGTGCAATGCACTGAGAATACAATCCTTAGCACAAAATCAAACTACATAAATATGTTCCCTATTTTCATGCATCTTAGCCTAGTGGGGGAACATAAAACATAATGACAAAACCAACAAAAATCTTCATTAATTTATTCAACAAGTATTTATAAGAGCCTACATTGTGAAGGGTAGTATTCTAGATATTTACGTGACATCAGTGATCAGACAAAAATCAATGCCCTCTTTGTAGACATCTTCCAGGATGCAGGGACAGATGCTATCAAAGTGAAGAAGGGTGAAGAGAATGCAAACCATTGGAGTCGAGGGCTATAACATTAGAAAGCATGTTCAGTCAGGCAGTTTAGTTACTCAGTCATGTACGACTCTTTGCCACCCCATGGATTGCAGCACGCAAGGCCTCCCTGTCCATCACCAATTCCCGGAGTTTACTCAAACTCATGCCCATTGAGTCAGTGATGCCATTCAACCATCTCATCCTCTGTCGTCCCCTTCTCCTCCTGCCCTCAATCTTTCCCAGCATCAGGGTTTTTTCAAATGAGTCAGCTCTTCACATCAGGTGGGCAAAGTATTGGAGTTGCAGCTTTAACATCAGTCCTTCCAATGAATATTCAGGACTGATTTCCTTTAGGATTGACTGGTTGGATCTCCTTGCAGTCCAAGGGACTCTCAAGAGTCTTCTTCAACACCACAGTTCAAAAGCATCAATTCTTCGGCACTCAGCTTTCTTTACAGCCCAACTCTCACATACATGCATGACTGCTGGAAAAATCATAGCCTTGACTAGACGGACCTTTGTTGGCAAAGTAATGTCTCTGCTTTTTAATATGCTGTCTATGTTGGTCATAACTTTTCTCTCAAGCAGTAAGTGTCTTTTAATTTCATGGCTGCATTCACCATCTGCAGTGATTTTGGAGCCCAGAAAAATAAAGTCTGACACTGTTTCCACTGTTTGTCCATCTATTTGCCAAGAAGTGACAGGACCTGATGCCATGATCTTAGTTTTCTGAATGTTGAGCTTTAAGCCAATTTTTTCACTCTCCTCTTTCACTTTCATCAAGAGGCTCTTTAGTTCCTCTTCATTTTCTGCCATAAGGGTGGTGCCATCTGCGTATCTGAGGTAATTGACATTTCTCCTGACAATCTCGACTCCAGCTTGTGCTTCTTCCAGGCCAGCATTTCTCATGATGTACTCTGCATATAAGTTAAATAAGCATGGTGACAATATAAAGCCCTGATGTACTCCATTTCCTATTTGGAACCAGTCTCTTGCTCCATGTCCAGTTTTAACTGTTGCTTCCTGACCTGTGTACAGATTTCTCAAGAGGCAGGTCAGGTGGTCTGGTATTCCCATCTCTTTCAGAATTTTCTACAGTTTATTGTGATCCACACAATCAAAGGCTTTGGCATAGTCAATAAAGCACAAATAGATGTTTTCTGGAACTCTCTTGCTTTTTTGATGATCCAGCGGATGTTGGCAATTTGATCTCTGGTTCCTCTGTCTTTTCTAAATCCAGCTTGAACATCTGGAAGTACACGATTCACATACTGTTGAAGCCTGGCTTGGAGAATTTTGAGCATTACTTTACTAGTGTGTGAGGCGAGTGCAATTGTACAGTAGTTAGAGCTTTCTTTGGCATTGCCTTTCTTAGGAATTGGAATGAAAACTGACCTTTTCCAGTCCTGTGGCCACTGCTGAGTTTCCAAAATTTGCTGGCATATTGAGAGCAGCACTTTCATAGTACCATCTTTTAGGCTTTGAATATAGCTAAACTGGAATTCCGTCACCATGAACAGTATGAAAAGTATGAAAAGAAAGCAAGTTAAAGATGAGTTTTATTGAGATGTGACCTGTAAGGAGGCTTAAAATGCAATAAGTGTCTTGAAAGAATACTACAAAACAGAGGCTGGAAAGACAGGCAGAGATGTGTGATACATGAAAAGTGTGTGGTGGTTACAGGAAGTGCAGTGGGAAGTGAATTACATGGAAAAATTTGAGTTATGAAGGATGGCTCGAATTTTCATCTCATTTGATGAATGGTGAGATTATTTGCTGAGTAAGAAAAGGGGGAAGGAGTTAAGGAACATGCTCAGCTGTCAGTCATTCTGTCTACAACGGTGGCATCCAGAATAGGGAAGGGATGAGAAACCACTCTACACAGGCTCTCACTCCCATCTTTCGCAAACACAAATAGGGAAGTTGGACTTGAATTCTCACTCAGTAAAAATATGAAATCCTGAAAACCCAAGACATGCAGTATCTTTCCCTATGCCTTGGTCTGCTGCTTTCAAATCACACTTTTCAGGACCGTGAAGCTTATCACTCCTACTGGGGATGTGGGGTCTTCACAAATGTCTGCCTAATCTTCTTCCAAACAGGAAGAGGTGTATGTGGCACCCAGAATGTAATTTGAAAAATGGCTCTACTCCCACCTCCCAGTTAAGAAACACTGGGATAAACCTTCAGAATGCTAAACTCTTTGAATCTATGATAAAAGCACACTGACTGGTGAGCAATATATCAGATAATCCATTCACTTATAAAAAGTGTCAGAGGATAGCCGTCTTTGAGATCACCACCATACTCAGAATAAAACAACAATTCCATAAACTACAGAACCACTTTCTCTGATGAAAAATATGCAAATGGGCTTGAATCAAATAGTCTCATTAACCAGTTATCCTTCCAATGTTGTCAGATCAAACAGGAACAGAAGCAGTAGGGGGCATTTCATCAGTCAGTCACCTCACCCTCCTCTATCTGTTCTCATTTCATTCTTTTGGATGTCATTAAACTTGACTCTGGGTCACTCTAACCCAGTGTTTTCTGTAAGTCCTTTTCATGACTATTTTATGATTTCAGGCAAAACAAAACATCAGAGTTATGAAACAGTTCTTGCCAACATAATGTTATCAGTAAGCTTTTAAAAAAAATTTAATGGATTTAAGCATACCACAGAATACTATTGGTCCTGTATTAAGTGCTTTTAAAGATATTAAATATCACAAATGTATTTTCGAACATACAGGTCTTTAGCTGTGGGTAACTAACCTCTTTACTAGCTTCAGGCTATAAATTCAGTTATGTATATTACAGAGAGTAGAGAGAATGCAAAGGCATAATAAACCCACAGACAAACAAAACCTAAAATCTCATTCCTCGGTTCTAGAACTGAAGGTAGTATCTATAAACAGGGCTGGGCACTTTGCCAGTAAGGCTGTATATTGGTGCTGGGTGGCTACAATCTCAATGAGTTCACATCTCCATGGGAAATTTAAGTGTGAAAAGAGACTACCAAAATGGACAACTGCACTCTGCATCAAAAGAGTGGTCACAGTATAAATAGACCAGATGTTCTCTAGAGGGAAACATTTTACTTAGGAGAAATTATTAAACCACTACTCTATTATGGTAGTTAAAAGAAAGGAAGTGAGTTCCAAATCAATGTAATTTTTTTTCTATCTTTTTTTAAAATTCTGTAACAAATATTGTAGTTTCCACCATTAGATGCTAGACAGGGTTCTGCCTCATAGAAGGAACCTGTGCTTTTCTGAAAATGTAAATACATTTCTAATTTCCAAGAAAGAAAGAGGAAGCATCAGTTTCTAATGGGGATATTCTGCTGCATGAGTGATGATAAAGCCATTATGTGTAAACAGGTCATTATAATACTCTAAAATTAAGAACTTTTGTGATTTCTGGTAACTTTCCTAATTGCTGCAATATTGTGTTAGTCCCTGTTCAAAGGACGCTTCCGTGCAGAACTCCGTGTTCTGCATGCCAGAATCTGCCACTTGATACTAAAAGGGGAAAACACAGACCACTAAATAATAATGGCTTTGGTTTTTCTTTTTAATTAACTCAAGAAAAAGAGCAATGGTATGCTTAGAAGAATAAGAGGAGCAAATCAATTTCTTCTTACCTGCTTTGTGAATAGAGGTAGTTTAAAATGCTAGCTTTCCAAAACTCAGAAGAAATGGCAAACCATCTAGTTTTAAAATCCATGCATCAATACTTTTACTGATATATTTCCATACTTTGACCTGATGTTTAGCTCAATACATGGAGGAAAATTTAATTCACCATCCATTTTTACAGCAGCATCTTCCTATTTACATGTTTATAACATTTGAGGTATGACTGTGAGTTAAACAGAGAAGAAAATCTGTTCCTTTATTTTGTAGTCATAATCTTATACTTCAATACTGTAATAGTGATTTCCTTTAAAAGATAGTAAAGCCTTGCACTTTAGTTTGATTAGTTATTTCCCTTTTTAAGAAAATGTGAAGAATCCAGTCCATTCATATTTTATATCTAAAACAACCATCAATAATAAGTAGAATTCATATATGCTAGGGAACAGGCTTGATAACATACAGGTCCAAAAATGCCTTAGAAATAACAAATTGCCCATTGGCTCCTATAAATTTGTGGGATGTCAAAATACGATAGGGGAACTTGGAGATGAAGTTAAGTTTAGAAAGGGTGGTTCAGGTGAAGAACTATCTTTGAGTTCAGATGATATGAACTCAAATGTTTACAGACCATCTAAAAACATAGATGAAAGATGTCTCAACATAAGAGACAGGGAAGAGAGAGGTGATGTGACTGTATATATTAGCATGCTGTTAAAGCAATGAATTATATAAAGCCCCAGTGAATCACTGAGTAGGTTCTTGTTTAAATAAATCTGGAGATAGGTTCTATAGAAAATTAATAGTACTCAGGAATCCTGAGGTGAATTTAATGATGCTTTTACAGTCAATAGGGTAAAAGGTTCAAATTTTAGGCATTTGAGATAAAAGTTTCAATGGATTTTATGCCTATGTTAAAAAAGGGAAAGACTCAGCCAACCAAGTGAGATTCTTCCACCAGTGGAAAGATATTCTATTCCTGCTTAAGCACTATATATTGTAACTATAATTAAACTGTTACAATTTTCAAGGATAATTTGTGTTTTTATCTCCTTGAAAATAATCTTAAAAATATGACAAAAGGATAGTTTAAGCTTTCAAATATAGCTTAATGTGCCTTTGCTTATTTTAATGATAAAATCTTGAAAAGCAATTTGTATATTTTACATATGCCATCCAAGAGGTTATCTCCAAGAATAATATTATATGACATCTAGAAATCCAATAGTTTTTCCTTCTACAGATCTGTATATTTTTTTTTTTAATTTCTTGGTTTTTATCCTAGAAATTACATTTTTTTTAAGGTAAAAAGTGGACTTATTTAGAGAGAAACACTCCACAGACAGAGTGTGGGCAGTTTCAGAAGGCGAGGATACCATAAACATTACTCTTTTCTTAAATACTGTTTGGTTTTCCATCAGGACACCCCTACATAAACACACATACAAAGATGCTTATTAAACATTATTTAAAAAGAAATTTACATATAGCCAGTTCCAAGAGGTCATATACATTAAATTTGAATGACTATCACACAAAGTGCACGTATCCTTATTATTTGGGGTTTCCAAAGACTACAGCTTAGCATGAGTATTTTAAATTTAACATGTTTGGATACAATTTATTATATTCTTTAGCCATTAAATAAATTATGCAAACACAGTAAACAAGATGCTGCTGACAATAAAACTCTGGAAAATATGGCTCTTAAGGTTTAAAAAGGTACACAAATTGTACCAAGGTAGATTTTGTCCCTTTCCTTCCATTTTTTTTACAGAGGGAAATTATAATATCAAGAAGTATATCAAGAATGAAAAGAGGTGTGGATTTTAAGTCAGAAGCCCAGAATTTAGGTACTGAAGTTTAATCTCTTACAGATCCCTTATAAAAAAAGTAAACTTAATGTAGATGCAAACTGACAAATTTAACTTGATGAATATAATTTCCTGCATGTTCACTTAATTACAAAATGTGAAAATGTATAGATTCACTAGGAGCTTCCCTGGTGACTCAGCAGTAAAAGAATCCATGAGCAATGCAGGAGACATGGGTTCTACCCCAGGGCTGGGAAGATTCCCTGGAGGAAACAGATTCATTTCGCTGGAAAGGATACAAGAGGCCTCACAAAGATAGAGAGACTTTGGTACAGAAAGCAGTGAAGGGTTGAGGGTTAAAAGTTCAAAGAATCAGTTGAAAATATCATATGATCAAAACTATCCTCATTCATTATATTGCCTTGTTGGGGATGGACGTAATTTTCCTTCTCTCAATAGGTCCAACATGGACTGATTTTTGTTCTTTTGCTTATTTTACCCTGGTACTGGAACAGATCACTGTTTCTTCACAGAGCATTATACCTAGTTGACTTCTGACTGACATTTAGGAGGCATGCTGTCCAACTATGATTAAAATTTACACTGCAGAATCACACTGGGCCTGGGGACGGAAAGAACCGAATCTCATCTCATCTGTCTCACTTTGTTAAAAAACTTCACTAGTGGAAGGTAAGGAAGAAATGCCCACACTTTTCCACCTCTCTCTTTTTCACTTTTTCTCTCCTTCCATCCCCTCCTTTTCTTGTTTCATTATTATTAACTAGTAGAATTTTAAAAGGCTAATTTGTGTTTAAGCGTAATTATATATGGCTAAGATTCATGTGATTAGGCTGGAGACATAGTGGAAAACACAATGAGAACAGTATATTTAGGACAGAGCATGGGGAACAGTGAACACCAAGATGAGACTCTATTGCACAGACAAAGGGGAGAATTTTTATCCACATGAGGACCCACAGGAAGATGAATCTTTAGAAATAAACCAGAAAGTAGAGACCAAAGATGTCAGACTAAACCCAATATGGTCACTCTGCCCTGATGAGGAGATAAGAAATGCTGGATAAATAATTACCTGATTTGTTACAACTGTTCCAAATTCCTTTGTAGCCTTTTCTTCCATCATAACATAATATTATTAAACTATTATTGACTACTATGCAATCTCTCCATATTAGATGTTTAGAAATGTGCTTAAGTCACCAGGTGAAATACACACAATATATAAACTACCATAACCTCCTTACCCCCAGTAGATAAATGGTTTGAAAAATGTCTTCAATACAAAGTTACATCGCACCATTATTAAGAGTATTTTGTGGACTATGAAATAGTATATTTGAAGCAGAATAAAACACACATACACACACATAAACACACACAGGGAAAAAAAAAGGAAGAAAGCAATTGCAGGGCTTTGTATTGTCATGGCAATGGCCTAGATTCACCATGGAGTTGTCTGTCTTCAAAATAGCAGCGATTTTTTTTCTTTAACTTTGTTGGAATCATTAAATAGGTCCTTTCAATCACCAGGAAACCAAGATTCATAAACTCAGTTTTTGTATAATTTTTCCTTGCAACTTCCAAATCAAAATGCAATATATTTTCCATTGACATCATTTGCTTCTTAAGCAAAGCTTGTATTATATAACTAACTATCCTTCGGGGATTCAATTAGATTAAGAGATCCAGAATGACTGTAACTATCTCTATTAATAACTCAGGCTAAAATCTGACAGTTTGGAAAATGGACGTGCTATTTTCATCACTTTCAAAGATTGTAGTAACACCCCTTCCTCCTCTGACATACCAACACTTAGTGATCCTTAGAAACAGAAAGAAGAGCAACAAAAGAGAATACAAACAGTCTAAGTATAGAACTATGATGATAGTTTATTGGGTTCCCATCCAACATGGTACTAGGCACCTTAAAAATATCCTGACAGCTCCTTTGGGAGAAGTACTTCCGTCTTACAGAAGATAGCTCAGAGGATCAAAAAGTTCAAAACTGTACTGCCAGGTAGTTTCAGTAACAGAGTGCAAACCAAGACTATCTGAATTCCTAACTTAATTTAGTAGAAGTCCTTCATGTTGCTCACACAATAACGTTAAACAGTGGCAATGAAACAGGATAGGACCCCATCCAAGCAAAGCTCTGGTCCAAAGATGGCTGGCTCATAAATTTGCTGAGTCTTTTATAAATATTCCATTGTTCAGTGATCATTAAGAAGTATAAGTGGAAGTATGCCACACATTATTTATTTTCTATTTGTAGGAAATCACCTACATTAAGGCTATGGATTATGTGTTCCCTTACTATTTATTGTTTCAGTCTTTGGCAGAATTATTATATTCCATGCTTTATGAAGCTTGCTGTCAATACCACCTTGAGGAGGACTTTAAATTACACAGAGAGCCACTCTGAAGAGAATGCTGACCAGTTTTCTCCATCTCCACACAAGTCGATAGAGGGAAGATGTTAGACTCTGGTAATTTTTGGTGACAGCATAAAGGCGCAGTGAAAAGAAAATAGGGTTTGGGAGTCAGATCAATGTTGATCCAAACTGCATCTCCAAGGAATTATTAACAAAGTCACCCTGGACAGAGTTATCCCATCTAAAAAGAAAAAAAAAAGTGTAAAATCATATCTACCTCACCTGGTTATCGTGAAACTCAAAAAGAAGACATCAATTATCTATCTCCTATAGTCTGTATGGGGAAAAATAGAGTTTTGGGAATCAGAGGGAGAAACTTTCAGTACATCTTTGCCAGTTACTGGCTGTGGGGTCTAAGCTAGTCAGATCCTTTAACATCTGAGACCTGATTTTCTGGTCTTTATGCATAAAATGGCACTTGCTTTAGAAGAAGGATAGTTGTGACATGCTTAGCTGAGTCCTGGCACTTGTCAAATAACCAGGAAGTGTTAGTTTCCTCCCCTGGTACATAGGAGGCATCTGAAACATGCTTGCTTCCTTCTTTTGGTATCACATAAGTCATGCTTTACCACCAAGTGATTGAAAACCAGATTCACTAAGGGAGAGGCATTGAACTGGGGAGACTTGGACATCTATATACGAGAGAGACAGCCAGTTTGATTGGTTGAGATATAGACACCCACGGCCATTCCATCATGAGAGTATTATAAGATAAGCTCCTGTAGAAACTTAGAATAATGTTCTCTAAGTGTCTTAATTATGTGTTAAATGTGAACCTTATCATAGTCACTCTCCTGTTTGAAAGTCTTAAAAGTTGAATCTTATTTTTAGAATAAAGTTAAAAATTCTTTACATGCCCTCACAGTACCTAGGTCGATTTGAATCTTGCCTAATTTTCAAGCCCCTCTCCTTAACTGCCAGACTTAGTCCCACTTGACTCCTGACAGGTCATTGAATGCACCGAGCTCTTTCCTACCTTCCTTTGCCTGTACTGGTACCTCTGTCTGGGGTTCATCCTTGGCCTGGTCAACGCTCACTCTTCCTTTTTTCTACTTAAATGGGAACTTTTTTTAGACCTTTCTAACTCAGGTCCTTCTGCAGTTCTTAAATAACCCTGTACATTATAAAACATATCTAAATTTTTAATTCAATATGCATTTCTATAATTATTTGTTTAGCATCTCGCTTGAGCCCATGTAACTACAGACCTTATGACAGCAATGCCTGTTCTGTTAAAATCAGTATTTAATGTACACTCACAAAGTCACAAAGGCTGCAGTCACACAATATTCATAAAGGAGTTATTTCTTTAGCTATTTTATGTGAAAATATTTTTATTCTATAAAAAATAGAATAAAAAAAGAAAATATTTAGTTCTTTTTTATAGCAGAGCATGTAATTTCCAGGCTAATTATTCAGCTCTTATTCCAATATAGTTGCAAACACTCACTGGTTAATTGCTTCCCTGGTGGCTCAGCTGGTAAAGAATTCACGTGCAGTGTGGGGGACCTGGGTTGGGAAGATCCCCTGGAGAAGGGAAAGGCTACCCTCTCCAGTATTTTGGCCTGGAGAATTCCATGGACTGTATAGTATAGTCCATGGGGTCACAAAGAGTTGGACACGACTGAGTGACTTTCACTTCACTCACTTCACTGGTTAATTAATCTCCCTTTTATACTGAGGCATAAACATAGAAGCTAACATCTAAGTCATGGAATCACCTTAGACAATAGTGTAGAGCAAGGTTTCTCTGTCGTGATACTCCTGGTATTTAGGCCACATAACTTTTTGTTGAGGAGACTATCTTGTACAATGCAAGATATTTAGCAGTCCTCCCGGTCTCTACCCACCAGATTCCAACAGCACCTACTTCTCAGTTGTTAACAACTAAAAATATCTCTAGATATTGTCAATTATTTCCCTGAGAACAAAATTATCCCTGGTTGAGTACCACTGATACAGTGCAACTGTATTAAAACACAGTCATTGTTCTGATGAGTTGCAAAACTAGGTTGGTGGTATCAATACAGGTATACAAGAATAAACGAGATACACAAACACACACACACGCACAAAATGCTGTTAGGCTTAAAAAAGAATCCCTAGTTTTCCAAGAACTTGGCATTTCATTATGTATTATCTCACACTAACGTTCCCGGGCCTTGGCCATGTTACTTCTTAATCAACATTATGAATTGCTTAATAAAAGCAGTAATACCTTGAACAATACCCACCACAGAGTCCCAGGGAACATTCACAACCATCAGCACTGTGATGGATTATGATTATGCCAGAAGGAAAAGTAAACTCCACACTGATCTTTTAGGAGAGTTAAGTGTTCAGCATTTGGAAAAAAAATAAATCAACTTCCAGCATTATGCAAGACTGTGTTCATAATTTACTGGGAAAACGTAAAAGATTGAAACCCTTGGAAACAGTATTTTTTCAGACTTTTCAGATCAGTGAAAGATAGGAGGAGACAAAGAAACTTCTATATACTCTAGAAACATAAGTGACCTGAAGAGTAAAACATCTTTTTAAAAACTGCAATACAAAGTAATTATGAATTCTTGTTCAAAATGACCTTCTCTTTGAAGGGTCCTGTGTCTTATCTTGCACAGCTCTTCACTGTTTTGTTCTAATGTCAATTCTCCCGTGAAGTTTTCCACATACTCTGTGCTCCAAAGACAACAAGTCTAGTCACACTCTAGAGTTCATATCTGTTCACCTGGTTTTCACTCTGCTCTGTTAAATCCCTTCAGGGAAGACATGCATGTATCATGCATATATTACTATACTGCACAGCACTAAGAATTTGGGAAGGACTCCAAAATATCAGTGTAGCAAGCAAATGAAGTGAGTCAATGAGCAACGAACTATACATGATTTATGTTAAGCACATGATAGCTTGGGTTTGCCTCAGACTTAAGCAGATGATAATTTATTATATATCACAGTGATTAAAATCTCTTGATGCTTGTGTAACTTCTTTTGGGAAATGTAGAACCTAAAGCTCTTACAAAAACAGACATTTTTGCAATCCCAGAGAGGGGCTGTGGGGCGAACATGGGGGTATTATACATTATAATGCATTACACATTATAATGCATTACAATGTACAGCGTACAGCATAATAGTTAGATCACTGTATTCACTCCACTCCAACCAGACAATCAATCTAGCTATAAAAAAACTGAATCTACTCTGTTAATTCACATCCAACTAATTAAACGGTGCAGACCTGACTGATGTATCTCTGTAGTATCAAATCATATAAAGTCACTGTTTCATTATGTCACAGGGCTGTCATCGGTTGAATAACACCTGGAAATAAATATTTATCACAATTCAGTCAGAGAAAATGATGATTTTACTTGGATGGGGTGAAAAGATCTAGAATAATTAAATGAATTGATGCAAATATGACATATTCATAAATAAACACACCAGTAATATCTAACAACAACAAGAAGGAGGGGAGAAATACCTCAATTTAGAAGTTCATAGAATTGTTGAAGAGAAAAATGCATGCTTTTGGAACACACCCCATGTTTGCACCGGTCATATTTGTTCATTCACCATATGTTCTTGTTTCAAAAGAACCTCTACTCTCATGGATCAAGTAACGCTACAGGGATAAAAATATAACTTTTACAAAATTTAAAAAAATCTAATATAACAGTTCATTATATATAACCAAGAAACTGATACTAATAATATCATTATAGATCCATGATGAGGAAAGACCATGTACTTTAGTGCTGATTTGATCTACTATTATTTATCATTAACTCTCATTTATACATGCTAATAGGAAAAGCAATGGTTAGGGACATACAAAAAAGATAATGAAAAATCCCTTTTAACTGGTTCTGAAAAGCATGCTTCCTTTACTTTTCCCACAGCAAGTTTACACTTTTAACTCTCCAGCAATGATTACAGTTAAAACTTACTTCACTTACCTGAGAACATTCTAGGTGCTTGAGGTAAATAAAGAGAATCATCATTTTGCTACAGCTTGTTCCTAGAGATGTCAAATGCTTCAGCAAATAAGGAAAGAATATTTCCTGAGAGCTTAATATGCCAAGGGCTGTTTAAGTGCTTTTAAACATGCTGTCATTGTATCCACATTACCCTGTAAGGTAGATATTACTTATACTATCTTTATGTCATAAGTGCAAAAACAGGTTCAAAATGGTAAGCTTGCCCAAGGTCACACATCAACCAAAACACATTATTACTCAAACTGCTAAGTGGACTGTGATATCCACTTTGAATAGATACAAATACTGCACCCTTTTGTGTATCTTTTTTATCCAAAGATAAAGCTAGTAGAAACTGTTAGAAACCCACAGAAAAGATTTGCCACAGCAGACTTCCTCTCATCCCCACTAAATAAGACCGTTGCAGTGGGTAAACAGATGTTTCCAACCACTGATTCTACTACACAGTGGGTTTATAAATCAAACGTGAAGTATAGACATCATGCATTTTATTACACAAAAGACAGTCGCTGGAGTTATTTTAAAAACTCTAAGTAAAATATGATACATTCTGTAGTGTATTCTTTCAGAAATATATTGAGTATCACAGCATTTTTAATTTACAGGTATTAAAGCATGATACCAAATACATAGAGGATTAAGAAGATGATTGCTATTTATAGCTGTTAATCAAAGGCAAACTACATGCTACAGGATCATATAATTGTAATTATAGACTATTTTTGCATTGAGAAAGGACACAACACTGGAAAGGTCCTTAATAAATCTGAGCTTTATTCTCATTGGTCCCCTTTAGTCCAAGTTACTCATCTTGTTGCTGAAAATATACTCCCAGCTGTCAAAATTTTAGTATCAATCAACAGTCTCTCTGCATCCTGGGCTTTGCTTTGAAAAAGCTTGGCTGATAAACAGATAAATCTGTCTTTCTGTGTATATGTTTATGTTTCCAGTACCTGCTTGAGCTGAAAGCCAGACATAACAATGAATTAGGGCTATGAATGCAGCACTTTTACTAAGTGAACAAAAGAATATGGAATCAACATAATAAATGAGAATCCCTGGAACTGTAATTGTTAGAATCAATAGAATTTAGTTTTTAATTACAGCACTGCTACAAACCAGAGCATTCTTATGCAAGTCATGTCACTTCACTGAGGTTTATTTTTGTTATTTTGTGACCCCATGAACCTGCCAGGCTCCCCTGTCCATGGAATTCTCCAGACCAGAATACTGGAGTGGGTAGCTGTCCCCTTCTCCAGTGGATCTTCCCAACCCAGGAATCAAACCGGGGTCTCCTGCATTGCAGATAGATTCTTTACCAACTGAGCTACCAGGGAAGCCCTTATTTTGTTCAGGTCTAAAATAATGTTCTCTTATGTTCTTTGGAAGGAATGATGCTAAAGCTGAAACTCCAGTACTTTGGCCACCTCATGCAAAGAGTTGACTCATTGGAAAAGATTCTGGTGCTGGGAGGGATTGGGGGCAGCAGGAGAAGGGGACGACAGAGGATGAGATGGCTGGATGGCATCACTGACTCGATGGACTTGAGTCTGAGTGAACTCCAGGAGTTGGTGATGGACAGGGAGGCCTGGTGTGCTGTGATTCATAGGGTCTCAAAGAGTTGGACACGACTGAGTGACTGAACTGAACTGAACTGATGTTCTGAAAAATCCCCCAACTGTGAATGTAAAACTATACATCCTAATGTCTTTGTTACCTGGAGTATAGCTAGATCAACCAGGCAATTTGGTAGAAATTGAAGGTTCAGGCCCTAACCTGGCTTACTGGAAAAGAATTTGCATTTTTAACAAAATTCCAGGATGATCTGTATGCACATTTAAGATTCAAAAGTCTGGTCTAGACATCAAGTTGTAATAATAAATAGGCACCATGTCATCTAGTCTGCATAAATCTAATTGTGTTGACAGTCTTGGAATTTTTAGTAAAAATACAAAAAGTCTTTAAGGGATTAAAACAACTCGTGTGAAAATTAACTCTTCTGATTTTAAAAGCTAGACATCACAAAAAATACCTCTCAGCCAAAGGATAGCATTTCCATCCTCCCCTAACTGCTATGGTTAAGATTTCCAATACTTTATTGAATAAATGCATTGAGAGTGGGCATCCTTGTTTTGTGTCTGATCACAGAGGCAGACTTTCAGTTTTTCACCACTGAGAATGATGTTGGTTGTAGGTTCTTCATATACAACTTTTATATGTTGAGGAACCCTGTCTCTATACCCACTTGTGCATCTTTATGATAGATGGCTGTTGAATTGTGTCAAAAGCTTTTCCTATAAGTACTGAGATGATCATATGATTTTTATCCTTTCTTGTTAATTTATGTGATATCACACTTATTGATTCATGGAGGGTCATCCTTGCATCCCTGGAATAAATCCCACTTGATCATGCTGTAGCATGCTTTTAATGTGTTTATCTGCTAATAATAATACTTCACTGAGGATTTCTGCATCTACGTTCACCAAGAATACTGGCCTGTAATTTTCTCTTTATTCATGGTATCCTTGTCTGCTTTTGGTATCAGTATAACTCTGGCTTCATAAAATGCATTTGGAAGGTTCTCCCCTCTTTAATTTTTTGGAAGAGTTTGAGGACAGAGATTAAATCTTTCTTGAATGTTTTGTAGAATTTGCTAATAAAGTCATCTGGTACTAGGATTTTATTTTTGGGCAACTTTTAATACTGTTTCAGTCTCATTGCTAGTAATCAGTCTACTCACATTTTCTATTTCTTCATGACTCTGTCTTGGAAGACTTCACATTTCAAGGAGTTCATTCATCTCTTCTAAGCTGTCCAGTTTGTTTGTGTATAAATATTCAGAGTAGTCTCTTGTCAGTTTTCCTATTTCTGTAGTAACAGTTTGAACTTCTCCCTTCCTCTCTAATTTTAATTATTTTGGTCCATTCTCATTACTGTTGGTTTGTCAATTTTACTTTTTTTCCAAAATGCCACCACCAAGACTGGCAGGGCTTCTGTGATAGCTCAGTTGGTAAAGAATCTGCCTGCAATGCAGGAGACCCCGGTTCGATTCCTGGGTCAGGAAAATCCCCTGGAGAAGGGACAGGCTACCCACTCCAGTATTCTTGGGCTTCCCTTGTGGCTCAGCTGGTAATGAATCTGCCTGCAATATGGGAGACCTGGGTTCAACCCCTGGGTTGGGAAGATCCCCTGGAGAATGGAAAGGCTACCCACTCCAGTATTCTGGCCTGGAAAATTCCATGGATTGTATAGTTCCTGGGGTTGCAAAGAGTTGGACACAACTGAGTGACATTCACTTTCACTTTCAGTGCTGGCAGATGCTTTAAAAAGTAGTAGGTTGGTCCCGTTTACTTATGATCCATGCATATGATTTTATTCACTATTTCTTTGCATTTGTAGGTAGACCCTGGTTTACAGTAGCCAGGTCTACCATATTTTCTAGCATCACCTCTCATCTGTTAGAAAGTGTGATGTGAGAGAAATCTTTCAGTATTACTGGACTTAAGTTTCCCAATCTATAAGGTAAGAAGTTGGGACTTAATGCCTTAAGTAAATGGATTCTTTTCTCTATAATAAGCAATTTAAGAACAGGGACAGATTTTTTTGAAAATACCCTACTTCATTCCCAATATTCTACCATTTAATTATTCAATTACTTCCAGTGAAATTTTTAATGTATATTACTGAAAAAAAAAAAAAAAAACACATCTTAAGCCCACTTGGTTTGTGGTATTTTGTAATTAACTGTGTGAAGAACCATCATGACTTTTTAAACCTATGGGTTGAATAAAATGAGGTTTACTATCATAAAGGTCTCAAGAGGTAGCACTAACATGAAGCATTTGTTTATTGCTGTAAGATACTTTTTCAAGAGGCCCACCAAAGTGGCATACATCACTACTTCATCAAAAAGATAAAAGGAATGATGGCACATTTTTAGCTTGTCACGTTTAAAATAAGACATATGGTAGCTTGTCAAAATTTCAAAACAAAGTCTTGAATTTAGTACATTTAGTGCAGAATTACCCTTTTAATTACATGTGTAGTAAAAGAATTTAAACTTCATAGATCACCCAAAACATAGTGTAATTTCCCTTAGAATCACACTAAAATGAGTTAAATTTATTTTGTTTTGAATTACAAAATATAGTGTAAAAGTCATGTCCAAATCACTCCCAGGATTTGGACATCAAAGTCAAAGACATACTTACAGACACTACCCCAAAGCTAAAGAGTTGCTGACAGTTCTGGCTTAAGCACATGAATTTTAAGGGAAAAAAAGATATGTCTGTCTAAAGATTGTACAGAGAACTGATTAAAAAATCCAGACTTCAGGGGACTGATGGACGACGACATGCAAACCATTAGCATAGTTCGGATTTTGCAAGCACATGGACTTGGATAATATTCTCCCAGTGGAGAAATTCAAATACAAAGTGGAATAAGATCTCAGATGGAGTGCTGATGGACCAATATCCTGAACTGAGTACATTGAAACAAACAACCAGAAACAAGCCAGAGTAATTTGAGAAGCTTAAACTTGGAGATCAGTGGAGGGAAATTGAAAGGAAACACAACCAACTTTATCTGAAAAGGATGAAATATCACACAACAGGAGAATGTTAACATATCTCCAGTGAGTCTGTTGAGGGCAGGGCTTGGAAGAGTCAGGGCAATCTACTGTCCCCATTGACATCTGTTTTGAAGTGAGACAGGCAGTTGTCTCAAAGGTCAATGACTGAATGTGCTCTGCAGACGTGGCTGCAGTTATAATACCTTTTAATCCACCTTTGAAGTAAGAGCTTAGAGATGAGATGAAAGCTAACTGGATCCTTGCTGGAAGAATGAAACTTTTAAAGGCGAGCCATAATTACAGCTGCCTTCAAAGTTAGGTGGATGCCAAATCTTAGGGACGTGCAGAATTAACTGTGTTGGTGATGACAAGACCTAAGGTATCCCCAGCAGTGTTCTTAAGAGCTTGAAAACCAAGAATCCAAAGATTTGAGAGCAGGTGGTTGGACACAGCTGCTGAATAATCCTCTTAACCTCATCTGTACTCCACAGGGAGAAAAATAGCAGGAAAATAAAAGCCTCCACCAAGTGGTTGATGGCAGTGAAATAAAAGGAGCATCAAAAGTATACAAGGACAAATTTGTCCTAATGCTAATAATTTTGAACAAAAGGGACAGGCAGTTGCTATAGAGAGCTGTGTACAAGTATAAGATAAAGACATAATAAGTACGGCTACATAAAGGATAAAATAGAGTAGGATTCTAGGGGTGGTCCTTTCTTCAAGGCACATCTAATGCTATTATTCACTGAGGAGCTAAATCCCTCTTAATGTCTCTTCATTAATTTTTTGCTCAGGAAATAGCCAGAAATGAATAGCTCTCAGTCAATATTTAATTGATGCTTATAAATTTAATTTAATCAGGAAGTATCTAGATGTCTCTCTAGCCAATGAAAATTTAAGCAAAGCCAATGTAACAAAGAAAAATGAAAAGCAAAGCAGGCAACAGGCACCAGACTTGATGGGAGAGAGATATAAAACTTTACTATATTAAGCAACTAATATACTTTATTATTACAGCAAAGCCTACCTAATCCTGATTAATACAGCTCACCTCCCAACAAAGCATGAAATAAAAATGGTCTAATATAGACCTTTGTTTCTGTGCAATGCAGTGGTTCTAAATCTTCATAATTCTTTATTATTTACAAGTCGTTACATTGAGTACATTGACTGATGTTGAAGCTTCAATACTCTGGCCACTTGGGGCAAAGAGTCAACTCATTGGAAAAGACTCTGATACTGGGAAAGATTGAGGGCAGGAGGAGAAGGGCGGGGGGACATAGGATGAAATGGTTGGATGTCATCACTGACTCGATGATTATGAGTTTGTGCAAACTCTGGGAAATAGCGGAGGAAGGGGAAACGTGGTATGCTGCAGTCCATGGGGTTGCAAAGAATCAGACATAACTGAGCAACTGAACAAAAACACTGAGTTTATCTGAAGCATACTGACTGTTCAAGCTCAAGTTCTGTTCATTGCATAGTTGGAGAATTATATGGTATCACTCCTACAATGAAGGTGTGATCATTTAATGTTCGCACTGGGAAGAGGAAACTCCTAGAACACAGTAAGTTAAAAGAGTCCCAGGTAATAGCCAGGCCAGAGCTTTTCCTTTACAGTTGAGAAAACTTAGGCTCACAACTGTGAACCACTTGCCCAAAGTCACACACTTGCACCAAATAGAAGTCTTGAAGTTCAGAGCTGTGCTTTGTCCACAGTGACGGTCAGAGTTCCTCATGTCAATGGTGAGAATTTATCTTCCCCAAAGTGTTTTCTTTCTCCCTCAAGTAATGAAGGAGGATGATCTTACCTCCCCTAAAGAACTGAATAACATTTAGTTGTACATAAGAGAAATGGGAGAAAACAGGATACATGCTTTAAACAATAAGCAGTCTTTACTTGATGATGATGATAATGATAACAGCTAACAGATTTTGAGCATGTATGATGCACCTGGCACTTTTCTGCTCCTTATGGACAATATTTCCTTCTTCAAAATATGAAAATCTAACCCCAAAGTAGGTTCTAACATTTTCTTCATTTTTTAAACATATCATCTGAAGTTTGGAGTGGTTAAATAAGTTTTCCAGTGTCTCATAGTAAATCTGTGACAAAATTGGGATTCAAACTCAGATCCTTCTTGATTCCAAGATCATGATTCACAATCACTGTTCATCTAGGTGCAGGTGAATAGGACCTAAATGTTTTTAAGTGCCCTTGAAGGGGTCAGACACACAGGATTCAAGCAATGCATCCACTGGAGTGATGTTAGAGCAGCTAGTTGCACCCAAACTCCCACCTTTCCACACCGTGGTAAGGTACTAATAGAAACTTTGTGTATAAGAATCCAGTCAGAACAGGAGACAGTTGTGCTGAGCTGCTTTCAGCTGGCGCTACAGAAAAATCACACTTAGCTGTAAAGAAGCTGTTGATTGCTTACACGGTTTCTGTGGCATGCCAGCTCTTCTTGCCAGCCTGCTCTTCCTTATCAAAGAGCCAGAGTTCCAAGTGAGGTGAGAATCCCACTTGACAAGCAGACATAAGCCATTTGGGGAAAATACAAATTAAAAGGCTCCAAGATAGAAATAGAAGCATTAGCAGCAGGAAGTGTCTTGGGGATACATTGTGTCAGATTACATAGGGGAATTGGGAGAATAAGTGAGTCACAGCCTCCCAGTGGATAAACCCTGCTGTGTCAGTAGCTGGGCAGCCTCAGAAACTGTATGAGCTATTTAAAGGTGCCAGCAGCAGCAGCACTGCCTCAATGCCTTCAAGTTAGGATCTGCTTAGCAACATCCTTGAATCATGCACAGTTTGCACATTTCTCAAGCCACTTTAGCATTTGTCCTAACTTCTGACCCATTATTCCAGGCATCATAATGGAATTTCAAGGAATTAGAGACATTTTGTCTAATATCACCCAGTCATTCAGTCAATGAACTTAAACTACAATGTTGATTTCAAAGAGTTTCTTTTTTTTTTTTTTTAATAGTATCAATATGCTGTCATGGGACATATTTGGTCAATGTCCAGGGTGAGAAATCTCAGTTTTAAGAAAGAGAGGCCCTAATGGGTTTCCCTGGTGTCTCAGATGGTAAAGAAAGAGAGGACCCCTCACAGCAGCCTGGGCAAAAAGTTAGTTCACTGGAAGAACAGAAGGAATCTCAGAGAACCTGCAGCTATGAAGTACAGCCAGGGTAAAACCACAGCGAACAGGTCAGGGGCAAAGGTGCTACCTTTTCTCTATTTCAGGGACCATGTGATCACAGGTCTCTCTCTCACCATCTCTGACATGTTGTTTTCTTTATCCTTTTCGGATTCTTCTTTCTGTGTTAGTATGTAGTGAGTTAAAATAGCTCAAGATTAGCATGATTCACTGGTTCCTTTGTTCAGGTCTCATCTAGACTCTGTGTCCTCATGAGAAATTCCTCAAAGAGAAAAATCTCCTGCTCCAGTCACTCCGTGGTACAAGGAGACACCTGGACTTCCTTTCGGTCGGGGCTGTGGCAGCTGGATACTTCTAAGTGAAATCGGGGCTGTATACTCGGCAGACAACCCAAAGATTTCTTTTGTAAACAAATTGCCTTGAATGTTCAGTTCTGATCTGACTCAAATTATAGCCAGGACGTTTATCCCTGGTTAATGTATAATATGAGCACTTAACACCAGGTGAGCCACTTCCTCACTGCCTTCTAAAACTCCCATCAGTAGCTGCCTGTGTGGTTTTTACTTTGTAAAAACCAGGGCTTCTTGACTGTTAATCCTGTATCAAAGAAAATTCAATATAAGACACAGGGTTTCCATTTTCTATTGTTTAATGCATTTCCAGCTATTGGGAAAGAGTGGGAGGGGGTCTCCAGATCTGGTCATTAACTAGTTACAGCAAAGTACTTTACAGTTTAGAGAGTCTGAAAGGACATAAGAAGATCCTGAACTAACCCCCTTCCATCGACACAAGGGATCGCCAGCTACATATAGAATAATCCCCTTGGAAAGAGACCTGAAAGCTGGATGAAGAGTCTCCAGAGCAAACGGTAAAAGGACAGCAAGAACACAGCAGGAAAGGCAGTGATAAAGGCTCAGCAAGAAAAATTCACACCCCAGTCAGATCAATTCACAGATGGGAGCAATTACAAAAGTGTGGTTATTTTCCCTGGAGAGTAGGGGATTTGAACTCCACAAACACCCTAATGGCTAGATCCTGCACAACGGAGATGAGCCCCTTAAACCCCTGGATTTGAAAACCAAAGGGGCACATGCTCAAGAAAATATAAAACTACAGGGAACAGAAAATCTGCTTTATAAAAGGCTCTTGTGCAGAATCACTCAACACGAACAACAGCATAACACAAGATTGGAAAGTATGTGGGCGGTAGGTGAAAGGAATCCACATCTCATCTTGAAGGATCTGCCTGAGAGGCGGGTACCAATTGGGCCCCTCTTTGGGGACATGATCTCAAGCCACCCCAAGACTCAGTTTGGAATTCTACTGTCTTCCCCAGGTTCAATGCACCCCATGGAAGAAAATGAAACCTGAAGCTTTTGCTAAACTTAAGTATATGACCTAATGGTATACTACTCATGAGCTGTAGGAAATTAACACTGGTCTGGGACACTTTACATCCCAGGACCTTGGTAGAAGCAAAAGCAAAACCACTTCTATGTCATGGTTTCACAACACAACATCCACAGCATTCTCACATGAAAAAAAATAAATCTAATGTGAGCTCACAATATAAAAAGACAGACTATATATATGAGGGGGGAAAAGCTATGACAAGAATGAATCTACTAACACAGTAAAAAGGATATGCAGTGTAAGCACTCACAATGAAAAAAGATCATGGACATGAATAGAAAGTAAGAGTTTGGAAAATGTTAGAAAGGAATTGAACCCACAAGAAAACAGCAGAACATTATAAAAGATACACAGAAAGATAGAAACAAAATAGAAGTTCCAGGAAAAAAAAATAGAAAATTTAAAAGCCAACAAACATTTTAAATTGCAATTAAGTGCTTTTAACAAATATTCTTTATTTTCAGGCAATTGTTAATACTGCATTATCTGCCTTCTTCAGAGTCATCCATGGCCTTGTGACTTTGGCAATGAAATGTAAATAAAAGTGACACATGTCCTTCATGAGAAAGTTTTCAGACTTAGTTCATGATCCCACAGGTCCTCTGCGTTTGGCCTCAGCACTTATGGAGTCATTTCCTGACAGTGATTCCATCAACATGAATGGAATATGATGAGCAAAGCTCCCACATTAACTCACACTGGGTATATAACATGAGGGAGAAATAAACGTTTGTTGTTTTTGCCCATAAGACTGAGGAGCTGTTTGCTAGTGCAGCATAAATTTGCTATTTTGATTGATACAAATGTCAAATAACAAAGTAGACACTGATAAAGAAAGAATTTTTGAAAATTGGAGGAGGAAATGACAGATTTTCCCAAAAAGCAAAATGGTGATATAAAGAAACAAACACTGAAAAGAATAACTAGGCATTATAGACAAGAGAAATAAATGGTCCAAAAATGTCTATTAAGATATACAACAAAGGACAATGGAAAAGATGTTAGTGTCAATACTCAAATGCTGAATGACAATTTTCCAAGATTGAAAAAAGGAACATGACCTCAGATTGAAAGTAAGGCATCGCATGAGCAAAACTAAAAATAAGTGCTTAATTGGGCAAATAATAATGAAACTTCAGTACTCCAAACACAGAAAATCTTAAAAAGAAACAAAGAAAAAGATCACCTATAAAAGATTATCAGTGTGACTAACAGAAGACTTTAAAATCCACAGTAAATAAAGAGTAGAAAACAACAGCATAGTATCTTCAAAGTATTAAGAGGAAAAAATTGGCAACTAAGAATTCCAATCCTAGTTCAATATCACTCCAAAATAATGGTTTAAAAAAAAATGACATTTTGTGATAAACAAACACAACTTAACACTAAGAGAAACCACAAAAAAATGTTTTGTGGGTGTATTAAGTAAAAGGACGGAGAAGGCAATGGCACCCCACTCCAGTACTCTTGCTTGGAAAACCCCATGGACGGAGGAGCCTGGTAGGCTGCAGTCCATGGGGTCACTAAGAGTTGGACATGACTTAGCGACTTCACTTTCACTTTTCACTTTCATGCATTGAAGAAGGAAGTGGCAACCCACTCCGGTGTTCCTGCCTGGAGAATCCCAGGGATGGCAGAGCCTGGCAGGCTGCCGTCTATGGGGTCGCACAGAGTCGGACACGTCTGAAGTGGCTTAGCAGCAGCAGCAGTAAGTAAAAGGAACTTGAATAATAAAGATTAGGAAACTAGAAACAAATGATAAATGGGTAAATGAATAGGGAATTCTATGTAAGTGAAACCTTAACTATATTAAATATAACTATAAGAATCACTAACTGAAAAAAAAAATCAACTTTCCATAGTATTTTTCTATGTATATGAGAAAAATGTGGAACTTTGTGTGGTATAGTTAGAAATAAAGTATTTTAGGTTTTATGTAAGAACATTATTAAATTTTGCATTGCCAATATACAAATAGAAACATAATAAGAAATCTGAAATAATCAAACAATAGTGGAATAAAAGAAAAATTAGTTGCTCCATTAGAATTCAGAAAAGAAGAAATATGCAGAAACAAAACATCTCACACAAAGTATGCTGACACAAAATAAGACAGTGGAAAGAATGGAAAGATTGTTTAAGATTCAAAGCAAGTGTGAACTTTTAAACTCCTCTGATACATGAGAAAAACCATACATTAAAAAAAATATAGCTACATGCTACTAAAAGAAGACACACCTAAAATGACTGGTAAGGACTGGAAACAAACTAGAAACGGAACCCCTGGCAAATATTAATTTAAATAAGGGAGGAATTTTAATCTTAACATGATATGAAATAAATATGTCAAAAAGCATTACTGAGAAAGGAAGAGTATCATTCCCTAATATCAAAGGGTCAATTCATTATGTGAAAAGAAGTCTGATACCTGCATCTCTTTTATCTCCTGCATTGCAGGTGGATTCTTTACTGCTGAAGTACCACCTGCCACCGCTACTAGATATCAAACTAAGAATTTGAGGGTATATATATATATATATTTTTTTTTTTAATTTGCCACCATAACTCTAGGCCCTACTGAAGATGCTGGCTTACAGTGACCTACCAATAAATACTTGCTAAGAGGCAAATGATACAATCTCAGCTATTCTGACTACTCACCATAGCATAATCCTTTCCATTATCCACAAGGAAAAGCAGAAAGCAACCACTGTTTCAAATGGAGCAATTCACACAGTCATTTTTTCATAATGAAGATTAAACAATTCTGCTTAATGTTACAACGTATAGTATACTTCACTGAATAACTCAATTATCTTCTATATCCCCACACTATGATTTTAACTTCAATTTCCAAAGATAAAACCAAAGCTAAAAAAAAATCTCTACAATGTTTAAACAGAAAAAAAATCATAGATAATAAAAATGATAGACAATTGAATCATACATTTTCAGGCAGCAGTTTATTTTCTTACTGGCGACAACACTGACTTGCATTCAGAAGCACGTGCACAGACACATTTTAATACAAGGCCATGGGGATGTGTTCTCTGAGTTCTGACATCACCCTCATGGTATGCTAATGCTCCTCTCAGCACAGGTAATGTTACTTCTGCGAGGGAAGGCTCTGTCAACTACTATGAGGAACACAGGAAGCATAAAAATCATGTTTCTCTGTTAAATGTTCCCCTGCTTTATCGAAGTCCCTACGGGACTGATTAAATTCATTAAGTGATAGCAGAAATTCTAGCCGTGCTTTTCTTTCTGGCCAAGATGCCTGTGGAGTGGGCGTTGGGGATGTGGGAGGGTAACTGTGGAAAAGCTGAGTTGCCAAAAATCGTGTTGCAGCCTAATACTTACAACCAAGTAACACTTATTAAAATACATTAATTATATAATATTACAAGTCTATTTTACTTATATATATAAAACAGAGGAACTGTTTTGTAACTGGCACCATGGTAAATATTTGACATTTGGTCTTCCTATGTTTTACAATTGGAGAAGGAGATGGCAACCCACTCCAGTACCTTTGCCTGCAAAATCCCATGGATGGAGGAGTCCGGTAGACTACGGTCCATGGGGTCGCAAAGAGTCAGACACGACTGCCACTACAATGGCCATTAGTACCTTTATATTATTGTTAGAGGAATGTGTGGCTACAGAAGATGCAGTTGGTGAATTTTAAACATGAACCCATCTCTGACCCCATCTCTCAATGGATTAAACCATGAATTTTTTTAAATTTAAATTTATTTATTTTAATTAGAGGCTAATTACTTTACAAAATTGTATTGGTTAGAAATCTGACTTGATCTTTGGTTTTGGAGGGCACAGCAGGACTTTAAGGAAAACTGTGTTTGTTGATTTGAGTGACAGCCCAAGGAGTCTACTTATTCTGTTACACCCCCTACTCACCATATTTGAAAGAAAAATTTTGTCTTCCTAAAACATGAATTTCATATTTTATTACTTCACTGATATTCACGTAGCATAAAAAGAGTTGGAAATGACTGAGCGACTGAATAACAACAACCATAAAATTTGGGCCAATGCACAAGACATGAGATGTTGGTTTGATCCCTGGGTTGGGAAGATTTCCTGGAGAAGGGGATGGCAACACTTTCCAGCATTCTTGCCTGGAGAATCACCCAGACAGAAGAGCGTGGCGGGCTACAGTTCACAGGGTTGCAGAGGGGGACATGACTGAAGTGACTGAGCAAGCACATAGGATAAAATTCACCATTTACTGTACAATTCAGGATCTCTTAGCATATTCACAGGGTTGTGTCACCACCACCACTATCTGACTCCAGAAAATGTTCATCACCCAAGAAAGGACACCGTGGGCTCACTCAGTTCAGTTCAGTTGCTAGTCGTGTCCGACTCTTTGAGACCCCATGAATCGCAGCATGCCAGGCCTCCCTGTCCATCACCAACTCCAGGAGTTCACTGGGACTCACGTCCATCAAGTCAGTGATGCTATCCAGCCATCTCATCCTCTGTCGTCCCCTTCTCCTCCTGCCCCCAATCCCTCCCAGCATCAGAGTCTTTTCCAATGAGTCAACTCTTACTAGCAGCCACTTCACATTATTCTCTTTCCATAGTTCTTGGAAACCACCAACATGCTTTCTGTCTCTATCATTTTTTCGATTCCAGAAACTTCATATAAATGGATTCGTATAATATGGAGCCTGTTGTGCTTCCTTTTTTCATTTAGTATAACGGTTTCAAAGTTCATCCATGTTGTAGCATGTGTTGATATTTAATTTTCCTAATCTATTTAAATTAATATCATCCAAAAGAAGATGACAATTAAGTGCATCAACCCAGAAAAACTATTTTCTTCAATTTTCTTTGTGTGTACAGGTTAGATGGAATGTTGTGGTTTTAACAAAGGAACTTCATGCAAGTTCATACACAATATTATAGTCTCCATTTCTCCATTTTACAGGTGGGGGAGAAAAGAGTTTTGGAGAGATTAGTTTATCTGTTTGAGTATTTGAGCAGGAAATTAAGCACAGAGGTCTGAATACAAAACCTAAATTACTTTCACTTAGTTGGTAGATATACAAAAGGAACAACAAAATGGTTCAGTGACCAAACCTATCGTCTTTGCTTTGTACGAGACAAACTCTTAGAAGTCGAGCTTTTATTTTGTTTTGTTTTGTTTTAGTCGCTAAGTCCTGTCTGACTCTTCGCAACTTGATAGACTGTAGTCCACCAGGCTCTTCTGTCCATTGGGTTTTTTACTGGAGTGGGTAGCCATTTCCTTCCCTAGGGGATCTTCCCAATCTAGGGATCAAACCCCCGTCTTCGGCAGGCAGATTCTTTACTACTGAGCCACCAGGGAACTCGAGTGCCTGCCAGGGCCATATAGATAGCAAATGATGTGGCATGATGAACTGAAGGTAGAGGAGGGCATCTGCTGCTCAAATAAGCCCTCATGCCACCTGGGAATGCAGGCTCAGGGTAGAAAATAATCTGATTTCTTCTAAGAGAATCTGGAAATCATCATTGCATGTGAAATCTAATTTTCAAGTGTTAGCAACAAATTAAAATTTGTTTTTCTTTTTGAAATTAAAAGAAAAAGAGAGAGAAAATGCATGAACCAAAGCACACTATTTTGCAGCTGTTCTGTTCCACAGGCTACAATTAACAGATAACAAAAGGCCAAGGCACCAGAGGGTGCCAGGGCCCTCTGTAAGACAGGGACAAAGGAGAATGAGGAAAATTTGAGGAAAGGTGACCCTCTGCCTTTCAACATTAATTCTGAACATGCCCAACCACTTAAACCTTTAAAGACAGAAAATTAGAATAGAAAAGATGTCATTGAATCCTTCATTCTTTCCATGAATAATTACTGAGTCATCCTTCATGCATGTACTGTTATATTCTAGGAATACCATAATGTACAATAAGATGTAACCACTGGCATCAGAGTCCAAGGTGGGACAGTAAGGTAATTAGGCAAGCAACTGCAGACACTGTGATTATCATGTCATTCATATTGATGTCAGCAGCCTATAGAAGCTTAACTCAGGCAAGGAAAACATAGAAGGCTTCCTGGAAGAACTGAGCTTTCATTTAGTGATAAATGAGTTGATCACACAAAGATACGAGAAGGGAGATGATGGACAAAAGGGCTGTTCCTGGAAGAAGGCCTACAATGAGCAAAAGCAAGATAGAAGATGAGATATTTAAACAATTTAAAGAAATTCAGGTTGGAAGAACCTACATTGGAAAGTGTGGGGTGGGAGAAAGAAAGGTAGACAGCTAAGCAAGGGCCAAATAACGTTGAAACTTCTGAAGCCGTGTTAAACATTTGGAATAGATCCAAGGAAAACAGGGAACAGTGGCAGATTTGTAGGTGGTTCTGTAGGTAGATTACATTTAGAACGTGATTTAAGATCACTCCTACTGCCTGAGGAGGTAAAAATAGTAGTTCACAGCAAGTGTGAGAATGCTCGTATCTTGGAACAAGGCCAGCTCCCTAAGAAGAAGCCTGGCTCCCCTGGAGGATGAGAGACCACAGGGAGCAGAGCTTCCCCTTCCCAACCTACAAACTGACCTCAGACACACAGACACACCCAGCAAACTGTGGGAGTCTATTTTGTAACAGAAGACCTACCTAGCTGACCTTACAGACTCATGAGAAATAATAAATGGTCACTATTGCAAGCCACTGAATTCTGGGGTGACTTTTTACAGAGTAAGAGTTAATTGGTAAAAAAAAAATACCTTAGTTAATCTTGGCTTATGAAACTCATCTGGGAAATCAAATTAAATAATTTTTTTCTATATATTTTTTCAATAGAGAGTGTTAAGAAAATTCCCTGAGACTCAAGAGTATGCATTAATATTACCCAATGGTATCAACCCCTATACTGAATCACAGAATATTTTGTTTTCTATTGCTGGGGAGGCAATTTGGCCATCAGGATCTCTTGATAATTATTACATCTGTTAAAGTGACTCAGCTTTTTATTTTCTATACAGCAATGCAATGAGATTTTCCTCTGCCACCATCCTCCAGGCTAGCACTTTTCCCCATGAAGGTCTAGTTAACCATAGTTAACTTCAATATCACTCTTGCCACTTTTAAGGGCCAGGTCCTACTATGGGTGAACAATATCCCACAAAAACGTATAGTGAAATCCTAATCCTGAGACCCATGAATGTGACCTTATTTGGGAAAGGGTCTTTGCAGATGTAATCAAGTTAAGATGAGGTCGTATTGGACTAGGATGATGAAGAGGGAATATAGACCCAAACACACATGGGGGAGAAACCATGTGAAGGCAGAGACTGAAGTGATGCAATTACAAGTTAGGGAACACCAAAAGTTATCAGCAACTTCTAGAAGATGGAAGATGCAAGTGAGAATTTCTCCTTTAAAGCTCTTAGAGAAAGCACAGCCCAGCCTACACTTTGATTTCATTCTTTTCTACTCAGGGAGAAAATAAATTTCCATTAAGTCACCCAGTTCATGGTGCTTTGTTACAGCAGTCTTAGGAAACTAAAAACAGTTAAGTTTTACTTGTATATATCTGTATCTTTCATAAAGGAAAAAAATATGAAGTTCAAGACAGAGGGGGCAAGTGTAGACAGAGGGGGGACGCATGATAGTAACTTATAACACTCATGTTTTACCCCTAAAAAACTTCAATTTTAATGCCTCAATATTTGCAGATCTCACTAACTTAGTATTTTGAAGATCTGACTGAAAATGTCCTCTCCATAAGTCATGGGCAAAAATGCAACAACCTTCATTTTATTCCCAATACTTTTTCCATGATGCCAAATTCTGAACTTTTTAAATTATCATATTAATTTGAACCACCAAATATCTGCCTCAAGTATCTTCTCCAGAAAGAACCCAGAGAGGGTACAACTTCCTATTTTCAAGGTTCAAATTTGTATGACTTCGCTACTTTTGTTAACTTCAACTTTCAGAAAAACATAAAAAATTATCTCACTGTATCACTCTAAGGAAAGAATCTAATGTTTCCAGAGTAACTAAGGATGCTAATCCAAGGTGAAATACAAGTAAGAAAAAGTTTTCCCTTTTGGGAAGCTTACCTTTTAGGGTAGATCTTGGGACCACATGCTGTGGCGTTACTATATGTCAATGATTCCTAGAATTAAAAAAAATAACATACAAATAAATACATTTTTCAAGGATAAATATTCTTATATGTAGTTAATGCTTAACAATTTCCATTCTAAACAAATTAGAAGGAAATAAAAATTAAATACAGTTGGTACGGATTTCAGGCTTGATAGAATGGCCAAAATTAGGAGACAAGAGTTTGGGTTCTATGCTTTGTATCTCACTAGCTGTGTGACCTTTTTTTTTTTTTTTTCAAATGTATTCTTTTTATTTATTTATTTATTTTTACTTTACAATATTGTACTGGTTTTGCCATACATCAACATGCATCCGCCACGGGTGTACACGTGTTCCCCATCCTGAACCCCCTCCCACCTCCCTCCCCATACCATCCCTCTGGGTCATCCCAGTGCACCAGCCCCAAGCTTCCTGTATCCTGCATCGAATCTGGACTGGCGATTCATTTCTTATATGATATTATACATGTTTTAATGCCATTCTCCCAAATCATTCCCATCCCCTCTCCCACAGAGTCCAAAAGACTGTTCTATACATCTGTGTCTCTTTTGCTGTCTCGCATACAGGGTTGTCGTTACCATCTTTCTAAATTCCATATATATGCGTTAGTATACTGTATTGGTGTTTATCTTTCTGGTTTACTTCACTCTGTATAATAGGCTCCAGTTTCATCCATCTTATTAGAACTGATTCAAATGAACTTTTTGTAAAACATGTATTTTTAAAAAATTTTAATTTTATCAAGGTAACTGTGATTGTTAACACTATACGTTTCATGTATACATTATACTTCTACTTTCGTATGCCCACCAAAAATCCAAGCTCATCACCACAAATTTACTTTCTGTCTGTCACCCTTCACCCATTTTGCCCTCCCCATGTCCCTCTCCCAACTGGTAACAAATTTTAAAAGACACATGCACCGCTACATGCACCGTTTGTTCCAGCATTATTTTAAATAGTCAAGGAATAGAAACAACCTAAGTGCCGGTGAACAGATGAAAGGATAAAAAAGATTCATATACAATGAAACACCACTCAGCCATAAAAAAAGTGAAATCTTGCCATTTGCAACAATGTGGATGGACCTTGAGGGTATTAAGCTAAGTAAAATAAGTTAGAGGGAAGAAGACAAATCTGTATGACTTCACTCATGCTTTATATATGGGATATTAAAAAAACTAATAACACATAATAAATGAACAAACCAAATCAAACAGGCTGCCTGACTTGCTGTGTAACTCCTGAGCAGTCGTTTCACCACTTGATGGCTTCTTAGTAATAACAATTTTAGAAGCCTGCGATATTCTAAGGTATTCAGATTCAGTAAGAGTGACCATTTCCTAAGAAAATATGTTACAAAGTGATTTAAATAATGAAAAACAACTAGGAGGCATGCCACTGTTTTTGTTCATTTTATGATTATGTAAAATGAATGCAACAACAACAAAAAAAAATGAATGCAACAAAACTCTTCCAATAAATCTGGCATTATGTATGCATGCTAAGTTGCTTCAGTAGTGTCTGATTCTGTGCAATCCTATGAATAGTAGCCCACCGGGCTTTTCTGTCCATGGAATTCTCCAGGCAAGAACACTGGAGTGGGTTGCTATTCCCTTCTCCAGGGGATCTTCCTGACCTAGGGATCGGGATTGAACCCAGGTCTCCTGCACTGCAGGCAGATTCTTTACTGTCTGAGCCATCAGGGAAGCCCACAAATATATATATATATATATATTTATATTTCTGTATATATATTTGTAGCTTCATGTCTATGTGTATGTGTCTATCCTCCAACTTTAATTCTGAGTAATATAACTATCTTTTTATAATTGAAAATATCATTTTATGTGTGTGTGTGTGTGTATATATATATATATTTAGGCCACTCAGAGGTATCTTTAACTATAAAATTCTAGTCTAATTTACATTTAAACATATCATATTTGATTGAGATAGAAATATAATCTTTTCTTGACTAGCCATAAATACCTTATCACTTCTTAAGCTTACACTATTGCCTGGTGGGTACCATAATAGTCATCACTGTGTTAAGTTTCTTAATACCTTTACTTTCAAGTCAGTATCAATGAGTCTGGAAGGTAAGAACCAAAATCTTTATTTTGTTTATATATTAGAAATGGAATTTTTATTTTTTTCTTTACTTTCTTAAATATTCTCAAAAAATAAAGAGCCACAAATGATTCTAACAAATCTAAGGCAGTGCTTCCTGTGAAACAAACAAATCCTATAATTAACTTAACCATGCATCATAAATACATCACTTTTTGATTTTTTAAATATGGTTGGTCATCAGCTGTATATATATGTGTGTGTGTATCTCAAACCCTAATTTTCTTATACTAAGGATACCCACTGATAAGAAGGTAAACCTCTATTTACAGTTACTGGCACTATATACAACTTCAGACCACATCAAAAACAACAGCTAAAATGAGAGTTATCCTAAAAACAAAAATGGGAAAACTGCAGGCAAGGCTTCATTCTTTATTTTCAATTATTACTAGGATCTTGGCATTTATATATATATTTTCTTTTCTTCCAGGATGAAAGTAAAGATTACAATTATCCACTGGAATGATACAGTCTGAAATGAAAGCAGACTAACTTCATTCATTAAATTATAATTATGTTCCTCTTGTTTAAAAGCACAAGCTCTGAGGCAGCTGCCTGGGATGGGATGCTGGTTAAATTATTTACTAGCCACGTGATCATGAGCAATTCGTTAATTGGTACAAGCCTCAACTTCACCTACAAAGTGGGGAGGATAATGCTATTCAGCCTCAAAGAACAGATGAAAAGTAACATAATGTAATCCAGTTCTCAGTCCACTACTTGGCATATGGTAACCAGTGACTCTATAGTAACATTGTTAAGAGTCTCCCATCCATTATGAAGAGTCTCAGGAGGGATGTGTATACACACAAAAAATGCAGTCAGTATGTAAAATCTACACATACTTCAAAGAATTCCCCTCCTTATCCACACTACTTGGTTCAAAACTCTTCCCTTCCATTTTAGGAACTGTTCCCTAAGGGCACTTTTATCTAAAGAATTTACCTGTTGGATGGGCTAACATCATGAATACCTCCATCAGATTTGTTAGATGCCATGAAGCAAAAGATGACGCCAGAGACTGGAAAGCAGGATGGAAAGGTTGGAAAGTAAAGAGTAATATCTAAGATTTATCCACAAAGGTCTATGAACACCTCAGTAGATATAGAGGTGTTAGCCTTATTGAATAGCCTTATTTAAAAGGTGTTAAAGCCTTATTTAAAAGTTAGAATGTTTGTTTAATTCTAATTGGAATGAAATTTGACTAAGCAGATTCTTATCAGGTATAGAAGGGATTTAGTTAAAACTTCCCATCAGATGTGCCAACATACAGAGATAAACCAGGTAGAAAATACCTAAGTAGATTCCTTCAAATGGGTTAAAATCACAAGAATTACTGAATACCACCTTTGTGCTGCTTTATTCAAGCAAAAAAAATGACATTCATGCTAGTTGATTGTACAACAGCCTCTCCCTGGACAAGAACACATGGAAAGGCTTTCATTCCATTCACCTTTAAGTGCAGATTTCCCATGCATACAAAGCTAATACTAATTTTATTCCCACCTTACACTGTTTTTATAAAGGCAGAATGAGATAATCTATGGGGGGAAAAAAAGTGTCCAGCACATCATATGCTTAAAGTATTTATTTTTAAAATTAGTGAAAATTTATTAAATTTTCCAATATTATATCCTTGTCCTTGCTGGCTCAGACAATAAAGAATCTGCCTGCAATGCAGGAGAACTGGGTTCAATTCATAGGTCGGGAAGACCCCCTGGAGAAGGGAATGGCTACCTACTCCAGTATCTTGCCTGGAGAATTCCATGGACAGAGGAGTCTGGCGGGCTACAGTCTATGGGGTCACGAAAAGTCAAACATGACTGAGTGACTAACACTGTCATTTTCACCATCCTTGTCACTTACCTGCTGCTGTAATAAGTTTAAGTTACATTTAAATTTTAATGATGGCTTTTATTAGGAACTCCATAAAAAGCACATGTGAGAACAGACAGGAAATTAATACATGAAGAAATGAATAAATAGATGAATCTACCTCTGCTTAGAAGGATTGGACAAATCCGAGTTTTGAACAAAATCAGCTGGTATAAACATAAATGCACCAGCTATATCACAATACAAAAGAACCAGAAATCCATGAATAAGTGTAGACATTCTTGGCAAAAAGCAACTATGAAGAAGCAGCAGCTGGAAAGCCTGGGTCAGAAAGGATTATTTTAATCTAGAGAACAAAATGTCCTGATCTACACCCTGCTCAATTATTTAGAACTAAAATGTATGCTGGTAATTTATTCAGGACAAAAGAATCCTTCCCAAGTGACAGTTTGCTATTGTTCAGTCATCAAGCCATGCCAACTCTTAGTGACCCCATGGCCTGCTGCACACCAGCCTTCCCTATCTTTCACTGTCTCCCAGAGTTTGCTCAAACTCATGTCCACTAGGTCAGTGATGCTATCTAAGCATCTCATCCTCTGCCGCCCTCTTCTGCTTTTGCTTTCAATTTTTCCCTGAATCGGGGTCTTTTCCAACAAGTCAGTTCTTCACATCAGGTGGCCAAAGTATTGGAGCTTTAGGTTCAGCATCAGTCCTTCCAAATGAATATTCAAAGTTGATTTCCTTTAGCACTGACTAGTTTGATTTCCTGGAGAAGGCAATGGCAACCCACCCCAGTACTCTTGCCCGGAAAATCCCATGGACAGAGGAGCCTGGTAGGCTACAGTCCATGGGGTCACTAAGAGTTGGACACGACTGAGCGACTTCACTTTGACTTTTCACTTTCATGCATTGGAGAAGGAAATGGCAACCCACTCCAGTGTTCTTGCCTGGAGAATCCCAGGGACGGGGAGCCTGCTGGGCTGCCATCTATGGAGTTGCACAGAGTCGGATACGACTGAAGTGACTTGGCAGCAGCAGCAGCAGCAGTTTGATTTCCTTGCAGTCCCAGGGACTCCCAAGAGTCTTCTCCAGCACCACAATTCAAAAGCATCAATTCTTTAGTGCTCAGCCTTCTTTATGGTCCAACTCTCATATCCTTACATGCCTACAGGGAAGACCATGGCTTTGACTGTACGGACCTTTATCGACAAACTGTTGTCTCTGCTTTTTAATATGCTGTCTAGGTTTGTCATAGCTTTCCTTTCAAGGAGCAAGTGTCTTTTAATTTCATGGCTGCAGTCACCATCTGCTGTGATCCTGGAGCCCCTCAAAATAAAATCTGTCACTGGTTCTACTTTTTCCCCTTCTACTTACCATGGAATGATGGGCCCAGATGCTGTGGTTTTAGTTTTTTGAATGTTGAGCTTTAAGTCACTTTTTTACTCTCCTCTCTGTTTTCTCCCTTTAGAGTCATATCATCTGCATATCTGAGGTTGCTGATATTTCTCCTGGCAATCTTGATTCCAGCTTGTGAGTCATCCAGCCCAGCATTTTGCATGACATACTCTGCATAGAACTTAAATAAAAAGAGTGACAATATACAGCTCTGTCTTACTCAGTTCCCAATTTTGAACCAGTCCATTGTCCCATGTAAGGTTCTAACAGTTGTTTCTTGATTCACATACAAGTTTCTCAGGAGAGAGGTAAGGTGGTCTGGCATTCTCATCTCTTTAAGAATTTTTCCCAGTTTATTTTAATCCACACAGGCAAAGGTTTTAGTGTAGTCAATGAAGCAGATGTTTTTCTGGAATTCCCTTGTTTTCTCTATATTCCAATGAATGTTGGTAATTTGATCTCTGGTTCCTCTGCCTTTTCTAAATCCAGCTTGTACATCTGGAAGTTCTTGGTTCACATACTACTGAAGCCAAACTTGAAGACTTCTGAGCATAACCTTGCTAGGATGTAAAATGAGCACAATTAACAGTAATTTAAGCATTCTTTGGCATTGCCTTTCTTTGGGATTGGAATAAAAACTGACCTTTCCCACCCTGTGACCACTGTTGTTTTCCAAATTTGCTGTCATATTGAGTGCAGCACTTTAACACAGTCATCTTTTAGGATTTTTACAGAGCTCAGCTGGAATTCTATCACCACCGTTAGCTTTGTAAGTAGTGATGCTTCCTAAGGCCCACTTGACTTCACACTCCAGGATGTCTGGCTCTAGATGAGTGACCACACCAAATAACTTTGGTTATTTTGGTAGTAAGACCTTTTGTATAGTTCTTCAGTGTATTCATGCCACCTCTTCTTAACCTCTTCTGCTTCTGTTAGGTCTTTCCTGTTTCTGTCCTTTATTGGGCCCATCCTTGCATGAAATGTTCCCTTGGTATCTTCAATTTTCTTGAAGAGATCTCTAGGCTTTCCCATTCTATTGTTTTCCTCTATTTCTTTGCATTGTTCACTTAAGAAGGCCTTCTTATCTCTCCTTGCTATTCTCTGGAACTCTGCATTCAGTTGAATATATCTTTCCCTTTCTCTCTTGCTTTTCACTTCTCTTCTTTCCTCAGCTATTTTAAAGTCTCCTCAGACAACCATTTTGCCTTCTTACCTTTTTTTTTTTCCCCTTAGGAATGGTTTTGGTCTCCACCTCCTGTACAATGTTACAGACTTTCTTTCACCTTCACTGGTCTCAGACAGGTATATATCTAGAAATAAACGTATATATGATCACCATCAGCTAGAAGTCTATGATGGCACTGAATCCTCCAGGGCAATATGCCTTTACATCAGTTCAGTTCAGTTCAGTCACTCAGTCGTGTCCGACTCTTTGCGACCCCTTGAATCGCAGCACGCCAGGCCTCCCTGTCCATCACTAACTCCCAGAATTCACCCAGACTCACATCCATCGAGTCAGTGATGCCATCCAGCCATCTCATCCCCTCTGTTGTCCCCTTCTCCTTCTGCCTCCAATCGCTCCCAGCATCAGTGTCTTTTCCAATGAGTCAACTCTTTGCATGAGGTGGCCAAAGTACTGGAGTTTCAGCTTTAGCATCATTCCTTCCAAAGAAATCCCAGGGCTGATCTCCTTCAGAATGGACTGGTTGGATCTCCTTGCAGTCCAAGGCACTCTCAAGAGTCTTCTCCAATATCACAGTTCAAAAGCATCAATTCTTCGGCGCTCAGCCTTCTTCACAGTCCAACTCTCACATCCATACATGACCACTGGAAAAACCATAGCCTTGACTAGATGGACCTTTGTTGGCAAAGTAACGTCTCTGCATTTGAATATGCTATCTAGGTTGGTCATAACTTTTCTTCCAAGGAGCAAGCGTCTTAATTTCATGGCTGCAGTCACCATCTGCAGTGATTTTGGAGCCCAAGAAAATAAAGTCTGACGCTGTTTCCACTGTTTCCCCATCTATTTCCCATGAAGTGATGGGACCGGATGCCATGATCTTCGTTTTCTGAATGTTGAGTTTTAAGCCAACTTTTTAACTCTCCTCTTTCACCTTCATCAAGAGGCTTTTTAGTTCCTCTTCACTTTCTGCCATAAGGGTGATCAGTGGTAAACAAACACATGGGCTCTGAAGTAAGATAAGGTTCTAAGCTTCACTGCTTTTCTGCTACATCAAGATTTGCTCAAGCAAATCTTTTAACCACTACCATCTCAGTTTCCTTAATTGAAAATCAAAAATACTATTAACCACCTTGAAAGATTCTTGTGACAATAAAAGGATATATGAAAACTATCAGGCATACAGCATGTATTCAATAAATTTTGTCAACTATTACTGCATTATTTGAACATTAAAAGATAGAGGAGGTGAAAGAGACACCATTCACTGACTATACATATTCTAAAAAGTCACTGTATTTAAATTGTTTCTCCTTACATCTATCCTCTTAAGTTATCAGTGGCATTTTCCATCACTGAATCAGTAGGTATTTCTTATAAGTGTTTACTTCCTTCTCAGGTATTTAAAACCCAACCTGAACTTTCCATGGGAGGTAAAAGTCATACAGATATTAAATTATCCATGTTTATTTCCACAATTTCCATTAGCTTGTGGCTTGATATAATTTAGTATTAAAATCCAGGTTATTACACTTAATACTATGCAACAGATTACATTTAAATGCATTTTCCAGTGGAAAGTGGGATGAATTTCTAATCCTGCTGTCTATCTACAAGCAAACAAATGGTCATTTGATGCTTTTGTCATTATCATGACGTACAATACCAACCACAGAGATCACTAATGGGTTCCCACACATACACTCAAGGTAAATAACAATACAACATGATACATAACAGGCTTTAGAGTTATTAAGAGATAATCACATCCCTGGGACCTTCGCTGGGCGCAGTAAGTGGCACTGCTAAAATACGATTATCTCTCGATAAAGAGGGTCCTTGCAGTTTTCACAAAGGGAGGAAAAAAAATTCATTACCATAGGGAAAATGTTCATTCATTATACTGAAACATAAATTTCACAATCTAAGCTAATGAAGAGGGCTCTCCCTGTGATGACAATATTACACAGTGTATGAGGCTTCATATCAAGGTTACGTAGGTACCATCACCTTGAAGAATCTTGGATATAAGAGCCATTTTCTGGAAGACTAATTTCTAGGGTCTTGACTACAAGATAAACAGGGCTGGAAGATGCTTAAGGGCCTAGAGATCTAATCTATTTGAGACTCAGAATAGCGATGGGAATGGCTTATGCAGCTTATCAGCTGTAAAGTTAGAGACTTGAGATACTAAGCTTCCAGAATTGTCCTAATGTAACATAATTAGACAAGATCACCTGAGGGTGTAGAGACAGATGTTTGGTTTCCACAAGGTCCCAGGACAAACAACCAGTGTTGAAGTAGGGAAGGGTGACAAGTGGATTTAGACTTAGGAGAGCAGGGAAAAGAAATAGGCATGAGTCATTGGCACTGTTTTCAAGGATGGAAAAAAGGATGGCACTGTTCTCATGGATTGATATACAAGATAGAGCATTACTGAAGGGTTCTAATAAGCAAGATAACTCTGCTCACCTAAAATTACTCCAAATGGTGCTATTTTCTGATCTCCCTAACTCACAAAAAATAGACAAAAGTTACCTACTTGAATCTCCATTTACTCATCAATAAAATGGGCTTTAAAAAAGCTCTCCTCAGAGTTACTGGGAAAAGTAAAGAAAATATTGAGTATGAAGATACTTACTCTGTACAAATAAAACACCCTATATTTATCATACATTATTATTTAGAAGGATTCATTACATAAACTTTAAAAATGGGGTGAGAATACATAATTTCTCAAAGGCTCTGCCAGTGGTATAACTTAAGCTTATTTGTATTAAATATAATATTAGTAAAGGATACATAACAATTAATTTATTGTAATATGCTTGGAATTATAAGCTTGGTATTTTGGTCCCAAAGATACTATCCTCAAAAAATATACAGTCTTAAAACATGTGCAAAGGTGTTATTGATCTTAGCAGTTTACTCTCAAAGAAATAAAAAATTCTATTGGTCTAAATCAGTGATTATTAAAAAGAGGCAACTTTGCATCCAAATCTAGAGATATTTTTGATCACCATAATTGGGGAATGGAGGTGGGGGTGGTTTGCTCTGGCATCTAGTAGGTAGATGACAAGAATGTTGCTAGACCTCCCATGAAACACAGGACCCTATTCTCTGTTCTAAATATAGACACTAAATGTTATCACTTAACTCATAATTTGAATGACCTGCATCATTAGGCACCCTCATCTACAATTCAGTGCTGTGATAAACTACCTCATCAGCCTCTATATCCTACGAATAGAGATGGAAAATAATTTTCTTTCAATTATTGAAGCCCATATCCAAATGCAGGCTCTTTAGCCCTTTAAATTTCCATTATGAACAATTATCGGTTTGACTAAATTCAATTCTGTCTTTCCCGATGGGAAACCATAGGGGAAGAGTCAATGTGTTGGCAATCTGCAAAACCAGAAAATGAAATTTGCAAGGGTTCACCATTATCACAGAAATTTGGCACAGCTGTAATGACAACCTGTCAGTCTCCATTCCCAAGTCATATATAACTCCAATGCCTGGCATTCCACCACAGTCTAATGTGTCACATTATGTGACATGATATGAAAATATATTAGACACTTAGAATTTTATATTTCCTATAAGTGCCTGCTCTCTATTTCAGTTATACCAACACAGGGGGAATAAAATACCTGTATTTCTGCCTAACAAACAGAAGACAAATGAAAGGAAGCCAGAATTGCAGAAAGTATTAATAACTATAGATGTCAGAGTCCAAATATTTTCACATGGATAATTTCATAAACTTTTAGATGAAATACAGTATGGAATAGTGGTTGAGAGTATAGAATATGGCTTTCAGAATTCAGATCTCCACTTTCTAGCTGAGTGGCCTTCAGGAAAATACTTCTCTGTGCCTTACCTTGTTACCTTCCTCGTGTATTAAATGAAGGTATTAATCCTATTGGCCTCACAGGGCTGCTATAACGATTATATAAATAAGTGTTTAGAAAGTGTTTAGAATCCTTCCTGACACACAGTAAAGACTGTGAAGCTATCAAGTGATTGTTTATAGTAAAAACAAACAACTTGATAAAGCAGAAGATATGATCCCATTTTACTGGAGAAATAACCTAAGTTCTACAAGTATAAGGAACTCTTCACAAATTCACTCTTTCCTTGAGTCTGCTCAGCACTGCCCTGTTTTCATAGCTGCATGGACCTCAGAGTGCTGCGTGACTGCTGTATGAGAGCTCAACTCCCGGAGCATGTTAAGAAGTACATAGCACACCACTATATGCAGCGGGCGACGCAACAGAGGGGTGGGGTGAAGGAAACAGTCTGGAGGCCTGAAAGGTTCAAAATCTGGTCCCTCCAGACAGAACTTTTGTTCATGGCCTTAAGTGACTTGTATATAAAGAAAACCACAGTAAGGGCTCTGACCTCCAATTTCAATCTTGAAAAATAACGGTTATAGGAAATCTCAGTTTTCAAAAATATGGTCATAAGACTTCGAGGGGCACACATCGTTATTTTTATTTTCAGAGCAGTTCAATATAAATCTATGGGCGCATGCATGCATGCATGTATGCTCAGTTGTGTCCAACTCTTTGTGACCTCACGGACTACAGCTCCCCAGGCTCCTCTGTCCATGGAACTCTTCAGGCAAGACTACTGGAGTGAACTGCTATTTCTAGGGCCAACCCAGTGATTGAACCTGCATCTCCTGTTCCTCCTGCATTGGCAGGCATATTTTTTACTACCACACCACCATGGTACCTAGTTAATGTGTGGGCAATTATTTACAGATTTGTTTTAATGTTTATTTTCCATTGATGACAAGTTTTGATCATTTATATTACTGGTGTAAGCATTTTTCAGATCCAGAATTAGTTTAAAAATCCATTAAATTCATAGAATATGTTAAATAGACAAGAGTAGAGATGGTATGCAGCTATGGTGAGGTAAGATATAGTAAGATAAGATAAGATATATGGTAAGATATAGTCAAAACTATGGTTTTTCCAGTAGTCATGTAAGGATGTGAAAGCTGGACCACAAAAAAAGCTGAGCACCAAGGAACTGATGCTTTCGAATTGATGTGCTGGAAAAGACTCTTGAGATTCCCTTGGACAGCAAGGAGACCAAACCAGTCAATTCTAAAGGAAATCAATCCTGAATATTCATTGGCAGGACTGATGCTGCAGCTGAAGCTTCAATACTTTGGCCACCTGATGTGAAGAGCCAACTCACTGGAAAAGACCCTGAAGCTGGGAAGATTGAAGGCGAGAGAAGAAAGGGACAACAGAGGATGAGATGGTTGGATGGTATCATGGATTCAATGTACATGAGTTTGAGCAAACTCAGGGAGATAGTGAAGGACAAGGAGGCCTGTTGTGCTGCAGTTCATGGGGTTGCAAAGGGTCGGACATGACTGAGTGATTGAACAACAACAATGGTAAGATATATTATCCTGGTACATAACTGTCCAAAATTTGAGGACTATTGATATTTGAAAGGGAAATTATATATGAATATGTGAGCCCAGAATAAAAAGGGTTTCAAAATATGGCCCTTGTTTTTCACCAGAAGCATCAATTTATCCTGGCTTTCCGGAAGAGTACTACTTTCCACCAATCATATTTGAGAACTGCATTCCTTTCCACATCTATTGCTAATTCATGGTCCAGAAAGAGATCTATGTAATAGTTTTCTTTAATGACATTTGCAGTAATTGCACAATGACATATCTTGAAAGGAAAACACAGCCAAAACAAAAGAAAATACAAAGCAAGACCATGGTTTTCTTCCCTAAGGAGGGAGAGACTTGCTGATGCAAAAAGACCAGTGTCCTCTGAACAAAGGGCTGCTGGATGCTAAAGCAAACCTTAAAGCTTGGTAAATGTTTACAATATCAGCAAATATTTTGCTATTATCATGAAGAACGAAATAGTAACTAGACAGCACAAAGGGGATGAAAGAAATGATATTTTATGACTTAGTGAATTGAGCTACACACACGATAATTTCCAGGATTGATTTCCTGTCTACTTTTGAAGCAAACAGCCATCAATTTGGAAATCCATGAAGAAGTACGTGAAGAATGCAAACATTTTCCTAGTCAGAGGCAAGTTTTTTTAGCATTCTTGAAAATAAACTTAGAACTTTACACACACAGACATACACCCTTTGATTCTGAGGACTGTATAGTTCATGCCAGCATGAAATTTCCCTAGTTCACTATAAATCAGTTATGACTTAACAAAACTCCAGGATAGGCACTCGGAGAAGGCAATGGCATCCCATTCCAGTACTCTTGCCTGGAAAATACCATGGATGGAGGGGCCTGGTGGGCTGCAGTCCATGGGGTTGCTAGGAGTTGGACACGACTGAGCGACTTCACTTTATTTTTTCCTTTCATGCACTGGAGAAGGAAATGGCAACCCACTCCAGTGTTCTTGCCTGGAGAATCCCAAGGATGGGGGAGCCTGGTGGGCTGCCGTCTATGGGGTCGCACAGAGTCGGACACGACTGAAGCAACTTAGCAGCAGCAGCAGCAGCAGGATAGGCACTGCTACTTTTGAAACCTATTGAAAAATCATTGTGGTGTCCTACATTTTCATAGGTAGGAAAATGCTTTATGTGTAGTCTAGGTCCAAAAAAGCTTGGTGAACTGGTAAAAGAATAGGTTTTTCAATTAGAGAAACACTGGTTCAAAGCTAGCTATCTCATTAACTCCTATATGACCAGAGGCAAAGGATTCTCTCTTAGCTTCAATTTCTGCATTTGTAAAATGAAAGCCATAGTAACTGTCAGCGCCTGGCATGTAATATTAATTCAAAGATCATGATGGTCACTCCTATCCTTACTCTGAGTGAAACTTTATTCCCTTGTTCTGACCTTAGAAAGAGACCAAGTCACTTAAATGAGTTCTCAACTAAGACGGTTATTCAAATTAGGGGTCAACTTTCCTTGACAGTTAGTATGTGCTAAAGTATATTTCCTTGATGATTTGCCTAATCCCTTAAAAATAATTATTTGACCTTTTCACTTTGTACCATGTTGTAATTTTCTAAAAAAAAAAAAGTTAAAATACTCTAGGAGAAATTCACATTTTTTTGATAGCCTGCTTCTATTAAGAAAAACACACAAAGAAATAATACTTCTAGTCATGTATTTTTATCTCTGCATTCAACTTTATTTATGTCTTATCTCATGCAGCTTTTGAAAAACCCCACTGCACATCTGTGAAATACTGAGAGTCACAGAGGCAAATACCATCTTAGTAATATAAAAATAGCTTTGATCTGACAGACCACCTGAAAATCTTGGCTATCCCCAACCAGGATCCCCTAGATCAGGTTTTGAGAAATACTGCAACAGGATGCCTTGGAAGCAGAGAGAAGCTACACCTCACTTAAACAGAGAGAGAAAAAGAAATAATAAAATACATGTGTGAACAACATTTAGGGAGTAGATGTCCAGAAAACAATTTTAGCTTAACTTTCTCTTCACAAGAGTAAATAAAAGAACTCTGCTTTGCAGGGGAATCACTCCTTGTAATTCGGTTTTCTGGCTGGTGGAATCAGTGAGGGTAGGGTGGGAGGACTGGATAGGGACTGGGTGACCCAGGCTGGTTCATCCCCCCTGAAAAACTACCTGGATGTAGAGAACACATAAGATTCAAGCAGATCCAAACACTTTTTCCTGAGTTTAATCTATGGGCTTTTGGGTGCAGGCTCAAGGATCTCAGAAGTCACCTGCCTCTATCCTGGCAATAGCCCCAGAGAAACAGAAGTGAGACCCACAGAGAGACACCTAATGAGAGCACAGTGTGAACCCCTGGATTCAACTATGGCTAAACTGAATCCAGGGAATGGCAATGATAAAATTAAAACTAAAAGAAAAATCCAGAAGAAAGCACATTTCTGGCCCAAACAGATAAACCCATAATATAAGTATGGACAAGTTTCCTAGTACATAAGCTTCTGGACTAGAAAATGGGAAAGTTCATGCCACACAGAATACAGACATCTGGTCCAGTACATAATACATGTATGTGTCAAAGACAAATAATCCCTTGGAAAAATTAATACAGGTACATCGTCTAACTATATGCTCCATTGTCATTCTCCTCTGTCCTCACTTTCTGCTCCAAAAACTAAGGCTTCCTGATCCAGGCCAAGGCTGATGTGCTGGAACTTCACACCAGAAACAGTGCTTCTTAACTAGTGGAAGCAATGTCCCTTCCCTACTAGAGAGCATGGGATAGTGTATGAGACATTTTTGACTGTCACAGCTTGTGGAGGGGGTTTTACTGTCATCTGGTGGGCAGAACCCAGGGATGCAGCTAAATATCCTCCATTGAACAGGACAGATTCCCAGAGCAAAATGTCAAACCTACTGAAGTTGAGAAGCTCATCTCAAGGAAATAACCTTGGCATGAGAATCATTTTCTATTTTCCCAGGCTAGTACTCTCTGAATGGCCAATGCACTATCTAGACTTCTAAACACATCTAGGCAATATTACAAAGCCCAGTATGAAGCTTTACTATTTCCCAAAGTTGTTTGTATTCATACCATATTGTTCACAGACTAAAGTGTTTTCATTTGAGTCAATGCACTAATGAAAATATACACAGATATATGAGTGTATAGGCACTTGCTTATTCAAACCAGGGTTTCAAGGCCATAGTTGCTTTGACCACAATGTTCTGGGCAGGTGGGTAGAAACTGAAAGAAATCATCAAAGAAACTTAATTTAATGGATGGATTATTTGTTGAGCTTCAGAACATGATCATTTGGTTTGAGGCACACCCTGAAAACAAAAAGAATGGGTGATCATTTCTACTGAGGAGATCTGATAAATGGAGGAAAAAGAGACATTTAAAAGTCTATACATATAGAATTCATGCAACTTGCAGCAGAATGACACTTCATGGGAACAATCTAAGCTTTTATTTACCAGCTTCCATGAACTTCCAGGAGACCATGGCAGGCAAAGATATTCTCCCAAATCCCACAGTTCCCATTCATTTCAAAATCCTCTCCTGTCTGTCTTTCTCTCCCCTTGTCATTTACAGTCTGTGCTCCAGAGACAGACTAATGGGGCTTGATTTTGTTACCCTAGCCAGCATTCCTACAGGATACTTCACCCTGCAATCATCATAGTGCCAGCAGTGCGTGTCTATGAAATTAAAATGGAAGAGATTGATTCTTCAGGTATGCGCTTGCTGCTATTGACAGTCACTCCAGATCAGTTCCTCTGAGGCAAGACAGCTCGTGCACAAAAAATACCTTTGCTTATCAAGCTGAGGCTCTGTGCCGGTGAGATGGCAATTTGGGGTCCATATGACAGCAGCCAGAGATGAGCTAGGGAGCTCAGGAGAGTGAATTCTGGTAATCCTGCAGAATTCCATTAATCTGAAATACACTAATCTGAAGCTTCAAATTCTTCTCCATTTTAAAGCTCAGGTCCACTTACAACATTACATAAACACAGGTGGTTCACCCAATAAAACTAAAAGACCCTGACAACAGCATGTTTCAGGCATTTAGATGTTCAGTACATCAGGATCTAAATTTGGGTTTTTTAAACCTTTAAACATATTTTGTTGTGGCAAAATAAATTTAAAGTAAAATTTGCTATGCTTAACTACTTTTAAAAGTACAAATCAGTGCATTAAGTAGATTTACCATGTTGTGCAACCATCTCCATTATCCATCTCCTGATCTTCCTCATCATCTCTAACAGAAACTTATATTCATTCAACAATCATTCTCTAGTCCCTGGTAAACTCTACTCTACTTTCTGTTTCTATAAATTTGACAATTTCAGGTGCCTCAGATAAGCGACACTTTTATCACTGTTTATCCTCGTGTGTGTGCCGGATTTCAGGTTCATTCATGTTATAGCATGTATCAGAAGTACATTCCTTTTACAACTTAATAATATGTTATTATATGTATAGGTATCATTTTGTTTAGCTATTCTCAATAATGCTGCTATCATCAAGGGTACAAAAGTACATGAGTCCCTTCTTTTAATTTAAAATTTGATTCATTTTAACTCTTTTAAACACATTATCTGACAGCTGCAAAGTTGCTATGGAATAAGGTAATCTAATGTTCATTTTTGTCATATGACCCTACGTGACTCCTTGTTCCATAGGGATAGAAAATATTTCACAAATAAGAACATTGCCACCTGGGGCTTTGAAGTTATTTTTCAAAGCATATACAATAAATAAGTTCATGTGTTGGTAATACTCTTTCTTCTCTCTATGGTCACCCCAAAATACCTGGTCCTTATCAACAGGTCATGAGTAAATAATACTGTTTCAAATGGTCAAATTATGTGACTTTATTTCATAAGCCACTTCTCCCTCTTATAATACAAAGAGTCAAGTGACAGAGCAGAGTAAGATGTAATATTCTGAACTTTGTGATCACACATGCTCTTCTTAACTTTGTCCTGTATTAACTATGTAGTTCCATGAATAGGAACCTAAAATATTAGGCTGTACAGAAACATAACCTCAGAGGAAATCTAGCTGTGAAAGGATAAAAATAGAAGGAAAATGATCTTAAAGTTGATACAAATAAAATTAGTAACAAAATAACTGTACCCAAAACACAGATTGCTAAATATTATAATAACAACTGCATATCAAAAAGTGAAAATTTGTAAGCCATATTTTAAGAGTGAAGCTCTTCTCATTTAAACAACAGCAGAACTCTACATTTTAAAGATGTTTACTAAGTCTTGGTCACTCTGGAAGTATTAATTTACTGAACTCTCATGGCAGTTCTGTGGGAACAAAGTATTAGCATTTTCATTTAAAGCTAAGGAAACTAAGAGTTCAAGTAACTCTCATGGGGGCACATGGCTAATAAATGGTAGAGGCAAACTTTGAGCCAGTATCTATGTGACTCCTGAGAGGAAGCTTTTTATGACTGTGTTATCTAGAATCAGCCCAAACCACATTTCACAACTGGGACAATGCTTCAAACAAATATGTGTTTATGAGGGAGATAAGAATTAATGTGCCTTGTGAATTAAAATGGGTCCCCTCAGAGACATAAAGAGGGAGTCTGCCTAGCTTGTGTTGGACAGAGCCCGAATTATCTGGTGTTTCTCCATTCTGAAAATTTAGCAACCCAACATGGCTCCACGTGGATTCATCTGACATTTCCTTCAGACCTCTCCCCTGAGAGCCCAATACTGGCTGTTTTACTGAAATATAAATATTTTATGAGTGAATGATACCTAGAATGGTCCAAAGAGAATTTCACTGTTGCTATTATAATTATTCCTAATTATAACTGTTGTTCCCTTTGGAGCAAGTAAAATCAGGGAGCACTTATGCAATCTGCTTAGAGAAAAAGACTGATAGTAATCTATAGTGGATTTATCAACGAAATGTAGACTCCTGTGTTTCTTTTTCCTATGCACTGGCATTAATAATTTTAGAAGTCAGCAGTCTAAATGGTTTTAAGTTCATACTGACATTTGCTTCAGAATAATTTATGACATCCCAAAAGTGACACAAGCAACTTAGAACAGAAGTCTTTATTAATATGGTAAATTAAAATGGAATACTGACTGATGTCTTGTGTAAAATTGACGTGCCACTAACCTTAACTATACAAATAAAGTTATATTATGAAGGTCAATTATAAGAACATTCATCCACCTGGAATATATAGCAAGTGTATTCATACATTAACTCTATGCTAATGTGGAATATGGGTGTTTAAAGGGAAAGCAATTGAAACCAAATAATAAAACCCTGATTCAAAGAAAAATCATAAATTTAGACACACAAGTTGTATTAATTCAGGATCTCCTATCCCATATCATCACTGATGCTGTTTCCTATGATTGTGTTGAAGGGTTTTTATTAAGTAGCTAAGACCAAAGTATTTTTTGTCTATAACACATTAACATATCTCAAGGACACCAACAAAGAGCAGAACATTTTTTAGTTTGAAGGGTCACCAGAGATAATTTTTTTAATTTTATTTTATTTTTAAACTTTACAAATTGTATTAGTTTTGCCAAATATCAAAATGAATCTGCCACAGGTATACATGTGTTTCCCATCCTGAACCCTCCTCCCTCCTCCCTCCCCATACCATCCCTCTGGGTCCTCCCAGTGCACTAGCCCCAAGCATCCAGTATCGTGCATCGAACCTGGACTGGCGACTCATTTCATACATGATATTATACATGTTTCAATGACATTCCCCCAAATCTCCCCACCCTCTCCCCCTGCAACAGAGTCCATAAGACTGTTCTATACATCAGTGTCTCTTTTGCTGTCTCGTACATAGGGTTATTGTTACCATCTTTCTAAATTCCATATATATACGTTAGTATACTGTATTGGTGTTTTTCTTTCTGGCTTACTTTGTATAATAGGCTCCCGTTTCATCCATCTCATTAGAACTGATTCAAATGTATTCTTTTTAATGGCTGAGTAATACTCCATTGTGTATACGTACCACTGCTTTCTTATCCATTCATCTGCTGATGGACATCTAGGTTGCTTCCATGTCCTGGCTATTATAAACAGTGCTGCGATGAATATTGGGGTACACATGTCTCTTTCCCTTCTGGTTTCCTCAGTGTGTATGCCCAGCAGTGGGATTGCTGGATCATAAGGCAGTTCTATTTCCAGTTTTTTAAGGAATCTCCACACTGTTCTCCATAGTGGCTGTACTAGTTTGCATTCCCACCAACAGTGTAAGAGGGTTCCCTTTTCTCCACACCCTCTCCAGCATTTATTGCTTGTAGACTTTTGGATCACAGCCATTCTGACTGGTGTGAAATGGTACCTCATAGTGGTTTTGATTTGCATTTCTCTGATAATGAGTGATGTTGAGCATCTTTTCATGTGTTTGTTAGCCATCTATATGTCTTCTTTGGAGAAATGTCTAGTTCTTTGGCCCATTTTTTGATTGGGTCATTTATTTTTCTGGAGTTGAGCTATAGGAGTTGCTTGTATATTTTTGAGATTAGTTGTTTGTTAGTTGCTTCATTTGCTATTATTTTCTCCCATTCTAAAGGCTGCCTTTTCAGCTTGCTAATAGTTTCCTTTGATGTGCAGAAGCTTTTAAGTTTAATTAGGTCCCATTTGTTTATTTTTGCTTTTATTTCCAATATTCTGGGAGGTGGGTCATAGAGGATCCTGCTGTGATGTATATCAGAGAGTGTTTTGCCTATGTTCTCCTCTAGGAGTTTTACAGTTTCTGGTCTTACATTTAGATCTTTAATCCATTTTGAGTTTATTTTTGTGTATGGTGTTAGAAAGTGGTCTAGTTTCATTCTTTTACAAGTGGTTGACCAGATTTCCCAGCACCACTTGTTAAAGAGATTGTCTTTTCTCTGTATATTCTTGCCTCCTTTGTCAAAGATAAGGTGTCCATATGTGTGTGGATTTATCTCTGGGCTTTCTGTTTTGTTCCATTGATCAATATTTCTGTCTTTGTGCCAGTACCATACTGTCTTGATAACTGTGGCTTTGTAGTAGAGCCTGAAGTCAGGTAGGTTGATTCCTCCAGTTCCATTCTTCTTTCTCAAGGTAGCTTTGGCTATTCGAGGTTTTTTGTGTTTCCATACAAATTGTGAAATTGTTTGTTCTAGCTCTGTGAAGAATACCGTTGGTAGCTTGATAGGGATTGCACTGAATCTATAAATTGCTTTGGGTAGTATACTCATTTTCACTATATTGATTCTTCCAATCCATGAACATGGTATATTTCTCCATCTATTAGTGTCCTCTTTGATTTCTTTCACCAGTGTTTTATAGTTTTCTATGTATAGGTCTTTAGTTTCTCTAGGTGGATATATTCCTAAGTATTTTATTCTTTCCATTGCAATGGTGAATGGAATTGTTTCCTTAATTTCTCTTTCTGTTTTCTCATTATTAGTGTATAGGAATGCAAGGGATTTCTGTGTGTTGATTTTATATCCTGCAACTTTACTATAATCATTGATTAGTTCTAGTAATTTTCTGGTGGAGTCTTTAGGGTTTTCTATGTAGAGGATCATGTCATCTGCAAATAGTGAGAGTTTTACTTCTTCTTTTCCCCCACCTTCTCATTCTCTACATGAGGAAACAAAGATCTAGAAATGCTAAAGCACAGACAGGAAGAGGGCCTCAGCCTATCTCTCACTCCAGAATTATATTCCCTACAATGTGCTTGATTTTCATTCCAGCTTTTTGTTTGCTAAGGTACTCTCTCTCCTTTTGTTCTCTAATTCTAACAGATTGTCTAAGACCAACTCTTAAAATAAGTAAAACAGAGGTAATAATTCCTAATAAATAGATGTATTATGATGGACGAACCCAATGGTCTTGAAATTGTACTTGAAAAGTGTAAAAATTTATGATTTTTATATTCTAATGGCTATGACTATATTGGTTTATTGCACATATAAATGTATATTTATCATAAATGTCACTCACTGAAGAAGTTGAACTCTTTTGAAAAGTCTACTCTCTTTTTGGCAACCCACTCCAGTATTCTTGCCTGGAGAATCCCATGGACAGAGGAGCCTGGCAGGCCATGGTCCATGGGGTCGCAAAGAGTCGGACACAACTGAAGCGACTAAGCATGCACGCACCCACTGTCTCTTAAGAAGTCAAAAATAATACAGGCTTTCAGATCAGGAAATAGTGGTTTCTAGGTGAGCTGCACTCAACTTACTGCCTATCATTTTTGAATATCTCTAGATAGTCTAGATGTCTAAAATTGTAACAGTAATATTTCTCTTACATGGTAGCTGTGAATAATGAATAATAAATATAAAATACAGGACAGTGCTTGGAGCCCACTATATATTTGATAATTATTGAGAAATATTAATTTTCTTTCCTCTTCCTTTTGAATCCTTCCTTCTTTCCTTTGAATATGTATAAATTGCAAAGGTTTAAATAGTACTAACACATGGGCACAAATTTAGACTTATAAAATTATTTTATTACAATAGAGAACTACTTAGTAAGCTTCCCTATAACATAATACAATGATACACAGCAGAAAATAAATCTGCCCACACACCCCTAAGCATTCTCAATTAAAATAGGGTACTTATAGCTCTTATATTTCGAGGAGAGGAATATACAAAAATCTGGATTTAGCTTAGAAATGTTTAATGGAGAATAATACAGTCACCCTATTCAAGAGAGAAGAATGCTGCGGCATTAAAAGACACTTTGCTATATCCCAGAGATTCTGACAATTCCTGACAGAGGCAAGACCAAGCTCTTCTGGTATAAGCTTCCTTTCTGATAAGAAGAGTTCTAGTAATGTCTATTTCCAGCACATTAGATCCTTTAGCATATACAACATAGGAAAGGTTGTATATTCACATGATGACATACTAGTATATTCAAGCTACCGCGTTTAACATATCAGATCACACTAAGATTGATATTCAACATAATTGTAAGCTACATCAAGAGAAAACACAAAACAACAGGAAAACAAAGCCAAAAGATGAAGTGTTCTGAACTGAGTGCTAGAGGACATACCAAAGACATTTTTACTGTTAATACTAAAGTACGGGAACACTTTGAAACAATATTACTCCTTTCAGAAGAAAAGAATCGCTAGCTTAGTGGGCCACAGACTCTGAGTGCTAGCATATCAGTCCTTTTAAAGAAATTACCAGCACTCTGCTTTTGGTTTACTGTCTCCCACCTTGCATTTTACCAACTGTATCGAAGCATGGAGTCTAACAGCTCCAATTTCTTTCACAGCAGCTGCACTGTGTGAGAAAAATTGACAGATTAACTAGAAGAAAGCCTCCAAAGTCACTAGAAACTATAGCTGCCCACTGGAACAGAATCATAGACTGAAGAATACACGGAAAGGAATGCCTCAGTGATCCAATGCACTAGCCCCAGTGGGTATGAGACTGTTACTCAGGATTTGAGTATGAGTAGGAGAGGCTCCATCCAGGAATGAAAACCTGGACAATCATGACCAACAAACAACCTGGCTAAGGAAGGAAAGTTATGACCAACGTAGATAGCATATTCAAAAGCAGAGACATTACTTTGCCAACAAAGGTCCGTCTAGTCAAGGCTATGGTTTTTCCTGTGGTCATGTATGGATGTGAGAGTTGGACTGTGAAGAAGGCTGAGCGCCGAAGAATTGATGCTTTTGAACTGTGGTGTTGGAGAAGACTCTTGAGAGTCCCTTGGACTGCAAGGAGATCCAACCAGTCCATTCTGAAGATCAGCCCTGGGATTTCTTTGGAAGGAATGATGCTAAAGCTGAAACTCCAGTACTTTGGCCACCTTGTGCGAGGAGTTGACTCATTGGAAAAGATTCTGATGCTGGGAAGGATTGGGGGCAGGAGGAGAAGGGGACGACAGAGGATGAGATTGCTGGATGGCATCACTGATTCGATGGACATGAGTCTGGGTGAACTCTGGGAGTTGGTGATGGACAGGGAGGCCTGGCGTGCTGCGATTCATGGGGTCGCAAAGAGTAGAACACGACTGAGCGACTGAACTGAACTGAAGGACAAATATTTGGATTGGAAAAGTAGCTACTGATTTTTCTGGGTATTTCAGTTATCATTTTCATGAATCTTTTAGTTGCCAGCTTCTTCTAAAAAATACACAACAGTAAACATACCTGCCCCTTACATAAATTAATGAGGTCAAGCTAAAAGAGACAGCAACTGCTTCACAAACAAGCATCACTCTTAACTGAGTTTAGAAATACACACTTGTCCTTTTATGATAATCTGTCATGTCTAGATTCAGGAGGAAGCTCTACACCTCACATTTGTACAGAAAATATATAGTGTGTTTGAGAAATATTTGTTATGTGGTCCATACAACCATGCTAAATAAATAGGGAGGACTAGTATTATGACACCTATTTTAGAGATAAATGACTTAGAGGTCTGACAGCTTAAATGCAGTGACTAACAGCACAGGAAGTTAGGAAAGGGATGGTGTGCCTGTTTGTGGGGAATGAGATGAAGGCATGAGGAGGAGGAAAGAAGTCCTGAAAGAGAAGTTTGAGGAAGATATATATTGGCTCAACCTCAATGTAATTCACATGTTTTCTTTTCCTTTTTTGAGTTACTTATTTTAAAAGTTTGCAACGATATACCTTTAAAAGACAACTATGGATTTACAGGGCTTCCCAGGTAGCACTAGTGGTAAAGAACTGCCTGCCAATGCAGGAGACAGAAGAAATGTGGGTTCAAGTCCTGGTTTGGGAAGATCCCCAGGAGAAGTAAACAGCAACCCACTGCAGTATTCTTGCCTGGAGGATCCTATGGACAGAAGAGCCTGGTGGGCTATCGTCTGGGGTTGCAAAGAGTCAGACACAACTGAAGCGACTTAGCATGCACCCACCTTTTACATGGAGAACCATGAGTATTATATCACATAGACTTCAGGATCTACCAGAATGGATTTCCTCCTGACTTACTGAGATGCAGAATTTCCCATGGATCTTTATAACAAACCAGCTGATAACTAAGAGATTCATATCATCCAGAATAGCTAGGTTAGAGCATAATATGATCAAAATCGATGTCTTAAAGCAACTCATTTCTGGTCTCATGATTGTTGACAATGCTTGTTCACAACAGTTCTTCAGGGGGATGAAAAGCAGTATCAATAAACACTTCTAAATTCTCCACAACAGCAAGAAGGAAAACAAACTAGGGACTAGCTTTTAAATCTTTCATTCAGTTGTGATTCATATCCTTTGTATTCATATTCCATTGGTCACAGCAACTCATTTGGCCTCAGTTTGGGGAGAAGTAAAATCCTGCCATTTGCCCAGAAAGAGACTGAGAACAAGAATATTGCACACAATTAATTCTTCAGCTTAAAATTTTTTCCCCTCATTTCATGAAAACCCTCACAGTTTTCATATACCTAAATCAATATTTATTAAGTACTTACATTTTAAGAGAAACACATCCCTGATCAAGAGTCCTGTAAATTTCGTACCACTGAAAAATACCTAAGGATTACCTGAGAAGTTCTGTTATCTTAAATGAAGAAAAAGTTTTTAAGAAAGAAATGCAATTGCTTGGAACACATTTTTCTATTCAATACTTTCCATATGAGCAGTTTTCCCAGTAATTCTCTAATCACACAGCTTTCCAAAGTCTTATAAATGTGCACCAGCCTTTCTCTGACATAAGACGCTGTACAGATGGCAAATGAAATGCACACTCCTCACTCCTGTGAGCACGCCAGACCACTGAAGAAAACTTATTGAAATGCTATTCCTGCTGAGTGTCCAGGAAGAGCATCAGTCATTTGTTCTCACAGGTGCACAGCTGCACTTTCTGTCAAGTCTGATTCGCATAACACTTGATACACTACCTTTACCGCAGATGATAAAAAGTAGATTAGCAAAGAGTCATTAAAAGCATCAATAGAAAGAAAACCCAACACTGTCTGTGTCAGTGACCAGCCTCTTTCTGCTTCTTGTCAAATATGTTTCTGTTTGATATATTTCTTCAATGGTTCCAAAAAAATAATGAAGCAAATTATCAATATAAAATTACAAATCAAAATAGTATTCTCAGGTTGAGAGAAAGACAAAGCAAGAGTATTTCAAATAAAGGGTGGGGGAATCAATCACCAACTCCATCCACAGTTCTTTGCTTTCTCAAGAGACTATGACTTATTCCTGTTGCCGCTGCTAGGCGGGACAGCTTGAATCAGGAATGGAGAAACAGCCTTCAATTAAAAATTCATTGAAATTTGTCAGCTCCAATAAGACATTAATGCCATTTCAAGGGGGAATAGTAGGTGTGTTTTTGATTCAGCCTGCTTGTTTCTGATATTTTCATTCTACACCACATTCTTTAGCTGTGCTAACAAGAGAGAAAAGAAGTGCATTTGCTAACAAGAGAGAAAAGAAGTGCAAAATACAGGAGGATAAAGTCAAGGGAGATTTTTTGTTTATAAATCAAACATGAAAATTTCAAAACACATCCACTGCTTTGAAAGACAAGTTGAATAGCTATCATTTGAGAGTTAACCAGATTTGTGCACTTGCAGTAAAAATGTTTTATAGTATTTCAGTGGCAATCCTTTTATTTCTATAGGATAATAGAAAACAAGTGGGAGCAGAGACAGCAAGTTGTAGATGGTGCCAGGTTAAAAGGTTTCATATCCACGGATATTTTCAGTTAAAATATCAAGGGACACCTAAAGACAGACACGTAGATGCTTAATATGCAATTGGGGTATGAAAGAAACCATTTTTAAAGGGAACAAGTAGTAGTATACATATTAGTCGAAACATTATCTACAACTGTTAACATAAAACTAAAAATAAGGATGTTGTATGATGATGCAGAATATGCTGGGGTGAAAAAGCAGGAATGCTCACTCTTATGCTATGAATGTCTCCAGTAGCTTCATAAGTCATAGAGGACATTACTTTTATGAATAGTGAATGACAGACGTTCTGCACTGTTCACCCTAGTACATGCTGCACTGATGGCAAAAATGTCTTTGTAGAACTTTCTTCATGTAGAAGTTCCACAGTTTCATAGTGCCACTCATGGTCAAGTAACATTAGCTTGTAAAAATGGGATTCTTACAATCATCGAGGCTAAACTTTTCACTTTATATAAGAGAAACTCAAATCTTTAAGAGTAAAAAATTTGAAAAGCACCTAGAAAGTTAGTTGAAGACAGACGAAAGCCAAGTCAATTGACTGTTGTTCCAACACTCACACTTGACCCTTTTATCATAAGTCTCCATCAAGAGAACATGTATTTCCCATTCATGCGTTTGCTTCCCAAACATGTAGAAACTCTTGGAGTGTACGATACATTTTTCACATACTCCATCTGGCAAATGGAATAAGTGAGGATAAAAAGAGTTAAGAAAAGAACATAATAGCATAGTATAAAGTGTTTAAGTTAGTTTTTACTATTATTGTTTCATACCATTTTACAGGTAGGCAGGATTTACTTAAACATGTGTAGGCAAAATATAAAAGTAATCATGCCAGACTTGAGCTAGTCCTGAGACCTTCCAGATATGGAAAACACAGGTGGCAAATGGTTTCTCTTTCACTCTGCTTGTCCAGTAGATACAGTTTGGTTGGTTCACAACAATGACTTTAATATCTAGTTTCCAAAACTTTAAAGTTGAATAAAATTTTTTTTTTTAAATCACAATTCCAATTTCTTTTGATAGACTAAAAATACCTGCTACTACAAGAACCCCATCTTGTAGTGGCACCGACTATCTAAACCAAGTAGGGTATTCTGTTAAACTCCTACCAGGGGAAGGCTTGGACTGAAGGGCCGACAACTGGAAATGGAGAAATAAGTAATCACACACACACACACACACACACACACACAAAGAGATGTGATACACAGAGAACAAATAATAAAAAGGAAGATATAAATTCTACCTTATCCATAATACCATTAAATGTAAAGAGATGAAAAGGGAGAGATTTACAGGATAGATTGAAAAGAAAACCCATGTTCCAACTTCATGCTATGCACAAAGGAAACACTGTGGATTCAAATGAACAATAGGTTGAAAGTGAAGGATGGAAAATGATATTCCCAACAAACAGTATTCAAAAGTGAGCTTGACTGCCATTACTAATGACAGGTTGCACTACTTCAAGCCAAAAACACCAGCAATAAAGTGGAACATTTTATAACGAAAACATGGCCACTCTACTAGGAAAATATAATAATTAATAAAAATATATGCACTTAAAAAGAGACCCAAGGTACATAAGGGAAAGAGAGATGAAAGCATAACAATTCAACAATAATAATAGAAGAAATATTAAAATCGGTAACCTAACCTTCCATCCTAAGACACTGGAAGCAGAAGAGAAAAAGAAACGTGAAAGCTGGCAGAATGGAAGGAATAATGAGAACTGGAGAGAAAAGAGAGAAGAGAAAAACAACAGAGAAAAATCAGTGAAACTAAAAGTTGGTTCTTCAGTAATAAAATTGAGAGAGCTTCAGCTAGATTAAGAAAAAACTGGAGAAGATTAAAAATCTAGACCAATCAAGAAAAAAATGGAGAAGATTCAAATTCCTAAAATTAAGAATAGAACAGGGGTAACTACAACCTAACTCCCATATATTTTTAGGTGACTCTAAGGGAATGCTGGAGAAGGCAATGACACCCCACTCCAGTACTCTTGCCTGGAAAATCCCATGGACAGAAGAGCCTGGTAGGCTGCAGTCCATGGGGTCCCTAGGAGTCGGACACAACTGAAGCGACTTAGCAGCAGCAGCAGCAAGGGAATGCTACAAATCAATGTACGCCAACAAATTAGGTAACCTAATAAAATGGACAAATGACCATAAAAGCATAAAACTACTAAAACTGCATCAAGAAAAACAGAAAAAATCTGAATATAACCATGAAAGCAATTGAATTAGTAATACATTCCTACATAGAAGTCCAAGAACAGAAGGGTACACTAGTGAATGCTACCCAATGTTTAATGTAATTCTCTAAAAGAAATAAAAAAGGAGGAAGTGCTTCCAACTTATTCTGTCAGACCAGTATTACCCTGATTCCAAAACTAGTCAAGGATATCTCAAGAAAATTACAGATTAATATCCTTTATGACGACTGACTTAAAAACACTTCAACAAAATAGTTAAAAACCAAATCCAGAAAGATTTTAATTTAAGGAATGCAAGGTTTGTGCAGTATATAAAAAGGAATCAGTTTAATATTTCACATTAGTGTATTAAAGGACAAAAGCCACAAGATTATTTTATAGATGTACAAAACACATTTGACACAATGCAACACCTTTCATTATAAAAACATTCCAGAAACAAGGAAAAGAAAGGGATTTACTCAACCTGTTAAAAGTCATCTATAAAAATCACACAAGAAATGTCATGCTTATTAGTGAAGGGGTGAAAGCCTTCCTTATAAGGTCATAAACAAGACAATGATGTCTGCTCTTGCTACTTCTATTCAACACTGTATTGGAGATTCTAGACAGGACAATTAGGCAAGAAAATGAAACACAATTCTTCCAAACTGGAAAAGAAGTAGCACAATTATTTCAATTTGCAGATGACATGATCTTCTATACAGAAAATCCAGTGAAATTCATTAAAAAATCTGTAAGATCTAACAAAATATCCAAGATAAATAAAAATGTGTCCAAACAAAAACTGTATACAAATGATCATAGGTGCATTTTTTATAAAGGTAAAATATTCAAACAATTTCCATGTCCATCATAATGATGAATAAATAAACAAACTGTTGTATACCATGTAATGCAGGATTATTCATCCGTTAAGAGAAATGAAACACAGATCTTGCTACAACATAGATGAAAATGCAGCATTGTGATAAGTGAAAAATGGGACTCAAAAGTCTATGTATTTTATACTACGTATGTATAATGTCTAGAATAAGCAATTCACAGAAGCAGGGTACTGATTAGTGATTTCCAGAGACTGAGAGGCCAATGTGGATTGGGTACTTAAAGGACTGTAAATTTCTCTCGGTTTTGAAAATATTTTAGAACTGAATGATGGTAATGACTGCAAAAACTCAGAATTCTTTAAAAAAAAATATTGAGTTGCAAAACATTTAGTATTCTTAAGAACTGGGGATTTGCAGCATTATCTGATACATTATTTGTTTAGTCAGATAACACAATATGATAAAGCCAAATTTTTACTTTTAATATTTTCCTAATTATCAAGGCCAATCATGTTTCATCTAAATTACATTGTGAATTCAACTGGGAAGATGCGAAGTATCTTTCTCGTAAGTGACATAACATCCCTTCCTTCCCTTACGTCCATCTTTAATCATAATCAGTGTCAAGGAACATGTAAAAATCAAAAAGCTACTAACAGAACCTGGCTCTAAACATGTTTCACTGCACCTGAACAATGTAGATTAATAATCACATTAATATTTTCTAATGAGGTATTTATAATATACAATTATTTTTTCTTTAAATATACTAATTCACTTTAGCAACAGGTAAAATTGAGCATCGTAACTAAGCTACATAATGATCACATAAGCCATAAACTAATGAATCTAATTTGGTGTGAATAATGAAATGAACAGGCCTATAAATCTAAACTAGTAAAGAACATATTTTATCAGATATATTTTCTAATTTACATAGTAGCTCCCAACATCTCATTAGAGATAAATGAACAGAGCATATCACCAAATGATGCATTCCTGATACTACTATCTTTAACATCTCATCAAAAGATAAATGCATTGAATATCATTGGCATCTCACCTATTAATATGTTATCTAGCTTTATAGAAAATTTGAATAACACTCAGCTAAATGTGCCATCATCTAATTTATTTTTGAAGAGGAAAAGTCCAAAGGTAATACTTAATTTTAAACAAAATATAACTTTTACACAGAACTCCAAGTATCCAACGTAGTCTGAAAATTCTAGTAGTGTGACTCTTGAGCTAAGGACCCTTAGCTCTGAAGGGAGTTGAGAGAGCACACAGAAGTTCCTGTGCTCCTTCTTGTCCACACTCACTTGCTGTATTCACTTCTCTGAGGATTGTTGTTGATCACAATCTGGGCTTCCCTGGTGGGTCAGCGGTAAAGAATCCACCTGCAATGCAGAAGTCACAGGAAATGTAGGTTTGATTCCTGAGTCAGGAAGTTGCCCTGAAAGAGCACATGGCAACGCGCTCCCATATTCTTGCCTGGAGAATCCTACCGACAGAAGAGCCTGGTGGGCTACAGTCCATAAGGTCACAAAGAGTCGGACACGACTGAAGTGAATGGGCATGGATTGTAGCCTGCCTGGCTCCTCTGTTCATGAGATTTCCCAGGCAAGAATACTGGCATGGGTTGTCATTTTCTTCTCCAGGGTTCTTCATGACCCAGGGATGGAACCCATGGTCTCCTCCATTGCAGGCAGATTCTTTACCCCTAAGCCAAGTGGAAAGCCCCTAAGCTAAATCAGAGATGCCTTTCAGACTCTAAAACTTAAAGCTCAGAGCTGTCCTCCACGGTGGTGCTGAAAGTGTGTGCCGAGCTGTCTAAACATTAGATATAAAAACCTGTGGTTTTAAGAGTCAATACTTAAGTAATAGAGTGGAAACAGAGATTAGTGGTTTAAATAGCATGGATTAACATCTATCAACTAATAAATGAGGAAATAAAATGAATATACATACAAGGAACTATTTTTTCAAGAAATAATGAAGTGTTGATATATGTTATCGTATAAGTGAACCTTGAAAATATTATGCTACATGAAAGAAGGGAATCTTGAAATTCCACATATTATCTGACTCCACTTCTGTGAAATGTCTAGAATCATAAAATCTATAGAGACATAAATTAGATTAGTGGTTGCCTAGAACAGTGGAGACAACAAATTAGGGGGAAATAGCAGTGATTACTAATGAGTACTAAGGTTTTTCTTTTTTTCTTTGAGAGGGGGACAAGGAAAAATTCTTTCAATATTTATTTGTTTGGCTGTGCCAGGTCTTGGCTGTGGTACACAGGATTTTCAATCTCCTTTAGTTGAGTCATATGAGATCTAGTTCCCTGACCTAGGATTGAACTTGGGCCCCCAGCATTGGGAGTGTGAAGTCTTAGCCTCTGGACCACCAGGGAAGTCATGGGACAAGAAAGCATCCTAAAACTGATTGTGGTAACAAATTAATATAACTATTGTCCATTGTAAATATACTAAACACCATTAAACTGCACAATTTAAATAGGTAAGATGTATGGTATGTAATATATCTCAATAAAGCTGTTATTTTTTTTAAACAAGATCATGAGTTTATAACGTGACTCTACTACTCAAGAGCTCTGGAATCATCAGAAAGTAACATAACTTTTCTCACCTTCAGTATATTATCTGAAAGTAGAGATGGTAACAGTATCTATACTTTATAGTTTTGAAGTTTGAATGATTTCTGTATATGTAAAGCATTTAGGATAATGTCTCATACAGTAAATATCACCTGTTACTATGGCTAACAAAAGCATTTTCTTCTAAGGTGTCTCCTGAAATATGATGGCTGCCATTGTGTATAACAGATGTGTCAACAAAAGGGCATCTCAGTGTTCAAAATTCCATTCACATGCTTATTCTTACATATTAATGGAGTATATACAGTCTGTTTGGCATAGTTAGGTGTAAATAAAACTCTAGATGAATAATAAGCTCATAGATAGGACCTCCCAGTATTTCATTAGATGCCCCTTCTTACAGAACAAAGTAATTAATACCTCCTTAGCCTCGATAGTGGCAAGAAACAGTCTTCTTTGTCTTTCATGCACTTCTCATGATAAAAATGGGTGCAGTCAGACAAAGTCTAGATGGAAGTAAGTCAACTATGGTCTGGCTCTCAGATTTCCTGGTAGGAGAATCAATCTTAGAAAGTAGGATAGCATTTCAAAAATAATAGTTGTAATGACTTAAACTGCTGAGTCACTTCAGTCGTGTCTAACTCTCTGCGACCCCATAGACAGCAGCTCACCAAGATGCCCCATCCCTGGGATTCTCCAGGCAAGAACACTGGAGTGGGCTGCCATTTCCTTCTCCAATGCATGAAAGTGAAAAGTGAAAGTAAAGTCGCTTAGTCATGTCTGACCCTCAGCGACCCCATGGACTACAGCCTTCCAGGCTCCTCCATCCATGGGATTTTCCAGGCAAGAGTACTGGAGTGGGGTGCCATTGCCTTCTCCGTGACTTAAACTAGGGTACACCAATTAACTCAAAATAAGATTTCCCTATGATGTATTTTTATTAATTTATTTTTAAGTTGCATAATCAAATTACCTAAAGTTTTATGAAGTAAACAGTATGTTTATCCCAAAAGAATTCCTTTACATAGAAAAACAAATAGTAATGAGCTCAACTTCAATTTAGACAGAATAAAATATATATATATATTCACTAGGATAATTAGGAAAAGGCAATGGCAACCCACTCCAGTACTCTTGCCTGGAAAATCCCATGAGCGACTTCACTTTCACTTCTCACTTTCATGCATTGGAGAAGGAAATGGCAACCCACTCCAGTGTTCTTGCCTGGAGAATCCCAGGGACCGTGGAGCCTGGTGGGCTGCCGTCTATGGAGTCGCACGGAGTCGGACACGACTGAAGCGACTTAGTAGCAGCAGCAGTAACATAATTAACAAGTGCTCCATATACCTCTGATCATTTTCAAATTACAGTTTAATGTTATCAGTGATTTTTGTCTAGTAGATTGCTAATCTGTGGAAACTAGAAACTAAGTTTTCAATTTAGTTATTTTCATATGTCTTAGAGATTTTTTTTTTAAAGACAGGTCAAGCCAGCTTTAATCACAAGTATGACAGCTTAAGGGACAGTTCCAATACCAGTACTTATAGAAGTCAAAAGTGGATTCCAGTCTGAGTTCTGACATGAATGCTCTATTAGAAAATTGCATCTGACTCAGCCAAACTCAAGCTTCACACTGTGTTCAAACAACTCTATATTATTTGCTAAATGAGTTGCCTCCTTTTGCTGTGATTATAATTTCTGCTCAAGGTTCATAATCAAATTTCTTACAAATCAAAAGGAATAAAACATAAGGTAAAACTGTTGAAAACCAGCTATCAACAAAAAGGTCAAGGCCTTCAGCATGAAAAAGGAAAATAAAAGAAACCTTATTCTCTGGTCTAGAATCAGATTTGTTCTTGATATACAGCAGAATCATTTATAACTACAAAAAATATTTTAACTAGTATTAAAGCATATTACAAGCTCTCTTAATTCAATTTTCTCTGGCATTTATTGTGTTTCATAAAATATCCTAATGTCACCCAGATTTATAAAAATGTATTTATAACTTAATAAATGGCTAAAATAGATTATTCATAATCAGATACAATGCAGGCCATAATAACCTAAATTGATACAAATATTTGTTTTCCTCCCCATCATAAAAGTAATTAGTGTTTGAAGACAAAGTTTTTCTTTTCATTCTATAGTAATGGATACTAAAAATGTACATCTGTATACACTTGATATTTCAACATTACTACTGTACAGTTAGCATTCAGCGTCAGAACATTTGGTGGATTTACGTATTTCAATTTGCAATGAATTGATGAATGGTCAAGGACATATCAAGGATGGCTTAGCCCAAATCCGGATTTGAGGAATAATACCAATAATATTTTGAAAATGATTATCCACTATGTTGTTACTTCCTGCAGGTGAATCAAGCTCTTATTTGAAAGCCACTAAACAGGCAAGACTTCATGGTATTTTCAGGTTTCTCTGATAAAATGTTTTATTAAAAAAAAAAGAAAAAGAGGGTTTACTGACTATCCTCTGATTCTCTCTAGGGTAAATGAAAACAGCCAATAGTAATAAATGAGAATATTAATTCCACCTTTTGGGCTCAAAATAAACATTCACTTGTTGCTGCAATTTTTTTTTCATTTTATTTTAACTTTACAATATTGTATTGGTTTTGCCATATATCAAAATGAATCCGCCACAAGTATACATGTGTTGCTGCAATTTTTAAGGCCCCAGACTTTAAGGAAGAAATTATTGCTTAAGATAAACACTGCAATACTTCCCAAACAATTCTACTATTGTGAGAACCTTACACAAGCCAATCTGTCCTGCAGTTTCAGGTAGTGATCTTGTTACTGATGCCATAGTCTTGCATTTTCCAGAATGTCACAGAGTTGAAATAATACAGTCTGTAGCCTTCTCCGGAGAAGGCAACGGCACCCCACTCCAGTACTCTTGCCCAGAAAATCCCATGGATGGAGGAGCCTGGTGGGCTGCAGTCCATGGGGTCGTAAGAGTCGGACACGACTGAGCGACTTCACTTTCACTTTTCATTTTCATGCATTGGAGAAGGAAATGGCAATCCACTCCAGTGTTCTTGCCTGGAGAATCCCAGGGATGGGGGAGCCTGGTGGGTTGCTGTCTCTGGGGTCGCAGAGTCGGACACGACTGAAGCGACTTAGCAGCAGCAGCAGTAGCCTTCTCAGAATGGCTTCTTTCACACAGTAATATAAATTTAAGCTCTCTCATCTCTTTCACGGCTTGATGGCTCATTTCTTTTTAGTAGTGAATAATATTATTCCATTGTTGGGACATACCACAATTATCTATTCACTTACTAAAGGACATCTTGGTTGCTTCCAAATTTTGTAATCATGAATAAAGTTGCTATAAAAATTTGTGTTCAGGTTTCTGTATGAATTTACGTCCTCTGGGTAATTATGAAGCATGATTTCTGGGTTACTTGCTTTTGAAAATTGAATATAAAAGAATTTGAAATTAATTTTCCATTGAGTTTTACAAGAAAAAGGGTCAGATAGAAGTATAGAGAGACAGAGGGACAAGTTAAAGAAGACAAGGGGAGAGGGAAAGAGAACAAATTTTAAAATTCCCATTTGTTTCAAGGGCATTTTGAAACATACAGAATGTAATTAGGGAACTAATTTCTCAGAATGTAAGGTTAATGAGATAATTAGTTGAGTTGAGCAATACATGAGGTACTGAATGCTTAAAAAATTAATATACTTATTCTAACTGAGTAATTATAACAGGGACAAAAGCCAGGTTTGAAAATAAGCTGTTAAGTCCCAAGAAAAAGGTTGAGACTAGATTTTAATTCAACAAAATGAAGACAGCCCTATCAGAGCAACTTAAAATTATGTATTTATAACTATTTTTAAACATAAAATGGAATATATATTTTAAATAATTTATTACTAAACAAATTCTCTTCTAAGAGTTGGTTCAGTTCAGTTCAGTCGCTCAGTTGTGTCCAAATCTTTGCGACCCCATGGACTGCAGCACACCAGGCTTCCCTGTCCATCACCAGTTCCCAGAGCTTACTCAAACACATGTCTATCAAGTCAGTGATGCCATCCAACCATCTCATCCACTGTCATCCTCTTCTCCTCCTGCCTTCAATCTTTCCTAGCATCAGGGTCTTTTCCAATGAGTCAGTTCTTTGCATCAGGTGGCCAAAGTACTGGAGTTTCAGCTTCAGCATCAGTGCTTCCAATGAATATTCAGGACTGATTTCCTTTAGGATTGATTGGTTTGATCTTCTTGCAGTCTAAGGGACTCTCAAGAGTGTTCTCCAACACCACAGTTCAAAAGCATCAAATCTTCAACACTCAATTTTCTTGATAGGCCAACTCTCACATCCACACATGACTACTGGAAAAACCATAGCTTTGACTATATGGACCTTTGTTGGCAAAGTAATGTCTCTGCTTTTTAATAAGCTATCTAGGTTGGTCATAGCTTTTCTTCCAAGGAGCAAGAGTCTTAATTTCATGACTGCAGTCACCATCTGCATGATTTTAGAGCCCAGGAGAATAAAGTCTGTCACTCTTTCCATTGTTACCCCTTCTATTTGCCATGAAGTGATGGGACCAGATGCCAAGATCTCAATTTTCTGAATGATGAACTTTAAGCCAACTTTTTCACTCTCCTCCTTCACTTTCATCAAGAGGCTCTTTAGTTCTTCGCTTTCTGCCATAAGGGTGGTATCATCTGCATATCTGAGGTTATTGATATTTCTCCCAGTGTTCTTGATTCCAATTTGTGATTCATCCAGCCCAGCATTTCACATGGTGTACTCTGCATATAAGTTAAATAAGCAGGGTGACAATATAGAGCCTTGACTTGCTCCTTTCCCGATTTGGAACCAGTCTATTGTTCCATGTCCAGTTCCAACTGTTGCTTCTTAACCTGCATACAGATTTCTCAGGAGGCAGGTCAGGTGGTTTGGTATTCCCATCTCTTGAAGAATCGGTTCAAGTTTTGGTTAGATGATTTCATTTATTCACTCAATTGCTCCTTCATTCAAACTCTACTTAGTGTTCACCTTGTTCAAGCACTGTTCTTTTTTTTTTTAATATAAATTTATTTATTTTAACTGGAGGTTAATTACTTTACAATATTGTATTGGTTTTGCCATACATCAACATGAATCTGCCACGGGTATACACATGTTCCCCATCCTGAACCCCCCTCCCACCTCCCTCCAGGTTTGATGCATGATACAGGATGCTTGTGGCTGGTGTACTGGGATGACCAAGCACTGTTCTAACTGCTAAATACACATCCCTCAGTGCAACACTCAAAAATCTCTGGCCTCATGAAGCTTACATTCATGTGTAGCTAGGTTGGAATAAAAGTAACAAGAGAAGTGTACGATATTTTATAAATCTATATGCCCTGTGGATTACAAGGGTAGGGTTCAATCAGACAGAGGTGCAAGCGAGTTGCAATTTTATATGTGGATCAGGGCAGGAGGCACTTAGAAGGCAGCAAATGATTAGTATTTTATTGTTCTTTACTGCATCCCTTTTAAAACTGTCAACATAGACTCTGAACAGAATCTTCCAGATATTCTGCAATTTTCAAAGTAATTGTTAAAGTATCAAAATATTTAAGATCATTTGGTGATACTCTACAATATGATTTATACAAATTATTTGATTTCCCTTTGATGGGAATTTTAAAATAAAAATGAAAAAGGTCTGTCATGTAAGCTTTTTAGATGTAAATTATAGAGCATCCTATGTATTCTAATAGCTACAAATATGCTATTTGATACATCACATTAAATCTGGAAAAAATCTCACTAATGAACACATTGAAAGACATTACAGCTGACATTTAAAGCACAGTTAAGCTGAAATTATATTGTAATTTAAATCCACATTTTGTCAATAGGATACTTAGGTGGCAAGAATTACATGAGTTCTCTGAAATCCCCTGTACATTCAAAATGAAATTAATGACTATAATCAAAGGCATGAGTTAAAAAAAAAAAAAAATCTCAGCATTGCCCTAACCAAATTACTCAGCTCCAATCTGTTTAGGGAAAAGGAAAAAAAAAATGATAAGTGACATAATTTACAAGGAACTCAACAGATATTTTACAATAGTAAAGCAAAGATCTTCCCAACCCAGGGTTTGAACCCAGGTTTCCCGCACTGCAGATGGATTCTTTATGGGCTGAGCCACCATGGAAGCCAAAGAATACTGTAGCCGATCTCTTCTCCAGTTCTTCCTGATCCAGGAATTGATCCAGGCTTTCCCATACTGCAGGCAGATTCTTTACCACCTGAGCTACCAGGGAAGCCCAAAAATCTTCCAAGAAAATCTAAAAGTTTAGCTCCTCCTAATTTTCTAGTTCATTGGAATTATAGGGTTTTAGGTCAAATGGTGATAGATAGCATGTACTAAATAAACATGCTTCTGAATACGCTGTCAGCTATAGTATCTGTGAACCATCTCCTTTTCTCCTAACCTGTGTCCTGTAAAATCTCAAAGCTAGTGTTGCTACCTCTATTTGACTAAACTCTGCCATGGTAAATTGTCAAAATGTATACCTAAGCTCACTGAGACAAATCATTCCCAGGCAGAACCATGTGAGCTTGGTCTCCTCCTTTTAGTCTTCAGGTATTTATTACTTCTAAATGATAATAAATCAAAGTGGTATCAGCATGTTTTCTAACAAACCTCAATCTTCTCTAATAGCTTCCACAGAAAGAATTAAAACAGTCTGTTCTTGACAAGGATTTGAGTAATATTTTCAGTAAGAAAAATTTTTGAAGCTACGGTAGACTGAAAAAGACAGAATTCTTCTACCTTCTGTTTGACATGTATTAACTTTCCAGCTCCTCACATCACCATTCACAACAGAGGAAGTTTAGCTCCCTAGCCCTTGAATCTGGACTGGCTTTGCGTCTTGCATTGCACACTAGGACATGGTGGGAACAACACAGCAGTAGATACAAGGCATCCTGTATCTGGTATCTGAAGTCCTATATAGTTACCACAGGGCTTCCCTGGAGGCTCAGTAGGTAAAGAATCTGCCTGGAATGCTGGAGACCTGGGTTTAATCTCTGGGTAGGGAAGATCTGCTAGAGAAGGGAATAGCAACCCACTCCAAGTAGTTTTGCCTGGAGAATTCCATGGACAGAGGAGCCTGGAGGGTTACAGCCCAGGGGGTCACAAAGAGATGAACACAACTAAGCTACTAACACTTTCACATTCACTTTTTCACTAGTTACCACATGAAGAAGCTACAGTAACAGGCTGGATGAAGAGAGATTGTGTCTTAGGTTCCACCACTAAGTACAAGTCAGCTTCCAGAAACAGAGCCAGATGACTGCAGTGCACCCGAGACCAGAGGAAACGTCAGCTGGATTCAGCCCAGATTGCCGGTCCCCAGGACTGTAAACCACATAAAGGTTCTTTAAAGCCACCAAGTTCTAAGAGTTGTAGTACAGCAAGAGACAACTGGCATAAACTCAAGGCAAAGAGCACTTGCCTATACATTGAATCGTTCAAGCAGATTATAGGATTAAAATTATTATTACATAAAGATGGTTGAAGTGAAAATGTTTAATTTGCTAGTCCTAATTGTTTAAATAAATATATTCATAACAAATATATAACCGAATGACAACTACTAATAATAATATTAACAGCCAGCACATGGTATAATACTTACTATATGCTAAACAATCTATTCACTCACTTAATATCACAACCATCATATAAAATGTGATATTATTCCCAGATGAGGAACTTGTGGCAGAGAAAAATAATTTGTCCAAAGTCACATAGCTTGTAAATGCTAAAGTGAAGATTTGAATTCAAATGATTAATACTATTCCATTGTGCCTCTAAACAATAATGGTAACAATAATAACATGATGCAGTATTATAGTCTCTTATAATAATATCTAAAATTGATTGAGTTAGTGAGGCTGTGTGAGGAAACAGAACTCCCATGCATTGCTGGTGACAGTGTAAAATGCTAAAATGAATTTGGAATACATCTTGGCAGTTTCTAATGAATAAGGGCATTACTCACCCTGTCCTTTGGCAATTTCACGCTTAAGGAAATGGTTGACTATGTCCACAAAAAGACTTGTACCACATATTCACAATAGTTTTATTTCTAGCAGTCTCAAATTGGTAACATGCAGGATGTCCATCAGTAAGAGACAGGAAGACATATGGTGGAGTATTCATACAACAAAATACTCTCGGGAATTTTAGTTCAAACTATCTATGCATGTAATAGCACATATGAATTTCAAAATGTTATGTTGAGCCAAAGAAAGAAGATAAAAAAACAGTGTATACTATGTATTTCCATTTATGAAAAATTCTAGAACACGTAAGAACATTCCAAAGTATATGAGAAAGCAATTGCCTGGAGTAGAGCACAGATTACTACTGAAAGGTTACACAGGAGAACTTTCTGGGATGATAAAGGTGCCGTGTATCTCTATTTGAGTGGCAGCAAATGGGTATCAAAAAGTTAACACATTGTATACTTTAGGTATGAGCACTTTACTGAGCACAAATTAAAGCTGAAAAAACAAACAAAATAAAACTTGATCATTTTAACTGTTACTCAAGTTAAGAAATACTTATGGGGTACCCACTATGTGCTTAGCACTGTGCTCAAAGCAATCCTGAGTGACAGAAGGAAATCTTGTTAAAATCTATGCTATTAAGAAATCCATCCATTGTTAGAAAATTTAGGGGGAAATTCAGGAGAAAAAAAATGCTGCCAAGAACATGGGTTAACCAAGTGCTTTAGAAGTGACAACACAAGTACCACTTTTTATTAGCAAAACAGGGAATAAGCATGCGATGTTCTGTTTTAAAAGTTGGTGATGTGACAGTTTTTCCTATCTTTTAAAATAGCCAGGACATGGAAGCAACCTAGATGTCCATCAACAGATGAATGGATAAGAAAGCTGTGGTACATATACACAATGGAGTATTACTCAGCCATTAAAAGAATACATTTGAATCAGTTCAAATGAGGTGGATGAAACTTGAGCCGATTATACAGAGTGAAGTAAGCCAGAAAGAAAAACACCAATACAGTATACTAATGCATATATATGGGATTTAGAAAGATGGTAACAATAACCCTGTATACGAGACAGCAAAAGAGACACTGATGTATAGAACAGTCTTTTGGACTCTGTGGGAGAGGGAGAGGGTGGGATGATTTGGGAGAATGGCATTGAAACATGTATAATATCATATATGAAACGAGTCACCAGTCCAGGTTCGATGCACGATACTGGATGCTTGGGGCTGGTGCACTGGGATGACCCAGAGGGATGGTATGGGGAGGGAGGAGGGAGGAGGGTTCAGGATGGGGAACACATGTATACCTGTGGCAGATTCATTTTGATATTTGGCAAAACCAATACAATGTTGTAAAGTTAAAAAATAAAATTAAATTAAATTAAATTTTAAAAAGTCATTAAAACATTACATTTCAAAACAAAGCAACACAAGTAAAATCACTTAAATCCCAGAAGGATTCTAGAGACCTCCAGATATCTTATCATAAAGTTATCAGTTAATCCCTTAATGATTTTACAGCATCTGATATCTTATAGTGAAATATGGGATAAACTAACAAAAAATTTTATCATCCATTCAACAATCATAATTAAAAATTCATATTGAGCCTTTTAAACCCCCTCTTGTTCTTCAAATATTTAAAGGAAGAGTAAATAGGCACTGATGGTAACTAGGGCGATTCTGCTAATCTAATAGCATGGCAAAAGTTATTCATCATTTTAAAATGATGTTACAAGGTAAAGTCTTGAATAGTGAGAGGTCTCCTCCATGAGTTGAAGTTTCTCCATATGAATCACTGAACAAGAATTTATTGAATACCAAGGTTATATATTGAATGCTGGGGAAGTGAACATGTTCTTCAATACACTTTCTGCCACCAAGAAAATTCTAATGTACTTGGGTATATGGGAAGGGTAAAACATGTACACAAATCAAAGCAAACAAAGAGGAAAGAATGAAAAACATCCTATTTGCAGTTATGGGGTCCAGAGACCTTAATGGCTAGAGATACAGTTACCCAAACATACAGCTACGGCATGAGTCATGGTCAAAATACACCAAACACTCTCATCATAGACAGTTCTATTTTTTCCCAATAAATATAGCTCAATATGAGAAGTGATTCAATTTTACAAAGCAAAACTTTCATAAAAATAGGTCATAAGTCAAAAACAATTTCTATTAGTGCCTTGAGTTTTTCATTGGAAAATCCAATCATTTCAATACTAAGAAACTCAACAAAGCTTTAGACTCAGAGTTTCTAGTCAAAGGAAAATGAATTGTTTCCTCCAATCTCATCTGTTTGAAGTCAGAAATATTTTAATGCCTATCTTCCGGACTACCATCCCAAGACACTGTACATGCACCATGATCTCACACCCTGCAATACATATATCTTTAATGTGGCTCTCAAGACCAGGTGTAGCCTGGCTCAGCTCTTTGTTGTCAGTCACCTCTTGCAATTCTGATTCAACAACTGATTTCAGTCATATTGAAAATTTTCTTTCTGTTCAATATACCATTTTTATTTTTCCACTTCTATCTCATATATAGTTTCTCATCTCTGTTCTGGACTTCTTATATCAAAATTGTCATTAATGATTATTGCCTCTAACTGCAACCATGGAACTCAATGAATAAGTTACATGTATAGATGAAAAGATGAAAAGGGCCCCAAATCAACTAGCATAAAGCACAATTTAGAGTGATGATATTTAGGTCATAATGTAGCAAACTGAAATGAACAGCTTTAAATTATTATGGATACGTTCAGGGTCTATCTGTCTTCCCTCTTCCTATGATGTGACCTGGAGGCTCTCTCAAGTTTATGAGCAAGGATGAACCTAAACTCACCTCGTTCACTGTCCTTCTTTCTGGAATCACTGTTCTATGCTGCCTGTTCTTGTTCACTATCTAAAAACTGTTGCTTCTTTTTTTTTTTTTTCATTTTTGGTTTTATTTTATTAGGCAGAAAGGTAAAGCCAGCCCCTGCTACTCCACCATGTTATATAAGGAAGTTATGAGATCTGAGAAAGTGGCTGGCTCAGAGGTCAAATGTCAAAGCACTCGAGACAGCAACAATGAAAGTTTCTAAAATTCTGAAACCTATACTTCAAGGTTTGCAAATAAGGTAGTCTGGATTTTTCCAGTCGTCAAATATCTGGATAGAACTAAATCATAAAGCAATATTCTTAGTAAGTCATTCAGCCACTATTGTAGTAACTTCTATATCAAGTGGCCATACTTATAAGCACAAAAAGTAGAAGAAAATTAGAACAAGGCTCAAAACTGAAGGTAGTCACAAGAGGCCCTGAAATGTATTCATAGTCTGCTCTTCATTATTTTATTTTCCTTTTTATTTCCATAGTGTGAGAAGCAAGGGTTGGAGGTGGTAGACAGCTGCCTAAAGTAAAAAAATCCCACTTGGATTTAAAAAGAACAAAAAGTTCATCATACATGATTCAATGACCCTCTGCTACAACGTGTTCCATAAATGTTGACTGAAACCAGATGCTTTCATGCCTTGCTTTTCATTATGAACAACAGCGTTTAATGAAGATCATAAATGCTCCAGGTGCCATGCTATATGCTTTACATATAATATCCAGTTAATCCTAACACCAGCCCTCTGAGGTAGGTATAGTACAATTATTATCCCCATTTCACAGATGAAAGAACTAGAGAAAAGTAAGGTAACTTGCAAAGGATATCTCTATGCAGTAGAAACGTATGTCTACCCCATGCTGATCATTCTATGTAAAATCATGACATTTAACCAACTCATGTTTAGAGGACCTGCTCTCTCCTCCTCTGTAACCCCTCCACCTGACCTGTGCCAGTCACTCCTTCATTATCAGGTTGTCCTCTGTCTTCCTGTCTCCAGCCGACCCATCTTCAGATCAGTTATGCTTCCCATCCTTTCCAAGAAGAGGATCTGAGTGGATTTAACATAAATTGTCTGCAGTTTTCAGAGAAAACTCTTACCGTATCTGCTTACTCCAGTGTACACCTGCTCCTGCTGAGCTTCCAGCCCTGCTGTTGGGCTTTTCCCTCATCGCTTGCATTCTCTTCACCTGCTTCCTCCTGCACCACTTTCCACCAGTCAGAAGAGATCACTCCTGGCAGAATTTATGCTACCTACCAGCTCAGCCAGTCTCTGCTCACTTTTTCTAAATAGTTTTATCTCTATCACCTACTTGTGTATATGAGGAGCAGTTGAATTTCAACACATTAAGGAAAAAAAAAGAAAGAATGTCATTGTCCTAGTCCCCATCAATTTGCAGACGTTTCCTAAAAGGAGTTTGAACTTGAATAAAACTAGGCAAAAGTTAATCGATATTTTACTTTTTTCATCTTTAGAATATAAATAGCTTATAATTTATCATATGTAAATATATAAACACATAAACATTATATAAATTTATAAATAAAAGTTATTTAAATCTAGAATGTTACAAAATAATGAATTTTTTGAGTCTGTATTAAGTAAGCACTTTTCGGGAACATGGGGCTAAGTAAGGTCCACTCACTGAATAGGGAGCTGGAATAAATAAATCTTTCATCTAGAAAGATCTTATAAATCATTATAAGATGGGACACTGGACCTTTAACCTCATTACCTATCTTTAATACTTGTATATACTGCTTTCATTTCATTCCATTTCTTGAAAATTTAGCTCTTATTCCACTTTCCCTACATGACTGAACAAACAAGTTGTTTATCTTGAGTAATAAACTGTTTTCCTTTATTTACACGGTCTTCTGACATTTACAAGTTCTCTTCCAACAAGTACAAAACATGAGTTTTCTTTAATTCTGGTCTTCAGATTCATATTTCTCTTGCTGTCCTTCTACTTTATTTGATAACAATGCATGTGTGATATAGTTTCTGTGTTACACTTACTACAGCTTAATCTATTCCATTCCAAACAAAAACTACTTGAAGATCTCTGCATGCTGCAATCTTTCCCAGTTTCTTTACTCTGCCTTCATAGCAATTTCCTCCCTTCCTTATTTTATTTTCAAATCCAGACCACTTTATTTCTACTAACATCTCTAATTTATTTGCTAATTCTGCTGTCAATTTTCTCACTGCATTATGAGATGTCAGTGTTGCTGTCAAGACTGCCAGTGATTGAAATCCTCCATTACTCATATTTCTTTATAAAATTAACACAACCAAAATGAGATCTTAATTCTCAACTTATTCATTTAAAGTTTTACTAGCAGATTTTTATTAGCTTTTTACTCTTATAATATAATTCAAATATCAGGAGATAAATATAAAGTTTACTAGATTAGCTACATCAAACAACTAAATTATAATCATACATCCAATTTCTAACTTCAGGTTTACTAATGCACAATTGTAAAATAGCATCTTGTTTCACACATTATATTCTAGAGCTACAATGGATGAGAATGGCATAAAGTCCCTTAGTTGCTCAAGTTTATGGTTCATATTTAAGCACCAAACTGGAAATAGCCTTAAAGGTAATCTAATTCGACTATTAAATGATAAAACCATCTCTACAATAACCTTTGCTGGTGAATGTCCAGTCTCAGAACAAGTAGGTCCAGAGAAAGAATATGCCATAAACTTTCTCATAGGAATGCCTGTTATATGACAGGTATGACATTCCTCACCTTTTAACTACATCCCTTGCTTTATTTTAAAACTATAATCAAAACATTCAGTCTGCACTTATAGCCCCTCTAGTGTTGTATACAAAAATGCAATTCCTGAAGTTTAACTCATCTAAACACAACCTTTTCTGGTTTCTTTAAACATTTCTTACAACATTGTGATTAAACTTTTCTCCATATTTTAAGAATTCTCTAGCTCTCTATGCCTCTTTCAAAATATCTTACCCAGAGTAAACTTTATGTAAGTAAACTCAGTAAACTGAGTTCAATTATGTCCTTGGATAATTCTTTGATATTTACAGCTTCTACTATATTCTATGAAAAAAGTGCTCTATTGTAAACATAAATGAATGTCTAACCCAGTCAGTGGTAATGCTTCCCATTCACACAGTAATCAGATATTTTGAACAAAAAACTCATCTAATCTAAATACCACTTAACATATTTTCTTTTTTCCTGTTCTTTTTATATTGCTTGACAGTCTTGTTTAATAACCATGTATTTTTAAGCTAAATAGACCCTTTATGATTACGATTGTGCTATTTTTCTTTTCATGTTTCACTATTTCTTTGTACTATAATTTTGAAGAAAGGGAAGTACTCATCTTTCTAATCAATAGGAACATCAATGTATAGACCAAGCATAACATCAAAATACAGGTTCATAATATTTTTAAAAGTATAGCATATATGTGAGTGTACATATGTATGGATGAATAGATACATAGCTGAACACATGTTTAGTTTACAAAATATTTGGTAAGATATCTTGGAAGAAGCATACTAGAGAATTCTTAAAATATGGAGAAAAGTTTAATCACAATGTTGTAAGAAATGTTTAAAGAAACCAGAAAAGGTTGTGTTTAGATGAGTTAAACTTCGGGAATTGCATTCTTGTATACAAACACTAGGGGGCTATAAGTGCAGATTGAATGTTTTGATTATAGTTTTAAAATAAAGCAATGGATTGTAGTTAAATGATGAGGAATGTCATACCTGTCATATAACAGGCATTCCTATGAGAAAGTTTATGGCATATTCTTTCTCTGGACCTACTTATTCTGAGACTGGACATTCACCTGTAAAGGTTATCGTAGAGATGGTTTTATTTGATACTGATAGTCTCTCTCTGTATATATATATATATATTTGAACATCTCTCGAGAGAGAGAGAGAGAGATAGGACTTCACTATACCCCAAACGATCTGATCTGATAGCCCAAATGGTAAAGAAACTGCCTGCGATGCAGGAGACCGGGGTTTGATCCCTGGGTTGGGAAGTTCCTCTGGATAAAATGAAAGTGAAAGTCGCTCAGTCCTGTCCGACTCTTTGCGGACATATAGTCTTTCCATGGACTATACAGTCAGTGGAATTCTCTGAGCCAGAATACTGGAGTGGGTAGCCTTTCCCTTCTGCGGGGGATCTCCCCAACCCAGGGATCAAACCCAGGTCTCCAGCATTGCAGGCAGATTATTTACCAGCTGAGCCACCCTCCTCTGGAGAACGGAATGGCAATCCACTCCAGTATCCACTCCTGAAGAATTCCATGCACAGAGCAGCCTGGCGGGCTACAGTCTGTGGGGTCACAGAGTCGGACACGACTGAGAGACTAACACAGACACACACAGACACACACACACACAACTGAGTGACTAACACACACACAGACACGCACACACACACATATAGAGAGAGAGGAATGGGTGACAAATGCATACAAGAAGATATGTTAAATATAATAAAGCTAAAATTTTAAATTAACAGAATTCTTAATGATATACCATTTTTGCTGATAATTTTTATAAATAGATGTCTCCCCAAATCAGCAATTATGTAGCTAAATCAGTTAAATTTACTATAGATACACAAATTGGTAAATTTTCCTAATAGAAATTTACTGATCTATTAAAAGCATAAAATACACACATTCTTTGATTCAACAGTTATGGTTCAGGAATTCATCCTTAAGAGATAAAAGATTAAGGAAATTGTGTATATCCATAAATGGAATAATAATTGGCCATTAATATAATGGAAAATGATATTTCCTGACATGGAAGATGCTCATATTACAAAACTGTGTATAAAATTCAGGCCATGAAACATTTGAAAAATACATAATCATTTATTTATGTGCCTATTTAAACACAAGAAAAAACATACCTGGAAGGACATCACCAAAATGACATTGATAATAATCTCTCGGTATTAGAATGATCAATGACTACTTTCCTTGGTCTGTTTATCCAGTGAACACAGTTTGTGTAATAAGTGTACAGTAAGTAAGGATATTTTTTAATATTAGGAAGTGCTTGCAGGGTTAAACCTCCTACATAGCATTTTACTTAGTATATAAGAGCTATGATACATAGAAACGACAGAAAAGAAAGGAAACTGTTGGGCACCCCAATGCAATCTTAATGTTTCCACTTCAGTAATTTTAATATGTGTTATTAATGATATTATGCTGTGACAAAAAGCAATTACAATATCATTAAACAGATTTATCAACTGTAATGAAACTAGATAAATTATTTTTTTAACCAACCCATTCATCTAATTATATCCTATTTAATATTTTGCAGATTTGGAACTTCTCAATTATGACCTTTTAAATATGTGTTTGTTACTCATCTTTTAGAACTTTTCTAAGTACTGCTAAATTCCATATTCTACTTGTTTGCTAATAGTTAACATGACTTTCTAATTCACATTTTGTATTTGTTAGAATTAAAATCTCATTTTTATGTAGATTGAGCCCTTTTCATTTTTATATGTTTTACTCACCATTCCTCTTATTTAAAGTATAAATAAACAAACTGGCAAACATAGAACATATAAGAAAAGAAAATTAAAACTATCCTATTACCTACCTCATAAGATTATAATCAATGAAGAATATACATTTTTCAACACTTCTCTATGTGGTATAACTTGAACAATTTTAATATTAATAATTTCTTATATGTCATGCCCCTACATAAGGAATATTTTGCATATATTAAACATTTCTTCAAGATTGCACAACACTCAGTACACCGTATGTGTAAATTAACTTTTCCACTACTGTCAAATATTTTATTACTGATAAAAATGAACATTCCAAATGATAATGCTGGCTCATTTTACGAGCTCTATTGAAGGAGTTAGTTTTCATTAACTATGTAAATAAATTATTCTACAATAGATAATTACAATTGCATAGGAAAGGAAAAGTTATTTCCCCTCTACCCTTATGATTTATTAATCATAACTTCTGTAATAGAAGCCAGATTAACAAGAGAAAAGCAAAAAGAGGTTTATGAATATGTATACCTCATGTGTTCATGGGAGGAACACTGATTAACTCAAAGAGATGGCTTAGAACTCTGACTTATGTAGCATCTTCAACAACAGCAACAATAAAACACATATGTGTATAAATGACACGACAAAGGAAAGCAGTTTTAGGATTCCAAGGGTGGCAGACTCACAGGGTAGATAAAATAATAATAGATAAAGGCTAGTCAGAAAAGTTTGTTATACAGATTCCTCTGCTGCCATCTCCAGGTTAACAGGGAATAGAGTTCTTAGGTGATCAACTGTTTTTTTTTTTTTTTTTTAGTAGAAAGGGTAAGACACCTTTGTAAATTTATCTCCTGCTCTTAGGCAAACAGGTGTAGCATAGGAATCCTTTCTTGTATTTGCTTTCTCAATTGTCTATGGCTCAAAATAACTATGTAAAAGGGGCCTGTTTGTCAAAGGCATATTCTGCTACCCTTCAGAAATATGATTATATATCAAACCCCAACTGTGATGTTATATTTTAAGTTCTTTGAAACTAAACTTCACATAATTACTTCAATTTAAGCAATCATGAGATAGTATAAACAAAATTCATGAAAAATATTGAGACTTTTTTTTCAAACCACCTTTCATAAAAGGATATAGGAATGGATGAGATAATTACTGCAAGATACATGAAAGAGTGTAAAACTACCTTCAAAACCAGAGGAAGTTAAGTCTTCATGTATATTAGAGATGGGCCTAAAAAAAAAATAATAACTTGCAAACAACTTACCTGGTTCTGCATTCTTGCAACTCAATTTTTTAAGTTTATGTCCTGTTCTTAACTTCTGCATCATTCTTGTGGTGGCTTCCTTTATGATTTCCTGCCTGTAGCTATCATTTAGAATTATTCCCAGCAGTTTTCTCATTTTTCTTTCTTTGCTTATACTTAAACTTCATATAGCAATCTATTACCCTGCTCTTTTTCCCTCTTTGAGTACTTATTCTATTTGTCTCTCTTTCCTTTTTCACTTTGCCATCATGCCCTTACTCTTTTAGCTGTTTTTAGTTTCACATTTGCATTGGCAAATAGCAAGAGATGAACTAGATAAGTAAGAAGCAGATTTCAGGCCAGGCAAAGGGGCAGAGAGCACACAAGCATCAAATGAGCATATGAAAAATTCATAACGGGAAATATGCTTTCTTAGCTTTTGTAGGACTAAAAAAAAAGTTCTAATGGCCTCCCTTGAGCAGAAATGTGGAAGCTGCAGGAAAATTAAACCTTACAAACTGAGCCAAAAATAAAGACTGAAAGCTGTTTCAATTATATTTAGGGTAGGAATCATTGAGTTCAATGAAGAAATAACTAACCCTTCCTAGATAGAAAAAGGAGTTAAGATGAGATGAAGCCTCTTACTGATCATATTATTCCCTCCTTATCTGCACTGTGGCATAGGAACTCCTATGCCTCCTTCCAGAACTAGAAACAGAGCCTCTCTGACAAAGGTCTCTACATCTGATTCAGCCATGCAGTGTTAATTACCCTCTCTTCTGTACCCCACTCCTCAAGACATAGCACTTAGTACTATGTGAGCATATTTGGTGACAGATTTATGAATATATTATTCTATCTTCCATCCACCATTCAATAACTAACTATCTACCTTTAATTTTGGGGGGGAGGTGTGGGGAGGGGGTCACCTTCCTGGTGGCTCAGACAGTAAAGAATCTGCCTGCAATGCAGGAGACCTGGGTTTCATCCCTGGGTTGGGAAGATCCTCTGGAGGAGGGCATGGCGGCCCATTCCAGTATTCTTGCCTGGAGAATTCCCATGGACAGAGGAGCCTGGTGGGCTACAGTCCGTAGGGCTGCAAAGACTCAGACATGACTGAGCAACTAAGCACAGCACATTTTGTGGGGGAGAGGGAACCCATTCACAGCAATTGGAACACCCACTAACTGAGCATTACTATAAAGGGTTGTGATAAGGGTTTCTTATTTAAATGCATTCCTGAATTTAGCGTTATTATTAAATAGTATATACATATTTGTCTTTTTTCTTTTTGGCAGAAAGCAAAGAGTATAGAGCCTCTTGATGAAAGTGAAAGAGGAGAGTGAAAAAGTTCGCTTAAAATTCAACGTTCAGAAAACGAACATCATGGCATCCAGTCCCATCACTTCATGGCAAATAGATGGGGAAACAGTGACAAATTTTATTTTGGGGGGCTCCAAAATCACTGCAGATGGTGGCTGCAGCCATGAAATTAAAAGACACTTGCTCCTTGGAAGAAAAGCTATGACCAACCTAGACAGCATATTCAAAAGCAGAGATATTACTTTGCCAACAAAGGTCTATCTAGTCAAAGCTATGGTTTTTCCAGTAGTCATGTATGGGTGTGAGAGAGTTGGACTATGAAGAAAGTTGAGCATCAAAGAATTGATGCATTTGAACTGTGGTGTTGGAGAAGACTCTTAAGAGTCCCCTGGACTATAGGAGATACAACCAGTCAATCCTAAAGAAAATCAATCCTGAATATTCATTGGAAGGAATGATGCTAAAGCTGAAATGCCAATACTTTGGCCACCTGATGTGAAGAACCAACTCATTGGGAAAGACCCTGATGCTGGGAAAGACTGAAGGCAGGAGGAGAAGGGGACAACAGAGGACGAGATGGTTGGATGGGAGCAAGCTCCGGGAGCTGGTGATGGACAGGGAAGCCTGGTGTGCTGCAGTCCATGGGGTCACAAAGAGTTGGACACAACTGAGCAACTGAACTAAACTGAACATGTTTGTCAGTTATCCTGAAATCTGGACATACGATGCTCTTCTTAATGTCAAAGCATTTCCACTAAATCCAGTGGCTTCTTATTTGCATTCCCTCTGTTCACTATAGCTTTTTTTTTTTTTTTTAACTTTATACTGAAATAAATGATGAATTTTGTGTTACATTAGTATTAACTATTTTGAAGCATATAATTATCGGCTTTTCATGTTTTCACAAATTCACCCACTTATCACCACTATCTAATTCCAGAACATTTTCATCACTTCCGAAGGAAACCCCGTACCTCTTTGGTGGTCCCTCTCCATCCCCTCTACCACCAGTCTATGGAAAATACTATCTGGCCTCTGTTTTTACCGATTTGTCTGCTCTCAGCATTTCATGTAAGTGGTGTGCACCTGACAGGGCTTTTTCTGACTTCTTTTACACTGCATATTTTCAAGGTTCTTCCTCTTAAGGCATGTATGATTATTTTGTTCCTTTTAATGGATGACTAATGTTCCATTTACAGATATGTCACATTTTGTTTATCCAATCATTGGATGATGGACATTTGGATTATTTACACTTAGGGGGTATTATGAATAATGCTAATATGAGTATTTGTGTACAAGCTTTTCTGTAAAAATAGATTTTCAATGTTCTTGGCTATAAGACCTCCTTGAAAAGAACTTGAGATACTCTAAAACCAACATTGTAACATCCAGTGTCATAGTGTTGCTTTGTTTCTTTATGTTAAAGACACATGTTTGTCCTACATTTGGTCAGCCATTTTTGTCCAAATGATCCACCAAAACAGAAAGACTCAGACAGAGGCCGTAGACTCATGAACAACATATACTCCAGACACTACAGAACTCAGGAGAATGCATTACAGCACGGATGAGCTGACAGTGACCACAACACCGTGTGCCTGCTCTCACTGTAAAACACAGGAAAAAATACATGCTGTGTATTTTTGACATATCCTCATGTTAAAGGAAATACCTTGGAGACAAAAGGAACTACAACCAATCAGCAATAAACAGAAGTCATTAAATGTCACCACTGATACACTTTCAGTGATTTTATAAATATTTACTGCATTTAATTGGCCTCAAAAATTCAGGCCAACCATCCGAAAACTGTGTGAAACAAGCACTCACATGCAGGTTATAAAATAAAAGTTTACGTTCATGATATGTCAGACAATAATGTTTACCTATCATATTCAACATACTAATAAACTGTAGTGTATAGGAAAATACGAAATGGCAATGGCACCCCACTCCAGTACTCTTGCTTGGAAAATCCCATGGACGGAGGAGCCTGTTAGGCTGCAATCCATGGGGTCGCTAAGAGTCGGACACGACTGAGCAACTTCACTTTCACTTTTCACTTTCATTCATTGGAGAAGGAAATGGCGACCCACTCCAGTGTTCTTGCCTGGAGAATCCCAGGGACGGGGAGCCTGGTGGGCTGCCGTCTATGGGGTCGCACAGAGTTGGACATGACTGAAGTGACTTAGCATAGCATAGCATATACAAACAGAGCAGGAGTATATGTGAAAATAAAGGGGAAAATGAGTGGGTACTGGGGAAAATGTGGGAAGTTAAAAGCTGACAGCTTATGAAACTTTATAACACATGAAAATCTTCATGTCAAAGTTAGTAGAGTTGCCAGCCAGAAATAAGTGAGTCAAGAATACCCAACTACAATTACATTGCTCAAAGCTAACCTATCTTTATCTCCGTAGAACAAGATGATACTAGACAAACAGAGAAGCAACGTGCTTGACAAACGAAGCCACTGACATAGTCAACACTAGAGGAAGAGCACAAAAAGGGAGGGGAGAAGTTGGCATGGGAGGACAATGTCAGGTGTGACAGAGGGCTTCAGAGGCCAAACGATTGCTGTGTTCCTCTAGGGAGAGCAAGAAATGGGCCACCCGAGGTAGAAGACCACAGTGTACAGTAGACAGAAGAGATTATAAAACACTTTCAGTGCATCCCAGTGCTTAGCTGCTGAAGATTCTTCAGGCTTCAACTGAATCACAGAGAGTAACAATCACATTGGCTCTGTTAAGCATATACAGTCCCAGGACTGGGCTTTTTATTTATCCTCATGGCTAGGGTGTATGGTATGTACTGTCATCATTCTTACTTAACTGACAGATATGCTGATACATCAAAGAAGCTAAATAATTTGCTTAAGATCACTTTACTGCCTCACTTCAGATGCTGAGCTCAACACTGTTATCCATGTTAATGAACTAGAAGGTACCAAAATATGGTAGAGGTACATCCACTAACCACAAAACCCAGTAACTGTTAGACACAGTTTTTAAAACAAGGCTATGCAATAACTTCTGTGACCAGGAATGACTTCTCTAACTTTGCTTGTTAGGTCAGAGCAAACTTTGAGTGTTCCGTATTTCTGTTTTATCCCATCAGCGTGTCATGAACTGTCAAGAGTATGGAAAACGTCATCCAAATCTCAGCTTTTCACTAACAGAGCAAGTAGGTGCCACCTCTAAAAGGCTGCTTCTGTCATTCCCAGACTCTGCTGGAGGTTGATGCCAGTGTGACGTGCCTTCCCAGGTGACTGGAACAAAAACCATATGTGTCATTCTCATAATGTTTCCAACTTTTGTCAAGAACTTAAATTAAGTGGAGGTGAGGCTTTTAGAACAATTTTGCAAGAGCTGGGGCTCTAAGTACCATACTTCATATAGAAGTTCTTCTAAACTGACAAAGAAAGTAGGCAGTGAGGCTAGGTTTTTCCATGAAAAACAGTAAAGTTTAGTTGCTCTTTTTTAGTTTGGTATTTTACTGTGTTCTCTAGAGTTGTGAGGGACTTCCCAGATGGCACTAGTGGTAAAGACCCCACCTGCCAATGCAGGAGACTTAAGAGACACAAGCTCGATCCTTGGGCTGGGACAATGCCCTGGAAGAGGCATGGCAACCCACTCCAGTATACTTGCCTGGAGAATCCCATGAACAGAGGAGCCTGGCGGGCTTTGGACTATAGTGTTGTAGGATCACAAAGAGTCGGACATGACTGAAGTGACTGAGCACTCATGCACTCACGCACTAGGGTTGAGACCTTATATTCCTAGGAGGTTAACAGCTGAAGACCTAATAGGATGTTGGCTAAAAGCACGGTTTCTGGAATTACACTGCCTGCATTTCAATCCTGAGTGCCACTAGCTCGGGGACCCAAAGCAATGTGTGTTACTCTGCGACTGTGTCCTCATTGATAAATTAAGACTGTGCAGCTTGAGTCCAGTGGGTAACGTCAAGAAAGGAGGAAGAGGGCGGAGATGACTCTTTCTTATGCTTTCATAATTACCTTTCAAAGGAGCATAATAAATGATACTTGAAATATCCCCTTAGTCAAGAGCATTAGATTCATAACTGTGCCTATAAATACCTATTGATTGGTCCAGTGTTATATCTGGTAATCAAGAAAACATGGTAAAAGGAAGAGAATACTTGCAGGTCATAAAAATACATGTATCACAACTATGTCTAGGAATATTTTAATAAAAGAGCTGCTTATTTTTAATAATGCATACCCTGCTTTACAAAAACAGACAGGCACTATGTACAAAAATGTCCTCTTAATCTGGTTTGACAAAATAAGTACCAAATTCAGGACCAAGCATCACAACTCATTATATGCTTTTGGGCCTCTTTAATACAGTGTAGTCCCTTCTCCAGACATTAACTTGCTGAGGAGATCAGGCCTGCTGTCACACAGAACGTCTCATATTTATTATCTGTCTTGCTGCATCTGTATGTTGATGTCTAGTATGTGCGTTTTCTGTTCCTCCTGGTGATCTGATATTAAAACTTTGACATGAGTACATCATGGATGTTGTCTGTTACACCTTACATTATATCAAGAGGCAGATATCTGACTTATTACTGGATTACAATGAAAACAATCTAATTCACTCATTGTATGTGTTTTCCCCTTGTAAAGTTATATGTATAGTTCTACCTTGATATTATAAAATTATCTGGCTTCCCATAATTCAATTTATTAAATGGATGATCCCTACCCAAATCAGTCATTTCATTTGGATGTTTTTATTAGTTTCAGTTTGTTGCTTTGTTTCTTTGTATTTGTTTATATTTGAACAGGGAGAACTCTACTTGGGCCAGGCTTTTTTGTCATATAGAAGATAAATACATGGTTGGCAATTTCAATTACCAGGTCTAAACTTGAATTTTAACTTGACGGGCATGATCTATCAGCTCGATCTGCAACGCCAGCAGGCATTCATTCCCTTCTGAGCCTAAGCTAAGGATAAACAAAAGTAGTGGTGACCATCCACCCAGTCTTTGCCAATATACACCAAACACCAGACTTCATTCTGACTTATTCATCCTCACAATGATATTATGAAGCGTTTTATCACTATTTTACAAATGGGAAAACTAAGGCACAAAGAACTTTTCCAGTGTTCAACAGTATACAGTTATTCTGGAATTCAAAATCATCCTATCTATTTAACATCCCTTCTTTTAATAATTATGCTGTGTGCACTCAGTTGCTAAGTCATCTCTAACTGTTTGAAACCCCATGGACTGTAGACTGCTTGGCTTCTCTGTCCACGGGATTTCCCAGACAAGAATACTGGAGCGAGTTGCCATTTCCTTCTCCAGGGGCTCTTCCAGACCCAGGGACTGACACGGGTCTTCCGCACTGGCAGGCTGATTCTTTCCCATTGAGCCACCTGCGACGCCCAACAGGAATTCATACCGGGTAGGTGTAGTTTACCTTATTCTCTGAAGGGCAGGGAAACCTTCACATGTATACAGTAGGAACAATATTTCTCTTTCCATAGCTTTGCATGCCTACCTCTCTCAAACACTGCCTTTTATCTCAAGCACTTTGCCTTGTGAGATCTGTACTTTCTACACTGATATAGAAATGAATGAGCTGACTGTGATGAGGAGTGAGGACACTGGTATTCTAGCTCTGATGATAGTTGGTGCCCCATTCAGGAAGGATCACATACTTTAGTAAAAATTTTGGTGCATAAAAAAAAAAAAGATTAGTTTATTATTGTTCAGTTTATGTTCCTAATTTATCCATGGCCAAATGGCATGTTGGTGTTCTCCAGGATGTAAAAAAAAAAGAATGTATATTTTCTAAGAAATTCTAAGAGCTCCAATACTGAAATTTCCTCTATCAATTTTTTTTTCTTTTTTACCATTTAGTGATACAGAGAAAGTGAGACTACTTTGATTTTTATTTCTTTACAGATTATCTTTTTGTGTGTTTGTTTTTGGAGGTGTTTCTACTTGAGTCATTGCTTATTTATAAACTTGCACCCAATTTGTCTCTTTGTGCGTGTTCTTAAAACTTTTAATGAAAAGTTGAGAGTTAGCCTATCAGAAAACCAAACTGTGCTGCCATATTCACCTTGAAAAGTACTGTACCAACTTTAAAAGTTGTTACCTTCTGAAGTGACTGATCTTCAAATCTAAAGTCTCTTTTTGATTTACAGTTTTCTTTAAAAATAAACTAAGTCATTGTCCTGTGCACTCCCATATTGTACTGATTCCATTGATTAGTCAGCCATGCAAGGAAGGAGAAATTGACAGATAAATTCAATAAACAGCATTATGCTGAATGTGCTGAGTCCCCAAACAAGAAGGAAGTAAGCACAAATGAGCCATGTAGGTGCATCCCACCAACAATGCAGGGGAATCAATATTCGCCAAGACAGAACAGGACAAACCAGAAGGAGGAGAAAAGCAAGCAGTATATATTAATAATACTAGCTTTAATGAAAATGAGGCCAACAATAGAGACTAGAGGGGAAGATGAGCAATCATGCCTGTATGTGCTCTACAGAGTGATATCCAACAGAGAGTTTCTGAAAGGTATACAGCAGTAACCACTGGTGAATGGTGGCAAGAAGGGAAGACGAGAAAAAGAAAAAACACAAGCATAAAAATATTTCAGAGCCTGCTGAAAACTGCATTCCTTTCCTTATTTTTCTATAAACTGTTTAGCAGGAACTTTTGTTCAGCTTCAAGGAATGTCCTTTAAACTAAGCAACAACGTATACATTCACAGTAACTTTAAGTCATTCCCTAACATTAAAAAAAAAAACAAAACAAAAAAACAGGCATTTTGCTCATTATTAACCTTTTAATAATCTTCCAAGAAAATGTTTACACTACCTTTCTCCAACAATAAAGTAATGTATTATATCATATTCTCAATTGACTTGGGATACTATGATTTTATGAACCCTCAGAGTCATTAAAATTCCCCTGGTAAAATAATAGATTATAAAAAGATATGGCTCCTTCCTTCTCTTGCTTTTTAGTCTAACTTTTACCAAAACTACCAAATTTTTTTCACTTTTCTTGCTTATTTATATCATAATCTTTTTATACACATATAAAAAGGTAAAGATTTATACCTTGAGCTATCCTAAGGCACATGGATTCTTTAAAATCATTTGTATTGATCTATACTATACCACCTAATTATGGCCTAAAAAGGATTAAAAAAAATAATTTTAGGAATTCACCAACATTTAGGTCACACAAATTTTATTCTATTGAGAACTTATATTTGCAATGTATTATGCTATGGGGACCACAAAAATAGAAGAGCACTGTTTTATAAGTATTTATCATTGACCTATTATTTAAAATTTGTGAAAAAACAACCAGGCAAAGAGTAACTAAGGATAAGCCCATTTACAATCACATCAAAAATAACAAAATATCTGGAAATAAATTAACCTAAGGAGACACTTTAAAGATCTATATTCTGAAAACTATTAGACACTGACGAAAGAAACGGAAGATGACGTACACAAATGACCAAATAAACCATGCTTTCGGATTGGAAGAATCAGTACTATCAAAATGACTCAATCTTTTTCCTCTCTCCCTTCCTCAGGTTATCTTTTCAATTTTTTTTCTCCAAGGTCCATATAGTTGAACTTCCAGTGTGTTAAGACTATCACTGCAGACAGAATTTAACAGGAGAGAACTGAAGTGATTCAATGATTGGCAGCATTTATTGATGAAAGAGGAAGGTAAGCAACCATAACACCTCCAACATAAACATGTTTTAATAAAAAAAAATTGGCATTTCTCTAGGTTTTATGAAAAGTAAGAAAACTCAGATCTTGAAATAATTATAAATTTGAAGAACAAGTAATTTCCAGGATGATCTGTGGATGGAGATTTGACTACGGCAACAACCTCTGTGGGTTGGAGAAGGAATGGAAAAGCATATCTACTTTCCTAAGATGCAAAATGGAATGTTTTCTTTCACAAATCTCTAAGGGATGCTTATTTCTGTGTTTATGTGAAAGAGGAAATAATACTAAACCTCCATTACATGCAGAAAAAGGATAAAGAAGCTTTTTTTCTTGAATATTAGTAGGAAGAGAGATACTACTATCCTATTTTAAATGGGGAAAGCCAACCTAGATAATAAAACAGAGCTACAATTTAAAAACAGTTCCATTATGCTGTAAGCATAGGATTTCGGTTATTTTTTTAAAAAGAAACTTTTTATTTAAATTGAAGTATAGTTCATTATACTTCACATGCCTGGAGAATCCCAGGGATTGGGGAGCCAGGTGGGCTGCCGTCTATGGGGTCACACAGAGTCGGACACAACTGAAGTGACTTAGCAGCATAGTTCATTAACACTGTTGTGATAGTTTCAGGAGTATAGGAAAGTGATTCATTTATACATATACATCTATCTATTCTCCATTCTTTTCCCATTTAGGTTGTTACATAATAATGAGCAGAGTTCAGGTTTTGATTTAACGTATATTAGGATTAAGAAGAAAACAGTAAAGAGAGAAGCTGACCTTCATACTAGTATGTTGAAGACTCCCTTTATCTGGTAGGCTCAGTCAATTAAATTTCTAGGTCAAATTTGAGGATTCAAGCAACTGACGTCCAACCAAGGAAACCCTGTTTCTACTTATTTACCATCATCCTAAACACTGCTTATCAGTTATGGTAGCACCACAAATTAGATCAAGAGGTGAAGTTAAATGTTTCCATGTAATGTGGTCCACTGGAGAAGGGAACAGCAAACCACTTCAGTATTCTTGCCTTAAGAACCCCATGAACAGTATGAAAAGGCAAAATGGTAGGATACTGAAAGAGAAACTCCCCAGGTCAGTAGGTACCCAGTATGCTACTGGAGATCAGTGGAGAAATAATTCCAGAGAGAATGAAGGGATGGAGCCAAACCAAAAGGAATACCCAGCTGTGGATGTGACTGGTGATAGAAGCAAGGTCCGATGCTGTAAAGAGCAATATTGCATAGGAACCTGCAATGTCAGGTCCATGAATCAAGGCAAATTGGAAGTGGTCAAACAGGAGATGGCAAGAGTGAATGTCGACATTCTAGGAATCAGCGAACTGAAATGGACTGGAATGGGTGAATTTAACTCAGATGACCATTATGTCTACTACTGTGGGCAGGAATCCCTCAGAAGAAATGGAGTAGCCATCATGGTCAACAAAAGAGTTCAAAGTGCAGTACTTGGATGCAATCTCAAAAATGACAAAATGATCTCAGTTCGTTTCCAAGGCAAACCATTCAATATCACAGTAATCCAAGTTTATGCCCCAACCAGTAACACTGAAGACGCTGAAGTTGAACAGTTCTATGAAGACTTACAAGACCATTTAGAACTAACACCCAAAAAAGATGTCCTTTTCATTATAGAGGACTGGAATGCAAAAGTAGGAATTCAAGAAACACCTGGCTGCTGCTAAGTCGCTTCAGTCGTGTCCGACTCTGTGTGACCCCATAAACAGCAGCCCAACCAGGCTTCCCTGTCCCTGGGATTCTCAAGGCAAGAACACTGGAGTGGGTTGCCATTTCCTTCTCCAATCCATGAAAGAGAAGAGTGAAAGTGAAGTCGCTCAGTCATATCCAACTCTTAGCGACCCCATTGACTGTAGCCCACCAGGCTCCTCCATCCATGGGATTTTCCAGGCAAGAGTACTGGAGTGGGGTGCCATTGCCTTCTCCGAGAAACACCTGGATGCTGCTGCCGCTAAGTCTTTTCAGTCGTATCCGACTCTGTGCGACCCCACAGACGGCAGCCCACCAGGCTCTGCCATCCCTGGGATTCTCCAGGCAAGAACACTGGAGTGGGTTGCCATTTCCTTCTCCAATGCATGAAAGTGAAAAGTGAAAGTCAAGTCGCTCAGTCGCATCTGACCTGTAGCAACCCCATTGACTGCAGCCCACCAGGCCCCTCCATCCATGGGACTTTCCAGGCAAGAGTACTGGAGTGGCTTGCCATTGCCTTCTCCGGAGAAATACCTGGAGTAACAGGCAAATTTGGCCTTGGAATACGGAATGAAGCAGGGAAAAGACTAATAAGAGTTTTGCCAAGAAAATGCACTGGTCATAACAAACACCCTCTTCCAACAACACAAGAGAAGACTCTATACATGGACATCACCAGATGGTCAACACCGAAATCAGATTGATTATATATTCTTTACAGCCAAAGATGGAGAAGCTCTATACAGTCCGCAAAAACAAGACCAGGAGCTGACTGTGGCTCAGACCATGAACTCCTTATTGCCAAATTCAGACTGAAATTGAAGAAAGTAGGGAAAACCACTAGACTATTCAGGTATGGCCTAAATCAAATCCCTTATGATTACACAGTGGAAGTGAGAAATAGATTTAAGGGCCTATATCTGATAGATAGAGTGCCTGATGAACTATGGAATGAGATTCGTGACATTGTACAGGAGACAGAGATCAAGACCATCCCCATGGAAAAGAAATGCAAAAAAGCAAAATGGCTGTCTGGGGAGGCCTTACAAATAGCTGTGAAAAGAAGAGAAGAGAAAAGCAAAGGAGAAAAGGAAAGATATAAGCATCTGAATGCAGAGTTCCAAAGAATAGCAAGAAGAGATAAGAAAGCCCTCTTCAGCAATCAATGCAAAGAAATAGAGGAAAACAACAGAATGGGAAAGACTAGAGATCTCTTCAAGAAAATCAGAGATACCAAAGGAACATTTCATGCAAAGATGGGCTCGGTAAAGGACAGAAATGGTATGGACCTAACAGAAGCAGAAGATATTAAGAAGAGGTGGCAAGAATACACAGAAGAATTGTACAAAAAAGAGCTTCACGACCCAGATAATCACGATGGTGTGATCACTGAACTAGAGCCAGACATCCTGGAATGTGAAGTCAAGTGGGCCTTAGAAAGCATCACTACGAACAAAGCTACTGGAGGTGATGGAATTCCAGCTGAGCTATTCCAAATCCTGAAAGATGATGCTGTGAAAGTGCTGCACTCAATATGCCAGCAAATTTGGAAAACTCAGCAGTGGCCACAGACTGGAGAAGGTCAGTTTTCATTCCAATCCCAAAGAAAGGCAATGCCAAAGAATGCTCAAACTACCTCACAATTGCACTCATCTCACACACTAGTAAAGTAATGCTCAAAATTCTCCAAACCATGCTTCAGCAATATGTGAACCATGAACTTCCAGAAGTTCAAGCTGGTTTTAGAAAAGGCAGAGGAACCAGAGATCAAATTGCCAACATCCAGTGGATCATGGAAAAAGCAAGAGAGTTCCAGAAAACCATCTATTTCTGCTTTATTGACTATGCCAAAGCCTTTGACTGTGTGGATCACAATAAACTGTGGAAAATTCTGAAAGAGATGGGAATACCAGACCACCTGATCTGCCTCTTGAGAAATTTGTATGCAGGTCAGGAAGCAACAGCTAGAATTGGACATGGAACAACAGACTGGTTCCAAATAGGAAAAGGAGTACGTCAAGGCTGTATATTGTCACCCTGTTTAATTAACTTATATGCAGAGTACATCATGAGAAACGCTGGGCTGGAAGAAGCACAAGCTGGAATCAAGATTGCCGGGAGAAATATCAATAACCTCAGATATGCAGATGACACCACCCTTATGGCAGAAAGTGAAGAGGAACTAAAAAGCCTCTTGATGAAAGTGCAAGAGGAGAGTGAAAAAGTTGGCTTAAAGCTCAACATTCAGAAAACAAAGATCATGGCATCCAGTCCCATCACTTTATGGGAAATAGATGGGGAAACAGTGGAAACAGTGTCAGACTGTATTTTTCTGGGCTCCAAAATCACTGCAGATGGTGACTGCAGCCATGAAATTAAAAGACGCTTACTCCATGGAAGGAAAGTTATGACCAACCTAGATAGCATATTCAAAAATAGAGACATTACTTTGCCAACAAAGGTCTGTCTAGTCAAGGCTATGGTTTTTCAAGTGGTCATGTATGGATGTGAGAGTTGGACTGTGAAGAATGTTGAGCGCCGAAGAATTGATGCTTTTGAACTGTGGTGTTGGAGAAGACTTTTGAGAGTCCCTTGGACTGCAAGGAGATCCAACCAGGCCATTCTGGAGGAGATCAGCCCTGGGATTTCTTTGGAAGGAAGGATGCTAAAGCTGAAACTCCAGTACTTTGGCCACCTCATGCGAAGAGTTGACTCATTGGAAAAGACTCTGATGCTGGGAGGGATTGGGGCCAAGAGGAGAAGGGGACGACAGAGGATGAGATGGCTGGATGGCATCACCAACTAGATGGACATGAGTCTCAGTGAACTCCGGGAGTTGGTGATGGACAAGGAGGCCTGGTGTGCTATGATTCATGGGGTCGCAAAGAGTCAGACACGACTGAGCGACTGATCTGATCTGATCTGATGTAAGACATCAACAGTGCAAGACAACCAATTTAAAGGACACATCCAAGCGATATGTCTTATTGTTTTCATTGTAAAGAAAGCTGAAATGGGCTTTTAATCACTGCTCTGGATAAATACATAAATATATAAAAATTTAATATATACACACAGATGTACACATACATGTATACACACACACACACAGAAAGAAGGAGGAAGAGAAAGAAATAGAGAACAGGACTGAAGGAGATACTAGATGCCTTCATAACACTATACAAAATCATTTATAAAGTTAAAATAATTTTAAATGGTCATTGAAAAAATTTGTTGACAATTTAACAGTATCATGGTTTACTGCTATTACTATAATTTATTTACTATAAAGAAAAAAGGTCTGTAATAAAATCTCAACTTTTGGATGGCATCTCCAAATCTGTTCATTGTACAACTTCTAATACTGGAATGGGAGAAAAATTAGACCACTAAGGAAATTGAGATTAACGTTTATGTTTCCTCCCAGTTTAACCTAAAAGAGGGCTGTATATCCTATATTGTTACTGTAAAAAGTAATTTTCATTCATACCTGAGGATGCAGAGAGATATAAGCTGTTATTTACATACTACTTCTCTAAAAAGACCTAAGAGGATACTCTGATAGGGTTCCATCTGTCTCCCGACACAACTTCAGCTCCCACCATGACTGCGATCCCAATGGTTTCCTGCCATAGCACCAGGCAATATGACAAAGTGTTAACTGGGAGACCAATCACCACCTCATCCTCCCCACCCCATCCTTGTGGGAAAGGCCAGAATCACCAGGCTGGGAGTGTGATGAAAAGAAATAAAAGCTATCTAAGTGTTTCTGATATTCTTAAAATATTCCTTCCAGTAAGTGAATGATCACAGTTATGCTGTGAATAATTTGAATCCCATTGTCTAGATGAGGGACTCAAGTATACACCTATGAGAAGCTATTCAACCTAATATTTAAATAAGAGTAGATGAAAGCAGTAAAGATATTTTTAAAAAACCAGCTGAGAAATATTTGCATATACCTTTATTGGTAATGTAAATTGGAATGCATGAGAATATGCCAGAGTATAGGTGTTAGTACATTAATTATAAGAGATGAACAAAATGCACCCCCACATATACATATGCACACACACATATGTGCATGTGCGCTAAGCTGCTTCAGTCGTGTCCAACTCTTTGCAACCCTATGCATTATGGCCCACGAGGTTCCTCTGTCCATGGGATTTCCAGGGCAAGAAGACCGGAGTGGATTGCCATGCCCTCCTCCAAGGGATCTTCCCCACCCAGGGATTCAACCTGCGTCTGCATCTCTTATGTCTCCCGCATTGGCAGGCAGGTTCTTTACCACTAGCATCATCCAAGAAGCCCGAAATATATATATATAATTTCTATCAGGAAAAGATGGTCATACATCTATTCAGTGGACTGGACCATTAGAATAATGAAAGTCAGTATATTCTGGCAATGGAAAAGTGCATGACACATTGTTGAGAGGAAAAAAGTACATAATTCAAACTTCAATTAAGTAAAATGAACAAACTAGTGCATATGGAAATCCATAAACAATATCTGGATGATGTTATTAATATTAATGATGGTCATTTTGAGGAGGTGAGATTGTAAATGATTTTATAATTTTCCTATTTTGCTTGACATATCTACAGTGAGCTTTATTACTTTTACAATCAGAAAAAGAAACCTATAAAGTTGTTTCCATTTTGAAAAATGTTAAGGCCAAATCAAGAAAGTACTCATTAAAACTAATCATAGGATTGTAACATTTTAATAACATTTTTCATGATTATAATATTCTATGATGATTACAAATTTAGGATCATACTGAAATATTGTTTTGCAACCTATTATCCTGTTTTTTTTCTACTTAACATTTTGTGAATATGTTCCCATATTCTTCAAAATATGTCTTTTAATGACTTTAGTGTTCATTATATAATATAAAATGCATTAGTTTTTACCTATTTTTTAGGTTTCTAATATAAAAAGTAATTACATGACATGATTTTGAATTACAGAGTTACTTATTGAAGAATAAGTTCAGATGTCAGTAGAAGGTAAGTTTCTCAAGTTAAGGACAGATGGCTCTTCGAGATGATCATACTGAGTGTAGTAAGCCAGAAAGCCAGACAAATATCACATGATATTGTCTATATTTGTAATCTAAAAAATGATACAAATAAACATATGCTGCTGCTGCTGCTAAGTCGCTTCAGTTGTGTCCGACTCTGTGGGACCCCATAGATGGCAGCCCACCAGGCTCCTCTGTCCCTGGGATTCTCCAGGCAAGAACACTGGAGTGGGTTCCCATTTCCTTCTCCAATGCATGCATGCGTGCTAAGTCACTTCAGTCATGTCCAACTCTGTGCGACCCTATGGACAGCAGCCCACCAGGCTCTTCCATCCACAGGATTCTCCAGGCCAGAGTACATATACAAAACAGAAATAAACCCACAGACATAGAACACAAACTTATGGTTAACAAAGGGAAAAATGCAGAGTAGGGGATAAATTAGAAGTTTGGGATTAACACATACGCACTGCTGCTGCTGCTGCTAAGTCGCTTCAGTCGTGTCTGACTCTGTGCGACCCCATAGACAGCAGCCCACCAGGCTCCCTGTCCCTGGGATTCTCCAGGCAAGAACACTGGAGTGGGGTGCCATTTCCTTCTCCAATGCATGAAAGTGAAAAGTGAAAGTGAAGTCACTCAGTCATATCCGACTCTTAGTGACCCCAATGGACTGCAGCCTACCAGGCTCCTCCGTCCATGGGATTTTCCAGGCAAGAGTACTGGAGTGGGTCACCAGTGCCTTCTCCAACACACTACTATATATAAAATAGACAATCGACAAGAACCTACCATACAGTATAGAGAATTATACTCAATAGTTTATAATAACCTACAAGAGAAGACAATCTGAAAAACATATTCTCTGTCCATGGAATTTTCCAGGGAAGGATAATGGAATGGGTAGCCACTCTCTTCTCCAGGGAATCTTCCTGATTCAGGGACTGAACCCAGGTTTCCCTTATTGCAGGAGGATTCTTTACTGTCTGAGCCACCAGGGAAGCCCCCGGAAAAAAAATAGATTTATATGTAATATGTATAGTTGAATCAATTTGTTGTACACCTGAAACCCTGAAACTAACCCAAAATTATAAATCAACTATACTTCAGTTGAAAAAAAGAAGAAAAAAAGGCTACAAAAATGCATTTGCTGGAGATGGGATCCCTCCACATGATTATCTTATAGATCATTTCATGCCCTGGCTCCAAGGCACTGATATAATCAGGATAGTCTAGGAAGAAAAAAGTTTCAATCAGCTATCTACTTGGAATCATACTATTCTTTTCCTTAATAAGATAATCTAACCAATGATTTTTCTATTAAAATAATAATGGTGAATAATTACACAGCACATTACAAATATTAACTCATTTCATCTTAATAATCCTGTAATGTAAGTGTTATTATTATCCTAGAAGAAGTAGAAGAAGAAGTGAAGTTGCTCTGTCGTGTCCAACTCTTTGCGACCCCATGGACTGTAGCCTACAAGGCTCCTCTGTCCATGGAATTTTCCAGGCAAGAGTACTGGAGTGGGTTGCCATTTCCTTCCTAGATATTATTATTCTCCCTATTTAACAAATGAAGAAATGGATACCAGAAGAGTTTATATAAGGGGATAAAGACACCACAACGAGTAACTGCAGAGACAAAAATTGAACTCAGTACTATGGCTACAGAGTCCATGTAATTCCTTCCTTCAAAATTATGAACAAATTCACAAAATCTGAGGCTCATTCCAGGATATATACTTAGTTATCAGGAGGTCCAAGATCAGAATTCAGGGGTAAATTCAGGATCTTTCAATCACACTCCACTCTTAGCAACAAAAATATCTAGTAAATGAGATTCAAGGGGAAGAGGAAGAAAGGAACACGTTATTTCTAATGACTGAAAGTTCAGTATAAAGAGGTTGACTACATACAGACATAAATAAAACAATTTGAGAAATGTTATGATTTTTCTTCTACCATCTATACTTTTTTTTTAGTTTGAATCCAATTGCTTCAAATGTTGTAGAAGTATCTGCTATACAACAGTGTAAATTAGCTGTATGTATACATATATCTTCTCCTTCTTGAGCCTCCCTCCCTCCCAATCCCCATCCCATCCGTCTAGATCCTCACAGAGCATCAAGCTGAGCTCCCTGTGCTACACAGCAGCATCCCACTAGCTCTCTGTTTTACACATGGCAGTGTATATATGTCAATGCTATTCCCCCTATTCATCCCATCTTCTCCTTCCCGCCCTCCCCCCGCCCTTTCCACACATCCAGTCTCTATATCTATGCCTCTATATTCTTTTTACCACCTACATTCTTTTTGCTATAATATACCACCAAAAGCACATAGATCCCCAGATTTACAAGAAGTGGTTGAATTAATATTCAGCTTTCTAAAAAGAATATCAAAGTTGTTCAACCTCAGAAATAATTCTTTAAGACACAGTAAATACTTCAGCCCACAAACTTAGGAGTTTCTGATAGCCCACACACGTAACAATGGCTCATTTACATTTCAGGAGGCAGCTAGACTATGAAAACTGAGTAAAACAGAAGGAAGTGAGCCATGGTCTGCCCCTTCCCAGGGCCCACGAAAGGAATGAATTAGCCTGGGTAATTCTAAGATTCATTCTCTGTCACAGTGCACTTCAGGCTTCCCCAAGCAAATCACATGCATAATACTAGGAAAAGATCACAATGAACCGTATTCTTGTCACTGTGTCAATGAGCATGGACTCAGTGCACAGTAACAGATCTTCTACTACAGTCCCCCTTGAGCCATCTGTGAAACATCTCTGACCTGGTCTAAGTGGGGTCCTACAGGTCATAACAAACACTACTGTCCTATTCCCAACATTCAAAGTTAAATGACGTTTTCATACAGGGTGACGTCACATATTCCTTTATTTCTGTTCCCAAATGTTAAGACACTAGCTTCCTACCACACACACACAATAAACTTGCTATAAAAAAAGGATTAATAAGTAAACTGGGACTCCTCAGTTCAAAGTTCTGATACAAAAAACTATCTTTACATCTAAAGAAAGGTCGCTTAACTTTAAGGCTCCTTTTCATTATTTTTGAAATAGGGAGTTTATGCTATAAGTTATTGAGTCTCTTTTCTACCTCTCAAATTACAGTGTTAATATAATCCATTAGATCATAGACATACATATTTTTACCCAATTTCAGCACCCCCACTCACTAAGGGGGTGTAAGATTCTCATTTTATCATGATCTCCCTTTCCACTCCTAATTGGTTTCTTAACACAATTCAAGTGGGTAACAACAAAGTCCTTAAGTACTTGCAGCCAACTGAACTGCTTCTTGGGCGTTCTTTGGAGCTAAAATGGTGCCATTTCCTGTTTGTCATTCTTAGCCTGATGGAATAATCAGCCACCAGCATCCAGCCAGACTTTGGCTCTGAGATTGTGAACAAAGTAAGTGATTTAGAGATGCTGAGATGCACACTCTAGAATTGCCAGACTGTGGAAATACATCCCATAGAACACATCTTATTTCCAGAATATAAATGAATTAATCAGTAGGCCTGCCACCCGCATGCCAAAAACATCCCTGATTAAATTTAATGTAGTGAGTTTGTGCAATCACCACCAAACTAACCACTGATTAAACAAAGCCCTCTGAGTGCTAATTCTTTTAATGTGCAGTTTATTTCTTCTCTTGTCTGAAGGGCATACCGTTGAAAACATGGCTAGTTTGAGACACACATTCACATTTGGAATTCAGTTTGGGTTTATTTCTCAAGGCAGCCCAGCTCTACTGTTGGCAGGGCAACTAACGCATCAGACATTCAGACAGATGCCTGTTTAGTTAATTTGTCTTAGTGGCACTAAGATTTCTCAACTACCTTGTGGACAGGTGGAGAAAACTTTATCACAAAGTAATTAGTCAGCTGATTTCCTCTCTGCATGAATAAACAGGAAAGAACCTATTGTTTCTTACCCCCAAGACAAAAGTTAAATGTTGAAATATACCTAAGATCTCTGTCTCCTATCTCCTACACACTTGAATTTAAGGCATAATGGTATTCGCCTGCCCATAGATGATAAAGGAGTAAGGGAACTGTAAAATATTATAAAGAGATTGAAATTTGTTAAGACTAGTTCTTCATTTTCTTCCCTTACAGATACAGCTATATAGATTTAGATATATCACATATTAACTAGAGTCTAATTTATATAACAAATCCACTTGCAAACTCTTACTATAGGTTTAACAATAGTTCAGACTGCATGTGTTGTATTCCTGTTGTTTAACAGGTACCATAAAAGAGACTCAAATTCCTGCTCTCAAAGTAGCTGGAAATTTAGTGGCAATAAATGTGGAGTAATATTTCTAGACTGAAAATGCATCCCCTGGTACGTTATCTAGGTCTGTCTCATTCTAAGTCCTGTGGACTCATGCTTATGTAAATACTGGACATTCAAAAGTATATTTTTGGCTTAAAATAAAGCTTAGGGCTAAATACCTAACCTTGATCCACAATGAATATATAGGATTGCTGTCTACTCAAAGCATGGCTTTTATGGCCCTATTCGGCCCTTAGAGGTCTGGCCAACATTCTCTTAGACTTACAGAACAGCCCTAAGTGTATATCATGGAAAAACCATCTGAATGTAAGTTTGACTTTGCTTCAATACCAAATCTAATATATTGAGAACACAGGAAAATGTGTTCAGGCTAAAAACATTTATGGCCTCTTCTCTCACAGCCCACATCTATCCCACCATCAGTTCTTAGGGACTCTTAATTCAAACTATTTCTGCTTCAAATATATGCATTACTATATATAAAACAGCCAGTGGAAGTTGCAGTGTAACACAGGGAGCTCAGCTCAGTGCTCTGTAAAACCTAGACAGGTGGGATGGGGTGGGAGGGAGGCTCAAGAACTAGGGGACATGGGTATACCTATGGCTCATTCACGTTGTCGTATAGCAGAAATCAATACAACATTGTAAAGCAATTATCCTCTAATTTTAAAAAAAGAAAGAAAACTACTGCTGCTATATACCTTGAATATGATCACTTATCATCCCCTGCTGCTGCTGCTACTGCTAAGTCACTTCAGTCGTGTCCGACTCTGTGCGACCCCATAGACGGCAGCCCACCAGGCTCCCCCGTCCCTGGGATTCTCCAGGCAAGAACTACCACTACAATTCCAACCTGAGAGTCAAAAGGGTCCAGAGGACAAGATAACAATATATAAATACACAAGAACTGTTACGTGTAAGATGGAAAACTTTGCTCCTATGTGAGTCCAGTTAGCAAAATCAAAACCAATAAAGTGGTATGTTTTCAATGTACATAAGAAAATCTAATACTCTCCAAAAATCTAATAGGTTACCTTAGGAAGCAATGGGTGTTTTCACATAGCTGTTGAGGAATGTATTAGAGAGAGTTCAGCAAGATCAATTAAGAATGAGAAAGTACGGAAAGGAACACTGGAATAGAAAACAGTTCCAGCCAGTTCTAAAACCCTATCCTTTCAAACTGTCACTTTCTCATAAAGTTCATGAGCCATAGATGAGATAGGATTGCCATGTATAACATACATTCATAATGGTATAGAACCATAAAACAATATCCTATTAGAAACTGGGATGCAATCCAAATATTTCTTTCATTCCAAATGAATCTCTCCTGCTTTGATTTGTACACATCATTTCAGGATTTCACAAAACAGCTGTGAAATTGCTGATTTGTCTTACGTATGAATTTCTTTGTTAGAAATGATAATGGCTCTTTGAAACAGTCCTCGTCCTATGAGGAGAAGAGATAACTTTAGCTTCTTTTACAAACACATGCAGGTCCATTCAAAGAAAGCCTCCTTATTCCTAAAAGGCTGTGTCGCCCCCAGGAAATGGTTCTTTCAGTGGCTCTTGTGCTACATTTCAACACCACACAGCCATGTTTGGCACACGAGCCGGGAAAGAAAGTGAATGGAATGGTATCTTTGAGACACAGGCAAAGTTCACTCATCACAAGCTGTTTACATCCCTGAAAGGGAAATTCCCCTGGCAACATCTTTGTTTCTTTGAGACAAGACAGACCCATGACAATAAATGCATTTAATTCTTAATTGACTACGCTTTAAAATTCTATAATAATAAGTATATCCCTCCACTGTGTGATTATATTTGAGGAACCATAAAAATAATTGTAGGAATTTTCTCTTCAGTCTCAGTACCAGAGACCCCATGTTCTTTTGCTACCTAAAAACCTCAAGCCAAGCATATTGTGTGAGTATGGTGAAAGCTGTTGCTACTACAAATGACCTTCCCCTGCTGAGAACCCTCCAGTAATCTTCTGAGAAGTCTCCAATACTATGACATTTCTAGGAAACTCAAAACAACAAAGCTGTTCTTTACCAGTGAATCACTTTGTACAGTAGGCATTATACATCCTTCAGCAACAGAGCTCAATAAATGAAATATTTAAATAATCTGACCCTATGACATTAAGGCTTCTTGTTTCAGAAGTATGGGAACCTCAATCACAGTTAACAGTCCTTATTTAAAAATCCTCCAAGGGGATTGAATCTCTATTCTATTATGGTACATTTTTTTTAATGGGAAAACTGTCAGGGCAAAATACGGCAAAAGCAGATTTTAAGACAACAAAACAAGTAGTGAAGAGAATTAGTCTCAAATATGTTTTCCGTTCAGTTCAGTTCAGTCACACAGTCATGTCCAACTCTGCGACCCCATGAATCGCAGCACGCCAGGCCTCCCTCTCCATCAACAACGCCCAGAGTTCACTCAAACTCATGTCCATCGAGTCGGTGAAGCCATCCAGCCATCTCATCCTCTGTCGTCCCCTTCTCCTCCTGCCCTCAATCCCTCCCAGCATCAGAGTCTTTTCCAATGAGTCAACTCTTCACATGAGGTGGCCAAAGTATTGGAGTTTCAGCTTCCAATAAATACCTTCCAATAAATACCCAGGACTGATCTCCTTTAGAATGGACTAGTTGGATCTCCTTGCAGTCCAAGGGACTCAAGAGTCTTCTCCAACACCACAGTTCAAAAGCATCAATTCTTCAGCACTCAGCTTTCTTCACAGTCCAACTCTCACATCCACACATGACCACAGGAAAAACCATAGCCTTGACTAGACAGACCTTTGTTGGCAAAGTAATGTCTCTGCTTTTGAATATGCTATCTAGGTTGGTCATAACTTTCCTTCCAAGGAGTAAGTGTCTTTTAATTTCATGGCTGCAATCACCATCTTCCGTGATTTGGAGCCCCAAAAATAAAGTCTGACACTGCTTCCACTGTTTCCCCATCTATTTCCCATGAAGTGATGGGACCGGATGCCATGATCTTCGTTTTCTCAATGTAGAGCTTTAAGCCAACTTTTTCACTCTCCTCTTGCACTTTCATCAAGAGGCTTTTGAGTTCCTCTTCACTTTCTGCCATAAGGGTCGTGTCATCTGCATATCTGAGGTTATGGATATTTCTCCCGGCAATTTTGATTCCAGCTTGTGCTTCTTCCAGCCCAGCATTTCTCATGATGTGCTCTGCATAAAAGTTAAATAAGCAGGGTGACAGTATACAGCCTTGATGTACTCCTTTTCCTATTTGGAACCAGTCTGTTGTTCCATGTCTAGTTCTAACTGTAGCCTCCTGACCTGCATACAGATTTCTCAAGAGGCAGGTCAGGTGGTCTGGTATTCCCATCTCTTTCAGAATTTTCCACAGTTTATTGAGATCCACACAGTCAAAGGCTTTGGCATAGTCAATAAAGCAGAAATAGATGTTCTGGAACTCTCTTCCTTTTTCGATGATCCAGCAGATGTTGGCAATTTGATCTCTGGTTCCTCTGCCTTTTCTAAAACCAGCTTGAACATCTGGAAGTTCATGGTTCATGTACTGCTGAAGCCTGGCTTGGAGAATTTTGAGCATTACCTTACTAGCGTGTGAGATGAGTGCAATTGTGAGGTAGTTTGAGCATTCTTTGGCATTGCCTTTCTTTGGGATTGGAATGAAAACTGACCTTTTCCAGTCCTGTGGCCACTGCTGAGTTTTCCAAATTTGCTGGCATATTGAGTGCAGCACTTTCACAGCATCATCTTTCAGGATTTGAAATAGCTCAACCAGAATTCCATCACCTCCAGTAGCTTTGTTCGTAGTGATGCTTTCTAAGGCCCACTTGACTTCACATTCCAGGATGTCTGGCTCTAGTTCAGTGATCACACCACTGTGATTATCTGGGTCGTGAAGCTCTTTTTTGTACAGTTCTTCTGTATATTCTTGCCACCTCTTCTTAATATCTTCTGCTTCTGTTAGATCCATACCATTTCTGTCCTTTATCGAGCCCATCTTTGCATGAAACGTTCCCTTGGTATCCCTAATTTTCTTGAAGAGATTTAAAATTTACCAATTTTCCACAAAAGGCCTTGATAAATGGTTGCATCACAGTTACCAGTATGAGAAAAACTACAGTAATTTGACTACAATACTTAGCATCTAAGATGTTCTTTACTGAAAGAACGAAGATTGAGTACAACTGTATCAAACTTAAAAAAATCAGTCTGCTTTTATGTCATATTTCACATTAAAATACTCTCTTACTGCACATTTTCAATGACTATTCATTGCATTGGTGTTACAGTAAGACAGGTAACACAAAATTATATTATACTAGTCCCTGTCCACATGTAGTTCACAATCTACTTAGCAATAGTCTCCAGTGAAGGATATATTACAATGAACATTTGTGGGAAAATTACTGCTTGTCTTTTTTTCTTCCATAAGATAGAAATTTTAGCTAGGTGGGCACAGGATGACAAGAAGAACTATATCTTCAAGTCTTCTTTGAAGTCACACACATGACCATATAACTAAGTGCTGATCCATGGGACGAACCAGAGCAGTCATATGGCAACTATTGGGAACTTTCCTTAAGTGAAAAATATCATTTCCTTTTACTATTATGTTGGTTGAAACATACCTATGACACCAAAGCTCCACCCCCAATCACAAGGGCAAGGACAGTGTCTGACAAAGCCTGGATCACTAACATCCTGCAACACCGTGACCACTTTGGATTTTCTACTTTCACTTGAAAAGTAAAACAGCTATCAACTTTTACATCATTTAAGTCTCTGCGATTATGGATTTTCTTTCTCTTGCAGCCAAGTCTAACTCTACCTAAGGCTGTATGAAGAAGATATGTTAAAGTTCTAATGCATCTGATGGTATAGTTACCAGAAAAAGTTCTGAAAATGCATTTGTAAAATAAAATAATCATGGAACTGCTGAAGTATTTCACACCTTTGCATACCTCACATATGGAAACTCAAAAATCCTCTGCTCAGGAAGACAGATGACACAATTTTCATTTTAATTAGAAGAACATAGCACAGAGAGATTATAAGACAAGTCCAAGCTAATAAAACCTACTCTTCACTGAGGGCCTAAATAGGTTGCTTGCCTTAGTCCAGCATGAAGATTTTCAATCTCTTACATAAAACCCTTCCATAAAATTGCAGGAAAGACTAAGGGGGCTATGGCAGTTTTTCATTAGTCAGAAAGTATGCTGCACAAAATGAATATGAAAAAAAAAAGCTTTTATTTTCCTGAATTATATGATGATGAAACTGCAAAAAATGAAAAAAAAAATATCTGGAAAAACTGGTCCAGTTGGAGCTACACAGTGGAAAAATGGATGAAACTTTTTAGGTCTCCTTTCTAAATTACGTTATATTGCCTGAGTTTTCAATAAATGGAAAGTGTTGTACAGAAGGGGTTAGAAATATATTTGCAATTTTCACATTAAAACTGAAAGGAAACATATAGGGAATAAGTAAGGGGAAAACTGAATCTTGCTGAGGGGAAAAAATGCATTTTACCAGTTGGAGAAAGGTCTAGGTAATAAGTAGAGACAATGTGATTTGTGAGGCAAGTTGCAAAAGGCACTCTAAGATGAGAGAGGGAAAATAAAATGAAGACGACAGCATGTTTGGGACTACTGGGCAAAAATAAAATTACTTTCAACATGCATCCCACACACAGACACTCAGGCAGATTTAGTTGATCAGTTCTGACAATAACAAAAAGTACAAGTGGAAGATGCCCAGCCATTTCTCAAGGTACACAGTTTTATCTGAAAATTAAACAACTAACTTCCACATCTGAGCAATACTTCCACTGCCAGGCAAGAGCAATGAAGCAGGCTTGTCCTACACTATTTGCTCTATTTCATACTATTTTAAACTGATTCTCTGCATCCTGGAATAGGTGGTGTTTGTGTTCGAGCTTCTATCCCAGATGGTAAATGTAGCAAGTTACATTAAAACAAAAGAGTAGCAAATTCCTGATGGAAAAGATGCTCACATTCTTCACCTGGACAGCTTTTTCAAACCCCTACCACTAAAGACTATAATATAAATAATGTATGAATGGGTCATTTTAATGACATCTCATGTGTGAATAGCAGCAGACTTGATAGTAACAGCCTGAGCAATAACATGCTTTCAGAGGACTAGTAGATTTTTACTCTGAGTAGTAGACAAACCAACACGTAGACCTTTAAAGGTAATTGGCATCTTCTATGATCTCAATTCAACAAAACAAATATAGCATAAATGCCCTTACTCTGAATAATAACTTTGAGTCACCACATAGCAGCAAAATCAGAAATAACAATATGCAATAAACCATGTGGGGAAAAATTGGGGATTTTTCTATCTCCAAATATGGTGGTGCTCATTTATTTTGACAAGTGCAATTTAGTTTTAATTATTCATCATATGGTGGTGAATGTGCTATAGAATATTGCATAAAGTAATGAAAACTTAAATCTGTAATGGAAAGTCCTGGTAAGAGGCAACATTATATTAAATATTTGCTTAGAATAATGCAGAAGCAAGGATTTATAGCAGGCATCTGAGTGAGCATAGCTTTCACAAGGCATTAACAGCAGGGGGCCAACTTTAGTCCTTAATGTGCATACACTGCTTTCTCTTTCACCTGCTTGTCTCATCCACCTCAGTGAAGCTTTACTGTTCTTAAAGTTCATCCTAGTAACATCTTGAATTTAAAGAGTGCTTCGAAATTTACAAAACTTTTTCTCATTATCTCACTTTAATCCATACATTCTCACCTGGGGGCAATTTTGCGAAAGGTAAAAATTTTGGCATTGCCTGAAGACATCTTTCTTGGAGTAGAAAATGGCAACCCATCGCAGTATCCATGCTTGGGAAATCCCATGGACAGAGGAGCCTGGAGCGTTACAGTCCATGGGGTCACATGGAGTCAGACATGGCTGCACACACACACACACAAAGACATCTTTGGTGTCACAGCTAGGAAGGTGCTACAGAGTAGAGGCTACTGACAAACCTTTCAAAGTGCAGGGCCTACTCCCACAAAGAACTGCCGGGCCCCGAATGTCAGTAGCTGAGGCTGAGAAACCCTGATTTAATCCTACAGCCACATGGTGTGGTACAGTGAGTGAACTGCTATCTGTGGATGAGAAACTTAGGCCCATAACTCTATAACTTATTAAAAAAAAAAAAAACTAAAGACAAGTCTCTTCCTTTGGTGTATATTTCAGAAAAATTACAAAAGTCCAGTGATCTGTAGAAATTGTGGGAAAGCTTGGTGACCAAAACAAAAAAGCTTGAAAATAATAAAGTGAAGTTCCCAAAACTAAGGGATAAACAGAAAAGAGGTGTGGGAAAAGGAAACTACCTTCAGGTCCCACAGTGCAACACAGGAGAAAGAAAACACCTGGATTTGGATCCCAGGCCTGCCTCTCACCCACCAGATGCGGGCTTAGCATTTGCAACAAAGAGCCTAGTTGACCAACTTGTCACAGGATGATTACTCAAAGAGAATTTATATGCAGTGCTCTTTATAAAACATAAATCACTGTCCAAATATTATTTATTATCATCAACATTAGAGACAACTCTCACTGCTCTCTCCCCACCATCCCCTCTTATCATCTAGTTAGTGATGTTCTAACTTGTGTTCACACACTGACTTAAAAAACCAGGTTCAGGTCCCTGAGCTAACACATAGCTAGATCCCATAAAGATATGGGAGTGAAGAAGGGAATGTGTGCAGGAGTAGTTAAAATCAAGGGGTCTGAATTCAAAGTATGAAATTTATAGAGAATAAATAATCACTGAATAATCAGCTACCTGTTACAGTATACATTTGGGTGAATTATATACCTAAGTCTTCATTTCGGAGAAGGCAATGGCACCCCACTCCAGTACTCTTGCCTGGAAAATCCCATGGATGGAGGAGCCTGGTAGGCTGCAGTCCATGGGGTCGCTAAGAGTCGGACACAACTGAGCAACTTCACTTTCACTTTTCACTTTCATGCATTGGAAAAGGAAATGGCAACCCACTCCAGTGTTCTTGCCTGGAAAATCCCAGGGACGGTGGAGCCTGATAGGCTGACATCTATGGGGTCCCACAGAGTCAGACACGACTGAAGCGACGCAGCAGCAGCAGCAGCAAGTCTTCATTTCTTCATTTGAATAATAGTATCTGTGCCTAAAGTTTTAAGAACTCAATGAAATACATGAAAAAGAGTACACAATAAATACCTGCTGTGATGTTAATGACCACAGGGCGTGATGCATAGTAATAGTTACCATCATTTAGTTTACTGTTGTTGTTAATTTAGTTGCTAAATTGTGTTTGACTCTTTTGCAACCCCTTGCACAGCAGCCCGCTAAGCTCCTCTGTCCATGGAATTCTCCAGGCAAGAATACTGGATTGGGTCGTTTATTTTTCTGGAATTGAGCTGCAGGAGTTGCTTGTATATTTTTGAGATTAGTTGTTTGTCGGTTGTTCATTTGCTATTATTTTCTCCCATTCTGAAGGCTGTCTTTTCACCTTGCTTATAGTTTCTATTGTTGTGCAGAAGCTTTTAATTTTAATTAGATCCCATTTGTTTATTTTTGCTTTTATTTCCAATATTTTGGGAGGTGTGTCATAGAGGATCCTGCTGTGATTTATGTCGGAGAGTGTTTTGCCTATGTTCTCCTCTAAGAGTTTTATAGTTTCTGATCTTATGTTTAGATCTTTAATCCATTTTGAGTTTATTTCTGTGTATGGTGTTAGAAAGTGTTCCAGTTTCATTCTTTTACAAGTGGTTGACCAGTATTCCCAGCACCACTTGTTAAAGAGATTATCTTTTCTCCGTTGTATATTCTTGCCTCTTTTGTCAAAGATAACGTGTCCATAGGTGTGTGGATTTATCTCTGGGCTTTCTATTTTGTTCCATTGATCTATATTTCTGTCTTTGTGCCAGTACCATACTGTCTTGATGTTTATCGCAGCACTGTTTATAATAGCCAGGACATGGAAGCAACCTAGATGTCCATCAGCAGATGAATGGATAAGAAAGCTGTGGTACATATACACAATGGAGTATTACTCAGCCATTAAAAAGAATACATTTGAATCAGTTCAAATGAGGTGGATGAAACTGGAGCCAATTATACAGAGTGAAGTAAACCAAAAAGAAAAACACCAATACAGTATACTAATGCATGTATATGGAATTTAGAAAGATGGTAACGATAGCCCTGTATGCGAGACAGCAAAAGAGACACAGATGTATAGAACAGTTTTGGAATCTGTGGGAGAGGGAGAGGGTGGGATGATTTGGGAGAATGGCATTGAAACATGTATAATATCATACATGAAACGAGTCACCAGTCCAGGTTTGATGCAGGATACAGGATGCTTGGGGCTGGTGCACTGGGATGACCCAGAGGGATGGTACGGGGAGGGAGGTGGGAAGGGGGTTCAGGACTGGGAACACATGTACACCCGTGGCAGATTCGTGTTGATGTATGGCAAAACCAATACAATATTGTAAAGTAATTAGCCTCTAATTAAAATAAATAAATTAATTAAATAAAAATAATAAATTAAAAAAAAAAAAAAAGAGTACTGGAGTGGTTGCTATTTCCTCCTCCAGGAGATCTTCCCTACCCAGGGATCAATTTCCAGTCCCTGCATCTCCTGCATTGGAGGTGGATTCTTTATCACTGAGCCACATAGGAAGCTGTATCATGTGGTATATCTGTACATATATAATTTTTCAGAAACCCTATGTCCAATACGACCCAGAGGATCTGGGAAACAACTGTGGATGAAATGGACAAGGTCTCCGCCCTCAAAATTCACATTTCAATGAGGGAAATGAGCAAATCAATATATGAATAAAAAGTAATCCAAAATTAAAAAATTTTTAAGGGCCAGGAAATAAGACTAAGACATGAGATGCTAATTCAAAATATCTGTGAAGACAAAGATTACAGTTTCCAGAAATGATGTGAGAAACACACTGAACTGAATTATTAAATAAGGATTCGTGACCCAGGAAGTTCAAAGTCAATTATAGTACGGTTGGTGAGTTCACAAACATGAGCAAATAAAGTGCATCAAGCAAATGATTTAAAAGGAAAACTCTCCCATTGTTTTCTTAAGCAATATTTCATCCTAAAGTAAAGTATTTCATCTAACAACTATCTAGGCCTACTTCTTACTTATTAGGAAACAACTTTTCAAATGCTTACTGACACAGAAGAAATGATATTTTTGCAATACTCAATGAAACTTCTTGAATCAGAATATCAGAAAGTAACAAGATGTCTATCAGCTATGCAGATATAATGGGAAATGTTAAATTATTAAGAAATCTTGGCACATTATGGTCATACAGATTCCACTGAGGAAGAGATTAATAGTAGCAAGTTGTACTCTGCTTCAAGGAAATAATTCAATTAAATAAGAATTCATGAGCAGAGTTCTTTAGTAGCAAATTTATCAAAGGAGAGAGAAAAAAAATTCTAGAATTGGGGTACAGATCATATGGTAGAATATTGATTGTTTTCCTTTATTACTAAAATATTATATCACTTGAATTTCTGATCTCATTTCTTATAAATACCATAACATCAACCCTCTCAGAAATAAATTTTTAAAGGAAATAAGCCTACTTCTATCTGAAATAAAGTTACTGTTCAATCTTACAGGCAGAAAAAAACAATGCAGCAGAAATGAAAGTAGTTTAAACACTTTTAAAAACACTGACAGAGAAACAGACATAGAGAATAGACTTAAGGACATGGGGAGAGGGGAGGAGAGGGTGAGATGTATGGAGAGAATAACATGGAAACTTACATTACCATATGTAAAACAGATAGCCAATGGGAATTTGCTGTATGTCTCAGGAAAATCAAACAGGGGCTCTGTATCAATCTAGAGGAGTGGGTTGGGGCAGGAGATGGGAGGAGGGTTCAAAAGGGAGCAGATATATGTATACCTATGGCTGATTCATGCTGAGGTTTGACAGAAAACAACAAAATTCTGTAAAGCAATTATCCTTCAATTAAAAAACAAATAAATTAAAAAAAAATGACAAAAGAACCAAATTCTTCAATATACTTAGAATAATTACATAGCACAAAGTACACAGGAGATTTAGAATCTAGTCACCCTGATCAACTTTAATTAAAAGGAAACCAAACTAGTAATTTTAGACTCTAGGAATGCTCATTGAATCTTACATAATTTTTAATAGCCGTTTATTTACTAAAAGTAATTACTAAATATGTTTTTCTATTTGTGCTTTGAATATATTATCTGCTATGTTTTTGTGAATATAACAGCCACTAAAACAAAAAATTAAAAATTAAATTAACTAACATGACAGCTTAAAATCTACATAAGGAAACCATATACCCAGACAAGGAAAGAAGCAATAAATAATTAAGATAATCTTTTTTTTCTTAAGTCTTTAGACATCAACAATATTGATGACTTTAGAAATAAGCAGAAATGCTTTGAAAGACTTCTGAATCATCAAATTATCAAGCCAATATGCACCTAAAGGGGTTCAGCATTTTTATCCCCTTATTCAAGTATGTCAGTTAAGTTTCCTAGTGGATATGCCTTTAATCACCCATGTTAAATTTACAATTTAACCCAGAAAAAGAGAACATATTTTATAAAAGCTACAAAGTAAAATCAAAGTGATGTTCTATAATTTGATCATTGCTACAAAGCAATATTTTTTTCACTTCCAATTAACACCTCGACTTTTTTTTTTCCTTTTTCTTGGTCATATGTATGGAACATAATCAATGGAAATATTTAAAAAGTAAGGGAAAAGTAGACAGTAGTTTTTATCATTATTGACACATATATACTGTGAATGCATAGAAGCATGTTTACAAAATAGCAAACTGGTATAAATTATTAATAATACAGCAATAATAAGGTCCCAAAAGAGATATACAAAAATGTAATAAATGTAACTTAAACACTTAAATGTTTTGCTAAAGATTCATTTGGAAATAAGACCATTTTATCTTCAACATGACTTCCTGTATTGTTATAATCAAAAACCTCATCAGAGTATCTTTACCATTCAACCACATAGAAGGAAAATATAAATTCAATAATTTCATTAGCAACTGTTGTCTTTAATAAGTATAATCCATTCATTAGGTCAGTATGTATCTAGTACCTACTATATGCCTAGCAATATTCCCCCTCCTATAAATATGAATGTATAATTTGTGTAGAAATCATCAGAGGTTACAGTGCCATCTATATTGAGATTATTTGAACTAAGTTGGGCCAAAATCAAATCAAATCAATGAAATAGTTTGATATGCTCACTTTCCTAATGGTTTTTACTATATCAAAGATTGAATTTAAAAAATATATCAACTAGACAACTAGTTAAAATGGGAAAATAGTCTCCTTTTTAATATCTATGCTCCAGGGCATTACTTCAAAGAATCTATACCAACTTTAGTTTTCAATGGAATCCATGGTATATAATGTACAAAAAAAATAAAACCTGCCTCTATAATTTATCAATATTACAAATAAAGAAAAATTAGTAGTACTAACTCAATTTCTTTAAAATATGACAGTAGTTTTTGCCAACATGTCACTTTAAGAGAAAAGATTACATAGTATTTTATAACTAGTGCTAAATTAAATAATTCATTTCCTGGCTAGTCAAAATAATACAGAAATGGTAGTGGCCCTTCGAGGAAGCAGAAGGAAAGGCAAATCCATTCTTTCCTTTTATTACCAAAGTCCCCTTAAATGACTTATTTGGGCAAGGACATATTTTCTAAGGGCCATTAGTGATGGAACCCTGAGAGCCCTCTTTCCAGGGACCTGGACCTCTAAATGCAAGTGAGAGTGATCAGAATCAAATGGGAACACAAAAATCAGAATTGAGCAAAATGATCTAAAGAGATACTCCTTCATTTATTTGGTACCCCTTAACTTTGCTGTTTCCATTAAAAAATACTTCAGGAACAGAAAGTCACCATATTTTATTAGCATTCCTGGAGCAAATATTTAATATCCTAGATGGCTATGCTCAACTTCCCAAATGTTAATTGATGCCATTACAAATTGCTTGTGGCACATTCAAGGTGTACCAGGAAATTAACGACAGAGCTTCTGGAATAGAAAATACGTTTTAATAACTGGTCAGGAGGATTTGTTTTTCATTAGCTTCCTTTCTATGGCAAGTAATAAGACACCCCTATTTGGAATTCTAGAGATATTGAGATAATGGTACTCTATAAATAGGTGACAAGGCAACATTAGCGTTGTAAGCAGAATTTCTCCTCAGATTTAGGAGTAATAGTTACAGGTGCCATTACTAATTATTCTTTTAATACAATTTATTTTCTTCTATTAATTAGCACAAGAACAAAGAATGAAAGTTTCTCTTTTAAATAATTAGGGATTATATTGACAACTAAGTATTATGTTCTGGGTTTCCATAATCATTGTCTACTTGTGTCTTTATTTTGGACTTTGTAAGGTAATAAGATTATAATAGCTCTTGGGGAATATGGTTATGCAATCCAAAACTGAGTTGAAATGAAAAAAGAGAGCTATAGTGCAAATCATTTCTCAGGCAAAAGTTCCAAAATAGTTGTTACTTTTATTTCTCACTGTAACCTTTAATTACAGAGCTCTCAAGCATCATGTGCAGAAGGCAATGGCACCCCACTCCAGTACTCTTGCCTGGAAAATCCCATGGGCAGAGGAGCCTGGAAGGCTGCAGTCCATGGGGTTGCGAAGAGTCGGACACGACTGAGCGACTTGACTTTGACTTTTCACTTTCATGCATTGGAGAAGGAAATGGCAACCCACTCCAGTGTTCTTGCCTGGAGAATCCCAGGAATGGGGAGCCTGGTCCGCTGCCATCTATGGGGTCGCACAGAGTCGGACACGACTGAAGCGACTTAGCAGCAGCAGCAGCAGCAGCAGCAGCAAGCATCATGACCTCAGAAGTATATAATAATGAAAAGGATAATTAGTGAAAATTAATGATAATAGTTTTCTGAAGAATACAGAAATCTGTGATGGTCCCCAAGATTCCTGCCCTTTGGTGTACATAACTTCTGTAATCTCTTCCCTATGAATCAGGTCGAGTATGACAGACTTCACTCCTGTCATTACATCACCTTATAAGACTAACATGACTGGATTATGGTTCCACATCACTTGGCTTTGAGTTATTCCAAAGGGAGATTCTCTTAGAATATTGACCTACTGAGATTGAAACTTAAAGTGACAGGCTCCCTTCCTGAAGGGAGAGATGTGAAGTAACAGAGATTGCCCCTTTAATATGAAGAAGGAAGCTGTTGTGTTGTAAGGTATTTATGAAGAGCATCACGTGGCAAGCACTGGAGGGCAGCCCTCTGTGTGCTGACAACAGTCCTGACTGACAGAAAGCTACTCAGACAAGGAACCCAGATCTCAGTTTCACAGCTGCAACAGAACAGATGCTGCCACCAATCTGAAGGAGTTTAGAAACAGTTATTTTGCTAATTCAGTCTCCAGACGAGGACCTGGCCAGCTGATACTTCCATTTCAGCATTATGAAACCCTGAGCAAATAGCTCAGCTAAACCATGCTGGACTTCTGGCCCATGGAACTTATGAGATAATAAATATTGATTATTTAAAATATTTTTTAATCCATGGTCATTTGTTATACAGCAATAAAAGTCTGATACAGATGGACTGTCGTGTATTGAATATTTTTGAAGACTCTGCAGGCATTGTGATAAATCTTATATTTATTGTCCCATTCAAATCAAATTCATAAGTCAAACATTATCATCAACCCTATGTTACAGATGAAGTGCAAGTTTACAGGGTAAATATCTTGATCAAGGTTACACAGATAACAGAGATGACAGCTGAAACTTTAACTCATTCTATTTAACTTCAGAGCCTATGCTCTTGAACCCTGCATTCTTCTCTCCTTGTGACAAAGGGCACTGAGGTGATGGTACCAAAACCTGGGTTTGAATCCCATTTTGCTATAAATTAGCCATGCTATTTAAAGGAAAACAAGGATTCATTCTCCTTATTCCTGGTGTATGAATGAAAGAGTAGTACATGCTCTCAAGTCCTTCCAAATCTAAGTTCCTCTCATGAAAGTAAAAGCTTATATTCTAAATTATCCACATAGAAATTAATGTAGTTTTATATATAAGAAAGCTAAATTACAAGGGCCAATGACTAGATATCTCATTTTGTCACAAGAGCCACCTGACCTCTATGATATTCAAAACCCACACTGTAAGCATTTTGGGGAGGTGTACATACCCCTGGAAAGGGATTAGGAGATACTAAAATATGGCTTATTTTAAATTCCATCTTTGGCATACATCCCAGCTAAAGTAGACAGAGAAAATGATACAAAATCCCTCTACAGGAATCTTAAAAGAATAAAATATCTAAAAGTAGGGTCCAATAACAACACTCATTATAGGGGTAAAAGTAGGATTTTAGGTTTTTTTTTTTTTTTCCCCCCGAAAGAAAACATCTATGACAAGAGAACTGTGAATGGAATCCAAAGTCACACTATGATGGGACAGTTTTTCCCACTCTCTGACTTTCGAGGTCAAAGATTTCTGTTTTTCCGATTTCCCTCCGACTCACTGAATCTCATTTGTGTACTTCTTCATGGCCCCCTCTTCCCTCTCCATTCAACTCCTTGCCCACTCTATGCTCCTCTCCACACTTACTCTTCTTATAAACCTCAACCAATGTCTTAACTTGATCCTATAAGCTAGATCCTTTGCCCCAGCCCTACCAATTCAACCACACACACACAAATAATAATAATAATAAATACATGGGTCTGTCTTCTCCTGCCATCTACTTGCCTCTTTCAGTAGCACTAACTGATCTGAGAAACAAATGACATTTACAGTCATAAGGCACTAGTCATGATCTGGACCACTCTGCACTAGGCCCTATCTGTGCAGTCCTGGTTGTAAAACCACAATCTTTCATCATTCAACTTTTCATTTTTCATAACACTTCTTTACCTCCTGCACAAAACTGTTCATCGATGCCTCCAAATAGTGCTGTGACAGCAGCTACCTGTATCTTGGCTATTGAAGGCCCTCTGCAAATTTTTAAGGTATTTTATTTAAAACAGCATACGATTTGTTTTCAGCAACTAATATTTTCAGTCCCATTAGAAAATTCCCCACGCATTAGGAGGGCTCAAGGGAACACTTTCACCATCTGCCTCTTCGCTTGTTCCATACATAACCTCGTTTCTCCATTACAACAAATCCTCTCCTCAAAGCTGGATTTCAACACATCCAGCCAACACAAATACCAACGGGCTACGATATGCTATGTGATGGTGTCAGGAGAATACATGTTGTCCTACCACCTTAACAAGGTTTTCCATCAACAAATGCACCAACTGGCTATTTTCATGTTAACCTAAGAGAGTGCTCAAGCTTATCATCTAAACTTCCAGGTATGATGAATGACCAAGGCAAAAAACACATTTGTTAAGGAAGCAGCGCACATAAGCTTGTAAAGCTTTGATTGATCATGTTTACCCAATGGATACAAATGTTATTGGCCTTTAAAAAATATTTGGGGAGAGGGTCATGTTTTGTTTTCTTTTCCTTTTTGAAAATGGCTTTTTTGAACCAGTGTCTTCTTGGGCTTGCACAATGGAATGGTATAGAATAGTGGTTACCAGTGATTTTGTATAAACAAAATTGATTGCTTTTGTCAAGAATATGAGGAGGTATGGAAATGTTCTAGGTGCAAGTAAGGAGATATTCCACTTCCCTTTCAGGGTTCTTTATTGCCTCTATTATTTATGTATAAAAAAACTAAAGTAACTTGGGTTAATAAACCAAAATTCTTGAGTTTGGCTCTGGAGCTAAATATGAACTATTTTTCTAAACTGTCTTTAGAACCTTATTTAGCCCCCTCTGTACAAAAGATAAAAATGCATCCAGCTAATCATTCAGCAATTATTAATGCTGTGCCTATTACAGGCCTGAAAACTGTGCAGCCATTCAGTTTATAGCACCAAACTGTTCAGTCTCTGCTCTGGTGCAGCTTACGTGCTTGGACAAAGACCATAAACAAACAAGCATACCATTTCAGGTGGTGAAAAGTGCTAGGTAGCAGTGAGAAGAAACAGAGGAGGTATAGACAGTTTTCTAGAGATGATGATCCAGCAGAGTCTCTCTGATGGGAAAATATTTGAGCAGAAATTCAAAGAAGTAAGGGACCCAGACATGCAGATATCTGTGGGGGAGAGCAATCCAAGAAGAGGGACCAGCATTTGAATCTTCAACAAATATGAAGATAACACTGAACATTCATGTGTGTCAACTTTCTCTGAAGACCTAATAAGGCATGCTGCTATCATATCTTAAAAGTACCACACTTTCTGCCATTTCTCTGTCTACACTTGGGTTTGCTATTTGTTCCCCCAAACATGACTCACCATGGAAGACACTGCAAAGCCCAGAATAACTGTTTTCACTCAACTAATACATACAGAATAACTCATTATATTTCATGCCATCGCTCAGTTTTAGAGCCATTTTATCAAAGAGAATACAGTTCTTAGCAATATTGCATTTAATCAAAAAGATACCTAATATGACAAGAAATCCCCAATCCAGACTTCAACGTCAGCCAAAGAGAAAGAAAAAAAAGCAATTTGCCCTGCAAAACTGATTTCAAAACTATCATCATCCATCATCATCATCATCAATCACAAGAGGCAGCTGCTTTGGCAGCATTATTTTAAGTCCACATTTAACGAGATGACAGCTTAACCTTCTTAGGAAAGCACAGTAATCTCTCCTTACAAACCCAACCAAGTACAGAGAAGCAGATTTGCTTTAATGTAGAAATTGGCTTTCATCTGATTTCATAAACATGCAAAGGCATTTGATGATTTAATAGGTACTTGGGTTTTTCTTTTGAACATTTGACATTCTATCAGGACTGGTGAGGGCTATGTTACTCAAGGATTATTGCAGTCACTACCTAAACAAGAATTTTTCAACAGAACTGACTGAGTCTGATGGCCAGGGAGAAAGCCATCCATGCTACACTCTGTGTTTATCATTAAAATAGATAACCAATGAGAAGCTACTGCATAGCATAAGGAACTTTACTCAGTGCTCTGTGGTGAATTAAATGGGAAGGAAATCCAAAAACATGGGGATATATGTATACATGTAACTGATTCAATTTGCTGCCCAGCAGAAACTAACATTGTAAAACAACTATACTCCAATAACAATTACTTTAAAAAAGAAACCATCCATAAAATGTACCTTCCAGAGCAAGAGGCATTTGCCTAATACATATTACAACACAATGAACATGTGCTTCACACATGACAGACATTTCTTTCCTCATTCAATGCTTGCATTTAACTGAACTCCTGCTCTCACTGTTCACATCCATGTCCCAGAGCTTTTCATAGTTCTATGTATTTATTTGTACAACTTACTCAGCATGCAGGGACCATCACCAACATCTCTATACATTCATATCCCAAACAGAGACACTGACCAAATTTCAGCAGCAACCCCTTCCATAAAACTCTCCCTGGAATCCCAGAGAGCAGTTTTTTGCCTTCTCTGAATTTCCTATCAGACTTCAGCTGTATCTCTTTTAAGAACTCATCTTGTATTCTACCTGATCGGAGAGTCATTTGTTTGCATCTATCATCCTGTTTTTCCTGTTGATGAAAAATATTTATGGGCAATTATAATAGCAGTTTATCTTTTTACCTATTAAAATAGTCTTCCCTTATTACACTATTACAAAGATACATGGTAAATTAATAATTTCTCCACATCCCAATTATGCTGCACTTCTGAACAAATACCCTCAGTGAAAAACATGCCTTCCATCATTTCCATCATAGCTAAGGGCAAGAATCAAAGGCAGTAACTATGAAAGCTACTTACAGCAAATGTCAAAAACAGCCATTCTATTATGCAAAAGAAATTTAAAAAAAATAATAGCAAAAAATCTCCCCATTAAAAGTTTCCTTTCAGAATAAGAGGCATTAGGAATTTTTTTCATTATAATTTCCACAACAGCTAGCACACTGCCTTGATGACAATTTGTGGAATGAATAAGTAAATGATTGCATGATTATGTGCACATTACTGTAGCTCAGACACAGAATATCAAATTGTGGGGAGGGAAGATGGTTGCAAGAGGAACATGTCCAAGATAAGCAAGGAGTACAGGTTGAAATTTAGGAGAAAAGGAAAGGTAGATCAATACTGTTGTTAAACAGCATCTTAATAGAGAGTATGAGGTTAAGAATCATATCTGTACCTGAGGAAGATAATTAAGATCAATGACATTCTGAAAAATTAGCATACAGGAAGATGTTCATCTAGAGAATGGAATAGTATGAGAATGTGAGAGGTGAAAGAAATTACACACACACACACACACACACACACACATACCTATTTGCCTGCCTGTTGCTGATGAAGTTGGAAGAAGGAGTAGGAGAAAAAAGGATAATTCTCAAAAGGCAACTCTATTTACTACTGCGGTATATGTATTGATTCCTAAAATAATATGAGAATTTCAGCATACCTAGATGGTTTGTGATTAATGATAGGATACCTTGTTAAAGCTAGCTGAAAGGTACATCATTTTTCATGACACAGGACCAATGAGACTCAATTAATAAAATGAAATATTAAGTCAAATTTAGAATTCTTCCCCACACAGTCATTTCTCTGAAGAAAAAAGATTATGTGCACTCATTATTTATTGTTTCAGATTAAAACAGTAGGCATTTTAAAACACATGTACAGGCTAAATTCCTAGAACTCAGTGTTCATAGAGATTTTCTTTTCCCTGCTTCAAAGTCTGTACTTCTGAAGCACTGTTACCAGAGTTTCAATGCAATATGAGCTTTTAAGAAATTAATTATGGCAGGAGAATCATGTTCAGAATCAGTGTGCACTATTCTTAAATTTTTTTGAAAATATGAGAACCATCACCTGGGAACCTATCAACTGTGACACGCCCAACCTGCCTATCTTATTCATCTTCACAGGCCAGAAAGTACCTGGTGCAAAGGCGACTTAGGAAGTAGCTGTTAAGCTGTGTTGAGTATTTCAACAATATATCTTTTCCCCTAGTATTCAGATTCTCAAAATGGCAGTTTAAAACCACAAATAAATTAAGGACTCCTGCCTCATTTCTTCTCTATCAAGCTATTATCGGTCTACCTTCTGTTAGATGAATGGCTCCCAAAATCAGTTCTATGAAATATCGGTTATCAAAGAGTAGGGGAGTGGGTTTTATCCTGAAAATATGTAAATACTTGTCTTGGAAGCAGTAATATATTTTCAGCTCTAGAACTTCTCAGTTTAATATGGTTATATATGTTGTGTATATTATGGTAAGTGCAAAATTACTTCATTTGCATCCAACTCTTTGCGAACTCACAGATGGCAGCCTGCCAGGTTCCTCGGTCATGGGATTTCCCAGGCAAGAATACTGGAGTGGGGTGCCATTTCCTACTCCAGGGGATCTTCCCGACCCAAGGACCAAACCTGTGTCTCATGTCTCCTGCACTGGCAGGCAGGTTCTTTACCACTAGAGTCACCTGGGAAGCCCATGTACTATGGTAGATAGATAAAAATGTATATAATATATCTGGACTTAAATGATGTCAGAATACTTTTTAATCATAGTGCTGTATTGGATTCCCATACCTTTTCACACATTGAACATGAAATATCAAAAAATTACAAGGCTTTCAGTTTTGTTTCAAATATTTTCCTATAGGCAACCAGCATATATTGGTCATTTTGATTGCACAGTCTTTTTGAACATAGATAAGGGACATCTGTAACATGATTACTTCATAAAATAAGAATTTTAACAATGTACTTTCCACATGGAAATTCTAAGTTTTAAGAATAATATATCTACAAATTTTAGAATCTTTATTTTGACCTTATTTTTGAGAAAGGCATTACCTTTTACTTGTCCATATTGAGCTATACACTGTGTCTCCTCCATTCCATTTTGTCTCCTCCAAGATATTTTGTTTATTTACTCATAAAACATTAAGCCCTCAATGCACCCCATTCATGGGTCTGGAAATCAGTCACATAAAGATGAATACAATAGGTCTCTGCTCTAAGAGAGCCCTTATCTCATTTTGGAGAGAAAAATATAATAACAGTATCAAAACAGAGGTCGCTGACATTGGAAAGATGCACCCACTTACAAAATAAGGACATATCTGCCTTGGATAGTCAGAGATGGCTTCAAAGAGGAAAGCCTTCAAAGAATGAGTTTACCAAGCATAACAGGACAGTGGATTGAGGTGTATAACACATCCAAAGAGAGAAACAACATTTGCTGAGACATGGAAAAAATATAGATGTTTAGAAGATTTAAGTGATTAGCAAACTAGATCATGACTTTCTTGTCAAACTAAGTTCACTGAGAATTTTCCAATAGCAAATAGTACAGATCAGAGGGATCAAATTTTCCATCTTTTGTCTCCAAATTACTGCCATACTTGGGAATATTCATGTGAGTAGACTTGGACTGAATTTCTGCACATGCTTAGTGCTTCTAGGAAAAGAGACTGCTCTGGGGCTGGTCCCTTGAGAGATTAAGACGACCTACACAAGGCAGTAAGTGATTCTGTGATGTACTGTATAATTAATGCTTACTGAAGAAGAAAGAAAGGGTAACATCCAAATCCTTCTCTACCCGTATCTAATATTGACAATAGAGTAAAAGATGCAATCCACTATTCAAATTACAATTTTCTTACCTCTGCAAATTTAAGTGATACATGGTTATGTATTCTGAATTTGTCATCTGCCTGGAACTTGGTGAAAAACTGCCATGATTAAAAACCTTCCTCTAAGCTTCCCTCGTAGCTCAGATGGTAAAGAATCTGCCTTCAATGCAGGAGACCTGGGTTCAGTTCCTCGGTTGGGAAGATCCCCTGGAGAAAGAAATGGCAACCCACTCCAGTATGCTTGCCTGGAGAATCCCATGGACAGAGGAGCCAGGCAGGCTACAGTCTATGGGGTCACAAGACTTGGACTCTACAGAGAGACTAAGCACACAAGCTCCCCTTTTCCATGACCCCTTGCAATTAACCATTTAAATATTTAATCTTTCCACCAATCTAAAATATTAGGCATATGCTTTAAGGATATACTTTTCATGATCTCTCCCCCTATGTTTGGCCTGAGTTCTGCCTCCCTTTTCAGAACACCACCATCTTAAAAGTAGAAAGAGGAAACTGAAGAGAACGAAGGCTGTATGTTGCTTACTGTTTTATCCTCAGGAATTGGGGTAACACTTAACGCATGCTAAAGAGTTGAAAAGTATTAGATGCATGCATAGATGGATGAATGAACAAGTGGATGAGAGGAAGAAAGTCAGCGAAATGGATAAAAGGACAAGTGGAAAGAAATGAAAGAAGAAAGAAAAGGCAAGTGGAAAGTGGAACAGAAAGAAGAGTTCACTTGTATCAATAATTTTATCTGTATTAGTTAGGATTCTAAATTGAGTAACAAAGACTCAGGTCAAACTAGCCTAAACAAGAGGGTCAATGACAAAAGGGTTTCTGTAGCTCCCAAATACCCAAGGATACATTTCAAGGAGCTAGACAAAGAGTAGCAGAACACAAGACCTTAGAAGACAGAACTTAGGGGACTCAACTCTACAGGTCTTTCCCAGTCTCCTGTTCATCCGCTTGCCTGGGTACCTGAGGTTACTTTAATCTTATGGACATCAGTCACCTTCCTTGATAGAGAGCTCCTCATCCTCACATCCATACTTCTATGGTTCTTTTTACAGTTTTGGCCCACGTCTTTTCTAAGTCCTTTGTCCAGAGGAAGAGACAACAGTGAAATAGTTAAACTTGGGACACTGGCCCATGAATTTTGATCAGAATTGCTACTATATCTGTTATAAAAAATAGAGCTAAAAGCATACGGCTGTAAATTATGCCATTGCATTTTGGACTATCAATTTTACTCTGTTTTTGAATTATGCAAAGATAGCACAGACATTAAATATCAGACTAGTAGTTAATAAAAAAAACAATAATATTTTAGAATCAGCTTTGAACAAATATTGAGTTTTCATAACAACCTTTGCTGTATCTGAATCAATATATAATTTCTGCCCCACCCATGTCATGGTGTAACATGAGGATCCAATAAGATGAAGTACATAAATACATATAATAAATGTATGAAATGCAGTGACCATTGTAGCTGGCAACTCTATTTTTAATATTAAGTATTAAGAAACAGAGCAAAAATGGTCAAAGAAACCATCTATAGTCTTGTGATTTCTAATGAAGATTTCCCTGTGATAAAATAATTATTGATAAACTATTTATTGATAAAGTTGATAAAATAATTATTACTCATTTAATTTTTTAAATAACTGTTCTTTTCAGAACCAATATACAGTTTTTCACAGTCTCTTGCCTATTACCTAAGACCATGGATGCAGATGCATTCTTTTTTCCCTAGTATTTCTTACTTAACTGTGTTTGCGTTAAAGAAACTATATTGTGAGGTGATTTATCCAATAAAGCAGAAAACAAGAGGATAAGTAAGATCATTTTAAAAGCAGGAAGCAAATATAATTGGCCCACCCACTCCAAACATACCACATGGGAAAAAAATCAAGTCTGAAACTCTACTATCTTGTTGAGTAGACAGTTTTAAATTTCACAAAACAATTTTATTAAACACAACTGAGATACAAAGAAACACATGAATTGTACCAAAGGGACTTTTGTACCAATTGAAAAAAGGGAAGAGAGGTAGACAATCAAATTGCGGAACGACAAACAGAATGTGTTGGTCAGAAGGCAGTGAGATTTAGATGAGCCACAGTGAAAGGACAAGTTGGCAGCAATGACCTTGAGCAGCAAGTTCTGGCTAGAGGGCATCTGGATGGCCTCCCGGAAGAGGCAGAAGTTCAGCGAGACATAAAAAGACAAGTAGAACTTTGACAGGTACAGAACTGGAAAAAAAGGGGTATCCTTGACAAAGGAAAGTGTATAAAAGGCAGAGAGCCAGGATCAAACACTGGGTAAAACAGCAAGTGACAAACAGCAAGAGCATCAAGAACATGAAATCATGGTTAGAAAAACTGAAAAGTTAACTATGCAAGATTCTCAATGTCAGCATTATAGCTATCTATCCAATAATACAGTTAGCAATAAAATGTAGATAATAAAACTTGAATTCACTAGAATACTTACAGCTTTGTTAATTAATTATTATTATGTTGGCCTCTGAAAATAAGTATATCTAGCTACTCTATTCATATGTTCATATAATTCTAATAAGTAACACACAAAGAATATCCATTATTTTAATTGCTTATTTTTAAATATTTCCCTTATAATTTGCTTCTATGATTTGCATTCCTTTGAAGGGAAATAACGCATTTATATATTGCCTTTGCCAAGGCCACGCTGAAAACCGCCCTTTGTCATAAAAAGATATCTTTACTAATGGCATATAATCAAGCAGGCACTTCATTAGTCATTAAAACTTACTGCAAATATTCAACAGCTTTGTAGCAATTGCAAAGAAAACAATGAAATTTATTTCAAACTGTAATGCCTGTGATTTGTCTCATAAAACACAGAAAAAACATTTCTGCAAAAAGAAAGACATGCAATGAAGGTTTTATTACCATTTGATTTACAAATGTTTAAAATATAGTTTTTAATATCTAGCACTCACGATGCTAAGTTTTTCCTAAATGAAGTTAGTGTTTTAATAAGCTTTGCTGCTTGTTATTACCATATTCACAGATGAGTTATTTTTTTTCTCAGCAATGAATAACTAATATGTAGACTGAATCCATATAAAATGACATCATCTTACCATTTTCACCTACAAATTGGTAATTTTTATATTTAACCTAAAAATATAGAATTGTAGAATCTTAAACTTAGGAAAACAGTATAAGAGATCTAGGAGATCCTTTGGCCTGACTCATAAAAAACCCCCTCTGGTATCAAACTGCAATCATTTGCTATCTTCTGTTGAAATGTTTGAAATAAGCTTAAAATAATATATGAATGGGAGCAAGAAGAAGCAGTCAACACAGAATAAACCCAATACTCAAATGGATCTTTTTCCTTATGCATTCATCTTATAAACAAAAATAAAAGAAAAAAAAGAGATAAAGGAAAGGAAAAAAGAAAAACAAATCTCAAGCAAATATCTTACCTCACAATAGTAAAGGTGCCTGAACATTATTTAGAATTGTTTTAAATGGCCAGATAAGGGTATAAGGGTTTACTATTTGGACTAAATATACAACACATTTATTTCTCTAATTCAAACAAAAGGAACTAAAATTAGCATCTCTAGATAACACTTTTTCATCTAAATAGATTGAAAAAATCAAGTGAATTATTCAAATCTAGCAAAGGAAGCCACTAAGAAAACATATTTTAACACTCTTCAGCCTGCAACCTATCCAGAAAGAGAGAAATCAGATAAAAGATAACCTTGAGCTAACAAGGTTATAAGGGATTCTTTCAAAATAAGAGATTTTTCAAAATGAGTCACTCCTGTGTCTCCAAGTCGGGCAGAACAAAGAGCACAGAGGGAAGCCTGCCTTTCTAGACCCACTCAAACTCCAGAATTCAGTAAGTACACAAGAATATTGGTGACTTGACAATCAATCGAACCTTTTTGCACTCTTTTCCCATTAAACAGATTTACCTTACTCTGTCACCTCTTAATTCATAGCAGTTTTACCAACATGAAGATATTCACTTCTAAACTTTAACTTTTTGAAGTAAGAAATGAAGGTATTTCAGGAAAGAAAGAACCTAAGAAATCTTGATTTGACCCACTAACCATACAAATGAGGAAAGCAAACTTGAGGTAAAGTGAGATGCTCAAAACCCCACAGCCTTTGAGAGTAAGAACAGTCTCCAAATGCTTGATTCAAGAACCCCTGGCTTTGTGATGACCTGACAAGTTAGGACACCATCCTCTTTGTTGTGATTTGGTCATTTTAGCTATGAGACTGGGTGGTACATGTGCCTGAGCATGTATCTGTGCGGAGCTTAGATAGGCATTAGTACATTTAAGACTCAATTTTTCACTGATTAATTAATCACTCCTAAATGGTCAGTAATCCTTTTTAAGTCTAAGATCTTTCCCATAAATTAAACTTCCTAATGCCACAGGATTATCTGCAGTTGGGTAACCAAATACAAATCACGTTATTATCATGGAACTACCAAAGTAAAACTACTAAAATAAACAAACTGATAATTCTCTAGTATTCGATGTATGCACTAAACGAGAAGGAAAAAAGACAGAGAACTTTGTTCAAATTATAAACATGGTTAGGTTTAAAAAATAATCAAAAAGATTATTTAAGATATCTGCTATTAAGAACAGAGACATCTGATCACTAAATACAAAAAACATAAAATAATGCTTGTAGGGCAAAGGTGTGTTCTAAAATGCACATTTTGGTAATAGAACCTAACGTAGGAAATAAATAAATGTCATAAAAAGCAAAGATGTACAGCTGAATAAATATGTGAAGGAAGACAAACAAATGCATTGCACATTACATTTAGTTATTCAGATAATGAATTTCAAGTAGTTAACTTTCCTACTTTAAAAAACTGTGCAGCTTTTAAATGCACTGATAAATGAGATTTAATAATAAATGCTATTTGCAAATTAATTTTGAGGACCAAATATTACATTGAAAATAACCATAAATGTCTTATGATGTCAAATACACTGCTATTGCTTTCTGTATATTCTACTTATATAAATTATAAGTTAATTCCATAACTCCTTTTAGGAGTCCTAGTTAAGATCAACATCAAAAATATTGTACAATTTCTCCACAGAAAAATATATTTGTATATTACAAACAGGATGGGGAACACATGTATACCTGTGGCGGATTCATTTTGATATTTGGCAAAACTAATACAATTATGTAAAGTTTAAAAATAAAATAAAATTTAAAAAAAATAAATAAATAAAATGGTACATACCCCCAAATATGTTATTCATCTCAAGTTCAACTGCACATTACCTACAAATAAAGAAATAGGTTTTAGAATAAAGTGTAAATCTAGACTTAAAAAAAAAAATCATCAGTTGCATTCCGGAGGTATCATGGTGCTAGAAGGAAGTCTCAGTGACATGTTATGATAGAAAAACTTTCTCAGTCAATTACAGAGAACCTGATTTTACCAAGATACTCCTTAAAATGTACAGTAGGTTATCCTGATGAGCAAGGATACTGTTACAGTGAGTCCTTAAAAAAAGGCCAATAGGATGATCTATATCTAAATATATGAAAAAAACAGACACTGATACCAAAGATACTGATATTGCAATATGTTTAAATAAGTAAAATTAAGCATTTGATTTTCATATTAAAGTCAAAACTGTCCCATTTGAAATTAAATAATAAACTATAAGATGGTTAAGAGCAACTATATTCATTTCTTATAATATATGTTATTATAAGAAACAATCCTCTTATCCCTTTCTTTAAAAATCACTGCCAAATTTTTTGATCAGAATACATTGTACAAAAATTCAAACCTAACTACAATCTGTGCAACAATTATAACAATTTAAAATAGTATAAAAAAAATAGTATGAAGGCTGTCTAAGACTTACAATCCTTACATTTTTCATCCTCAAAAATCATATACTACACCTTTCTAAACTTCAACTCCAGGTGGTACTGATAATAGTTTAGACTTGAAACAAACTTACATTTCTTTCAGTTCTAAATTGTATCTTCATGCTTCCTTTTCTGAGCTCTAGATCTACTTAGCCAACTGACTATGTGAAATCTCTATTTGGATACCCTAAAGGAATCTCAAACTCAACTTGCCTGAAAACAAGTACATGACTCCCTGTACCAACCTCTTTTCCCATGAAATGGCCTACTTCTAGTGTTGACAGTACAAATTTTTATATTGGTTTCCTGACACATCTACTTTAACTAAACTGTATGCAGTTTAGTTAAAGTAGATGAAATAGGAACAGCACTGAATGTTTATATTCCAGCACAGGCTGCAATGCCTCCTTCACAGTGGCCACTTTAAAACCCAAATGCTGAGTGGTTGTATGCAACAGTTAATGACTGAATTGTCCCAAGAACATGTACAATACTAGGTGCTCCTGTGACTTCTCAATCATTAAAATTTAAAATCACACGAGAACATTCTACTGAAAACTATTTCTCCAGTCAGCATAGTCACCATTGATGTATCACATGCTTATCATATAGAGACAGTTGAAAGGACTTTGCAATTTGCATTGGGAAGATTCATTATACAAAGATTCAAAATGTTATGGGAAGTACACTGATTGTAACCGCCCACCCTGGCCAGGCACCATAGTAACTATTTGCATGGCTTATTTTAAGACAGGAGGTCCTGGTAAGGAACACAGAACTAACAAGCCACCACCAACCGGAAGAGTTTGGGAAAGGTTAAAAGGAGACACCACATGCCCGACCACCTCCCAGAATCCTTCTCGCTGGCAACCATCTTGGCTGAACAAGGTGTGTACCACCAGGAAGGACTCAGTCAGAACGACTGGCTAAAGACAACCTGGAAACTGATTCCATCACCATAAAACCTGAGATTGCCAGCCACATGGCAGAGCTGCTCTCCTGGGTTCCCTTACCCTACTGCTCTCCACCCGGGCGCCCTTTCCCAATAAAATCTCTTGCTTTGTCAGCACATGTGTCTCCTCAAACAATTCATTTCCGAGTGTTAGACAAGAGTCCAGTTCTGAGCCCTGGAAGGGGTCCCCCTTCCTGCAACAAAAATATAGATAAACAATGCTTTGGCTTTTTTAAGTTAGAAAAATAAAACAATATGGGAGAGTTTAATTTCCTCAAAATTTTGACAAACTTTGGATTTCCCTCGTGACACAGTGGATAAGAACACGAGTTCAATCCATGGTCCGAGAAGATTCCACATGCTGCAGAGCAACTAAACCCGTGCCCCATAAATACTGAGTCTGCACGCTCTGGAGCCTGTGCTCCGCAATGACAGAAGCCACTGCAACGACAATCCCCACACACCAGAATGAAGGGTAGCCTCAGCCTGCGGCAACGGGAGACAGTCCATGTAAAACAATGAAGACCCAGTGCAGTCAGAAATAAATAAATAGAAATTCTGACAAACTTAAAAAATGTTTACTATAGCATGTTGAAACACAGCCTAAGATATTCCCTTCCTAAATAGGTATCTGGGATTCTCTGGGACTGCATCAAAGTTAGCTTTCCTATTAATAATCTGCTTAATTGAAATAGCTTTCATATTATCCTGCTATATACATCTCTTCACACCTGGAGAAACACATAAATGGATAATGTTAGCACATCATTAAATCACATGCAATTCAAAATAATCATTTGATTCAAGCTCTATTCAGAAGAGAAATAGGACAGAGGAGCGCTAAGACAAGAGATCTTATCAAGGCCACACATTAGCCAAAATAAATGAGAACTTAATTTCTCCAAATACCTATGGCCTTTTCCCATTGAAAAATAAATTCAGAGCAATACTACTCAAAGCAAGTGAACAAGCTTTATCAAAGTTTCAAGCAACAAGAAAGACAAGTATCTGGTTTCCACTTAGCATAAACTTGAATCTTGTGATGGAGGTAATAATGAAATGCAATGGAATGCTTCTTTGGTGGAGAGAGGGATGCTAAGTAAGCAAGAAAATAGAAGAGAGGGAAAAAAAAAAAGACAAAAGCAGTATGGTCTTTTTGAAGGTCACACTGATAAAATGATCAAACTTCACTTAAAGTAACTGAAGAAGATTAAAATATAATTCCTTTATGGCAAAGGCAATCAACAATGCATTTGCCTCAAGCTAAAGAACAGTCTGTCTTCCTTACTCTAGGAGCTCTACCCAGTATTGTTAGCTCTGTAAGGGGATGTTTAATGAATTTTCCTATCAGACATTATCAGCAGAATTTCCTGCCAAAGCTTTCTTGGTCCAGCATCTGGACAGAAGTCACTTCTATAAGTAGTTCTATATATAAATGAGGTAAGCAGAGAAACTCCACAAGCTGATGAAGTTTGTTAGTCTCAGCTAGATGCAATGAAGACCTCTTAATAAATATTATCGATTCTGTTGCCAAAATGTAGGTTGTCATTTCAGAATCTAAAGCTACCTGGCAAATTCTTATCTGAAAATAGGAAAACCTACTAGATGCCTAAATGGGGAAGAAGTCATATGGAATTACAGGAATGGGTGGAAATACTGCCAATGCTAATAATATCAGGTCAATTTTCCAGGAACTGCTCTTGTTTGCTTTTCTTCCACCTTTTGCTGTGTTTTCACTTTTTATAAAAAATAGCATGAATACTTTTGAGAAAGGAGAACTCACTGGCCTCAAACCAAGGAGTTTGGATGGACTTTTCCATTAAATATCTTGAAAGTCATTTCTCTAATGAGCTTCTTCATATGCAAAATTAGAAGGGTGAGCTAGATGAGCTTCAAGTCTCTGCAAGAGAAAATAACAATCATATCCAGGATGATTCTATCATACTGCTTTGTTACAAGGTTTATTAGAGACAACACTCAAACAAACACCCAGAAAATGGTCTGAAGATTCTCAACATATTTCATGTCCCACACCATCCACACCTGTCCTCAATCAGTGCAGATAATGCTAAAGAGGAATTATTCAAAGTCAAGTACTACATCCTGAATTGTATCTGCTTCATTCAGGAAGGCTGTCTATATGATGGTACACATAGTCATGAGGGAGAATGCAGAATATATCACAAGACTGAAAGGGAAAAAAAAAGGAGGCAAAAGCCTTTTAATCGACCACTTAAAAGGTTACGTAGAGGCCACAAGGTGAAGGTATGAAGTATGTTTCTAGTGGAGAATGCTGTCTACTGACAATGAAACACTCGATATTCTTATGATTTTATTGAGTGAAGAGTCTATAGCACATTTCAGTCCTGGATCAGTTAAGAATCTGGTATGTAAAAATAAAAGCCCATCAATTCTTAGCATTCCTTTGGGGTTTCTGTGGGTATATGTTTAATAACTGTCATATCTCCAAACAGTTCATTCTGACCCCCATTTAGTTTAGAAATATAATGATAGTAGCCAGAGTTATCAGCCATGCTTCGATGGTTTAAATGCTCCTAACTGGTGCCCCATTAACCAATTTTTTAGTATGCAAACAGATTTATATTTGAAAGGCTCAAACCACCTCAGGAAAGCGATTAGGGCACTTCATAAAAGCAGAATCTATTTGCCAAGGTCAAAAAGCTCCTGAATCTCTTCCTCAATTCGATATTTTTTATGACTTTCTACCCCCAAAGTTGTCTCATTTAAGTCTTGTTAATCCCTTGGCAGGGCTGTTTTCAGATATGGAGGGGAGGATGATATGCAAAGGGTGTAAAGGGTGTGGTCTCAACTATAACTAACCACACAAATGAAAACAAATACTTTCACACTTCATGTTTTACATTATTGAATTGGTAAAGATCAAAAGATTTACACTACGTTGTTAAGTGTGCTGTAACAGTTATTCACATACATTTTCAGTGGGTGTATCCTTTGGTACATACTCTCTGGAGGATTATTTACCAGTATCTATTAAAAGCAAAAAGACTTTTTGGGGGGGGACTTGGGAATGCCTCCTCTAGAAATATAAAAGTCTAGGAAAATACAGTCATTGGAGCACTTCTTACCGGTTGTAATAGCTACCTAATAGGGTTGTTTTAAAGAACAAAATTGGCCTTTTACTGGTGTTAGTGGTTTGCAGATGCATGTAGTCACTCAGTCATGTCTGACTCTTTGAGACCTCACAGACTGTATGTAGCTGGCCAGAGTCCTCTGTCCATAGGATTTCCCAGACAAGAATCCTGGAGTGGGTTGCCATTTCCTTCTCCAGGGGATCTTTCCACCCAGGGATAAAACCCATGTCTCCTATGGCTCCTGCATTGGCAAGCAAATTCTGTACCACTGAGCCACCTGGAAAGCCCTGGTGGTGGTGGTAAGCACTGATAAATTTTAGCATGTAATTATTATTAGACAATGATACAAATCTTTTTTTTTAATACTACAGAATTTCAGAGAAGTAGAGCATATATTATATATATATGCTCTACTTATATATATATAAGTAGAGCATATAACCTCATATTCATTATGGTAAAAATAAGCATATGTGTGTACTACACATACCTGTATCTAGAACATGGTATTTAAATTCTTTCTGGTAAAACATTTACTTCTCCTTAATTGACTACACTACAGCCTTTGTGTAGATCAAAACAAACTGGAAAATTCTTAAAGAGACGGCAATACCAGACCACATTACCTGTCTCCTGAGAAACCTGTATGCAGGTCAAGAAGCAACAGTTAGAACTGGACATGGAACAACAAACTAGTTCAAAATTGGAAAGGAATACATCAAGGCTGTATATTGTCACCTGGCTTATTTAACTTCTACAAAAAGTATATCATGTGAAATGTAGACTGAATAAAGCTCAAGCTGGAATCAAGAATGCAGGGAGAAACAGCGATAACCTCAGATATGCAGATGGCACCACCCTAGCAGCAGTAGCAGCAATGGCAGAAAGCAAAGAGTAACTAAAGAACCTCTTAATGGAGGTGAAAGAGGAGAGTGGAAAAGCTGGCTTAAAACTCAACTTTCAAAAAATGAAGATTATGGCATCCCATCCCATCCCATCACTTCATGGAAAACAGATGGGGGAAACTGAGAGACTTCATTTTCTTGGGCGCCAAAATCACTGCAGATGACCACTGCAGCCATGAAATTAAAAGATGCTTGTTCCTTGGAAGAAAAGCTATGACAAACCTAGACAGCATATTAAAAAGCAGATATATCACCTTGCTGACAAAGGTCTGTCAAGTCAAAGCTATGATTTTTCCAGTAGTTATGTACGGATGTGTGAGTTGGACCATAAAGAAGGCTGAGTCCCTTTGATCCAAGAATTGATGCTTTTGAATTGAGGTGCTGGAGAAGACTCTTGAGAGTCCCTTGGACAGCAAGGAGATCAAACCAGTCAATCCTAAAGGGAATCAATTCTGAATATTAATTGGAAAGACTGATGTTGAAGCAGAAGCTCCAATTCTTTGGCCACTTGATGTGAAGAGCTGATTCACTGGAAAAAAACCCTGATGCTAGGAAAGATTGAGGGAACAAGGAGAAGGGGGTGACAGAGAATGAGATGGTTGAATGGCATCATTGACTCAACAGACATGAGTTTGAGCAAGCCCTGGGAAATAGTGAAGGACAGGGAAGCCTGGCATGCTGCAGTCCATGGGGTTGCAGAGAGTCAGACACAACTGAGCAACTGAACAACATCAATATCCTGCCAAATGGCTAAATTTCTTTACAGAAAAGTATGCTGCTAAGTCACTTCAGTCGTGTCCGACTCTGTGTGACCCCAGAGATGGTAGCCCACCAGGCTCCCCTGTCCCTGGGATTCTCCAGGCAAGAACACTGGAATGGGTTGCCGTTTCCTTCTCCAATGCATGAAAGTGAAAAGTGAGAGTGAAGTCGCTCAGTCGTGTCTGACTCTTAGCGACCCCATGGACTGCAGCCTTACCAGGCTCCTCTGTCCATGGGATTTTTCCAGGCAAGAGTACTGGAGTGGGGTGCCATTGCCTTCTCCAAGAGAAAAATATAGTTTATGTATAATCATATATGTTAATTTCACAGGACTGTTTCACACTGAAATAATAAATGTCTAAAAGATCATAATATGGATCAAAATTATCATTATCTTATTAGAATGTAATTGAGTTGAAGAGTAGTTTAAATATTTTCTGGGTTTTTCTTTTCTGTAGCTAAACGACATTCTAACCATTATCAATCACTCATTTTAGCTGAATGACAAAGAGAAAAAATGTGAATAAAAGTATATTCATTTGACATTAATCCAAAATAACCAATTTGCTTCTTATGAGCCTGAGCTATTGCTGAGGTGGATTTGTTGAATTAGAACAGCAACTTTTCCTCAGGAATCTTCTAATTTTGTTCCAATCACTGGAGTCATGTTTATGTATTTCCTTGCACAGATATACTGCTTCCTCAGACAACTCTTGAGAATAGGAACTCTTTATCAGATGATTGAATATCAAATAGTGAGATGACAACCCAGCTAGGTTAAAAATATGAAAAGGCATTTAAACTTAAACATAAAAGAGATCATATGAATGAAAAAATAGAGGGGATGCAGAAGAATGAATTAGGAAAACCCCTTCCCTTCCTTTTCTCTCAAGAGCTTTTCCATACTTAAGCAGGGAAGTTGGGTTGTGCTCTCCAGTATGGTACCAATATTTAGAGTTGTGCTATCCAGTGCATCCCCTCTATTTTTTCATTCGTATGATCTCTTTTATGTTTAAGTTTAAATGCCATTTCATATTTTTAACCTAGCTGGCTCGTCATCTCACTGTTTGATCACTAGCCATATATGACTACTGAGGGCTTGTAAGGTAGCTAGTAAGAAATGAAGAGATGGTGCAAAAAAAATGAGTGTAATGTATCTTACGCAAAATTGTTTTATGTGGATATATTTTGAAAACAACATACGTATAAAATTTCACCTGTTTCATTGTACTTTTTATTGTGACTTCTAGAAAAATCGAAATTATATTTTTGGCTCATAGTGTATTTCCATTGGACAGGACAGAAGTAAAACATCATTATCTACGACACATGTATATGCCACGTGTTCCTTTTTGTGCACTTGTGCTTTGATGTTTCCAGTAGCTAAGTCTGTCTCTAAAAGGGAAGAACCCATATATCTGTACAATTGCATCTTCACTGGGCTTGGGAAAACTGGTTACTCCCATGATATGGGTCCAGCTTTTCCTCCTCAAAACAAGGTTCTACCCAATACAGCGCTGCAGTCAGAAAGCTTGCGTTTCCAGCTAGGTTACCTGGGTAAATCACTGAAATACTCTTGAGTCCCTGTCTCAGGTACAACATGTCTGCCTTTCTAGCCATCAGCCAGACTGCTGTGAAAGTCATTTAAGTCATTTAGTTTTATCTCAACAAATGGCATACTGAACAACTAACCCTTTGAAATCCATCTAAACTGCAGCAGAAATACTGCATCTCTGCTGCCAGTCACACTGCTGTTTACAACAGGGGGCAACTGATTTGTTCATTCCTAAGTCATAACTTGGACTTTTCTTTTTTTTTTAATTTTATTTTATTTAACTTTACAGTATTGTATTGGTTTTGCCATATATCAAAATGAATCTGCCACATGTATACATGTGTTCTCCATCCTGAACCCTCCTCCCTCCTCCCTCCCAATACCATCCCTCTGGGTGGTCCCAGTGCACCAGCCCCAAGCATCCATGGACTTTTCTATTCTATAATGTTTCTTTTTCAAAGCAAGCGAATGGGGTATGGATCTCTGATAAAGCTTATAATGATGATAACAGTATTAGAATTATGAGTAAAGAAACTGTAGATTAAAAACAGATTCAAGTTCCATGATTACGTACTCCTGTTAACAACTGACTCTTTCATACACCCATGAATTCACTCAAACATTTGGAGCATGCCCTACTACCATAGCATGAAAACAATCAGGCTTTGGAATCAGAGATACCTGAATGTTAATTTTAGCCACTTCAAGTGTTCTATGTGTATGTGGGGGTGTTAGTCCCTCAGTTGTGTCCGACTCTGTGACCCCATGGACTGTAGCCCACCAGGCTCCTCTGTTCATGAAATTCTCCAGGCAAGAATACTGGAGTGGGTTGCCAGTTCCTGCTCAAGTGTTCTATTCAGCCCTGTAAACCCTGTAATGTTGGAATAAACTATTAAGGCCAGAAGATTTTTAGGCAATTAAATTAGATATTAGTTGTAAAAAAAAATAGCATATTTTCTGGCACATAACGTTCAGTAAAATGTTATTTAAAATAATATTTACTATTAGGTACTTACTGCTCTCAATACTGAAGATACTATAAGACACAGGATCTGCCTTCAAGGCATTATTTAGATTATCATCCGTCAGCTATATTTAAGAAAGTCTATAAGAATGGCTTTTTAAAGAATCCTGGTAACTAACTAAATAGTATGAAATAGTAAATCTCAGGCTATTATCCTGATTTAGTACCATGTAAGGACAACCTTAACCCTCAGAAGATCCTTTCAATAAGCCGAAGGAATTTTGCACATTAAAATACAGTTCACCATGTTTCACTTGGTCTTTCAAAACTGAAATTCAGCAAACTCTTGAGGAAACAATGGTTCCCTCTTCTTTCATGCTTAAAGTTACCCTAAATACTTTGTTAAATAGATTTCCTCTTAAGACATTTTTTAATAACACATAAAACTGATCATCACCACATCCTAATGCAATAATCACTTATCATGATCCTCTAGTTCAGGAAGGGAGGTAAGACGTCAATGATGGGAAACAAGTAAATTCTTGCCTCCTTCCATAAACTTAGCTATGTAAACTCCTGCCATGAACAGCCATCATCTTTCCCATTTTTCTGTACTAAACCAGCAAGCAATAAGATTTCCAGAGAAAGGCCCTATAGGCAATTTCCCAAGACTACTGTATTAGAGTTCTCAAAATAAAAGTTGTACCAACTTGTAATCATTTTTATACAGAGTAGGATCCACACTGACACAGAAAAGTGATTCTGCCATCTACTATGAAAGCAGATTATGAGCCTCCCTTTCGTAGACAGATACAATATCATATCTCAAATGTCCCACACATTGGAATGACTACTTTTTTCCTAATGTGTCTTTCTTTCGTTTTGGCTGTGCTGGGTCTTTGTTTCTGTGTGTGGGCTTTCTCCAGTTGCAGCAACTGAGAGCTACTCTCCAGTCACAGTGGCTTCTCCAGTTGTCGAGCACATGCTCTAGGGCATTTGGGCTTCAGCAGTTGTGGTTTCTGGGCTCTAGAGCACATGCTCAGTACTTGTGGCACACAGGCTTAGTTGTCCCAGGTCACGTGGGACCGTCCTGGATCAGGGATGGAACCCATGTCTTCTGCCATTGGCAGGCTGATTCTTTACTACTGAGCCACCAGGGAAGCCCCTGGAATGACTGCTTTTAAATCAACCAAATACTATCCAATAACTATTAACTGATAACAGAAGACATAACCCCATTTTCAAAAGACTTAAAATGTTGTTTTTAAATAGATCTGAATTCTAAGCATTCATATATGTTTTCATATATATTTCAAGTTGTTATAGTTCAAGACTGCCCTCCAAACCCAATTCTAACCAAGTAAAATGACTTAATAATCAGAGCCTTAGTATCTTGAGCTGTAAAATGGAGACATTTGTATCTAAACTACAGTCCTATTAGAAATCACAGTCTTATTACTACTATTGGCTAGAGCAGGGGTCTGCTAACTTTGTCGTAAAGATCTAGAGGATAAATATTTTCAGCTTTGCAGACCATAAAATCTGTATCAGAACTATTCAATTCTGCTGATGTAACATAAAATCAGTATAAATGATACAAACACAGATGAGTGGGGTTGTGTGCCATTAAACCTTATTTATGGACACTAACATTTGAATGTCATGATTTTCATATCATGAATTACTATTCTTTTGTATTTTTCCAATCATCTACAAATTAAAACAACAACAAAAAACTTGCTTAGTAAGTGGAAGACTTATAAAGAAGTGGATATCCGGACTTGGCCACCTGGCCATAGATTGCCAACCCCTTGGCCAGAAGACTCAGATCCAAACTCAGGTAAATTGATTATGTATTTAACTGGCCAAAATGTTTTTGTAAAAATAATCACTTGTAACAAATTGAAAATGCTTTTCTCTATATACAAAACCATGGTATTTTAATTTACTTAACTTTAAATTCTGTTTAACACTTTTTTGGGGGAAAAAAAGAAACTTTTCACTATTTAATCACTTCCCACTTTATAGCTCTTTTAGTAGTATTTTCTAACATAGAAAGTTCAACTATGGTACTTCAAACGATTGCTAACAAATTTATTTACAGTGCTTGTTAAACATACTGCTTATTTTCCTTACTAAATTAACTGTGGTTTGTGAAACAAACAAATGAATCCAACAGTACAAGATGCAAAAACAATTTCAATAAGTAGGTCTTCATTTACTATTTAATCTCCTTTCTGCCACTGACTTAAAAACATCTGCTGGAAAGAGGTGCAAACACCATATTTCTCCAGTTACATAATGTTAATTATAATGGAATTACACCACAAATAAAATCTTAATCATGTTGGCCACTCTTCTCTGTGTTCTTATTACTTACTCAGACTCCCAATCCATTAAATCTGTGCTGCCTTATTAAAAAGGGCAGAGTTGCAGGGAGAGAGAAGATGAATTTGATTTGGTCAAAAGGTCAAGGCATAATAATTTACTTGAGTAAGTACAGTGGGGCATCATCTTTTCATCCCTTTATATCTTGTGCTTTCAATGCTGAATTATATTAAAAATGAACAAAAGACGGTGAATATCAGGGCAGTTGTCCTTAGATAACCAAGCAAACAGACAACACCATTTTAGTATTAGTTGACTTTAGTGTTAGCTGTTCTCTTGACATTAAGTTAGAGTTTAAAGAGATTTAACAATCATTCCTAATCCATCATTATCTTGTAATCCAATTTATTTACCTTATTGAACCTAATTGCAATGACCAGTAAAATTTTTAGGGATACAAAGATTAGTATTGTAAGTCAGAAAAGTTCACAAGTCATCAGAATAGGTTTCTGTTTTGTTTTCTGAGTCATGGCATCACAGTAGCCCCCAAACAATAAACACATTATCCACATTACATGGATGCACATGCCTACACATAGTTAAATACAAAGATAATAACAGAAGGCAAGGATTAAGTATAAAGTATAAAGCAGGGATTAAGAGCACATACTTATAGAACTGGACTGACCGGTTTTGTAAACTCAGCCGTTTATATATTTGTGTGATCTTAAATAATTCACTTACTTTATGCCTTCTTTGTATGCAAAATGGAAAAAGAAAAAGAACAGCCTTTGGGTTTCCTGCTTAGCAGCAGCAGATAGCTCAGTTGGTAAAGAATCTGCCTGCAATGCAGGAGACCCCGGTTCTATTCCTGGGTTGGGAAGATCCCCTGAAGAAGGGATAGGCTACCCACGCCAGTATTCTTGGGCTTCCCTTGTGGCTCAGCTGGTAAAGAATCCATCTGCAATGCGGGAGACCTGGGTTGGATCCCTGGGTTGGGAAGTTCCTCCGGAGAAGGGAAAAACTACCCACTATAGTATTCTGGCCCTAGAGAATTCCATGGACTGTACAGTCCATGAGGTTGCAGAGTTGGACATGACTGAACAACTTTCACTTCACTTTCCACAGAATGTTAGAATGATTAGAAAAATATGCATAAAGTTTTTATAACATTATCTGACATAAAGTAAGAACATGTAAATGTTTGCCAAATAAAGCAATGGCTAAAAATATTCTATATTACTGCTTCTTTATAATACTTGAATTCTAATAGGTCATTACTATAAGGCTTTTCTTAGACCTCTATAAGAAAAACAAAACATAATAACAGTCCCATCCATGATAAACATTTGCCAATGATACATTTGAAAAAGAAATCTAAGCATTGTTAGATTGTTAAATACCACCAATGTCTGACATAATTGATGAAACAAAATTACAGGAAACAGGACACTTACTTTGAAAGCACCTAATCATGAAGAAGCCTTTAAACAGCTGTACAGACTTGCTGCTGCTGCCGCTAAGTCGCTTCAGTCGTGTCCGACTCTGTGCGACCCCATAGACGGCAGCCCACCAGGCTCCCCCGTCCCTGGGATTCTCCAGGCAAGAACACTGGAGCGGGTTGCTATTTCCTTCTCCAATGCATGAAAGTGAAAAGTGAAAGTGAAGTCGCTCAGTCATGCCCAACTCTTAGTGACCCCATGGACTGCAGCCTACCAGGCTCCTCTGCCCATGAGATTTTCCAAGCAAGAGTACTAGAGTGGGGTGCCATTGCCTTCTCTGGTACAGACTTGGGTCCCCTATATTAATCCTGAAAATCAGCCACTTCACTGACTCCTGCTCTGTACATAAAGTGTTTGTTCTCAATCCCATGCTTTCTTTTATTCTAAATATCCCTATGACCTGTCTCCAAACTCCCAGGTCCTCATCAATAAACCTGACAAGATTCTTAACCGAGCCCCATTTAGCAGCACATCACTTTGCTAACTACCATAGGGAATGTCAAGACTCAAAAGAGGCAGGCACAAACCATAAAGGAATCTATTTAGATAGATTCTATTTAGACAACAAAACATTACAAAGGTGGACAATAATGGCAACATGAAACCATACAGAAAGGAAGTAAGAACTCAAAAGGCAAGCATAGGTGCAGTGCTTCAGTGTCTATACAGCATTCTCACCAATACAGTAATTCATTTTGTGGCCTCAATCCACTGTTGATCAGCAAGTTAAAAAAAAAAAAAAGAATTAAAAAAAAAAAACAACTACTATCTTGATATTACAAAGACTACCAAACAGAGTCTCAGGAAATCTAAGTAACTTGCTCAAAGTCTTAAAATTAGACATAAACCCACAGTGCAGAACCTAGATCTTCATGCTCACATTCATGATTTTAAACTACAGCACTCCATCTCCTTAAAGGAGAGACCCACAGGATTTGAGCACTCTGTAATCTCCTGCCAGAGACAGGGTGTGAGCCAGTTCATGATGCGTGGTCAGAAGAGGGCGTCTGACAGAAGAGGGAAAGGTCACTGCAAATGGAAAACGGCATCAGTTCAATAAAGTATAGAAAAAGTTCAGGTTAATGGCTTTAAAGAGAGTGTTTGGAAAGGAAGTATGTGTTGACAAGAACAGGAAAGTCATCAGCTATTATTCTGCATTTCCTATTGGCTGTGTAAAAGATGGTGGAGAAGGACCGGAATTTTAAAGCAATTGTGTTGAGCATTATCAAATTAAATTCCAACTCCAGCAGCACTAGTACCCTTCTATCTCTTTATCTCGAGATTAATATGACCTACACACTACACACTCAGTCAATCTGGTTAACTTGGGATCCTCAAACCAATTGGCACCCCATGCTGAGTGATCGGGGACAACCGGGCAAACCTTAAGATTTATGGTACACTTAGGATGTTAGAAGCACTGCACTAAAATCTTTCACATTATCTCATTCATTCTTCAAAATAACCATGGCAGCTGTGTCAGGGTCCTCAAGACTGCCCCTAAAGTAAAGGTTTGCTAGTTTCAGCATGTAAGCTTCACTTGTGTGTAAGATTTATGACAATGGTGTAGTAGGAAAACAAAGATAGGTAATCAAGAAAAAAAATACAGGAAGAGTCTGGAGTAATCCCAATGCCAAGCTTCCTTATGCTGTCTCCCAGTGAAGTGGTCACAGAGAGTGTACACTTTCCCAGCAATGCCAATGCATCAACACGTCTGCAATGTTTCCATCCAGAGAAGCTGATTAGAGACTCAGTGTGGGCACTGAGAATTAGTTTCGCTTGTAGGAGGGCTGGTCACATAGGTACTCTCTGCTAGAATTACCTAAATTCCATACAACTGAAAGAAAGCAGGTATTCAACACACACCAAATTATTTGTACAGGCAGCTTATATATACTGAGCTACTCTTATCAATTACAAAACTTTGTATTATTATTAGCCAAAGGTCAATTTCACATGCATGCCTCTTAGGATAGTAGTCTTAGGTCGAACATACCAATTGTTTTCTACACAGAGGAAATTATTATTATTTCATGCAGATGAAGTAACTAAATTGCAGATACCATCACTGTCAAGCAGGAGTCAGTTTCAGTGTTGTATAGTGTGAAATTAACTTGAGTTTTCCATTCAAAATACCAACTGAAGGAGTATCTGTTTACTGGTCGTTCATCCCCTATTGGTTAAGGTTCTCAGGAGGTATTAACCCTTCATTATTACACTCCTGGAGTAGGAAATGACAACCCACTCCAGTATCCTTGCCTGGAAAATGTCACGGACAGAGGAGCCTGGCAGACCCCAGTCCTTGGGGTTGTAAAGAGTCGGATATGACTGAGCACTACACTGCGCTGCATATTAGAGAAAACTTAGGGCAGAAAGCAAGAATCCCTGAAGCAGAACACAACCTGGTTCTGCAACAAGGATGGGAGCCAAAATCTGCATCCAGAGAATCAAAGATGGGGCATAGAAAGTATCAACAGCCTGTATTAGACCCCAGGCAGGTCTAATATCTGCCATACCCGAGTCCTAATCCTATCCTTATGCCATACCTGAGTCATCATGGTGGATTCTATCAAATTCCCTCATAATGGATTAGAAGTCCCTAAGTAGCTTTCTTTTCTTTTTTTTTGGGGGGGGGGGCACTCCAAAATCACTGCAGATGGTGACTGCAGCCATGAAACTAAAAGACGCTTGCTCCTTGGAAGAAAAGTTATGACCAACCGACACAACATATTAAAAAGCAGAGACATTACTTTGCCAACAAAGTTCCATCAAGTCAAAGCTATGGTTTTTCCAGTAGTCGTGTACGGATGTGAGAGTTGGATTATAAAGAAAGCTGAGGGCTGAAGAATTGATGCTTTTGAGCTGTGGTGCTGGAGAAGACTCTTGAGAGTCTCTTGAACTGCAAGGAGATCCAACCAGTCAATCCTAAAGGAAATCAGTGCTGAATATTCATTTGAAGGACTGCTGTTGAAGCTACAATATTTTGGCCACCTGATGTGAAGAACTGACTTATTTAAATAGACCCTGATGCTGGGAAAGATTGAAGGTAGGAGAAGGGGACGACAGAGGATGAGATGGTTAGATGGCATCACCATCTTGATGGACATGAGTCTGAGTAAGCTCCAGGAGCTGGTGATGGACAGGGAAGCCTGCTGCACTGCAGTCCATGGGGTCACAAAGAGTCAGACACAACTGAGCAACTGAACTGAAGTAGCTTTCTTTACTATCTGAGCCACAAGGGAAGAGGAATAAACAGTGCGGACCAATATGACAGTGCTAACTTCAGTTTGTTTGGCAAGGAGGATGATAAGAGTAAAAATCTGTCTTAAAAATTCCATCCACCTCAGCTCAGCTTTCTTTACAGAAAGCCTATTTGAGGTCAGCAATTGTTGATACAAATACATTTAGCTAATATAAATAAATAAATAAAATTTTAAGTTTTGCAGAAAGCCTGACTCTGACTCAGTTTGGTTTCTGCTCAACACTCTAGGAGACATGAAGGTTTTGTTTACATATTTGAAGAACTACTGATTGTATGTTAATAACAGTAATATTTTTCAAGGGTTAGAAAATTGCTACCACCGAGTTTTAGAATATTCATCCCCCCACCAAAGAAATTATGTAAATTCACTCCCATATTGCTATTCAAAGTCCTTCCCAATCCCCCTCCTCCTAGCCCCTGGCAATCACCAACATATTGTTTGTCATTATAAACTTGCCTATTTGGTAAACTTCATATAAGTAGAATCAGATATTATATGGCCCTTTGTGACTGGTTTCTTTTATGAAGCATAATGTTTACAAGGTTAATCCATGTTATAGCATGTATCAGTAATTCATTTATATTTATTTCCACATAATATTCTATCACATGAATATTACACACTTGTTTATCTGCATATCAGTTGATGAACATTTAGGATGAGTCCACATTTTAATGATTAATGCCCCTTTGAACAGTGTGGCTTTATGTTCTCATTTCTCTTGGGTAAATTCCTAGGAGTTAAATTTCTGGGTCAAATGATAGCCTTTATGTTTAATAGTGAGTATAGCCAAACAGTTTTCCAAAAAGCTATGTTATTTTACAATCCTAGTAGTGTATGAGAGTTCCAATTTTTACACTTTTTCATCAACACCTATTACTGGCAAATACAAATATTTGAAGGCCAGTTACTTTCAGGACATCAATGGCTTGACTAAGAAACTTCCTCATTATTTGCATTCAATATTCATAATACATATTTAGGAGAATACCTTCTCCTGGAGTTTACAGTTACAAATGCCTGCAGTTTAAATGACACACCCTATAATAGTTGTTATCACAGTGGGAAAACAAAAACAGCTCACCTACCCATAACAGGTGGCAGACAGTGGTAAGTTTTCACAGTAATTCCAAATGGAAAGATCAAACCCAAGAAGGTATGATTTGAGGACTACTTTAATCAGAGTAGTATTTGAGTGGGAGTAGAAGAACCTAACAAAAGAGAAAGGTAGATGTCATGAACCGAATGTTTGCAACCCCCCAAGTTCATGTGGTGAAGCCCTAACCCCCAATGTCATGGCATTTGGAGGTGGAGCCTTTGGAAGGTAATTAAGTTTAGATGAAGTCATGTGGGTAGGGCTTCCACAATGGGATTTGGGTCCTTATAACAACAGACAGAAACCAAAGCTAGCCTTCAACATGTAAAGAACACAGGAAGAAGGTGGCAATCTGCAAGCAAGAGGGTTCTCACCTGAAACCCCATCTCTTGACACTCTAGTCTTTGACTTCTCAGCCTCTGTAATTCTGACAAATAAATACCTGCTCAAGCAACTCAGTACATGGTATTTTGTATGGCAGCTTGCTCTAACACAATAGCATACCAGATGCAGGAAACATTATGAACGGCAACATAGAAAAACAAATGAGAGATTGTATTTATCTAAAATCAAGTAGTGAAGCACAGAACTCATTTAAACTTGTCTTCTAAACATGGTGGAAACAGTATTCTTCTGGTAAACGGAAAGGAAATGGAAAGAGAATCTAAAATTAGATGTAGGAAGAAAGTTGTCATAGGGAAATAAAAAGAATCATGGCATGAATTTGGCAAAGCTAATTCCATTAACTTTAAAGTCTATAATTCTGAAAAATGCCATCTTTTATTGGGGAATATTTGATAGCTTATGATACAGATCAAAACAACCATAAAAAATAATGCTTAAATCACCCTCCAATATGAATAAAGATTATGAGTTATAAGTAAATAAACAAATCTGTTATAAATTGCATTGCCATAATTAAAACAAAAACAAAGTCATATTTTTATTTCCTTTTATTGTTAATATGGGCAAAAATTTAAGAAAACTCCAAGGAGTGTACCTTAAAAGATATAAAGAAATGACTTTAACAATCTAGAAGAGGAAGTTTAATAGACAGTTACCAGTTGGCTTCTCAGTCTCTGTAATTCTGACAAATAAATACCTGCTCAAGCAACTCAGTACATGGTATTTTGTATGGCAGCTTGCTCTGAAACAATAGCATACCAGATGCAGGAAACATTATGAACGACAACATAGAAAAACAAATGAGAGAGTGTATTTATCTAAAATCCATTTTAGATAAATGACCAGTTAATAGTTTCAACTGGTAACTGGGGGGATCTGAATAATACAGAGAAAAAGAATGCAATGACATGGAAAATCCAACATCACCCAAAGAGCAGACTTTGGCAAAGCCAAACAAAATAACATTTTCCAATTACATTGATAAAGTCATACAAGAGGAAACAAAATTTAAATAAGGGAAGTAAAGTTCAATTTACTGAGAGAGTCTCTGGTTCATGTACATTCTAGAAATATTTTCCTGTCACTGAGATACAAGAACTCGAAACTATCTTAGATATGTTTACTTTTGGAGAGCTAGAAAAGCCAAGACAGAGAACTGTCCCAAATTAAGGAAGTGGTTGGAATAAAAATCACCAACTCTTTTCCTTCAGAGTTACTTATTGTTCACATCAAACTCACTTCAGTTCAGTTCAGTCGCACAGTCGTGTCCGACTCTTTGCGACCCCATGAATCGCAGCACGCCAGGCCTCCCTGTCCATCACCAACTCCCAGAGTTCACTCAGACTCACGTCCATTGAGTCAGTGATGCCATCCAGCCATCTCATCCTCTGTCGTCCCCTTCTCCTCCTGCCCCCAATCCCTCCCAGCATCAGAGTCTTTTCCAATGAGTCAACTCTTCCCATGAGGTGACCAAAGTATTGGAGTTTCAGCTTTAGCATCATTCCTTCCAAAGAAATCCAGGGTTGATCTCCTTCAGAATGGACTGGTTGGATCTCCTTGCAAGTCCAAGGGACTCTCAAGAGTCTTCTCCAACACCACAGTTCAAAAGCATCAATTCTTCGGCACTCAGCCTTCTTCACAGTCCAACTCTCACATCCATACATGACCACAGGAAAAAACACAGCCTTGACTAGACGGACCTTTGTTGGCAAAATAATGTCTCTGCTTTTTAATATGCTATATAGGTTGGTCATAACTTTCCTTCCAATGAGTAAGTGTCTTTTAATTTCATGGCTGCAGTCACCAATCTGCAGTGATTTTGGAGCCCAAAAAAATAAAGTCTGACACTGTTTCCACTGTTTCCCCATCTATTTCCCATAAAGTGATGGGACTGGATGCCAGGATCTTCGTTTTCTGAATGTTGAGCTTTAAGCCAACTTTTTCACTCTCCACTTTCATCAAGAGGCTTTTTAGTTCCTCTTCACTTTCTGCCATAAGGGTGGTGTCATCTGCATTTCTGAGGTTATTGATATTTCTCCCGGCAATCTTGATTCCAGCTTGTGCTTCTTCCAGCCCAGCGTTTCTCATGATATACTCTGCATAAAAGTTAAATAAGCAGGGTGACAATAGGCTTCACGTACTCATTTTCCTATTTGGAACCAGTCTGTTGTTCCATGTCTAGTTCTAACTGTTGCTTCCTGATGTGCATACAGATTTCTCAAGAGGCAGGTCAGGTGGTCTGGTATTCCCATCTCTTACAGAATTTTCCACAGTTTATTGTGATCCATACAGTCAAAGGCTTTGGCATAGTCAATAAAGCAGAAATAGATGTTTTTCTGGAACTCTCTTGCTTCTTCCATGATCCAGCGGATGTTGGCAATTTGATCTCTGGTTCCTCTGGCTTTATAAAACCAGCTTGAACATCAGGAAGTTCATGGTTCACATATTGCTGAAACCTGGCTTGGAGAATTTTGAGCATTACTTTACTAGTATGTGAGACGAGTGTAATCATGGGTAGTTTGAGCATTCTTTGGCATTGCCTTTCTTTGGGATTGGAATGAAAACTGACCTTTTCCAGTCCTGTGGCCACTGCTGAGTTTTCCAAATTTGCTGGCATATTGAGTGCAGCACTTTCATAGCATCATCTTTCAGGATTTGAAATAGCTCAACTGGAATTCCATCACCTCCACTAGCTTTGTTCTTAGTGATGCTTCCCAAGGCCCACTTAACTTCACATTCCAGGATGTCTGGCTCTAGGTCAGTGATCACACCATTGTGATTATCTGGGTTGTGAAGATCTTTTTGTACAGTTCTTCTGTGTATTCTTGCCATCTCTTCTTAATATCTTCTGCTTCCGTTAGGTCCATACCATTTCTGTCCTTTATCGAGCCCATCTTTGCATGAAATGTTCCCTTGGTATCTCTAATTTTCTTGAAGAATCTCTAGTCTTTCCCATTCTGTTGTTTTCCTCTATTTCTTTGCATTGATCGCTGAGGAAGGCTTTCTTATCTCTCCTTGCTATTCTTTGGAACTCTGCATTCAGATGCTTATATCTTTCCTTTTCTCCTTTGCTTTTCGCTTCTCTTCTTTTCACAGCTATTTGTAAGGCCTCCCCAGACAGCCATTTTGCTTTGTTGCATTTCTTTTCCATGGGGATGGTCTTGATCCCTGTCTCCTGTACAGTGTCATGAACCTCATTCCATAGTTCATCAGGTAAGATCTAGGCCCTTAAGTTTATTTCTCACTTCCACCTTATAATCAAAAGGGATTTGATTTAGGTCATACCTGAATGGTCTAGTGGTTTTCCCTACTTTCTTCAATTTCAGTCTGAATCTGGCAATAAGGAGTTCATGATCTGAGCCACAGTCAGCTCCTGGTCTTATTTTTGCTGAGTGTATAGAGCTTCTCCATCTTTGGCTGCAAAGAATATAATCAATCTGATTTTGGTATTGACCATCTGGTGATGTCCATGTGTAGAGTCTTCTCTTGTGTTGTTGGAAAAGGGTGTTTGCTATGACCAGTGCATTTTCTTGGCAAAACTCTATTAGTCTTTGCCCTGCTTCATTCCGTATTCCAAGGCCAAATTTGCCTGTTACTCCAGGTGTTTCTTGACTTCCTACTTTTGCATTCCAGTCCCCTATAAAGAAAAGGACATCTTTTTTGGATGTTGGTTCTAAAAGGTCTTGTAGGCCTTCACAGAACCGTTCAACTTCAGCTTCTTCAGCGTTACTGGTTGGGGCATAGACTTGGATTACTGTGATATTGAATGGTTTGCCTTGGAAACGAACTGAGATCATTCTGTTGTTTTTGAGATTGCATCCAAGTACTGCATTTCAGACTCTTTTGTTGACCATGATGGCTACTACATTTCTTCTGAGGGATTCCTGCCCTCAGTAGTAGATATAATGGTCATCTGAGTTAAATTCACCCATTCCAGTCCATTTCAGTTCGCTGATTCCTAGAATGTCGACATTCACTCTTGCCATCTCCTGTTTGACCACTTCCAATTTGCCTTGATTCATGGACCTGACATTCCAGATTCCTATGCAATATTGCTCTTTACAGCATTGGACCTTGCTTCTATCACCAGTCACACCCACAGCTGGGTATTTTTTTTTGCTTTGGCTCCATCCCTTCATTCCTTCTGGAGTTATTTCTCCACTGATCTCCAGTAGCATATTGGGCACCTACTGACCTGAGGAGTTCCTCTTTCAGTATCCTATCATTTTGCCTTTTCATACTGTTCATGGGGTTCATACTGTTCACATCAAACTAGACACATGAAAATTAGCACTGCAACAGCTCACCATTTCCATGCATCTAGGCATTCACAGATGAGCAGATCTGCCTCCTAGGAATGTGTTGAGAATTAGTATCTACAAGCTCTGAGTAAACCTAGGGGATAGCTGAGCCCAAAGCCTCATCACTTCTTTAAACATTAACGCCTTCAACTCTAGCATTCTCTTTAACAGATGCTCCTCACATCCCACATGTCAGCACAGCTTCCTACAGTTCCTAAATATAGAAAACACGATGACACATATTGGTCCTAACTTATAAGCAAAACTGGAATTGCATAGGACCGTCTGATAAGCCACTCCTAGCATGATGAGATATGGAAGGACTTCATTCCTGAGAGAAAAAGGTGGGGGAGAAGAATGGTGAATCAGGAACAATTTTTCCTTAGTTACGTGTAACCTTTTACTTTGCCTTTATAGCAGGACAAAGGATCCCTTTGGTTTAACAAAATAAACACAAGTTTCAGAAAAAGTATACAAGGTAAAGAACCAGCAATAAGGAATTTTTACAAAATTTAAACCACTTTACAAATCAATTTCTAAACATCCAGACCTGGACATGTATGGGAAAATAGCAATTATAGACTTAATATTTTTTAGAAAGTTACAAAATATATACCTGTTTCCAACTTCTTTAAAAATAGAAACATACCATGATAACTTGATCTCAAAATGCATGTCTGTAAACTTTCACTTTATCTGTAACTGGTTAGATCATTAAATTGGGTTGTACATTTAAATTCTTGTGTTTTTATCTCCCCTTAACTCCTCCACAGAAAGCTATGATTAAATTGATGGTGTCTCTTCCTAACTTTAGCCACATGCTAACCTCTTTCATGTCTCCAGACACTCTGTACCTGCATCCCTGGCTCCCTGTAATCTTGTCCTCCTTGATCTTTGCATGCCTGCTTTTCACATCCTGTGAAACTCAGCTGAAATATTTTCTTCTAAAAAGCACTGGCTTTCCCTTTAACACTAATTAGTCTCCATCCATGTAGCAGTCCATGTAGCCCTCTCTTCCTTTCCCTCCAGTCACAATATTGCTACCACTGTACCTCTTTCTTATCTTCACACCACTTCTCTATTTGCTTTTACATATTTAGTTATTTATCTCTCACCATTTCCTTCTGAAGACTTTAAGCTCCATGAATGGCAGATCTATATTTAATTTATTTACTGCTCTTTATATACCCAACAATTTTTACTATTGTTGTTCAGTCGCTCAGTTGTTTCTGACTCTTTGCAACCTCATGGACTGCAGCACGCCAGGCTTCCAAGTCCTTCACCATCACCCGGAGCTTGCTCAAACTTAGATCCACTGAGTGGGTGATACCATCCCACCATCTCATGCTCTGTCATCCCCTTCTCCACCTGTCTTCAGTCTTTCCCAGCATCACTGTCTTTTTTAAAGAGTTAGCTCTTTGCACCAGGTAGCCAAAGTATTTGAGCTTTAGTTCATTTAAAGGCTCTCAAATATTTTTTCAAGAAATATATATTGTGTATCTTTACATCTGGATTGCTACAGAAAGTTAATTATGGCTTAATGAAAACCTTTTTCCTTAACGCACTGCTTTATTTTCCAAATTTTATAAAATTAACACATGTATTTGACTTGTAAAGTCAAGGAAAAAAATCTGCTTTTGTGAGACTCACTTTCCCTTTACAATGCTATTCTTAGGGCTTTGGTTTTCTGATAACCTCCATATATTTAGGTAAAAAGCAGTCACTTACTGCTTGATGATCAGAAAACAGGTATTAGTACATCTATGGAGATGATGTTCACATTAATAAAGAAGAAACTGAAATATCTGATAGTTCTAGAAATGATCATGACCTTCAAAACTTATTGAAGGAAGAAAAATAGGTGTCAAACAATTGACATATTTTGTAAAAGAGTAGAGCAAACAGCATGAAATCACTTTCAGGAATGATAGCAATCTTTTTCTTAAATGGTATCAATGGCAGCGTCCACAGCAGAGAGCACTTGTTGGGAACCAGATCAGCCCTCCAGGCCAGGAAAGTGCCAGGAGAAGTACCATGCAAGCATGATAACAAACAGCAACCTTCCTATATTATAGACAGGAAGGAAGATAAGGCATTGATAAAGCATGGGGGAAGAAGAACCATACCACACACACACACACACACACATACACACACACAAGCCCCGTAGCACCAAAGTCCCAAAGAAGCAAACTAAATGTCAGGGGATGAACTTTAATCCTTGGAAGAGAAACTTTAAGAAGTTAGATAAAGTCTGAATCTACATTTAATGTCAGATCCTAAAGGAATAGGTTTTGAGACAAAGTATTCTACTTCTCAGAATGTGGGTCCAAGCACATGCCATATTAAAAAAAAAAAAAAAAGTCTTATTATTTGAAATAATTCACAAAGTAAAGGCCAGACTAGCAACAAGTATAATCTACCCACAGAGTGGGTGGGCTACAGAGTAATGGGCTATAGCTCCCTCAAACCTATTACAAAAGGGCAAGATCTATTCAAGAAAAGCAGATGAGGCTGAGCCTACAAGGATTTCAAAACGTTGTAGCTATGGGGTAAGAAAGTATATGAACCAAAACCAGTCAGGGCGTAGTATCAACTATAATCAAAATAAGAGAAATCTTCAACACTTGGTGTGAATGTGAACTGGTACAAACACTTCAGAAAACAATTCACTAAGGTATCTAGTAAAACTGACACACATACCATACAACTCAATGATTCAACATCCCTGGGTATGTTCTTAGAGAAACATTTACATCATACGCATGCATGTATGCATCAGAGGCTTTGTTGCCATAGTTTGTTAAAATGACATTTTTGAAACTAAAATGCCTAGCCATATGAGAACAGATAAACATCATGATTCATTCACACACTAGACTATTATACTGCATTTCAAATGAACTACTATGAGTGTTGATCATATTGAATATTGGGAGAAAGAAAGCAATCAGCCACAGGATATGCACTGTATCATGTTTTTAACACAAAATAGTGTGTGCATATGTATGTGTGTGTGTATATATATATATATACACACACACAAACATATTAGCATAAAATGATGTATATAAAAGTACAAATATTTGAAAATGAAGGGAAAACACTTAAACCAGGATAATTAATACCTCTGAAGAGGTAGGAAGGAGACTTGGGTGAGAGGAGCTTCATTTGTATCTGTAGCTTAAAGGTTTGACTGTATCTATAACAAAAAGGGTTCTAAATAAACAGCAAAGTATTAAATTGTTTTCAAAGGTGGTTAAGAATACATGGATATGAATTAGTATTATCTTCTATAGTATTTATCTTTAGAATATTTATAACTTTAACAATCAAAATGATAAATTATTTTTTGCAGAACTTCTTTTCAACCTAACAGCAATGTTTTAAATTACTGTTAAGTAAGATCTCACATTACATTTAACAGTACTGAAGAGTAGGCACACTGAGATTTATTTATCATGTACTTACTGAAATGCAGCCTGAGTCCCTACTCCAGTAGAAATGCTCTCTTATCTAAGGCTTTGATAGTCTTCACATAATCAGTGTGGTTGACTTATGACAGTTTGCACGGAATCCATGCTCTTTTATTGACTTTGCAGGGTGGGGAGGAGGGGGAAACAAACCTTATGTTGTCAAATGTCACGTTAGGAAGGTTCATACTATAATGTCAACTTATAATGTCAAAATTCAGTCATGTATAATTTCCTTCCTTTCATCTGAGACACTGTCTTACTACCATTACTAATTTTTGAAAGGAAAAGTGAAAGATGGGGGTGGCACTATCCCTTTTAAGGGAAAAAGTGACAGACATTTACAAAAGTTCAATATTAAACAAATATAAACCTGATCAGTTGTTGATCACTGCTAACTATCAGGAAGACACCATTTAAGATTTATCACTATAATCTATTCATCAGCTGTCCAAACTGAAGGGGAAAATAACATCAATTGATCTGAAGCACTGGATTATTTGAGGATATAGGAATATGCAGACTTCAAATGAAGTATTTGTACTCGTATCCCCTTAAGCTGCACTGAACCGAGTTTCCACACTCAGGAAGCTAACGTGTTTAAACCACATTACCCATCTTATCTCTAGAAGCAAACCTTGGGCAAATATACATTTTTTAAAAAATCAGTCCTACCTTCCAACTGTGGAAGCCTCTTATATTAAGCCTAGGTAGAAAACATGCACAATCTGTAACTATGAAATGAGAGTGAAACAAACATTATATTCCAACAAATAACATGATGTAATGAATCCCAGTATGAAATAAACCTCTAGCATTTTCTACCCTCATTTCTGAACACAATAAGGATTACAGAATGGCAATCAGTCCATTCCAACAATACCAACAAAAATTAAGTCCACTGATATAGTTGTTGCTAACCTCATCCCAGCTTCTGTAATCTTACATGTGTACACCTAAGTCACTCACAGCAAAAACACATCTTCAACTGATTCACTTTGCTATTTTGTTACTTTATGCTGCCAGGGAAATTATTTCCAATGAGAAAACACTATCTCATTTCACCAATGGACTACTTAACTTCAGAAAAACAAAAGCTGCTTTTCAGGGAGAAAGCGGAATTGGGTGATTGGCAGTTGGCAAAGCTGCTGTGAGCCTGGTGAACACTTGATCTGTTGGCAACAGAAACCCTTACACTGCACTACACATCAGCATCAGCTGAATCTGAGACCTTGGCAACTTGAGCGTATTCATTAACACTGACTGCTACTTCTCAGTGGAGAAACACTGCTGAAGGTACAGGTGTAGATCATTTCAACTTTTTTCTTAGAAAATAACACACATCTGTTCACTGTAAAGTAATTACTGAATGGTAATTAGGACTTAAGCATTGGAGTTTAAATAACTAAAGGAGTTTTTAGGACTTGGCCCAAATAAAACAAGTGAAATCTCAAGTTATGTGCTATTTCACAATATACCTTCTGAGAGGCAAGGAGTGAAACAGAAAGAGCACCTAACTATAGGCTAAGAGCTTCAAGTTCATAGTCCTTGCTCCCAACCTGACCAGCTAGTGAAGCTGAGCCATATATCTCATCCCTCTGGACCTGAATCTCTTCACCCAGAAAATGGGGAATTAAACAAAGGGTAACAACTCTCAACTCCAACATTTTAGGTGTCCCCTGACTTTCAGATACTTTAAAATAGTAATTTCAGTCAGTAGGTCAGGTTCCCAATTTGCTATCCAACACTAGGCAAACTGCATTATTAATTAAATTGATGCCAATATTAGCCAGATACCTAGAAACTTCGGATATACCTAGAAAGTCAGGATTATCAAAAAAGCAAGAGAGTTTCAGAAAAACATCTATTTCTACTTTAATGACTATGCCAAAGCCTTTGACTGTGTGGATCACAATAAACCGTGGGAAATTCTGAAGGAGATAGGAATACCAGATCACCTAACCTGCCTCTTGAGAAACCTGTATGCAGGTCAGGAAGGAACAGTTACAACTGAACATGGAATAACAGACTGGTTCCAAATAGGAAAAGGAGTACGTCAAGGCTGTATATTGTCACCTTGCTTATTTAACTTCTATGCAGAATACATCATAAGAAATGCTGGGCTGGAGGAAGTACAATCTGGAATCAAGTTTGCCGGAAGAAATATCAATAACTCAGATATGCAGATGACACCACCTTTTGACAGAAAGTGAAGAAGAACTAAAGAGCCTCTTGATGAAAGTGAAAGAGGAGAGTGAAAAAGTTGGCTTAAAGCTCAAAATTCAGAAAACTAAGATCATGGCATCTGGTCCCATCAATTCATGGCAAATAAATGGGAAACTGGAAACAGTGGCTGACTTTATTTGGGGGGGCTCCAAAATCACTGCAAATTGGTGACTGCAGCCATGAAATTACAAGACACTTACTCCTTGGAAGGAAAGTTATGACCAACCTAAACAGCATATTAAGAAGCAGAGACATTACTTTGCCAACAAAGGTCCATCTAGTCAAGGCTATGGTTTTTCTAGTAGTCATGTACGGATGTGAGAGTTGGACTGTGAAGAAAGCTGAGCACCAAAGAATTGATGCTTTTGAACTGTGGTGTTGGAGAAGACTCTTGAGAGTCCCTTGGACTGCAAGGAGATCCAACCAGTCCATCCTAAAGGAGATCAGTCCTGGGTGTTCATTGGAAGGACTGATGTTGAAGCTCAAGGTCCAATACTTTGGCCACCTGATGCGAAGAGCTGACTCATTGGAAAAGACCCTGATGTTGGGAAAGATTGAGGGCAGGAGGAGAAGGGGACGACAGAAGTTGAGATGGTTGGATGGCATCACAAACTCAATGGACATGGATTTGGGAAGACTCCGGGAATTGATGATGGACAAGGAAGCCTGGCGTGCTGCAGTTCATGGGGTCGCAAAGAGTCGGACACGACTAGGTGACTGAACTGAACTGAACTGAGAAAGTTCAGATCCCATCTTAAGAAACTCTTCTCAGTCAAAAATTTTCAACCTGAGTTACAGGAAACACATGCGGTAAATTTTTTGACATTATCTCTCTCTTAGCCCCCACCTCAGATAAATTAGAAAAGAATCTCTGTATGCTGGGGGGTGGGTGTCATTGTTTAACATCCCCAGCCAATTCCAATGTTCAGACGTGAAAGCCCTATTTAAACCAAGTTAAAATTAATGAGAAATTGAGGGTGGCACTCTAAGGGTATTCAAAAAGAGCTTCAACATAAGAAAGGAACGTTTTTGATGCTTTAAAATGCCTATAATGAGATGTAAAAATGGAAACTGAAATTACGAATAGGGTTTTTTTTTTAAGATATAATTAAACAGAAGGTGAAAAATCTGGCTTTATTCTACCCATAAGTCCACCCAAAGTGGGTACTCCACTGACTCAATGAGTACAAAGGCTCATTTCAAGACTGACTATGTGAAAGTTACAGAAATGTAAATGAGTCTGGTGCCAACTGCAATGGCAGTGGGATAGGGAGGGGGAAGTTCCCACAACCACAAGCATTTCTCAGTCTATCAGCTAGGTGTCCCACAATTCAATTCAATTTTGAGACTACTGTACATAGAGATAGTATCCGCTTATCAAGGTTAAGAGGTCTGTCAAACAAGACTGCCTCCTTCCCCACCTCAGATGTCAATCACAAACCCAGGTTGTTACTGGGGCATCTGATTGCTGCTGCTGCTGCTGCTGCTAAGTCGCTTCAGTCATGTCTGACTCTGTGCGACCCCACAGACAGCAGCCCACCAGGCTCCCCCGTCCCTGGGATCCTCAAGGCAAGAACACTGGAGTGGGTTGCCATTTCCTTCTCCAATGCATGAAAGTGAAGAGTGAAAGTGAAGTCGCTCAGTTGTGTCCGACTCTTATCAACCCCATGGACTGCAGCCCACCAGGCTCCTCTGTCCATGGGATTTTCCAGGCAAGAGTACTGGAGTGGGGTGCCATTGCCTTCTCTGGGGGCATCTGACTAACAGGCTACAAATGCGAGGTTCCAAGACTCCCTCCAACTCAGGATGCCAATTTCAAGCCTATGTTGTTACCTGTATGAAAATTTGTCAGAAGAATAAACTAGAGTTTCCCACAACTCCCTGCTCAGGTTTAATTATTTTACTAGAATTCAGAGAAACATTTTAGGTACCAAGATTATAACACATGAGTTAGCGGATGCTCAAGATGCATAGAGCAAAGAATGGGGAAAGGACACGGAGCTTCCATGTCCTCCAGGCATACCACTTTTCCAACACCTCAAGGTTTCAACAACCCAGAAGCTCTCCAAACCCTCCAAACAGAAAGCTGGGGTTCGATGGAGGCTTCATTACATAATCATGATTGATTAAAGCACTGGCCAATGGCAATAGACTCAACCTCCAGCACCCTTCCCCAGAAGTCGAGGGGTGGGACTGAGAGCTCCAACCTTCTAATCACCTGGTTGGTTCTCCTGGCAACCGGTTCCATCCTTAACTGGGATCCAAAATTAACCTCATAAACCTAATAAGAAACATTGGTCATGCTCAGTACTTAGGAAATTTCAAGGGTTTGGCAGAGTTGTGAGTCAGGAACTATGGATGAAGACCAAATATATATGAGAAGTGAGAAATACATATTTGATCAACTGAATAACTGAATATATAATTTGCTTATAAATCATACTATCTCAAATATGCTTCAATATTTTTAACTAACAACCAAGAAAAAATGATTTTTAAATTCAATAAGAAGAATAACTAAACCATTCTTTTAAACTCTACATGAATGATAGTTGTTACAAGACAAAATTGTTATGAAATAAGTTTTGGAATGCTTTTAATACAGGAATTAAGGATGAGAATTGATTGTAATCCATCTGAGAGAACATACACATAGACAACTATGTGTATGACATTAATGAAAAAGATAAAAATCTACATAGAATGTAGATTGACATAAAATTACACATGAATATGAGTGCATAATATCCTCAGAGCCCACACAAAAAAGAAAAAAAGAAGCAACATTTACTAACTCAAGAAACCTCTGAAAACCCAATATCATGGAAATTGTTTTATTGCCTAAAATATGACTAATAATAAATATTAGTTATTATCATTCATCAGTTCATTCTTATTTGCTTTTCTACTGAATTTGCTTTGGGGTAAAAATAGTTAATGATAAAAACCCTGGGCTTCCAATGAATTTTTGAGATGGTGAAGAAAGTGGGGAGATTCAAATAAACAATTAAAAATGATAAACCAGTGAGACCAAAAAAGGGGCAATTAGAAAAGAAAGATGAAGAGTCTCATCACATAGAAGAAGGAAACAAAGTTGAAGCCCTAAATAAATTAGTAAAATTTAGTCAATAGGGATGGGGAAAGCAGAAGAGGGCTAACATGTTCATACCTGAGTGAGCCAGGACTTGGGGTCCAAACTATGATCAACTGCATTGATCATACCACATGTACCACCTCAAATTTTGTCTGCTTTTTTCCCCCATTGTTGGATCCTTTGCCATTTTGTTCCACCTCAGCCTGTATGACTGCTGTACAACTTCATGAGAACACACAAGATTCTGCCTCCTGACAGCCAACTGACAGCTGCCCTAAAATCTGTGCCACCCCTGATAATTTCCGATTCATAGGAATCACCACAGCAAATGTCGAATCTGGCTTCCTAAGCAGCTCCAAACATCAAAATTCTAGCCATGCATTGCTCTAGCTGATCTTTCCATCACAAGATAGCAAGTGTCTCCAGGGTAAATCACAGTAAGGTGCACATACTCAGCCCAGGCAGTGCATAAAACATGGACTGTTAGGCAGATCTGGTATCACCATATGTAAGCCTTCGTGTCTTATTTATAAAAGAGGAATAACACCCCCTTGTGGGAGAGACTAGCTCCTTGTTCAGCAAGGTTATTTGCTTTCCCTATTGCGCCCATGGCTGGATTACATTTCCCAGACTCCCTTGCAATTAGGTGTAACCATATGACTGAGTTCTCACCAATGGCACGTGGATAAAAGGACAGATACCTTTTCTATGTAACACCATTCCTGCTATCCTCACCTTATTTCTTCCTTCTTGTGTCAGATGGAACACAGAATCCAGCAAAGGTTTCAGAAACTCTATGAAAGGATAGACCACAATTGGAAGGACACATGTATATTAAATGGTTGCTGCTGCTGCTGCTAAGTTGCTTCAGTCACATCCGACTCTGTGCGACCCCATAGACGGCAGCCCACCAGGCTCCCCCGTCCTTGGGATTCTCCAGGCAAGAACACTGGAGTGGGTTGCCATTTCCTTCTCCAGTGCATGAAAGTGAAAAGTGAAAGTGAAGTCACTCAGTCATGTCCAACTCTTAGCAACCCCATGGATTAAATGGTTAGGTGAAATAAAAACATCTATTCTGTGGTACTTGTGGCTTATAGCACAAGGTAACCCAGCTATGTGCTCCTATACTAGGGCAGTTATATATATTCTATGCAGGGAATTTTTTGGTGGTCCAATGGTTAAGAATCTGCCCTTCAATGCAGAGGACATGGAGGGAGGGAAAATGCTACAAGGGAACTACGATCCCACATGCTGCGGGGCATCTAAGCCCTTGCACCACAACTACCGTCAGTGAAACACCCTGCATGATGCAACTAAGACCCAGTGCAGCCAAATAATACATTAACTTAACAAACATTACATGCAAAAATCAACTGAAAATTCTTATCACAGCGTTCAGAAACAATGCATATTAAACCCCTGCTAACTATAATTTTTTTATCACCTTTCTGATATTTATCAGTTGACACATCTGTATATTTTTTTCACTTTAGTCAATGTCAAATTGCAGACACCATAAGTGACCAACACACATATTTAAAAAAAAAAAACAGACTCTTAAAGTCATTCTTAATATTACTGACGAACAAATCCAAATACTGTCCAAGAAGAAACAAGTACGGCTTTTTCCTTCTTTCAGTAAAAATTCAATGCTTAAAAATGTTATTTCACGGTAAAGGAGAACTCACATTCATTATTTAGAGCACACTGGCACGAACATATATTGATTTCTAGGTTTTATAATGAAATTTGCTTGATGCGGTTTTCTTCACAAATGAAATGAACATTGACCTGCCTGATTGCATATTGACAATAAAATCATTCTTAGATACAGAAGCCTTTGTAGATACTGTCAAGGAAAGTTAGACATGATGAACAGGCTCTTTTATAGGTTGACAATATTAGCGTTGATCCTAACTTTGATCTTTCCGTATGGTTTAGAAAGAGCAGGCAGAAAGCGATTACTTCTCTTCTTCCTCACTTTACTTCAAAATAATCCTGTTTCAAGAACTTACTTGAGAAGAAGGAGAGAGGGCCCATGGAAGGAAAAAGCACATTGTAAGAGTTTACTTCTGCCAAACAAATACAGGTGAAACATTCTCACCTGTCAGTAAACATAAGTGCCTACAAAAAAAAAAAAAAAAAGACCAGAAGAGCTAAAATACTTGGGCAAAGTATTGAAATGTATTCAACCATTTTGCATTGCCTCAAAATGAGAATTTCATCTCTCACAATTGCTGATTAAGTGTTTCTGTGGTTATCTGCATAGGATACACCATCTTATCCACTCAGTACAGAAGTTTATTTAAAAATCTTACACAACTACAAAGGGAGAAACAGCCAGTTTTCTGAGAACTGTATACATGTCACTTGCTGAGATAAATATTACTTCTGTTGGATTCTGTGTTTCTAGTATTATTGTTTGACCTTCAGAGGGAAAGAACTGTTAAAACTGCACAAGCACACTTTTCATTTATTCAGTTCAGTCACTCAGTTGTGTCCAACTCATTGCAACTCCATGAAACACAGCATGCCAGACCTCCCTGTCCATCATCAACTCCCGGAGTTTACTCAAAGTCATGTCCATTAGCATGCCATCTAACCATCTCATCCTCTGTTGTCCCCTTCTCGACTCCTGCCCCCAATCTTTCCCAACATCAGGGTCTTTTCAAATGAGTCAGCTCGTTGCATCAGGTATCCAAAGTACTGGTTTCAGCTTCAACATCAGTCCTTCCAGTGAACACCCAGGACTGATCCTTTAGGATGGACTGGTTGGATCTCCTTGCAGTCCAAGGGACTCTCAAGAGTCTTCTCCAACACCACAGTTTAAAAGCATCAATTCTTCGGTGCTCAGTTTTCTCTACAGTCCAATTCTCACATCCATACATGACCACTGGGAAAAACCAGAGCCTTGAAGATGGACATTTTTTGGCAAAATAATGTATTTTTTAATATGCTGTCTAGGTTGGTCATAACTTTCCTTCCAAGGAGTAAGTGTCTTTTAATTTCATGGCTGCAGTCACCATCTGCTGTGATTTTGGAGCCCCAAAATATAAAGTCAGCCAGTTTCCACTGTTTCCTCATCTATTTGCCTGATATGCATTAGGGTCTTTAAAAAATAAAAAAGATATGATTCCTGCTCTTTGAAAACTTGTAATTAAGTAAGAACTTGACTAAGTTGTATCTGAGACCCAAATTGGCTTCAGGAATATACAAGTTACTACAGATCAAGTCTCAAATACCTGGTGGAAGTTTCAGTTGGAGAAAAATAAGAGTAAAATTAAGTTGGTGCATCCCACTTAAATCAGTGATCGTATTTTTAATTTTCAGAGTATTTCATAATCAGAAGAAAAGTTAACTAGTGGTAATTAGTAATTTAAAATTTTTTATTATTTAAATATTACTAAATAATACATTGGCTATGACAGAAAATCATTCAAATAATAAAAAGTATAGTAATAAGGCTAAAAAGTTTTTTGAAAGTCAACACTTCATAGGAAAAGACAATTCTAAAATCATGTTAAAGATAATTCATTTTTACATGTATTTTCCTCATCATTTTTAATAATAATAACTCATGATTTGAAAAAAGTGACTATTGTAAGGAAATCCTAACTATATCCCACTCTACATCCATCAGCTACAAATAAACACTTAAACAGAATAATATCTTTAGTGAGTTTCAAAGTAAACATATATCATATAATTCTAAATTGACAGTTATAAGATTTTGATGTTATTCAGACATGAAATGCCGTCCTGGACTTCCCTAGACGTCCAGTCGTTATGATGCAGTGCTCCCACTGTGCAGGGTGAGTGTTCAATCCCTGGCTGGAACTGGGATCCTGCATGCCACGTGACATGACCAGTCATTTTTTAAAAAAAATACAGCTCCAGAAATGTTTTCCTCACTCAGCTTTCTCAGTCATCCACTCAGCAAATTGCTATTTCAAACCCCAAGTGTTACTTCAAGAATTGACAGGGTTGCTATTTCTCTGGCCACATCAAATTTATCCAAAGTGGTATCTCACCTCCTACAAGGATTCTGAAACAAGATTAGTACAAGAACATTTTTCTTATGTGCCCTAGGTCTAAATGGACAAACTCTCCTATGGCCCAAGTTATAAAGGATCTGCCTACAATGCAGGAGGTATAAGTTTGACCCCTGGGTCAGGAGATCCCCTGGAGAAAGAAAGAAATTGCAACTCTTTCCAGTATCCTTGCTTGGAAAATCCCATGAATAGAGGAGCCTCGTGAACTACAGTTCATAGGGTTGCAAAGAGTCAGACACAACTTAAGACTGACTGTGTGTATCACAACAAACTGGAAAATTCTTAGAGAGATGGAAATACCAGAACACCTTCCCTGTCTTCTGAGAAACTTGTATGCAAATCAAGAAGCAACAGTTAGAACCAGACATGGAACAATGGACTGGTTCAAAATTGCAAGAGGAGTATGTCAAGGCTGTATATTGTCACACTGCTAATTTAACTTCTATGCAGAGTACATCATGCACAATGCTGAAGTACCAGAATCACAAGAATCAAGACTGCTGGGAGAAACATTAACAACCTCAGATATGCAGGTGATACCACTCTAATGGCAGAAAGTGAAGAAGAACTAAAGAGCCTCTTGACAAGGGTGAAAGAGAAGAGTGAAAAGGTTGGCTTAAAATTAAACATGAAAAAAATGAAAATCATGGTATCCAGTCCCATTACTTCATGGAAAACAGATGGGGGAAAACTAGGAAGAGTGGCAGATTTTATTTTCTTGGGCTCTAAAAATCACTGAACAAGACCCAGTTTCCCCCTCAGTCAGGCTCTCCCTCAGAAGCTTCCATAAGCCTGTTATCCTTATCAGAGGGCAGACAAAATTAAAACCACTATCACAGAAAACCAATCAAGCTGATCACATGGACCACAGCCTTGTCTAAGTCAATGAAACAATGAGCAATGTCGTGTAGAGCCACCCAAGATAGACAGGTCATGGTGGAGAGTTCTGACAAAATGTGGTCCACTGGAGAAGGGAATGGCAAATCACTTCAGTATTCTTGCCTTCTGAACCCCTTGAATAGTTTGAAAGGGCAAAAGATAGGAAACTGAAAGCTGAACTCCCCAAGTCGGTAGGTGCCCAATATGCTACTGAAGAACAGTGGAGAAATAACTCGAGAAAGAATGAAGAGTTGGAGCCAAAGCAAAAACAACACCCAGTCGTGGATGTGACTGGTGATGGAAGTAAAGTCTGATGCTGTAAAGAGCAATATCGCATAGGAACCTGGAATGTAAGGTCCATGAATCAAGGTAAATTGGAAAGGGTCAAACAGGAGATGGCAAGAGTGAACATCACCATTTTAGGAATCTAAATACAACTGGAATGGGTGAATTTAACTCAGATGACCATTATATCTACTACTGTGGGCAAGAATCCCTTAGAAGAAGTGGAATAGCCCTCATAGTCAACAAAAGAGTCTGAAATGCAGTACTTGAGCACAGTCTCAAAAATGATAGAATGATCTCTGTTTGTTTCCAAGGCAAACCACTCAATATCACAGTAATCAAAGTCCATGCCCGAACCAGTAATGCCGAAGAAGCTGAAGTTGAATGGTTCTATGAAGACCTACAAGACCTTCTAGAACTAACACCAAAAAAAGATGTCCTTTTCATCATAGGGGACTGGAATACAAAAGTAGGAAGTCAAGAGAGACCTGGAATAACAGGCAAATTTGGCCTTGGAGTACAGAAAGAAGCAAGGCAAAGGCTAACAGAGTTTTGCCAAGAGAATGCACCAGTTATTGCAAACACCCTCTTTCAACAACATAAGAGAAGACTCTACACATGGACATCCCCAGATGGTCAATACTGAAATCAGATTGATTATATTATTTGCAGCTGAAGATGGAGAAACTCTATACAGTCAGTAAAAACAAGACTGGGAGCTGACTGTGTCTCAGATTATGAACTCTTTATTGCAAAATTCAGACTTAAATTGAAGAAAGTAGGGAAAACCACTAGACTATTGATGTATGACCTAAATAAAATCCCTTACAATTATACAGTGGAAGTGACAAACAGACTCAAGGGATTAGATCTGATAGACAGAGTGCCTGAAGAACTATGAATGGAGGTTTGTAACACTGTACAGGAGGTGATGATCAAGACCATCTACAAGAAAAAGAAATGCAAAAAAAGCAAAATGGTTGTCTGAGGAGGCCTCACAAATAGCTGTGAAAAGAAGAGAAGCCAAAGGCAAAGGAGAAAAGGAAAGATATATCCATTTGAGTGCAGAATTCCAAAAAATAGCAAGGAAAGATAAGAAAGCCTTCCTCAATAATCAATGCAAAGAAATAAAAGAAAATAGAATGGGAAAGACTAGAGATCTCTTCAAGAAAACTAGAGATACCAAGGGAACATTTCATGCAAAGATGGGCACAATAAAGGACAGAAATGGTATGGACCTAACAGAAGCAGAAGATATTAAGAAGAGGTAGCAAGAATACACAGAAGAACTATACAAAAAAGATCTTCATGACCCAGATAACCACAATGGTGTGATCACTCACCTAGAACCAGACATCCTGGAATGTGAAGTCAAGTGGGCCTTAGGAAGCATCACTACATACAAAGCTAGTGATGGTTATGGAAATCCAGTTGAGCTATTTCAAATTCTAAAAGATGATGCTGTGAAAGTGTTGCACTCAATATGTCAGCAAATTTAGAAAACTCAGCAGTGGCCACAGGACTGGAAAAGGTCAGTTTTCATTCCAATTTCAAAGAAGGGCAATGCCAAAGAATGTAGAAATTACCAAACAATTGAACTCATCTCACACGCTAGCCAAGTAACGCTCAAAATTCTCCAAGCCGGGCTTCAGCAATACATGAACTGTGAATATCCAGAGGTTCAAGCTGGATTTAGAAAAAGCAGAAAGCCCTAAAGACTCCACCAGAAAATTACTAGAACTAATCAATGATTATAGTAAAGTTGCAGGATATAAAATCAACACACAGAAATCCCTTGCATTCCTATACACTAATAATGAGAAAACAGAGAAATTAAGGAAACAATTCCATTCACCATTACAACGGAAAGAATAAAATACTTAGGTATATATCTACCTAGAGAAACTAAAGACCTCTACATAGAAAACTATAAAACACTGGTGAAAGAAATCAAAGAGGACACTAATAAATGGAGAAATATACCATGTTTATGGATTGGAAGAATCAATATAGTGAAAATGAGTATACTACCCAAAGCAATTTATAGATTCAATGCAATCCCTATCAAGCTACCAATGGTATTCTTCACAGAGCTAGAACAAACAATTTCACAATTTGTATGGAAATACAAAAAACCTTGAATAGCCAAAGCTACCTTGAGAAAGAAGAATGGAACTGGAGGAATCAACCTGCCTGACTTCAGGCTCTACTACAAAGCCACAGTCATCAAGACAGTATGGGACTGGCACAAAGACAGAAATATTGATCAATGGAACAAAACAGAAAGCCCAGAGATAAATCTATGCACATATGGACACCTTATCTTTGACAAAGGAGACAAGGATATACAATGGATTAAAGACAATCTCTTTAACAAGTGGTGCTGGGAAAACTGGTCAACCACTTGTAAAAGAATGAAGCTAGAACACTTTCTAACACCATACACAAAAATGAACTCAAAATGGATTAAAGATCTAAACGTAAGACCAGAAACTATAAAACTCCTAGAGGAGAACATAGGCAAAATACTCTCTGACATACATCACAGCAGGATCCTCTATGACCCACCTCCAAGAATATTGGAAATAAAAGCAAAAATAAACAAATGGGACCTAATTAAACTTAAAAGCTTCTGCACAACAAAGGAAACTCTAAGCAAGGTGAAAAGACAGCCTTCAGAATGGGAGAAAATAATAGCAAATGAAGCAACTGACAAACAACTAATCTCAAAAATATACAAGCAACTCCTACAGCTCAACTCCAGAAAAATAAATGACCCAATCAAAAAATGGGCCAAAGAACTAAATAGACATTTCTCCAAAGAAGACATACAGATGGCTAACTAACACATGAAAAGATGCTCAACATCACTCATTATCAGAGAAATGCAAATCAAAACCACTATGAGGTACCATTTCATGCCAGTCAGAATGGCTGCAATCCAAAAGTCGACAAGCAATAAATGCTGGAGAGGGTGTGGAGAAAAGGGAACCCTCTTACACTGTTGGTGGGAATGCAAACTAGTACAGCCACTATGGAGAACAGTGTGGAGATTCCTTAAAAAACTGGAAATAGCACTGCCTTATGATCCAGCAATCCCACTGGGCATTAATGCTGGGCATACACACTGAGGAAACCAGAAGGGAAAGAGACACATGTACCCCAGTGTTCATCGCAGCACTGTTTATAATAGCCAGGACATGGAAGCAACCTAGATGTCCATCAGCAGATGAATGGATAAGAAAGCTGTGGTACATATACACAATGGAGTATTACTCAGCCATTAAAAAGAATACATTTGAATCAGTTCTAATGAGGTGGATGAAACTGGAGCCTATTATACAGAGTGAAGTAAGCCAGAAAGAAAAGCACCAATACAGTATACTAATGCATATATATGGAATTTAGAAAGATGGTAACAATAATCCTGTATACAAGACAGCAAAAGAGACACAGATGTATAGAACTGTCTTTTGGACTCTGTGGGAGAGGGAGAGGGTGGGATGATTTGGGGAATGGCATTGAAACATGTATAATATCATATATGAAACAAGTTGCCAGTCCAGGTTTGATGCACGATACTGGATCGTGCTGGGATGACCCAGAGGGATGGTATGGGGAGGGAGGAGGGAGTAGGGTTCAAGATGGGGAACACATGTATACCTGTGGCAGATTCATTTTGATATATGGCAAAACCAATACTATATTGTAAAGTTAGAAATAAAATAAAATTTAATTTAATTTAAAATAAAATAAAATGAGATACCACGTTTGCCATCTTAAAAAGAAAAAAAAAAAAAGCAGAGGAACCAGAGATCAAATAGCCAACATCCATTTTATTATTGAAAAGGCAACAGAGTTTCAGAAAAACATCTGTTTCTGTTTTATTGACTATGCCAAAGCCTTTGACTGGATGGATCACAAAAAACTGAGGAAAATTCTTTAATAGATGGGATTACCAGACCACCTTACCTTCCTCCTGCCTTCTGAGAAATCTGTATGCAGGTCAAGAAGCAACAGTTAGAACTGGACATGGAACAACAGACTGGTTCCAAATCGGGAAAGGAGTATGTGAAGGCTGTATATTGTCATCCTGCTTATTTAACTTATATGCAGAGTACATCATGAGAAATGCTGGGCTGGAAGAAGAACAAGCTGGAATCAACATTGCAGGGAGAAATATCAATAACCTCAGATATGCAGATGACACCACCCTTATGCCAGAAAGTGAAGAACTAAAAAGCCTCTTGATGAAAGTGAAAGAGGAGAGTGAAAAAGTTGGCTTAAAACTCAACATTCAGAAAACTAAGATCATAGCATCTGGTCCCATCACTTCATGGCAAATAGATGGGGAAACAATGGAAACAGTGACAGACTTTATTTTCTTGGGATCCAAAGCTGCTGCAGATGGTGATTGCAGCCATGTAATTAAAAGATGCTTGCTCCTTGGAAGAAAAGTTGTGACCAACCTAGACAGCATATTAAAAAGCAGAAACATTACTCAGCCAACAAACATCCATCTAGTCAAACCTATGGTTTTTCCAGTAGTCATGAATGGATGTGAGAGTTGGACTATGAAGAAAGTGAGCGCAGAAGAATTGATGCTTTTGAACTGTGGTGTTGGAGAAGACTCTTGAGAGTCCCATGGACTGCAAGATCAAACCAGTTCATCCTAAAGGAAATCATTCCTGAATGTTCATTGGAAGGACTGATGCTGAGGCTGAAACTCCCATACTTTGGCCACCTGATGCAAAGAATTGACTCATTGGAAAAAACCCTGCACTGGTAAAGACTGAAGGCAGGAGGAGAAGAGGATTACAGAGGATGAGATGGTTGGATGGCATCACCAACTCAATGGACATTAGTTTGAGTAATCTCCGGGAGTTGTTGATGGACAGGGAAGCCTGGCGTGCTGTAGTTGATGGGGTCGTGAAGAGTTGAACATGACTGAATGACTGAACTGAACTGAAAATCACTGGATGATGACTACAGTCATGAAATTACAAGACACTCACTCCTTAGAAGACAAGCTATGACAAACCTAGACAGCATATTAAAAAGCATAGACATCACTTTGCCTATAAAAGCCCACAGGGTCAAAGTTATGGTCTTTCTAGTAGTTATGTACCAATGTGAGAGCTGGACCATAAAGAAGGCTGAGTGCCAAACTGTGGTGCTATAAAAGACTCTTGATATACCCTTGACAGCAGAGAGATCAAACCAGTCAATCCTGAAGAAAATCAATCCTTGAATAGTCATTGGAAGGACCGAAGCTGAAACTGAAGGTCCAATCAATATTCTGGCCACCTGATGGGAAAAGCAAACTCACTGGAAAACACCCTGATGCTGGGAAAGACTGAGGGCAGGAGGAGAAGGGGGCCACAGTGGATGAGACTGTTGGATTGCATCACCAACTCAATGGACATGACTTTGAGCAAACCCTGGGAAATAGTGAAGGACAGGGAAGCCTGGCATGCTGCAGTCCATGGGGTCACAAAGAGTCAGACATGACTTAGTCACTGAACAGGAACTAGTCTAACTAGAGAGAAAAGGTTTAAAAAATAATTGTTCTTTCTTAATATAACATTATTTGTTTAAAAACCAGGTTTATAAACATGTATATAGTTTTAAAAGGCACCCAGAAACTTTACTTCACTTACCCAATAAACCAGCAAGCAGAAAAGCAGAAAAGTGCAAAACTTCAGGAAGAATCTGTGAACAAATTCTATAATTGCCAAAGAAATAGTTTTATTTCCTATTTTTAGGATCAAAAGAAAGAGTCATATATTATTTCTGTGCAGTTGTATTAAATATAATTTTATTTAATGTGTATAGTAACATCAAAGGCATTAATCCATTGTTAAGATTGTAAGGCACTGTAACTTTGTGAATAATTAAAAGAGATGTATGCATTTTTTGCTGAGTAATGAATACATCAAGAAATATGAATTTTACTGAACCTATCCATTCAGTTCTGTACATCAACGATCTTAAAAGTTAACCACTTGTCTGCATTTCTAAGTATTCACAAGTACTCTTCATGGATTAAAACAATGAATGAATACAAAATACAAATTATGAAATTTAATTTTCTTTGAAATTTAATAATTTAGAAATTACAATTCTTACATTTATAAGGCTGAACCTTTTAATATATAGATTTAAAATTTATAGATACCATTCATATGCATAAGTTTATGATGACTTTGCAAGAGAAAAAAAACTTGAAGAAAGCATATTTTGTATATTAACTACATATCCTGGTCCACATTCTGATTCTGTCCTTATGGTAAAACAATTCTAGGCTTGTAATTTAAACCTATATGTTAGTGTTCTTATCTGTGTAAAGGGGTTGTGCCCAGTATTTTGTTTAGTGACTAGGAAAAGGACTATAATTGATCTGAGCTGGACAACTGTAGAGCGTTAACTGGGTTACATTTCCTTTGAGTAAAGCTTTCAAAGGGCTTGGAAGGTTAGGGAACCTATAATGTTCTGACTTTTTCTCTTTTCTTTCTCTCAATATGACTGTCTGGGATAATGAGCTGACTCAACACAGTCCCCCTACCTCCATGCATGGTAGATAGTACATGCACCTACACAAGAACAGATCTGATCATGGACTTCCCTGGTGGTCCACAGTGCAGGGGGTGTGCGTTCAACCCCTGGCTGGGGAAGTAAGAGCCCTCATACACAATTTCTTTATGCATTCATGTCTTGGCTATTGTAGAAAAATGTTGCAATGAACATGGAAATATAGATATCTATTCAAGATCCTGTTTTCATTACCCTTGGATATATACCCAGAAGTGGAATTGCTGGTTCACATGATAGCTGTATTTTTGTCTTTTCTTTTTTGAAGAACTTCCATGTTATTTTCCAAAGAAACTGAACCACTTTACATTGCCATCGACAGTGTATCAGGGTTCCTTTTTCTCTACATCCTCACTAATATTTGTTATGTCTTGTCTTTTTGATAATAGCCATTCTAAGATATGCCAGGGAACATCTCATTGTATCTTCAATTTGCATTTCCCTGATGACCAGTGATATTCAGCACATTTTTATGTGTTCATTGGTCCTTCATATGCCTTCCTCTAAAAAAAGTCTATTTAGTTCCCCTGACCATTTTTAACTGAGTTGTCTTTTTTCTATTGAGTTTAATGTCTTTATATACTTTTGACTCTTACTGAATATATGACTTGCAAATATTCTCTCCTATTCAATGCCTTGGCTTTTGGTGTAAAGTCCGAAAAATCATTGGCAAGACCAATCTCAAGGAACTTACTGCTTATGTTTTCTTTCATGAGTTTTATGATCAAGTCTAATTAATTTTGAGTTGACTGTTTTGTGCATGATAGGGGGTCCAGTTTTCATTCTTCTACATGTGGTTGTCTTACAGCATTTAATAGAGAGATTATGCCTTCTCCACTGTATATTCTTGGCTCTTTTGTTGTATTAATAAACTAACTGCCCATATATCCATGAGTTCATTTCTGGGCTTCCTAGTTTGGTCCACTGATTTATGTATCTATTTTTATGCCAATACCATACTGTTTGTTTTGATTACTATAGGCTTAAAATATAGCTTGAAATAGGGAAGTGCGATACCTCTTGCTTTGGAGAAGGCAATGGCAACCCACTCCCGTACTCTTGCCTGGAAAATCCCATGGATGGAGGAGCCTGGTAGGCTGCAGTCCATGGGGTCGCTAAGAGTCAGACACCACTGAGTGACTTCACTTTCACTTTTCACTTTCATGCATTGGAGGAGGAAATGACAACCCACTCCAGTGTTCTTGCCTGGAGAACCCCAGGGACGGCAGGGCCTGGTGGGCTGCCATCTATGGGGTCGCACAGAGTCGGACACGACTGAAGCGACTTAGCAGCAGCAGCAGCATACCTCTTGCTTTGTTCTTCTTAAGATTGCTTTCAGTTCAGTTCAATCACTCACTTGTGTCTGACTCTTTGCGACCCCATGAATCCCAGTATGCCAGGTCTCCCTGTCCATCACCAACTCCCAGAGTTCACTCAAACTCACATCCATCGAGTTGGTAATGCCATCCAGACATCTTATCCTCTGTCGTCTCCTTCTCTTCCTGCCCCCAATCTCTCCCAGCGTCAGAGTCTTTTCCAATGAGTCAACTCTTCGCATGAGGTGGCCAAAGTACTGGAGTTTCAGCTTCAGCATCATTCCTTCCAAAGAAATCCCAGGGCTGATCTCCTTCAGAGTGGCCTGGTTGGATCTCCTTGCAGTCCAAGGGACTCTCAAGAGTCTTCTCCAACACCACAGTTCAAAAGCATCAATTCTTCGGTGCTCAGCTTTCTTCACAGTCCAACTCTCACATCCATACATGACCACTGGAAAAACCATAGCCTTGACTAGATGGACCTTTGTTGGCAAAGTAATGTCTCTGCTTCTTAATATGCTATCTAGGTTGGTCATAACTTTCCTTCCAAGGAGTAAGTGTCTTGTAATTTCATGGCTGCAGTCACCATCTGCAGTGATTTTGGAGCCCCCCAAAATAAAGTCTGACACTGTTTCCCCATCTATTTTCCATGAAGTGATGAGACCAGATGCCATGATCTTAGTTTTCTGAATGTTGAGCTTTAAGCCAACTTTTTCACTCTCCTCTTAGTGGCATTTGTCATTTTGCCATTCCATTAATATTTTAGGATTTTTTCCTATTTCTGTGAAAAGAATGTTATTGGAATTTTGGTAGGGATTCCATATACTCTGTAGATCACTTTGCGTAGTATGGATATTTTAACAATGTATTAATTATTCCAACTCATGAACACAGGATATCTTTCTATTTATGTGTCTTCTTTAATTTCTTTAATCAATATCCTCGAGTTCTCAGTGCACAGATCTTTCATCTCCTGGGTAAATTTATTCCTAAATATTTTACTCTTTTTAATTGAGTTGTAAATGGGATTTTAAAAAGTAAATTCTTTCTGATAGTTTGTTATTAGTGTCTAGAAATGCAACTTATTTTTGTATATTGATTTATTTTATTTTTTGGCTGCATCACACAGCTTGAGGGATCTTAGTTTCTTGATCAGGGATTGAGCCTTGACTCCGTACAGTGGAAGCACAGAGTCCTAACCACTAGACCACCAGGGAATTCCCTGGATATTGACTGCATATCTTGCAAATTTATTGAAATTGTTTATTAGTTCTAACACTTTCTTGGTGGAGTCTTAGAAATTTCTATATATAATATCATGTCTTCTGCAAATAGAAACAGTTTTTCTTCTTCATTTTTGATTTGTATGTCTTTTATTTCTTTTTCTTGCCTAACTGCTCTAGCTAGAGCTTCTAGTACTATATTGAAAAGAATAGTGACAGTGGGTTTCTGTCTCAAACAGAAACAGTGGTTTCTTTCTTAAAAGAAAGCATTTAGCTTTTAACCACTGAGTATGATGTTAGCTGTGGGCTTTTCATGTACGGTCTTTATTGTGTTATATATATTTCCTGTATACCCAGTTCATTTAATGTATCAGTGTGTGCATGTATTTTTTATGTTGAATTGTGATTGTTACCCCAAAAGGTATGGTCATCCCAAGATTGAATAAGCAACTATAAATTAGAAAAACAAACAGTTTTGCAGGTCAGAGGATTACATTTGAAGTCCAAGTGCCATCATTAGCCGACTACGTGACCTTAAGCAATTTATTTAGTTTCTTTGAATCTTACATTTTTATTCCCTGAAAATTGAAGGAAATGAATTTTCAATGACGAGTAAACACCAGGAGAATGGTGTAAAAGAATGTTATCTCCTTAGATTTTGGAAAAACCTGACCTCAGTGGGTTCTAACACCCCCGTCAGGTTTCAAATTCATTTGGGTAGGGTTCTTACCCTCCATTAGGTCCCAAATCCACTTAACAAATTGACCCTTTCTTCTTTAACATCCCTGAATATAAGTTGAAACTAAAGGTAAATGACTTGCCCGAGGTCACAGAGATAAAAAGTAATAATGATGAAATTAGAACATATACTTCTAACTCCCATTTCCAAAATTTTTCCAAGAAAAGTATGTGCAAGAACACATTAATCTGATAATCCTGCAACTTTAAATAAGAACTAGGAGCCTCAATGTCAAGCAACCTTAGAAAAATGCACTGTTTTTCTTCAACCAGAAAACATCTTGGGACTGATATATATTCTTCAAAACAAAGAACTGCTTAATAGCTACTGAAGCTAGAGGAAGAAACCAGAGGTGCTCTTCGAAGGGAAAAAAAGTCATACTTCCCTCAAAAAGCAAAAGAAAAATGCCTGTAGGATGAAGTCTCATTTTAACGAATGAGCCTAAGAGCTTAAGAGCTTTGTTCTTCTAGTTGAAGACACTGAAAGTAGCCTCCTCTATCATATTTAAACCACTTTAATATAATTTATATATAGCAGAGTGTATAATAACTTGAGAGGATTGAAACAGGAAGATACTAAGGATTTGTCAAATGAAGAAAATCATGTAATTTTTCAGTATCAGTAAACTATCATGAATGTTTCTCTCTACCTGATATTCTCTCATACAATATTTGGATGCAGATATAAAAGTCTAGAGCTTTTAAGCGATAAAGACTAAAAATGGGGAGGGGGGGATGTTCTTTTCTTGCCAGCAGTATATGTCAGCTGAAGGATTCTCAAGCTTTACATTCTGAGATCACTTCCTAACACTTAAATCTTGGGTATTTCTAAGCTATCTGCTTGACCTGGCCATCATTCTGAGTAAGCAGGCCTTCTGAAAAGAAATGAATCTCTTGACAACTGGTTATTTTTAGCAATGCTCTGACAAAAGTTTAAGTAGTCAATGGGTAGAGGAAGAAAGAACCTGGAGGTAATTAGCAACTTTGCTAATTAATTCTCTATATTTGAAGTTTTGCATTTTTAATTCTCCTCTTGTTTATTTGAATTGTTGATTAAGTGATGCTCTGCCAGCTAATGTATGCATTCACCTAGCCATTGATTACTTCAAATGACTGCCCTGAATATTTATGGCTAGTTAAATATTTTAAGCTTTTACCAACATTATCTTATACCCAATTAAGAACTCATTGAGGCAGGTTTTTTTTTAACCTTTCTTTCATTGTAGGAAGTGTTCTTAATCACAAGAATAGCTGCTTGTTTCCCTCATTTTGAGGCATAATTTCTGGGAGGGAGCTGCCCTGTCCTGTGGGAGGTTACTAACAAGAGCTTGGTACACAGCAAAGCGTGGGGTGGATGCTCACTGCTGGAGAAGGAAGGCATGGAGAACATGCTGCTGCCTCTGGTCTCACTATCCAGCTTCTTTAATTCCCTTGACATTTCTCAGGGGGAAAGGTCTCACAATGCCCCCTCAAGTCTCATGTTCTCCCACCTACCATTTTCTTTTAAAGATAAAAGTATACTTTCCAACTCATTTTCAGTGAATTTTATAATCAGTCATTCTGCAAAACAATTTAAAATGGTGGCTATTGTGGAGTCAGAATAAATCTGGAAGCAGTTTTTTTTTTTTTTCCATTTCTTTCCTGCTACTCTACTGAAGGCTGCTGGGGACTACTGCACAAAGTACCATATTCAAAATGAACCATATTCATTCATTCAGAAGAGAAGAGATTGTTGTGATCACTTGACTGTAAGAATTTGTTGTTTTTGCTCCAATAGATACTGTAAAATTGTGGCACCAATAAAACTTCATATAGAATTTAAAGCCTCCATTGGACTTTACAACATATTATTTAAGTAAATCCTCACAACCACCCTATGAGGTGGGTAAATGTCTATCAGATTTCTTAACCTTGGCATGATTGACATGTGAGGACAGAGATTTCTTTGCAGAGGCAGCTGTCCTATGCATTGTAGGATGTACAGCTTGGCCCCTGGCCTCTACCAACTTGATGCTAGGAGCGTCAACTCCAGACACAGTTGTGACAATTAAAATTGTCTCCAGATAGTGCCAAATGTCTCCAGGATCTGGGGAGGAGGGAATGATAGCAAATCAACCCCAGTTAGAACCAGTGCTGCTGCTGCTGCTGCTAAGTCGCTTCAGTCGTGTCCAACTCTGTTCGACCCCATAGACGGCAGCCCACCAGGCTCCGCCGTCCCTGGGATTCTCCAGGCAAGAACACTGGAGTGGGTTTGCCATTTCCTTCTCCAATGCATGAAAGTGGAAAGTGAAAGTGAAGTTGCTCAGTTGTGTCCGACTCTCCACGACCCCATGGACTGCAGCCTACCAGCCTCCTCTGTCCATGGGATTTTCCAGGCAAGAGTACCGGAGTGGGTTGCATTGCCTTCTCCGTAAAACTAGTGACATATATATAATTTGGATTTTTATGAAGGGTCCATCACTAGAAATTCAAGTGACTTATCCATGTTTACAAAGACTTTGATTCCTCTCTTCACTTAACCTCCACAAACTATCAGTAAATATTTATTAAGATGGTACAACAGTAATTTTGGTTTTGCATTGTTGAAATTTGCCATTTTATATTGGAAAATATCGTTAAACAAACGTGATTATGTTATATATCACTTTAAGTTTTCACTTTATTGTTTTGCTAATAATTTATTACTTGCTATTTATTTTATATGTATTTTAAACTATGGAATTGATGTTAGACAAAAAGAAAATTTGAGCAATTTTCTTATTCAAGTTCAAAATGGGTGATACAGCAGCAGAGACAACTTGCTACATCAACAACCCATTTGGCCCAGGAACTGCTAATGAACATACAGTGCATTGGTGGTTCAAGAGGTTTTGCAAAGAAGATGAGAGTCCTAAAGATGAGAAGCATAGTGGCTGGCCATCAGAAGTTGACAATGACCAACTGAGAATCTTCATCTAAGCCAGTCCTCTTACAACTTCATAAGAACTTGAAGAGCTCCATGTCAACCATTCTATGGTCATTTGGCATTTGAAGCAAATTGGAAAGGTTAAAAAGCTAAATAAGTGGGTGCCTCCTGAGCTGACTGCAAATAAAAAAAAACTGTCATTATGAAGTATCATCTTCTCTTATTGTACACAACAATGAATCACTTCTTGAATGTCATGAATATGACATTCAATGAAAAGTGGATTGAACATGACAACTGCAATGACCGGCTCAGGGGTTGGATCAAAAAAAAAAAAAAGCTCCAAAGCACTTGCCAAAGCCAAACTTGCACCAAAAAAGATCATGGTCACTACTTGGTGGTCTGTTTCCAATCTGATGCACTACAGCTTTCTCAATCTTAGCAAACCCATTACATCTGAGAAGCATGTTCAGCAAATCGATGAGATGCACTGAAAACTTCAACACCTGTGCCTGCAGTCTGCATCGGTCAACAGAAAGGGCCCCATTCTTCTCCATGACAATGCCTGACCACATCTCACAATCAATGCTTCAAAAGTTGAACAAACTGGACTATCAAGTTTTGCCTCATCTTTCAGATTCACCTGACCTCTCACCAACTGACTACCACTTCTTTAAGCATCTAGACAACTTTTTGCAGGGAAAATGCTTCCACAACCAGCAGGATGCAGAATATTCTTTCCAAGAGTTCATCGAATTCCAAAGCACGTATTTTTATGCTATAGGAATAAACAAACTTATTTATCATTGGCAAACGTGTCTTTGTTGTAATGGTTTCTATTTTGATTAATGAAGATGTGTTTGAACTGAGTTATAATGATTTAAAATTCACGGTTCCAAAACCACAATTACTGTTGCACCAATCTAATAATTTGACCTCAAACATATCTTCAAATCTAGCCACCCATCTTCAACTCTATTACCACCAGCTAGACCTATGACACCATCTTTTGCTTAGGCTGTTGCAGTAATGTCCAATCTAGGAACCCAAATATTTCTCCCCATTCTCAAATCCATTCCTCACATACTGCATCAGTAATAGTTTTAAAACAAATAGACTACCAACACTATGCAGTTTGAAACCTAAGATGCTATCCCAGTGCAATAAAATCCTAAAAATTCATCTTTCTTATCTCTCTGGTATCTCACCCAGCCCACTGGTCACAATGATCTTCACTTTCTTAGAATATGACAAGTATTCTTGCTGCTGCTGCTGCTGCTGCTAAGTCGCTTCAGTCGTGTCCGACTCTGCGACCCCATGGTCTGCAGCCTACCAGGCTTCTCCGTCCATGGGATTCTCCAGGCAAGAACACTGGAGTGGGTTGCCATTTCCTTCTCCAAGTATTCTTAGAGTCTCTAAATAAACTGTTCCCTCTGTCAAGAATGCCCTTTCTCTCACCTTCTTGGTTGATTCTGTCATATCTTAATTAACCGTGAGTGTGTGTGTATTAGTAACGCAGTCATGTCAGACTCTTTGTGACCCCATGGACTGTAATCCACCAGGCTCCTTTGTCCATGGGATTTCCCAGGCAAGAATACTGGAGTGGCTAGCCCTCCCCTACTCCAAAGAATCTTCCCAACCTAAGGATTGAAACTGGGTCTCCTGCATCGCAGGCATATTTTGTCTGAGCCATAATAATGTATATATTTCCTATTTTAATTCCCTGCATACCATTCTTTTGATATTTGCCTTGATTATTTTCATGTGTTATTTATCAGCTGTCTTTTCCATAAAGTGCAAATCCCAGAACAGCAGGGATGTCCAGTCTATAGCTCGACTGTTGTATTCACACCTATATTCCTGGGGCCGGGAACAATCAACAATGCATCAATTAATGCATGTTGAATAAAAGTATTAATTAATCACTAAGAAGTCATGGAGTCAGAACAGGAATCCAGATGACTCTTTCCATTATACTATTTAAAAAGTGTCATTCCAAAGCAATCAATTCATAAAAATATTTATGACAGAAATAAGGTAGGGACATGGTGAAAAGTAGGTGAATAAAGGGGGAAACCAGCAGTGGAAAAGCTCACAGTCTACGGGAGAGTCCCTCTCTTTCTCTCTCTCTCTCTCACACACGCGCGCGTGCGCGCACACACACACACACATTTTTTTAAAAAGCACATAAGTGAAATGCCAAAGTAATGGTATGGACAAGGAACGGTGGGAAAGACGTAGAGGGTGAGTGGGATCATGCAAGTCTGAATTTAAGAGGTGAGCTTAAGCTGCATCTTGAATAAAGCATTGGTCAGTATGTATTTCAGACAACTGCAGGCTGTCAACACTTTGGCTTTTAGGATACCTGGATTAATAATGCCAAGTATTATTAATACTTGAGGGATACCACCAGTTAGAGACTCGAAGCTATTATACTGCTTATACGTTTGTTGTAGGTATTCTGACATCTCCTGACCATGGGCTGCATGACCCAGAGAGACGTTCCTTTTTCATGTAAGTGAAATGCGATTCAGCTTCCCCAGCCATGCCTTTATGTGCTCTCTCAGAACAAAAGCTGTCATCTGCGCTGAACATCACCAGTGTGGCCCTTGGCCGGGATATTGGAACAAGCACTGAATGAGATGAGAACATAAAACTGGTATCTTTTGTGATCAGCATAATTTAAGAACTTGGAATCTGTGGCAATAATGACTAAAATGATAAGAGCTGGTTTTCAAATAAAGCGTAATGGGAAGCCTGGAAAAGAAATAGCTTCTAAAATGAAACTCAAAATGAAGCAAATTAAGTCTCAAGTATATTCTATGCAAGTCCCTGATGATTGTGTGGAGTGAGGGAGGAGGAGGAGTGTTTTATTTCTCTGACTGTACTTTTTTTTTTCTTCTTGACTAACTGCATGCTGATTCAGAGGTCCAAAGTTATTTATAAATCTGGATATTTAGAAATAAAGGTTTGGGGGGATTTTAATTAGAACAAGCATTTAGTGATTGTGATAGGATATATCTGCTATATGATTTCACAACCATAAGTTAAATTATTACAGAGTTGGTAAAATCTACATGATGTAAACAGTTTGGTATTCTGCATCTAAAAAATAGCATCATATCAACTTGAAAACTGACACCAGCTTGAATTCTATGCGTTACTCTCTTTGAATATTAAAATTGAGTCATCCAAAGGCACTATTTTCTTTTGCTGTGATGTGAGAAAATATGTATATCACATTGTAATAAAACTGAGAACAACCAAGTTAACAGGAAAAGCCAAAATTTTTCCAAAGCTAAAAAGAGCATTGTTATGAAGACAAATACATCTTTCTCCTTGTATGACAGGAGTACAGATTTATGGTTTAGTAGGAATTTGTCACTAGTCAAGAACCCCATGTGGGAAACTAAAATATCTGCTGCATTATTCCCTCAAGAGAATTTACGTATTATTGAAAACCCTCTATATTAAAAAGTACGTGCCTATCAGCTTTCATCTTTTTCACAAGACTGATAATCTTTTCTCAGGATAGTGTGCATGCTCAGTCACTTCAGTTGCGTCTAACTCTTTGTGACCCCATGGACTGTAGCCTGACAGGCTCCTTTGTCCATGGAATTCTCCAGGCAAGAATATTAGAGTGGGTTGTTAGGCCCTCCTCCAGGGGATCAACCCAGGGATCGAACCCGCATCTCCTGAGTCTCCTTCACTGCAGGTGGATTCTTTACCCATGAGCCACTGGGGAAGCCCATTAAAAGAATGGAAAGTTTACGACAGAAAACCTTGAGGTCAAATCCAGATCTGACCATTGATGACATATATTAATAGGAGACAGTGACCAAATGTTGGAGTCTCAGACTCCTCATCTATAAAATGAAGAAATTAACCCGTGCCCTAAAGAATTATTTTGAGGATTACTGGGAAATGCAGCAGCAGCAGCCTGGCACATGATATTCACTCAATAAATGTTAAATGTAGACTAACTCAGATGTGTTCTTTCTTGGTTCTTCTTTCATAAAAGAAGATCAATCAATTCAAGCTAGCAAACCAAGAAGGAATGAAAAGGGAATGGCAGTACTTTGAGTTTTTAATGGGAAGTTACCCTCCACTGTACACAAGATGAATGCATGTAAATAGCATCCATGGACATCTATAAAAAGCAGGAGAAGCCGGGGAGCCAGTCAGAAGTGAGAAGAACTAGGAAAGTGATGCCAAATTGTGAAGATTCCTTATAAGTTGCTATAACTTCAAGAAAGGCTGTGCTTCAATTTGCAAGTGAAAGAGGTCCAGTGGCTCTTTCACCAGATCACAAATGGATCACTGCTCAGAGCACAGACCAGGTAGGAGTGATTCACAGAGAAAATACCACACTCAACTAAGCTAGGGGCTTCACAAGAAGGGTATCACTTGACCATATCCCACTATGCCTGGCACGCAGTATGCACTAATATTTGTTGAATGATGAGTGCCTGACACCAACAAAAGTAGTGGAAAAGAAAGCAGAGATCAAGTGCTTAAGTAGATGCTCAATAAAATATTTTTCATGGGATAAATGAAGTGAAGAACAAATGATACAATAAAGGAATGAACAAATAAAAAAGGTTCCTTTGAGTCTACCAAGCAACGAATAAAAGAACACGCACGTTCCAGAATGCCTACCAGGGAAATAATTTGAAGTCCATGACAAAAATCAGGATTCATGGTAGGTTTTGCAGGAAAGCGAGAATATCAAGTAGGCCATTTCAGAAATTACCGTGGCACCATTTTTGTTCTCTCCATCTTCAGCCCTTCAGACACACACCTCAGAATATCTTTTTCCAAGTAAAAGATAAAAGCTAAGTATCTAAAAAGTGGCACAGTGGTGTTAATTCCAGCCTGTTTTCTTGGCAGGATATAACTTACAGATGATATTGCTCTACAGAAGTCAGTGTCTTCTAAAGGTGGGTGAGACACCAACCCTACTGATCACAGGGCCTACATACAGAAGCTTATTTATTCACATGCCACCTCGAGAAACTGGAGAAAATTTATACTCAAAAAGAAATTAAACAAATACATATGAGCACTTATAAAAAGCTTAATAATATATCAGATAAAGCCACAATTCTTACAAACAGTTCACTGAGAAAGTTGACTTTTTTATTCCCTGACTATTAAAGGATATGTCTTCAAGACTGGATTATTTTTCTCCAGAAATCAGTTGGTTTAAAGAAGATCCAGATTGTTTCAAGCCAAACTAGGTGACTATCACTTTAAGTATTATCTTGAACTATTAGGAAACTACCTACCCTTGTTTTCAAAGGCAACTTTCCATGAATTGGACATCCACACGATTCTAAGAACGACACCTATCAGTGGAGAGCTTACCTGATATTATGGATTCAGAACTATTAAGCATTTAAAAGGAGTCAGTTCTTCTGTATAAGTAACTAATACTCAAAATTTTCCTACAGCATTATTTTCTTGTAGGCATTAACATTATATATTGCATCAGAATAATAATTATTTTCAAATTCTAATATATGAAAAACAACTTTAACTTTTACAAGAAAGTCAATTTCCTGACAAATAACATTTTTATTATAATGCCATCATGAATGAAAAAGATTGTGTTCAAGAAAACATAAAGAGAATCTGCTCAATATTTCTTAACATATATACCCCCTCATGGTCTCTGTTTTGTTTTCAGTGATAATCTTTATATTGTCTTATCTTAGCAATCTGTACCCATTTGTTTCACCACATGTCTTCTGATTCATTAAACAACACCCCCAATGAAACTAGCGTTCAGATCAGATCAGATCAGTCGCTCAGTTGTGTCCGACTCTTTGCGACCCCATGAATGGCAGCACGCCAGGCCTCTCTGTCCATCACCAACTCCTGGAGTTCACTGAGACTCACGTCCATCGAGTCAGTGATGCCATCCAGCCATCTCATTCTCTGTTGTCCCCTTCTCCTCCTGCCCCCAATCCCTCCCAGCATCAGAGTCTTTTCCAATGAGTCAACTCTTCACATGAGGTGGCCAAAATACTGGAGTTTCAGCTTTAGCATCACTCCTTCCAAAGAAATCCCAGGGCTGATCTCCTTCAGAATGGACTTGAGAGCACAATTCTCCTCTTTTCTGACTCATGATTTAGTGAGAAATTTAGGGTTGATTATAAGGGGACATCTATATTCTGGAAAAAAATTAAAAGGAGTAAAACCAGGTAACTACCTCTCTGACTATCCATCTCTACTTACATAGGGTAGGAAACTACCACATCTCAGTTCTCAGAAGTGAACCACAGGTTTCTTAATGTCTTTTTAAAAGACTTTTTACATATCTCTATTTTAATAGCAAGAAAAAAGACTTAAATTTAACATGAAGGTCCTTGTGTGTGGCATATTAGTTGCTAATCTATCAGATATTATCCTTTTCTTACTTAGAGGAAGAGCATGGGTTTTGTTTGAGAATTTATCTCTTTCTTCTCAAACTTGAGGATGTGAAGAATGGATAAACCCAGATTTGTCTAATCAAAAGAAGCAAAGTGGGCCATCTGGTGTATAAATAAAGTTTTATTGGAACACATTCATGCCATTCCTTTACATATATCTCTGGTTGTTTGTTCACTACATTGGCAGAATTGAGTGACTGCAGCAAAGCCTATTTTGCCTGCAAAGCCTAGAGTATTCATTATCTGGCCCTTTACAGAAAGTATGCTACCCACTGGTTAAGCTAATCCTAATCATCTCCTTCCACTCACCAGTGACTGGTTTGAATCAACACATATGACACAATCCTAACCAGTAAGGTAAATAGAAAAATCAATGAAGACTTCTGAGAGAGCTTCCTTACTAATCAAGAGAAACACACACACAGAAATAATCCCTTTTCTTCTTTTTGCTGTTGATATGTCTGTATGCGTCGGTGTTCAGTCATGCCCGACTTGTTGCAACCCCATGGACTGTAGGCTGCCAGGCTCCTCTGTCCATGGGACTTCCCAGGCAGAAATACTGGAGTGGGTTGCCGTTACCTTCTCCAGGGGATCTTCCCAACCGAGGGATCTAACCCATGTCTCTTGTGTCTCCTGCATTGGCAAGTGGGCTCTTTACCAGTTGAGTTATCACCTGGGAGATATGTCTGTACCTGCCTATCCCAGAGCTTCTTTTTAGGTAAAATAATAAAGATACTCATTTGTAGGCCTGCTGAGTTAGCACTTACTTTCACCTGCAGCCAACAGCTTCCTAATAATATTCTCAGATCATGGAATGTCAGAGCAATGACTGGTCGGGCAGAGACAGGAGAAAAGACGTGCATAGGCTAAGGAAATAGCTCCTCTGAAAGGACATTCTATTTTTATAATAAGATAGTATTGTGAGAATGATGGAAGACCCACACTGCTTTCTACAGAACCAAGAGAATTGTATACTTGATGCACTTATAGAAATTCTACTGTAAGTAATTAGAGTTACTTACCAATAATTCATTACCACAAAGAGTCATTAGGATAGCTGTGTATTTTTGAACAAAATGACAGATTATTTCTCAGGTAACTTGGGGAGGAAGACATTACTAAATTTATATTACTTTAATAATTTTCTTGGGCTCCAAATCACTGCAGATGGTGACTGCATCCATGAAATTAAAAGACACTTGCTCTTTGGAAGCAAAGTTATGACAAACCTAGACAGCATATTAAAAAGCAGAGGCATTACTTTGCCAACAAGTGTCTGTATAGTCAAAGCTATGGTTTTTCCAGTAGTTATGTATGGATGTGAGAGTCGGACCATAAAAAGGCTGAGCGTCGAAAAATTGATGCTTTTGAACTCTGGTGTTAGAGAAGACTCTTGAGAGGCCCTTGGACTGCAAGAAAGATTAAACCAGTCAATCCTAAAGGAAATCAATACTGAATATTCATTGGAAGGACTGATGCTGAAGCTGAAGCTCCAAGTACCTTGGCCACCTGATGGAAGAACTGACTCATTAGAAAAGACCCTGATGCTGGGAAAGATTAAAGGCAGGAAGAGTAGGGGTTGACAGAGGACGAGATGGTTGGATGGCCTCACCAAATCAATGGACATAAGTCTGAGCAACCTCCAGGAGATGGAGAAGGACCTGGAAGCCTGGCACGCTGCAGTCCTTAGCGTCACAAAGAGTCAGACATTACTGAGAGACAACAACAACTATCAGTGTAATAGTATGATTTAAGTCAACTGCATTTAAAATGCCATTCATTCAACAGATTTTACCATATACCCACTATGTGCTAGGCATTTGAGATACAGTAAAATACAAAGAAAAAAGACCTTTAGTCTTGAGAAGCTTTTAATACAGTGGAGGCAGTCATACAATAATCTGTAAGAGTAAATAAGCAAGGAGAACAGTATGATAGAAGGTTACAGAGCATAATAGGAGAGGTGAGACTATTAGAGAGATTCCGGGGGAAGGAAAGGATGCAGTGTTAAATAGAGGTGTTCACATGTATGTAAGGGGATGTAATTTGAGTAAAAACATAAAATAATTTGAGGGATAAAAGAGTAAGTCAGTAAGAGGATTCAGAGAGAACCAAAAACATAGGTCTGAGCATAGTATGGTCAAGGTCGTTGTGGCTGAAGCAGAATGAGAGAAAAGTAGTAGAAGATAAAATTGAGGAGCTATACCCTATAAAACCCCGTAGGTTATTGTGGGGGCTCCAGCTTACACTCAGAGTGAAACGGAGGGTGAATGCAAAACTTTCAGCTAAGGAATGCCATGATTTGATACACAATTCAAATATATCACATTTTGCTGAAACGAGACAACGGTGACTGGGCAAGTGGGGTAAACACTGAAGCAGGAGAGCTATGACAAGGCTATAGCAGGGGTCTCCAACCTCTGGGATCTAATGCCTGATGATCTGAGGTGAAGTTGATGTAATCATAATATAAATAAAGTGCAAAATAAATGCAATGCACCTGAATCATCCTGAAACCATCCCCCCACAGTAGGTAGAAAAACTGTCTTCCATGAAATCAGACCCTGCTGCCAAAAAGGTTGGGGACCACTGGTCTATAGAGACGACAGTGACTCAGCAGAAGATAATGCAAGTGAAGGTGGTAAAGGACTTTCTATTTCAGAATATGTGGTATATACATGTGTATGTGTATTTCTATGTTTGTATTTTTAAACTTTCAGTCATTTCAAAAATACTGCAAGTTGCAAGAATTTAGAGGTATTCTTTACCTCTAAACCCTTTACCCAGATTCACCTCCTGTATTAGTTTCCTAAGGTGCTGTCACAAAGCACCACAAGCCAGATGTTTAAAACAACAGGAATGTATTGTCTCACATATTTGAAGGCCAGAAGTGGGAAAATACGGTGTCAGCAGGGCCAGGCTCCTTCTGAAACCTGCAAGGGGGTGCCTGCTTGTCTCTTTCTAGCTTCTGAGGGGTTGCTGACAATCTTTGGTGTTCCTTAGTTTGCAGCTGCATAACTCCAATCTCAGTCTCTCTATTTTCATGGCCTTCTCCCTGTGTGGCTCTGTGTCTTCACCTGCCCTCCAACAAACTTTCTGCAGGCCCATAATGGGCGGAGTGTGTGGGCTGCCTGGCCCACTGACAACCCCCTCAGCCTTCTGGATCTGCTCTGGACACTTAACAAGACCTGAACAGGCTCTGCAACTTGGTCCTCACACAACATCATCTCCTATAGCTTGTCTTACTCCCATGTGTGCTGCCTTCAGCTGTACTTGGCCCAGCCCTCAGCTCTGTGGGGTAAAGATGCATCATAAGTCTTGGGTCAGGTTCTGTTCCTTTGTGGGACCGGGCATTTTTCAGCTCTTTGTTATTGAATAAACAAACCCATTTCAGCAAAAGAAAAGTGATATTAAATCAGGGGCCCATGGTACCCTACAACGACCACATCTTAAATAATTATATACACAATAACACATTTTCAAATAAAGGCATATGCCAAGTTACTAAGGATTAGAACATCAATGTGTCTTTTCTTAGGGGGCACAATTCAACTGCTAACACCTACTTATAACATTGTGTCCTATTTGCTTTCTTCATACATATTCATATTATTCTTTCTAGAATATTTGAGATAGGTGTCATGGACTTATACCTAAATATTTCAATATTTCTTTAAAAAAGGATATTTCCTACTATACACAGAGTTCAGTTACTTACTGCATTAAAATGAGTATGTATACAGAACTTTAACCTAATCTGCTGGTTTCATTTCTGTCTTGTTAATTCAGCTATTAATATGCTTTATAATATTGCATTTCTTATATTTTAAGATCCAGGCTATATCAATTTAGTCATCACATATCTCTTATATCTTTTTATCTGTTAAAGTTCTCCAGCTTTTCTTTTTCTTTTATGATATTGATATTTTTGAAAAATAAATTTGATGGGCCATTTTTATAGTCCTTTATATCACCTTCATATTATCTTTCTAGAGTTTATAATCCTTCAGATTTAGAAGGCAAGGGGAGTCCTGAGGTTTTAGAGCCAATCAGGGCCAGACCACTCTATAATTGACAATACCAGAGATGCTAGGATATATGGAGGACATTCTCCACACAGAAAGAAATGCTGCAGTAAAGGAAGAATAGAGTAAGTATTTGGGGAACAGCAACTATGGAAAAACTTCTGTTTCAGGAGAATATGGGCAGAGGAAGCAAGTCAGCTCCAGTAAAGATGCATCCTATGAATGGGAAAGGTTTAGGTGTCCTCCCAAAGCTGGCGCCACAGAAATGGAGGGTAGTCAAAGCAAGTATATTATACGGTGCTTGATTTAAGCAGTCTGTAATCCCCTGGGAAAGGAAATGGCAACCAACTCCAGGATTTTTGCCTGGGAAATCCCAAGGATAGAAAAGCCTGGCGGTCTACAGTGCATGGTGTCCCAAAGAGTCAGACACGACTTTGCATCTGTATGCATGCATGCTCATTCACTTCATTCATGTCCAACTCTTTGCGATCCTATGGACTGTAGCCCACCAGGCTCCTCAGATCATGGGATTCAGCTCCTCAGATCATGGGATTCTCCAGGCAAGAATACTGGATTCAGTTGTCATGCCCTCCTCCTGGGGATATTCCCAACCCAGGTATTGAACCCACGTCTCCTGTGTCTTCTGCATTGTAGGCAGGTTCTTTACCACTGAGCCACCAGGGAAGCCCTGATTTAGACACTAACAACAACAAATCTTAACAGTAAAGCTATAAGTATTTGAAATCTGTAATATGCCTGGATCACATGGAAAACATACATACAAACATATACCTGTTTTCTCTCATTATGTATTTTTTTTTAATACTGGGGAGACAGTGTAGAGGGGGATATTTGGGAGGAATCAGGGCAAATGACTCTGAGGAGAAAAATGGCAAACAATGACTTAGAGAAGGTTTTACATGCTCTGCTATGAGGTAAACTCACACATTTCTCCAGCTCTTTTTCTCTTATAGCATCTTTAATACAGAGGCTATGATGCTTACTGATTTGTCGTGTTTGTATGGAAATATAACATTTTGGGTAAACTCAAAGTGGGGGAAGTAAGAGCTGAGGTCTGTATCTGAGTTAATACAAGAAAAAAGAAAAAACTAAATCTGGAAGCCTAAGATGAGAATAAAGGAATTGAAATGCTGAGAATTAGCAAACATTTCTGGGAAAGTGCTAAATTCTCAAAGCTACTAAATTGTTAAAGCCACAAATACCAAAGAGTAAAGATCAAGCCCTAAGGTAATAGGAGTCTGGATCTCCTAAATTTCAGATCCTGAAAAAGATCTAGATGCTAATTTAGACCCAACTAAAGAAAATAAGGATTGAGAGTTGGACTGTGAAGAAAGCTGAGCACTGAAGAATTGATGCTTTGGAACTGTGGTGTTGGAAAAGACTCTTGAGAGTCCCTTGGACTGCAAGGAGATCCAACCAGTCCATTCTAAAGATCAGTCCTGAGTGTTCAGTGGAAGGACTGATGCTGAAGCTGAAACTCCAATACTTTGGCCACCTGATGCGAAGAGATGACTCATTGGAAAAGACCCGAATGCTGGGAAAGATTGAGGGCAGGAAGAGAAGGGGACGACAGAGGATGAGATGGCTGGATGGCATCACCGACTCGATGGACATGAGTTTGGGTGAACTCCGGGAGTTGGTGATGGACAGAGAGGCCTGGCATGCTGCAATTCATGGGGTCGCAAAGAGTTGGACATGACTGAGTGACTGAACTGAACTTAACTGAGCAGCCACAAACTAGTGGACAATCCTAAAGGGAATACAAGGTTGGTGACCTCGCACATGGAGGGAAAGAGACACCCTATGAAGAATAAAGGGGCAGCAGAGGCCCGGCTGAGTCAGATATCCCAATTCCTGCCCTACAGGGCATAGGTTTCTCAAAAAATGAGATTCAGAGAAAGTATGAGACATTTGTCTCCATGTTTCTGATGCTGGGAGGGATTGGGGGCAGGAGGAGAAGGGGACGACAGAGGATGAGATGGCTGGATGGCATCGCTGACTCGATGGACGTGAGTCTGAGTGAACTCCGGGAGTTGGTGATGGACAGGGAGGCCTGGCGTGCTGCTATTCATGGGGTCGCAAAGAGTCAGACACAACTGAGCAACTGAACTGACTGAACTGAACTGAACTGATTCATCCGAGAGGACAAAGGAAGTCAGTAATGTGCCCTGTAGGTGCCAATTCAGTTCCAGCCTCTGAGCAGAGCCCAGGCCCTGCTCAAATCACAGGTGTTGTTTGGCTAGCGTGGTCTCTGAAGACTAAAGACATAGATCAGTCATGGGCCTGGTTCCGGAGAGGAGACTGGGTCTGAGGCATAAATTTCAAGGAAGAGAGCATGGCCAACACATGGATGAACTCCAGGCTCAGGCAGAGCCCAGGGCTGAATAACTCTGTGAATGCAGACCCTCCTTCTTCCTTAAGCAAAGCAAAGTGATAAGTGTCACATCTACAGGCTTCACATAGATTCTAAGAATCGCAATTTTTTTTTTTTCTTTAGGAAGAACAGTTGGTTCAGAAACAAACAGTTCAGAACAGTCAGTCAAGACATGACGGATTGATGTCCTAGAAACACCGAGGTCAACTGTGTCTGAGGCACCCTCTTTCTATGTTCCCAAGGAGTCTGTGTCCCCATCCTGGACCTTACCAGCAAGTGTCCAGGATTCAAGATATTGCACTCACTCCTGCTCTGGGCTCTGTCTTTAAGCCAAGCATTTTCAGTGTGCCTGAAAATCCTCCTCTGTTCCATCTTAGAAGGGAAATAACTGTCAATGAAAATTTTTAGTCCCTGTGGACAAAATGTATTTCACTAGCTTGTTTTCTGAAAGAGACAGTCTTTATTTCTCCTATCCCAAAATATTTTTTGGTCCAATTACATTTGTTTCTTCTAATGAGAGAGTTGTGTCTTCTATCTCTGCTGCACATGCAATTGAAGTTTATACTCTCAGTAGTTTGGGCTGATTAAGTAAGCATCATTCTCAAATATGACATTCTACTCAAGCCTTTGATTGCATGGCCATTATGTCCCATTATATGCAGTCCAGTTATGAAAGAGCTGTTCTCCTTTCAAGTGGGCACAAAAGTCTTAATTGATTTGAGTTCCAAGTTGACAAACAGATAAAGACTAACAAACCAGATTCTCTATTGCCTGTTATCCAACAGAGAACAGATCTCTATAAACCATCAATCTACTTGCAGAGCTCACCAAATGGTGAGACCATAACACCAAACAGCCAATCTTTCTTGAAGCTAATGAGAAATAACTTATCTGGCTAAAAAGACACCCTTCTGCCCACGTTAAAAAAAATTGCAAAAAAAATAAAAACCCATAAAGTTAGCAGAGAAAAAAATTAAGATGAAAAAAAAAAACAAACTCAGAAAAATCTATTGTCTCTCCTGAAGTCAAGAAAAGGCATAAGTTCACTTAATTTTCCCATGAAGTACTTATATTTCTCTTGTGACAAAATTTACCTGTGTCTGCTGAACCTATTGGATATATCAGTGGAAGATCTCCAGAATTTGTAAAATATAATCAATTTTTTAAAAAGTTAAAATAATTGTCACAAAGATAAAATTGACAGGTGTAAAAGAGTTTATTTTACTTATAATGAGGGAGCTAGTCATGCTTCCTGTTTCCTGTTTGACCCTTGAATAACATGGGTTTAAACCTGCACACTCCACTGCAATAAATACAATACCTGCATTTTCATTTTGTAGATCTTTAACTAAATGTGGGGACATGATTGTGTTTAATTAGAGATCACAATATGTGGATTTGAAAGAACTAGAGTTTGAGTCCTGAGTCTATGAAAACTGTTTCAGCTTCCTGCTCTTGGGTGAGTCATTTATCAATTCCTTTGTTTTTGAGGAAGACATAACACCCAGATTTTCAACTATGTGGGGATTCTAACCCACATTGTTTGAAGCTTAACTATATTTTATAAGTAAATCTAAGGATTCCCTGAAAGATGGAATATATATTGTGAGTCATTGAACTTAGTGAAAAATCCCTAAAGATGTGAATTAGAGCTAAATTTTTATTCTGTTATATGTATATAGCTCTTTTTTATCCACCATTTTTAGAGTTGATTTGCCAGTATTTGTGAACACCAAAGGCATGCTCGATATAATTCAAAACAAAGAACAGAGCACCTGCTGTTAGGAACAGTCATTTTAAGTTGAACAAAATCATTCAGGAAAAAAAAAAAACACATGCTGGGCTAGTGTCTTTATCTCAAAAGTACCACAGTTCTTCTCAACCAAGACAAAAATCAAACTTATGGGGAAATTTTGCTTAGAAAATACCTTCCAAATAACCAATAACTGAGTTATAGGAAGGTATATTTACTTTTATTAATGTTATAATGAGTTATATATTCAATATCTTCTTGGTTGATTGACCCATAATTTTAAATAGTAACTCAGATAATTTTTACCATATACAATGAGCTGCCTATTCAGCTGGCCATCCTATAATATTAAATACTAGTACAGACTGTTCATGAAAGTAAAGTTGCTCAGTTATGTTTAACTGTTTGTGACCTCATAGACTATACAGTCCATGGACTTCTCCAGGCTAGAACACTGGAGTGGGTAGCCTTTCCCTTCTCCAGGGGATCTTCCCAACCCAGGGATCGAACCCAGGTCTCCTGCATTGAGGGCAGGCTCTTTACCAGCGGAGCCACAAGGGAAATAGAATGTTCATAATAGCTCATAATAATGAAAGTGAAAGTGTTAGTTGCTCAGTTGTGTCCCACTCTCTGCGACCCCATGGACTGTAGCCCACCAGGCACCTCTGAACATGGACTTCTCCAGGCAAGAATATTGGATTGGACTGTCATTTCCTTCTCCAGGGGATCTTCCCAAACCAGGGATTGAACCCAGATCTCCTGCACTGCAGGCAGATTCTTTACCATCTGAGCCACCATGGAATCCCTTCATAATAATAGATGGTAGATATTATATACTGGTTGCCTAATGGAAATAAAACTACCTAGTAAGAAAGGAATAAACAAGACATAACTAATGTTGTATCTCCAGACTTCATTGACAGTGATTAACAACTTGACATCATCTCTATGAAGTTAATATTGTGAATTTATTTATAGTCTTGCCTTTGAATAGCTACCAACAATAAATGGGTAGTAGGAAGGTAGGTAAGTGGGTAAATGGATAGACAGATAAACAGACTAACTTGAGTAAAAGAAAAAGGAAAGTATAGCTGATAACTGATTTTCCACTTATAAACAGCTATCGCTGGCTACATCCTGAAAAAGGCACCATCTAGTGTACTGGCTGAGAACGCCAGCCTCAGCAGTCCTATGCAAAACACTTTGAAGCATAAGTGTTAACCTGGTGGAACACTATATAACCGATGATAATTTACACCTCACTAGAACCTACTGGTTTTATTGTTTTCTCAAGAATCCATCACTGTTGGAAATGGATTTTCTGTGCTTACTATCAACGTTTAGAGGCATTCAATACCTATTACTGCAGGGGAACCAGCAATAATACACAGATCACCAATTAAAATTGGTTCCTAGTATTTGCTTATCTACTGTTTCATTTTGTATATGGAAATGTAACCAAAACCACAAAACCTGGTGTTATTTCTATTTTCTTTGGAAATTTATCTTTGATCAACCCCTACCACATGTCCATTTAACCTGTTATCTGCAGGTTACATTTTCTTTTTTAATAGTCTAGTTAGAAGGAAATATGGTAGTTCAAAATGGAGTGAAACTTACTAATTCATCAGTGGTTAAAAGGAACTTTGGCCTTTTTTTAACATTAATTGACAAGCCAACCAGCCATTGTACTAAAACAGAATCATTTATAAAGACAGCAAATTTATAGGAGGAAATAATACTGGATTATTAGTCAGGAGACTGGGAGCCTCATTCTCAGTATAATATGACAAAGGATAATTGATTTCATCTTCCTGTCCTGTGTTTTCATCTTTTCCTCAAAAATGAAACCAAATATTTGCTAGTGGAATTTCACTCAAATGACTCCTGGTTCTTGACACACTCTGCTGAATGTAAATTTTCAGAATTTCACACAAGTCACGCATCCCTTTATGCATGGCTTATCAGTGACACCCCATCACCTTTGCCACCCATGTATCTGAGTAACAGCAGATTGGCTAAAAGTTTGTAAACATTTGGCACCTTCTAAAACCCCTGGGGGTGGCCAATTTTGTTGTCTTTTTATTGTTGAAGGAATTATGCACCAATTAACTAAAGGCCATTTTCAGCACTTTTTTTTTTTTTTTCCAGCAATGCCTCAGTCATTTTAAAATGATGAGAAAACGTTTTACAAAACAGGAATTTGCTGTATGGCTCAAGAAACTCAAACAGGGGCTCTGTATCAACCTAGAGGGGTGGGATGGGGAGGGAGATGGGAGGTTCAAAAGGGAAGGGATATATGTATACCTATGGCTGATTCATGTTGAGGTTGAACAGAAAACAACAAAATTCTGGAAAGCAATTATCCCTCAATAAAAAAATAAATTAAAAAAAATGTTATGGCAATCTTCCAAAAGAAGCTTTTTTGAAAGTCATGCTGGAGTCATAATAGCCAATAGTTTTTCATGTTTATTTTAAGCAGAACCAGTTTGTTTTAGCAGATAAAGCGCATTCCACTGATAAACTAAAAACAAACAAATTCCCCACACAGTTGCCTTCAGTAAAATGTTAAACACAGTGAGTCTGGCCTAATCATGAGCAGTAACCAGATGTCTAGGCAATATTTGACACATGACTTATCTGTCAATGCTCATAGCCACGTACGCAATTCACTCTGAATTTGACCTTGATTGTCTTACAGACTCTGTCAATCACAATGACATGTGATTCTTCAATCCAAGGTAAATTTCCTCTATAACTACAATCAGATGGTTGCTAAAGCATCACTGTCAGTCACTGGGTCATCCCCAACAATATGCTTTCTAGGAGTGTACATGGCAGTCAACAAACTTTCATTTAAAATGCCACTGAAAGACAATTCATACTATTTGAGATAAGTTTGCCAGAGCTAGTTGTCAGGAGAGTCCAACTCAAGGAACTGAATTGCAGAACTTAATTCAACTGATAAGGAAGGTCAAGAGTAACCCTAAGAATCATATTAATCAACTAATCAAACAACCAAATTGTTTCTATTTGAAAGGTTTCAAATTGAAGCCTGTTACACAATATTTAAGGAAATACGGGTCATTCAAAATCTTTTTCCTAGGACTGCCAAGAAGCAAGTGGACCAAAAATAATTATTTCTAATTGGGAAACCATGAGACAAAGTTTGTTGTCAAAAAGAGACAAATGTGGGCCCAGTTTACTATGTGCCATACAAGTTTGTAAAGTAAAACTTTCTGAGCCTTACTTTTCGAACATGTAAAATTAAGACATACAACTTACCTTGCTGGGCTATATGAAGACTAAATTAGGTAATACTTGTTAGTATACTTAGCAACGTATACAACCTAGAAAATAGTTCATAAATGTTAGTTCCATCATTATCTTCTAGTAAAATTGACTATAAAATATAGGAGCTATTTTAGGTAGGAGGCATGTTTTACCAAATTCTGAAACATAAGCTGATAAAATACATATAAATCAGAACATAAACTATATGAGTCATATTTATACCATGCACATATGATCAATATAATCGATATGCGTATGCTGTCTAATTCAGTAGCCACAAGCCATACATAGCCACTGGGCAACTGAAATGCGGCTGATTTTTTGGCTTATAACAATGATAAATAATTATTATTTGACACAGTTTTTGTGCATCAGGAATCCGGATACAGCTTAGCTGGGTGGTTCTGGAAGTTTCAGTCAAGATGTCATCCAGAGATGCATCGCAAAGCTTGATTTAGACTAGAGGATCTGTTTCCAAAACAACTCATTCACATGACCAGCAAGGCAGTGCTGGCCTGTGGCTAGACGCCTTAGTTCTCTGTCATGTGGACATCTACATAGGTCTGCTTGAATGCTCTTAAGGCTCCACAAAGGCCACTGGTTTCCCCCAGAACAAGTGAACAAAGAGATGGCTAGGCAAAAATTGCAAAGTCTTTTTTTTTTAATTGAAGTACAGTTCTGACACAATACAATATGTTACAGTTGTACAGTATAGTATTGTGTAATTTTTAAAGGCTATACTCCATTTATAGATATTATTATGAACTATTGGCTATATTCCTTGTGTTATAAAATATATCCTTGTAGCTTTTATATACATAACAGCTTGTACTTCTTAATCCCCTACCCCTATATTGCCCTTGCTCCCTTACCTCTCCCCACAGGTAAACACTGGTTTGTTCCCTACATCTATAAATCTTTTATTTTTTGTTATGGTCACTAGTTTGCTGTATTTTTCAGCTTTCACATATAAGTGATACCATACAGTATTGTCTTCATCTATCTGACTTATTTCACTTAGTGTAATACTTGCTAAGGACTTCCCTGATGGCTCAGTTGGTAAAAAAAAAAAAAAATGGAGGAGACCACCTGCAGCACAGAAGAGCTGGGTTTGATCCCTGGGTCAGGAAGATCCCCTGAAGAAGGAAATGGCAACCCACTCCAGTATTCTTGCCTGGAAAATTCCATGGACAGAGGAGCCTGGCGGGCTATAGTCCATGGGGTTGCAAGAGTCGGACATGACTTAGAGACTGAAACACCACCAGTACTCTCTAATATTGTCCATGTTGTTGCAACATCCTTGTTGTTGCAAGTGGAAAATTTTTTCATTCATTTTTTATGGCTGAGTAGTACTCCATTATATATAGATATCACATCTTCCTAATCCATTCATCTATAGCTGGGCACTTAGGTTGCTTCCATATCTTGGCAATTGTAAATAATGCTGCTATGAACACTGGGGTGCATGCATCTTAGAATCACTGTTTGGGTTTTTACTTTTTCAAATAAATACTCAAGTGGGAAATTTCTGGGTTGTATGGTAGTTCTATTTTCAGTTTTTTGAGAAAGTTCTACACTGTTTTCCACAGTGGCTGCCCCAATTTACAGGACCAACAATGTACAAGGATCCCATTTTCTCCACTACCTCGCTAACATTTGTTATTTGTGTTCTTTGTGATGATGGCATTTCTGACAGGTGTGAAAAAACTGCAATGTCTTTAATGACCTGGACATCATACTCATTTATTTCTGAAATGTGGCTAATCTTCATGGAGATGCACTGTAAGCAAAATGCTTACCACATTTCAATGACTTACTATAAAAAGTGCAAGATAATTCATTAACAATTTTAACTGAATATTTCTGATTTAATGACTTTTTAAAATAAAATTCACCACAAAACTAATTACACCTTTTTCTTGTAGCTTTTTATGTGACTATTAGAAAAATTTAAATTGGTTATGTGGCTCATATAACAATTCTGAAGGACAGTGCTGATATATATATACATGTACATATATATACACACACAGATATATATATATATATATATATATATATACATTATGTATGTCTGTGTGCTCAGTCATGTCTGACTCTTTATGACCCCATGGACTGTAGCCTTCTGGCTCCTCTGTCCATGGGATTTTTCACACAAGAATACTAGAGTGGTTGCCATATCCTCCTCCAGGGTATTTTCCTGACCTAGGGATCAAACCCACATCTCCTGTGTCTCCTTCACTGGCAGGCAGATTCTTTACCACTGAACCACCTGGGAAAGATATATATATATATATATATATATATATATATATATATATATATAATCTTTAATGGATGTCTGAACAAACAAATCTGTGAGCTGCTTTCAGATTCATACATGTAATTTGCCTCACTCTCAAAAAAAATGTCTTTGAAAACTGAAATGCACACTGTATATGAGTAGGTGAATATTAAAGATTTTGAAGAAACAACAATGTGAGAAAAATAAAAATTCATTGTAAAATCACTAACAGTGGTGTTGGACATGAAAAACACATTGTCCTCATGACATTCATAGTGTATACTCTTAATAGGGTAATATTTTTTGTCACAGCTACAAGAGGGAAAGCATTCATCCATGTTAAAAGTTGAAGTTTATTATCTCAACTTCATTGGATGTACAAGGAATCCTATTAATGAAATCTAAGTCTCTCCTCTCCTTTCCAATTCACTGTTTTTGGAGTGTATGGGAATGTCACCCTGACAGCTCTACTTTACCCACAGAAGAGAAGACTAAGAAACAACCTTTCTTATTAAAAAAAAAAAAATAGTCCCATGGATAATTTTTATTTGACCAGAAATATTTTAATCATGTGAGCACTTAATAAGGTACAAATAATTATTTGCAATTACATGATAATTACTTTCAATGTAATTACCATGCCAGTGCAGCTTTGTTGGAGATAATCAGATGGTTACCGGTGAACTGCAAATTAATTGATAACAGGACATTTATAACTGCAAACGATCATGATTACCTTGGAGTCCTATGAGCACATCAGAAATGTGAGTAGGTCGGCAGGATCAGGGACATTTATTTACCAGGAATGTCACAGAGGAAGTAAGATGAGATCATAAATCCACTTGTCCCTGTTCTAAGCCGAAGGATATTCTGTGCCTGCTGGTAGTGAATTTTTGGCCTTATTTCACTCAATATATGCACAGACTATTTGGGTTAGTCTACCAATCAAGATCTTCTTCACGTATGCACCATCTGCATGGTAGTCTGTGTTGTGTATTTAAAGGCATCTAAGTAATAAATCACACTTTTAGTGTTAGAAGATAAATTAACAGAGCTATCTATATGAAAAAGGGATACAGATGATGAGAGAGGTAAAATGTCTGAAGATCACACAGATGGTGAATGAGAGAACTGATTTCTGATCTCCTAACTTCTAGTCTAGCGCCACGGTGGCTCAGACAGTAAAGTGTCTGCCTGCAATGCGGGAGACCCAGTTTCAGTCCCTGGGTTGGGAAGATCCCCTGGAGAAGGAAATGGCAATCCACTCCAGTACTCTTGCCTGGAAAATCCCATGGATGGAAGAGCCTGGTAGGCTACAGTCCATGGGGTTGCAAAGAGTCGGACATGACTAAGCGAGTTCACTTTTTTTCAACTTCCAGTCTAGGGCTATATTACACTAATGTTTCCCAAACCTAATTCCTTTACTTACTACTTCATGATGTTGCCATATTTACATATTGACTCAAACCTAACATAGGTCTATATCTTAATCTCATCCTAAACACTAATATCTGAAAACGTATTAGTTCCATGTTAATCACATTTATCTAAATCACACTAAAATAAGCACACATCTGTTAACAGAAACACTACTTTCTGTAGTGTTATTCAGTATTCTGTGGAATATCTACCAAACTTTGTGAAACACTATGCTGTATCACACTCCCACTGTATGCTAGAATGTATCTGTAACTCTTTAATAATGGCTTATAATAACACTCTGTACTTCAGAAAACAAAACAAAAATTATAAACACCTTTGGGTGGAGCAATGTATTATACAATAACTCAGTGCAAAGACATATGTGTTATAACCCTGGCCTTTGAGAAGCTTAAAGCTCTCCTACGTATAAAAGCCATACACAAATATATTTCAATACTAAGCAGCATGAAAGGCATGCTGTAAGAGTGGTGCATCCTGGTACAGAATTTCACAGGTGCTTGCTATATCATTCCTGGATGAAGTGAACAGTAATGATTTTGCAATGGAGGGAGAAAATGAGCTGGAGCTTGAAGGATACTGAAGTTCAGAAATGTCGAGTATGGACATATAAGGCAGAGAATGCAAATACATCAATTGGATGAGAAAATTTCTATCACAAGGCATGTGTGATGGTTCAATTTAATGCATCAACTTGACTAGGTTATGGTGCCCAGTTGTTTGTTCAAATATTAATCTTGATATTGCTGTGAAAGTATTTTGTAGATGTCATTAATATCTATAATCAGTTGAATTTAAGAGACTATACTCTATAACGTGAATGGGCTTCATCAAATCAGTTGAAGGTCTTATAACCAAAATCTTACAAGATTTTTCCCAAAGAAGGAATTCTGCCTAACGACTGTAACAGCAAAATTCTGCCTGCATTGCCAGTTAGCCACTCCACCCTACAGATTTCAGACTGAGTTTCTAGACTGCTGGTCTCCTCTGCTGGTCTCCTCTACAAATTTCAGCCTCAAGACTTCAACACCAACTCTGAGTTTCCAGTTTGCCAGCTTACCCAATATCAGACTTTCCAGTCTCCACAAGTGTGTGAACCAATTACTTATTACATTATATATTTAACATATATACTTTATACTCCTTAACATACACACAGAGACACATATACACACCTTGATTCACAAGGATCCCCTCATCCACTTCCCCCAAATATTCATTTTATTCCTTGATAGCTATTAATAGCTCTATAGTCCACAAGAAGCTCTGCTCAAGGTTAATAAACCACCATCATAATAAAAAACATAATAAAATACTGTGCAAACTCTGAGGAAGATGTGCTTAGTTCTGTAGATATACTCTCATGCAGGCAAATTAGGTTATAAGATGAAAAAATCATTGATCTTTCAGATTCCCAGAGGTTTTATCACTCTAGCTTCCCACCATTCTATGTTTTGCTAAAGTACATCCATCAGCTAATATCATCCCTAATCAACAAGTTAGTAGATTATGCCTATGTTGACATTTCCCTTCAAGCCAAATGGTCTGTTTGCTCAGTTGATCACTGTGTTCTCATTAGGAGTTCTTAACCCATCAAAATCATATTTGATGAGTCTGGCAAAGTACTCAACTGTATTTGTGTTCTCCTTTGTTCTAATGCTAATTGTTGAATATTTTAACCACCCTTCTGATGCAAGAAAATCCCAATTTAGACATCCAAACAAACCAATCGTTTTTCTGATGGCTGACGACTTGATGGACACGAGTTTGGGTAAACTCCGGGAGTTGGTGATGGACAAGGATGCCTGGCGTGCTGGGATTCATGGGGTTGCAGAGAGTCAGACATGACTGAGTGACTGAACTGAATTCAGTACAAACACAATCTACCAATTTGCAGATCACTGATAATCTTTCTGATCTGTAGTGTCAATGGTACCTGTCACACAAGCTTAAAATTTCAATCGTCTCTGCTTTTCTTTTGGCCCCCAGATGCAATCAGTAAGCGAGTCCCATTTTCACTTTCACAATCTCTCTCATTTGTCTCCTCTTCTCCAATACTATTTTCTCTACTACAGTTTTTATCATTTCTTAGTTGTCTATCTAATAGCCTCCTAACTTGTCTCTATCACCAGTGGCAGTCCCGTACAATCCACGTGTTACACACTACCACTGGAAGGAACTGCCTCCTGAAAGACATCTCCATTCCTAGCCATCCCATTCTCAGAAACATTTACATTCCCTATCTTCTACCAAAAAACTCCAACTCACTTAGCTAAATATTTAAAGGCTCACATGGACTGGCCTTTTTAGCAATTGGCTTTCTGGAAGTTGAAAAGTTGAAAGAGCTAGTCCTCAGTCATTTCCGACTCTTTGCAACTCCATGGACTGTAGCCCTCCAGGCTCCTCTGTCCATGGGATTCTCCAGGCAAGAACACTGCAGTGGGTTGCCACTTCCTTCTCCACTTGACTTTCTAATCATTGCTAATAAATTCCCTGATACTATCTAAGGGGAAGATTAACTTAAAACTTGATTTAGTTAAAAGCTTTACCCTGCATGTACCAGGTCCATGGTTCCAAACTTCAGGACCCATCAAGTCAGCTGGAGCACTTGTTAAAACAGAGTCTGGGGATAGGATGCAGCAGTTTCTGATTCAGTAGGTCCAGGGTGAAGCTTGAGAATTTCCTTTTTTAGTAAGTTCTTGGGTGCTCCTGGTCCAAGGAGCACTCTTTGAAAACCACTTCTCTAGATTAGAGTATCACAGACAATATTAACACCAAACATCAAGAACTTGATGAACAATATAGTATCTCAAGTAAATACATTATACAAATGATCTGTTCTTGTCCTATATAGGTTTTGTTATGGTTGGAGACTAAGTTTTCTCACACCTGTGAACAGACACCAACAGTGAGCATGATTACATGAGCTCTGACATATGTCAATCAGAACACCTTCAAGAAATATAATTTGCCCTGGGATTTTACTTATACCAGAAGAATATAGACTATAACTTCCTGCTGAATTTCTTACCTAAAATGAAAACAGCTCTACTTTTTCCAGTGCTTAAAGCAGTGAATACTCAGTAAAAAAAATTCAACTAATTTAGAATGTTAACTATATGAAATAAAGTTAAAAATCTCCACTCTGTCATTTCAGCTCCTGTATTCTTAAAAGTTTGGTTTTCATTTTTGTAACTTTTTTTTTCCTTTACACAAAGGACAGACACAAAGATGAAGATATAGATTACAAGAGTGAGATCACAAATCACTGTTTAGCAACTGTTTTCTCCTCTGACAATTGTACTGAATATTTACTAAGTCAATACATACAGACACACTTCATCATTATTGATTCCCTTAAACATTCTTTTTTAAGAATGTATGGTTTTTATTTAAGTACCCATTATTTGGTAGATATTTAGATGCCTAATTTTTTGGCAGGGGTTAATCAAAACTATTCCTATTTACATATGCCTTGTGTTTATGGAGAACTTCTATTTTATTGAATTTAAAGTTTTAAGAAAATTTAATTTACCTTTCTCTTGAATCATGCAAGGAGATCCTCCCCCTCAAAAGTAATCTATATTTTCCTATTACACAATGTGGTTATTTTTATATTTAAATCTTAAGCTAATATAAATTATTTTTGTTTGGAATAGAAATTTATTAAACAAGTGTTTTTTATTGCAGAATTTCTTGAGTTACCAATCCATAGTATTGTTCCTTCTATAAGACACATTTCATATACACTTAAATTCCTAAATATCATTTGTGTTTCTATTGATCTACCTATTTCTGCACAATTTTGTATTGTATAGTACTTTTAAATTTTGGCTTTTTAATTCAAGTTTATATTCCATAAAGTCCCCTATCCCCTTTTACACAATGTCCTTCTTCTAAATCCCTCAAAAAATTTTAAGGACTTTTCCCTAAGATCAAATTTAGATTCACTGTTTAAGTTCTGCCCTAAACCAAAGTACAAAAATACATACATACATACATTGGAGAAGGAAATGGCAACCCACTCTAGTATTCATACCTGAAAAATTCCTTGGACAGAGGAGCCTGGTGGGCTACAGTCCATGGCATTGTGAAGAGTCGGACACAACTGAGCACGCATAGACATACATACATACAGAAACAGAACTGTTAAGATTTTATTCAGAATTCCAATAACTATGTATATTAATTTATGCACAACTTATATTCCTAAAGGTCTTGCAAATTAGGAGGAAAGCGTGCTTTACTTTTCAATCAAATATTTGTTTTACATTACTTAATAAAGAGGAATACATTTCTTCATGTAGGCCTTCCTACAGTAGCATTTCCTGTTCTGTCTACTTTTTTTTCTTTTTCATAATTGCTTCTCTTGCAAATATATTTCCTTTAAATCTCCTTCTCTCTCTGTTTTTTTGTTTGTTTATTGACATATAGTTGATTCATAAAATTGTGTTAGTCTCAGGTGTACGGCAAAGTGATTCAGGCTTTTTGTTCCGATTACATTCCATTATAGGTTATGAAAGGTTCTTGAATATCATTTCCTGTGCTATACAGCAAATATTGTTGCTTATTTATTTTATATATAGTAGTTCATATGTGTTAATCCCATATTCCTAATTTGTCCCTCTCCCACTACCTTTCCTCTTTGGTAACCATAAGTTTGTTTTCTATGTCTATGAGTCTGATTCTGTTGTGTTTACAGATTTATTGACAGCATTTTTCAGATTTCATATATAAGTGATATCATATCTGTCTTTGTCTTCTTTCACTAAGTATAATACTAAGTCTACACATGTTGATGCAAATGACAATATTTCATTTTTTTATGGCTGAGTAATATTCAATTGCGCATATATATATATATATATCACATCGTCTTAAGCCAATCATCTGTTGATGGGTATCTGGGTTGTTTCCACATCTTGGCTATTGTAAATAGTGCTTCTATTTCTCTAGTAATTAGTGATGTTGAGGATCTTTTTATGTGCCTGTTGGCCATCTGAATGTCTTCTTTGGGAAAATATCTATTTAAGTCTTCTGCTGATTTTTTGATTGGGTTGTTTGTTTTTCTAACATTGAGTTACACAGCTGTTTATTTTGGATAGTTACCCCTTGTTGGTTGCATCATTTGCAAATATTTTTCTCCCATCCCATTGGTTGTCTTTTCATTTTTGATGGTTTTCTTTGCTATGCAAAAGTTTTTAAGTTTGATTAAGTCCTATTTGTTTATTTTTGCTTTTATTTCTTTTGCCTTAGGAGAATGATCTAAGAAAATATTGCTACAATTTATGTCAGAGAATGTTTTGCTTCTGTTCTCTTCTAGGAGTTTTATGGTGCCATGTCTTATATTTAGGTATTTAAACCATTTTGAGTTTATTTTTTTCTACATGGTATGAGGGAGTGTTCTAATTTCATTGATTTACACATAGCTCTCTAGCGTTCCCATCATCACTTGCTGAAGTGACTATCTTTTCTCCATTGTATTTTCTCGCCTCCTTTGTCACAGAATAAGTGAACATGGGTGCATGGGTTTATTCTGGATTCTCTATTCTGTTTCATTGATCTATGTGTCTGTTTTTGTGCCACTCTCATGCTGGTTTTTAAAAAACATTTTTATTTTGTATTGGGGTATAGCCAATTAATAAACAATGTCATGACCGTTTCAGGTGAACAGCAAAGGGACTCTGCCATACATATACATGTATCCATTCTCCCCCAAACTACCTTCCCATCCAGGCTGCCAAATAACACAGAGCACTGCTGAAACAGCATCAAAGAATTCCACGTATAGCACATGGAACTCTACCATGCTATGCTGTTTTGACTCCTGTAGTCTGAAAAGGTTATGCTTTCAGCTTTTTGTTCTGTTTCCACAGGATTGCTTTGGCAATTCTGGGCCTTTTGTGGTTCCACATAAATTTTAGGATTATTTGTTCCTTACCCTGTGAAAAATGTCAAGGGTAATTTAATTTCCTTTTACATTTCTGATTCTTATACATAAACTACTGGTTTTATCTTATAGCTTGCTATATTACTAGCATTAATTCTAAAAGTTTCTAAGTAATTGTAAAACTTCTACTGAAGAACCCCAAACAGTAATCTGAAAACAGTGATAATTTGTACCTTTCCAATATTTATTCTTAATTTTGTTTCCATTTTACGTTCTATAGTCTTCAGAGTATCGTTGAATGAGAGCATTTATAAGGAACATTTATGTCCTATTTCTGATTTTGAACAGGAGTGTTTTTAGTGTTCACAATGAACTGTCAGGTTTACTACTATTTTTCACAGATACCCTCAATCATAATCATGCTAAGAAATTTTCTTTTATTTTCCCTAGTTTGCTAAGAGATTTATTGGAAAATGTCTATTTAATTTTATTGAAAAGCTGTCAACAACTATCAACATAATAATAAAGAAGTTATCTTTTTAATATACTATAAAAATTATATTAACATACCTCTGAATATTGAACTTCTCTTACATTTTTAGCATAAACTATGGATAAGTTTATAGTACTTTTAACATAATAAAGACTGTGATTCACCAGTACTTACATCAGCAATCATAAGGAAAATTGTCTATAATTTTTGTTGTTACTTGGTGCAGCTCTTCCCATATTTGACAATATACTTTTATGTTAGCCTCTCAAACTGTGGACTTTAAATAAAATAGAAAGTGGTCGCTCTAATTTTAAGTTTTAAAATTCTGAAATATTTTAAGTCACTTAGTAATGATTAGGTTCTTAAACTGCTTCTGGCACTTAACTCTAAAGCCACTTGAGTCTGTGCATTTTGTAGCAGTTAAGTTACATTTAAGACAGTATTTTGTTATACTTTACCCTAGGAAATGCTTTTAACTAGGAATTTTTCTTTTCTTGAAAAAAAAATTTGTGCTATTTTTTTCCCCAAATCTCCAATTTTGTTTGCATGTACATCAATAAAATTACTTATGATTAAAAAAAAAAAAGTTATCACATATCTATGGTCCTATACCCTTTAAACTTAACGTTACATATATGTGGACTTCTCATGTTTTCTAAATCACACATGACAAAACCTTTTTGATTTTACCACTGTTTTCAAAACATGGGTATTTTTAATTCTATATATTTTATATGTAATACAGGGCTTCCCTGGTGGCTAAGAAGGTAATGAATCTGAAACATTTCACTAATTTCTGCTTTTTCAATTACTAATTACTCTTTACTAATTTCTTTTCATTTGTAATTTCTGTTTTTTCAGCCACTTAAGTAATTATTTAGTTTACTTAATTTCAGTCTCTTATATTTAAAAAATGGAAGCAATAATGTTTATTTAAAAATCTGAGTGTGAAATTAACCAAATATCAAAATATTAAACAAGTATCTTTAGTAAGCTTTTTTTAAGATAGTGTAAAATTAGTTAGGATTTCCTCTTCAACCCAAGAGCCACTCTGATGTTTTCTTTTAATTTCCAAGTAATTCCACTTTTGCTACTTGTTAATTTACAGCTTTATTACTCCTTTGAGAACAGGTGAGATTTTTTAAATTTTAAATGCCAAATTTCCTTTAGATATATCATATAATCAATTTTCATAAACATTTCACACTTGGACAATAATACAGAGGCTACATTTGTAGAGTACAATCTTTCAACCTGTACCTTTGAAATAAATCCTAATTGAATTATAATATTCAAAATCAGTGATTATCAAATGAAAAGAGAATAGAGAATCAGAAAATAGAAACCTAAAACTCTTTTAAAAATGAAAGAAGAAAAAAATGGATGAGGAGGGATGTGTAAACAACAAAATATTCTGTTGTGAAGCTTTAGTTTATTCTTAGTCACCACTTTGATTTATTTTAAAATTGGAATGACATTTTAAAGGAAAAGGTGAGGTTTCTGTTACCAAAGAAGTATGAACTTAAAATTGTACTTTGGATTTCTTTGATGATAGTACTGTTTTTGTGTTTTGTGTTAAAATTTTGTGTTAAAATGATAGGTTTTGTGTTAAAATGTCCTAGTCTGGTAGCAGTTGTATTAATTATTTCTTAGATTTTTAAGATTCTAATTCATCATACTTTAATGCATATTTTTCAGTGCATAAAGGTTTAATTACTATATCTTGGTTGAAATGTTATCAATAAACACAGTCCTGTAACACTGTAATACTTTATTATTTAAAACAGCATGTAACTGGGTTATACTTTTTATCTAATGTAAGAACATCTGTTTTGTAATTAAAGTTTGTTCTTGTTGTTCAGTTGCTCAGTCATGTACAACTCTTTGAGATACCACAGACTGCAGCTCGCCAGGCTTCCCTATCCTTCACTATCTCCCAGGGTTTGCCAAAACTCATGTCCATTGAGTCAATGATGCCATCCAACCATCTCATCCTCTGTTGCCCACTTCTCCTCCTGCCTTCAGTCTTTCTCAGCATCAGGGACTTTTCCAATGAGCTGGCTCTTCTCATCAGGTGGCCAAAGTGTTGGAGCTTCAGCTTTTAGCATCAGTCCTTCCCATGAGTATTTAGGGTTGATTTCTTTTAGGACTGGTTGGTTTAATCTCTCTGCTGTCCCAGGGACTCTCAAGAGTCTTATCCAGCACCAAAATTTGACAGCATCAATTCTTCAGTGCTCAGCCTTCTTTACAGTCCAAATCTCACATCCATCCATACATGATTACTGGGAAAACTATAGCTTTGACTATATAGCCCTTTGTTGAGGGGCTGTATAGTGATGTCTCTGCTTTTTAACATGCTGCCTAGATTTGTTATAGCTTTTTAACATGTCTCTGCTTTTTAACATGCTGTCTAGATTTTCTTCCAAGGAGCAAGCGTCTTTTAATTTCATGGCTAAAGAAAATAAAATCTGCCATTGTTTCCACTTTTTCCCCATCTACTTGCCGTGAATTGATGGGGCTGGATGCCATGATCTTAATTTTTTTTGAATGTTGAGTTTTAAGTCAGCTTTTTCACTCTCCTCTTTCACCCTCATCAAGAGAAGAGGCTCTTTAGTTCCTCTTTGCTTTCTGCTATTAGAGTGGTATCATCTGCATATCTGCAGTTGTTGATATTTCTCTTCACAGTCTTGATTCCAGCTTGTGATTCATCCAGGCAGGCATTTAACACGATGTACTTTGCACAGAAGTTAAATAAGCAAGGTGACAACATGCAGTCTTTCCCAATTTTGAACCAGTTAATTTTAAACCAATTAAAGTCTAAGTTACTGAATTATAATTTTCATATGTTCTATCATTTCACTTGTTTTTGTTTATATTTTCTTATTGCTTTCTTCCCCAAAATTATTACTCTATTACTAAATTTTTCTTTTTTTCATTATTATTTTCCTATCTGTAGTCATTATGGAAATCCATTGTATCTCTTTTGCACCATTGTCTCCTGTCTGGTGTGTGTTAGTCGCTTAGTCATGTCCAACTCTTTGTGACCTCATGGACTGCAGCCCGCCAGACTCCTCTGTCCATGGGATTCTCCAGGCAAGAATACTGGAGTGGTTTGCCATTCCCTTCTCCAGGGAATCCTCCTGACCCAGGGATCAAACCCGGGTCTCCAGCACTGCAGGCAGATTCTTTATCATTTGAGCCACCAGGGAAGCCCATTAGTTATCTTAAAATACACAGCAACAACTAGGAGATATTGCAGGTTTGGTTCCAAACTACAATAAACAAATACCATAGTAAAGAATTTTTGGTTTCCCACTGTATATAAAAGTTATGTGTGCACTGTACTGTAGTCTATTAAGTGTGCAATAGTATTACATTTAGAAAAATATTTTACATATTTTAATTAAAACAAAACTTTTATGCTAAAAAATGCTAACCATTGTTAAGCCTTCGATGAGTATTCATCTTTTGGTAGTCGAGGTTTTTTCCTCTATACTGATGACTGCTCAGTGATCAGCATTGAGGTTGTTAAAGGCTGGGTTGGCTGGAGCAATTCCTTAAAATAAGACAACAATGAAGTTTGCCACATTGATTAACTCTTCCTTTTTTGAATGATTTCTCTGTATCATGCAGTGCTGTTTCATAGCATTTTATACCCAGTTACCTCCTTTCAGAATTGGAGTTAATTCATCCATATCCTGCAACTGCTTTATCAACTAAGTTGATATAATATTCTAAACCTTCTGTTGTCATTTCAATCATCTTCACCATGAGAAGATTCCATCTCATGACCACTTTCTCTGCTCATCCCTCAGAATAAACTCTTCATGCTTTATAATTTTATTTTGAGGTTGCAGCAATTCAGTCATACCTTCAGGGTCCATTTCTAATTTGAATTCTCTTGCTATTTCCACCACTTCTGCAGTTAACTTCTTCCACTGAAATCCTAAGCCCCTCAAAGTGAACCATGAAGGCTGGAAGAAACATTTTCCAAATTCCTCTTAATGTTGATATTTTTCAACCTCTTTCCATGAATCCCAAATGATCTTAATGGCATTTACAGTGGTGGATCCTTTTTAAAATGTTTTCAATTTACTTTGCCCAAATCCATCAGAGGAATCACTGTCTATGGCAGCTATAGCCTTAGAAAATGTATTTCTTAAATGCTGGAAGTCAAAATTATTCTTTGATCCATGGGCTACAGAATGAATATTGTGTCACCAGACATGAAACACACACTAATGTTACACTTCTCTGTCAGAGCTCTTGGTTGACCAGATGCACTATCAATGAGCACTAATATTTTCAAATGAAAATTATTTTCTAGGCATTAGGTCTCAACAGTAGGCTTAAAATATTCAGTAAACCATGCTATCAATAGATGTTCTGTCACTCAAGTTTTGTTTTTCCACTTTAGAACACAGGCAGAGTATATTCAGTGTATTTCTTAAGGTTTCTATGATTTGGGGGATGGTTAATGAGCAACCTGGAGAAGGAAATGGCAACCCACTCCAGCATTCTTGCCTGGAGAATCCCATGGACGGAGGAATTGGTGGGCTACAGTCCACGGGTCGAGAAGAGTTGGACACGACTGAGCGACTTCACTTCACTTTCACTTCAGTAATGAGAACTGGCTTCAGCTGAAAGTCACTAGCTGCATTAGCCCCTAACAGCCCTTTAAAACTTGAAAATCAAGTACTGACTTCTCCTCTCCAGCTATGCAAGTCCTAGATGGCATCTTCCCCTGAAACAAGCTGTTAGTCTACATTGAAAATGTGTTGTTCAATGTAGCCACCTACATTCACTATCTCAGCTAGATCTTCTGGATAAGTTGCTGAAGCTTCTACATTAGCACTGGCTGCTTCACTCCTACTTTTCTGACATGAAAAGTACGAGTCTTCTTCCTTTAAATCTCATGAGGTAACCTCTGCTAGCTCCAAACTTTTCTTCAACAGATTCCTCACCTTTCCCACCCTTCATAGAACTGGAAACCGTTGGATCCTTCCTCTGGATTAGGTTTCAACTTATGGAAACATTGTGGCTGGTTTGATCTTCTATCTAGCCCACTGAAACTATCTCCATATTAGCATAAGGCTGTTTTGCTTCCTTATCATTCCTGTGTTCACTGGAGTGGCACTTACAATTTCCTTCAAGAATTTCTCCTCTGTATTCACAACCTGGTTACCTGTTTGGTACAAGAGTCTTAGGTTTTAGCCTGTCTTGGCTTTCAACATGCTTTCTCTCCTAAGTGTCATCATTTCTCACTTTTGATCTAAAGTGAGAGACGTGAGACTCTTTCTTTCACTTTGGGGCCACTACAGGGCTATTAATTGGTCTAACTTCAATATTGTTGGGTCTCAGAGAATAGGGAGGCTTGAGGAGAGGGAAAGAGATGGATGAACAGCGGGTCAGTGGAACAACCAGAACACATTTAACATTTATCAATTAAGTTTTACATCTAATATGGGTATAGTTTGCGGCACCCCAAAATGATAGTAACATCAAAGATCCCTGATCACACATTATCAAAATATACAAAATAAGGAAAAAGTTGGAAATACTTTTGAGAATTTCCAAAATGTGACACAGAAACAGGAAGTGAGCAAATGCTTTTGGAAACATGGTGCTAACAGATAAGCTCAACACAGGGTTACCCCAAACCTTAAATTTGTTTTTTTTTTTAATGCAATATCTGTGAAGCATAATAAAATTATATAAGCACACGTAACATAATTCTCCATCAATCTCAATAACTAAATCATCTTTAAGAACTTGCCACTGAATTGATTGAACTGACTGACTGAAGAACTTCCTATTAAGAAAAAGGCTAAGAAATCACAAGCTTCTGTTTCTTCAGTGATCCCCTCACCCTGTACAACCTTTACACCACAATATTTACAAATTACCTAGCTTCTTCTAAAGTGAGCTTTTATTTTTAGTAAAATAATTATTTACATTATGTTCTTCCTAGTTTAAGACTCTCTATGTTTTATCTTAAACCATTACATTAACATTCATGATGACATTATCAATGATCACTTAATTATATATTTTATTGGACTCATTATTCATAGGTTACCAAATAAGGCTGGGTGTTAGATCACTCAGGGAACCTATTTAAAATACAGACTGTTGGGTCCTATCTCAGATTTAAACATTTTATCACTAACTTTGGACTTTAAGAATCAGCATTAAAAGTCTCCTCGTGATCTTAACACAGTCAGCCCAGGGCTAATGTTAGAGCAGCATCCCAGAATGAGAAACCACGTCCTCCTCTTCCATGTAGAATCTACTCTGATACATTTTCAGTTTAGCTACAGTACTTCATGGCTTCATTATGTCGTCCCGGCACCCCTGCCCCTTCTTCCTTTCTCTTCCTTTCTTTTTTTCTAAGAAGCAACCCATTCGGAGATACTTTCGAGTCCTTTCATGTATCAAAATGTACTCTTTCCCTTCATATAATAAGAAAGAGTATCTGGTTAAAGAATATCAGGGTGGCAACCGTTTTTCCACTCAGAGTTCTGGAGAGCAACTGAACTGTCCATAAGCATAGGTGTTGCAGATGAGAAATTAGGTAACAAATTCTTGCTTCTTTGTAAACAACCTATTTTTTAAGTGTGAATTTGTATATGAATTTTCTCTTTGTCCTTGGAATTCAAGGTTTACACCATGATGTGTCTAAAAGTTTTTATTTTCATTAATCTTCACCAGCCTGTGGTAGGTTCATTTAATGTGAAGACTTTAAGAATTAGTTCTGCTCAGGGGGAATGGTAATCTATTATTTCTCCTCCTTCTGCACATCTGTTCTCTATTTCAAAAATGCCAATTATTAGCTATGAGTTGAGCCCCAGGATCTATCCTTAGTGTCTCATCTTCTCCTTTATAAACTGTCTTTTTGCTTGTAGTTATGTTCATTCTGCCAGCCTTCCAGTTAATTAATTTGGTTTCCAGGAGAAACCTTTCTCATATTTACCACCTCTTTGGATACTTTGTGTGTTTCCCTGAAAAAAATCTTTTTTGCTTTCATTTTCATTTTTTTCCCTTTTTCATGATTAATTTTGATTGATAAATACAATATCTCCTGTGATGGACAGAAAACTTCAATCAATGGTATATCATTATAGTCCTCATCTACACACAACTTTAACCTTTCTCTAAAACAACTGTGGTTATGGGCATTGACAGGCCATGTGGACAGCAGAGAATTAGAGCAACTGCACCCATTCCCTAAGGTTGACAAATACCTGAGTTAACAAACAGATCACCACAGCTCTCCCACATCTCCCTCTGCATGAAGGGTGGCCTCAGACATCCCACAAAATTTCAAAGACATGGATGGGGATCCGTATGGATTTTCTAGTAGTGGGACATATTTTTCCCTATGACTATATGGTTAGAAGTTGGGAAAGCAGAAAAGTCTAAAATAAAATAAAAATAAAACCTAATTAAACCGCACAACATGGTATTACCTCAAATTTTTTTCATAGTGAAAGGATTCTTTATTTTTTTTTAATCCAAACATATACACACATACAACAATACATCAACATTAAAAAGGAGTATTTTCAATACAATGAACAGAATTCTGAACAAAAGATACTTAATTCTCAATTAGAGAGGAACCTCATTGGCACCCTACTCCAGTACTCTTGCCTGGAGGTTCCCATGGATGGAGGAGCCTGGTAGGCTGCAGTCCATGGGGTCGCTAAGAGTCGGACACGACTGAGCGACTTCACTTTCACTTTTCACTTTCATGCATTGGAAAAGGAAATGGCAACCCACTCCAGTGTTCTTGCCTGGAGAATCCCGGCGACAGCGGTGCCTGGTGGGCTTCAGTCTATGGGGTCGCACAGAATCAGACACAACTGAAGCGACTTAGCAGCAGCAGCAGCATGGCAATGAACAAACATGAATAATTCAAGTGCAAATCATGTTGAAATCATAATATGCTCAAATGAATAAAATGCATATGAGAAAACTACACTAAAATATATGTTTTTAAAAAATTTTATCCTCATTTACACCTACATTATATTTAGTCTTAAGCCCCTGCTTTTGCTGAAAAAGAATAAAACTAAACAAAATCCCAGGTGGCACTAGTGGTAAAGACCCCCTCTGCCAATGTAAGAAACTTAAGAAAGGCGGGTTGGATCCCTGGGTTGGAGAGTATTCTTGCCTGGAGAATCCCATGGACAAAGGAGCCTGGCAGGCTACAGTCCACAGGGTCACAAAGAGTCAAATACAACTGAAACGACTTAGCACGGACCCAAGCATATAATAAACAAAAAATAAAATATTTGAGATATTTTTAAAAGATGTAAGATCATTACGTTATGTACAAAAGGCAGTGACTTTACCTTAACTTCAGATGCAAATATTCTAGTCAGTCATTTGACACTGAAGAACTGATACACACTCTAAGTGTAATTAAGTAAGTGTTAGTAACTCAGTCGTGCCCAACTCGACTCTTTGCAACCCCATTGACTGCAGCCCACCAGGGTCCTGTGTCCATGAGATTTTCCAGGCAAGGATACTGGAGTGAGTTGCCACTTCCTTCTCCAGGGGATCTTCCCAACCCAGGATCGAACTTGGGTCTTCTGCACTGCAGGCAGATTCTTTACCGACTGAGCTACAAGGGAAACCACACACTCTTCTAGAGTTCTACCAATAAGTGATGAATTTAGTTGACTTAAGCAGTTTATCTGATTACTGGCATTGAAGAACACTGGACTTATACAAGAAACAAGAATTCCTCGATACTGATTTACACAAACCTCACAGTTCAAAACTTAACTACACCAACTTCTGGTATCTGACTATCGTATTATTTAATATATTTAAACTAAGAATGCGTTCTATATGTTGTGTTTAGGGGAGGAAGCCAATTATGCTCAAAGACTGAGATTGTCTTTGGCAATATTTTACTTAAATCCAGGTTCACTGTGGGAATTACAATAATTTCACAAGTCAATAGCATACAGGGTAATGTCTCTTTAAAAAGAAATAACACTCCAATCCAGTGATAGATTAATCACACTACTGTTCCAGATAAGGGGAGATGAAAAGATTAAAAACCAAATTTAGTTTGAGGTGTACATTTATGAGTTAGTACTTCAGAGAGATGCTTGACCAACCTAGAGCTGACTTCCAGCTGTCAAAATAAAAGTCCCTGGTTGCTAGAGCATGTTGCTAGGGACAATGGCATCAGTGCTGGCAGCAACACCATCCTCTTGAGTACCTTAACAGCTTTTGTCACTGCTAGTAAAAGATCTGTCTTTTCCAAGGTAGGAGCTAATGTCCTGAGGGTGTTTCAAGAGCAAGGTATATCACCAAAGAGTCACCTTGCTCAGACCTCAATTCTCAGATTATCTTCACAAACTCTGGGTATTTATAATCTATGTCCACTCACCATAGTGGCTTCTTTACCTGTTTTTTTAATGATAAGCATCCCCATCCCAGTGGAGGGACTAGCAGCTGGAGTTACTGACTGCTTATTGATTGTAACAGATGAGATGGTGACACTGATGTAAATTACTGCTTTCTCATATCAAGACAGTTTTACCTCTAAAAACAACCTCCATTTTTCCATAAACAAGTGGATTAAAAAAACTTCACTTAGGTCATAAACAAGGAAGATTTGAAATCGTATCAAGGCAAAATACAACACTATCCTAATCATGACCTAGAAGTTCTCTTTTCACTTGCCTCTCTGAGATACCGTGATTTATAATAAGAAATATATACTTGGTCTTCATCCATGGTTCTGGCATAATCCTCCAGTAACCCTTGGAATTTTTAAGTAATAAGAGGACTCGGAGCATCTTTTGTTCTAATATTTAGACTCTGTGACTCTGGTTCCTGACTAGATAGAGCTCCTATATGTCTTGGAATTTCCTAGGTCACAGAAGTATCTTTTTTTTTTCTAATGAGGTAGTTCTTGGTGTGCTAGTTCCAAAATGGGGGTCAATCATCAGAAAACTAAGCCATGATTAGTTTAGAACTTTCAGCCCCACCTGACATCCTCAGAGAAAGGGAGAAGGGTTTGAGATGTGAGTGAACAACTAAGTATGCCTACATGATGAAGGCTTCATAAAAATTCCAAAAGTATAGAGATTTCCAAGTGGCTGAACATATCCATGTAATAGAGGGCAGCAAACACTAACCCCATGGGGACAGAAGCTTTTGTGTTCAGGACACCTCCAGACCTCCCCTATATACTCTTCATCTGGAAATTCATCTGTATCCTTTTTCATACAGGGTTTGCCTGATGTTCAGATGGTAAAGAATCTGCCTGCAATGCAGGAGATCTGGGCTCAATCCCTGGGTCAGGAAGACAACCTGGAGAGGGGAACAGCAATCCACTCCAGTATTCTTGCCTAGAGAATTCCATGGACAGAGGAGACTAGCAGGCTACAGTCCATGGGGTGGCAAAGAGTCGTACACGACTGAGCTTATAAACTGAAATATGTGTGTCCGTGAGACTTACTAAGCTATTCTAGCAAATAATCTAATTTAAGATGGGGGGTTCATGTGAACCTCTGAAGTGTGCCAAGTCAGATGGAAGTTGTGGGTAACCGGGTGACCTACTGCTTGCAATTGGTTCTCACGTAGCGGCAGTCCTGTGGAACTGAGCCCTTAACCTATGCGTTCTGCACTAACTCTGGTTAGTGTCAGGACTGCACTGAAATACAGGACATTCAGAGATATCAGAGAGAATTGTTTGCTGTAGGATTAAAACACACACACACACACACACATGGTGCCAGAAGTGTTGTGAGTATGGTGGTAGCATAACTGTATAAGTGTGAAGAAGAAACATGCGGGAGAGGTGGGTTTTTCTACACACTCTCTGCTGTGTGGTCTACCATGTGAATATTCTTTTGCCAGAATGTCTTTGTGTTTCAGTTGCATCAGGAGAAAATCTGATGCTATATCAACCTTGCTCCATCATTCATGATATCTGGAGCCTAAGATAGAAGTGGAGTCATTCTTTCTACCTCTTTTCACATCTGTTAACACACAAGTCACACACCAGCTCCGTCACTGTAACCGCTGTGTATCTCAGGTCTCTCTTCCCTTCCATTCACTTCCAGCATATGTCAAGTCGTCTTCTTTCCTGAAGAGCCCTCTGTGTTTCAGAACATCTTCCTTTCACCCATTTTTCATAGAGTGCTAAAATGATCTTTATAAAAGATCTGCCAATAACTTCCCATTACCTCATAATAAAGCCCAGACATTTTAACACAAATTTTATCATAAAATTCATGATATATACCCCCTTCATCTCCAGTCTCATTCTCCTACATCCACTTGCTTCAGCCACACTGATTTCCATCTATTTCTGCAATTACCGAATACAATGCTGTTGCCCCTCTGCAGGTACCTTTGAAGAAAGCTTCAAAATGCAAGGCTTTCTGCCTTATTTCTCTAGTTTAACACTTTCTCATCCTAGAGAAACCCATACACTCACTCATAACAATTAGTACTCATTTTTAACACTTATCACAGCCATAAATAAACAAAAATATGACTGGTTGTTTAGCATCTATCTCCCATCCCAAAACATAAGCTCCATGAAAACAGGCGTTCTCCATTCTGTTCACAAAAGTGTGCTCAAGATCTAGCACAGAAGTGTGTACACAGAAGAAAGGGGCTCAATACAGACTTACTGAATTTATGACCCAAATCTGAACATGGGCAACAACAGGAATGGGGTGTAAACTTAACATGCACTGCGGAACCACATAACCAAATGAAAAAGATTTTGAGCCCCTGTTGAGGAAACTAACAGACCTCAAGAAAGTCTTTAGACAGTTTGGAAGCATTGCTAAAGCTTTGTGATAAAATAAGCCTGGACTGGTTATCAAAACATTGGTTACCACCGTTACGACAGTGACGGCAATAACACAGATGATTTGTTGAGAACTTGGTATGTACTAGGGACAGTGTCATGGAGTTGGCCTGGATCCTATCACTTCTTACTCATCGTAATCCTTCGAAGTGAGTACTATTATTATTTTCACTTTAAAATCATGGAACCTAGAACTCAGAAAAGTTATCTGGCTTGCCTGAAGTCACAGAAAGATAATTAATATACGATCAGCCATCTAGGACACAAACTCAGTTTGTCCACCTTCAGATTCTAAGCCCTTAACCACTACGCAACACTATCTCCTGACTTTGCCACTATGTACGACGTTGGCCAAGATGACCCTTCTACTATGTTCATCATGACCTAGCCAATAAAATGATAGTGTTACACCAAAGGACTGTCCAAGTGCCTTTTACCTCTAACAATCAATAGAACACATATTTATACAGTCACAGAAGGAACACCGTGGACTGACATTCAATAATAAAAAAAAAAAATTATAATTTAGTAACATGTCCTCCCCATCCTACTTTAGTTTTTCCATAAATAAATTAGGTAACTTGGCATTTGACTGGACTATTCTTTTTTAAGCAATTTTATTAATTCAAGCAGAAGATATTAGGGAAATAGAAGGCAAAGGAAAGCAAAGAAAAAAATAAGAGTTTGAATGAGCTTTGGCGTTCAATAACAAGGAAAAGGAAATAAGCATTTTTAATTTGCAAATCACATAACCAGCCAAAGTAGGTGGTCCAAGATTAAAGACAAATGTGGACAAGGTTAGTCAAAGGATTAAACTGAATGTTTAAAAAAAAAAAAAAAAGTCAGGTTGTGTCAAACTGACCTTATTATTGTTCAGATTAAAAGAAAGACCATAGTGGGACAAGCATAATCCATTTAAACACTGCATTAACAATGAAAGAGAGTATTTTTAATGACTGCTTACAGATCTCATTTTCTGTAAATCACCTACCGAAAAAAAAAAAAAAAGGTGGGAGGGGCTCACCTCACACAACATAAGGCTTCAACAGTCCTCAGAGAAAGACAGTGAAGAGGAACACCTCAAACGCCTGGCAGGTAGATAATCCATTTAATAAGAAATCCACAGCGTAGAACACCTTTGATGAGCATAGTCTCAAAACCAACCTTCTGATGTCTTTTGTGTCCTTTCCCACTGCTCTGAGGCACCTGCAATTTTTTTCTTGATGCTCCGGAAAAACTAGCTTGTATCACCAGATGAAAAGTTTGATAAAGAACCTTGATGAAAAAAGCTTCATAGGTCAGGACAAGAGGAGACATAGGATGCTTAACAATTTTTAATTTTATGTTGATATTTAATTTTTAAAATATTAAGGAAGCATTAGGGGTATAGATATGGTAAGCTTTGGGCATCTGTTGAAAAAAATGGTTTCTTTTAAAGTTAAAAAACGTCCAAACTCCTAAGAGGAGTGTGTTCATACTGAGAAATTCTTAGAGGAAACATCTTGGTTAAAAGTATCAACTCTGAAATATCAATCTTATACAACCATCTCCCTGATCAGATCTTGTCTTGTGCTAAGACAGTCAATCAGCGTTCCAGGAACAAGTATAGGCATGATGCCAAGAGCGCTGATTGTGATCTGAGCTCGTAACTACTCTCCTCTCTGCCTCTCAGGATCCCCACATCGTGCACTGGGCTGGAAAGGTTGTGAACTGAAAGTCCCTGGGCGAAATGTGGCTCAAGGTAGGTCCTGTCCAGCCCACTCAATGCTCCCTGCACTGACTCAGGTGATGGAAAGAATGCTGGATTATTTCCCAGTATTCTAAAATTTGGGAATTTAACCCCTCTGAACAAAGAAAACAAAAACAAAACAAAGGAAAAAAAACAACAAGAAGGAAAATATCAAAAATCAGTAGATAACTTACTTCTCTTGAAAAAGTGAAGATCTAGAAACTATAGGTTCAAATTCCCAAATGGCAAAACCAGCCACATGCACTACCTGTTCTCCAGCCTTCTCTGCCGATCAACCACTCACGTATTCTGTAACGGGCCTGATTCTCCTGCTCTTTGTGGTCCCTGCTGGCAAGGACATTTTCTCTTCTCCCTATCAGTGATGATTCACTTCACTGAGAGTCTAGGCTTTTTTCAAATGTAGAACTGGAAAGAAGATGAGGATAATCGCTCGGCCACTTTCATCTCAGCAGCCAGCATTTACGGCGCTTATGTTTGGTGTAACAGCTCGTTCTGTCCTTCATAATTCTTTCAACAGTTGTTGAGACCACAATCACATTTGTAGGGTAAGAAACTGTTAAATAAAAGCTTTTATTCTCTATTATTTATGAAACGCATTTTAAAAAACATTGAGTATGTATGTACTGAAATATTAATGCACAAATAATGAAGGACAGCAGACTTTTGGAAGCATACCTAAACTTTTCATATTATTACTTTTGGAAAATGACATCTCCCCCTTTGTCTGTCTTTGTGTTATAAGCTGTATTTTCTGGAACATAAAATTTGATGTGTAACTTTGCCGCTCTGTCCTATTTACCAGGGTTGTTAAAAAACCCTTCGAACGTTTCCATTTCCCATGTAGGGCAAGCAGTATGTCCAAGATTAAAGAACATGTGAATTAAATCCTGGCAACTTATACTAAATTGAATCCAAACACTAGTCCTTGTAATTTAGGGTATGAGTATGAGGCTCCACTCTAATTTCAGTATAAATGAAATCATCCTCTCTAATTTGGGGTTCTTTTCATTCATTTTGATAGACTCCTGGGAGTGATTTTATGCAAATGTGTGCTTATTCAGCCATGTCTCTTGAATGAAAACAATGATTTATTCTGCACCTACTCATGAAAGACAATTAATTTCTGAGAAAATTTGAAGGGAAAAGATTATGCCAGCAACAGTATTTCAAGATTAACTGAAAACATTCATCTAAAACTATAGCTAAGTCAGTTACCACAATGTGGCATGAATATATTTTAATATATAAAATTAACATTTATTGGACACCTCTTATAAGCCAGCATTATCCTAAGACATCTCACTGGATATTCACTTTATCATCTCAAAAATCAGTTTTTATAAATGAGGAAATAGGCTTAAATCTTTAAAAACTTATCTCAAGTCACCCAGGGAAGTAAGTAAGTGTTAGTCGCTCAGTCATGCCTGACTCTTTGTGACCCCATGGACTGCCTCCCACCAGGCTCCTCTGTCCATGAGATTTTCCAAGCAAGAATACTGGAGTGGGTTGCCACTTCTTTCTCCAGGGGATCTTCCCCGACCCAGGAACCGAACCCGAGTCTCCTGCACTGCAGGCAGATTCTTAACCAACTGAGCTACAAGGGAAGCCCAAGTTACCCAGGTAGTAAGCAATAAAGATGGGTTTGAAACTAGAAATTACACCAGAGGTTGTTCATTTTTAATTTTCACTTTGTAGAGGTAATGCCCAATTTATATGTGCAAAATATATCAAGATTCCTTTCCTATTTGTTGTACCCATGAGAGTCTGCAGTTTTACAAGCTCCTCTGATGATGTTTATGCACCAGTCCTTGGGCAACTTAAAACCTACTGGCTGCAGGCATGCCTTCTCCAATGCATCCTTTCCTCAGCTGATTCTGAGTGATCCTACCAAGGTTCACCACCTTTCTTCTGTCAACCCCAATAAACACATGTGCCCTGTTCTTGCCCACCCATCTGACTTCTCCCTGGGATACACATCTTCTCTGGACATGTTCCTATCTCATACCTTAAAACATCCTCTTCTAAGAAGCCACCCCACTCTCAATTTTATTACCTACCATGATTATGTGATACACTGTATTACATTCATATGTATTTACTTTGCTTATTTCACTTTTTAAATATTCTTTCCCATTTTCACAAGTTTAAGTGTAAATTCAAATAAGAAAGTGAAATTTCTCTTTCTTTAAAAATCTCTTTGGGAAAGTAAAAAAAGAAAAAGGCCTCGAGGAGACATGCAAGAAGAAAAGAAGGGAGGTTATGAGTAAAACAAGAAGGAAGATGTTCAGACACACAGATGAGAAATTTTAATGATCCCAAAATGGCTGACGGACATAAAATAAGCATCTCACAGACGCAGGCTTTTACCTATTCTAAAACACCCAGGTACACACACCTAGGAGGGAATAAAATGTAACCTCAATGCACATCAGGGAAGCCTGGTTAGCTGCAGTCCATGGGGTCCCAAAGGGTCAGACACAACTTAGAGACTAAACAATGATAATGCACATCATGACTGCATTCAACTGCAGAACTATCAAAACTGGGGCCAAAAGATTGGCACAGTCCTATCCTAACCCCTGGAGAAGGAAATGGCAACTCACTCCAGTATTCTTGCCCGGGAAATCCCATGGACAGAGGAGCCTGGCAGGCTACAGTCCATAGGGTCCCCAAAGAGTCAGACACGACTTAGTGACTAAACAACATCATCCTAACCCTATCACTGTGTAATGCTGTGATCTTGTGAAAAGTTACTGGAATTCTCTCAGCTTCCATCTTCTAATCCATAAAACAAACACTCATTGAGAATCTATAGTGAATCTGACAAGCCAATGGAGACAACGGCTTCCAGAAATCAGGGTTCATTTGCAATTGCATGCTCATTTTTCCACCTGGCCTAACGGGCAGGATATCCCCTGTGGATACCCATGTGCTGTGCTTAGTCGCTCAGTCCTGTCCGACTCTTTACAATCCCATGGACTATAGCCCACCAGGCTTCTCTGTCCATGGGGATTCTCCAAGCAAGAACACTGGAGTGGGCTGCCATGCCCGCCTTCAGGGATTCTTCCCAACTCAGGGATTGAACCCAGGTCTCCCACATTGCAGGAGGATTCTTTACCAGGTGGATCACCAAGGAAGCCCAAGAATAATTGGAATCTGTAGCCTATCCCTTCTCCACCGGATCCTCCAGACCCAGGAATCAAACCGGGGTCTCCTGCATTGCAGGTGGATTCTTTACCTTCTGAGCTACCAGGGAAGCCCATACTAGTCATCAATCTGTTCACTGTAATTGCATATTGCTGCCTCACAGTGGCGCTGTTTATGGAATCTGCAGAAGAAGCTGAGTTACTGCTGCAATGGGATCCCAGAGGGCCCAGCAAGGCCCTTGGAGGAGAATTTCACTTCCTGAAGGCAAAGCTCATCGAGGATGCATGGTTCTCAGGCTTCCAATATTTTCCTGATTCAGATTTTTTTTTTTTTTTTAATTTCCACAAACAGCCACCTCCCAAGTCCCCTGCCAGTCATGGAAGCACTGGCAGGAATGACTCTGGCATCTTCCATCTCTTGAAAATGCCAACTCTTTTCCCTCAAAGATCACAAGGGGTTTTGTTTTCAGTCCAACTGTACCCTTTCTAAGGCAGCCCTGCTACCAATCTGCTGTTAGATGGAAAGGCACACCTACAATTCTAAGGGAAGATTCTAGAATCTCTATTGCTGGGGAAGAGAAAAAGCAAACCCAAGGAAAACCCCTCCTGTAGGACCTTATAGACAAAATGTAAATGTTTTGGTGAAAAAGTAAAGGTGAGATGAGAAGAAAATACAGGGGAGAAACTGAATATAAACTGGATGGTCAGAGAAGTGCTTTCTGAGGAAACGGCACATAATCTGAGACCTTAAAGATGCAAAGAACCTGCTGTGGGGTGGGGAGAGAACCTGAGGAAAAACAAACCACATGTGCAAGGACTCTGGGCAGAGAAGCCTTAGTCGTGTTTGATTAAACAAATAGGCCAATGTGGTCCATGGTGGAGATCAAGGTGGGGAGTGAGAAGATGAACCTGCAGAGGAAGGCCAAGTCCAAATTGCGTGCAGCCTTGGACTATGTAGTTCCCAAGACTCTCCCGGATCACTCTCTCACTATTGTTCAGACTTGGTGTGCACTGACAACTTAGCACAAACAAATTCACTTAAAAATAGTTTTCAGTCAAGTCAGGGAATAGAGACTTGACTGAAATCTTTTAACACAAAAGATTCAAATCTTTTAACACATGGACGTGTTCTCTGTTCTTATCAAAGCTGCTGTCTCTGTTCTCAGAAAAGCTCCCTCTTAGGTACAAATAATCTGTATTTACATGTCCTGTGGCAATGGGTGCCCCACTTTTCATAAAAGATAACAGAGTTTCCACATTCAGGAGTTGGTGGGTCAGGTATTTGAAGCAAAACTCCATTGCTATAGAGGAATTAATTAATGCAGTGAGGTAAGCACTGGAGAGAAAGAGAGAGAGAGATGCAGAATTTGGGTTTAAAATTAGCTTTCTGAACATGATGAGGAGATTATGTATAAGGCTCACTGTATTACAATCACAAGCTTCTTTTTCTGGAAACAATATTTCAGGGGAAAGATAGATAAATGAAAATGATTGGCAGAATGCCAAAGTCTAAAACATCAAAACACTTAACAAATTTTGAAAATATATCTGAACCAAGAAAGAGACAGATGATAGGAGAAGTTTTGCTATTGTCAGATTTAGGACATTTGCTGTTTTGCCATCTATCAAATCTATTTACCACAAGCAAGACTTTTTCTCTGGGCAGTCCTGTGGAGATAGAAAGAGATTTTAGTATTTCATTTCCTCTGTAATTCTAGCTCTTTCATGGATCACACAGAGGATGATTAAATGGCTTTTCTGTATTGTTTGTTAAATTTGACTCTTCCCACGAAATGGGGGTGGTTCCCATGGGAACCTGTGGACGTAGTATAAGAGCAAAACAGATCACAGACAATCATTGGAGTCTCTACTGAAAGCACATTTGGCAAAATACTTCATTGGCCATTTCTGTATGAGCAATCCTGTACTACTTATAAACTTAAGATCTGAGGAAGTGAAAGTGTATTTAGTTGTTGCTGAATCCTCATCCCAAATAAAAATCCTGGAACTTCTTCCGTTTTAAAAAAGTTATTTTGCACACAAACTCAGTCAAGGACACTACACCAGAAACTGCCTCTAAAGTCATTTGAGCAAAATAGGCCAGTGTCACTGAAGTGGTTCAGATGGAATGGAATTTTAAAAAGAGAAAAACGGCCATATCCATTTCTCCATAGACAACAGAAATTATTATTTTGTAAAAGAGCAGAATGTAAATTTTATAAGTTAACCAATATAACATCACATTGCTTCAAATTGGCATTATTCATTATTTATAAAGTATAGCTGGAGATAAACTATAAAAAATAATTTTCATGTTCCTTGGTGATTTTCATTCAATTACAAAAACTTGCTAAAAGTTTGTAAGCTAGAATCCCACACCACGGTCTAAATAGCATTTCCTCCTGGTAAAATTTATGCATGGCTTTCCACATCTCCCGTGCTACAACTCTAGCAGAAGCCAACATAATCTCTCACCAGGGAAACTGAAATGGCCTCTTAACTGTTCTCCCCACTTTTCACTCCAGACCCTTCTCTACACACCAGCCAGAACAATACTTATAAAGGCAAATGGATCACTATTTCAACCCTCCACTATCTCCAACCTCACTCAGAATAAAATCCAACACCTTTACCATAGGTTACCTCTTTGTGAAAAGGCCACATTTAATCTCATTTTTATCTCCTTTCTAAAATAGTCCTCAAAAACTTATTTTATTTGTTATATCAAATTTCTCTCCTCCCATATTCATATTTAAACACACTTGTCTGCACCTCCACCAGGCCTGTGAAACTTCTTTCATCAAGGTCAACAGTGAACCCTTTCCCACTAAATAAATAAGATACAAGGACATAATGTACAGCACAAGGAATATAATATTTTATAGTAACTTTAAATGGAGTATAATCCATAAAAATATCAAATCACTATGTAATACATCTGAAACTAATATAACATTATTAATCAACTATAATTCAATAAAAAATGCAATGATCCCCACAGGTTACCAAAGCCAATAACCAATACTTAGTCATCTTTGGCACAGTTGATCACTTCCTCCTCCAGATTGTTTTTGTCCACTTACTTTTTAGACAATCTGTTTTCCCTCTATGTCACTGGTTGTTCCTTTTCAGGTTTTGCTGATGGCTGTCCCTCTTCTTCAAGAACCTTGTATTGTTTCGGCAACACGATCCTTCATTACCTCGTCCTCGACTGCATTCACTCCCATGGTGATCTCATTTCATCTTGAGGCTTTAAGTACCATTAATACGCAAATAACTCAAACTCTCTATCTCAAGCCCAGACTTCTTCTGAATGACAGACTGTTACCTCCAAATTCTTATTTCATTTCACTGCTTAGATGTTCTATTGGTAAATTACTGTTGTAAAACTTCCAGATGTAACAGACTGCCTCAAAATTCAGTAACTCAGAAAACTCTACTCAATACAATGACCTCTATGGGAAAATAATCTGAAAAATAGTTAACATATGCACATGTATAACTGATTCACGTTGCTGCTCAGCAGAAACTAACATACTGTAAATCAGTGATACTCCAATAAAAATAAGAATAAACACCAGCCATTGATTCTCATGGATCTGCAGCTCAGCGAGGGTCTGATGACCTAAGGTATGTTCAGTACGCAGCCCTGGTCTAGTGCACTTGGGGTAAGTGCCTCACATGCAGTCACTGGAGGACCAGTTCAGAAGACAATAACTATTGAGGGAAAGGTCTTCTCACGATGACAAAAGAAAGCTCTTCTCACAAGAGATGGATCCCAACCCTGTAAGCACATTTCAGTCCCATTTCATCCCACCTCTAATGATCCACAGGCCAAAGTGAATCAGACTTCTCAGACTAAGTCAGGATGGGAGATGCACTGCACCCAAGGACACAGGAACAGTAATCGCAGAGTGTAATAGACGTCTCCCACTGTACATCTCCAAGCCCACACCCCGTCCTAATCTGCTCCAGCTGGAGTCATTTCCATCTTAATCTTCTATTTGTTCAAGACCAAACACTTCGAGTCATGTCAGACTCCTTCTCACACACTCTACTTCCGGAAGCCTACAAAATATATTCAGAAGCTGATAAAGTCGCATCATCTCAGCCACCTCCTTCTATGTGCCATCATGTGTGCCTCCTGGCTCACTCCATTACTCTAGCAGGTATCCTTGCCTAAAGCCCCCCTGCCCTACTCCATGTCCCTTACCTCACCCCCACCCCCAAGATGGCAACCCATTTCACTGAGTCAGAATGAACTGACAGTGGTTTATAAGACTCTGCATGATATCACTCATTACCTCTCCAAATGTGTCTCTCACCTCTTCCTCGCTTGCTCTGTTCTGATCGCAAGAGGCTTCTTTGAGGTCTTCTGAACAAGTCATACATAATGCCTGCTACCTATCTCTTCTGCACTAGCTCTTATCTGTGGCTGGCAACTTCATCCCCTGGACAGTCATAGGGCTGACTTCCCCAGCTCCTTCAATATTTTCTTGAATATCACCTATACTGTGAGACCTACCTTGACTGCAATATTTTAATTTATAGCTCCCACACCCCACACTCCTAACCTCCACACAAATTATTTTCCTATCAATGATGGGCTTATGTTCCACATAATTAACTTATTATACCTGTTTATTGTCCACTTTCCCCCAACACCCTTCGACCCCCTAGCCTGACATGAGGAGGGAAAAAAAGTCTTATTTTGTTCATTGTTGTGTATATCACAAGCAACTAAATGGCACCTGCACCCCCTGAAGGCTACAAAATGCATTCAGTCACTCACTCCCAACTTCGTCCAGACTGAGCTTCTTCTTGCTTCAGAGCCCTGACGCGTGCTGTTCCTTCTGTCTGGGATCTTCTTTGTCTTACCATTCACGTCTCTGCCCATACCTCACTTCTCCACAGAAGCTGCCTTTGGGTACCTCATCTAAAGTACTCACCTTCTTCCTTCTTTGTCTCACTTTACTGCTTCATTTTCTTCATCATACGTTCACACTGAAAAATATCTTATTTACTTATTTGCCTATTACTGTCTGTCTTCTCCTATGAGGGTGAAAGCTTTATGAGAACAAGGACGTGTTCCATCTTACTCAGACCTGTCTCCTCAACTCACCTAGAACCATGCCTAGTGGGTCAATAAGAACCTAAAAACAGCTGCTAAATAAATAAGGGTTCCTTCTCAAAGAGGAGGCAACACAAATCCTGTCCACATAATGTGGAAGAAAAATGGTGACTGCATTGCAGGGAAGGCAAGCCTAAAGAAATTAGACAGAGGAAATATGAGTTTTGTGGTTAAACAGAATGTTCCCAAATTCAGTCATCCTTAAAAAGCTGTAGGAGACTGCAAGGCACTTCCAAGAGAAACATGTGTGAGAACTACTCCAGGAGGAAAACCAAGAAAAAGCAGCTTCTGATGCTCCTTTTAGGTTAACTAATTTCCTCAATAAGAAAACATGCATGAAATGAACAAGCAAGTTATTTGATGTTACAAATGATTAAGTGCAAGCTGAGAGAGCTTTGAAGTAGCTGCCACATAATCCCCAGGGGAGGATCTGTAGACAAATAACCAGACTATCCTTTGGAAAGAGATTTCTCCAACACGAAGGAAAAAAATAGAAAAACATATGTCCCACCCAAGGTGGAACTACTTGCACTTTCACATTTCCAGAAAAAGGCAAGGAAATGAAGAGATATTCCTTTTCCAAGAATGTTAATATATGCAGAGATGCTGGAGTTAATTTTAGAATGCATTACAAATAATGATAACTAATATAACTAATATTTAACTGGCATTTTTATTATGATTCTCTTTCTTACTAAAATCAATGTTACCAATGCTTTCCATGCACGTAACATCTTTTACTTCCCACAGTCACCTCATGAAGTAAATACTTCTATCATAAAGTTTAGACATGAGGAAAGAAAAACACAGGTAGTTTAATTAGCAACTTGCCTGAAGTTACTTAGCTTAAACCCAGAGAATTTTGCTGCAGAGTATATGCTATTAACTCCTGTAGTAAAAACTTCTTAAAAGGTATTCTCAATTTAAAGAATGCTTACAAGAAGCTGAGTATGGTGCTAATAAGCACTTCATACATACTGGCTTATAAATGTATATGAACCAACCTAATCATTATTTTCTTAATTCCAATCCTGCATGTCCACCTACCTTACAACATGAAAAAATAAATGAATGAAAGCTATAACCACTCTGTTCCCTATTCAGTTTGCACTGAGACCCAAAGGTATGCTTGACAACCTTGTGGATATCATTTTAGCATGGGCCATCAACTCCCTGCTTCTGTTATCAGTAACAGTACAATGAAAACACACAAGGCAGCTAGCCCTTATCACTTTACTAAGCATTGAAATAATTTTATACTCTAGGGAAAACTCATTGCATCAACTTGCATAAATATTAGCTATATTATTTTTAAAAACCATGAGGTTAACTACCTTCATACGGATAGATGAAAATACACATAACTTAGGTTAGCATCTAAGTAGCAGGGTGTTTCAATGACATCAAATACAGAATTTCAGTTGGAGTTTCTAGGGCAATGCATTTTCTAACTGTGAAGGTCACCACCTTTAAGCACATAGACCCGAAGGTGCTTTTAGGGTAGAGCCATAGCTACGAGCCAGTGAGGCCTCTGAAGTAGGCATTAATCTCAAATTGGTAATTAGCGGTCCCATGACACATGTCTCACTGTATACCTCCACAGACTGAAGGTGGCCATTTCACTCACCCTCACAGATGTTCTATGATCTGCCTAAAAACAACCAAATAGAAGTTGTATGCCTCTCAGAACAAAATAAAACCACTGTCCACTGTCCTGAGGTTTCTACAACATCAGTACACTTTGTATTGCTCCATCAATACAAGAATCTTCTCCGATAGCTCAGTTGCAATGCAGGAGACCTTGGTTCAATTTCTGGGTTGGGGAGATCCTCTGGAGAAGGCATAGGCTACCCACTCCAATATTCTTGGGCTTTCCTTGTGGCTCAGCTGGTAAAGAATCCACCTGCAATTCAGGAGACCTGGTTCAATCCCTGGGTTGGGAGGATCCCCTGGAGAAGGGAAAGGCTACCCACTCCAGTATTCTGGCCTGGAGAATTCTATGGACTATACAGTCCATGGGGTTGCAAAGAGTCAGATACGACTGAGTGACTTTCACTTTCACTATCACTTGACCCAACTTGAGGACCACCATAAGGCAGATGGAACATTTCAGAAAGATATAAGAATCTAATAGTCAACCTGAAGGCTTAACATAATGGGAAGCCTGCCTGGCTTGCTCTAAACTACAAAACCGATTTCTCAGATTAGAGCAGAATCAATAAAACAAACCAGCTCAATATAATTAAAGAAAATCTGCAATATTTTAGTATTTGAGACTGCAATGACAAATAATAGACTCAGTCAATAGACAACACACAAAAACCACTGAAGGATGTAAAGTTTAACTGGCATCCAAAGGTAATAAACTAAATGTTAAAAAGTGTTAAATATATATCTCACAGAAAGTTACATTTGTCCTTGATTTTTGCTTCTCTCTGATCCACATGTTATTAATACATCATAGTACAATGTATTTGTCACATATTGAAACTGTCCCAGGCATCGAGTTATATGAAAGGAGAGACATTAATATTCATTGACTCAATTAATTTGTCATCAGTTGATAATTATTAAGTGCATTTATGAAGCCTCATAAGATTTCAACCACTGGATCATTTTACCCTATTGCCACAGCCCAGGAAACAGTTTATGTTTAAAGCTCAAATTGTAAACCTGTATTCTTTTGTTACTATTACTTTTTCAGGGATAAAATCCCACCACCAATCAGCTATATAGAAGCCATAAAACATTTCAGCTTGAGAAAGACTGGACATGCCTTGAAACACATGCCTTGACTGAGAAAGATCTCGTTGGCACTGCTACAAAAATGGGCCAGGAAAGTTGAAGAGTGGAGGCTGGAGAAAAGATGTCTTAGAAGATGTTATTAATACAAAAGGTGGTCATAGAAAATAATTAACAAATACAAGTAGTCATTTCCATGAGTGACACATAAAAGTTAACAAGTTTCTAGATTCTGTTCTGATTCTTGGAACACTCAATAATGCCCTGTAAAAATTACTATAAGATTTTTTTTTTTGCTGTTATTTGTTTTTATTGAGTGTTTTTTTTAGCCCAAGATAAGAAAAACAGACATAGTTAAAATCATAATAGTCTAAGTAGTCTAAGAATCCAATAGAATGCAGGTATACCCAAAAAACTAGATATTTTCTACCATACTGTGGAATAACAATGAATGGCTTAAGTGTGAATTTTAAAGACAAAGAAATGGACATTTACTGAATACCTACCAAGTACTCAGCCTCACACCTTCTGGGGAAGTATTTGTTATTTCACTGGTTAGGTGATAACTCACATACTAGGTAGGGACAAAACCAGAGTCTTCTGACTACAAAAACACCTCATTTTTTACACAACATATGGTGTGCTATGCCGCTTCAGTCATGTTCAACTGTTTGTGACCCTATGGACTGTAACCTGCCAGGCTCCTCTGTCCATGGGATTAAACTGCAGATTACAACCTTATTGTGGGTCAGGATCAGCATATAATTTGAAATGGGATAAAATGCAAAATATTAGCACTTACTATAATAAGGGTAACTAATATTTTAAGAATATTAGTTCATATATATGCATTTGTCTGTCTATATTTAAAGGAACAGTATTTATTTAGGGTCATAACAAAATAAGTTTGAAATCTACTACATTCATTGCAAGATGCTTGAAACACAGATAGACACTACTCAACTTATTTTGGGAAATAAGAATGCCAAGCTCTGCATCAGGTAGATTGCTTATCTTCACTTGGTTCTTTCTCTGAGGTTTTGTCTTGCTCCTCCATTTGAAACATATTCCTCTATCTCTTCATTTTCCCTAATTCTCTGCACTTATTTCTCTTTATTAGATAGGTTGGTTCAGTCCAGTTCAGTCGCTCAGTCATGTCTGACTCTTTGCAACCCCATGGACTGCAGCATGCCAGGCCTCCCTGTCCATCACCAACTCCCGGAGTTTACTCAAACTCAAGTCCATTGAGTCCGTGATACCAACCAGCCATCTCATCCTCTGTCGTCCCCTTCTCCTCCTGCCCTCAATCTTTCCCAGCATCAGGGTCTTTTCAAATGAGTCAGTTCTTCACATCAGGTGGCCAAAGTACTGGAGTTTCAGCTTCAGCATCAGTCCTTCCAAAGAAATCCCAGGGCTGATCTCTTTCAGAATGGACTGGTTGGATCTCCTTGCAAGTCCAAGGGACTCTCAAGAGTCTTCTCCAACACCACAGTTCAAAAGCATCAATTCTTTGGCACTCAGCTTTCTTCACAGTTCAACTTTCACATCCATACATGACTACTGGAAAAATCATAGCTTTCACTAGATGGACCTTTGTTGGCAAAGTAATGCCTCTGCTTTTTAATATGCTGTCTAGGTCAGTCATAACTTTTCTTCCAAGGAGCAAGTGTCTTTTAATTTCATGGTTGCAATCACCATTTTCAGTGATTTTGGAACCCCCCAAAATAAAGTCTGTCACTGTTTCCACTGGTTCCCCATCTATTTGCCATGAACTGATGGGATCAGAGGCCATGATCTTAGTTTCCTAATTGATGGGTTTTAAGCCAACTTTTTCACTCTTCTCTTTCCCTTTCATCAAGAGGCTCTCCCCTAAATGGGTTTGGACTGCTGTGGTGTGATAAATGCGTGGACAACTTTATAAAGAATCATTTAACAGTGGATTATTTCTGGAGGGAAATAAAATGCCACCAGAACTAATTTGATGAAATGACAAGAGAACACAGATTTTAGTTTGGGGTCCAAAAATCTCTTCACCTTTCTGCTACTGTATTTTCAAATAAGAAAAGGAAATTTGAGGTTGAAATGACTCTCTTTAGGGAGAATATTGTGAAAAATAAGCCCAGAGCACCAGAGGTTACCTCCACCTGCACATCAACTCTCATGAGAGGACCCCCCTGTCCCCACGACAAATGTTTTTAACCCACATAGATTTCCTGGAAGAGAGGGCAGGATTTACAAAATGGTACAAAAGTCTTTTAGTGGTAGCTGATCTTCCATGCATATGTAGTCCTATTTATATAATTAAAATTAATCTGATATAAACAGGGTGTCTTCAAAGTTAGAAATTTCTCCATGGAAATCCTTGGCAGATTTTTCTCTCTTGGAAAGAGGACAACATACCATCCAGGTATCGCCTTGTCTTCACGTCCTCAATTTCAGGTTTAACAGTGAGCCTTCACATGAAGATCTGTGATTGGGAGGATGACTACAATGCAACTCAGATCAACAACCCCCATCTCCTGGGGGCAAAGTTGAATCAAATATTATAGGCAGACAAGTGTCACACATACCACTCAAAACCACCTTTTACCTCCCTGTCCTCCATTCTCTGCGCCCAGCCAAGGCTGATGATTTTCTCCAATGTGAACCATTCTTAGGCAAATGTGTGTCTGTCCCTTCTAGAACCCTTATAAAACCCAGGAAGTAACCACAAACAGACATGCCACTGGTTTATGTGAATTGTTAAGGAACTGCCTACTAGCAAGTTTTTGGGTAAAAGGAACTCATGTTTTATAGACTTAGCAGCAGAGAACCATTTTAAGGTTGGGGACTAGAACTTCCTGTGTCTAGAAGAATCCCAGGACCTGTAATGTGGGCTATCATCAAAGAAATGAAGAGAGAAAAAGCTTTGCTTACATCTGATTTTAATGTATCTTCTTAGATCCACCCACTGCTGTAACTAAAAAAAGAAGGGCTTCAGAAACCGTATTTCTACCTTATACTATTTGCTGCTACAACTCAAGTATATAACCTAAGAAGGTCTAAACAGTAACCAAAATATTATGTATAACTCACCCTGCATTGCCCATTAAAATTAGTCACGGCTGCCTTTAATTGGCACCTTCACCTTTGATGGCTCATCACAAATGCAAGCACTCAGATGCTGGAGGGCACAGCACATCCTTAGGATTCTGCACTGAACTAACAACAGACCCTCGGGTCATCTCTTAACCATTCTCTCTTTCCCATCATACAAATCAGAGATAATAATAGCTCATAGGTTTGTGGACTGAATGAGTAAGTGTTAATAAAAGACTGGGAGCAATGGCTAGTACAGAGGATGCATTTAACAAATGCCAGTTATTAATAAAATTGGCAGAGTGGTATATAAGAGAGGGAGTAAAAGTTTACATTTTGATGATCCCAGCTCAGAACTGCATTCTGATGGTTACTCTTTGAGTTTTAGATTCCTTATCTCTAAAGTGGGAATATTTCCACCTATTCCAAAAAGTTGTTGTAAAGACTAAACGAGGGCCTTCACTGGTGGTTCAGTGGTTAAGGGTGTGGGTACAATTCCTGGTCGGGGAACTAAGATCACACATGCCTCGCAGCCAAAAAACCAGAATATAAACAACAGAAGCAATATTATAACCAATCCAATAAAGATTTTTTAAATGATCCACATCCAAAAAATGTTAAAAAACAAGACTAAACAAAAAAATCAATATTATTGCACCCTACACAGTTACGGCATGTAGTTTATGCAAAATCGGAATCAACAATCTTTGTTTTAATCTCACTAACAACTAGAACACTTCTGAAAGTAACAGTGAACCAAAACCACAAATAAAAAAATAATAATAATAAATATCCAAACAGAATAATTTTATTAATAAATTTGGCCATGGGTCATTCTAAGTTGGAAAGAAAATGGGAAACCTTAAAAACAACCAAAAATGCCTCCAGTCTATAAAATGGAGATGTCCCACAAATCATGTGATGGTCAGAAAGTCTGTGGCTGTACTGCGGTACAGTGAACCACCCCCAGGGAGTGAGCCTCCTGCTCTGAGTGCCCTTGATTGCTTATGTAATGAAGGCAAAAGTAGCACATACATTTGAATCTAGTTAAGAGAGAAAAGAGGCTAAGGCCACAGAACATTCATTCTGTTCTTTCAGAGGAAAGCGGGAATACAGGACACTTTCACTGCTTGATAACTGCAAAAATAGAGGCAGCTCATTCACAAAACCTGAAAGTCAGGTGAACACTCACTCCTCAGAGCTCTCCTAGGAGCTCACATTGTATGCCTGAAGCCACCTCCTAATTTTTGTGAAGTGCTGCTGCTTCCCTTTCTCTCTGCCCTTCCCCCTCCAAGACTCCTCCCCTGTCCTCCACCTACTCCTCTTCCTCCTTTGTTGCAAAGCCAGCTCTACAGTTTTTGAACTGGTAAGGGAGGGGAAGATTAAGAAAATTGTAGTGGGAAATGAAAACTATCCAAAAGACAGGAATGCAGAGGCCCTAGTTGGAAAAAGAGCAGGATAGGCTGGTATATTTTGGAGAGATCATAAAATATTTTTATCAAAAACTATTATTCATGATAATCAGATGTAGACACAGACGCTTCCTCAAATACTGGGAGAAGATGCATGCATAGCATACTGCATAGCCTTTGCTTTCATTTTTGGCTGGATGATCAGTCAAGAGAGTGCCATGGAAAAACAAAACAGTGTCCTAGAGCCTTATGTGTGAACCGTTAACATGTCAATGGCAGAAACAATTAAAGTGTCATAAAATGAATGTGAAATGTATCAGGATGAAGAAATAAGTAGTGACGGTAGTGAGGTCTAATGGCCAGCAGCTTGAGATCTGCAGACTCACCCTCGGTTCCTGACTAAGCCACTAACGGTAATTTAGAGCATTTCAGTCTTTACTTTTATTGAAGCTATATTCGTAAAATGCATGCCTCTGCCAAAGGCTTTATGCTTTTTGGAGAAAATAACCAGAACTCCACGTTAAAAGAATTTGATAATGAGAGTCCTGTGTTCAGTCTGCCTGAACACAATGCTGGTATAATTCTGCTTATGGTAAAACTAAGAACAGTGAAGATGGCTGTGTAGTTGGCAGCCTGAGAGTCTGAGAGCCATATTCTTCTAGAGGATGAGTTCAAGGTTAATTTCAAAAGGTTCAGTGAGCTTTCTATGGCCTTCCATCTTCACACTTGTATTAGTTACCTATTGCTGGTGTGACTCATCACCACAAATGCAGTGATCTAGAACAACATAAATTGATTATCTCATGGTTCTAGAAGTCAGAGGTCAGAAATGCATGTCACTGGGCTAAAATCAAGTGTTGTCAGGCTGCACTCGTTATCAGGGGTCTAGAGAAGAATCTGTTTTCTGGCCTTTTGCAGCTTCTAGAAGGGACCCTCATTCCCTGGCTCATGGCCCTCCTCCATCTTCAGAGCCAACAATTGCAACCTTACAACCACTTCCATCATCATATCTTCTCTGACTCTCCTGCTCCCTCTTCCCAGGGAGGAAGACATGAATATCTTTGGTGGGAGCCATTGTTCTGCCTATCACATCACCCCACATGACAATTCTGTGGAAAGTTGCCCATTACACTGAAGAAGAAGCAATTAAAATGTTAAGGTTGGATAAAACGAAATGTTAGTTGCTCAGTTGTGTGCAATTCTTTGTGACCCCATGGACTGTAGCCCATTGAATCTTCCAGGCCAGAATATTGGAGTGGGTTGCCATTTCCTTCTCCAGGAGATCTTTCTGACCCAAGGATTGAATCCCGGTCTTCTGCATTGCAGGCAGTCTCTTTAAAATCTAAGCCACCAAGGTAATCTGCATTTTAGGAATTTTTCCCTAACTCTTCCAGCAACTAGTATTCCAGCTTAAAACAGGGGTGAATGATACCTAATTTGAGGCTCCATATAACCCTTTACCTTGTAGGCTGTATACTGAATTTTAGTCAGGCTGGTAGATGATCAAACTTGGAAACATTAAAGGAATGAAGCTGCAATTCCTAACAACTTCTAAGACTGACTCTCCAATCTTCACGCTGGACATAGTATCTTTGAAAAATTCATATCTTCCTGCTTCTATCATTTTCAGTTGTTTTTTGTCACATATGAGTAAAGTCACAAGGAGCACAGTTCCCCAAACACAATCTTCTTTCCCCAGAAAATTCACAAACCTCCCAATGTGATAGTTACATGAAAAAACACACAAATAGAACTTAAGCAACTGAATCACTTGCAGGAAACAAAACTCATTTTGAGTCAAGGATCTTTCCAAAGAATTTTCTCATCAGTTTATCACATACAGGGAAGGAAAATGTGGAAACAGAGAAGACGTTTTGATTTGCAAGCCTGCACAGCTGTCAAGTTAAGCCATTGAATAGGTGGGTCCTGCCGCTGTCCACACATACCTTTGTCTATAGTGACGAGGCAGTCCCATTGCTGATACCTCCATGTAGTTCATTTACAATAAGACCTAAATCACTTGCTTTTTATGGCTAAGGCTGACATAACCTTAAGTAGAGCAATATGAAATGTGCCACTATAACATATGAAATTGACATTTCATGTCCATTTTAGATACAGCTAGATGACAGTCTAAAAGAGCCATTTTAAGTGTGAGTCAGAGTTTTATTTTTTGACAGATGGGTGCCATGGCTGGAGAATTTATCTAGGTTATATCTGAACTCAAGTATGATCTATACAATTATTTTGATTCAATGGCTTTAGACATTGTGAAAATAATTTTTCCCTCCCAGATTCTAATTTGTTATGTCACAGATGTCCTATTTAAGAACTTCTTGTTTTGCATTTCAGCAATCGTATGAAGCAGGACGACAGGCAACTAGTCCTCCAAACTGATAATCCATATATTTCTGTCTTCACTCATTTCATGTTGGATAAGAACAGACTTTACAATCAACTAATTCTTACAGTACACTAATAAAAAAGCAAACAGTCAATGCTCATTGAATGGTGTCTGTAATTACATAATACCATAAAGCGTATTGTCCATGCTTACACATCTGGAGCTCTCCAGGATTTCTTCCTTTCCTTTTTTAACCACAGAAGCATTGTTAAACTCTTTACCTTTCAAACAATTATACTCTCACAAATTACTATCATATCATTTCTCAAATATAACTCTCTAAAATATAAGAAATGCCTTATTAAAGCATTAATAGAGAGAGCATATGCATTCTGTTAAACTCATCAAAACACACACATGCAAAAGTGGAAGAATATTATGAATATGTTCACAAAGTCTAAGTAATGGAATATGAAAAACTAATCCATTCAAAGTTATTACCTGGTACAACACATCCTCTCTTACTGACAGTTACTCCTAATAATTCTGTGTACCTTTTAGTAATTTTTTCAGTTTTCAGTGGAAGAAAATACAGCAGAATCTGGTATCATCAAAATGAAAATTTAAAGGTTTATATAATTTAATCCTGGAATTCTACTGGCTTCATACAGCTTCATTCTGGAACACAGATGTTATCATGTCTCTCAGCTCTGTTATACTTTAAATTGAAAACATTTTTAGTCAGTGCCTCCTGTCAGGATGGCAAGATGATGGTCAAGGACTTGGGATTACATCCTCGTACCTCCGATCACAGAACGTAAAGGAAGAAAAGAATCATAGAAGTAGCCTCCGTACACTTGAATGGATCACCTGTGGTCATGGATCCATACTTGAAAGAGACTCAGGATCAAATGTATTTGAGAGCCTATGCCGACGTCACAAAACCAATCCTAGAGCCAGGGATGAAGTCAACACTTCTTAGAGACCAAACATGAGAGAAGAGTATCTCCATGAGAAATTAGAAGTCTTCACCAGAAGGCGGATGGACTATGAACTTGGATGGGTTATTGCTGTTTCACAGCACTAGCCTCATCTCTCCTTACAAAGCCTCTCTCTTGAGATGTTAAATTTTAATAAGCCAGGAACCACTTCCGATACTTATAAAAACTTATCCACTCCGAACAACAAAAAAATGGACACAGATCAGACAATAAAATATATGAAAACAATAAACACTGTATTTTTAAATTACATGGTTCTCATACTACTCCTAGGAGAAGGCAATGGCACCCCACTCCAGTACTCTTGCCTGGAAAATCCCATAGACAGAAGAGCCTGGTAGGCTGCAGTCCATGGGGTTGCAAAGAGTCGGACACGACTGAGTGACTTCACTTTCACTTTTCACTTTCATGCATTGGAGAAGGAAATGGCAACCCACTCCAGTGTTCTTGCCTGGAGAATCCCAGGGACAGGGGAGCCTGGTGGGCTGCCGTCTCTGGGGTCGCACAGAGTGGGACACAACTAAAGTGACTTAGCAGCAGCAGCATACTACTCCTTCATCTGCATTGACCAGCTCTAGCTTCTCAAACATAAAGCTCTGCCCTCTCTGTTACCCCATTAATAGCTCTAGTGAGGCAAAAATATGCTCTGATAACCCCCACTATTTCTCAGATTCTTCCTCCTGGTGACAACAGTTCCAGAACACTAATTTACAAACTAACTCCTTCTCATTGATTGTCTTATGTTTTCAGTTTTCAAGGCTCAATTTCTCTGTTTCATTGCCTTATGTTCCCAACTTTCACATCTTACAGAATAGAGGAGATTTACTATATTAAATCTAATATTTATGCCCTATTTTTTCAGACCATAAAATACATTGTACCTATATGTTATAAAATGCCTTCAGGAAAAATAATATTGCAAAAAGCATGCCTGATGTTCATTAGAACCACTACTCCTCTCGTCCCAGGCCTTTATCCTACACTCCTTTCCTCTCCTCCTCATCTCATCTGGCTTCCTTGAGATCCACAGAGGCCACTCCCCCAATGCTTTCTGGACCAACCTGTCATATACTTTTTTATGCCAGTTCCCAAAATGTTTTTTCAGAATGAAGTATTTCATTGCACTTCACTAGATCAGAGTTTCTCAGTCTTGTCACCACTAACATTTGGGGTCAGACTGAACTGAACTGAATGCTTTATTGTGGGGGGATGTGAAAATTCATTTTATATGTTAACTTGACTGGGCCACAGGGTTTCCAGACATTTGGTCAAATATTATTCAGATTATGTCTGTCTGGGTGTTTTAGATGAGACTAACACTTAAAGAGAAGACTCTACACATGGACATCACCAGATGGTCAACACCGAAATCAGATTGATTATAGTCTTTGCAGCCAAAGATGGAAAAGCTCTATACAGTCAGCAAAAACAAGACTGGGAGCTGACTGTGGCTCAGATCATGAACTCCTTATTGCCAAATTCAGACTGAGATTGAAGTAGGGAAAACCACTAGACCATTCAGGTATGACCTAAGTCAAATCCCTTATGATTATACAGTGGAAGTGAGAAATAGATTTAAGGGACTCGATCTGATAGACAGAGTTCCTGATGAACTATGGAATGCGGTTCGTGACATTGTACAGGAGACAGGGATCAAGGCCATCCCCATGGAAAAGAAATGTAAAAAGGCAAAATGGCTGGCTGGGGAGGCCTTACAAATAGCTGTGAAAAGAACAGAAGCAAAAAGCAAAGGAGAAAAGGAAAGATACAAGCATCTGAATGCAGAGTTCCAAAGAATAGCAAGAAGAGATAAGAAAGCCTTCCTCAGCCATCAACAAAGAAATAGAGGAAAACAACAGAATGGGAAAGACTAGAGATCTCTTCAAGAAAATTAGAGATACCAAGGGAACATTTCATGCAAAGATGGGCTCGATAAAGGACAGAAATGGTATGGACCTAACAGAAGCAGAAGATATTAAAAAGAGATGGCAAGAATACACAGAAGAACTCCAAAAAAAAGATCTTCATGACCCAGATAATCACGATGGTGTGATCACCCACCTAGAGCCAGACATCCTAGAATGTGAAGTCAAGTGGGCCTGAGAAAGCATCATTACAAACAAAGCTACTGGATGTGATGGAATTCCAGTGGAGCTATTTCAAATACTGAAGGATAATGCTGTGAAAGTGCTGCACTCAATATGCCAGCAAATTTGGAAAACTCAGCAGTGGCCACAGGAATGGAAAAGGTCAGTTTTCATTCCAATCCCAAAGAAAGGCAATGCCAAAGAATGCTCAAACTACCACACAATTGCACTCGTCTCACACGCTAGTAAAGTAATGCTCAAAGTTCTCCAAGCCAGGCTTCAGCAATACATGAAGCGTGAACTTCCTGATGTTCAAGCTGGTTTTAGAAAAGGCAGAGGAACCAGAGATCAAATTGCCAACATCCGCTGTATCATGGAAAAAGCAAGAGAGTTCCAGAAAAACATCTATTTCTGCTTTATTGACTATGCCAGAGCCTTTGACTGTGTGGATCACAATAAACTGCGGAAAATTCTGAAAGAGATGGGAATACCAGACCACCTGACCTACCTCTGTAGAAACCTATATGCAGGTCAGGAAGTAACAGTTAGAACTGGACATGGAACAACAGACTGGTTCCAAATCGGAAAAGGAATATGTCAAGGCTGTATATTGTCACCCTGCTTATTTAACTTATATGCAGAGTACATCATGAGAAATGCTGGGCTGGAAGAAGCACAAGCTGGAATCAAGATTGCCAGGAGAAATATCAATAACCTCAGATATGCAGATGACACCACCCTTATGGCAGAAAGTGAAGAGGAACTCAAAAGCCTCTTGATGAAAGTGAAAGAGGAGAGTGAAAAAGTTGGCTTAAAGCTCAACATTCAGAAAACGAAGATCATGGCATCTGGTCCCATCACTTCATGGCAAATAGATGGGGAAACAGTGAAAACAGTGACAGACTTTATTTTGGGGGCTCCAAAATCACTGCAGATGGTGACTGTAGCCATGAAATTAAAAGACGCTTACTCCTTGGAAGAAAACTTATGACCAACTTAGACAGCATATTAAAAAGCAGAGACCAACTTAGACAGCATATTAAAAAGCATAGACATTCCTTTTCCAACAAAGGTCCGTTGTGGGGAGCGAGCTCCGCCCATGGCAAAGGTCATGAGGAAGGAGCCTTGACATACGCAAAGGCGGGATCAAGCCTCAGGAGTCTCCCTGGAAATTCTCGAGCAATCTACCCCCAAAACCAGAGTCTGCCTACTTTCTGCTTTGTGCTTTCACCTACACCTCTGACTTTACGGGGGGCTGTCCCCCACTACCTCTCTGAAAAAAGAGTTAGCTTACAGCTCCAGTTAATAATTCCTGGGTGTGACAGTGTTTCAACCTACAAACTCCCTTGGAAGTCCTCTAGCCTGCCTGAATAGGTTTTTCCGGCCACATGTGATTGCTCAGAGCCTCCAAACTGTGAGAGGCATGAGATGTTCTAAACTGTCTAAATACAGATTCCTTTGAGCAGTTAAAAGATTGATTAGAAATTGTATTGGTGAAGGGATTTTCACTTGTTGGGCCAATGTTTGCTGCTAAGTCTCCATATCCCTTACCTGCTGTGTCCCTGGCAGTGTATTGATTAATATAATTGATGTAAATAGTAGCTTTAATGTTTGTAACCTGGGACCCTTGAGTTAATTCTTTTTCTTGTTATAGCCCACCACACCTTTGCTCTGTAGGAATGCAACTTTATCTAATGCTTTTGGAGGGTGGCTCCTGACCAATCACCTTTAGAGAAAAATAAGTTTTCTGAAGAAAAGGTCTTAAAATGTTAACAGGCCTCCGGGCCAGAAGATGATGCAAATCACCTAACTTTTGCATATGCTAAGTTTGCAGGAAGAAAGCCTGGCTTGCTGCATGACTCTACCCCTTCCCCCATTATCCTCTATGCATAACTTAAGGTATAAAAACTACTTTGGAAAATAAAGTGCGGGCCTTGTTCACCGAAACTTGGTCTCACCATGTCGTTCTTTCTCTTACCTTCTGGCTGAATTATTCAGCCTCTTTTCTCCACTGAATTTCCTCACTGAGCTATCTTCATTCTATTACTCTTTATATCCTTAATTAACGTTTAATTAAGCAATTGTTTCCTGACCCTCGCCGACGCCGTCCCCGCTTCGAATTCCCTGGATCAGCCGGGGCTGGTCCCCGGCAGTCCGTCTAGTCAAGGCTATGGTTTTTCCAGTGATCATGTATGGATGTGAGAGTTGGACTGTGAAGAAAGCTGAGCACCAAAGAATTGATGCTTTTGAACTGTGGTGTTGGAGAAGACTCTTGAGAGTCCCTTGGACTGCAAGGAGATCCAACCAATCCATTCTAAAGGAGATCAGTCCTGGGTGTTCATTGGAAGGACTGACGCTAAAGCTGAAACTCCAATACTTTGGCCACCTCATGTGAAGATTTGACTCATTGGAAAAGACTCTGATGCTGGGAGGGATTGAGGGCAGGAGGTGAAGGGGACAACAGAGGATGAGATGGCTGGATGCCTTCACCGACTCAATGGACATGAGTTTGAGTAAACTCCGGGAGCTGGTGATGGACAGGGAGGCCTGGTGTGCTGTGATTCATGGAGTTGCAGAGTCAGACACAACTGAATGACTGAACTGAACACCTAAATTGGAATACTGAGTGAAGCAGATTGCCAGCCCTAAAGTGAGCAGCTTTTATCCAGTCAACTAAAGGTTTTTTGACTGCAACAAAAAAACTGAGTATCACACCACTGTTAAATTAGCTATACTCCAATATAAAATTAAACAGTTAAAAAAAGAAACCTGCACAGTGCTCCCTAGCCCCTTCTACTGTACAGGGATCCAATGAGAAGTCACCAGTCTACACCTTGAAATAGGACTCTCACCAGAACATGAGCTCACAGGCACTTTTATCTTGAACTTTTGATCTCTAGAATGGTGAGCAATGTTTTCACTCTTGATAGAAAAAAATAAAAGGCTGAGTAGCAAGCTTCCCAGGTGGCACAGTAGTAAAGAATCTGCCTGCCAATGATGAAGACACAAGAGATGCAGGTTCAGTCCCTGAATATGGAAGGTCCCCTGGAGAAGGATGACAACCCACTCCAGTATTTCTGCCTGAAAAATTCCATGGACAGAGGAGGCTGGTGAGGCCATGTGTCCACAGGAGAGTCGGGCACAACTGACAACTGAGCAACAATAAAAGGGAAAGCGCTGTGACTGGGACTCATACCATCAAGTCTCCAATTTGCCAGCTGCAGATCTCAGGGCTTCTCAGCCTGCATGATCATGCCAGTCATTTCCTTATAATAAATCTCTTGGCTTCCTTGATAGCTCAGATGGTAAAGAATCCACCTGCAATGCTGGAGCCCCGTGTTCAATCCCTGGGTCAGGAAGATCCCCTGGAGAAGGGAATGGGAACCCACTCCAGTATTCTTGCCTGGGAAATCCCATGGACAGAGTAGCCTAATGGGCTACAGTTCATGGGATCACAAAGAGTTGGATATGACTTAGCGATTAGATTTTCACTTTCACACATATAGAGATATGGAGATATATGTGTGTGTGTGTATGTGTGTGTGTGTGTGTGTATCTATATATATATATATATATCCCCTGGGGATAAAACTGCCCCTGGTTGATAATCACCACACTAGAGGTCTGGAAACACACCATCAGGACAACTGAGGCCATAAAAATGTCTTAGAAACATCACAAATTTTCACCAGTGATCACACCACCATTCACAATGACCATGTTTCTCAAATTTGGGATGTCCTGTGTTCTCTTCTTAAAGCTGTCTATACCTCAGGCTAGGTCTTGTCACCTGTACAATCTGCTACGCAGTGCGTAAAGCAGTGGTTCTCAGATCCGGGCTGGGCATAAATTTAAATCACTTGTAAGCCTTGCTCAGCACATATGTACTCTGGAGATTTTTTTTTTAACATAATTATTTATTTGGCTGCACTGGTCTTACTTGAGACATGCCAGATCTTCAATCTTCATTGCTGTGTGTTGGATCCAGCTCCCTGATCAGGGATCAAACCCAGGCCCCTCTGCATTGGGACCTCTGAGTCTTAGGCACTGGACCATCAGGGAAGTTCTCGTTCTTGAGATTTTGATTTAACAACCCTGGTGTGGGGCCAAGAACTCTCTTTCAATCAAAAGAAGCTCCACAGGTGATTCTGGTGTCCAGCCCCAGTAGAAACACAACTTCCCTAAAATCAACAGGGATTGAGAGGGACGTGGTGTCCAGGAAACCAAACACCTTTAGACACAGCGAGTATCCCGAATCTGAAAATAAGTCAGGACAGGTCTCTCTCACTGCAATGGTTTTTCCAATTTTCCAATAAGTGAAGAAAGATCATGCAATATCTTGTCACTTCTAGAGGCAAGTTCTTCAGATGAGGTCAAATACTATTAATTCCATTAGTTTTAAAAGGATTATCTTTCATAGCAGAGGAATCTCGGCAAAATCACAGAAAAGAAATACAGCTTTATAAGACACATACTCAATTTTCACAGTAAAATCATGAGAAAACAATAGGCTTTAAATCTAATTCTGGAAAGTGACTTTTAATAAATCAAAAGACTCTTAAAGGACCTAGCTGGTGATAAATTTGAAAAGGAAAAGTAACCCTAAATTGAATAATTCATGAACTCAGACACACAAGTAATTTCCTAAAATTCTCTAACAACAATTCAAGCTGCAGTACACATATATTTACTTTGCCAAATTAGAATATAAGTTTCTCATCCTCAAGGGCTTTCATGTGTTCGTTAATGCTACAGAAAATCAGTAAATATTATGTATAATGTAACTACATAAAAATTTTCCTGCAAGTAAAACCAATGTACAGCTAAAAAATATAGATATAAAAGGCTTTTTAAAAAGCTATGAAGAATCTTTGCATGAATTCTCTTTCAAGACAAGATCATATACACTGGAATATGTAATTTGTTCTTTATTACTCTTTGCAAAATACCATTAACTTCTTATAGTTCCTTCTGCTAGCACCAATCACAAAATGCATGGAGACTCTAAATTTGAGGAGACAATGACACTTAAGAAATCTGAAGAATAACATGGGAGAACTGACTTCACACTCAAAAAAATCTATAATATAAAGACAATGATCCATGTCATCATTTTCCTTCTCTAGAGAGACAATGAACCAAGAAAAGCTACAATTAATAACACACAGAAGAGAGTGAATCCATTAGGTGATGATGGGTCACCCAACACTTAACTGTTTCTTTCTCTCTACTCCAACCCCTCCGGTTCAACCTACTACAGATTGCTCCAGTGTTCCAAGGTCAACTTCCTCATTTCTTCTTCTCTGCATCCCTTCCACTTTCTCTATTGCCTCATCTGCTTGCTTGTAACACCACCAAAGAACCAATTTTTCTTTGACAGTTACTCTGGCAGTCTTTCCCAACTGTTGGGAAGCTGCTCATCCAAATGTTCTTTGACTTCGCTGCTACTTTTTAAAGAATTCACCACATCTTATTTCCCTTACAGTAGCCAGACAAAGCATCTATAAAAAACAGAGAAATGGATGCTGTCATCTAGAATGAGGATCCATCAGATGTTCTAAGCATGCTTACTGTCACAACAATAGAGGTCTGTTACTGTAGAAAATTCCATTAATTATGAAATAATAAACATGAGTGAAAAAAAAGGCAGAATTTTTTAAACTCCTGCAACAAGGAAAAAAGGATGACCACCTTGGCTGCCAGCCAACCACACTTTGTATACTTGTCCAGGGAGTACAGAATGATCATTCTTTTCATCACAATGGCAAATTATAATGAAACCTCTGAGGATATTAGAGAGAAAGGCCTTGGTTTTGAGATTGTCAAAACAATTATAATAGAACAGCTGCTCACCTTCATTTGAGAAATTTAACACATTATCCCCCTCCTTTGCAACAAACCTCTTTTGGATAGCTACTGGTCTGTAACACACAACCCAGGAACTTCATGACTTATTACCGTGGATTATTATTTCTCATGTTTCTGTGAATGAGCTCAGCTGGGCAGCTGTCCCTTAGGGTCTTTCAAGCAACTATAATCCGATGGCACTTAAGAATGAAATTATGATGGCCTTGCTAGCTGGGGGTGTCCAAGGTAATTCACACGTCTGGCACATTGATTGTGAATTACAGAACAGCAGCTGGCTGGCCAGGAGTGGCTCATTCTCCACATGGCTAGCTTGGGCTTCCTCACAGCACACTGGTCATACTAAGCATACCGAAGTCATGCAGCACCACCTCCACTGCATCTTCTAATTGCACAGGGCCAGCCCACATTCATTGTGGGAGATGACCACACCATGTAGGGACTTCCACGTGGGGCCATCTCAGATGTTCCAAAGCCATCTAAGTAAACAGGGAAAAGGATTATTTCTCTCAGCTTACAAATAATACACAGACTGTCTGACTCCAGTTCTGAGTTCCAAGACCTAGAAATCATCCAGACTGGGATAGGAATCCAAGTTTTCTGATTTTAAGGTGTCAGAGTCTAAATGGGCTGTGATTAAATATGTAGATATTATTTTCATTCAAATGTTCATTTCACCTGCAATTAATTAATCATTCAAAGAGTGGGCATTTCAGGGCAGCCCGCTGTACCACATTGATCATACCTTCTTTTGCTACAGCCATCGATTTTCCTTTAGGAATGCTGTTCTGTCCACATTGGACACAGCATACCCTGCTCTCCCCAGTTAAGGGCAGCAGAGACTCAAGCACTCTATAACCCTCTCAGGGATTTGAATCTTGAACAGAACGGCAAAAGGCTTACATTGTCTAAAGCTCATTTATTCTAGCAGCAATGTCCCGAAGAGACTGTTGAACAGTAGTTATAAATAAGACCCATCCCCTCCCCCAGTTACCTTCTAGGCCTCATGCTCTGGCTGCCTGATGTCTTTCTCATAAATTCCCTTTGTGCTAATGTAAGCCAGAATCTATGGCCTGCAGGTCACATACACTGTAGTGGTTGCGATAGAAGGCACATTGTAACAGCTGTAAGCACCAGCTTTAGGGTCTAACTTAACTCACTAGTTTAAATATGATTCTGCCACTTACTAGGTGTACTCATATTTGGGTTCCCAAGGTGGCACAGTGGTAAAGAATCTGCCTGCCAATGCCAGAGACACGTGTGTGTACAAGAGGTGTGTGTGTGATCCCTGGGTTGGGAAGATACCCTGAAAGAAGAAAAGGCAATCCACACTAGTATTCTTGTCTGAAAAAATCCATGGACAGAGCGGCCTGGAGGGCTCTGGTCCACGGGGTCACATAGAATTGGACTGAGGGACTGAGCACACATATCCATACTTAGGCAAATTACTAAACTTCTCTGAAGCTGTTTCTCATTTTTAAATCCAAATGAATAATATCACTCTTTTCAAACATTCGCAATGTTTAAAGGATATAGTACAAGTAAGCACAGTGTATCGTTCATAGAAAGGTCAATAATGGTTAGGTATTATGTTTAATATTGCATCCTCAGTTACTCAGTTGTGTCTGACTCTTTGTGACACCATGGACTGTAGTCCACCAGGCTCCTCCATGGTATTATCCAGGCAGGAATACTGGAGTGGGTTGCCATTTCCTTCTCCAGGGGATCTTCCCGACCTAGGGATCGAACCTGTGTCTCCCGCATTGCAGGCAGACGCTTTACCATCTGAGCCACAGGGAAGCCCATTAATCTCTTATATGTAATCCTAATATTCAAAAACCTCTGAAAACTAAGCCTATAGTCAGCAAAACCTCACTTGAGCTGAAATGGAGCTCTTTGTGATGTTTATCCCACTCAAGTAACTATTCTTATGCCTCGTTGTGAAAATGGCAATAGGCTTAGGTATTGCCTGTGACCCTATGGGAACATCACATGGCATATAGCACAGGGAGCACATTACCTTTCTAAAATATAAAATTCTAAAACACCTTTAGCCCCAAGGGTTTCACATAAAAGACTGTAGACCTATAAGTCATTATTTATTCAAGAAATTTACAATGAAAAATACACAGGTTGAGAACAGTAGCCAGCACCATGGGTGATCCTATAAAACTGGAACTATTTATCAAAACTCAGAAATTATACTAGAGCCAATTTCAATAACAAACAAATATTTTATACTAAACTAATGCCGCTTATATAGGCAAATTGTGCCAAAGGAACAAATTTACATATAATTGGATAAGCTACTCTACAAATATTGTACTTCTAGTTAAGGCATGTAATTAGAACTGCATCTTCTGGCTTTTTAATTTAGTGTGTGTTTAAGAATTATATTTTATTACCTGAATTAAATACCATTGGTTCCACATTCATAGGTTTCTCATAGGCTTGCTGTTCATTCACAGTGTATCTTACTCATACTGAATTGGATAAACCAGAGGTTTGAATTATAATCCCACCCTGGGACTGCTGCATTTGCTTATACTTGTCAGATCTACCTCTCAAAGGTCCAGAGCGCCAGAAAAACACACTAAACCACTGCAGCATCATTTTTCCATGGTTAAATTTTTAATTTTAGAAGAAAGATTCTGAGGCTGCATTTTTAAAATTAAAATGGAAGGTTGTATGCAAATCCCTACACAAGAAAACTACAAATTTATAATTCAAACCAAAATGACATATAGAGAGCCTTTTTACATCTGATAAAGAATAAAGCTATGAAGCACTCTATCAACTTTTCTACTGCAGTTCTTTACATCTTTTTAAAAAAAATTCTTCCTTTAAATGGATTTTAATTTACAGTGTAAATTTTGGGAGGGTGGGGGGTGGTACAAACGATACTATGTAAAATTTACACTTAATACCAGATTTGAAAAACTGTCATTTTAGAAAACATGTTTAGCTGTCCAAACTGCAAGACTCGTTCATTAAATCACCAATATAAATTTGTTTGAAAGGATCTTTTCACCTAAATACTGATATGTGGGATGTCCATTTTCTGTACAATTTTGTTAAGTAGGTAAATGAAGAGACTGAGTTGCATAAATCCAGAAGGTGTGCTCAAGGTCACAAAACTATCTGCCAAACAGATGACGCAAAAGACCATTTGTTTAAAAAAAAATCTAACTTTAATAAACAGGGTGAAGAGCTTCTCTCCAAAGTCTCCAGCATATTTTCAGTTTTCATGAATTTTTCAGAGAGCATCTGTTTTTAAGTAAGTAGAAACATACCCAGGGAAAATAAGGCCCGTTATAAGAAATTAAAATCAAAGTCTAGAAACATGTGCTATTCCTTTACATGTGTCCAAAAGCAAGTTTATTACCATCAACATTTGACTATTTCTTAGAATACAATACAAAATAGCACATCTAAAACAACATTCTTTATCCATCCCTGCACCATGCCAAACTAGCCCTGCTTTCTCACAGATCCACTAAGGAAGGTAAGAGTTCTTTTGTTTCTCATAACAAATAGCTGCATACACAATCTCTGCATACAATGCTATTTTCTGTAGGTTGAGATCAACATTTGCAAACTATCTCCAATGGGTTCTTGATTGGTATTACACGAAATGAAGAATTTTGCAGTAATTTATAATAATAAATTTAAAATTTTGGGAAATCCAGAGTTAAATAAACAGTTTGAGGAGCTTCATTTTGTTTTCCTAAATAATTTTGGGGGCCTCTCATGTTCTAATATCTATTATAAACTGACAAAAGGTAATTCCCCAAATATGCATCCATAGAAAAGTATGTTTTTTTTCTTGTTGTTCCACAGACTATTTTGGGTACTGATTCTCTATAATTCGTCATAATCAACCCACTGATCTAAGATTCCTATAAGACCAAAAGAGACTATTTTTGAACATTTCTGGTGATGGGGGATTCACTACATGCTGAGACAGCCTGTTTATTTTGGGGTTCTTCCACTCAGTTGCCTCTCTATGGTTTCCTTTAGTATTTTTTGGTTCTCACTACTGTGCAAATGAAAAATAGATCATCTTCCACTTGAAAACCTTTCATAAATATAAAGACATCTACTGCAATCCCATGCACTGAATTTCCACAACTAAAAGCTAAACATCCTAAATTCTTAATGGTCTGGGAAGTCCTCATTAACCATACTGATACCTTCAGGATACCTTCTTGCTTGGGAGCCACATGAAGTCATAGAGATCACAGTGCTCAGAGTGGGATAACATCAGCACAGGATTAATACTGAGCCTCTTTTCCTGGGGTCTGAGCCCTGGATCTGCCACACACCATCTTAGAGACCTAACAAGTTAGCTAATGTTTTCTAAAGCCTCACTGTACTCACTAGTTAAACAGTGTGTGTGTGTGTGTGTGTGTGTGTGTGTTAGTCAAGTCAGTCTTGTCTGACTCTTTGCGACCCCATGGACTACAGCCCTCCAGGCTTATCTGTCCATGGGATTTTCCAGGCAAGAATACTGGAGGGGGTTGCTATTTCCTCCTCCAGGGGATCTTCCAGATCCAGCGGTCAAACCCAGGTCTCCTGCATTGCAGTTAAACAGTGTCAACTACCAATTGACACTTGCCATCTACCACTGCAAGGATTAAATCATGTGCTTCTGCAGCTGCTGACCTTCAACACCCCCTGAAAGGAGTCCAGGGTGGAGAGCAGAAATGAGGCATTCTGTGCTTGGGGAAAAACTGGCAGGACAGGTCTTCAAATAGATATTTTTAAGGAGCCAATTTTATGAGCCCAATTCTTGTATCTCCTCATATCGAAAATCACTAAAATCCTCCATGGTGATGACTGTTCCTCGTGACTAGCAGAAAGCTTCATAAGACTAACAGAAACCTTCTGGAAAATGATGCCATGTAGTACCCCTTCACCAAAATTACATATATACTGCCCTACCTACAACTCGCCTCTTTGGAGCAGTTTCCCAGAGTTATCTGAGGTGCTGTCTCCTGGGCTGCAGTTCTCATTTTGCCCCAGATAAAATTTAACTCGAATCTCTCATGTTGTGTATTTTTTTTAAGCAGTAATAGCAATAGTTCTAGTCATCATGAAGTTTCCGTGAACATCACATTTAAAATATTGCTAGTATCAATATGTCCATTTTGGAAATACGTGTTTTCTTTTAGTCAATTTTTTAAAAGTAAAATTCACCTAGCACTCAACACTGACTGGCTCAGGGCTGTAAATAGCAGGTGAATAGAACAGTGGAGAAAGAAACTGCCAGAGGATTAAAAATAAGCCACAAATTATCTGCAAGCAGATAAAGCCCTGACTGCATAATCATTACTGAACAGACTCTATCTTTGTCTTCCCTTGTAGTAACATGTCACTTTCTTTTAAGGGTTTCAGGGAAACACACTTTGCAAAAGTCGTCAATTTGAACGAGAAATGGGGGTGGATATAAACATCTTCCAACAACACAGACTTCCACTTTTTCTGCTCTGCTTGAACGAGTGTCATTCAGAGGAAGCAATAACTCAGTGTCAGTTTATTTCCTACTCCTGGTCTGATGCCACACAGCTTTGAGCTTGCTTTTGGCTATACCAGTTGAGCTTGCAATCGTTTAAATTGGCGCATGACTTATAGTTCCCTGTAGCACCTTTTAAACACTGGCAGAGTTGTACAGTAATGATGAATGGGGCTCCACTGAGCCCAAACCTCTAGCATCTTATAGGTGCAAGCACCTATGGAGCAGCTGAACTGAACTTGGCATATATTTCTAGTATGGATTCTGATCCTTCTATGATTGGTGGAGTTGAGGAGAGCTCTTGGCAGTAGTATAAGGACTGAAGAGACTCAAATTATCTTTTAAGCAATTTCTTAGATATTATAGGAATGTTCTTGATTCCTAGCAATCAATTTAAAAAGTGAATAGAGAAAACAGACTAGTTTCAATCATGGTGCTTGTTCTCAAATGACTATGGAGCATCAGATCCCACTATTTTAGGATCATGATACTGTTCTCCACTTAATTTGATCAAATATTGAGTTCTTTCCTAAATTAAAAAAGAAAGACTAAGAGGAAAAGGAAAGGAACCCACTAGGTTCTGAAAGATGACTCACAGAAAGGTACATCTCAGAGTTCTCTGATGTACTTCTTATCTCAGATCAGGAAGCCATCCCATTAGCAACACGGAGTAGGACTATGTTGGACACCTGGAAAGGACAGCTGATCACAGGCAGCTCATCACAGGGAAGCCAGCAGTCCACTAGGCAGCCCCTAGCTAGGGCTCTGCCCTCAAACTGAGGAGATGGTGACTTAACCAATTTAGTCTCTTCTCATGAAAAAAGTCAGAGAAGGCAATGGCACCCCACTCCAGTACTCTTGCCTGGAAAATCCCATGGACGGAGGAGCCTGGTGGGCTGCAGTCCATGAGGTCGCTAAGAGTGGGACACAACTGAGCGACTTCACTTTCACTTTTCACTTTCGTGCATTGGAGAAGGAAATGGCAACCCGCTCCAGTGTTCTTGCCTGGAGAATCCCAAGGACGGGGGAGCCTGGTGGGCTGCCGTCTATGGGGTCGCACAGAGTCGGACACAACCAAAACAACTTAGCAGCAGCAGCAGCATGAAAAAAGTGCAAGCAATTCATTGGGAATGAGGGGGAAAAAGAAGTCCACAGACCACAATCATGAGAAAGAAAGAGTAGGTGAATCATATAACTGCAACAGTCAACTAGGGATCCATAAATAGTCAACACTCCTAATCAGGTAAGTATCAAAAAGAGATCCCATACAAACTTCTAGTCCTGAACTTCCTAGACTTTCCTCCCTAGGTAAGGTCCAGGTATACCACAGTTGTGAAGCTTTTTCAGAATTCCAATCAGAACTATCCATGTGAAAGATATTTCTTCTTCATTTCCGCTTTTATCCTTCTGATAAACCCGCACTACCTAACAAGAACTTAAATGAATCTTCACTGCTTGCAACCAGTGGAGAACAAAACACATATAAAAGGAAGAAAGTGTCTCCTTGATGAGTTTCCAACCGTGTTTGAAGTTACAGTCTCCCCTCATTGTCTCAACCTCAGACATGTGCTAACAAAAGAAGACAACAGGATCCAAATGGAGTCACTTGGGTTAAGACCCCTGTCACCAATCAGAGACTTGATGTGAAAGTAACCAAAGTGTCAGCCTCTCAGCTGTGTCTGACTCTTTGCAACCCCACAGACTGTAGCCCACCAGGCTCCTCTGTCCATGGATTCTCCAGGCAAGAATACTGGAGTGGGTAGCCTTTCCCTTCTCTAGGGGATCTTCCTGACCCAAGGATTGTACCTGGGTCTCCTGCATTGCAGGCAGATGTTTACCACTGGGCCGCCTGAGAAGCCCTGGAGACTTGATACTAAATTATAGATTCAGCCTCTCCCAGGAACGGAATCTTAAATCTGGAATGACCTGGTCAGCAGTAATGAGTTAATCTGCCAGATAAGACCCCTGCTCTCCCCTATAGGAAGGTAACATTGCCACAACTATATATAATTCACTTTTTGTATAACTTCTTTGTTCCCACTCACTGCTGACTATAAAAGTCTTTTTTTTTAATACAGCTCAGAGCTCCTTTCTAATTGCTAGAAGAGATTCATGAATTGTTGAATAAAGCCAATAAGTTCTTTAAAATTAACTCAGCTGAATTTTTTTTAACACATAGCACTTAGTTTTGGATATCAAATTAACCTAAATTATTATTCCATTCAAAACAATTATGTGCTTAGCAGCTAACACCATCAAGTATAGGGCTACAGAACTGCAAGGTACTCAATAAATCTTATTAGTTAATGATTAAATAATGTCCACAGGACAAAAAAGTATTAAATCAATATTTCTTAATTATAAGGCATAAATCTACTGGAAACTCATATCTCTACTTCTTATTGCCCAGAAAGTACAAGAAAAGGTGTCAGATAAAGAAACCAAAAATAGAATTCATTCAGACTTTTATTTACTGAGCACTTTAATACGAGAACAGTGAGACACATGGGAATGCCCCATGCATTTGGAACACAGACAAGTAAGAAACATGGTCAATTACCTCACACTCTAATGGGAGACAAGAACAAGAAAACATCACAACACATAACAGAGATTAAGTTATCATTCATTTTCCATCCTACCAACTTAGTCTGTGGATTCTAACTAGATAGAGACCAGTAAGTGCCTAAAAAGTGTTCATTGGTGGATACTCCATAAAGGCAGTGAACTGTTCAATATTCAAATACTCAAATGGTTGTATCCACAACTCCATAGTCAGAAGACGCTTGTAATAAGATGCAATATGGGAAGGGCTTCTGATAACAACATAGAGTTGCAGTCAATGCCAAACATGACCATCAGAAAGGAAATCCTAAGTATGACAGAACTTCTGAAATTCATACACACATGCCAAAACAAAAAACAAAAAAAGAAAAGAAAAAACTAAAATCCTGAGTGACCTAAAGGTCTTAATAGAAATCTATGTAGATGACTTTCCTGGTGGATCAGTAGCTAAGACTTTACACTCCCAATGCAGGGGACCCAGGTTTGCTCCCTGGTCAAGGAACTAGATCCCACAAGCCACAACTAAGAGTTTGCATGCCGCTACTAAAAGATCTCGCATATTACAACAAAGATCGAAGATCCCCTCCCCACTGAAGCCAAATAAATAAATATTTATTAAAAAATAATAGCAAAATAAAAAGGCTATTTGATGCCTTGAAGGGAGATTTTTTTTAAAGAATTATATGCAAATAATCAGAAAGGGCAATGGCAACCCACTCCAGTACTCTTGCATGGCAAATCCCATGGACGGAGGAGCCTGGTGGGCTGCAGTCCATGGGATTGCTTAGGAGTTGGACACAACTGAGCGACTTCACTTTCACTTTTCACTTTCATGCATTGGAGAAGGAAATGGCAACCCACTCCAGTGTTCTTGCCTGGAGAATCTCAGGGACAGGGGAGCCTGTCTCCCATGCTACTTAGAATCCACAGACTAAGTTGGTAGGATGGAAAGTGAATGATAACTTAATCTCTGTTATGTGTTGTGATATTTTCTTGTTCTTGTCTCCCATTAGAGTGTGAGGTAATTGACCATGTTTCTTACTTGTCTGTGTTCCAAATGAATGGGGCATTCCCATGTGTCTCACACGGGAGTCTCTGCGGTCGCAGAGTCGGACACGATGAAGCGACTTAGCAGCATGCAAATAATAGAGAGATAATAGGCTTTGAGAGATGCATTACTTAAAAGAGGAGAAGAGCATCTTCTATTCATCGAGAAAGCTGGAGTGACCAAAAACTGCCCTACTTTCACAGCATACCATTGACCACAGTGCCATGACTAACGGTGGTGTTCTTGTGGAAGCTGATGGTGATCTCTTCTTTCTCACACTTAGCCTACTCATACTTCTTAGATAACTCCTTCCCCTCTCCAATGTCTGTCAATGGGTTCAGAATTTTACCTGACTTCTTCTGACAGGCTCTCAGACAGGGTAGGTTGCCAACCTGTTGTGAGTCATTTTCCCCTGATCTGCATTCTCTGTGCAAGCCTGGCCATAGGGGGATTCCTCTTCCTTGCGCCTTCATGCTTTGATAGCTCAGGGTTTTGTCTTCTGATTTCTTTGTCTTTGTAGAATCGTTAGATGTTTTCCTAAAACCTTGGCTTTGACTGGCCCACATCTTAAATTCTTTTCATCTGTTTATATATTTAAATATTCTAATCAGGGTCTAATCAAGAAGAATTAATTTGGCTATGTACCTTCTTCACCGCTCTTAATTGCTACACATTTCAATTTCGCTTAGAGTTGGGATGACCTTCCCTAAGATGTCAAGCTGCCTGGCAATCCCAAATGTAGTTTTGATATGCTAAGTGGTGCAGGACAAGAGCTGTAAATCTAAAATTCTAACACTCATCTCTTAGCTCCAAAACACAAAGTGTATTTCTAAGGAAATTTCCAATAATAAATCACCCCATGTCAGCCACTAATTACTGTCAGTGCAGTGCTAGAAAACTATACCATCTCAATAAATCTTGGGAGATGTCAGTTCAGAAACATTAGGTTGTGGGTGATATGAGGGGACATAGCACTACTGGATTCAGGACTTGCAGACCATCTATCAGGCAGATTAAAGGGATGCTAAGCAACCGAGGTACAAAAGTTGAACCAACCAAAGAAAGGGATCCTTTAGCCAAGGCACTGTCTACAATTTCTGGAGTACTGATAACAAGGAACTTGTTAATGCATAGAGGTTAGCAAAGTGATTGTAACCAACTGAAATAATGCAATACAAAAGAGAAAAAAAAATCAAGTAGGTATAGCTATGTCACAAATGCCAGTGCCATGTGGAAGACAGAACAGAGAGTTTAGAACTGAAATAGCTGCCCTGCCAATGACGAGTTATCAGCCTTTTTACTGAAATTCCTGCTGTGCCAGTTATCAGACACTGAGAGGCACTCCACCTCTCTGAACCTATTTTTCCACAACTATGAAGTACAGATAATAACGCCCACCTTGGAGGCTTGTTGTAAAAATTAGAAATAACATATGCAAAGATTTCAGGCATATTGTTAATGCTCAAGAACTGAGGGCTATTATTCACTGTTAACTTACTCTATCTGATTGCAAGTTCTCCAAAGATCAATTAGGTTATCACTTTGGAAAACAAATCCTAATGCTGCCTTAAACTAAGACTATACATTCTTGGCATCTTCTATCCATTGCACAAAATCAAAGCCAATTTTGACTGTCCAGTCATGGCATGGTCTTACCTGCAGCTAGCACCTCATAACATAACATTCAACCTTGTAACTGAGAGGCCTTAAAGAGCTCTTTAGCTGGAAAGGATAGAAACAACAGCAACCGTGACCTTGCACAAAATGCCTAATATAAGTTTCTCTGTCTAGATATGTGATGGCCTGTAAGGCTTTGTGAAAATCGCTAACATTGGCAGACTATAGAATGAATTTCTGCTAATCACCAAGGAGCTACCTCTACTCAAAAGGTATAAAGACATTATTTGGAGAATGTAGATTGTGATCATTTTCTTTGGAGAGCAATCTGAGAATAACAAATGCTAAAAACGCAAAATGCACTACTTTTTCACTGAGAAATTCCCATGCTTCTATTAGGAATTTGCACTGCAGATACATTCACATATGTTTACAGAAATAATGTTTATAGTAGCAAAGGCCTGTAAAGAGCACAAATGATGATGACCAAGGGTCTGGTATTATGATCATGGTACAAAGGAATAAATATTCTGAGTAGTCATTGGCAACTAAGAGACAGCCATGCACAGACTGATATCTAAGATTCATCTTTAAGTAAAAATAGGATATTCCAAGCCATTGTTTTTACAGTAGACAGTCACATATCTTTTTTATTAAGTAAGTATCTTAATATATATGTACTCATATTCATTAAATAACTCTGGAAAGATAAATTATACTACATTGCCTCTAAGAGAAAGAACTATTAATAACAGAAGGTGACAGAAAGGAAGCTTAGTTTTGACTAGATACCCTTTTACACTATTAAAAAGCACACTCACAGACATATAACCTTTATGGAAAAATAACTTAAAAATACAAAGTAATATAAGGGCAAAGTGACATTGAAAGGTCAGATGTCATCCAGGGAAATTCAACATTAACAGCCTGTCTTAATCAGTCAAGGACCTAGACCCTACTTCTTCATTACCACCAGAAGTTTTTCCTTTTAAATAACACATATAATAATCTTAACTCTTCATTTGTACAATGTAGACAAAGGGTGTCCACCTGAATTCTTCAAAACATGAAATGAAAACTTTCCCAAGTTAGAAGTTTGAGATTTGCTTAAAATTCTTCAGTGAGGGGCTTCATATACAGCACAATTTCTAGAGTACCCTAGTTTGCAGCTATACGGAATTGGAGGACACACATCTCCTGCATGTAACTTTTTACAAGTGAAATGATATATTCACCACGTTCTCTGCTGTATGATTTCTAAGGCCTAGGTAAGGACTCAATTAAAAATGAAAAGAAAGGAGAGGAAGGAGGGAAGGAGAGGAGAGGTAGGGAAAGATGAAAAGAAAAGAAATAATCATACAACTAAAATCCACAAAAGTCAGTAAGCCTAGAGTTTCAAGTGACTTGCAATACAGAGATAGTCTCTCAAAGTATGGAGAGCCTTCCAAATCAACAGTATGACATGTAAGATTTATGATCTCTAGACAAGTATCCATGAGCTAGCCTTAAACAGCAGTGCCTGTTCATGATGGTTATATTCATACTAAAAATACATATTCCTCAATGCCTTATATTTGGTTTAAACAATACGGAAGTTAAGCATATATAAAAACTGGTTAAGTGTGAAGTGAATATTTTCCCTAAAATATATTCTCAAAGACTTTCCCTGGTGGCTCAGTGGTAAAGAATCCACCTGCTATGCAGTAGACAGCTTGCAATTCAGGAAACCACCTGCAGATGGTGTTTGATCCCTGGGTCGGGAAGATCCCCTGGAGGAGGAAATGGCAACCACTCCAGTATTCTTGCCTGGGAAACCCCATGGACGGAGGAGCCTGGTGGGCTACAGTTCATGGGGTCGCAAGGGTCAGATATGACTTAGAAATTAAACCACCACCACTACCAGAATCTAAAACTTGAATCCAACTAAAGTAACTTCGTCTTCCCAACATAATCAGTTTCCTATAGTGCTCCTCACAACCTTCAGGCCCACCATGTCCTTCACTCAGCTGTGGTAAGGCTTTCCTGACCAATGATCCTTGATACTTTACACATTAAGCCAGTTATGAACCAAGGTCTTCCTTGTTTCCTGTCCGTTTTCACGTTATGTTCTTTGCCTGGAACTTTCTTCTCCAGTTATTTATTTGACTAGCTTCTCCTCAAGGTTTGAGTCTCAAAATTCATATTCACTAAGAAACTTTCTCTCTCTAGGCCATGTAAAGAAGATCCCTCCCACAGTCCTCTCCAGCTTAGCACCCTCCCTTTCTCCTTCAGAGCACCTATTTCAGTTTGTAATGATTTGTATTAGAAGTATTAGTTATTTAAAACATTTTTCAGTCTCCCCTACCAGACTTTGAGCTCCATGAAGCAGGATGCATGTCTGATTTTTTTTTACCCACATGACCTAACTTGGCCCTAGCAAAGAATTAGCTGTCAATATCTATAAGCTGAATCAATGAATGAAATGAATTGTGGGATATTTCATTCAGGTTTTTCTTAAGGACCCCACTTTGACTAGAAAACCAAAGCCATACCCGAATACCTGTCATACCCATCACAAGGAGCAAGAACTGCCTTTTTGAACTTTCTATGCTCCCATTTACTCTATATGGCATTTATGAAATGGTCAATCACGGGGACACAGCGTCAGTGTTGGAGAAGGTAAAATCTGCTGCCATCCACAATGCTCATCATTCTGCAAAATTAGGAGAGTAACTCTGTGGACAAGAGCATTCAAGGCAATTACCTGAAAAAACAAAATGGAAAAACGTTCTTGGTAAAGTAATCAGAGTTCTCCAGAGAAACAGATCAAACAAACATGTCTGTCTGTGTGTGTGTGTGTCTGTACACACAATATATGTATATTAGAAAAAGACAGAAAGAGAGATTTATTTTAAGGACCCAGCTTATGTAATTGTGGATGTTGGCAAGTATGAAATCTGCAGAATAGGCTGGAGACCCAAGGAAGAGCTGAGGTTGTAACTGGAGTCCAAAAGCACTCTTCTGGCCTTCAATTAACCGGATATGGCCCACCTACATTATAGATCTGCTTTATTCAGTGTCCTGATTTAAATGTTACTCACATCTTTAGAAATACCTTTATAGCATCACCGATATGTGTTGGACCAGATATCTGGACTGTGGCCTATACAAGTTGACACATAAGATAAATCACCGCTGCTGCTGCTGCTGCTGCTAAGTCACTTCAGTCGTGTCCAACTCTGTGCAACCCCATAGATGGCAGCCCACCATGCTCCCCCGTCCCTGGGATTCTCCAGGCAAGAACACTGGAGTGGGTTGCCATTTCCTTCTCCAATGCATGAAGGTGAAAAGTGAAAGTGAAGTCGCTCAGTCATATCCGACTCTTAGCAACCTCATGGACTGCAGCCCACCAGGCTCCTCCGTCCATAGGATTTTCCAGGCAAGAGTACTGGAGTGGGTTGCAATTGCCTTCTCCTGATAAATCACTATATTTCACTAAAAACTCTCAGTGTTGTCATTTATACATTATTCGATTTATCTTCTCCAGTAAAATGAAAGACATGCAACTGAGTACTTTTTCTACTTGTCATAACAAGTTGCACAGGCATTTACTTTTAAAAGGAAACATCATGTTCTGAGAATCTAATAAGCATGAATTTGAACCCTTACGTAAATCCCCTCCACTGAGTTTTATTGCCAGTAGTGAAAAGAACTCTATCTCTTTATTTAAATTTGTGGCCAGACTAACAAAAATCTATCAAACTCAATATTTTTTAGAAATTTAGCAATATTGGAAGGCTAGCTATAAGAAAAAATACATTTATACATTGAATCATGCATATTCAAATAAATTCAGAATAATGAATATAGCATATAGCTTACATACACAAATTACCAGCCTGTTATAACTACAAAAATTCTGTTTATATTCATATACCAATGTTTGTCTGAAAATCTTCCTATTTTGAAAGGATTTTTAACATTTGGAATGCATTCCCAAACCCCTATAATTTATGAAGATGCACAATCCTTGCAATAAAATGTAGTTGTGAAAGCAGTTTGTACGAGTGGCAATGGCACCCCACTCCAGCACTCTTGCCTGGCAAATCCCCTGGATGGAGGAGCCGGGTGGGCTGCAGTCCATGTGGTCGCTAGGAGTCGGACACGACTGAGTGACTTCCCTTTCACTTTTCACTTTGATGCATTGGAGAAGGAAATGGCAACCCACTCCAGTGTTCTTGCCTGGAGAATCCCAGGGACGGGAGAGCCTGGTGGGCTTCCATCTATGGGGTCGCACAGAGTCAGACACAACTGCAGCAACTTAGCAGCAGCAGCAGCAGGTCTTTTAAACATACGCTGATCACTAAGGATAAAAATCTCTACCTTCCTGAGGAATCCATACTGGTTAAAAACTTCACAGGCAGGCACACCAGTAATGTGACATCAGTGTGGCCATTTACTTGCTTGCGTGAATTGAGTTATTTAATCTTTCGATTTTCAGTTATCTCATCTGGGACCTAGGGTTCATTACTGCACATAGCTCACAGGATCATTACAGGCTTAAATGAGATAATATAATAAAAGCAACTTGCCTGATACATTGTATTTGATTAATATTATTCATTATGGTTAAGGTTTACTTAGAAAGTCTATATATATTTACTTAGAAAGTCTTTTCTCATAGAGTGTCTCCAACGACTAGGGGTACTTCTTCCCAAAAGAAGTTTATGTTACAGGCAGAAAAAAAAATTGAAAACCTTCTCTTAAAAATGTAATATAAAATATATATTACCATATATGTTGATACAGACAGACAGATGTGAAACAAACAAAAACCTGGGTGACAGGAACACACACTAGGACTAAATTAATACTAAATTAATTAATATAAATTAATATTAAATATATTAATATCATGATATCTATGGTCTTCAACACTGCTGCTTTTAATAAAATCATCTGGGAAGTGTTACAAAAATTCTATTTCCCAGAATTCATCTTCACCCCAGATCAACTAAATCAAATTATTCTAACATGCATCAGGGCTGAGCGCCACCCCTTTGGATGTTTCATAGACAATCTCTGCTCTGAGCAGGGAGGTAGTTTTTTTAGTTCCTATAGACCAAATTGTATATCCCCCCAAAATCCTTACATTGAAACCTAATTCCCAATGTGATGGTATTTGGAAGTTGGACCTCTGGGATGTAAGTCGGTTATGAAGGCAGAACCATTACAAATGGGATTAGTGTCTTTATAAAAAGACCCCAGAGAGTTCTCTTGCTCCTTCTTTCATGTAAGGTTACAGAGAGAAGATGGCTATTTACAAACCAGAAAGCGGCCTCAGCAGACACTGAATATGCCGGCACTTTGATCTTGGACTTCTCAGCCTTCATAACTATAAGAAATACACTTCTGTTGTCTTGTAAGTCACCCAGTCTGTGGTACTCTGTTATAGCAACCTGAAAGACCTTAGTCAAGTAAGTTTCAGAGACATGTATTTCACAAGGCACATAAAGAGTCTCAGAAATTCTAATGTAAGAAAATCTATTTAAAATAGAGAATTTTCTAAGCTCATTCCTGCTGAGAAGTTTTTTAAACGGAATCCTATTTATATCTTGAAGAATTAGTGCTCTGCAGAACAAGCTCTAGTTCTCAAACCTGGCTGAACATCAGAATCACATGGGGAGCATATTCAAAACATAATTTCCTAAACCTCATCCCCAGGGACTCTGATTCAGTGCCTCTAGAGTGGGCCTGTGAATCTTTAGCTTCTTCTAAAATGCCAGCTTTTTCTGAGGATCATATTTTGTAGCAATTACCCCAGAGAGCTTATACTCACTCCTATATGCATGGTCCCTGCTTCTGCTCCCAAGTTGAGGGCGCGGAATGAGTCTTTATAACTGGCACTTGGTCTCCTGCAATGCCTTGCTTCTAACAGAAGATCAACAAGAGTTTAGTGGTGCATGATTATATATGAAAAAGTATTAGAAGATCATCAGGCCTGGGGTGCAACTCAATTATGAACACCAGGCCCAAGTTACAGTCTGAGACTTTTATGCCCAGACTACTATAAGGCACTCTGTACAAAGATTAAACCTCTGTGCATAAATACCAACAGACCTGGCTCCCAGAGTTAATGACAAGTTTGCAAGGTGGGCCGCCAAATCTAAGCTTTAGCTCCTTACTGTGATCACAGAGCCTCCAAAAATACATTTGCAGAAAAGGCATTAAGCGCTGGCTAGACCAAGAAGGGAACTTTCAACTGCTGATCTTATAAAACCGCAGAAAGTACTGGATGATGTGAATTATTCAGAGAAGAACAAGCTTGTAAGGAAGCACCATGGCATGTGCACTTGTATGAGACCTTAGAGCTCCTTTGTGAACCGTCACTCACCAAATCCTGAAAACCAGAGGAACGTAGAGGGAATTATACACCAAATTCCCAGCCAACTTTCCCACCCTGCTGAACACTGGGATGAGAGTAATTACTGTAAAATGAGGGAAATGCCATAGGCTCTCCAGGGGGGGATGATTTTCAAATTAATGGAGGGGCCTCAAACTAATGAGTGGTGCATTCTGAAAAAGTAACCTTTGTGTCTGTGCTTCAGACTCAACAGAAAGATGAGGGCATAACAGAATAAGGCACATGGTACGAAGCACCTCCAAACATCTGATACTAGGAAAAGCTCTACAGTCCTTGGGGTACAAGCAAAAATAAACACTAATGAGAACCTAGGGGGAATGGTACTGTATAAAAAGGACTTAAGGAGATTATAACATAGAAGAGAAAACTCAGGAATCAAACAGCACCAGACGCCCCCCTTTCTCTCCCCCAGGAGCAGGTACTACTGGGCAGGCCAGGACAGGGCTCGCCAGGACACTGACACAATACAGAGAGTAACCCCTCCCTCCAACTCTCTTTTCATCCTTTTGTTACTGATCTTAGGATTCTACACATGAGTAGAGAGGGTCTAATAATTCAGGCATTCAGAGATGAAAGTCATATGCCGGCACCTTTCTTATACTGCAACAGCAGAAGGGTCAGCTGAAGAAAGATTCCTGGGCCACTTCTTAGTGAGGGAGTGGGCTCTGGATTTATCAACCCACAAGACTATATACACTAAAAGTGATTTTTACTGTTGGGAAAGTGAGCTTATTCCTGTGAATTAAAATTTTTAAATAGCAGCATCAATGACTACTATTTGAAATGTTACCAAATACCATTAGTTTCCCTTTATGCTCAGTGGCTTAATCATGTCTGATTCTTTGTGGTCCCATGGAAGATAGACCGCCAGGCTCCTCTGTCCATGGGATTTCCCAGGCAAAAATACTGGAGTAGGTTGCCATTTCCTCCTCCAGGGGATCTTCCTGACGTCTCCTGCATCTCCTGCATTGCCAGGTTTACCACTAACTAACATCTAAGGACAGCAAATGTTATTAGCAAAAGAATGTGCCACAGACACAGGTAAGCAATATGGAGTAAAGCCAGAAAACATGGGGGAAAGCGGATGATCACTGGATACCCTGCAATGTAAACTTCCAGTATCTCAAATAAAACATTTTTAAATGGAAAAAAAGGAGTGGTGCTCAATTTAAATTGTCCATTTGTAAATCTACTGCCATGAAACAATTCCTCCCATACTACAATATAAAGGCACTTAATTATCTTGTGCAATGTTTTTTTTTTTTTTTTATCATTATACGCTTTAGAACATTTGTTGTTTGCTCATTTTCTTAGTTTTCTAATTTAGATCCCGAATTACTTATTAAACCCTGTGCATACTGGATTTAAATAATGAAATACATTAAGAAAGTAAAAATATTTTATATGAAAATGTAACATACTTTTCTACCAAGTTTGCTGTTTTCTTACATCATTAACACGATCAGAATAGGACATAAGAACTACTCATAGATCAGGCACATATCTAAAAGCTTAGACAGGTTACAAATACCACTCCACACACCAGCCCCAACATATCACTTAGATTTTCACATTAAATTAGGATGAATTTTTCAAAATTAACTGTCTGATGTCATTCTAGTCCTTTAAAATTGTGTAATGGCTTTCTATGTCCTCAAGGACACAAGTCAATTTCCTCTTATTCCCTAAAGATGCTACTTTGTACAATTCTATAATGCACTAATCACCCTAAGCACACAATTACACTGTCTTTGTTTGTTCTCTGCCCAACTCATTGGGCATCATTCACATTCAGGTCTCTGCAGTTCAGACTCTGCCATCACTCTCCTATATCTGTGAGGTCCACTCATTCTTAGCTCTTTGCCAGTCCCTAAACACAGCACTTCTCTCGTGATCTCATCCCACTGTCACACTATATTCTTTTCCTTAAGTGAAAACTCAACCTGCAAATTCTATCCATCCTTTCACTTTATCTCAATATTAATATCAATTCTTCCCCATAATTTCTTTGCAATTACCACCATAATATCCCACATCACACCACACTGTAATTTTGCTTTTCTTTTCACACCAAGCAAATAACTCCTTGAAAGTGCATTATACATGTCTCTTCATATATATATATATATATGTGTGTGTGTGTGTATACACACACACACACACATATATATACACACACACATACATGCTGTGCTAAGTTGCTTCAGTCGTGTCCGATTCTTTGTGACCCCATGGACTGTAGCCTGCCAGGCTCCTCTGCTCATGGAATTCTCCAGGCAAGAATACTAGAGTGGGTTGCCATTCCCTTCTCCAATATACATACATATGTGTGTGTGTATATATATAGATATATATAGAAATATATATAAGCCTGAAGTCAAGCAAATTTCCATACAGAGGCAATATTTAGATTCTATAGGATATAAATTAATGGATGGAAGTCTATCAATGAATTAAGATTCTGATGTGAGTTAGCTTAGTAGATAGTAGAGGGGGATGTAAAACACAAAGAGAAACAATACTTAATTTCTCACTGTATAGGTTAGAAATAAACCAAATAAAAAAGTAATTATAGCATTTAAGTAATGAGGTTAAGTGACAAAGAAGTGTTATTTGAATTCTGCAAACCCACATGGTAAATCCCAAACAAGGAGGAAGTGGAGAAACGTTCAAAATAAACTTACTAAAACTGTTTCATTCTTTAAAGGCTATACAAACACATGGAAAAGAAAATAACATTAGCTTGTTCCTCTTCAATTATGTAAAAATCCTTCATAGCAAGCATATTAATAATATATTAGTCATTACAGTTATACTCGCTAAGTTTTGACACTCAAAGCACCTATAAGGAGACTATGTGTAGAATATGTAAACTGATATTCTCCCAAGTAAACAGAAATTCATTCCCAAATACGATTAGTATCAAAGATTTTTGAAAATTGTGTAAAGCTTTTTAAAAATTTCAATCACATTTGACTAAGAGCAACTCGAAACATTTTTATATTTCTACTCTGTCACATGTCAGCATTTCTTTTTGTAGCATAGCAAGATGGGCTAGAGCTGAAGTAGCAAGAATATAGATGAGCACCTATTCAGTAATTCATTCTTTATAATAAATAAGACTCCTGACCATAGCCAAAACTATTTCTCCAAAATGAAATCTCAAATTTTGCTAATCGCATCTCAGCTCTGATCCAGTGGCTCTCTGTAACAGTCATAAAACAACACACTATACAAAGGTTGCCTCCTTCTGTTTCTTTGCAGTCAAGGAAGATCACATTGTCTATTCAAGAGATGTGGGTTCAATCCCAGGGTCAGGGAGATCCCCTGCAGTAGGAAATGGCAATTTACTCTTGCATTCTTGCCTGGACAATTTCATGGACAAAGGAGCCTGGCAGACTAGAGTCTATGAGGATGCAAAGAGTTGGACACAACTGAGCATGTGCGCACGCACACACACACACACACACACCCATGGATAGTCACAGGGGCAAACATGCATCACCTTCTTAATTATTTAAAGGAATAACATTTCAAGTTTATAAGCTACAACTTTCATCATTTCATCAACAACATAGGTATCATATTGAATAATTGTATGAAAAAATAAGATTATAATAATAAACTCCACATTTTTTAGGGATGATATAGTTATATACAAAGCATCAGTTTATGTGTACACATCATTAGCTCATTTTGGTCTTCATAATTCTATAAGAATACCCTCATTATATGGTAAGAAAAATGAAGCCAAGATATGTTAAATAATTTGGTCTAATCTTACAAGAGTCGTGTAGCCAGAATTTGATGATATCATTTTTCAATCACCAAGTCTACCTCCTACTTTTCTTTTTCATCACATAAAACATTTTCCATCTGTGGAAACTGAATCACAACCTAAAACACGGAATTCATTATCACAGAGAATATATTATATTATGCTCCTTTTCTTAAGCATTAACCTTAATATATTGATTTAAGGAGTTACATTATAAGAAAATTACTAAAATTTGTACAAGCTCATTAATTCAGAACAAAAGAAGACTGCTGCTTTGAATAACAGTAATGTGTAAAACAAAAGTACTAATTTCAGTTACAGCATATAATATAAACTACAAGGTACTGGTAAATTGCTACTAATAAAAGAACTGAGTAGAGTTAATGGAACTATGAATTCACAATAAACCCATGTTATACAGCCCATATACATATCTTCCCACCACATTCACAGTTATCTAGGATTGCTGCAATGTCTGTCATTCTGATCAACAGGTTCAAGAAAGAAAATAAAGGGAACATACTAGGAATTTTTAGTTAGATTCTGCTGCTGCTGCTGCTAAGTTGCTTCAGTCGTGTCTGACTCTGTGCGACCCCATAGACAGCAGCCCACCAGGCTCCCCCGTCCCTGGGGTTCTCCAGGCAGGAACACTGGAGTGGGTTGCCATTTCCTTCTCCAACGCATGAAAGTGAAAAGTGAAAGTGAAGTCACTCAGTCGTGTCTGACTCCTAGCAACCCCATGGACTGCAGCCCACCAGGCTCCTCCGTCCATGAGATTTGCTAGGCAAGAGTACTGGAGTGAGTTAGATTATAGTAACTGGTGAAAGAGACCTTGAAATATGCTAAAGAAAATAAAAGGAACTTCTTTACAGAGCGAAGATCATGTTCTCAGAGTACAGACTTTTGAATGAATTTTATAGTACTACAGGTAAGCAAGCCAACCTTCCACAACTGTAACACAGAAATCTTCACAAACAGGCTGCTGCTGCAAAGTGTATCACAAATACATGTGACAATATTGTCAAGGCAGGTTATTTTCTATTTCTACTGTACCTCTCACTACCTCGGTCAGGAAGTAGGGGAAGCTGAGAAGAGTGAAAATGAATAGGAGACATCCATGCTCCTGCTGCTACTGCTGCTGCTAAGTTGCTTCAGTCGTGTCCAACTTTGTGCGACCCCATAGATGGCAGCCCATCAGGCTCCCCCGTCCCTGGGATTCTCCAAGCAAGAACACTGGCATGGGTTGCCATTTCCTTTTCCAATGCATGAAAGTGAAAAGTGAAAGTGAAAGTGAAGTTGCCCAGTAGTGCCCGACTCTTCACGACCCCATGGACTGCAGCCCACCAGGCCCCTCCATCCATGGGATTTTCCAGACAGGAGTACTGGAGTGGGGTGCCATTGCCTTCTCCGAGCTCCTGGTCTCTCACAAAACGAGGGGTGTGGAAGGCCCCTCACAGCCTCATTCAGAACTATTTAAATTACTAAATATAGTCTTAATGGCTCGTAAATTTGTTTTTGTTTTTTCCAGGAGACAAGCGGGAAGAAACAGCACATAGAAATGGGTAGTTCACCAAAGCAAGGAAACATATAATATATGAGCATCTGAAAAGCAGCAGAAAGCAGACAGAGGCCACTCGGCATAGGGTCTGATGTTTCACCAGTCCCTGATGGGATCCTGTTGCACAATCCAGTCTAACATGCATTGTCTCAACAAACAGAAAGCAGCTGTGTGTACTACGTTCTGTATAAACTGCCAAGATTATAGTATAGAACAGGGCAAGTTTGCTTAGTGCTTAGAATGTATTGTGCACACCTGCTAAAGTATTAAACTCACATCATTTAATGTTCACAGCATCTCTACAAGGTAGGCATGATCTACTTCATTTTGCAGATTTTAAAAACTATTTTGTAAGGGTTAAGAACATGCTCAAGATCACACAGCTGGTGACAGAAGAAATCCAGGTGGGTCTGATTCAAAAGTGAATCACTGTCCTAAACTACTGGACTATGTTCATCACAGTGATCCGTGTCATCAAGAAGTAAATCATACTTAGCCACCTATTTAGTTGACCAATAATATAGTTGACCTGGATTTCCACCTTTTAAAAACCACTATTGGTAGATTCGGAGAAAGCAATGGCACCCCACTCAAGTACTCTTGCCTGGAAAATCCCATGGACGGAGGAGCCTGGTAGGCTGCAGTCCACGAGGTTACTAAGAGTGGGACACAACTGAGCGACTTCACTTTCACTTTTCACTTTCGTGCATTGGAGAAGGAAATGGCAACCCACTCCAGTATTCTTACCTGGAGAATCTCAGGGACGGGGGAGCCTGGTGGCCTGCCATCTATGGGGTCGCACAGAGTCGGACACGACTGAAGCGACTTAGCAGCAGCATTGGTAGATTAAAGCAAACTGTTATTTGTGAAAAGTGAAAGTGTTAGTGGCTCGGTCGTGTCAGACTCTTTGAGACCCCATGGACTGCAGCCTGCCAGGTTCCTCTGTCCATGGGATTCTCCAGGCAAGAATATTGGAGTGGGGAGCCATTCCCTTCTCCAGGGGATCTTCCTGACCCAGTGATCAAGCCCAGGTTTCTTGCATTGCATGCAGATCCTTTACCATTTGAGTCACCAGGGAACCTCATTTATTTAATTCCAAGAATTCCACTTAACCACGTTTTTGCTGTAATTTTTACAAGGAATTAGAAACATGACTTAAGTAAATATTCTCTCTTTAAGAATGTCATTCACCTAATTAAATATAGTAAAAGTACTGTCTACACTCCCAATTAATTTGCTAATCTACAAGAAATCTAGAATCAATAGCTAGCTAATAGCTACTCAAATGAGTCACTAAAGACAAAAATATTCATATTTGTATTTGGTAGTTGAAGAGCAATCATAATACAGATGACAATATACATTTGTGCAACTCAAAATGATGGCAATGTGTCTAGAATCAAGCCCTATAAAACTTACTCGGGGATTTGAATCATGCCATTTGTTTTTTTATTGTTTGACTTTCTTCTCCTTCAAATTGGACCCATGTCAGCATAAGCACACTGGCTGACACCGGTCCTCACTGGACATTTCCATGACAAACCTAAAAGTCACAGGCAACATAAATTGTCAAGGTTTTATGAGTACAGCTCTGCTAAGTGCAAAGTATTTTCTAGACAAAAGTTTAGCGCAAAGGTAGAAGGGTCATTTTAGTGTAGTAAAAACAGAGGAGTCCTGGATGCATTTTTTTAGAACCTCAAATTAATTATGGAATCAGGAGTGCTGCCCTCCTAACCCTTACTTTCTCATGAACCAAAGTGTTTTTCCCAGAAATGCTCAACCTTTATTTAATTAATGGAAAAAAAATAAGGGTTTTAAGTATTATGAGCTGAAACTGACCCTGCCTAAACATGGAAAATATTTTCACTTTCCAAACCATGAAAACTATTGATCCTGGCTTTAAATATGAAAGAAAAATAAACCTCTGACAAGAAAAAGAAAACAAATGAACCTTGCAGCCAACTCTTGCTTTTTCAAGTTTCAAACACCAGAAGTTCTTTCTCAAATATTTCCTAATCACTCTCACTGACTTATTTCTCCCTTTATCCCAAACACCTGTAAGATCATTAATGCTCCATGAACACATATTATCTGAGTTTAATTGTACTTTTGTTGCCTATCATGTTTTATGCAAGAGATACTCCAATACAAGTAAGATTAGCCAATTTAAAAACTAAACAAAACTCTGGGTGTGTGTGTGTATGTGTGTGTGTCCCCTTGCACTGGCATGTCCAACACTGTGTAACCCCACAGACTATAGCCCACCAGGCTCCTCTGTCCATGGAATTTTCCAGATAAGAATATTGGAATGGGTTGCCATTTCCTACTTCCCGACTCAGGGATCGAACCTACGTCTCCTGTGTCTCCTGCATTGGTAGGCGGATTCTTTACTACTGAGCCACCTGAGAAGCTCTGACAACTGTTTACCAGAAGCTTACTAGGGTTTTCAAAGCACTAGTTACAAGTGTTAAGTACTTTGCAAGCTGTACTCCACATAATGTTCACCAACTCCTGCACCTTTAGGGACAACCCAAATTTCTAGATGCGTCCATCAATAAACTGAGTGATTTAATTTACCATGTCATTTAATTATCTGACAAACTCTACAAAACACATATTATCCCATCATATAGCTGATGAAGCAGAAACCTAGAAAGTAGGTAATTTGCTATCACACAAAATAATACAGCTAGTACAAAAATGGATTTAGAACTGCTAAGAAATTAGTCTTCAAATTCCAAACTCTTATCCTATCAAGAAACTCACATGGCTTACTTCACTCTGTATAATAGGCTCCAGTTTCATCCACCTCATTAGAACTGATTCAAATGTATTCTTTTTAATGGCTGAGTATACAATATTGTAAAGTTAAAAAGTAGAATAAAATAAAATAAAGAAACTCACATGCTACTGAGTGACACGTGAAGGAACTTGTCCCAGTGGACCAAGACTTTCCTGATTTAAACAATAATGTACAGCATCTTGGGAACCCTTCAGTCTTATGATAACTGGTTGGTTACTTTCATGACAGGTATTATAGAAGTGGAATGGGGAAAAAAATACAACAGGAGTTTGTATGTACAGGGAAGGGAGTCATTGTTTACTCCTCAGCAGTATGGAAACAAGCTTAAGAGAGGGACATTTGAGTTAAGCATTATGCAAAGTACAATAAACACGGTAAGAAAAGACAGCAGAGGTAGACTGAGAGGCAGTGTAAACAAAGGTGAGGATAAAAAACCACATGACAAGGTCCAGGCTGGATGACTAGACTGGGATGGCTGAGGCTGTGGGCTTTAAAAGGGGAAACAATGAAAAAATATGATCAGCAAAAAAGAACATCACGTGGGAAGGACCACAGTAAGTCTCAGAAGAGAGAATCAAGCCTGAGGACATGATTTTTCTTCCAACTCCCTTCACAGCTCTACAAAGAGACAGACTTTGAAGAAATGAGAGCTTGGCTTAATGATTTAGTGACGAATATCTGTGCCTGGTAGGATACTGCCAAGTGATTCTTGACTGGAAGTCTGATTTATCATGAGGGAGTGCAATTGTTGTTAGGCTCATAACTAAAGTGACACATCTGATGAGCTCAGAAACACACACACACACACACACACACACACACATACTTTCCTAACATTCCATTCCTGGATTTTTGTCCCTTGCCTCCTTGATCCAATAAATTAGTATTGACTGCAAGTGATGGAAATTCAACCCGAACTAGCTAAAGTCAAACTGTAATTTATGAATTCCAAGAGCTAAAAAATCAGAAGGCAAACTCACATGAGATGTAGCTGGATGAATCATCTCAGGCAGTATAAGAGGACTGAGTTTCTCTCCGTCTTGCCTCTGGTTTTCATTCTCAAGTGACACGTGATGACTGTCACTTGCCCGAGGCTTTCTTCCCTGGTAGCAAGACAGCTGGAGCAGTGGCAGACAGACATGCCCCTGGTTCTGGTCTCCTTGTTCACAGGGACTGGTTCAGGGCATGCATGGAGCCCAGCTGGAGTCACTAAGAAGCTAGAAAACATCTCCATCCTCCGCACTGGTTCTCACCAGGCCCAATGCCTGTTCTGGAAGCAATTACTGTGGACACAGAGAGCCAGGGCTCTTCCTTAAGTAAAAGAGCATGTTCCAGTCCTTAAGAAGGAAATGGAGTTCACCCAGACCTTTTGCACTAAGAATGGGCTAGTACCAGACAATAAAATATTATCCAGTACTAACAAGACATGAGCTTGCTGGCCATGAAAAGACATGGAGGAACACAAATTAAATGCATATTATTAAGTGAGAGAGATCTACCAGAAAAGGCTACAAATGTATGATTCCAACTATGTGACATTTCAGAGAAGGTAAAACTATGGAGACAATTAAAAAGATCTGTGTTTTCTAGGGGTGGAAGATCCAAGGGAAAAAATAAACAGGCAGAGAACAGAGAATTCTTAGGGCAGTGAAAATACTGTGTATGATATTATAATGATGGATGTATGTCATTATACTTTTACCCAAACCCACAGAATGTACCAAGAGGGGATCCTAAGGTAAACTAAGAACTTTGGGTGTTTATCCTTGGTTTCAAAAAAACACCATTCTGGTGAATGGCATTGATAATGGAAGAGGCTATACATGTGCTCCAGTAGGGGGTATATGGGAACCACTGTATGTCTCTCTCAACTTTGTTTTAAACCTAAAAATGTTTTAAAAAATAAAATCTTTGAATCAGTTCTAATGAGGTGGATGAAACTGGAGCCTATTATACAGAGTGAAGTAAGCCAGAAAGAAAAACATCAATACAGTATACTAATGCATATATATGAAATTTAGAAAGATGGTAACGATAACCCTGTATGCGAGACAGCAAAAGAGACACAGATGTATAGAACAGTCTTTGGACTCTGTGGGAGAGGGTGAGGGTGGGATGATTTGGGAGAACGGCACTGAAACATGTATATTATCATATGTGAAACAGATCGCCAGTCGTTCGATGCATGATACAGGGTGCTCAGGCTAGTGCACTGTGATGACCCAGAGGGATGGGATGGGGAGGGAGTGGGAGGGGGGTTCAGGATGGGGAACACGTGTACACCTGTGGCAGATTCATGATGATGTATGGCAAAACTAATACAAAAAAAGAAAAATAAAACATAAAGTCTTTACAGCAGCTTCCCACTGATCTATTTTACACATGGCAGTGTATTTATGTCAGTCCTAGTCTCCCAATTCATCCCACCCACTCCTTCTCCCACTGTGTCCACACATATCCATTCTCTATGTTGCTGTCTCTATTCCTGCCCCGGATATTGGTTCTTTTGTACCATTTTTCTACATTTCACATATATACTTTAATATGTGATATTTGCTTTTCCCGTTCTTACTTCACTCTGTAAGACAGACTCTACAAAGCACAGGACGCTCAGTTCAGTGCTCTGTGATGACCTAGGTGGGTGGCATGGGCAGACGGTGGGAGGCAGGTCGAGGAGGGAGGGTATATATGTAAATATATAGCTGATTTGTAAAGCAATTATATTTCAGTAAAAAAAAAAAGACACAAAATAAATAAATAAAGTCTTAAAACTAACAAAGACAAAGAAAAGGACAGTAACAGAGGCCAAGGTTAATACACACACACTCCTTTTTGCACATCTACAGAGGGGGATATGAGAACTGGCTGGTTCTCCATATCCACATTCATTCACTGGAAAGCTGTGACAGAGACTGCCTAGTTATTTGGCAAACATGTTTCTAAACATGTTTTCAGACATGTTTTCTTTCCTCCTGGGCACTCCGTGTGAGTCTACTCTTCAGCTTCCCTTGTAACAAGGAATGGCCAAGTGACGGAGCTCTGCCTAGTGGAATGTGGGCGGGGGCCATGATAACTGTTCCCAGGGTGGGCCTAAAATAAACTGTCTGAAACCTGCCAGGACGTTTTTCTCCTCACATGCCATATACCTTTTCTGAACAAAGAGGACTCAGGAGAGGACAAAGCCACACAAGGACGAGGAACCCGATTCTCTGAATGACTCCAAGGAAAGCCGCTCCTGTGCTGTGAGTCCTGAACATGACAAAGAAGTATAAAGACTTTTCAAGTCACTGAAAATTTAGTTTATCTGACACAGAAGCTAGAATTAGCTTTTCACAAGTCCCTGTGGGACTCAGTTCTTTAGGAGTCTGAAAACATGATAGTAAACTAGGCTTCCCTGGTGGCTTAGTGGTAAAGAATCCAAAAAATATGCCTACCAATGCAAGAGATGCTGGTTCCATCACTGTGTCAGGAAGATCCCAAGGAGGAGGAAATGGCAATCCACTCCAGTATTCTTGCCACGGGAAATCCCGTGGAAAGAGGAGCCTGGTGGGCTACAATCCATGCAGTCACAAAAGCAAGTTTAAACCTCTCCATCTCACTAACCCCATTAAATCACAAGAGGGGCCTTGAAACACACACACACACACACACACACACACACAGATGGCATGGATGTGAGGAGAATTGGAAGGGAGAAAAATTTAGGGGGAAAAAGCAAAATAAATCAAATTTCTTAGGACAAGAGGTTCAGGGACCATTAGAAGGAAATGAATACAGGCTTTTGAGAAACAGTTGATTAATAAGTTTACAGTATATCTGCCTCCTTGCATGGTGGGAAGATGGGTGGCTTCTCATTAATTAATTGTGAAGACGATACAAATACACACTGAACAAGAAGAAAAAATGAGTCTATAATGTGGACAAATGAATTATTCTGCAAACTATTTCACTCTCATTATGACCACCTCACATTTCCACTGGAAGCCATAAGTGTACTAGATAGTTCTGTAAAAGACAGAAGACAATTGCATAGGAAAGAAGAGACGAAGCAGAGTCTCTAATATACGTGGGACAACAGAACAAAAATTACAAGAGGACGCATTTTGTTTAGAGGATTCAAGGATAAGAGACAGAGGTTCCTTCAGTCATGCAGGAAATACTGAAACACTCTTGGAAAGCTGAATCAACAGGAGGAGACTTTCGGGGAGCTGGGGATGTTAATGAACAGTAATGCCTCTGCTCAAAGGTAAGGGTAGGAGAGGATGTTTCAGTTGTGAACTTATCAGTAGGGATATTTGCTTAGGCTAAGAAATGAACAGGAATTTATCTTCACACACTGCAGCATAAAAGTGATAGGCCAGGATTTCCAAAATGAAAGCTTAAAAGAAAGGTTAAACAGATCCTAGAATTTTTTATCAGAAGTGAAAAAGCACTGTAATGGGGGAGGGGGGGGTCCTCCTTTAACTATCTGCTCCTGATGCTGGTAGGTATTCAAAATAAACCAATGTCATATATAATTCTGCCTCTGTATATCTTCAATTAGATGCAGTCTTTTAACTTCTTTAGGATTTTTTAAATTTTCCTGCACCTTTTTTATACAGACAAAAAGGAAAGTTGGTCCAATGGCTACAATAAGAAAAGCACTGCAGCAAGAACAACAACAACAACAAAAATAGTGAAGCTTCCAGGAGAAGCAATTCTAGAGTCAGACAATGTGGTTCAAATCCCAGCTCTGCCACTTGCTGGCTATGCCAGGCAAATGATTTAATTTCTCTAAGCCTAGTTTTCTTCAACTATACAATAGACAAAACAATAATCCCTATGGGGAGCACCTTAGCAAAGGACCTCAAAAATAATACACACTATCTGTGTAAGCTGTCTCTATCATTTTCTTATATCTATTCCAGTTTTTCTGCCAGAAAACCAGTAGTTGGGCGGGGGAAGGGAGAAGGGGAAGAGAGAAGTAGCATTCATTGAACACGGGGAAATATCACATGCAATCACAGGAGGCCAGACAACGATGGCTGTTCCCCCAAACCTTTTATGTCTTCCTGAAAACACAGCTAAACTACATTTCCCAGACTTCCTTAGAGTAAGATATACACATATATAACTGAGTTCTGGCCAACGGAATGAAAGCAAAAGTGATATGTATGACTTCCACGTCTGGGCAGTTAACATCCTGCAAGTCTTTCTCCTTCCTACAGATGAACACAGATGAGCATGCTGAAGATGGCAGGGACACAGAACGTATTAAGGCTGGATCTTCCTATCACATCTTGGAGGAATGCTGCCAGGATCACCCATTTTGAAACTTTATATGAATGAGAAATACATTTGTTTCATCTAAAGCTGTACACTTTGTTTCGATTCATTTGTTATCATTCATAATCTACCCAATCTAATAAAGCCAAGCTCTTTACCTATATTCCTGTGTATAATACCTACCATGCTGCATTGAAATAAATGTCATCCCAATTTTATAGCTAAGGAAACAGAGGTTCACAGAAGTTATTCAATTGTCTTGTCCAACATCATGACTGTAATAAGTGGAAGGGCCACATTTAGGTCCAGGTTAATCCGCTCCACAGTAAATGGGCTTTCCACCCTTCACACAATAAATGCCACAACACAAAAGGATTCTTCCTTCCTTCACTCATTCATTCCTTAGTTTCCTCACTTTCTAACCACTAGAACTTTGGTCTTTGAACTAAGACTTCATATTTTTTATCTGTATATCCAATTTGGGAGATCTAGGATGACCCCCTAGGTCACATTCGTCTCTTATGCCTCATTTCATCTACATGTGAGTCCATGGCAGGGAAACAAGGTTCCTAATTCACCTGTTACAGGAGCTCCACGTTCCTATCAGTTCTGCAACTGGCCACAGTATCACAGATGATGAATGACAGAGGTACAGACAAGGAGAAAAGGTAAAACAATCCCAGACCAGCAGTGATCTCCAAAGCATACACCCTAGGGGCTGTGCAAAGCAATCTGCTAGGATACAGAAAAAGAATATTTGAACAACTGTTTCCTAATTTTTTACTTTCTTTATCCTTTGGTTTCTTTTTGGGTATATTTTATAAGTAGTAGGTCAACATAACCGTATATGTGTGAAATGTATACATAACTAGTGATCTATGGTCAAATGTCCTCTGATAGAACCTGATTGAAAAATATGAAGACCAATAGGTCTAAGTTAATAAAGCTGGTTTCCTTCACCAGACTTAGTACAGTGGGCTATGGAAAATGACAACAATAAGACTCTCCACATCTGAATATACAGACATCTTCCACTTACCCTATGAAACAGATTAATTAAAATCATATAAAAGCATGTTTTCATAGAAGATTAAATTATTTGGATTTAAAAAAAGACTGAAACAAATGTATATTATGTCTATGTCTTCAAAGAAAACAAAGAAGAATCCAACGCATTAAAATCATGCCCAAACTTGGGGCGAAAAGTCAGAACTATAAAGGGGAGTCTTCTCCTGAGAAGTTTACTTATCCAGGTTACCTTCATTTTATAAGACCTAAACTGATGTAACAGATGTCCTGTGTACCGTTCAAAAAAAAAAAAAAAACTATAGTTAAAAGATAAAGTGCTTAGTGGGAAAAAAAATAATCCTAAATCCTACTTCTGAATAAAAAAGAGAGAGAACTAGGCAAAATAAGTGGATGATTTTTTTTAAGTCAACATAATTTGAAAAGCTTGTTCTCTGTTCACTCTTTTTAAAAAAAGATCTTTAATTTTTACCGGAAAAATATCAACTTGCACAATGTATTTTCTAAACCCACATTTATTTTGGCCACAGACATCCCGGTTATTTATTTTTTTATGTTAGTGAATGCACCAATGTCACTGCACATATTTTTACTGTACAATGCAGTCTACTTTGCTGATTGAGAAACTGTGTCATTCAGTCATCTAAGAAATATTTTGCTGTTCCTATCATATGACCTACCAATATGAAATGACTAGGGAAGGGGGCAACAAACTGACTGGAGGAGAAAAATTCCTCCAGGTTAAAGGAAGTGAAAAGTGTTTATAAAAAGGCTGCAAACAAGGAAACCTGCTTTCTTTGTAATTTCCAAGTGGCTCTGATCTGCACCCTTAAACAACAGGTCACTCCCTCTACTATCTCAGCCCCTAATTTTAAAAGGTCAGTTTTTCATGCTGGCCAGCAAACTTGGAGGGTCCTCTCTGATAAATAATGAAGCTTACCATCATGATCCCACTTCATCAAGCCAGAGCAGCTGAAGCCAGTTTAAACAAATAAACAAAATCAATAGCAATTTATTAGGTGGCAAAAAAAAAAATAATATCCCCATGGAACTTTACTTTTGATCCTTAGCAGCAATCTTATACTTTCATCACCTCTTGTGTTTATTCACACAAGGCAAGAAGAATAAAGTTATGGGTGAAACGTGAGTTTTCTCATCAAGCCACCAAAACTACCTCAAGGTGTCTACCCCATGACACAACGTTCTTTTCCACTCACTTGGGCAGAGGCAGAGAAAAAAAAACCTTGCTAATCAGCCGGACTAAAGGACTTAAACCATAAACTTCAAAGCACAAAATAAATGCACATTCCAAACAAAAATGGAATTATTACATGAAATATCCACTTCACAGTAAACTGCAGGAGCTTCCCATGCAATTAAAGGACGCTGTTATTCTGACGCCTCTATGTTGATTCCAGTAAGAAAACTAGAAAAAGTTCCGGGAGCCTAGCATTCCTCCCAGGAGCTCCTCCATGCAAACAACCCTTCAACACAACCCAAGATCCACCCACACCTCCAACGCAGACCACCCACCCAGGGTGAGCTGCCACACTGACTCGCCCTAAGACCACCTCCACAAGCCTCTTCGCTCCAAATCTGGAGACCCCAGCCAACCACCAACCTCCTAAGCTTCGCGTTGAGCGAAGCCTGTTCCTTGTAGGAGCTCCGCTGTGCTGCAAAATGTTTTCATGTATCAGACGCCCTGACTGGTTCTGAGAGATTCAAGAGCCCACGTCCTGCTAAACCTCACCTCCACATCTTTCATAAGCAATGAAATATATTCGCGAAGCACAAGGAAAAGAAATGCACGCAGGGCTCGAGCCCTCGGTTTCAAAAGGAGAGCGAGCCGGCTGGTGTCTGCAGGGTGCCCGGCGCACATCTCGCTGATGTCTGGATCCGGGGAAGAGAACAGGGGGTTGCCTTCGCTTTTCAAAAGGAACTGCGAATCCCCCTGAAGTTGCAGGTAAATGAACGCCTCACCCACAAGCTCCCGCTGAGTCTGGGTACATCAGCTAGGTGCCACAACAGCGGGGACCCGGTGGATGTGGTTCGTCGCTGTACCTCCAGCGCTCAACACTGAGTCTGGCGCACAGTGGCCGCCCCCCGCCCCCCCCCCCCCCAAAAAAAAACAGTGTCCTTTCTAACAAGACTTCTTCCACCGCGGCTACGGGATCTTGCCTTTTCAGTCCCAAGTCCCTTCACATCTCAGCCCAAGTTCGCCTTCCTCTACTGTGGCTGCAGCTGGGCGCTCGGAGCCCCGGGGAACATCTGAGGGAAACTCTCCCGCCGAGAACCGCGCGCCAGCGGCGAAGGCGCGCGGAAAGGGGACGACAGCCTGAAACCAGTTGCAGGAGCTGATTTTAAGGGTTCCTGAAGCATTACCGGCTCTAGGTTCCCTCTTTCCGGGCAGCCTTCCGGCGCAACAAACTTATTTTCTGACTAAAAACAAGGGTTGCCGTGAGGTGACTGCGTGGCGGCGTCGGTGACCGGGCTCCTCCCGGGTTCAGGGCGCACGGTGCCGGCTGCCCAGACCCCGCAGGGTGACCGGGCCCACGGCGGTTCGGCCCACAGCCCCCGTCCAGCCCTGCAGGAGGGGACGCCCCCGAAGAACCCCCTCTCCGCTGGGCAGCCTCCGAGACCCGTGCTCTTTCTCCGAATTCGAGGTGCCCAGGGCAGCATGCACCCAGGCTGGAGAGGGACCCGGGCAGCTCGCGCGCTGCACTTACCTGAGCACCTGAGCGCGGCTCTCGCCTCAGCTTCGGGTGCGGCGCCGGCACAGACCGAGGGTCCCAGAGTAGTGGCGAAAGCTTCCTACTTGCGACCAATCCCGGTGTTGAACCCGGTGCTCTGCCTGGTGCCGCGCTCCCCTCCCTCCTCACGCTCGCGGCTGCTCAAAAAACCCGGCGCCGCGGAATTCAGGCTGCGGGCTCCCCAGCCCCAGAGGAGGGGCAGACGCGTGAGGAAGACGCGGGGGGCGGGGGGGGGGGGGAGGTGGCGGCGCGCAGGGGACTGAGCATGCTCAGTGCGCGGCCGGAGGAGGCGAGCGCCCCGGCGCTGCACCTGCCGGCCCTGCCCGCGGGAGAAGGGCCCCGGTGCCCGGGAGCAAAGATGTGACAGGGTTCCTCGCCTGAATCCTGGTCGCCCGATGAACCATCAAGCCGATGCCCGTGCGGGCGTGAAGAGGATATGCTGCTTAGCGACGGGAAATAAACCGACTCGATGCCGCCTTCTTTTGCAACCCGAGAATGGGGGCGCAAGGAGGCGCGACCTGCCCGGGTACCCAAACCTCTGGCCTCCGGGAGACGCAAGGTCTCATTAAGGCTCCCTGGCCAGGGACACACTTTTGCTCTGGGTCTGAGAGTTGCCGAGTTCAGAAGGATTGGGGCGGGGTGGGGTGGGGGCAGAGACCGGTATTAAACTTCTGAAGCCTGAAGAAGGGGCTTTGGGAAGGTTTATCCTACCTGTCCTCAGGAGGAGGACAGTGGCCAGACCGGCAGTGTAACCGACCTGGAGTCTCACCCATCCAAGCGGGCTTTCGAGCAGGATTGTGTGTATTGGAGAGGAAACCGTTGTGATGAAATAGGCACAAGGATCAATTTGCGGTGTGTGTGGGCACATTGAAAGCTTTGTTATTCAAAAACATGTGCCTTAGACAATGACGTTACCATGGGCATTCTGTAGTATGCATCTACTGTTTTCTCGCAGAAATGGCTCTCTTCACCCCAACTCCAAACTTCAGGGTAACCGTAGAGATTGGCAGCAATGCCCAGCGTCTCAACAACCCTGTGCAAAGACAGTCTGACAGGCAGAGGAAAGCCAGCCGGCCGGAACTCATCTGGATTGCATTCCCAACAATCCCAAGAGAGCCCCGGTTCCTCTCCCAGGGAAAAAGCCCCAGGGGCTTTGCTGAACTCTCGTTTTCCTGAGCATCGCTCAGCAGTTCAGAGCTACATAAACAACTTCTGACCATTTACACAATCATGTAAACCTACCCTGACATGTCCATTATGTGGAAAAGATGTTAACTGGAAAACTATTTTTAAACTACTGTAGTAAGCGAACACCCAAATCCTACCAGTATGTGCAGCTGCCTTGTTAGTTCACACACTTTTGTTTGTTTTTGTTTTTAATTCTGATTCAGAAAGTGGGCAAATTCAGACATGGTAGTGGGCATTGTTGTGGTCAAAATTTTCACCACTTAAAATTCTGTGGCTTTCCTTGCTGCTGCAATCAATGCTAAGGAAAGGAGATTTTTTTTTTCCCCCAGATTTCTTGATTTCTTAAACTTGGAAAGAAATTGTCAGCTTTTCCCTCCTCCTCCTGCGGTGTGTTTCTCTAATCGTGGTAATTTGCAAAATGGAAATGTTGATAATGCAGATATATTCCATGGCAAATAAATAGTTAAAATGAATTGTTTCTGCTCATGTTGAAGGTTTTTGTGTTCCTGACAGAAACACGACTTGTAAATATTTTTAGACTGATTATTTTTCTGCACCTAGTCAATTAAAAATAAAAATATATGTTTTTAAGTAAAAATATATGACAGAAATGCCTGGCCATTAATTCTCCAGGGAAATATTCCTATGTATTCATCCATGCTTTTAACATGTTCAGAGGAAAAGAGGTATTTTGTACTCAAAACCAAATATCAAAAAAAAATAAAATAAAATAAAATAAAGCAAACTGTCACATTCTCCCAAGGAGACTACAAATTGAAGCAGTTTTCAAAGTTCTATGAAGATTTTGGACAAAATCCCTTAACAGTGTTTCTGAATTTTGAATTTAGATATTTTGGTTTTTTTTTTTTCCCCTTTTTTTTTTTTAAATTTTATTGATTTTGCCAAATATCAAAATGAATCCACCACAGGTATACATGTGTTCCCCATTCTGAACCCTCCTCCCTCCTCCCTCCCCATACCATCCCTCTGGGTCGTCCCAGTGCACCAGCCTCAAGCATCCAGCATCGTGCATTGAAACTGGACTGGCATCTCGTTTCATACATGACATTTCACATGTTTCAATGCCAATCTCCCAAATCTTCCCACCCTCTCCCTCTCCCACAGAGTCCATAAGCCTGTTCTATACATCAGTGTCTCTTTTGCTGTCTCGTATACAGTGTCATCATTACCATCTTTCTAAATTCCATATATATGCGTTAGTATACTGTATTGGTGTTTTTCCTTCTGGCGTACTTCACTCTGTATAATAGGCTCCAGTTTCATCCACCTCATTAGAACTGATTCAAATGTATTCTTTTTAATGGCTGAGTAATACTCCATTGTGTATATGTACCACAGCTTTCTTATCCATTCATCTGCTGATGGACATCTGGGTTGCTTCCATGTCCTGGCTATTATAAACAGTGCTGCGATGAACATTGGGGTACACGTGTCTCTTTCCCTTCTGGTTTCCTCAGTGTGTATGCCCAGCAGTGGGATTGCTGGATCATAAGGCAGTTCTATTTCCAGTTTTTTAAGGAATCTCCACACTGTTCTCCATAGTGGCTGTACTAGTTTGCATTCCCACCAACAGTGTAAGAGGGTTCCCTTTTCTCCACACCCTCTCCAGCATTTATTATTGTTTTCATCCTTTCCTTCAACTCTTCACCCCTCTATTTTACACTGGGTGTTCTAGTAGGTGCTGTGTGCATGCACGCTAAGTCGCTTCAGTCGTGTCCTACTCTTTGCCACGCCATGCACTGTAGCCCACCAGGCTCCTCCGTCCGTGGGATTCTCCAGGCAAGAATACTGGAGGGGGTTGCCATGCCCTCCTCCAGAGGGTCTTCTTAACTCAGGTATCGAACCATGTCTCTTAGAGTTTTCTGCACTGGCAGGCGGGTTCTTTACACCTAGCGCCACCTGGGAAGCTGAGTAAGTGGTGGGAAACTGAAAATTATTAAAACTTAGAATCTGTTCCTGGAGAAGGCAATGGCACCCCACTCCAGTACTCTTGCCTGGAAAATCCCATGGACGGAAGAGCCTGGTAGGATGCAGTCCATGGGGTCTCGAAGAGTCGGACACGACTGAGAGGCTTCACTTTCACTTTCCACTTTCATGCATTGGAGAAGGAAATGGCAACCCACTCCAGTGTTCTTGCCTGGAGAATCCCAGGGATGGGGGAGCCCAGTGGGCTGCCATCTATGGGGTCCCACAGGGTCGGACACGACTGAAGCGACTTAGCAGCAGCAGCAGCAGCAGCAGCAGCAGCAGAATCTGCTCCATCCTTCATCACGTAGTTGGGAAAACAGACATTATGTATCAGGAGAGACAGATTTGGGTTGTGCTGATGGAATGTCAGTTACATGTTATGATGGAAGACAATTTTTTTTTCTTTTCACCACCAGGGTCACACCCATTAAACGCTGTTTGATCAGCATCTCCCCCAACTTTTTTCCAAGAAAGACAGCCACTATTTTAAAATGCAATGAATAATCCAGTCCCTTTTTTCCATTGCACAGAAAAGACATGAAGCTTACTGCTTGCCACCTCTGCCAAAAAAGGAAGCCTCTCGCTGAAGCTCCCAAGATTGGGGAGTGTTCCTGGGAGAACTAGCCCCTGCCAGGAGACAGGAATGATTATTTTGATGACAACAACCTCACACATGTGTCCCGGCATATCCGGGACTGGCTTGGTGTCAGTTTCTTGCTCAGGGAAGTTGTCATTGGGATTCTCTGGGGGAAAATGTTCCAAACGAATCAATTAGTGCTTCCAACAGCAAGTTTAATATCACTGCACTGAGTCCCCACTCTGTATCAGTGCATGAATGAATTACTAGTGCTCATGTAATTTGCAAGTAATCATCATTGTAAGGCAGTGGAAAATGTCTCCTGCCCATTTAGCCTAGGTAGCATCTAAGCAGAGACCTTCTGTAACCCCCTATACAGCCCCCCCAAATAATTTTACTTCCAGGTATTTTAATCTATGTGGACACAAGGTCACCTCTTAACACTCATTAAACCAATATGAAAAGAGTCTGATAACTCTTAAGGGAAATTAACACTGAAAACGCTTTTGACTTTTTGGAGACATGTATGGAATACATCATCAGGTTAGGCTCAGCATGCAACAGTTCTGAAAACTCCAGAAAGGGCATTTATCTACTCCTGTCACTTCTTACCCACACATCAAGAGGACATGGTGGAAATGGCTTTAATAAAAGTGGAAAAAGGAAGAGTATCACAGGAAAAGAAGTATACATTCCAGATACATTTGATGTGATTTGATTTTCTTCTTACACCTTGCATCCAGGACCATTTTAAAAAACTAAATAAACACCACCCTCTTTTTTCTAAATGACTTGACTAAGGCCATCCAGTGGCAAGAATGTTTCAATCAGATAACACATACCTTCGTTTTATAATTAGTTGTTGCTTATTTTTAGTGTTTTTGGTATCTGGATAAATCTTTCAGTATGATGCAACACTTGTACCCTATCCCGGAGTTTTAAAACTAGTTCAAATTCACTTTGATCAAGTGGATAAAGCAGTGCTTTTTAAGGAATTGTGTCAATAGGAGTTTTGTGTTCATTGTTGAAATAGACTGTAATGAAACAAAGCTCAGGTAAAGACTTTCAGACTAGGCTTCTTAAGGTTCCTCCTCTTCAATTGTTTTAGGTGACTGATGGATGCTTGAGTTTCAAACTAAGGGCTTCAGAACAATAATGGCCACATAGCGGGATAATGATAATTAACAGACAAAAGTACAGTTAATTGCCATGAAGGTTTTGATACAGATTGACAGTCAGAGTAAGCTGGAAGCCTGAAACCCCAGCCAAGACTACTTTATAAACATGGCAGTGAGACTCCCATTGTATTTAAGCATTAGGAATCAGTCAGCTGTGCTCCCCTCCACACTTTTCCAGATTTCATTAGATTCTTTATACAGAATGCAAAAATAAAAGTTTCAGAGGACTTTGAAGAAGTATTTACAGTTGGTTTTTGTTGTCTGCAGTAATTATGGTTTGTGAAAGTGAAGCTGCTCAGTCGTATCTGACTCTGCGATCCCATGGATTGTAGCCTGCCAGGTTCCTTCGTCCATGGGATTTTTCAGGCAAGAGTACTGGAGTGGGTTGCCATTTCCTTCTCCAGGGAATCTTCCCAACCCAGGGATTGAACCTGGGTCTCCTGCATTGAAGGCAGACACTTTACCTTCTGAGCCACCAGGGAAGTCTTTATGATCTGCAAAGCCTCTGGGAAAGATTGAAGGCAAAAGGAGAACAGGGCGGCAGAGGATGCGATGGTTGGATGCCATCACCAAGTCAATGGCCATGAACTTGGACAGACTCCAGGAGATAGTGAAGGACAGGGAAGCCTGGCATGCTGCAGTCTATGGGGTCGCTAAGAGTCAGACACGACTGAGCAACTAAACAGCAACAACAACAAAGTCTCGGGGAAGCCTGAGTTAGTGAACACTAAAACCACTGCTCCTATGAGAAATGAAGAGTTAGGTTCCTGTGAGCCTCTGGTGACATTTTCATTAAGCAATCCGTAGAAAAAACCTTATGTGCACTTCTGCCTAAAGGCATTGTACTTAATGCATATTGTTGATTCGTTAACATTGTACTCACAGTCAGCATCCCTATAACTCATTCTTGAACAAAGCTTGTTGAACACATGAATTTTCTCTGGAAGGTACACCACAGACTTCTTGCCCTTAGCAACACAAGATAGCACTTCAGCTCCATGCTTTGGGCCATTTCAAATGGCAAGATCTCCAATAAAAAGGCACAGAAATGTGGCACCAAATAGATTGTGAAAAGGACACGTCTTTACAGTAAAGAAATAAAACAGGAAGGCAGAGCATCACCTTTTTAGACTTCAATGAGGAGAGTGGGCAACTCAAATTGTTCAATGCTCTGTGTGTTGTCCACAAGTGACTGCAAAAGTACCATAGGTATTGACTTTGAGGTTACAAATAAATCTCAGTAAGTAGACAAATTTGTAAATATGGAATCATGAATACTAAAGATGACTATACCAAAAACCCCCTTTAAATTGTTAACCACATTAGTCCATATGGTATATGATTCAATTTATAGGTATTTGATTTATATGCAGTCATTTTAGAAACACTTTTTACTTAGAGGAAAAAACTATGTTTTGTACTATCAAAGACTGTTTTCTGCCAACTTCCTCAAATAAATTATATGTCACAATTACATAGGAATTTTCTGTTTATTATGGACCATAGTCATTTCTGTGTTTATTTACAAAGTAGATTTTGGAGTTTCTGTTGCTGTTGTTCAACATGACAATTCATGAAGGATAATTTCAAGAGCTAAGGTAAAATTAAGGGTAGAGAGGAAGATTAGTGAAGTGAAATATGTGTTTCTTTAGGGGCTGAGAAAAGTGGTCTTCTGTTCTTGGTCCCAGAACATCATAATCTTAAATGGACCTAACACTGACAATGATCTCAGCAGATGGCTGGATGCAGAGCAAACCAGTCATCTACGGACTGCAACGAACAGATCAGATTCTAATGATCAGTGTTTTGTTCTATGAACGGGATGTTGGGTGTGTGTGGGGTTTCCTTGTTGGTCCAGTGGTTACTACTCCACTTTCCAATAGGGTGTGTGGGTCCCAACCCCGTGTCAGGGAACTAAGATCCCACATGCTGCATGCTACTGCTGCTGCTAAGTCACTTCAGTCGCGTCCAACTCTATGTGACCCCATAGACGGCAGCTCACCAGGCTCCACCATCCCTGGGATTCTCCAGGCAAGAACACTGGAGTGGGTTGCCATTTCCTTCTCTGATGCATAAAAGTGAAAAGTGAAAGTGAAGACGCTCAGTCGTGTCCGACTCCTAGTGTGGCCAAAAACTTTTTTGGAAAGGAAGAGATGTGGGAAATAAATGGTTTCCATATGAATCCTTTAATAATATTGCTACAAGTTCATATTTGAAGTCTCAGCTCATGTTAAGAAATTTTATAAGATGATTCCCAGTGATCCATGCTTTCTACTATACATGGCCCTATTTAATTCCTTTCCTTTTAACTGTTGGCTAGACTTATTGATTCACTGAAATGATGGATGTCACTTTCAAGATTAGGTTATCCAAAGACTGAGGTTTCTATCTTGAGTACTCGCCTTCCCTCTCTTCCAGATTGCCAGATGTGACAGGTCTCAGTTAGTCTATGGAAAGGCCCTCATGGCGATAACCAAGGCATGACAATATTCATTAGAAGCAGATCTATTTAGGCTTGCCAACAGCTGTGTGAGTGAGTTTGAAAGCAGATTCTTCAGTTCTAGTAAAATCATGAAACGACGAAGCCACTGGACAATCACATGGCTGTGATTTCGTGGGAGACCTTCAGCCAGCAGTGTCCCCACTAAGAGATATTTAGATTCAAGACCAATGACAACACCAATTAGTTGTTTGTACACTTAAGCCCCTGTGCTTTGATGTAATTTGTTACATAGCAACAGATGGCAAATACAGCACATCAAAGCTGTCTATTGTCACCCTGCTTATTTAACTTCTATGCAGAGTACATCATGAGAAACGCTGGGCTGGATGAAACCCAAGCTGGAATCAAGATTGCCAGGAGAAATATCAATAACCTCAGATATGCAGATGACACACCCTTACAGCAGAAAAGCAAAACTGAAGAGCCTCTTGATGAAAGTGAAAGAGGAGAGTGAAAAAGCTGACTTGAAACTAAACATTCTGAAAACTAAGACTGTGGCATCCAGTCCCATCATTTCATGGCAAATAGATGGGGAAACAATGGAAACAGTGAGAGACTTTATTTTTTTGGACTCCAAAATCACTGCAGATGGGGACTGCAGCCATGAAATTAAAAGACATTTGCTCCTTGGAAGAAAAGCTATGACAATCCTAGACAGCATGTTAAAAAGCAGAGACATTACTTTGCTGACAAGGTCCATCTAGTCAAAGCTATGGTTTTTCCAGTAGTCATGTATGGTTGTGGGAGAAGGAAATGGCAACCCACTCCAGTATTCTTGCCTAGAGAATCCCATGGACAGAGGAGCCTTGGTGGGCTGCTGTCCATGGGGTCGCACAGAGTCGGACACGACTAAAGCGACTTAGCATGCATGCATACATGCATGTATGGTTGTAAGAGTTGGACCATAAAGAAAGTTGAGCACTGAAGAATTGATGCTTTTGAACTGTGGTGTTGGAGAAGAGTCTTGGGAATCTTTTGGACTGCAAGGAGATCAAACCAGTTAATCGTAAAGGAAATCAACACTGAATATTCAATGGAAGGACTGATGCTGAAGTTGAAGCTCCAATACTTTGGCCACCCAATGCAAAGAACTGGCTCACTGGAAAAGACCCTGATGCTGGGAAAGATTGAAGGCAGGAGGAGAAGTGGACGACAGAAGATGAGATGGTTCGATGGCATCACCAACTCAATAGACATGAGTATGAGCAAGCTCTGGGAGTTGGTGATGGACAGGGAGGCCTGGCATGCCGTAGTCCATGAGGTCACAAAGAGTCAGACATGACTGAGAGACTGGACTGAACACCCCCAAGATATTCTGATTTGGTAAGTTTGGAGTGGAACTTAATATGTGCATTTTACAGTAAATCAATTGAGTCTGATGCATGTGGTTCATGGTTACTCTTTTGCAAACCCTGGTATTTGTTGACGAACGAGTTACAAAAATTTTAGAGAGTTCATTGGGATTTCCCTGGTGGTCCAGTGGCTAAGAATCTGCCTGCTAATACAGAGTACATGGATTCAATCCTTGGTCAGGGAAGATTCCAAATGCCACTGGGCAACTAAGCCCGCACATGTTGAATCTACTGAGCCAACTCACCACAACTATTAAAGCCTGTGTGCCCTAGGGCTGATGCTTTGTCACAAAAGATGCCACTGCAATGAGAATCCCAGGCACCGCAACTAGAGAGTAGTCCCTGCTCTAGGATGTAAAGAAAGCCCGTTCGCAGCAATATAGACCCGCACAGCCAAAATTAAATAAATTAATTAATTTTAAAAAATTAGAGAGTTCATCAAATTAAACATCTTTCGTTTTTCTAAATAATCACTACTGTGTGTCTCTTGCATCTCCTGCATTGGCAGGTAGATTCTTTATCACTGTGTCACCTAGGAAGCCCAATACACTCTCACATAAAAATAATTATAGATTTTCTAGAACATTTTCACATTGTAAATATTGTTATAATATCATTTTATTCACTTAAAATGTGCCCTGAAATTTTTTTCCCTATCATTAAATACTTCCCAATGCCTTATTTTTAAAAAGCTGTTTAATGCTCCATTTTGGGGGGCTCCCAGATTCTTCAATGGTGAAGAATCTGCCTACAGTGCAGGAGACTTGGGTTAGATCCTTGAATTGGGAAGATCCCCTGGAGTTAGAAATGGCAACCCACTCTAGTATTCTTGCCTGGAAAATTCCCTGGACAGAGGAGCCTGGTGGGCTACAGTCCATGGGGTCACAGAGAGTTGGACATGACTGAATAAATAGACAGCAAATACTCCATTTTAGAATATACTACAAATTAATAAATTCTCAATAAAATGTTGAACATTTAAATTGTGTATGTTCTCCAATGATAAACTTTTCAATAAACATATTGAAGTTAAATTTTACATACGCTCAATTACTTCTTTAGAATAAAGAGTTGTGGTTTTGTTCATTCTTAATTATTAGATTCTTTTGGATAGACAACCATTACCTCCAAGAAGTGAAGGTAGGTGAGATCTCTCTGTCTTATTCTCAACACCTTTAAAGTAATAGAATATAAGAAAAGAAGATTCAAGATTAAATTCTGCATATGTAAAACCATAGCAGGCAGGCATAAAAACAGCATCACTCAAATTGTAAGCTCGACAAAGTATCAGCTCTCTATTCTACAGGCTGTGTAGTAGCCATTGGAATGAAAGATTCACTTGAGGCAATTGCAGGACTATTGTAAGGGTAGGATTCGGCTAACATTTTAATTGGAGTTTGGCAGCAAAATCCTCTGGAAAGTGATCAACACAGAAATTATTACAATCTTGAGCACCAGGCACCATTCTAAGAATATAGGCTATTGAGCTCACTAGATTTCTATATTCTGCAAAAGCAAAACTAGTATTTCTAGAAAAACTCTTATCTTAGGCACCACTCATTTCACCAATGAATAATCATTGCTACCTTCAATTATGTCAATTAACAAAGCTTTTATCATTGATCTTAAATAAAGTTAATTGGATCCCTTGTGGTTTTCTGATAAGAGGCTTTCAGATGCTAACTACTCACCTCTGGAAAATGCATTCCTGATTAGAGAAATACAAATATTAACAAACCACGGCAAGAGGCTAGGGAAAAGCAGCACACACACTTCACACAGAGGGCCGTCAACCATATATCACGTCACTAGTATTTTTTTTTAATTTTTTTAAATTTTATTTTATTTTTAAACTTTACATAATTGTATTGGTTTTGCCAAATATCAAAATGAATCCATCACAGGTATACATGTGCTCCCAATCCTGAACCCTCCTCCCTCCTCCCTCCCCATACCATCCCTCTGGGTCGTCCGGAATGCAACAGAAAATTTGTGCACATTTTCACTTGCTGTGCACCTGAAACTAACAAAGCATCGTAAATCAACTCTGCTCCAATGACAAAAGTTTGTTTAAATCTGTGCACATTTTTAATATGCTTATTCCTTTTGCCAAAATTTATGTCAACTTACTCTTTCATCAGTAGGATATTTTCCCAGTTTCTTGCATGTGCTGTGCTATGCTTAGTCGCTCAGTCGTATCTGACTCTTTTCAACCACATGGATTGTAGCCCACCAGGCTCCCTGTCTCTGGGGATTCTCCAGGCAAGAATACTGGAGTGGGTTGCCATGCCCTCCTCCAGGGGATCTTCCCAACCCAAGGATCGAATTCAGGTCTCCCGCATTGCAGGCGGATTCTTTACCATCTGAGCTACTAGGGAAGCCCAGTTTCTTGCATCCTTGCTGAGTAATATAATTTTATTTATATCTTTTCTAATCTGTGAAAATAAAATATTTCACATTTTTCTTCTCTTTGTTACCAATGAGGGTCAATACTTACATATGTTTGTTTGTTGTATGCATCTAATAAAATGCTTGTGTTCTTTGTTCATTTACTTATTTGAATGTTTATATTTACCCTAGAAATTTGTCAGTTTTCAGTATATTTAAGATAATAAAATTTTATCTTTGGAAATGTTTTTCTGTTTGCTTTTAAAATTTAGACATACATACATATTTTACCTTTTTGTAAAATTAGATGTATTACTTTTTCCTTACATTTCTTTTCTCCAGCTTTATTGAGACAAAAATAACCTACAACATTGTGTAAGTTTAAAGCATACAGTGTGATGATTTGATGTACAAATTGTGAATAATTCACCACAATAAAGCTAATTAACCAATCCTTCATCTTACATTGTTACCTTTTTTGTTACTGTTGTTATCGTAAGAACATTTAAGATGCACTCCTTGAGCAACTTTCAAATAGACAATATAATATTATTGTTTAGTCATTATGATATATATTAAAGTCCATAACTTATTCTGCTTACATTTTATATTATAATTCACATTTTCCTCAACAATAATAAGTATTCCCTTTCTCCACATCCTCATGGGCATTTTATAGCTCTTGTTATTTTAATAATAGCAATAATAGCAAAAATATTTTATTTTTGTAATTGTGGCTCTTTTTATTCAGACTGGCTATTTCCTTCTGATCCATATTTTAGTTTACAATTTTTCTCTTCAAATACATCTAGTCTTTCATACTCATACAAGGAGTTTTATAACTCCAATGATTATGTTTTCAACTCTATTCATACTCTAACAAAGTTCTCAATCTTATCTTTCTTGAATGTAGTAACTTTTAGTTGTTTTAAATTCTGGTTCAGATAGCTCCCTTATCCAAATTCTTATGAATTGGTTTCTATTTCTATGGTTGACTTTATTGCTTTTCATTCACATAGTCTTATTTCCTTATGTTCCTGGTTATTTTTTATTAAGTATGTGACATTTCATAGGAAAAGCTTTCAAAATGATTTGAGGCCTAGGATGACAGGATCTTTTCCAGAAAGTGTTTATGCTTGATTCTGGGAAGTGCTTATGCTTAATTCTGGCAGGAGGCTACAGTCAATGGCAATATAATTTTAACTTAATTTTACTAAAGGGATTTAAGGAATTTAAGGTCATCACTATTCCTAGAGGGTCTGGCTTCATGATCCTGAACTACATGAAAGATTTACCAAGGTACCTGTTTGTTTCATGTGGGCACAAGCTGGAATCAAGATTGCTGGGAGAAATATCAATAACCTCAGATGCACAGATGACACCACCCTTATGACAGAAAGCAAAGAGGAATCAAAGAGTCTTTTAATGAAAGTGAAGAGGAGAGTGAAAAAGCTGACTTAAAACTCAACATTAAGAAAATAAAGATCATGATAGCCAGTCCCATTACTTCATGGCAAATAGATGGGGAAACAATAGAAACAGTGACAGACTACTCTTTGGGATCCAAATCACTGCAGATGGTGACTGCAGCCATGAAATTAATAGATGCTTACTCCTTGGAAGAAAACTTAAGACAAACCTAGACAGTATATTAAAAAGCAGAGACATAACTTTGCCAATAAAGGTCTGTGTAGTTAAAGCTATGGTTTTTCTAGTAGTTATGTATAGATGTGAGAGTTGGACAATAAGAAAGGCTGAGCATTGAAAAATTGATGCTTTTGAACTGTGGTGTTAGAAAAGAGTCTTGAGAATCTTTTGGACTGCAAGGAGATCAAACCAGTTAATCGTAAAGGAAATCAACACTGAATATTCAATGGAAGGACTGATGCTGAAGTTGAAGCTCCAATACTTTGGCCACCCAATGCGAAGAACTGACTCATTGGAAAAGACCCTGATGCTGGGAAAGATTGAAGGCAGGAGGAGAAGCAGATGACAGAGGATGAGATGGTTGGATGGCATCACCGACTCGACAGACATGTGTTTGAGTAAGCTCTGGGAGTTGGTGATGGACAGGGAAACCTGGCATGGTGCAGTCCATGAGATTGCAAAGGGTCAGACACAACTGTGACTGAACAGCAACAACAATCTGTTTGTTGTTGTTGTTTCATGAGACTAGACTCCTTTTATCCCCTTAAAGTGTAGTTGCCAGTGGTATCCGATTCTTTGCAACTTCATGAACTATGGCCCACCAGGCTTCTCTGTCCATGGAACTCTCTAGGTTAGAATACTTGAGTGAATTGCCATTCCTTTCACCACTCATCCCCTTAGGTTGTTAAATATGTTTGTCATTTTCCGTGTCTTTTATTCCCTGCTCAGGTCAAGAATGGCCCTTGAGGATCAGTAGCTCCCCTAACCTCAATAACTCACCTCAAGAGCTTTCCTGATTCCTATAGTATGCTTATTTCAGCAGCTTTCTTCCTGCTTAAAGATCTTCACTGTCTTGTTAGCGCTCTGATTCCTGCAAGCAGATATTTTAAAAGACTTTATTCAATTTGTTATCAGTGGGAAAGGTGGTCTGAATTACCTAGTCTGCTGTTACCAAAAACAGACGTTCCAGTCATTTCTATCATTATCCTTTTACTGATTAGGGGCTTAACAATGTTCACGCATCTAATAAATGAAAGATTGAGAGAAAGTGACATGTTTACAGACTAGGCTTTCCAATTCAGTAATGCTCAATTACTTTGCGATTACAGGTATTTATAAAAAATGAAAAGAAAAAAGCAACACCTGCCAAGAACTTTATTCATACAATTCAGTTCAGTTAATATTTATTAAACACTTATTATGGGCTAAGCACCCAATGAAGCAACAGGAAGCACTGACACACACACAAAACAGCAGGAATAGAATCCTCTTTCTGTTATCAGTCAAGAGGTTGAAAAAAGTTACTAGAGTTCATAAACGGTGAATAATTACTTGGACTTAGTATATAATATCTAGGAGTAGTTATTTTGGATCAAGTGACATTTCTATAAATATATACTTAGATATCCAAACATATCTATTTCTTTTTCTACCTGTATAATGTGGAATATCTGCTTCTTGAGCCTCTGTGTGTGTGTGTGTGTGTGTGTGTGTGTGTGTGCATGTGCACGCTCAGTTATGTGTGTCCTATTCTTTGAGACCCCATGGACTGTAGCCCATCAGGCTCCTCTGTCATGGGATTTTCCAGGCAAGAATACTGGAGTGGGTTGCCGTGCAGATCTTCCTGACCCAGGGATCGGATTTGCATCTCTTGTGCCTCCTGCACTCGCATGCAGATTCTTTAGCACTGCACCACCTGGGAAGCCTTGAGCTTCCAATTCAGTGTCTTTCTAAATGTGGGTAAGAATCTCTGTAATAGAATCACAAGGAGGAGCTTGTTAAAACCATACTCCTGGATTCATCCTGGTTTAGCAAAATATTAATCTCTTTTTGTAAGGATGTTAGACCCTGCAAAAGCACCCAAAGGATTTTCATGCACATTAAACATGAATATCTGTTACTGTAAGCATATTGATGTTTTCTAAGTCTTTCATAAAGAACTCTTATAACTTCATTTTTTTTCTTGAATATTTGTGCTCTTTCTTAGGACTTGAATTACCACTGTTATTCAGACAAATATCAAATCTCTGTATTTAATCTAAGTATTTCTCCTGAGAACTGAGCCTATATGTACGTTTGTCTTCTGAAGAAATTCAAGTGGATGGTCCACAGGCAAGACTGTCTGACTCTTACCAGTTGTCTTGACTGTTCTCCTAACTCATGTCCCTTGTTGCCCTTTAAGACTCTAGTGAACTGCTCAAAACAAAAACATAACCTTTATACTTGACTCCTCTATTCTTACATTATTTCATTCAACATTTTAATGACATTAAAAGTTTTATTCAGGAATTTCTCTAGTGGTCAAGTGGCCGAGAATCTGCCTGCCATGCAGGGGACAAAGTATTGGAGTTTCAGCTTTAGCATCAGTCCTTCCAATGAACACCCAGGGCTGATCTCCTTTAGGATGGACTGGTTGGATCTCCTTGCAGCCCAAGGGACTCTCAAGAGTCTTCTCCAACACCACAGTTCAAAAGCATCAATTCTTCGGCACTCAGCTTTCTTCACAGTCCAACTTTCACGTCCATACATGACCACTGGAAAAACCATAGCCTTGACTAGACTTTATTAATATGTTCTAAATCAACCCAATTATTTCCATGTTTACTGACATAATACAAGCTGTAGATTTCTATTGTCTAGAAAGTAGGTTAAGCTTACTAAGAACAAACACTCTCAGTTTAATGCTCTTGTATCTGTGAGTACTAAATCAGAATGACCTGATGGCTAAAAATTCATATACCTGGGACCTACTGCATATTTATCCAATTGTAGTTATGAGAGTGGAGCCAGGAATCATTTAAAACATAATTATTTTCAGGCAAATTATCATGCAAATGTAAACGTGAGAGTTTCTTCTTTTAAAGCTGCCACTTTTCCTAGAAGGGTTAAATGTAGGGCAGTTGAATAGTCAGAAATAAAAGAATTCTTATTCTTTTATTCATAATGGATTTTAGGTATGAAAGAAACAAGAGAGATAATATACCTCAACACACAGAGGATAAGCTGAGACAAACATAGTCACCCAGATGGTTAGTGATAGACTCACAAGAGGACGATAGGACAGGTAAGTTCCAACCAAGAAGAAATCTCCATTTTACTATGCTGCTGCCCTCTTTTCAGTATATGCAAAGTTAGAGATTACATTAGGAAAATCATTTAGAGAAACTAGAATTTGGTGATGATATAAATCACCCAATGTTAACTCTCATGTAAAATACACATCTTATTGACATTTTTTATACAAAAAATGCATGCACAGTTTATTTAAGAATTTCATGGTCAAGATTTCTAAATGCTTCTAAAAAAGACTGGAGCATATTTCTTATTAAAGGAAAATTTTACTTTGTAGGTTTTTCAGTATAACCCACAAATATATTTGCAAGCTTTTTAACTGTGTGGCAAAACTTTGAATTGAAAGTCCATAAAGTTTTTTCACTCAAAGAATGCAAAGAAACTTTGAGATTAGATTTTAAGAAGGGTCATCCACCTAGAAATCTTCAAGAAAGAATACGCTTGTTTAATGTGATTATCTAGCTCCCAGCTTGAAATCTCAGTTTAAAAAAAGTAATGGTTTCTTCCTAATTATTAAAGAAATATGTATTTAAGAAAAGGGAAGAGAAGTTTAAATGCCTTATTAAAACTTGTTCAAAATGTCTTACATAAACAGAAAAAAATTTCAGGTTAGCAAAAAAAAAAGCAGTTTTCAGAAGATCTGTGAAACTCAGACTATGTTAACACTTCAAATTTTCTTGAAAATATCTAACAAAGTTTTTTTCCATGGAATAAAGAACATGAAATCCCATCAGCATTAAATAGTCATTTATTAGGCAGACTGTGAGCCCAGGGCTAAAGCTGGGGCTTTCTCAGTGTTCCATCTCAGCACTGCTGTGGGAGTCAAACTCAGCCTTATATATGTGGTTTTCTGGGGCAGAGTAGAGTTTCCTACCATCCTCCAGCACTTTCAAGTCTTCACTTTCTCTCAGTACAACACTCTGTGTGTCAGAGCGTTTTCTACATCCCTCATGTGCAGTTGGCTTTTGCTTCTGTCCCTTTCCCCTGAAACAGTGTATCTTTGCCAGTGTCCTGGGAACTAGAGAATTTCATCACATTTGCCATAGTAGATTAAGGCTTTTTTTTTTTTAATTTATTTTTTTTTATTGAAGGATAATTGCTTTACAGAATTTTGTTGTTTTCTGTCAAACCTCAACATGAATCAGCCATAGATACACATATATCCCCTCCTTTTTGAAACTGCCTCCCATCTCCCTCCCCATCCCACCCCTCTAGGTTGATACAGAGCCCTTGTTTGAGTTTCCTGAGCCATACAGCAAATTCCTATTGGCTATCTATTTTACATATGGTAATGTAAGTTTCCATGTTACTCTTTCCATACATCTCACCCTCTCCTCCCTTCTCCCCAGGTCTATAAGCCTATTCTCTATGTCCTGTAAATAAGTTCTTCAGTACCATTCTTCTAGATTCCATATATATGTGTTAGAATACGTTATTTGTCTTTCTCTTTCTGACTCACTTCACTCTGTATAATAGGTTCAAGGTTCATCCACCTCATCAGAACTGACTCAAGTGCATTCCTTTTTATGGCTGAGTAATATTCCATTGTATATATATGTATATGTATATATATATATATCACTTTTTCTTTATCCATTCATCTGTTGATGGACATCTAGGTGGCTTCCATGTTCTAGCTATTGTAAATAATGCCTCAATTAACAATGGGATTCATGTATCTTTTTCAATTTTGGTTTCCTCAGGGTATATGCCTAGGAGTGGGATTGCTGGGTCGTATGGTGGTTTTATACCTAGTTT